>NW_026555277.1:40567500-41993750 GCF_021234165.1 Pteronotus mesoamericanus | reverse complement strand
CAAGTGTTTAAAAAAAATGACATTCTAAGAGCAGTTAGTTAGCCTTTGAAAAACCCCAATCATTCTCTGAATCTGCATTAGAGAACTTATGCATTAGCCTCAGGGATATCAGAAATTATTTTCCACTGCTGAAATAAGCAGAGCTCCAGACACATAGATTGATTGGAAATCATACTGGCACCTTGACGCTTACAGAACAAGGTATAAGAACTGACAAGACCAGCAGCTGACGGCCTTTACTGGCTCTCTGTGTTGCCACTTAACAGTGGGACTTGTGCATCGAATCCAACTGGAAGGACTAACTGAAACCCTGATACTAAACTATGGCCGGCTGAATCCACCTCAGGCAGATCTTTCCTGCAAGGTACTTGTCAGAGTACCTAAAGGACAGAGAGCTGAAATTTCACCATGCTCACAAGAGCAAATTCGACAACTACTTTTGTCCCTGCCTGCTAAGAAACATACATATGCACAGCAAACTTCAGACTGAGACTTACTTTCACCGTAACCTTCTACCAGATGGGGGAGGTTATGAATGAGCACGTACCTGTACCTCTCAACTCTAACTGTCACAGCTTCCCCAGCAATTATAAATTGTCCCATTAGTCTAGGTCAGTTCAAAACGGGAAACAAGAGCAAATTTCTATGAGCTTTTCATTCCTCTTACATACACTTCACATGACATAGTCATTTCCTAATCTTCTAAAAATAATTTTTTATAAGATTTCATTTATTTATTTTTTAAAGAGAGGGGAAGAGAGGGAGAGAGAAAGGGAAAGAAACATCAATGCATGAGACACACAGCGATTGGTTGCCTCTCACTCACTCCCAACTGGGGACCCGGCCTGCCACCCAGGCATGCGCCCTGACTGGGAATCAAACAGCGACCCTTCAGTCTGCAGGCTGGCACTCAATCCACCAAGCCACACCAGCCAGGGCTAAAAATAATTTAATACAAAAACAGTCTTAAAAAAATAACTGCCCCTGAACAAGAAATGAAGAGAGAGAGAGGGAGGGAGGGAGGAGAGAGAGAGAGAGAGAGAGAGAGAAAGAGAGAGAGAGAGAGTTTATTTTTAAGGATCAAAGAAGAGAAACTTACCTAAGATGCAAAAGTTTGGGGAAAGACAAAGACTGGGAGGATCCAACCGTATGATCATACTGAGGTTCTGATCTAGTAAGAAAATGCATGTTAGTGATTTCATCATAACATAAAAGTATGCTTTTCCCTATATAGGAAAATTTTTGCTTCCACACAAACCCAAAAGCCTAATTGCATCTGCCCTTATTCGATTTGCTTCAAATCATATGAAGGATAATTGATGGAATACCTTTTGGCTTCTCTGAATCTTAAAAGGCTTAATAAAATCTTTCATGCATACAGATTATAAAATCTTCAACCCAACCCCTCCATTAAGTTCCTCAAAGACTCCCTAGCAGCCATACAAATCATTATCTTACCTTAGAGTAATCACAGGGAGAGGCGGCGATGAGAGGAGTTTCTTAAACTGATGTGTACTTATAACCTCCCCATCAAAGTTCACTTCCCACATCCTGGAGCCGGGGCGAGCACAGTATATTAGGGGTTGCTGGCCTGCAGAACCTCTTCCAGGGAAGAAACAAGCTCCATATTCTCCATCTCTCTCCTTGTTTCCAATTTTCCAAAATTTTTCTCTAATACCCAAAAAGCAAGAGAAAGCATGTTTACCTACAAAAAAAGTCAAAAACAAGGGCACTACAAATCAGCATGGCCACAGTAACCCCACCCACAAAGTCCTCTCTCTATTCATATTAGCAGTATAGTACTGGACAGAACAAAAGAATGGAAAGATCAAAACAGGGTACTAGCTCTGATTTGCTTGTAACTATTTATGTGCTAGGAAGCAAACCACTGCACATTAGTTCATTATCCATAGAATGAGGGGCTCAGAATTAATGTAAAGGTCCCTTTCGAATCTAAAAAATGACTGCTCCAAACCACTTCACACATGTGTTAATCCTACTAATTGCTTCCAAAATCACCTTCTTTGGCCACTCCAAGGGACAGCTTAATCTACCTCTCCAGCTCTGTCTCCAAGCCACTCCCCTGCCACAATCACCCAATAAACTCCTCATTCTTTTCTCAAAATGCTAAGTCCTTCTGAAATTGTACCTTGGAACTTTCCCTTATTAGACGAGCTAGATAAAGAAAAGAGTTTAGCATACTGCCTGGGGGCATGCAAGGTGATAATGAGGAGGATGTCTCTTCCTAAAAACTCCCTTTCTTACTTACTCTTCATGGCTGAGCTCCATCATTTGTCCTCTGAGATTTCCCTGACTCCCATAACCTGAATTACATGCTTCCCATGCTATGTTTTCTTTTTTTAAAAAATAAATATTTCATTTATTTATTTTTAGAGAGGGACCAAGAAAGGGAGAGACATGGATGCATGGGAGGTATAGATTAGTTGCATCTCGCATGCCCCCAACTGGGGACCTGGCCCACAACCCAGGCATGTGCCCTAAGAACTGAACCGGCAACCTTTCGGTTTGCAGGCCAGTGCTCACTCCACTGAGCCACGCCAGCAAGGGCATCCATGCTGTTTTCATAGCACCTTCCACATTATATGTGGCAACTGTGTCTATTCAAACAGATTATGACTTTCTCCAAGACAAAGGCCATTTCTTATTCCTCTTTACTTGAATTCTCACCACACAGCACAGCATCTGGCCCACAGAAAGTACTGTATACAATGTAGTGCTCTATACATGCAAACCCTTTTTTTTTTTAAGCTGCAGTGTGGTTCGCTTTAATTTGTCATTGGATGAATACATTCAAACCCTTTTAATGGAAAATGATCTAATATAATCTCTATTGCAAATTTACTATGTGACCTTAGATAATTCAATAAATAACCCTGTAGTTGCTTCCTTCATGAATATAACATCAGCTTTACTCTCAGAACATGAATGTGAAAGTGCTTTGAAATGTGCCATATAGAAAGTTATGATTTTATTACTCTGTTCCTTATTTGGGAAATAAAATATATTTCTTGCTTATTTTATATCCTCTGTGATACTTAATACAGTAATAAGGATACAAAGGTATAGAACAGATGTTTGCAGAGTGAATAAATATGGTCAACTCATTTGTTTACTCATTAACCTTGTTTTATACAATTTCAAACAATATGTGACAGGCACAAGGCTAAGTACTTCATATACATTATCTTAGTTAATCCTGAAACTACCTTTACATTCTGGGAGGGAAAGCTGGTATTTGGCAAGGTTTAAAAAAGTGGCAGAACCAGAACTTGAAGTCATACTGTCAGGCTCCATTAGCCAGTGTTCTCTCCACTATACTATAGCCCTTTGCTTCTGTTTGTTCTATTCCCCCCGGGATCCGCCTTATGCATTAACAATACTGACAGAAAGTAGATAGTTTCTGGAAAAAGAAGCAAATTTGTATCTATCACTTCTGTTAGTTATTAGGAGTCTGGGTTTAAAAAAAACAAGCCAAAAAAGTCTGTTCGGAGGGAATACAGATTGACGCAAATAAAAAATTTTAAAAATAATTAAATTTTTAAAATTATGGTACTATCCATGTCCCCCAAAACTGAACTCCAGCTTACAGAAAGTGGACATTTCTAAAATATGTTATTTCAACAAAGAGGTCTATGTTATTTTTATAACCAACTCTAGCCACACTCCTGTGAAATGGGAAAGTAATGATTAGCAACTCTTCTGCAGAGGGAAAAAGGAAAGGAAAGCTCCACTTATTTGGCTCTTAATTTAGAAAGATTCTCATATATATCATATAGCATTTCATATATATCATTTCATCAAATCCTTAAAACAATCCTAACAGGATGTTTTCAGTTCAGTGTTCTGACCACTTGTTAGAATTTCAGCCAAATTTCTGAATTGAGCCATCTGGTAAACTTAAAAACCTACAGAAGAAAAATAGTTAAGAACTTTGGGAAACCAACAAATATTACACCAAAATCTCAAGGGTGGATTTAATGGCCAAAGGTATGATGTCAAAGGATATATTAGAGGTAAACGACGTGACAGGTAGGGCACAGAATCAATACAGAAAGGTTCCAGCCTCCTCCCAGCTAGGCCTAAGCTTTCTGATCTACAAACATGAAAGGGTAACACTAGATGACCTCCAGTTTTGGAAGGCTAACTTCATCACTGAATAATCTGAAATAACTCAGAAGAACGTGCATCATCCTTCCTACGAACTGCATGCAAAATGACCATTTGTATCTCAAAGCCCTGCCTCTCTGCTGTCCAGCTAGGTTCTCTGATACCAGATACCTGCCATCTGCTATAACTGGCCTCCTTCCATGTGCCTTTCTCATCCAAAGGAAAAAAAAGACAACAAAATACATCGCTGCTCACCTTGAGAGCCAGCACACATTTCTTCAAACCTTTTGGAATAGTCTCCTGCTTTCTTGAATAGCAACCTCCTGAGATACAGGAACCCATGGAAATAAAGACTTCCCAAGCCTGGAGAGTTCTAAGGGAATCAATTTCCAAACCCTGATTTTCTGTAGCTGATTTTCTAAAATGATCTGAGAACCCACCAACTTAGTGTGACATTTAAGGCGGTCTCGCTCACTGTGGTGCTACTTTTAACAAATTCATCTCTCACAACTCCCCTATTCAAGCCAGATTGGCAGGTTCTAGAATATGCTGATGTCTTTCTCACTGCTCCCCCACAAGATTGCTCCCTCCTGCTACCGTATCATCCGGGTACCTCTTCCTCCAAACTTCACCTACCAAAAATCCTCATCAAAATTACTAAAGCTGACTGAGTGCATGGGGATTCATTAGACATTTCTCTCTTCTTTTGTTTATGTTCAAAATTCTCCCAAAAATATTTTTAAAAGAGGGAAGGTCCTGAGGAATATGGGGTGGGGCAAAGCCAGTGAAAATATCCCTGCAGTGAGGATAGATGAGAAACTTCAGCACAGTGATATACAGTATTCTTTTAAGATGTTTCCTGTTCTGTTCTGGTATTTCACAGCTACCTCTAACATACTCCTTTGCCATTCATTGGACCTTTGGCTCTACCCTAGAGATTTTGGTGGAGTATGTATCAACTTTATAATTTATTATTCTTCATCTAATTTTACCCTTTAGCAAAATTTCATTAAATACACAAAAAATTTAGCTCTGGCTGGTGTGGCTCTGTGGATTGAGTGCCAGTCTGCAGACTGAAGGTCACGGGTTTGATCCCTGGTTAGGGAACATGCCTGGGTCGCAGGCCAGGTCCCCAGGTGGTGGCGTGCAAGAGGTAACCGATTGATGTATCTCTCACACGTTTCTTTCCCTCTCTTTCTCCCTCCTTTCCCTTCTCTCTAAAAAAATAAATAAATAAAATCTTTAAAAATAAATAAATATACAAGAAATTTAAACAGCAACAAATTCAATTAAGGAAGACTTCCTGATTCCCCACATTAAAACTAAGGCCTTTGGCCTTCCTTCATGGTACTTAGACCAAGTTTCACATAGAGTTAGAATTTTGTACAAGTCACCCACTGGATTATCTCAGTCTCCCCTATCTCTTGTCTACCCTCTAATATCAGCTTGCACACAGCTGGTTCCTTATTAATATCTCCATAATTAAATAGAGGTGTTTGGGCTACATGAATTCTAAGTCACTTCCAGTTCTAAAATTCAGTATACCCTATGACCCATGGTTGGTCGATATACCTCTCAGTGTCACACAAGAAGGATCGAGTGAGTGAAGATATAAGTAGTCTTCCATCCATATAATCTAACTGGACAACACAAGAGTCAACTGTTGTTATTGTCTGAACAGGAAACATCACAAAGGTAGCAGGTGCCTAAAAGGGACATGGCAAGGAAACAAGTTTATTTATCATCACATATACACATAACTTCCTTCTCTTCATCTTTTAAATGAAAATACCTTGGATAGCAAGATAAAAACTTAAGATAGGTCAAAATTTAATTTGCTTGTTGGGATATCAAAGTTACATGAAATAATTTGGTACACAACTGCAGGAGTGAATTCTTAAGGCTCTGTGATGCTCTAATTCTAGAGATTGAAATAGAAACGATGAACCAAGTTTTCAAATATGTAAGGGAATTTTTCACTCGTACAAAGTACGTTTCCTTTTGGAAGAAAGACAAATTAGGGCTATACTATGTGTCAGGTTCTAACTGTATTCTGGATGAAAACTGTAAGGAATCAAGTGATAACTTCGATGGGTCATCATGACCAAATGAGATTTGCTGATTAAAATAATTTACCAATGGCAGTTAGATATCCTCTTTTCTGTCAGGATCCTACATGGAAATAAGCCAATGAAAGGCAAGTTCCCCACTTCCAATATAATAATAACCTTTGGAAGAGAGAGGCAGTGCAAAGCTGTCCCAATAACAAGGCTGGAGCATTCTGGTAGGGTAACCTGAGACTCAACCTTTCTATGCCAACAATAACTGTGATGGGAAGCCCAGGATCCTGCACAGCTGAGTACAATCCAGGAGGTTCCTTTAAGATTCCATTCACAGAAGTTACACCATCCCCAGACAAAATATACCTAGGCCCATGAATTTCTTCTACCCTTACAAAGGAGCCTGGGCAAGTGGTGCCACTTTGGTTGGGCTTTTTATTTACACAACTAATAAATACAAATCTTTCTTAATAGACTAGTATTAAAGAATGCTTTATTTAAGTTCGCCATAGAGGTGAATTATGGAGTGCTATAATAGACAAAGGATATATTACTGAAGTTAGCTCACAGAAGCCATTCTGCAACAGCAGCAAACGAGTCACTTCAAAATTAATATTCTGGGCTCTAGATCAGTCCCCCAAGAAATTCAGTAGATAAAACTGTGTCCTTCATTTGAAATTCTGTGAGACAACACCTTTTATCTCACCCACGTACAAAAAGAACTGGACTAGTTCTCACCTTTGCTTGTTTAGAAGTGTTGAGTTTGATGGCTGAAACTTTCCCCATATGATCACCTACAAAAACTCTAAGAATTGCTGTATCCCAACAGAGAGCTGTGACTTTTCGGCCCTTGTGTTCTGAAGACACATAAATTCGTTCTGGTTTCCCACGACGCTCTTGATTTAATTCCCAAACAACTACAAGACCTTGGCTGCAAGAATTGAGTTATAGAAGCAAATTTTTGGCAATAGTAAAAAGGGTATACTTTAATTGCATCACAGTATCAACTGTATTAAATATATATGTAAACTTGTTCTTTAAAAATAGGAAATACAACGTCAAGGTATTAATTTCCTTAAATTAGTCCCCCTATCCAGCTTAACAGAATTTAAATGTTCTAAATTATCTGTTTCCTTTCTCTTTTAAGGCCAATAAAATGGTATTGCCACACATTAGCATTTTCCTCAAACACTAGGGTGACCAACTGTCCGTCCCGGTTTGCTGGGTCACCCTAACAAACACACAGCTACATTTGTTAATTTAAAATGCATTTGGACGAGATCAGATAGTTTTAAAACAATTTCTTACCTGGTAGCTACAGCAACATAATCATCATCATGTGAACAACAGGCAACCTGAGAAATTGCACCTTCCTAGAGCACAAAAAGAAAAATTTTAAGCAGCTTCTTAAAAAATGGTATTTTTTTCCTTTTAAATCTCAAGTTTCACACTTTTCTTTTATTCCAAATGATTACTTATAATAGAGAAATTGGCGTTTGAGATATTCCAAAGGGTGTATGACAAGGCTACCCTTAATCTTACCCTGTGTGAAAGAAAAAGCCTGTGCTTCCAGCCATCTTTTTGAATGAGGTTGAGACCTCCTCCTGAACTCCCCAAAGCCAACCATTTCCGAGACACAGCTATGCTCGTGCACTAAAAACAAGTAAACAGACAAGCGTGAGATCACTAGTCATTTAATCAAATTACCCACTGGAAAAAAATACTCAGGATCTGTGTACCAGGTTTCTCCCCCAGCCCACCCCCTACCCAGCTGGACACCACACAATGGCACTCAGGCTCTCATTCTTGTACACCGAAAAACACAAAAAAATGAACATTTTGGCTTTAAATTGTTAACTGAATCTCAAAGTGGATGAATAGGCTCAATAATATAGATGAGTAATCTTCCCTTGACCAAAGCCAGTTACTAAACCATTCATCTTTTGTGTAATTTAGCTTGGTCATTCCCATGCTGACCACAATGATGGAGGATCCAGCAAGTCTCCAGGGGATAAAACAACCACTTCAATCGCTTGCTCACTTAAGTAATTTCTCATTTGTATAATCAGCACAAAACCCCCAAAGCTTTCAGAGCAAGTGAAACTGCAGAGGACACAGATGAAGGTCACTGTCCTATGTCTCACTGTACCCTCCATCTGACGATTCCACTCCTTATCCACCAGAGAAAGCAGCGGCCCCGCTGTGCCCTTGTGGTAAAAACTGTTGGTAGGTCGACAAACAGACATTCCCCACCCTCTTCAACCTTGCTGTGTTCCACCACAGAAGTCAGGAAATCTAAATATTCACTGACCCAGTTTCTCTTGAAGTTATAGGGAGCCATGTGGCTCAGATCCAGCTAATGAAACTAAGACCGTGGGGCTTCTTGGATAGCTCTGCCTTCCCACATAAAAGGCAGAGTTTGGGAAAAAGAAAGCCTTTACCTTGGCCCCCTTTTTCTTGCTTGAGATAGTAATGGACACACCAAGATGGGGGCCAGGACACTTACCTTGCAACTCTGACTAAAAACCAACATATGGAGGGTGGCAGACCAGGAAGATGGAGGGCCTGGGTCCTCAGGGATCCCACTGGGCCACACACTGAACCCAAAAACACTAACTTCCAACAAAGTTAATAGCACCTTTAATACTTAAGCCATTATGAGTAAGGTACTGTATAACTTGTAGCTAAAAAACTGTCTGCTATCAACCCTCATAATTGTTGCTCATATTACTTTGCCTATTACTTTCTATTCTCCCTTTGCTCAGAGGCTAGAATGATACTTTGGGTGAGAGCAAAAGTGTAAAAATAAAATTATTTTGAAAATGGTTGAGACTTGTTCTTCACCATGTCTTCCCTGAGTTTATCAAAAGAACTCAGGATTTGAGGGAAGCACACAGAGATAACTTTTCTCACAGAGCTAAGAGCTTTTGCTCTGTTCCCTAAAATTGAGTGTACAGCAAACTCCTTGTTTTTGAACGAGCTTGGTTTAACAGCAGAGGTTCATGTTGCTCAGAATGCACTGTTGCTCAAAACTCATTTATACTATTTTACCTTCAAATATATTACTTTCTGAGAGAGGACAGAAAAATTACTGAAAGGGGAAGAAAATGAGCAATCAATATAATGGTTTCCAAGGAAAAGAGAATTCAAATAGCTCAAAAAAAGAAATCAAGAAAGAGCTACAAACATATTACTTCTCTGTAAGGCATTACTAGCCCAAGGCTCCATAAACATAAGGAACTAAAGGGCAGGGGGAACATGTAACAGAGAACCCACATACATGAATATGAATGTGAATATGAAACTGATAGAAGGATCAAGAAATTCACCTTTAGACGACTAGAGTCCAGCCTCAGTGCTGAAAGTAATGGATCCAGAGATTCAAACTCTGCAAGAACATGGGTGTAGGGCTCCGGTATCACTGGCACAAAAGTCATTTAGCCGGGAAGTTGAAACTATGTTGAGTGATACGCACAGTATTCCTGAATTAAACCTGCAAAAATATAATTTAAGAAGCTCACCACTCATTCGACATGCATTTAATGAGTATGTGGAGAACACAGGAGAACATGAGAAAGGAACAAGGATCCTCTGGAGGTGCTCAGAATCTAGGTTGAGAGAAAACACACATAGGTAACACGCAAACATCAGCTTGTACTGCATCATTCCCTGACTCTAGCTAGACCTCCCGGAGAATCAAGTCCAGATTCTCCAAGCCCTCCACAGTCCTATCGCATTCCATTTATCTAACAGTGTGAATAAGTAGAATAGGTACTGCAAGATTTAAGAGGAAAAGTGGTCAAGCTCCTCTATGGTAAAATAGCAACCTCACCTACATTTCTTTAGGTGGTAACTCTTCTGCCTTTACATGTCTCTCATTAAAGGCCACCCTTCTGTGAAGACCCCTAACTCTAAACCCCTATCAGCAAATTCAATGGTTATCAGCCAACAATTTAATAGTGCTTAAACGGAATAGACCTCTGCATCTTTGTCCTGCCCATCAGGGGCTCAATGAGTATCTGTTGAATGAATGAATGCACCTAGTAAGTGAGAGGTAAGGTTCAGGTAATTAGAACTTGAAGAGGAATAAGAGCTTCAATAAGAGACCTGATAGGAAGGTAGCAAGTGCCAAATACCCAATGAAGACTTTGTAAACTAACACAAGAGTTCTTCACTGTTCAACTCTCAAGTGTACATTTTTGTCAAATTACACCAACTTCCAAAAAAGGATATTAAAAAACCTTAAAATAATCCTACCCATTAATTTTAACTTTTCTCAATCCTTTGTTACCTGCCAAATTAAAAGCAAGTACTACAAAAAAGTTAAAAAATAATTGCTTATACTTGTTTTTTAATTATTTATATATTTTCCCCCCGAGAAACACATGATGTCACTCATTCATTTACTCAACAAATGTGCCAGGCATCAACTATGTGCCACGCATTGTTCTAGGTCCCACAGATAACAACAGAAGACAAAATGAAGACCTAATGCTCATGGAACATAACTTCTAGTGGCAAAACACATACAAGCTTAAGATACTGAATTGGCCAAAAAGTTCATTTGGTTTTTTCCATAAGATGGCTCTAATAGCACTTAGCTGCCTTTACCTTCATTCGTATCAATTTTGTTAGATTGTATTATGACAGCTGCCATATCAACATGCATTTTTAAAAAACGTATCAAAATTGGTCAATTTTTATGTAACCATTTTAATATTGAAGATGGAAGAAAATAAGCGACATTTTCAGCATATTATGCTTTATTATTTCAAGAAAGGTAGAAATGCAACTGAAACACAAAGAAAGACTTGTGCAGTGTATGGAGAATAAGGTGCTGTGACTGATGGAATGTGTCAAAAGTGGTTTTCAAAGTTTCAGGCTGGAGACTTCTGGCTGGACAATGCTCCACCGTTGGGTAGGCCGGTTGAAGTAGACAGCGATAAAATGGAGACATAAACTGAAAACAATCAACACTATACCACGCAGGAGATGGCTGATATACTCAAAATATCCAAATCGGTAAAGTTATTGGTGAAAATGAAATATGTCTTTTATTTCATGGAAAAAACCATATGGACTTTTTGGCCAACCTAATATTTTTATCACATACACATAATATAGTCTTATTTTTTAGTAATAAGTATCTAGTATCTTCTAGTAATACTTGAACTTGTAGTAGGAATACGTGAATCCTACTACAACTTGACCTCTGCAAGAACAGTGCTCTGTAAAAAGAAAAATCTTTAGCAGTCCTATACAAACATACTTCAGAGACACTGAGAGTCTGGTTCACAATAAGGTGAATACAGTAATAGAATGAGTCATAATCTTTTTGCTGGTGGAACAAAGGTCTTGCCTTCGATTTGTTTTAAAAAAGAAAAGCTACATCTGTGGACCACAATAAACTTAAGTGCAATAAAATGAGATCTGCCTGTTCTTAAAATATTTGAGAATTCCTGGTCTAAGAAAAACCTCATTTTTTTCCCACTCGTTCGTTTTACAGAGTGCCTAGTAAATATGAGGCACAGTGGAAACAAGACAAATAAAATACTACCAGAAATCAACCACTTTAAATTCAAATGGGGAAAAAAAAAGAACAAAACACACACACACACACACACACACACACACACACACACAAAACACCCCCACCCACCCCCAACATGAAGGAAAACGTAAGCAAAGCGCTGTTTTGGAACTTAAAGGACAGAGAGGTCACATTGAGTTCAAAGGAACCATGGAAAACTTCCTAAGGGAAGTAGCCCTGGAGCTGAGTAGGCTTTTATGAGAAGAAAAAGAGGGAGGGCTGCAGGTTGCGCAGCAATAAGCAAATATACAGAGGATATATTTGAATACAGGTTTAGTTTTTGGTCAAAGCATGGAGTTCTAGCAATCAAATAGTAAAAGATAAAGCTGGAATAGTAATTCAAGCACAAGTTACAAAACACTGGATCTCACACCAAGGAACCAAAACAAATTTTAATTTGGTAGGAAAGGGAAAGGTATTGAAGGATTTGCTGCTGGGTGACCACATAATTTCTGCGAAGTCCTATGGGCAGATATATGAGAATAAGGGTGGGCGGTGAGGAAGTAAAGATAAGGCCTTTTAAATTAGTAAAGAAATCTGGTGGAAAGGAAAAAAACTCTTGACTTTCTGACCAGGAGAAACTGAAAACAGATTTGTAGGTACTAGCTAAAAGTCTTTAAAATAAAAGGAACTGAAGATACAAGAAAAAGATAAAAGCACAATATAAGATCCTAAAGAAGAAAGAAAGGAATGGCATTAAGACCACAGTGTCTATCTCTTCTACTTGTCATCTTAAAACAAACTCTGAAGTCGGTTAAGTCACTTGGCCTTGATCTCAGTGCAAATGTCCTGGAAGTTATGACTTAATGGGGAAAAAAAACCCAGTTTGTCCTTAAGATTTAATGGAGATAAGAATGGAAAAGAAACAGCATTATGCAATGTCAGTTCAAGAGATGTTGCTGGGTGATAATGTTAAGCCAACTCGAAATTAATACTTTGTTTTGTGCTTACTCTCTCCCTGAAATGACTCCTTTCCACCCGCAACTACTTATCCAAATGCACCCAGCCTTTCAGTCCCAGTGAAAGTTCCACTTCCCAAAATTCTCAAGGTGGATGACAACTCAAAGTCAGTTCCGTGTATTTTTCATAAATCCACCTAATTCAGAAATTAGTTTTACCTAGGATCTCTAAAAACTCTCAGCAATGAAAAGGAAATACTTCCTCTCTTGAGGCTGCCCATTCCACTTCCCCGCAGCTCTCAGTTATAAGGTTCTTTTTTTTAATTTTAATTTTATTTTTAAAAAATGATTTTAAAGAGAGAAGAGGTGAGAGAGAGAGTAACATTTATTTGTTGTTCCACTTATTTATGCATTCATTGATTGCTTCTTGTTTGTGCTCTGACCAGGGACCAAACGCCCAACTTTGGGGTAATGGGACAGCACTCTAACCAACTAAGCTATGCGGCCAGGGCCATAAAGTCTTTTTTAAAATACTGGGTTGAAACCTGATCACTCAGAGCTTTTACTAAGTATCGCTAACAGTGGGTTGTACATTTTAAGGGAATAAGTTTACTCCTTCCAAACAATGCTTCAGTATTTGAAGTGTTACCAGGTCTTCCAAAAATTTAACACTGCCACTTTTTCAATCATTCCTGACATGACAATTTCCCAGCTCTCTCTGTTCTGATCAACTTTCTACACAGGCATTTTACCGGAAAATGTGTTGCCTAGAAATGAACATAATATTCCTTAAGTAGTTGGATAACACAGAATAGAGTAGAAACACTAACCTCCTTGATCTGGACACTAAATTTCTATATTACTACCTAAAATAGCATCAGATGTGTTTTTAAAATAGCCACATCACATTTTTAACAGAGCAAGTGGTAAACTAAAACTCAAAGAAATTTTCACATTAAGTGGCCAGTACCTGGAACTCAAATTGAAAGTTATTAATCAAATGTGACAATGGATATAAAAAGTACCTACAAATTTTAAATCTTAGTACAAACAAGAAAAGCAGAATGCTGATGATTGTTCAAGTTGGGCTGTGTGTACATGAGGGTTCATTAAATTATCATATTTTTATCTATGTTTGAAATTTCCCATAACAAGTTTTTCAATATTTACTTTTTAAAAAAAACCCTCTATACAAACCTTCAACAGCTACCCTTCTAACATAATCTATGATCTCATCCCTATTTCTCCAGCTTCATCTTCCTCCTTCTCTCTCCTATTCTCCAACTATACGGAGCTATCTTTCGTTCCTTTCACTCTATAAACTTTCTGTACCTCCATGATTTTAATATATGCTTCTTGAACCTTCCTTCATCTGACGAAACCCTGCTTTCTTGCAAATCTAAGTTTAAATAATTCTTCTGTTAAGTCTGTCGCACCTTCAGCCTAGCAAAAAAGCAAGCAAACAGAAGGTGGTCATAAGTGCTCACCAAAGTCAATGAAACAAATTTTTGAACGGTTGGCTTGCCCAAGGTCACAGAGGTCTTAAAAGGTAGAGCTGAAACAAGAATCCACTTCTCCATAGCCCAAATCTAACCATCTTTCCATTTCCCCGTATTACTTGGTGGTAACAACCGTAGTTGGATCAAGGACAGGTTTTCTCATCGCCCTAGTACTGTACTCATTTTACTAATGGACCTTGTTTGCTGCTCAAACCAAATGCAAATCACAGCATTCTCTTTTCACACGGAAGAATGAGGCAAAAGAGAAGGAAGTAAAAATTAAGGTTAGTATGTGAAGGGAAAATAGGAGATTGATCTTTCTAACCCAAGAAATAATAGAGAACTCTCCACCTCAGACAGAGAAATGGCGACTACATTCATTCATGCATTGAATATGCACTGTACGCACAACAGGAGACAGTCTCAGCCTACAGGGAAATCTCCCCGCCTAGCGGAACTACTAACTTTAACTGCTAAACTTTAAGATTGTACTAATAAATCTAGAGGAGAGGAGTAGCAGTAACCAATTTCCAAAGCTAGGTCCCAGCCCCGCTCCCCCATCTCCACGCCAGTAGCCCCCAATTTCTACAACAGCACACCATCTTTTCCTGGCCAGGCGCCAGGACACTCACCGAGCACCTAAAGCTACACCCGAGGTGGTCTCCGCTCTCGCTCCTCCCCTCCCTGGTTTACGTCATCCTGGAGCGCCGGGACTACTTTATTAACGGTACTTCCTCGTCACGTGACAGGTCACGCCCCCCCGCTCGTGCGTGGTCCCTCCCCCTCAGGCCGCCGTCGCAATTACGCTCTCTGGGGCCTGCAGTCAGCGGGCCGCTGCCGGCGGAAGACAAAACGCCGGTCAGAAGCGGAGGAGCTCTAGGGAAAAAGGGTGAGCCAGCCAGGATCCCAGGACCTTTCACCGCTTCAAGCCGGCAAGAGGAAATGAAACAGGCGGGAACTGGCGGGGAAGGGAGGGAACTAGCGGAAGGTGTCATGGCGGCCGTGCTCTGGGATCACGTGCCCCGCAGGCCTGCTTTGGTACTTCCGGTCACGTGCCCTCAGAGTTCTCGCAGCCAGCGATGGAGGCGAGACCCCCCAGTAACAGAGGCGGTGGCGGAGGCGGCGAAGGCTACCGGGTTTCAGCCTCTTCCTGGCAGCGTCTCTAAGAAGCGCAGCGGAGCTCGACCCGACCCAAACGACTTACTTATTGCCCGCCCAGGGCCATAGCTCCCACCTGGTAAGTTTAGACCGAAGAATGGGGATGGCTGGGTAGGTAAATTGCTGACAGGCCCGGGGACCGCAGGACGGCGCGGATTCTGCCTCTTTTACTTGTGTCCCTGTCGGCCTGTCTCCCCACACCTCCCAAGCCTGCCTTCTGAGAAGCCCGTTATTCTGAAACGGGGAAGAGGCGACCCTTGCCTGTAGGAAGCCTACTCCTCTACCGAGTTGCAGGAACCAGGAGATTTACCCAAAGCCAGGATTAGACTTGGCTCCGGAGACTGAAGGACAGGGAGTCCTCTCCCTCGCAAAGAAATCCTTCCCCTTAGAAAATGTGCTATTGAGTCTTTCGGTTTCTGTAAGAGAAAAAGCTTTCATCTCAGTGCACAGTTTTCGCTTCACCTGTCAGTCCTACCGCTCTGAAAACTTAACACGTGTGTTAATCCATACATTCCCTTTCCCAGCTTTGGACTGTGCCCAATTTGATCACCTTAAAAACAGACCACCAACACATGGAAATATATAATTATTGACCAAGAAGGTGTATCCAATTGCCGCCCGTTTTAGGGTTTATAAAATTGAGGAAGAGATTTAAAAAAAAACCAACTTTTGCCCATTAGAGGACCCAATTTTAAAACATACAAAAACTAAGTGCTTTGAAATATACCTTGCAGTAAGTACTGACTTCATAAAGGAGTGGAACAGTTTCTCCCCATGAATTCTTACGAGGAATCCTAATACATGAAGCACAAAGTCAAAACTCCAACAAATATAAATGTCACAGCAGAAGAGAAGATAACCTCCAGTATCAGGCCTGTGCCTTACAGAAGGACTGGGCTCTAGAGAGACCTTTGTACCTTTCAGCAGACCTAAATCCCTCATTTGAAAAGGAGGGGGAGAGAATTTGGGGCTAGTAAACCTGTTCTGCTACCCTCACTAAGCCAACATTTAGCATCGTAACAGATTGATAGGTGATACTGAGTCTCTCCTAAGTGATATTAAATGCATATGGTAACTAGCATGATTGGTGCGAAGGAAAAGGAATTCGTTAAATGTAATAAACAAAATGATCAGCTCCAATCAGTTATGCCTGCTTCCTGTATGTACTGCCCTGGAGGCTTATAACGTCTCCCTACTGGTCTGTCTGTCCACCTTTCAGCCCTGCTTTTCTGCGCTTCTGGGGCGGGGTCCTTACCATCAGAATGATGTCCAGTGTACCTAGCATTTTGACCACTCTGTACCTCATGGATACTGCTACAAGAGGTATCTTTGTGCCATTCACCCTTTTTCTTTTTCCTGCCTTCACTTGGCAATGTCAAACATCCAATAGACCCTTATTTCCCCATTTTGATTACCAACGGATGGTCCTCTCAATTTTGGTGGTGTACTCTTCAGCATGCAGTATTTATGAGTTAACATGAGCGTGACTTTCCCTCTATCTTGCATTTCGCTGTTGCGTTTTCCTCCCCCTTCCCGTCCCTTACACTGTTGTAAGATTTTTTTAAAAGTGCATTGTCTTTAGATTGCTACATTAGTTATTCCCTCTTAATATTTTCTTGTGTGTAACTATCCTTAAAACAGTACAGTTTGGTCACTCTTTACTTACTTCCAGGGTCTTATTCCCTGTACTGTTGAGTTGTTTAAAGAAATTTTAGGTTACCTAATGGCATGCAGCATTCCAAAAATCCGTTTTGTATGCTGGCAGATACAGCAGCCCTTCTTCTAGCCGGTGACGAGGTGTTTTTATTGCACTTGTTACCTTTTTTTTTTCCTGCTCCATTTACCTCTGCACATTGGAAAAGGGGATGTAGGTGATGGAAATGCAGAGATGTGGTAATTTAAAGATTTCTGCTGAATAGTTTCAAATTCTTTTTATCCCTGTTTTCCTTATAAGCCAATTACTGGAATTTATGGGGGATGGTACTCACATCTGTAAGTAGAAAGCTCTAGTGCTTCCTGGAATTTAGCTGCAGGTGGATGTGCAAAGGTTTCTTGTCTTACCAACATTATATTCTCTTAACAACAAAGATCTTAAGTAGGTGTCACAGATATTTCTTGAACTCTTCCTGTACTCCAAAATAGGCTCCTGGGTGCTGTATTACACTAAACACAATACACACAGTCTCTGCCCTTCTTTATGAAGCTTGCAGTCTGTGAGGGGACTCAGACATTAAAAGAATGCTTTAAAAATTAGAGTTGTTATAAGTGCTATAAAGAAAAGAATAAGAGACCTTACCTAATAACTTTGAATCTAAGAGTAGGAAAAAAATTAGTTAAAGTTAGTTAATGGGAAGGGAGGAGAATGTGCCAAGGCTCAGAGAAGAGCATATACATTTAGTTTCAGGCAGTGTAACTGTTAACTGTAAATGAATTAATGCCTTCACCAGAGGATCCTGCTATTTAAAGAAGTCTTGTGGCAGATTATTTAATAAAGTAAATATTTTAAGTAAAGCCAGATCTTCATCAAGCCAATTTGTTTAAGTGTAACTGCACAAATATTTTTTGTAAATGAAATATTTTGTGGCCCTTACAGAGATGTCCTGGGAAGAAATTTTTGCTACCTGAAGAAGCACCTTCGAGAAAAATCTAGAAATCAGAAGTTATTGTAGGATGCCACTACTGGTTCTGTGAAACTTCTTAAAACTGGTCCTAGTACATTTAACAGAGTTGCTGTAGATGACCGGGGAAATTGGCCAAGCAAGGTAGCTGTGAGACATAGTCACACCCAACATGCAATAACTTATCTCAGATTTATTTTTAAAGTAACCCCTGAATGAATTTTCACATGAATGGTTTTACATGCTTCATACAGGTTAGGGCAAAAGTAGGTTTACATTGTGAGTATGCGAAACAGAGTTTATTCTTGAATTAGTATTTTTAAAAATTTGTTTTATTGTTCAATTACAGTTGTCCCTATTTTTCCCCGCCTTACTCTCCCCTGCCCTACCCACCCCCCCTTCCACTCTGTATTAGTATTATTGTATTGATTTACATACAGACAACTGTAAATCTACTTTTATCCCACCCTGTACATAGAGGCTGTGTTTTTCCCAGTTGATTTGAAGTAGCTAATAAAGTCTGTTCTATTAATCTAATTTATTCTCCACTTTAAAGTTTCTCTGTGTTTGCTCATCTTTTTTCCCTTACTTTCCATCTCAGAAAAGTTTTTTGTTTTTTTTCCAACGCTAACACTTTTTATTTGTGCCAGTAAGCCCAGTTAACTGGGGACCTGCTCTTATCAGCTGTCCATGTTTTCTAAAATGTGGTTTGTGTGGTATGCAGGATAATTTTACATAGTACAGACAGGGTTTTTTAATAATTGTGTTTATTAAAATGAATATTAGAAAATTAATACTAAAATATTTAATGGTTCTATAGATGTTATAAAATTTCCTTTATGAGTTAAATTTTTAAAGCTAAATAAAAAGGGATATACATATATTACAGAAGTTGAAAATTGTTTTAATTTTTACCCATGCCAACACCCATAACACTTTTCCATTTTACCTATATTATGAATTTATCATTTGATAAAGAATAAACTCTAAAAAAGGCATTTTTAATAACTACTTTTCTTATTACAAAACACATTTCTTGGAGATTATCCAGAAAACAAAAACATTCAAATCATCTGTAATCCTGTCATGGTGGGTAACCACTATTAAACTGGGCATATATCCCTTCAGTCATATATTCACGAAATAGCATAGTGAACCTCCAAGGTCAGATTGACCCAGATTCAAACCCAGTTCTGCTACTTGATGTTTCGGGAAAGTACCTTGATTTCTCAGACCCAGTTTCCTTTATTTGCAGAATGGAACTAATAATAGAACCTACCTCAAGATTGTTAATTGGGAACTGAATGAGGTAACACCTATAAAGAATTTAGCCCAATGCCTGGCACATTATTAAAAATTCAGTTAATTTTAGATAGTTTTTAAAGTTTAAGAGTATGGAATCAAACTTCAGACTTTTTAAGGAGCAAATACCCTCTAAACAGCCTCTTAGGAAGACATCAAATCGGTTATATTTAACAGGAGTGTCCACCCTGCAGCCTGTGGGCCGCATGTGGTTCAGGACAGCTATGAGTGCGGCTCAACACTAAATTGTAAATATATTTAAAATATTAAGAGGTTTTTTTGTGATTAGGTTTCGCAATGTAATGTGTGGCCCAAGACCACTCCTTCTTCCAGTGTGCCCCAGAGATGCCAAAGGTTAAACACCCCTTGGCCATTAAAAGATAATATATATTGAGAATTCTAACCTTTTATTACATGTAGATATGTAATAAAATTCACCATATATTACACGTATCAGTTTATACTTTTTAATACATTAAGTTAGTTATGAAGTAGATATGTAGATACCAAAACTGGAGGTTGTGAAACAATATGGGGAAATATTTTCATTGGCAAGTGAAAAACAAGGTAATTAACTGGGATGTACTTCAAGATTACATTTGTAAGGTAGCTACAGATAAGATAAGCACAATTTAAAATTAAGAACATTGATGTTAAGATTGTGGGATTATGGAATTTTTAAAATCCCGTTTTGTTACTGGACCCCTAGGCTCCATCCCAACATTTACAAATGCTCGCATATCATAGACTGTATCTCCACCTGCATGACTCAGCTGCACCTCACAAACACATGTGCAGAACTAAATTCCTTGTTTTCACTTTCAAACCTGTTCTTCCTTATTTCCATAAATGGCACCGCTACACTCATGTAAGTGAGGTATGAGCAAGCATCTGTGACCCTGTTTAGCATTTACAGTGTCCATTATCCTGCTTCCTCAGTACTCCTTGTCCCTTCCTCTCCATTCTTACTGCCACCAGCTTGGTTTAGACCTTTCCTGGTCCCTGTCTTCAGTATTTCTCGTATTGCCCAGAGATTAATTTCATAAAATACAAATCACATTCCTATTGAAAAGTCTGTAGAGGTTTTCTGTTCTCTACTGCGTAGGGTGGTATTCTCCCCTACCTGCCTCCACCTTAACCATCAGCTTTATATAGCCCACTGATCCGCATGATGAACTTGATACTCCATCCACAGCAGGCAACTTACCATTCCTAGAGAGTCTTAGGCCTTTGCCCCAAACCTTTCCTGGTGCCTCTAATGCCTGTCTTCCTTTCTCTACCAAAATCCGCATTCAAGATCCTATTCATAACTAACTTAATGTATTAAAAAGTATAAACTGATACGTGTAATATATGGTGAATTTTTTTAAATGGTTAAAAAGCCAGATACAAAAGAATGCATACTGCATGATTTTATTTGAAATCCTCAGACAGACAAAAACTTACATGTGATAGAAATCAGAAAACAGTTGCGGGAGGGTGAAAGAAAGAGAATTGACTGGAAAGGAATGTGAGGAAATTTTCAGGAGTGGTGGAAATGTTACCTGTCTTATTTTGAGTAATGATGTATGAGTTAGGAGTTGTACACAATATCAAATAGAAATCTAAGATCTATATTTTGTTGGTTGATTATACTGACAGTTTTTTAATTGAGGTAGTTCAGAGAAATTAGGATTTCACTCTTGTATTTTTTTATTTCTAAATTACTGGTTGAGTGAATAAGAAATACTTGTTTTTTAATCCATTGTTATTATTCATTGCTTCTAAGAGGTGGTAGTTTAAAAAGTAATTTGTCTTCATTTTTCAGATCTTTATCAAGAATTGCTGATTTATATTTTTAATATCTGCCACTCTTCCTAATGCTTACTTTCCCATTACATCCAAATATAAGTTCTCAATTTTTTTAAATAGTTAATGGCAGATCCAGTATTTTATTGTTCCCATTTGTTTCCATCCTTAGTTAAAAATGTTTCAGTAAAGCTTCACTTGTTTGCTTAGGGCAGATTTAATTCTTATATGACACCTAGATATGCTAACTTCTCTAAAATTATACTTTAAACTATTTCTGAAGAACTTTGAAAATTATATTTTAAATTGTTCCTTTCAGAATGAAAATTAGTCATAACTTCAGAAATGGTATTTATGTGGCATTTTGTTCTACCACTTTCCCCATCCCAGTGCATGGTAGACCCCACCATCAATCATGGCATCTTTCCTGTTGAGCCCAGACAGCCTGAAAGTCCTTTTTGTCCTCATACTCCAGAAATTCATGCTCAAGCCTCTAGCCTTTGGGATGAGCTTTTAAGATTCCCAGGATTTAAGAGAAGGGTCACGGTGTGGATGGGGACCTCCAGGCTGTTTCCTAGGTAACACATTAGCCATATAAACAAATGCCAAGATGGGGAGAGCAGTTGAAGACATTCAGTTGTTAAAAGATGGGGGGAATGGTATGTGGCACATAGCCGTCATGGCAGCTGGGAAGAACCCTCTATCTGCTTTGAGGCTTACGGGAGCAGCAGCTCAGGCTCCTCTCCTTAGGAGGATAACAGCCAGCCGGAGGAGAGCAGTCACAGGGCTTCAGATCCTGCGAAGTTGGCAGATGGCTGTGGGAACAAAGGAGAGAAGTGGCCAGGACCCACAAGCTATTCTAGAGCATGACTCTCCCAGCCTTTCTCTACAGTCCAATCAACAGACTGGGAGAGGCAGTCATCAAAGCACCTGAGGAGCCTCCAAAGGAATTCAGAATATGGAAGTCAAACTGTGCACCACTTCTGGAGACCTATAGTGCTGAGAAGAAACTTCCTGCAGGATATGGCCATAAAATGGTCTAACATATATGACAATGGTGATAACATCCCATGGAACAATAAGAAAGCTAGGCTTCTCCCAGAAGGAGAAGAGAGGTGGAATCAGATGAAAAAGGTGAACATACTTCTGTTGCTTTGGCCAAAAAGTCTGTTAACTTTTTCCATAAAAGACAAATTTTTCATTTTTACCAATAATTTTATTGATTTGGATATTTTGAGTATGTCACCTCTCTCCTGCTATTGGCTTTTAGAGGGCAGAGGCCTGGGGTGCTGCTAAACATCTTCCAATGCATAAGACAGGCCCACAGCAGAGAATTATTTGGCCAGAATGTCACTAGTATCAAGAAACTTCTCAAACCACTTTTGATACGGATGATCGGTCACAGCACCTTCCCTATATACTGCACAAATCTTTTTTCGTGTTTCAGTTGGGTTTTTACCTTTCTTGAAATAAGCATAATATGCCAAAAATGTTGAGTATCTTCCTCCATCTTCAGTATTAAAATGGCTGCACAAAAGTTCACTAATTTTTGATTTTTTTAAATGCATGCTGATATGACAGCTGTCTGAATACAAAGTTGTCTCTAATGACTTTAAAGACAACTAAGCACTACTAGAGCCAATATGTAGAAAAAACTAAACGAACTTTTTGGCCAACCCAGTACAATAAAAAGCACAAAGTAGAAGCAGAAGAACCAACAAGAAAAAGTGGAAAACAGCAAATGACGAATTTTTGCACTGTGAAACTTAAATTATATTTTTGCGGAAGGGTTGATACTGTACTGTGAAACGACATCTCCATGAAAATACATGTTAATTAACTAATGAATATTGTTGCAGGAAGTTTCCACTGTAGAATTTATTTTTTATTTAAACCTCAAATGGTGACTTGTGATTGTGAAATAGACAGCACTTGGAAGCATTCTTGCTATCACGTTATTGGTGACATGCTTTGAGAGTTTTGTCACATGTCAGCATACCAATGTTCTATGAACCTTTTATAAAGGAATATATTTTAAAGTAAATATATTGTACTTGTAGGGTGCTTTTCAGCAGTGTTTCTACAGTGTAAGTAAATCATGGAAATAAAATTACTCAATATTGCTGTTACTGCGTAATATTAACATTTGACTATGTCTGACAAATACCCTCCTTGCCATGTGATGTTTTAATAGTAGGTATTATTACTATTTAGGGAGTACTTCCTGTGTTCCTGGTGCTTGGTGCATACATTGTCTCTGATCCTCAACCTAGTAAAGCAGGTATTAGTGGCCTCGTTTCATAATAAGGAGAGATTAATTTATCCAAGATTTCACAGCTCGTGAGCAGTGAATTTGGGGTTTAACTCAGGACAATTGAACTTCATAACACTAAGCCACCTATACACAAACCAAACTTAGGAACTACAATTGACATCTCATCCAGGTGCTCTGTTGTATTTGAGATCCTCTTCTCACCTGATTGCTTGTATTACTGTGCTTATTACTTATGCCTTTGGTATGAAAACGCATTGTTTGCTGGAGATAAAGATCTACAAAGAGTTGCCAGATGTAGCAAGTAGAAATCCAGGGAACCCAGTAAGTTTGAATTTTAGATAAACAACAAATAATGATTTAGTATATGCAATATTTGGGACATAGTTATACTGAAAATTAATTTATCTGAAATTGAAATTTACCTGAGTATTTTACATTTTACCTGACAACCCTACTTCTACATGTTTTCTCTACCCAGCTACTGTTTTAATGCTTTGCATATAGTAATAATCAAAATCAACAAGGTTGTAGTCAGGAAGTTAATCTTTGATTTGACTATTACAGTCCAAAATGCAATGTTGTTATCCGAAACATTTTCAACAATAAAAAGAAATCTATTAAGGAAACACTGAGTTTTATTTTCAAGCATACTGGAAGAAATCTAGGCCAGGGGTCAGGAAATGCGGGTATAGTTTCAGCTCTGGGAGTGGTTCTGGGACTGCCACACAGGCCCAGGGGCCCTTAGTTCGTTCAGCTAGTTGAAACAGTTTGAGCTAAATGTTTATAGGGACCTTTGAGATTCTGAAGTTGTACAATTCTAAATACAGATTACATAAAAGACCACATATTTGTAGTCAAATCATGCATTGAGGATTTAAGAATATAACTAAGGAAAAAAGTTGAAAATATTCTGATTACCATATGTGGGAACAGTTTAAAAACTGCCAGATGTTATAAACAGTTAAGTAAATTTATATGTATGGTATGAGAAAAGTGAAATTTGACTTAACAAAAATGCCATACAACTTTATCTTCAACTTTGAATGAGGAAGGAGACTTCTTTTCCCCTCATTAGTTTAGGTTTTAAATTTGGAAGGGACTCTAGAAGTCAATAAATCTGACCCTAACTGAGATGTGAAATCTTTTTGTCTCTACAGGCACCTTCTAGCCATCATGGCAACTTCATCTGAAGAAGTTTTGCTGATTGTAAAGAAGGTGCGTCAAAAGAAGCAGGATGGAGCTCTATACCTCATGGCAGAAAGAATTGCTTGGGCACCTGAAGGCAAAGATAGATTTACAATCAG
The DNA here is from genome assembly GCF_021234165.1 of Pteronotus mesoamericanus. Classification (NCBI taxonomy): domain Eukaryota; kingdom Metazoa; phylum Chordata; class Mammalia; order Chiroptera; family Mormoopidae; genus Pteronotus; species Pteronotus mesoamericanus. Next base: position 41,969,129 of record NW_026555277.1, on the reverse strand, counting down.
CCATATGTATGGAGATATTAAATGTAAGTCATGTTTGTTAGTCATTTTAGAAAATTGCTTATAAAAATCTGTGAGTTTTTCATTGTAATGTCCAAAAAAATCATACAAAAATAATTACAGATGGGACTGCTGAATATATATTATTCTGTAACAGCCTTTACCCCTTAATAGAGTATGTACATATGTAAATCTTTACATATGTAAATCTCCCTCATGTAAAGATTCCTATGTATACCTTCTTTTAAGAGTTGCATGGTAGTCCACTGAATGAACCTACAGTTACGTGTATAACCAGTCCTCTGTTGAAGGTCATTTAGGAAGTTTCCAGAATTTATTATTGCAAACAGTGTTGCAGTACGACTCTGTGTTCGAACGCCTTTGTGAGGTGGTATGTATAGAATACATCTGTGCAGTGAAGTTACTGATTCAAATGGTTCATGCGTTTAAAATGTTGATAAATGATACCAGATTGCCCTTTAATAATATTGTATCGTTTAAGCAAGTCTAATTAACTTTTAGGTAGGTGGCTATCATCTGTTGAGAAGATAATTCAGTTTTATAGTGAATGTAAATGGGAGAAATAGAATAATTTTTTTTTTTATTATTTTCAAGCATGAAGGCAAAAATCAGAACCCTTCTCTTTCCAAATTTGCGAGATTAACTCTGAAACATTACCCAAAGGGTTTGGTACTCTGGTTCAATAATAATTAGGTTTAAAAACAACAAGCAAATTCCGAGACTTAGAACCTTTACTCTAAAAGGGAGTTCTGCAGTTCACCTAACTGAAGATCTTGAGTATGAGAGACTCCAGGAGTTCTGGGCAACAAAGTCCTTGACAAATTGTGGTTATCGTAACTGTGACTATTAATATGGATTTTAATATTTTTCTGGTATAAGATTCTTCTTCTGGATAAAATTGTGTGTAGATTTTAAGGAACATGACATGTCAAAAAATAGACAACCTCAACTTGCAAGTGCTCGGTTTACAAACGTCCTTTGTGTATAAACAGTTGCCCAAAGACTTACCTCTACTTGCTGCTGGAAATGGTCAAGATCTTCCCTTTTCTTCACTGAAGTAACTTAGAATCTTAATTTTCAAAAGAAAATATTTATAATCTATCATAATTCAGTACTGCCTAAGCTATCAGGTCTTTTGTCCATTATCCTGGTAACATTACCTCCTTTCAAAACTTTGTTGTTTTTGTTTTTTGTTTTTTTAAAGCTTTACCAAGTTCCTGATTATAGTCTTACAGACTAACATTTTTTCTACGATAGACTCGTAAGTTAGAAACTTCCTGTATTAGTATGCTAGCCCTATATATTTGAAAACAAACTCATTGTGATACTCCTAGCATGCACTAAATATGCCTGACCTTGCTGGTATGGCCCATACACCAAAGATTTGGGTTTAATTCCAGGTCAGGGAGTGTACAAAAGGCAGCTGATCTATGTTTCTCTCTCACACTGATGTGATATTTCTCTCCCTCTCATTCTCCTTCCCTACCCCTCTCTCTAAAAATAAATAAATAAAATCTTTAAAAAGAAGAACAACTTCAGAAGTAGGCCTCTCAGAGCCAAGAGCTAAGCTAGAATAAGGATAAAGCAGTGACTAAGCAACGAAACTTGGGAGTGTTTTGGAGGAAGGGGATAATGGAACAGGCCACCGACAGTGTAAATTGTTTCATATTGCTGCTTTTGGCAGTAAGGTACTTCATCTGAACTGTGGGCCTGGAAGCAGCATCCTCATTGAAAAAGGTTGGCTTGGGCTGAGAGTTCTACGCAGCATGTCCACACTACCATGAGTCACCTATTTAACAGGACAAAGCCCCTCCAATCTTTGTTTCCTTTGTTTCCTTTGACAAGCATCACTCTTTGAAAATACAAGTTCTCCATTATGTAGTATATTTTGAAATTCCCAGTCCCAATTTACTATGAAAATATTCAAAGTTACAGAAAAATTTAAAGACTGGTACAATGTATACATAAATGATATATCCCACCTAAGTAATACACTTATTATTTTGCCATATTTGCTTAATTTCGTATGTACTTTGCTTCTAATATTATCACACCACAAAAATTTTAATAAATATTCAGACCATTTTATACTTCCTCCTTTGTCCCAGGAATGTTTCCTAGAGTTGTGACTTTTGTAAAACCAATGTACAATCTAGATTCATGTATGTAATTGTAGTTCTTTAGTCTCTTCTTTAAGAGTATAGATTTATAGAATATCACACATTCTGATTATGCCTGATAGTCTCTTAATGTGTAGGTGGTGGTGGTTACTTCCTATTCTGTCACCTCAGAAAGCCTATTGTGTCAGGTTGTCCTGCTCTTAGGCTAATTTGATCACTTGGTTACAGTGGTAACACCATATCTCTCAAATATAAAATTATATATCTTCCTTTGTAACTAAGCAAGCCATGGGCTACGTTTTGGAGTTTTTTGAGTCTTGACAAATCATTTTCATTAATGATGATATTGATTGAAGGCAGCTGTTCAGGGTATATTCGAAACTTCTTGCTGAGTGTTGAGAAAGCTTTAAAGACATGTGCCCCAGAAGAATGGAAACAAAAGCCCTTTATTATCTGGAGGTGGAAGCCATGGGTGAGAAGTGCCGTACAAAAAGAATACTAAAGAAGGAAGCAGAGTGTTAGCAGTGAATTTGTTGAACCATGCTTTGGATTATTTAAGAAGAGTACGTTTCTGCAAAATAAGTAACCAGTTCGATGGCAGTTCCCACAGTGTGCATGTCCTCATCTGATTAACCTCATCTTTCATTTTAGGCCAGAAAATCAGTCCAGAAGGAAAAGCAAAAATTCAGCTTCAGCTGGTCCTGCATGCAGGGGACACAACTAACTTCCATTTTTCCAATGAAAGCACAGCAATCAAGGAGCGAGATGCAGTGAAAGACCTTCTTCAGCAGCTGCTGCCCAAATTCAAGAAGAAAGCAAATAAAGAACTTGAAGAGAAAAACAGGTGAAGGAGGGAAAGAATAGCCTTTTGAAGAGACACTAGGTTCTCTTCAGTCTTGTAGACTAATAGTTGGCTATTTCTCAACCCTTCTACTTTGACAGTATAATTTAGGAAAATATGGGCTGTGATATCTTTATCTCTGTGTTTGGTTTTCAACTTTAGCATCTTACTAGCTGTTTAGCTTTGTGCAAATGAGAATGTATAAACTCAGGGTTAACTGTCTCAAGCCTAACACCTGATAAGGAACAGAACTGAGACTTGAAGGTGCTAATGTCCCTTAATTCCTTTCCCACTTCTCTGTCACAGAGATACTGAACTATTAGAATCTGCCCAGGCTGGCCTGTGGACCAAAAAGTTGCCAGTTCAATTCCTAGTCAGGGCATATGCCTGGATTGCAGGCCAGGTCTCCGGTTGGGGGCATGCAAGAGGCAACTAATCGATGTTTCTCTCCCTTTCTTTCTCCCTCCCTTCCTCTCTCTTTGAAAAGAAATAAAACCTTTAAAAAGAAGAAGTGTGCTTTGTGAATAAGAAACCTGCAGTAAGTTATAGTGTTAAAAAGTTGAAAGAACATGTAAAACGATGAGAATTTCTGATAAAATGAATTCCATCTCCAGTATCTTTCAGGCAGTCTGTGCTTATGGTTCCAAATGCTTATCACCATGAAAAATTAGTTGCTGGAAAATCTCAAGCACACTTCCTCTCTTCTCCATTCACCTTTATTTGTGGAAAAGAATACAGTGCAATACAAATACAGATAAAATGACCTTAGTATTACCAAGAACAGAGATGGGTTAAGACTAAATTCATGCCCTCAAAGAATTTTAGTCTTTGCTTCTTCAGACTTGCATTATCTCCACTTTATTTGTTCCTCCAAAAATGTGGGGTGGTTTTGATTTTAGTGTTTGGTTTGTTTTTACTTTCAATTACTAACAAAATTACTTTCAATTAAGTGACCTTTGTTGCACAGTCATCACAAAATGAAAGTTGTATGTTTTGGTATTTCATGTTGTTAAAGTCTTTAAAATGTGACCTAAATGATGTTTTGTTCTAGAAAGTTCAATATATTCTCTCCCCAGAATGCTGCAAGAAGATCCTGTTTTGTTTCAGCTTTATAAAGATCTTGTTGTGAGTCAAGTGATCAGTGCTGAGGAATTCTGGGCCAATCGTTTAAATGTAAACTCAACAGAGAGTTCTTCCACATCCAATCATAAGCAGGATGTTGGCATTTCTGCAGCATTTCTGGTATGTGACCCTTCTAGATTTTTGAAGGGGGTGGGAGATAAAGAAAACCCTGATTGTGTGTTAACAATGCCATTTCTTTTATAAAATTTTGTATTTCCTTAAAATAAATTAATGGACACTTCAGTATTCATGGTATTCTTCTAAAGTATTTTTAAGTACATACATTTTTTAAGTTTATATTTTTTCTAGTTATTTTTCTTGGTTTCTGGACTTGACCCTAGCATGCTGGAAATCAAATGGTCTTTTGAAAGAGAATCTTTTAGCAATTGGACTAATGCTTATTCCCCCTAGTACTAAATTTAAATTTAGGGTTTTCTAATACCTTTTTTTAACGGTTGCTATATTTTATTTACAATACAAAGTTAAGTGTATAGTGACTGTCATATTGTAGAAAAAGTAAGACTTGTAAAATGTATCTTTGAGAAAAAGTGGGAGCACCTTACCTGTGGAATTAGAAAATGGGGTTCAGTTAGTCTTTACTCTGGTGGAACCAAAGCAGTATTTATACATTTAACAAAAATTTCAGTACTGATTATATGTTTGTCATCTTTCCTTGTGCTTAGCAATGAATTAATAAGGTCTTTCTTAAAGAAACTAATCAGATAATACTTGTTTGTTTAGTAAGCAGGGTGTGTTGTAGTTTCAGTAAGTGTACAAGTCGATGTTAGAGCTCCCCTAGCTTACCTGTTGTTGGCCACACATAAACATGCCTGGATGACCATGTAGGATTTACAAGGAAGCAGATTTTCCAGGTCACTATGGTTGCATGAAACCAGGTCAGGCTCCTTTGTCTCTCTGCAAAAATAAGATGAGGGACTTACCTCTGTCTCTGTAATTCATTCAGAAAATCTGTTTTTCTACCTTGTCCACCTTGTCCAGTGTCTGTTGCATGCTTAAACATCTTTCCCCATATCTTAATAAATACAGGGTGGGCAACAATTGGTTTACCATTGCAGTGCAAATAAATAATACAATAAATAATAGTAAAAGAATAAACTCTGTTTCACATACTCAGAACATAAACTGACTTTTTCCTACCACTGTAAATATACATGTATATGTATATGTATGTATGGTCTTTATTTTAGGCTGATGTCCGGCCCCAAACAGATGGATGTAATGGTTTGAGATACAATTTAACCTCTGATATCATTGAGTCCATATTTAGGACCTATCCAGCAGGTAAGAAGAATCAGTTCTTTCAGATACATACAATATTTGTTTGGATAAATTCAGTATTATATCAGTGAAAAACAAAAAGTTTAAGTTACATTCCTGATCAAGTGCAACAAAATATTTGAAGTACTCTTCCTAGCCCCTGACATGTGGTAGATATTAAGGGTTTAGTTTATAATGTGCTTTCATCAGTTCACTGGTATGATGACTCTCCCATTCTTTCCATCAGTGATTCTTAAACTTTATGTGCCCTTAACCATACCTGAGCAAGAGCTCATCCTCCAGAGGCATCAATACATGCCTCTAGAACAGTAACTCAAATTGTCTTCCATGCTGCCTCCAAGAGTAACCTTTCTAACTCACAAAATTTCCCTTGCAGAAGCCATCCTAAAGGTATAAATGTTTTGATCCCAGCCCTGGTGATTTATGATGTACAGCCAAGGCTGCGAGCCACTGCTTTAGTCATTCTTCTGACCAACCAGTGCTCTTTTAAGCCGCACGCTCTTTCTCCCCACTTCCTCACTCCTGCCCCTCCTTCTACCACAGGACTCAGTTCAAACATCACTTCATGGCCACCTCTATAAAATCCTGACGACTTTGGACAGATAGGAGCCGCCTCCCCTTTCCTTCTGTAGGGCCTTGTGTCTGCTCAAAGAGTTATCACATTGTAATGTAATTATTTGTATATCTTTCTGAAAATAACATAATTGTATAGTGTTTAGATGTGCCGGACACTCCATTCTAAAGCCTTTATATATATTAAATCATTTAGTCATCAAAAAATACCCTATGAAGTAGGTGCTATTGTTACCCCCATATTACAGTAAGTGGAAGACCTAGAATTTTAATCTCAAACTCTGCTCAAGAGGCTGTGCTCTTAACCTCTTTGCTCATTGGACTATGAGCTTCTGGAGTGCTAAACTGATAATCCAGTGGGTATCGAGATCTTTATTTCCCCAGCACTAACACAGTGCCTTGGACTGGAAATGCATGTACTGTACATAACTGACCAAACAAAAGCCCTGGACACGTAGCTCAGTTGGTTAGAGCATTGTCCTGGTAAACGAAGGTTGTGGGTTTGATCCCCAATCAGGGCACATTTAAGAATCAACCAGTGAATGCATCAATAAGTGGAACAATATATCAATGTTTCCCTCTTTTAAATCAATAAATTTTAAAAAATGTGTTAAGATTCTTAAAAAGGCAGTGCCTCAACCTCTCAAATTATATTTTACATTTATAATTAGATTATTATATACAGTATATTAAGTTGAGAATATAAAGATCATTTATTTCATGTATAATCTAGTTTTTATTAGTCTATATTTCAAGTAATTTGAGGTTTTAAGAAATGGAAATGTTGTATGTAACTATTATGGTTTTTCTTCCACAGTAAAAATGAAATATGCAGAAAATGTCCCCCACAGCATGACAGAAAAAGAATTCTGGACACGTTTTTTTCAGTCGCATTATTTTCACAGGGACCGGCTGAATACAGGGTCCAAGGACCTCTTTGCAGAATGTGCCAAAATAGATGAAAAAGGTAACTGTTTATCCCTGACATAGTCTACCATTTAATTTGCTATTCTCTACTCATTAGTGCTGTTAGTGAATTTTAATTTTTGAGAAAGGTAAGACTTTTGGGGGCGAAGAAGAATACATTTATTAAAGCTGGGGATAGTGAAACAAAGAAAGGCTTAGGATAGAAAAAGTAACAGGAGAGCCCAGGCAAAGCTGCTTCGGCTCTCTAGAAATGTTATAGGGAAGAGAAGAACTGAGACGGTTGCTTTGGCCCACTGGGAAGTCAGAGAAAAGGGGGCCTTTGGAGAGAGACATGGTTGGGGGTTAGCATGTGACAGGCTCCAACTGCCCATTGGTCCCCTGGTTGCAAGTCTCATGGGGTGAGTTTAGGAGGTGCACGCCTGAGAGGGAAGAAGTGAAGGAAGGGAAAGGCTTGGGGTACTCCTAGGAGGGGGAGCATGCCAAGAAAGCTAAGACTTGAGTTTTTATTTCATTTATTTTCTAGGGTTAAAAACAATGGTGTCATTAGGAGTGAAAAACCCACTACTTGATTTAACAGCTTTGGAAGATAAACCATTAGATGAGGTAAGTAATAGTAAAGGATTTATGAGAGAAAACATTCTTTTCCTAGTCTTCAACATTTTTATAGTTCTAAAGTTGCCTTAAGTGAGGATGTTCTAATTTGTGAGAGTATAAATCAAACAAAATACCGTTACTTGGAGTTACTTATCACAAGTTCTTTTCAGTAGTACTGTTCACTATTAAAATTGCCTTGGAAAACAAATTCCTGTATGAATTGCTAAAACTTTTTAAAAAGAATTTTCTAGCTCTCCCATCAATAGTTTTCTAGGTAATAATGAAGGCTTAATATATTGATGAGTCTGGCTTGATGCTCTGGCTAACAATTTCTAGAAATGTGGATAAATATTAGCAGACAAGGAAAACAAACATTTGTTGATTGTTCATTGTTTACCCACCATGAGCCCCTTACTCCACAGTAGCCCTAATCTGTTTCAACGGCCAGACCATCAAATATGAGCTACCTACCTTAGCATCATGATTCTAGACTTACATATTATCAGTCACGGAGGAAGACGTGATATCTTCTAATCAGGGCGAATGCCATCCCTGCTTCTCTTTTCTCTGGAGTAAGAGGAACCTGCCTTCCTTGGTTATTATTAGACTTACGTTTTTATTTTCTTGCCCCCTTTTCTGGCTCCTTTTCTGGCGGCTGTGTACACATGCTACTTCTCAAGTTTTTTTAGACTTTTTTAATTATATTTTATCAATTATGCTATTACAGTTGTCCAATTTTTCCCCCGTTGCCCCCCTACACCCAGCAACCCCCACTCCCTCAGGCAATCCTCCCATCATTGTTCACATCCATGGGTCATGCGTGTAAGTTTTTTGGCGACTCCATCTCCTATACTGTACTTTACATCCCCATGGCTATTCTGCAACTACCTATTCGTACTTCTTGATCCCCTCACTTCCTCACCCATTTCCCCACACCCCTTTCCCATCTATCAACCATCAGATGCTCTCCGTATCCATGATTCTGTCTCTATTCTTTTTGTTCGTTTAGTTTGTTTTTCAGATTCAATTGTTGATAAATTTGTATTTTTTGCCACATCGTTCATAGTTTTCATCTTTTTTTTAGTAAGTCCCTTTAACATTTCATATAATAATGGTTTGGTGATGATGAACTCCTTTAGTTTTGTCTTGTCTGGGAAGCTCTTTATCTGCCCTCTGATTCTAAATGATGTCTTTGCTGAGTAGAGCAATCTTGGCTGTAGGTCCTTGCTTTTCATGAATTTAAATATTTCTTATCAATACCTTCTATCCTTCTATTCTTTTGAGAAATTAGCTGACAGTCTTATGGGAACTTACCTGTCGGTAACTAACTGCTTTTTTCTTGCTGCTTTTAAGATTGTCTTTTTAGCCCTGGCTGGTATGGCTGAGTGGATTGAGCGCTGGCCTGTGAACCAAAGGGTTGCTGGTTCGATTCCCAATCAGGGCACATGCCTGGATTCCAGGCCAGGTGCACAAGAGGCAACCATACATTGATGCTTCTCTCCCTCTTCCTCTCTCTCCCTTCCCCTCTAAAAATAAATAAAATCTTTAAAAAAAAAAAAAAAGATTCTCTTTATCTTAAACCTTCAGCATTTTCATTATGGTATGTCTTGGAGTGGACATCTGTGCATCCATCTTGTTTGGGACTCTCTGCTTCCTGGACTTGAAAGTCTATTTCCTTCAACAAATTAGGAAAGTTTTCTTTCATTATTTCAAATATATTTCCAATATCTTCCTCTTTCTCCTCTTCTGGCACCCCTGTGCTGCAAACATTAGACCACTTAAAGTTATCCCAGAGGCTGCTTACACTATCCTCGTTGTTGTTGTTGTTTTATTATTTTTGTTGTTGTTCTGACTGGTGGTTTTTTGTTTTGCGGTGTTTTGGTTTGTTTTTTTTTTTTTGCCTTTTGTTCCAAATGATTGGTTTGATTTTCGGTTTCATCCACTCTACTGTTGTTTCCCTGTAAACTGTTCTTTTTTTTCCCATTAGTGTGTCCTTTATGTCTAACTAGATCTTTCTTATGCTGTTAAGTTCCTCAGTCGGTTCTTGAAGCACCCTTATAGCCAGTATTTTGAGTTCTGCATCTGCTAGATTGTTTATCTCACTTTTGTTTAGATCTTTTTCTAGAGTTTTGATCTGTCCTTTCATTTGGGCCATGCTTCTTGTCTACTCGTTTTGGCAACCTTCCTGTGTTTGTTTCTATGTATTAGGTAGAGCTGCTTTGACTCCATGTCTTGGTAGTATGGACTAATGTAGTAGGTGTCCTGAAGGGTCCAGTGACACAGCCTCCCCTATTACCCAAGCTTGGTACTGGAGGTCCACTCTTCGTGTGGGCTCAGTATACCCTCCTCTTGCAGTTGAGCGTTGGTTGCTATTGGCAGATCAATGGAAGGGATTTACCCAGGCCAGTCAGCTGCAAGGATTGGCTGTGACCACTGACGACCAACCTCCACCCTCTGTGGAGGATCAGCTGTGCAGGGGCAGGTTGGTGGTGCTCCAGTGTGGTCTGTAGCTGTCCACTGGGTCTTCTAGCCCTGGGATTTCCCAGGTGGTCCAGGCCTCACCTGTGTTTTGCCCTTAGCTATAGAGCAGTCTGAGAAGGCTGCTACTTGTGCTGGGCTTGGAGATTCCCAAGGGAAGCCAAGCTGTGAATTTAGGCTGGCTGTTGCTAGGCCTCACTGAAGCCAGCTCTTGCTTGTCTGATAGGATTTAGGAGCTAAGACGAGCCATTCTTATGGAAAAGCAGCTTGGATGGGCCTGTAAGTTGGGTGGGGCAGAGCCTCTGGAGATCTCTAAGGTGAGTCAAATAGTGTTAGCCAGGTTGATGGAGTTGCAGGCATGGCACCAGCCTGCTGGCTCTGTTGAGGCAGGGTGGGGGGCAGCGCAGCAAAGGGACAACAGCCTCTGCTTGCCCTGGTGCCTGATACTTCACATTTTCCTGTATACCACCGGTGCTCTTCAAGCTGCTACCCCTGTGCCAGAGCTCAGAGGGAGTGAGTCTGATTAAGTGTGTGTGTGGGTCTTAAGAGGAATTGCTTGGTGTTTCTTCTTTAAGAGAAGAAGCAGAAGTTTCTTCTACCTACTCACTTCCCACTGACTTTTGCAGCCAGAAGTTGTGGGGACTTACCTTTCTGGCACTGGAACTCTGGGCTGGGGGCCCTGGTGTAGGGCTGAGACTCCTTGCTTCTGAGTTTTCCCTCCCTAATTTTTGCCCACTTTACGTGGATAAGGGACCAGTCCATTCATTCCACCTCTGCTCCCTCCTACCAATCTGGATGGATGTGGTTTCTTTCATTTCATCGTTGTCAGACTTTATTCAACTCTTATTTCTGATGGTTCTTAGTGATGGTTGTTCTGTATTTTAGTTGTAATTTTGATGTGGTTCTGCGAGGAGGCTAGCCATATCTGCCTGTGCCGCCATCCTGACCAGAAGTCCCTCCTTTTTTTTTTTTTTTTCTCCTAACTTTTCTCTAACTTGAGCGTATTTTACTCTCCAGATGAGAAAACCAGTGTTAAAATTTAAAATTTTGTCCTACAGTCTATATTATATATTAACAAAAAAATAACCCTTGGTCCCAAGTACATAATTTCCATATTGAAATTCAGTTTTTTCATGGTGATGCTCAGCAGTCAGCCACGTCCTTGGTGAATTTCAACATATTACAAACCGGGCCCTCTTAATCATCCTGAGAAAATGAAATTTAGAGAATCTTAGAGATTATAGCTTACTTTGTGTGTGTGTGTGTCTGTGTGTGTCTGTTACTATTATTATCTACATTTTTTTCAATGCATGTTATTCAATTGTATGGATGTATAAATAATCCTGTTAATAGAAATGTTGGTTGATTCACTCTCTCCTTTGATGGTGCTGCTTCTCCTATCATCCTCTAGTTGTAACTGTCCCAGGATATTGTCTTGTGCCTCCTCCTGAGTGCATTGTCTATAGTCCATTGTTTTAAATACTAAATATGTAATGACAAATTCCAAATAATGTTGGTCTGTCTAATCCCAGAACTCCAAAATCACGTATTCAACTGCCTACTTAAGATCTTCACTAAGGTATTTCACAGACACCGCAACATAGCATGTCTAAAATGGAACCCTTGATTCCCACCATCATAAACCTATTTCTTCCTGGGTCTTCCCTATCTCAGTAAAAGAGCATTACCATGGACTTGGTTGCTCAAGCCAAAACCTAGGAGTCTCCTTGATTCCTCCCTGTCCACCTCCAACATTCATTTCATCAGCAAGTCCTCTACAGTACTTGATCTGTCTATATTTATTTCCACAGATACTTACACCCTCCTACTTTTTAGGACTTGGTTGCCTGCTTTGGCCTCCTAATTGTTCCTATTTCCACTTTGTTCCCTGCAGGTCATTCCCTATCAGTAAGTTATAAATCAGATCATAACATTCCCCCTATGTAAAACTTTTAAATGGCTTTTTGTTGAACTTAGAATAAAATCAAAACTCCTACAAGGTCCTTCTTGATTTGGCTTCTGCCTACTTCCACCTCAACTTGGGCCACTTCCACTCATTTACACTCCAGACACAATGACCTTCAAATCTATCCCAAGCTTTTTCTAACTGGGGGTCTTTACACTTGCTGTTTCTTCTTCCATTTCTTCTACCTAACTAGCTTCTACCATCTTTTAGATATCTGTTCTAATCTCACTTTTCCAGAGAGTCCATCATTTCTTTCTCTTTATTTTTTTTATAACATTTGACATTTTCAAAAGTGATCTTCTTGTCAATTGTCAGCCTTATATTTCACCAATCTCTGGCCCACCTTTCATTGCAATTATACTGAGCAACATACAACTCATGACACAATGTATATTACATTGCTTCTATATCTTTGTTTAAGTAGTTTGCTCATCATGGAATGTTGTCTTCATGTCTGACTTGCAATATGGTACTCCATGAAGCTTTTCAAACCTACCCCTCCTCTCCTCCAATGGGCTTGACCACTTTCTCATAGCACCTGTAAGTCTTAACTGTGTATGGGCTTATAGCCTAACATCCCACTAACTAGTATTTTGGCTCCTGTGGCACAAGGTCTTGTCAACTTTGTAACTACAGGGCCTAACACATAGGATGCGCTCAATATGTGTTTGAAAATATCCCGTTTAATTCTCCAAATATCCCATTTTATAGAGCTTGCCTAGACTATAACACTAGAAAAGTGATAAAGCCAGAAATTGAATTCATATCTATATGACTTCAAAAGTTAATGCTTTTTTTCACTGTATTCTGTTCTTTCATTTAATAATTTGCTGAGTCTAAAATTGCTCTTTAAATAATGCAGAGCTCAAGGTAAGATTTTTTTTTATGACAGTAAAAAGAGTTAGTGATATTTCTTAATTTTTTAATGTGTATAATGTCACTTTTAAATGTTTACCTATAAAGACTTAGTGGTGCTCAGAATTAGTAAAGTCCCATCATCCAGAAAATTTGTCAGTTAAACATGTCTCTTAACAGACAAAATCAGAATTTTATTTTGATTTTTAATCTACTAAATTGTTTCTTACAGGGTTATGGCATTTCCTCTGTGCCATCTACTTCTAATTCTAAATCCATAAAGGAGAACAGTAATGCTGCCATCATCAAGAGATTTAACCATCACAGTGCCATGGTCCTGGCAGCAGGTCTCAGGAAACAGTTAAGTGCTTATTGCAAGGTGCAGTGACGGCACTTTCAAACATAACCAGAATAAGCTGTGTTGTTGTTCTGCCTGTGGTTTTTAACATTAGTTTCTTTTCCTTGTTTTTAGAGAAGCACAAAATGAACAAAATGGTGAGCCCAGCAGCATTGGTGGAAATTCTGGAGATGGAGACTGCTTTCAGCCGGCGGTCAAAAAGGTAGGAGTAAAAAGTTGGCAACATTTAAGACTCAGGTTTCTCCAGATACCTTTTATAACTGCTAGTTCTTTATGTTGACCCTTGATTATATCAAGTGACTCAGTTCTTCTGACCAACATGTTAAACATTTGGCTTAAATTCTAAAACATTTAAAAAAGTACTTCCTCAGTTTTGGCTTGCTAGTCAACCATCCATGGACTCAAGTCTTAATTTTAATTATTTTTATTGTGTTTTTCCCCCCTTCACATGTACACACATGCACATGTTGACACATATTTCTGTTTTCTGGGGAAAAGTATTGAACAAAGGCAGTGTGAGGGAAAAAAAAACCTAAAGGTTTATGTATAATGATTTTAAAAGATAGGATTTGGCCCTCCATAGTAAACCTAGAATTTCAAGGCTACATAGATCTTTTCATTAAATATTGACAATATCACCTGTCTCGGTAGCTCAGTTGGTTAGAGGCTTGTCCCAATACGCCAAGGTTGTGGGTTTGATCCCTGGTCAGGGCACATGCAAGAATCAGCCAATGAATGCATAAATAAGTGGAACAACAAATCGATGTTTCTCTGTCTTTCTCTCAAATCAATTTTTTAAAAAAATTTAAATGTTGAGAAATCACACTGACTGGTATAGTGCAGTTGGTTGGGCCTCATCCTGCAAATCAAAAGGTTCAATTCCCGGTCAGGGCACATGTCTGGGTTGCAGGCCTGGTCCTTGGTCCCCAGTTGGGGCTCATGCGAGAGGCAACTGATCGATGTTTCTCTCTCTCTCTTTCTCCCTCCCTTTCCCTCTCAAGAATAAATAAATAAAGTATTTTTTTTTTAATATTGAAGAAATCATTTGAGGGTGTTGGGGGGAACTATGAACAGAGTTATCTACTTACATATTCCTTCTTTCCCTGCAACTTTGCCAAGCTACTCTATCCCTCGGTTTTAAAGTTCCTTCCTCCCCAGTTACAAAAATAAATTACAATAAAGCTCTTGTAGATGGCAGTATGTATTGAAATTTTAAAAAGTTTATGCCCTTGTCCTGGACAGTGTGGCTCATTTGGTTGGTGCTTCATCCTGTAATTCAAAGCTTATAGGTTCGATTCCCAGTCAGGGCACATGCCTAGGTTTTGGGCTTGGTCCACAGTTTGGGCTTTACAAGAGGCAACCGATCAATGTTTTTCCTCTCTCATCAATCTTTGTCTCCCTTCCTTTCCCTCTCTCTAAAATCAATAAGCATGTTCCCAAATAAGGATAAAAAAAAAATTTTTAAAGTTAATCCATAATTCTACTTCTGGAGAGTATTTCACTTTGGACATTTATTCTTAAAAACTAAATATGTGCATAAATTTAGATACAAATACTCATTATAGTGTTTTAATAGAGGAAATAGTAAACATCCTAATATTTTAATGTGTATAATGTCACTTACTTTTAAATGTTTACTTATAAAGACTGAGTGGTGCTCAGAATTAGTAAAGTCCCATCATCCAGAACATTTTTCAGTTAAACATGTCTCTTAGTATCTGTGGTGTATCCATATTATGAAGATTGATGCAGTCATTCAAGGACTTTAAAAGGCTTAATGATATAGTGATTTAAAAAGAGTTCACATATACCATAACAATAGTTCAATTTATAAAAAATTAAACTATTTTGAGTTGCTTAAAATATTAGGTGGTTGGAAACAAATGTATAAGACAGAGTCCTTGTCCTCAAAGAGTTTAGTGTCTATAGTTAAGCCAAAATCAAAAGAATAATTAAAACAAAATTTAAGGTATAGTAATTGTGTTATTTACAATAGGAACCAAAGAGAATACAAACTAATGAACAGAATAGACTAGTTCACAAGCAGATTGTATGATATAATTTCACATCAAAAAAAAGTTACAAACTTGAAAAAGTTCCTTAAAAGAATATGCTAACTGGTACTCTTTCTGAAAAGGAATTATGAGTGAGTCTTATACTTTATTTCATATATATTTTTTAATTTTTTTATTGATTGATTTTGGAGAGAGAGAAACATTGATTCATTTTTCCACCCATTTATGCATTCATTGGTTGATACCTATATGGTCCCTGACCAGGGATCAGATCTGCAATGTTGGGATATCAGGATGACACTCTTAACTGAGCTATCTAGCCAAGGCTATTTCATATATTTTGGTAACTTAATATGTTTCTACAAGCATGTGTGCACCTTTAAAATTAACAAAGCCAGTAAGATTTTTTTCTGAACTAAGAAAAGTGAAACTAAAATGTAAGTTGTAGATACTAAAAAAGAAATCTAGGAAGTCGTGCTTTTCTTCACAGAAAGTAGCCCTGATTCTTGGTAATGAAAGAGTTGTCAAAAATCATTATGTGGATTTTCACAATACTCAATAATAAATGCTGGCTCTAGATATTTTTTCAAGAGTTCGCTATGTATTCTACAAAGGGTTTTGTAGAATGAGAGATTCAGAAGTAGTGATAGAGTTCTTATATTTATGGAGCTTTCGGCCAAGTATGAAAGTTAGGTGATTTAACTGTGCTCTGGTAGGAGTTTAGAGTGTGGATTGTTAACAGCTTAGGTAAGACAACAGCAGGAGTAAATATGAGCTTGACACATGCTGTAAGTAATGATATTAGTATGCCTTGAAGTTAGCTGAAAGGTATAGAGTTAAAAATATATAAAATTAGGCTAAGTGTAGGTTAGATGGGACTGATTGATATATTACTCCAAATATTCTGAAGTCAGATTTGTTCCTATACTAAAAGAGAATTGTTAAGACTCTTAAAATAAAGGCAATTTAAAATAATGTTTCCAAATTGATTTTTTTGTGTGCAGTATATTTAGTAACTTAAATGTTTTGATTCCAGTCTTGGTAGCTGCAGATAAGAGTTGACCAGATGAATTTCATAGCTATGTAGAGTATAAAATATTATAGAATTATTTTCATAGGTGTTTACATACATTGTTTTCATGTGTCTTTTATAATAACTGTGTTGTAAGGCTATAGAAATTTAGCAGTTAATTACTAGAATAGGAAAAAACAGATTAGTAAAACCAAAATAAACACTTCGGAAGTGTACCTGGCCAGTTACCTCACTTGGTTAGAGCATCATTCCAATATACCAAAGTTGCAGATCAGGGCACATACAAGAATCAACCAATGAGTACATAAATAAGTGGAACAACAAATCAATGTTTCTCTCTCTACTTCCCTCCCTCTTTCTTCCTTCCTCCCCCTCATTCCCCCCTTCTCTCTTAAAAAATAAAAATAAAAAAGAAAGACATAAAGAGTTCAGAAATAAATCCAAATATTGGAGGATTTAAGAGTATGATAAACTTGACATTTCAGAATCAATGGGAAAAGACAGATAATTCTACAAATGGTGTTAGGAGTCCTGATAAATAATTTAGTAAAGAGAAGCTCAGATTCCATACTTTACTTTTATTCTAAAATAAATTCCAAGTGGATCAAAGATTTAAGCAAAAATTAATCCACAGAAGAGAAGCAAAAAGGGAGTACTTTTTTAATTGTAGAAAATATTTATGACATATATAATAAAATTAATCATTTATTTGGTGGGGGGAATAGAAAAATATACATTTTTACCTACCACATTGTCAAAAATTAAAAGTTTAATAGTAATTAGTGAGGTCAGAGTATAGGAAAACAGGTATTCTCTGTAATCGGTTGCTGATAAAATGGCTTTACCCATCTGTAGAGCAGTCATCTCTAGGAAGTGAAACTCATGGGGGAAGACTTCATAATTTACGCCCTGTGCAGTTTTATTTTTTCAGCCATGTTCATTATTTTTATAAGGGAAAGTTATGATAAAAAGTGTTGTGTTGATAATTATAGGCCAAGTTACAAGAGTCCATTGAATATGAAGACTTGGGGAAAAATAATTCCGTAAAAACGATTGCACTAAACCTCAAGAAGTCAGATAGGTAAGTTTGGTTGATGTAACACAAGTGATTACAAAATATATTATGCAAGTATAGCGTTCAAGTTTAGTAAGTCTGTTACCATAAAAGTACAGTATCCTTTTTCCTTAGAAATGTACTTTATGCACCTCAGGAAAGGATCCTAAATGATCAAAGCCAAGAAAATACTATCTCTCTGTGCTATTTTCATCTTACTGCCCTTATATGAAGTAAATTATTTTATTGAAATCACTTTATATTATCATTTTTGCTTTGTCAAAAATGAATTGAGACTGCTAAAATACATGAAAAACAAATGTTGAGCACCTTTATTCTGTGTAATTTCTTTCTTTCTTCGCCAACCTTCAGGTATTTTCATGGTCCAACTCCAATCCAGTCACTACAGTATGCAACAAGTCAGGACATAATTAATTCTTTTCAAAGTATTAGACAAGAAATGGAAGTTTATACACCCAAATTAACTCAGGTAGGTAACTTGTGCTGTTTGAGAACTAGAATTCCCACACACTATTACTTCCTCACTTTATATACACAGCCAAATTGAACTATATAACTAATATTTTAATTGGGTTTAAAAACAATTCTGCTAAATAAATTTTTTAAATCAAGAGGTAGGGAGAAAAGGCATTTGGCATATTCAAGAAGCATCTGAAGATAATGAAAAATAATGAGTTTCGTGATTGCTAGTTTTTTCCTTCCATATGTATACACATAGTTTTATTGGTAAAATCTCTCCAAAAATCTTCTAGTTATCACTCGCCAAGATACTCTGCATGACCTCAGAACTCATTATTCTTCGTTTTTCCCTGCCTTTATTTATCCTTTAGTTGATCATCAATTTCTGTCATTTTTTCAGTATTTATTTATTTTATCACGTTGGTTTAGGCAAACCTGATCAGTTTTTTTATACTGGCACTACAAGTTATCTTTCTAAAACCATAAATCTGATCTCAACCACTCTTCAGCTTAAAAACCTTCACTGTCCTGACTTCGTTGCCACAGTAATTATCTGAATGCCTTTGCCCAGCATGCCAGACCCTTTATAATCTACAGTCTGGCCCTAAATCACTCCCACATCTTCAGTCCCAACTCCAGCCATATTGCCGCCATCCCCTTCCACACATAACAGAGTCCTGTACTCCAGCCTAACATACTAAACTACCCAGAATTGTTTAATCATTCTATTTTTATGCTTCTGTGCTTTTGGTCTTTCTCTCTTCTTCGTTCTGCCCATTGGGAACTAATAATAATAATCAAGATTCGGCTCAGGTTTCATTGCCTCTGTAAAGCAATCCTCAACATGCCCAGTAATGAGTTTTGTTCCATTTCTGTTTTTATAAATACTGAGTCACTGACTTCTTAACCTGTATTGTAGTGCTTACCACATATTGGGACTTATATTTACTTTTTATTTTGAAGTAATCTCAGATTTACAGAAAGTTGAAAAAAAATGTTCTCTGACCAATTTTGAGAGTAGATCTTTTTACTCCTAAATATTTCAGTGCATGTTTCCTAAAATAAGACATTCTCGGAAGCAATACAATGAAGATATAGAAACAGTAAGTTAACGGTAATGAAGTATTATCTAACCTAAAGGTCTTAAAAAATTATGCCAGTTGTACCACTAAAGTCTGTTAGAGCAAAAGAAAACTTCTTGGTTCAGCATCTAAGTCAAGTTCATGGGTTGCATTTAGATCTCATATCTCTTTAGTCTTCCTTAAAATGGAATCATGGCTCAGTTGATGGGGCATTGTCCTGCGAAGTGAAAGGTCACTGGTTCAAATCCCAGTCGGCAAATCCTGGGTTGCAGGTTCGGTCCTCGGTCCAATTGGGGCATGTGCGAGAGGCAAACGATCGATGTTTTCCTCTTGCATTGCTATTTCTGTCCCTATTGTTTCTTACTCCATTCCCCTCTCTCTAAAAAGAAATAAAATAAAATGGAATCATTTTTCAGTCATTCCCTTCACGACTTTGAAGAGTACAAACCAGTTTATTATAGAATACCCTCAGCTTTTTCTCTAATGTTTCCTTAAAGGTTCAGATTATGTATTTTTGGCTGGAACACCACAGCAGTGATGTAAAAGTGATGTGTCATCCTCACATCAGGAGGCACATACTTATTTGTCCTAACATGTGATGTTAATAACTTCAATCACTTTGTTAGGTTAATATTTGCCTGATTTCTCCACCAACGAGTTACTATTTTTCCCTTTGTAATTAACTAGTATCTTGTGGGGAGATACTTTAAGACTGTAAATATTCTATTTCTCATTAAGCTTTTACCCACTAGTTGTTTAGAATCCATTAATGATTCTTGCTGAAAACAGTCATTACCATACTGGTGGCTAAAGGGTGATTTTTCTAATCCCATCATCCATTCTACATGTATCAGCTGACATTCTGCTAAAAGGAAGAAATTCCCTTCTGTATTTATTATCAAAATAGATCTCTGGATTCTTATATTATTTTGGGTTATAAATTGTTGCTTTCTTTTTAAGTAAGTTATAATTTACATACAATAAAATTTACTTTTTTTAGTCTCTTGTTCTGTGTTGTAATAAACATGCACAGTTGTATAACTACCAACACAATCAAGATAAAAAGTTCCGTTGTCCCCACAATGTACCCATGCCCCTCTGTAGACAGACCCTTCCCAACCCTTTCACACTGGCTTCTATGTCTTTCCCATAATGTCCTTAGCAGTTTTTAACACCTTATTTCATGGCACAATGAAAGATGTTCCAGATTCATCTTACACTTTCCCTGCCACAGCCACAGAATCTGCAGTACTGAGTAGATTTAGAAACCAAGATCCCAGTATTGGGTGTACTCATTGCAGTTGGGGTGTCGTTGCTACTGGTGTTTTTGTCATCTCAACCAACAGAGCTAGGGAATACATGTATACACATATATGCGCACATTACAAATTTGGGCTTATTTGACTACTACTTTCCTTTAGTTGTCCAACATCTGGCCCTTGGGCCCAGGTAGACCCACCTAACTTTCAGCTGTCATCAGGCTCTAGTAGATTCTTCTTCACATTAGCCTTCTACACTCCCCTGCACCCCAAAGATGTGGTTTTATTATCTGAAACACATAAATTGGGTTATGAAGTCCCAAGAGATTACCTGTCTTTGTGTACGTACACCTGAGTATAGCCAGGAGCTAGTCAATAAGCTCAGCAATCACAGAAGTTTTTGGTTACAGTGCATTATAAAATTTGTGAAAAAAGGAAATAGGAGTAACGTGAACTCCCATGTCCCTTTGGCTCATGGTTGTCATGTGCTGTACACTACACCAAGCTTAAAAATTTTTTCTAATCCAGCCCATATACACATGGATTTTTACTTGTAAAAACTCCATTGAAAAACTTGAGACATGCACTGCACTTGAGCTATTCAATAGATGATTTATTCCTCATATAGCCACAGTGCCTGGCACTTGCAGGTACCCATTGAGTGGACAGGTCAGTTATGTCCCTAAATGTTGACACTGACACAGTGAGGAATACATTCTTTCCTCTTTTAAAAAGCTAAGTATATTCACTTCTTTGAAAAATGACAAATGACGTGTCTCTGCTCTGTTGGGGTTTTTTTTCCAACTGCCAGCAGGGATACAGATTAACATGTTGAACTTGTTTCTTTAAACTCTATTTTACTTTCAATGGTAAGAGTTCACAAGTGAAGTTGAATCGATGCTTAAGAAAAGGCTTGACTGGGCAAAAGATCATGTGAGTTTTGAGGTACCTGTGGTCTTGTGTCGTATTGCTAGAACATTAGTAGGTATTCTTTTTCTACAGACTATGTTTCTGGCCTCATGGGAAGAGTACGCTCTGGTTGCTACGAATTACGTATTTATACAGTAATGAAGACGTACTGGACACTTTGCTGTAAAGCTGACGTGTTATCTACGAATGGTGTCAGAAAAGAAAAGCCACTTTCTGTGTTCCCTTGCAGGTTCTCTCAAGTAGTGCAGCCAGTAGTGCCATCACAGCACTGTCACCTGGAGGAGCACTTATGCAGGGAGGGACGCAGCAAGCCATAAACCGTATGTGCTGGGCTACCTTCTGTTGCTATCCCTTTACTTAAGTAAGCTCTAGTAAGTTGAAAGGAGGGCTGAAGTTATACTGGCTTTTCTTTGGAACGTTTTTGGGATTTTTGTCTTGTTTTTATGCATCCAGATCCTGAAACATGTCTAGACAATAAATTAGGTTTCACAATTGTCTTAATATTATAGTGGCACATTAGTGGTCTCTCTGTATCATCCTAAAAGCTTTCTTTTTTTTTTCCTCACCTACCTCTTAATATGAAGGGCAACCTAAAAGTTTTTCCAAAATCCCGAAGGAATTTAAATTCTGTGATCTGTCAGCCACAAAATCAGTAACTTATCTCAGAAGAGCACACCTGGTTTGGCATCAGCAAAGAGTGCATGTTCAAATTTCTTCTCTGGTCCTTCTTTCAGAGACTATACATATGAGAGAACAGCTTTTATCCTATGGCTCTTTCTTTTGCAGAGATGGTGCCAAATGATATTCAGTCTGAATTGAAACACCTGTATGTGGCTGTTGGAGAACTACTTCGGCACTTCTGGTCCTGCTTTCCTGTTAATACGCCATTCCTAGAAGAAAAGGTCAGAACCAGTTCCAAACACAGCCAGCTGTTATAGTGGTGTGACTTAGGTACTGTTTTGAAATTGGAAAATTGTATTAAGTGTTTACCAAGTGCTAGACAGTAGGATAACTACTTGGCATACATTATTTAAGCCTCACGGCGTCCTAATGAAGCAGGTATTGATACCAATATTAGTTTAAGAAACTTGGGTGTAGGCCAGTTCTGTAACATATGATCATACATCTTAAAACTCGTATTTACCTCTAAACCACTGGGAGTGATGGAAGAACAGAGACCCAGAACAAGTCACATCAGTAAAATCTTTTATTTGGTACATTTTTTAGGAGTGATGAAATCTCAACTGAGATTGACAACAAATATAGCACTAGCCCTTTAACACTAAAACCCTTTTAACCAATTAAAGGCCAGTTGACAAATAGAAAAGTATTTGATGGAAGCATCATCCCATGCACCAAGAGATTGTGGGTTCGATCCCCGGTCAGGGCATATACCTAGGTTGTGCATTCGATCCCCGGTCAGGGAGCATATGGGAGGCAACCAATTGATGCTTCTCTCTTTATCTCCCTCCCTCCCTCTCTCTGTAAAGTTAGTAAAACATATGATCAGGTGAGGATTAAAAATAGTAATAGTAATAGCCTTGCTATATAACTTGCTCTTATAAATAATTGTTAAGAGAAAGATAAATGTCCCATTAAAAAAATAATAGGCAATCCTGACTGGGAATTGAACCAGCAAGCTTTCACTTTGCAGAACAGTACTCAGCCATCTGGGCCACGCCGGTCAGGGCAATTGAGTATGTTTTTATTTTCTACCTTTTGTGTTTCTTAAGTTTTTCTACAGCAACCATTTATTTTGGGGATCGATTTTTTTAAATCATATTAGATATTGCTTCTCTGTCTGGCAAAGCCAATCAAAAAGAAAAAGTAACCTTCCTATGTGTATTTTTCTCTTGATTTCTATAGGTGCTTTGAAATTTCTCTGTAATTTATTATTTCTCTCACCTTTTTTAGGTAGTGAAAATGAAAAGTAATTTGGAACGATTCCAAGTTACAAAGCTCTGCCCATTCCAAGAAAAGATTCGAAGACAGTATTTAAGCACAAACGTAAGGCAACAATCTCATTTTGGTCTGGTTTTCTATGTAATAAAATGATGAAATTAACTTTGTTTTCATGTAAATGAGTAGATACAGTGTTTTAACTGTAAAGTAATAAATATCTGTGTGCCCACCAATCACGCTAAAAAATAGAACATTTCCAGTACCCACAGGTATTCCTTTGAGGGCCCCTGTCCAGTTGCCTACCCCTCCCTCACACTTTCCTGGGACCAGGACTAATACTCACCTTCATGCTTTTCTTTATAGATTTGCAATGGTGTGTGTTCCTTAAAAATATTTTGAAAACCTGAGTAGTTAAGCACAAACCTAACAATGCAGAGAAAGGAACACTTGCCCCTCTGTGATAGTAAACAGTTCCTGGGTTATGGTCTGTCTGAAGCTTCGCTGATTGTTTACATCAGGGTGGGGCACTAGATGAGTTGCTGAGTGAAAAGTGTCTCCTTTTTAGCTTTATTTTTATGCAAGGCTAGAGCAGTCACACAAGATTGTTTCTGTGTGTGTTATGCTAATCCTCTCAGACGATGGGAAAGAATAGTATACACAAATTTAGGATTCAATATTTCAGTAATGAGGATAATCAGAAGGGGGAGTTTTACAATTGAACGCTGAAAAATCTTTGTAAGATTTTAGTAAGTCTTTATACTCAAATGTTCTAAGTGGCATTTCTCAAAATGTAACAGTATTATAATCAGAAAATCAGCCTGAAGTGTCTTCCTGCAGGAGTGCAAGGATGAATTTTATATAGTTTCCAGACAGAACTAAATAACACACACACATACACACCCATAATGATGACTGGTGTAAATAAGGGTAGGTTTTTTTTTTAAACTACCTCAAATTGGATGAGTCGTTGACATAATAAAAGGATTTAGGATTTAGGATTGTCATCCCTATACTGTCAGGATTGACTTAGATACTTGACAGGACTTTTACTTCCAACCACATAAACACTGTCCACCTCCAAGGAAACAGATATTCCAAAGACATTCTACCTCAGGAGTCTTTTATCAGCTTAGACCAGCAAGGTCCTGTTGACTTCTAGTTATGTCCGTGATGAGGGCAAATTTTTTTCTGCTCAAGATACATAGTGCTGACCTAAATAAGCTGTGGCATGGTACTATGCGAAGTAGTCAAACTATTTAGACTTTTCATAATCTACTGAGTTATATGGGAATCCTGAAATGTTGATGCTGGAGAGGCCCTGGAGAACATAGAAAAGAGCTTCACAAGATTGGCTGTGCAGCACAATTAACTGCAGGAGCTTTTGAAAATCAAAGAGTCCCGGGTTTCATCTCAGACCTACTATATCAGAATTTTCAGGGGATTTAATGTTCTGTAAGGGGATGTGGATGCAGCCACCCTGGCCTTAGTCAACACACTGATTCAAGTCTAAAAATCACGTTTAACCGTTTACCTCCCTCATTTGACAGAAAAAACTGAGGCCTAGGGCACAGTTATGACTTTCATGTTGTCCTATAACTGGTAATGACAGGACAGACATTACAGCCCCACCATCTCTTATCTTTCTGTACACAATGCATCTGATAACACCTTCACAAGGGCTTGCACATTGCTTTATTGGGGAAATACAAACAAGCTTGGAAACTACATTTTGAAGTACATGCCAGATCTGAATCAGAAGCATTAACTTGCCCAGCCTTTGCCCAGTTGTTGTTTTAAGCGTCTTGCTATGTTTTTCAGTTGGTAAGCCACATAGAAGAGATGCTCCAGACAGCCTACAACAAGCTCCACACATGGCAGTCACGGCGTCTGCTGAAGAAAACGTGAAGTGTCTGGTTCTCACAGGTTTTGTGAGACCAAGAGAACTGTGACCTGCAGTGTCTCTGGAAACCTGGCCTGAAGACATGCAGATGATCACACACAAGTGACAAGAAACATCTGCACCACGCCAACTTTCGGAGCTGATGCTATTGTACTTGCACATTGTGAACTGAAAGGAAAGGAACTGATTAAACTAAAAGCTGGGGAAGGTAAATTAAGGCAGAACCAAAATGAGCTAAGTTGCAAATATATATATATATATATATATTTTTAAAAGACACTGTTTACTGCAGTTACTCAGGAACTGCTTTTGATTCATATTAAGCTGCTGCTTTCGGAAATTAAAAAAAAAAACACTTTTTAAAAGGGTGCATTGATAAAATCTGAGGTTTTTGTTGTTTTCTGTGTAAATTTTTTTCTAAGTTTATGGCACAGGGTACACCTTAAGTATTTCTCCTCCATCCTCTACTTGGATCCTCGAGTTTTAGTGAATTCTAACTGTACCTTACATCAGCAAGCTAAAGAGAGTACTTTAAGCCAGAGGGAGACTGTTGCTCAACCATCAGGAAACAGTTGTGCTCAGAAGACACCATTGGTCCTGTGTTTCCTACGGAAATAAGAAACAATAAATATTGCACTGAATGTTTGTGGTTTGGAGTCCCTAAATGATAAAGAGGGAACATAATTTGCAGGAAGTCATGTGGGGTTTTTATGCAGAATTTTGTCAGAAGACAATGGTGCTGCATGTTTTTCTTTGAGTGCAAATGTACATTGCTAAGTTTTTTTTTTTTTAAGATGGCATGTGCTTTGAAAGAAGGAAATTGCATTTTTAAGAGTTTAAAATAATCTTATGAGTGAGAAATATAAGAAATTTTATTTTCACCTCTTTAGAAAAAAATAAAAGATGTTTCTCATATCTCCTTTTCTGCAGTATCTGACTGTTACTGTCCTTGGCGAATTGATAATCATTGCATAGTGACTGAAAAGCCTAAGCAAAAAAAAAAAAAAATGTTCTTATGTCCTTGTTTCTGGAATTCGTGCTGTGCCATATTTTGTTCCTAATAGGATCAACTGTTTAAGACTTTAGATGTCTTGTATTAAAAGTTACAGAAAAAAAGTAAAACTTTTTATAGCTATTCCTAATGGTAACACATCTCGTGGTTTCTCCTTATGTGTGATCTTTGCTTGAGTGGACTGCCCAGGGCTACTTGTTCTTTTAAAACCATTATACAAGCTGATTGTCATTCATATGATGTCCACAGTAGGTCGGAACCTGTTCAGACTTTCAATGGGGAAAGGAAAGAGACAGTGTCACTTTCTGCTTCGGTCCTCCCATTTCTGTTTCAGATCAGTGTAGTAATGGTGTAATCCCTTAACATTACAGTTTTACAAAGTGCTTTCTTAATGTATTATCACCACAACTATAAAGAATAACAATGGAGCAGATACAAGAATGTTTGAAATAGAAGAGTACTTCTGTTGGGAAAGGCAGATGTAAAGACAAAATTCTCTCTTGAATGCCCTGTTTAAGATGAAGTGATAAATATAACAGATCCTGAAAAAAAGAAACTTGGGGAACTGGGTAGGCTTCACTAAAGCGGTAACATTTTAGTTAAGCCTTGAAGATGGAATAGGGAAAAGGATGAAGGTTTGAAGGCTCTGGAAGAGTGCAGTGTGTGAGGAAAATCACTTTACCTTACTGACTTCGTATATGAAGGTCAGAAATTCAGACCTTACCCAGTAGGCATAAAAGATCCCCTCAGAGAAAATTTTGAGCAAAGTGTTTTTTTCTGAAGTTTTTTTTATTGTTTTAATTGCCTTGATTTCTTAGACTAAAAATCTGGCTGTTAGGGAGGACCTAGAGGGCTTTTGCAGCAATCTAGACTGGAAACTAGGTCCCAATTAAAAGTGGAATTCTGGTAAATAGAAGGGGACTGAGTAAAGGCATTCCTAAGGTATTTGACTAAGTCTTAGAGAATGAAGACCTTAAGGGACAGCTCTCAATTTTCTGTCTAGCTTGCATTTGAAATACTTGATCCTTGGAGTCCTTTAAAAATGAACTTGTGCAGCCTGTTAGCCTACTGTGGCCTTACCTTCCCTCTGGGGAAACGAGCCGCTGGTGATGAGGGCGGCTCTAAGCCAGCGCTGTGGCAAGCCCCCGTCCTGCTGTCTCACTTCATTCGCAATAACCAGGACATAAGGTAGGTGCTACAGAGTATGAATGTTTAGACAGTAATTTATACCCAAATTCAAACAGCCCGTAAGCGACAGTTGGAGTGGACCCTAAACTGCTAAACTGCTGTCGTCGCTTACAGATAAGATGCTTGTGAAGTCGGAGGCTTTTATTCCGCAGCCTGTGCTCCCATTGTCTAGGTTATTTTTTTCTCCAGGGAATACAAGTGATTTTTATGTTTTCAAGGAGCATATTTTATATGGATTTTGAAGAATCTTATTTGCTGATAAGAACTTGAAGAAGCCTAAGGTTGGCTTTAATTTTCTTGTATTCCTTGTACTCCTCAAGCACTGGGACACGATCCTCTTTCTGGGCCTTCCTTCCATGATGTTGGTAAAATGCTTCTTCAAAATCCCGTAATGTTTTACGTAGTTTCTTTTTTTCAGCTCTGGCTTTCCAAAGGTGTTGCGGTAATTCAGGCATAGATGCTGCTTGAGTACTTGACAACCGGAGATCCAGAGCCAGTTTTTTTTGATTTCCTCAACATCAGATTCTGAGTTTTCTAATGAAGACTGTGCCTGTAACAGCAGTTTTCAAGATACCAGTTAACCAGGACAGACTAATACCATGTTCTCCTTCCTTGATTTCTTCAAAAAATGTGCAGTTTCTCCTTCGATTGGCTGTAACATCTGATCCCTTCACCTGATGGATGGAGATCCAAGGACAGGAGTGATACTAGTTCTTACTAACATCTGTTTCACAGGTCTCAGAGGTTTAACAATGTGCCTTCTTCCTTGGCCACCGGCCTTCCATGTTGACTTTCATAGTAAAGAAGACTTTTTTTGGAGAGATGTTTTCTCTCCTACCAAATGATCTTCTGTCACTTTCCTGATCTCCAGCAAAGGCAGGGAAAGAGTTGGGCTAGAGATGCCTGAGGAGGGACAGGAAGGAGGCTTTGGGGAGAGAACTGAGAGAGTAGCCGCCGGGATCCCAGTGCTGACTCATCCCCATTGTCTAGTTTTCCCTTTGACGGCCCTGTCGGTCTCTCCTGCCTCGGTTTCTATTCTGTGCTGCTTTTATGGCAGAGCACATTTTGGGTTAGTCTGCCTAGTGGGTCCCCTTAGCCCAGAAGACTGCAAAATGGAATATAATGAAACCACGTTCTGCCTTAGGAAAATGCATGTCTCCTAGAAAGAAGCATAAAGTCAGCACTATTTAGACTTACGCTGCAAACTGAGTAGAATACCTTATCATAACTACAACAGTCTGGAAAGCCAAAAATGGCCTCCACATCTGTGCCTAGGGAGGAAATCCACTCATTTAGGGTTAGGGTTTAATCCAGAAAGTGATTTCCTGCTGGTGCATATGCCACCTGGAGCCAACAGTGGCCCTGAGATGGAAAGCTGCCCCTTTTAAACTTAGGTTTGCTGTCTCCAGTGTCAAGACTTGCCTGGAACTCCTCAGTGCATTTCATTACCTCTGCCCTTTCCCAGTTTAGCTGCTTTAAGACTCAGCTGTTCTCCCAGTTCCTGAGGCCAAGGGGATCTCAGTTATTTTCAGCTCAAATTGTCCAGAGCTGGAGCATTGCCTAGAACCTGGTTCAGGGGTGATCAGCTTTAGTTCATAGTCATTTTTGCGTATTAAAAGTACAGGAAAAACTTTGGAATCCCAACAGAACCCTGTTCCTGTAGTCTTTCACAAAGCTAATTCCCAATACATGCAACAAAAGTGTAATTGCACGTGTTGCAGTGGAGCCAGAGATCCAGGTCCTCCCACTCCTCCCACCCCTCTTAACAGTACATGAAAAACCAAAACCCTCTCTGGACACCTGGCAAACTATGGTGTTTATTGGCATGGCACTGAAATAGAAGATAAGTTCTGGCTTAAATGTAAACATTTTTTTTTTTTTACCCTCACTTGAGGACATTTTTTTTTCATTGCTTTTTAAATAGAAATGGAGAGAGAAACGTCGATTAGTTGCCTTCTTGTATGCTTCTCAATTGGGGATCAAACCCACAACCTGGACATGTGCCTTGACTGGGATCAAACCCGCAACCTTGCTCAGTCCATGGGATGACACTCCAACCGGCAGAGGCACTCCTGCCAGGGCTTAATTTTAAATTTTACTTACCTGTAGTCATATAAATAGCAAGATAGTAGACTGAAAGCCAACTTATTAGCAATTACATTAAATGTAAACAGACTGAACACACTAAAAGATTGTCAGGTTGGATCACAAAACAAGATTCAACTAAATGCTAGTCACAATCGCAGAAATGTCTACACGTACCTCCCTGGGTTTGCCCTCCCCATCCGGTGTCAAATTCAGGTTCATTAGGTGTTAGCATTCAAAGGCCTTCATTACTCGAATTTATTTCTGGTTCTAGTAGCTAAAAGGTGAAGAGAACAGTGAAAAGGGAACGACATGCAAGATCATTGACTATCAATGTCCATTTTAAAAATTATAAACCGTATATATTTTTTTAAAGTTAAATAGAAAATGTTTCTGTACCCTCCCCTCCAATCTCACTCTCTCAAGGTAACTAACATTCAGTGCATTTTCTTCTGGACATTTTCTATGCACCTTAAATTGTTATTCTAACCTACAAGCTGAGCTTCTTCTGGCAAAGAGAAACCTGTGCACACATTCATGCCCTTTAGGATAAACTTTGACAATGGGGCTTACCTCCATTTGCAGTCCTATCCAGTGTGTGTGTGTGTGTGTGTGTGAGAGAGAGAGAGAGAGAGAGAGAGAGAGAGAGAGAGAATTTTGGTCCAGCGTGTGTGTGTGTGTGAATTTTGGTCCTGGCCATCAGTGTGCTATTTCTGGCACTTGGTGATCCATGAGAAGAGGCTATGCCTGGCCTGAACACAAAAATTCCTTGTAATTTTACATGCACAATCAGGTCCTTATCACCCAAGAACACTTAGACCCACAGATACAAGGAGTGTTAGAGAAAAACTAGTGTTCTGATAGGCCTTTCCAGGATTGATTACACACTTAACAGCAGTAGAGACTTGGTATGGTAGAGCTACTAGAGCACAGACTAGGACCTAGGCTGTTGGGTTCAAATCCCAGACACACAGCTTACTAGGTGTGTGACCTTGAACAATGTACTTAATGTGTCTCTATTTCTTCATTAATAATAGGGTTCTTGTGGATATACTTGACTGATAGGGTTATTGTGAGGATAACAGATAAAGAATGTAAGGTATTGGGTTATCTGTCTCAGAACTGCCCCCAGCACAGCTCCAACCCAGACAAGGGAGAGCAGTTTGGGAGGCAGGTGGTAACAAGGTCTCTCCTGGCTCATGGGGGCCATCCCTCTTTAAGAAGAGGTTGGACTCTTGAGAGCTTCTCAGGAAATATCTTCAGTTCAGCATTCCAGAGTACCCCAAAGGGACAGAAAAAGAAACTAACATTTTTTGAGCACCTACCTGGTGAGGACCTTTGCATTTAAACCTCACATAAACCTATGATAATGGTATAACTCCTATATCCCTATGATAATGGTAATATCCTTATTATCTCCATGAAATCAAGTCACTTGCCCAAGTTCTCATAGTGAATAGCAGATCCAGGCATCAAATCCAGGGCAGTGTGAGGCCAAAGCAAAGAGCCGTCGGGCAGGGGGGGGGAACACCAGTCAGGCCTGTCCCCTGAAGACACGTGCCTCACACTGCAGCTGCCTGGACATTTCACGACTGCCTCCCTTTCCAACCTGTGAGGAAAGGAGTCCATGCAAGGGGCAGAGACCAGCCAGTGTGCAGCAATGGCCAGGCACCATGGGCAGCTTACAGTGGCCAGAAACATCCATGTGCTTTACATCATAGGCTAAAGACACCATAGAAAACTAGGAAACTGAAAGGGTCCCTGGTTCGATTCCCAGTCAGGGCACATGCCTGGGTTGCGGGCCAGGTCCCCAGTAGGGGGACCGTGAGAGGCAACCACACGTTGATGTTTCTCTCCCTCTCTCTCATTTCTCCTCTAAAAATAAATAAATACATTTAAAATTGAAAAAGAAAAGAAAACCGGGAAACTGGTAGCCCCTCCCTGACCAGCTCAGCTGTGTACATACGGACTGTAGTATTAAGTAATAAGACATTCTCCTTTAAAAAAAAAAAGAAAGAAAATAGATAAGGCAGGCACTATAAGCAGGTTCCAGAACAGCCCTCACCTAAGGAAAGGGTCAGGCTAGGCCAGCGAGCAAAGCCAAGAAGTCCACAAACCAATTACAGTGAAATAAATGAAACAAACTGTCAGAACTGTACCCATAACTCCCCTCTCGCCTCAGCTCATTTCCTGAGATAGGAATATGGTTTATTGAGCAATCCCCCAATGCCAAGTCATGTTGTTGGTATTAAACCTGTTAAGTGCGTACTATTATTTTTTTTCTACCTCACAGATGCATAAGGCTTAGAAAGTGACTTTCCCACAAATGTACAGGCAGTAGGAGAGTAGAGTCAGGGTTGGAAGCCAAGTCTGTCTCCCAAACCTGAGGTTCCCACTGAGACCCCTCTTTCTGAATGGCTGTAAATTTGCTGGAACATAGAGAAATGCAGGGCAGATGTTGCCCAACGGTCTACCCCTCCTCGTCCCTTAGACGTGAAGAGCATCTCTCCAAATGGCAGGGGCTAAAGGGGAATGTCTATGCTCTGAAAGGCCTGGACAGACAAATGAAACAATGGGGTCCCCTTGGAGTGGAGTGTCACCCTGGGCTTTGTGTTCCCCACCCCTCTACCCCCAAGACTTAACAAAATGTCACAGAAACAGGCGGGCAAGAGCTGCCCCAGATGGTCACTTGGCCCCCTACGCATTCCTGCTGCTCGGCTCAGTGAGGGAGCAGCCTCCCTGCAGATGCCTGTGTAAACCTCATTGATTTTTGTGCTTCATTAGGTCAGTGAGAGTCTGCAGCTCCCGCAGAGAGCCCTCTTCAGCAAGGTCTAGCAATTTCCCGGAGAATCTATAGGGGCAGTAGCTGTGCCTGGTCTCCAAGCAGGGACCCTACCCAGATGCCACCTGGACTTCACAAAGCCTGGCTACAGCCCATCTGGCTGTGTGGCTCTGGACGGGTGCCTGTCCCTCCCTAAGACTCAGGTCCTGTGCCTATAAAATGAGGACAATGGTGTTCCCTACTCCACAGGGCGGTTGTGAGGATTAAATTAGATAATGTGGGAGTGCTCAGTGCATATTAAATATTCAGTAAACATGGGAGTGATTATTATTGCAATTCTCACAGAGTCTAGACCCATAAAGTTTGGTGTCCCAGCACTGACTAAGAAACAACCTTCAGCAATCACTAATAATTTCAAAATAGCTCAAATCTCTGGTTTGCCCTTTGGCAAAGTGAGAGTGGTGATTACTGTGAAGTCTACAGCAGCATTTACCAAAATTCCTTTCCTCTCTCATCCCACTTTCATGAGTCCACAGAAGTTAGAGGCATCACTTTGAAAAATCTCTCACCCCACCTTGGCCGGTGTGTCTCAGTGGACTGAGCGCTGGCCTGTGAACCAAAAGGTCAATAGTTAAATTCCTAGTCGGGGTACATGCCTGGGTTGCAGGCCAGGTCGCCAGCTGGGGGTGTGTGAGAGGCAACCAATCGACGTATCTCTCACAAATTGATGTTTCTCTCCTTCTCTTTCTCCCTCTCTTCCCCTCTCTCTAAATAAATAAGTATGTTAAAATAAAATTCTCCTGTCCCCACTACCTCTGCAACCACCTGGAGACATTTTCCTCTGTATTATGTAGACTATCAGCCTGTGGACCCAAATCCTTCTCCCCATCTATCATTCTACTTGTTCCTTCCCTACCAGGTATTCTTGACTCTGATCACAAAAGCTCAAAGAACAAATGTGAGCAAAGACCCAACTCCCCATAGAGATTGGGAAAGAAGTTGGACAGGATTAAATTTAAAAAAATAAAATATAATTTTAAAAAACCCAACAAACCCTAGCGAGCAGGCTATGACCCTTCCCCTGGCGCAGTATTTTTACAGTCAAATTTCAGGCTCGCTCCAGTCCTTTGCCACCAAGCCCAAGTGCTGCTGTTGGAAGCAGAGCAGGGCACCGAAGGCTGAGAAGGGCTGGGAGGAGCCAGGAGCAGCTCCACTTTGCATTCTGATTTGTTTTACTGCTGAAAAGGGAACCTCTCTGAAGAGACCTTCCCAGTTTTGAGAATGTGGCAGGGAGGTCAGCTCCACCTGTGCTCCTAGGGTGCCCTGCCAGCCCCCTGCCTCCCTTGGGAGAACACAGAGGGAGCAGGTCTGTCCACTCTGTCCTCTCCAGAGCCTTTGTCCACTCTGGAGCCTTTGACCGCGTATTGATCAACACCACCCCCTAGTTGAGAGCCTGCCAGCCGTTCGACTGCCCCAGGGGCCATTTCATGAGGTGGGGGGCGGGGTGGCAAGGAACTGGGATTATTGCACAACCACTGCAATCTATCTCCTGCACCACCCCCGCTCCCCTCCACGAGGGAGAGCAAAGTCTAAAGCCAACTAACGCACTGAAATTTTCAACTTTCACCTATTACCCTGAGGAGATTTTAACATTGGAGCCCCACAACCTGTCCCCCAATCAACACCGGGTGGGAGGGAGGAGACAGCCTCCAGAAAGGACCTTCCCCTTCTGCCCCAGTTCAGGACCTTTCTCAAAGAACTCCGCCTGCCTCTGAAGTCTTCCAGGGTGACCCAGCCGGGCTGCCTCCCTAGGCTGTTCCCAAGTTTCAGGGATGACAGGGGAGTGTGATGGGCCTGCAGCCCTCATGGAGTCTGCAAGACAGCCCTGCCAAAGGCGCTGGCTGTGGATCATTTCCCGAGGCAGGAAGTTGTGGCCCCTGGTTACCATGGAGATGCTGGCACAGCCTGTGCCCATCTGTGGTTGACAGGCAGCCTCCCTTAAGAAAAGAGGAGGAGAACTTTGGTTGCTTGAGAACTAGCCGAGCTTGGGGCGGACAGTCTGTGACATCATGAGCCTGCCGCGGAGGGGGCTGGAGAGGAGGCCGAAGCCGGCAGCTCTGGGAGAACAGTGCTCCAGTGCGGTGGCCTCCTGCCAGTCCTGTAGCTTTAGTGGCTGGGGTATGGCCTCCTGCAGAGTGAGACCTTGCTACCAAGCTTCCAACCTCAGCAAGGGTCATTGGGAGAGGCTCTGATATCACGGAAAAACCGCAGGAGTCAGAGCCGGAAGTGAGAGCCACGCTCATAGGAAAGAGCCCAGGCTGGTGGAGAAGGTGTCTGGTGTAGAGGACAAAGCACTAGACGAGTCGGGAGGTTCCAGTGCCTTAGTCACCATCTCTGAAAAACACTGAGGTATCCAAGAGCACTTACATTCCCGAGCCGTGGTTCCCCACTGTGAGAGCAATATTTGCTCCTGGGCTGAGCTGCTGAGAGCCCCCCACACCCACTTCCAGCAGTATAAGCCGGCAGGAGGGGCGGGTGGTCTCCCTCTGCTTCTGTGGATAAAGGGGGGCCAAGGCTGTGACGGCGTCTCCTAGGCTTTCATCCCTTTGGGTCTAAAATCAGAGGATGAGCTAAGTTAAAATGTCCTTTGAGAGGGCCTGACGCTGCAAGTGTGTTTGTGCAAAGGGCAGAGCTTGGCCCTGCATACGCATGGGGCTGTGCAAGGCTAGCGGAACGAGTGCCAGAGAGAGGGCGGCGGGCTGGCAGCGGCCCTGGAGTGAGCTGCCTGGGCCTTCCTGCAGCCCAGGCTAGCGGCTTGGGGATATCCAACACTTTTGGCCTTTGATATCCAGGGAGCAAAGGGCAAGCTGCTTTCCAAGCTGTGAAGCACCTCGGGAAAGACAGAGAGGCAGAGTGGAATAGGGGAAGAAAAACTAGCCTGGGGGTTTAAATCCACCCGGCTGCTTTCCAGCTGTGTGGCATGAAGCAATTACATTTTCTGAGGTGTGGCAGTGTTACCAGCAAAATGGGGTAAAAATTCCTGCTCTGGTTTCCTCTCTTAGTTAAGGTGAAAAATCCCATGAAAGAATAGATATAGTCCCCACTTCAGCAGCACAGAGGATAAAATTGGAGTGCTGTAGAAAAGATCAGCATGGTCCCTGTGCACGGATGACATGCAAATTCGTGAAGTGGTCCATACATTTTAAAGGGGGTCAAATATATGGTGATGATTAATACAGATCATGCATCATAGAGCTGTACACTTGAAACCTATCCAATTTTATTAACCAATTCACTCCAATTAAAAATATATATTAAAGCCACCACAGAAGAAGAAGAAGCAGCAGCCACCATAGCCCTGTCCAAATAGCTCAGAGGGCTAGAGCATCATTTCCATATGCCAAGGTTGTAGGTTCAATCTCTGGTCAGGACACATACTGCAGGCAATTAATGAATGCATAAATAATGGAGTGACAAATTGATGGATTTCTCTCTCTCTCTCTCTTCTTTCTACTCTCTCTCTAAAACCAATAAACAAATTTTAAAAATTAAAAAAATAAAAACCCACCCTAAACTGTTCACAAAGGAAGGACCCAGGGGGCTTTAGCTGCAGCGGCGAGTCTTCGGCTGGTTTTCCCCCCTTGACTGTTTGTCTCTATCCCAGGAGCAGCCCTAATTATTTCTGAAAATGGGGTGGAGCGGGAGGCAGTGTTGCCCCTGAGTCCACCTGAGCTATTGTGAAAAATGAAGGGGTGTGCGTGGAGGCTTGGCTCACTGACTCAGAACATCCCTGGGTGCTAGAACTGGAAGACAGAAACCCTTTGACGTTTACAGTCAAGGATGCTGAGGCTACAGAGGGAATGTGACCTCCACAATGTCACCTAAAGGGGTATGACAAAGCCAGAGCAGGAACCCTGGTCTCCTGACCCGCACATCAGTGTCTCCTCTCCGCCAGGCTGCTCACTCATCTTTGCTAAGCTGTGCCTGTCACTGGCCTTGCCACCTAAGGTGTCAGAGGCTATCACAGCTTCTCGTGGTCTTCTTCTGTTATGACTAGACAAGGGACACTTTCTGTCACACTGGAGATGGTCTGGCTTGGAGAGGCTTTGGGGCTCTGTCTGCAGTTCTGATTTTGGGCAGCCTCAGTTTGGAAGTCACTTATGTTCTGGTGACAGACTTTGCTTTGGAACTATCAAAGAGATGGAAAGCTTGAGGTCTAACTAACTCCCTGGCAGAGAAGGGTAGAACAAAAGGACACAGCTCTTCTTTCTTTCCTGGGGTAGGAAGTGCTAGGAGAGTCTCTTAGTCCATTTGGATTGCTCTAACAAACTGCCACAGACTGGATGGCTGAGAAACAACAGAAACTTATTTCTCACAGTTTTAAAGGCCGGGAAGACCCAGACCAAGGTGCTAGCGGGTATCTGGTGAGGGCCCACTTCCAAGTTCATAGCTGATGATCATTTTGCTCTGTCTTCACATGGCAGCAAAGGTGAGGAATCTCTCTGGGGCCTCTTTTATAAGGTCACTAGCCCTATTCATGGAAGTTCCACCCTCATGATCTAATCACCTCCTAATGGCCTCACCTGTAAAACCATCGCATTGGGTTGGGTTTCAGCATATGAATTTGGGGAAATACAAACATTCTGCCTATAGCAAGGGGAATCTTGAATTTCTGAGGTGGCTTCTGTTAAAAGGTCATGTGAGGAATGAACTCTGGAGGGAAGGACAGTTCAGGACCAAAAGGGAAACAGAGGCAGCATCTAGTACCTGAGCATAAGCCCAGGCTGAAGGAGGAAAAGGAGGGGGGCAGAGTTTGGGGTGGAGGTGGGGAAGGCACCAGGAGAGCCTGAGGAGGAGGGCGGAGTCTTTGGCTTCCACTCCCATCGTGCGAGGGATGGATGGGGGCGGGGGAGGGGGTGACAGTACCTCTTCTAATGCCCAGGGGAGGCGCCTGTCGTCTTGCCAGAGAGAGAACCTCTGCTTCAGCACAGACACAGCAGGCCCTGCTGGCCAGGGAAGGAAACCGATGAGGCCATCCGTATCCTGGGCCCTGCGACTCAGCAAAGCCATCAGCACTGCAACCATGAAGAAGGGGAAAACACCAGGCTGTCAGTGAGTGTTCAGAGGGCTGCGGGGCTGTGCTGATGGGTCAGAGAGGTGTGTATTTTATGCCCATGTGGTTGGAACTGTATAAGCTCTGAACTTCTTGTTATGTATTATTAAAAACGAGGCAACTCCCTTTTCCACGATCTCTCAACCACCTTGCTTTCACCTTCTCTCTCCCCATTTTTCAAAAACATCTGTGACTTCCACTGACCACCCAAAAACAAAACCCCCAATTTTCTTATCCTGGAGTTTAAAGATAAAGAGTTACCAGACACATCATGAATTTCCTGTCTCCATGTGTTTACTCATGCTGTGTTCTCTACTTTCTCAACACTGGGTCTTCCTCAGTTGAAATCCCTTTGTAGGCTGAGCTCAGACGCTACTTCCTCCAAGAAGCCTCCTCTGACATCTGCAGCCAAAGACCTCTCTTCTGAATGCTAGAGCAATTTTTGTACATCTTTTGTGGCAGTGTTACATTCTATCTTGCACTTTATTATCAGGGGAGGCGCTGTTGTTCTCAATCACTAAATGGTATGTCTTTAAAGGTTTATTTATTTATTTTTATTTGGTTGCCACCCCCAGTCGGGGACCTGGCCCACAACCCAGAAATGTGCCCTGACGGGGAATTGAACCAGTGACCTTTTGGTTCACAGGCCAGTGCTCAATCCACTGAGCCACACCAATCAGGGCTGAGGGCTTGTTAATTTGTCTTATTCAGTTTTGTATTCCCAGCACCTAGCACATTGCCTTTTACACAGCAGGCACATAATTCAACATACATTTATTAAACAAGTAAATGTCTATGTAGGGGATATAGAGACGAATGAGAAAGTTTCTGTCCATTAGGAGTTTATAGTCCAGTGTGAGAAAGAGATTTACAGCAATAAGAATTAATTTAACATAAAGCCCAAGGAACAGTCCTTGACCTAAGAAGATGTGGCTTTTGCAGGGGCAGGGAGGTTGGCAAGGGGGAGAACATTCAGGTTGAAGTAACGGCCTAGGTGGATGTACATGGCACGTTTGGGCAATGTGGTGAGTAGCACTGGGATTGGCATATAGGAAGCATGAGGGCAAATAGTAGATACGGCCAGAGAAGGCAGGTGGGCACTGAATCATGGAGGCCCTGTGTGCCTTTCCAAGGAATTGGGTTTTATTCTGGAATAAAATGGAATGAGGAACCACTGAATGGTCTTGAGGAGGAATATAACAAACACTTAGAGAGCGGAGGAATGATTCAGCATTGTGTTTTGGGTGGGCACCATTCTTTGGCCAGGTCTGTTTTAGGAAAATCTTGTGTTGGGTGCCGAGGAGCACCCATTCTCTGAGGCCAGGGATACCCTGGTCAAACCACCTCTTTGTGAGATTCTCTCTTTTACAGAGGTCACCCCCAAAGAACATGTAATCAGATTGAGAAGTTTGTTTTACCCTCTGAAACAGTGTTCCCTGACCCTTTCCAGGGGACTCTCCCTCCCTTTGCTTTGGCTTTAGCACAGAAATCTTTCCCTTTGGATTGTATTAGTCAGGGTTCTTCAGAGTAAGTGTGTGTGTGTGTGTGTGTGTGTGTGTGTGTGTGTACATGTAATGAGATTTAATGGAAAGAACTGGCTCACGTGATGATTATGGAGGCTTACAAGTCCCACGATCTGTCATCTGCAAGATGGAGACTCAGGAAGGCAGATAATGTCAGTTCCCACCTGGTGACAAGAAAAGATCAATCTCCCAGTTCAAGCAGACAGGCAGAGACACCCACTGATACCCACTGCCTCTCACTGAGAACTGAACTCTCTGAGCGTGGGGCTGGCCTGAGCCCTCTACATAATTTCTTGATCTTAGTGGAGTAGGGGAGAGAGAGCATCATACAGAGAAAAAAATCATAGGCTTTGGAGTGAAGTCAGCTCAGAGTTAAGCGCCTGCTGAAATCATGTATTAGGTGCATGACTTTGGCAAAGTCATTGATCTCTCTTAGCCTCCATTTCCTTATCTGGAAAAAAAAAGGGGGGATAATTATGCGTATTCCAAAGAATTAAAGTGCAGATGGGAATTGCCTAGCTTGCTGCCAGACGTAGAGGAGGTGCTTGGTAAATGGTACTTGTTTTATTCATATTTGCAGTTAAATAGAGGTATTGTTCTGCATAAGAAACAGGAGGCTGTGCTTGAAGTGAGTTGTTACTAGTGCCTCAATGTAGGGGACAGCAAACTCCTTGCCAAGGTTATCTTCATAGGGCATCCCAGAGCCCTCCTGGTGAATGTTCTTCCCTGTCTCCGTAGCCTAACTTCCACTCTGAGCTCTGCCCTCCTCCCAGCAGCTGTGGTCATATTTGGTAAGCCGGCAGAGGCCCAGGCCTAACTGAATGAGGACATTGTTGCAAACGTTGGGGAACCACAGACACTGTTGCAACCTTCCCTGACCTGAGGAACCCTGGAGAACCCGTGGTTGGTCCTCAGCCCTGCCAGCTGTGTGTTTTAGATGTTCTGGGCCTTCTAGAGTGATGGGAAAACTGTTAGGGCATGCTAGGGAGATGCCCTGCTTTTCTGGAGCTGAGGTTAGAGTTTTCCCTTTTAAACCAGGAAACTCACAGTTGTGGATCCTTCTCGGAGCTGGGTGCTAAGGCTATGATGCTGCAGGTGCAAGGAAGAAGTAGACTCTTCTATGCTCTTCAGGCTCTCTGTCAGGTAGGAGAGCAGAGCCACGCACATCTCTAGTGCCAGAGGGTTTGACGGATGCACAGACCTGTGAGGTGGAAGCAGACAGGAGGGAGGTACCAACCCTGTGGACGTTCTAGGGGAGTGCCAGGGGACTGGCAGTTTGAAGAGGATATGAAGGAGGAAGGCAGGCCAGTTTAAGCAAAGGCTTGGCATGGAGGTAAAATAACATGTTTCGAAAAAACAAAATACCGCTCCAAGTTCTTCTGTGTGGCTGGGGCGCTAATTGCTGAGCTGGGTGGGGCAGTGGGAAGGGCTGACTGGAGAGGCTGGGGCCTCACTTTCAGTTGGGACTTCGAGAAGGTTTAGCAGCAGAATGGAAAGCACCGTCAAGTTTGGGAGGTCACTCGACTTAGGTAAGGACAGGCTGATCCTGTTCTAGGTACTTTCAACAAATAGTTGTCGAGTGATTATTTCATGCCAGATGTTCTGGGCATTGAGATATTGCAGTAAACATTCAAATCAAACCTTTTCTGAGGGTAACCACCACACTTCACGCAAGAGGAAATTGAGAGTCGGCTTCAGTCCAGCTGGTGGCTCTAGCAAGGGCTTTTGTGGCGGGAGGGCAGCATCGCTCTGGGCGGCTCCCAGCACACGTGGTTGGGTCGGCCGGTGGGTCGCCCGGTTGCGCGCGCCGCCAGGGCCTCCGCACTGCCCCGCCCGGCTGGGAGCCCGCCCCGAGCCCGACCCACACGTGGGATCCCGCACGTCCGCCCAGCTCCCCCTCCACTGACGTCAGCCCCACCGTTCTATTTAAGGCCCCTCCCGTGCGGGCTCGGAGTACCGGAGCCGCTGCCGCCAAGTCCGGATCCAGCGCTGCGCACCACCGAGACCCCTCCACCTTGCGCACCCGGTACGGTAGGGCCCGGGCTCTGCGCCCGATGGGGCGGACGAGCTAGCCGTCCCGGGCCCCTCTGGCCCGGTGATACCCGCCAAGCAGTCCCTGCTCCTTGGGGGGGAAGGGGCTGCTTCCTAGAGGCATAGTCTGGAGACCTGGGCGGTGTCCCCCGACCGGCCTGGGCACGGAGCCCGCTGCGCTCTGCTTTTGCTCTTAGTGGGCTGGAGAACAGAGGAGGTGACCGCACCTAACCTGGGGTGGAAAGCCCAAGTGGATGCATTTAAGATAAGGAGATGACGGGTCTGAACGGTGGGGCTTACCTCTGGGCTGGAACTCGGGAAACGGCGCAGAACTCGAGGTCCTGTTCCCCGACCCAGTGGAGCCGAAAAAAGCCTCAGCAGTCTGGGCGGGTTCCTGGAAGCCGGAAAGCCGCTGAGCACCACCTTCCCGGGTCGCATTTTAACCCTGGGACTCTAGAGAGGTGGGCGGCCTCTGCCTGCAGATTATAGGGTGCTCTTTGCGCCAATTACATTTATTAAGCAGCTATTGATGTATCCGTCGGGGGGTGCAAAGATGAAGCTGGAAGGGTGTCTCACCCCTCTCGCATTTCAATTTCAGTAGACGGTCTACTGAGAGTAGAATCATCGCGAACCGTCTGCTTTTGACTTATGGAGGAACCTAAAGCTGGGAGAGGGTTAAGGCATCTCTAAGGTCACAGTTCGTGGTGGCAGAGTTGGGGAATAGATCCTCTTTCTGCAGGGCTGATCTTCTACACGTGTCCCCACATTGAAGGGGGCACTCGAGTCCAGGGCTTAGGTTTTGGTGAAGCCAAGTCTCTGCAGGAAGAACTCCTCCCTTCCCCCTGCTAGGCTGCAGAAACCTTACAAGGCTGTCTAGAAATAGCAGTAATTTGTAAGGAGAGACCCGATTCCAGCTTGGTGACCCTGGGCTGCTTGCCTGTGAGCCCTCTCGGATATTTTTGCCCACTGGAACGCTGTGCGGACTAGATCCAGTGAATGCAGGACAGGGTTGGAGTAACAGAGTCGAAGGTACTTTCCCTCCTCAGCTCTGGAAATCGAGGGTTCCAAGTATTAACATTAGGATTCCAGGCCTCAGGCCTCTGAAGCTATTTCTACACTTCATGTACTGACACAATTTCCTCATACCCGGCCTCAGGCCTTTGCAATAAGGATCACAGCTGAAGCCACCCCAGACACCTCCCTCCTGGTTGGTTACTTAAAAGCCTGGCTCTGGCCGCGTGCCAGGCCAGGGAGGCTGCCATCCGGGCTTCACGTGGCTCCTGTGTGCTTCGCAGCACTGATGAAGTCTAAAGTCTGACTCCGAGATTGCTCCCTCTGACCTTTCGGGCAAGTTAGTTTCTAATCGTTTCCGCTCCCGGGCGGGGCCGTGCCCACCTCTCTGCAGCCAGTGTGGCCTCTAGACCACTCGTGTCCATGCCCAGCGCCCTGAAACGCGCACGCGCACAAGTTCGGGGGGCGGGCGGGCCGGGAGGTGGCGGCGGCGGCGGCTAATCTTCCGGGTCTGGGCGGGCCCGAAAACCCGAGGGCTCCTGGGGACCCAGCAGTTGGTCTGATTTTCCGCTGCTTCGGGGGAGGGGGAAAAGGAGTGAGCGCGCATGAGCAGAGGTCACTAGAGGCCTCCCGGCCTCAGGGTTCCGCGGGGAGGCAGTTAAGGGCCCTCTTCGCACGTACCTCTCTGGTCCTTACTTGAGGGCCTTGGCAGGAACCTGGTGACTGGTGTAGACGGCTCACTTTTATCTGGTTTGAGGAAAGGCTAGCCCAGCCTCGGGTCAATCAAGCAAGATGAGCGAGCCCTCAGGAAGCTATACTTACACCCAAACGTCCATATTATTTTTCCATGCCAAGGTGAGGTTCTTCACACCCAGACCCTGGCCAGACCTCGGATCCTATAGGAGGCCCTTCAGCTCTCCTTTGTCTATCTTTAGGTTTTTTCCCTCGCCCTTTTTGGTCATCCTTTGTGATTGTTCGTGACAAGTACCCCAAAAGGAATTGAAATAAGCTTGTTTTTCAGAACAGCTTCTGGTTAATAAGTGTCAAAGAGGATGTATGTTTTCACCCCTATAGATTCCTTTTGGCTCTAAGTCCAAAATGGCAACTCTCAAGGATCAGCTGATTGTGAATCTCCTAAAGGAAGAACAAACCCCCCAGAATAAGATTACAGTCGTTGGGGTTGGTGCTGTTGGCATGGCCTGTGCCATCAGTATCTTAATGAAGGTAAGTGAGAGACCATCGCTCTGGAAGCCAAGGATGATAACTCGACCCCACCTGTCCCTCCACACCCTCCCTCATAATTGCATTATCACATTGCATATACAAATACTGAGGTTCGTGCACTCATTCAAAGAACTTTATATGAAACAAGCTTTTGAAATATGATGCTATGCCAAAAGAGTATCAGAACAAAACAAATAAAAAACAAACAAAAAACACCTCAAAGGCCATTAGGCTGGCAACCCGGTTTTTTTAATTCACTGTGCTGTATTAACATGCATGAATTGCCTACAAATGAAAGCGTCCCTGCCTTTAAACAAACTAAAATTATTTTAAAGTGATTTTTAAAAATATCTAACTTTATTTATTTTTAAAGATTTTATTTATTAATTTTTAGAGGGTAAAGAGAGGGAGAGAAACATCAGTGTGTGGTTGCCTCTCACATGGCCCCCACTGGGGACCTGGCCCGCAACCCAGGCATGTGCCCGAGACTGGGAATTGAACCAGCAACCCTTCAGTTCACTGGCCGGCACTCAGTCCACTGAGCCACAACAGCCACGTTAAAGTAATTTTTGAAGTGAAATAATATATACTATGCTAAAATGAAAATCACATTAAGCCCTGGCTGGTGTGGCTGTTGGTTGAAGCATGGCCTTATACACTGAAAGGTTGCTTGTTCAGTCCCCGGTCAGTGCACATACCTAGGTTGCAGGTTTTATCCCCCATCAGGGCAGTACTAAGAGGCAACCAATTGATATTTCTCTCTCTCTCCCTCCCACCCCACCTCCACACCTTCCTCCCCTTTCCTCTCTAAAATCAATAAATAAAAATACTTTAAAAAAAGAAAATTACATTGAATATGGGAGAATCTTTTTTTTGGGGGGGGGTTGTCAGTAAAGGGGATGGATGTTTCTACTTTTTTAGAAATTAATTTTCTTGCCCTGGCTGGTGTGGCTCAGCAGATTGAATGCTGGCCTGCGAACAGAAAGGTCGCCAGTTCAATTCCCAGTCACGGCACATGCCTGGGTTGCAGGCCAGGTCTCCAATTACCAGTGTGTTAAGACAACCAATTGATGTTTCTCCCTCTTTCACCCTCCATTCCCTTCTCTCCAAAAATAAATAAATGAAATCTTTAAAAGAAAAAAAAGAATTTTATTTTTTAAAGTTTTTATCTTTTATTTTTATTCTTTTGAATGTGGGAAATCTTAGAGTCTTGCTCCCATGCCAATCTCCATCAGGCCCCTTTTTGGATACCAGTTTGGCTGCCAATTATGCCACCTAAAGTTTAATTAGAAAAAAAAAAGAACTTGTGAATGAACAAAGAACACTTTATAGAGTAGTCAAGCCTCGTTTATATAAAACAGAAATTGAGGCAGCTTACAATATTAAAATATTTTGTTTGGATTCGTAGTTCCTAGGAATGCAGGAGGTCCAGTGAAATGATGAATTCTGGATTCTGAACAGAAAAGGACTGACGCGAGAAGGGA
This sequence comes from Pteronotus mesoamericanus, assembly GCF_021234165.1. NCBI lineage: Eukaryota > Metazoa > Chordata > Mammalia > Chiroptera > Mormoopidae > Pteronotus > Pteronotus mesoamericanus. The sequence goes on along the minus strand of NW_026555277.1, from coordinate 41,924,870 downwards.
CTGACAGCACAAATAAGCTGTGCAGAAGTTGCAGAGCAACACTTAATCTTTTTGTTCTTAGGAAAGGCCACAAAGTATACCAACTCTTACTCCTTTTCCCACTGATTCAGAAATTGATACTATTTGTTTTTCCTATACCACCTATGGTCTTTTTCTGTGAAGCCCTCTAATTTGGATGTGGGTAAGAGTAACTTCCAGACCACTCATTATACTGCAGGTAATTTGGAGATAGATCTGCAGCTCAGATAGTACAACTTCTTCAGTTATGACAGTCCCCATCCCATTCGTGTTAAACTGTTACTGGTGCTCCTGGTCGGAGATGCAAATCTTTATAGGTCCAGGTGAAAGGTTATTTTTCACTAATATATTTTTTAAATTTTTATTCATTGATTTTTAGAGAGAGAGAGGCATGGATTTTTTGTTTCCCTTATTTAAGCATTCATTGGTTGATTCCTGTATATATTCCTAATGGGGGGGATTGAAACCACAACCTTCAGATATCAGGATGATGCTCTAACTAACTGAGCTGCACTAATATTTTGAAATGCACAAGTCTATGTATAGAAAAGTATTACTGTCATTAATATATGAAAACATAACCAGGGAATGGTTCAGGATATCACTTTTTAATTCCAAATCCTAATACTGGTCAACATCACCTATTTAATGAATGACAACCTAAAATCAATATGTAAAACTGAATTTGAGAGAGTAACTTGATCATTTTTTATGTACTTGGACATTATCCTAACTACTGCCAATCCAGCGTTCTGTCTCCACATAGAGGTGGTGTGGTTCCTTCAGAGATTATTCCTGTGAGGAGATGGGGTTGGAGAGAGAGTCAGTGCTTCTTACTATGTATGAATCATCTGTGTATCAGCTTTTAAATGGAGGTCTGTTCCTATGCCAGAAATACAGAAATTTTGCAGGCCCATCTAAAAATTTGGAAGTAGCAAATTTTTTTTGGTAGTTGAAAAAGTTTTGAGATGTTACCTTTGGAAGCAATTTTGATTTAACCAGAAACTTTGTCTTTTAGGACTTGGCAGATGAACTTGCTCTTGTTGATGTCATGGAAGACAAATTAAAGGGAGAGATGATGGATCTCCAACATGGCAGCCTTTTCCTTAGAACACCAAAAATTGTCTCTAGCAAAGGTTAGTTTCAACATGTTTCTATTGTAGTCCATACTAGACTTAATTCCTTATCAGGCTCAAAATCCCAGCTTTTCAAACATTTCTTTTCTAAACAGGATAAGAGAGCCTTTGAACAATTTTGCGTTGGTACCTATTGATATCAATGTCTCAGTTTCTAGTGAAAGGTTTAAATGTAAATCAAACTTGTCCATGATGTGGAAAGCACATGAGTTAGAATGTAATTTGTAAAGCTCCTTAGGTCCATATTGAACCACAATGCTTCAAATATTTAAGTCAAATATAACTACTTTCCCTACTTCTTTCACACACTAACACTACAGTGAGAGCAGGGTGATCGAGCCTGCTCAGCAGATATTCTTGGCTCCACCGTTTCACCCCTAATGAGCATCAGCTAGGAATGCTGGGCTTGGACCCAGATGGTATCTGTTTTGATGCTTGAAAATCATTGACCATTTATCTGATAGGTGACTGCCTTCCTTATCTTCATCCCTGGCTTAACTGTCCTGTGCCCTAGGGACCTAGAAGCAAGATATACTTGATAAGTGTAAAGCTAGCTGCCTCTGCTCTTTTTAATAAAGGCCTATTCCTGGGCTGATATGACCACAAATTAAGTATTTAAGTCAAAGTTCGAGTGTGGAAGAGTGTGAGCATGGAGCTCAGGTAGGGAAAAAAAAATTTCAGTGTATCTCATGTGATACAAGAACCAAGTTTTATTCCTACCAGCTCCCCCCAGTTGTAGTTATATAAAGTCACAATGTGACTAAAACCAAAATACAAAGGTGTTGATGTACTCTTCCTCCATGTAAGTGGCTACAGTGGTAAACTCCAAAACTAAAAGACCGGAGTCTGGAGAGAGGTTACATTAGGGACATTTTTCTGCCACTTACACAAACCACATAAAACTGTCCATAAAAAAAATTTATGAAAAAAAATTTTTGCTGGCTAGGTAATGAAGATCTCTTGAAAGCCTTAATCTGGTTATTGTTTTCTTTTGTCTAGACTATAATGTGACTGCAAACTCCAAGCTGGTTATTGTCACAGCTGGGGCGCGTCAACAAGAGGGAGAAAGCCGTCTTAATTTGGTCCAGCGTAACGTGAACATCTTTAAATTCATCATTCCTAACGTTGTAAAATACAGTCCCCACTGCAAGTTGCTTATTGTTTCCAATCCAGGTGAGATTTTTAATTGCATAACAGTAGATGAGCTAGAGTAAAAGTAATAGTACATATTATATTCTGTATACACACATTTATTTCTCCTCTTTCATTTTTCTCCTGGAGTGGATTTGTGTTTTTGTAAAATAGTGAAGTTTAAAACACAAAAAGGGATACAGTGCCTCTGAATGTAGTTGGAACTTTAAAATTAGTTACCTGTGCAAGAAGGTCTTAGATAATGGATAAGCTTATAGGTAATGTGTTATTCTCTTAATTCATGCACAGTTTATTTTCATTAAACTACATTTCTTGAACACTTAATGTTTTGCTAAATTAGACATATATTATAGAGGTTTAAAAATATAAACAAAAACATTGGCCATGATCATTATCAAGATCCATACAGAGCCGTGTATCTTACTGGTCCTTGGGAAAAGGAGGCAGGCAGCCCCTACCACCTGCTGAAGGTGCCACAACCCCTCACTCACTGTTTCCCATGGCCATTGATAGGGAAGTTCACGTGCTGTGGGGGCACCAGGAAGGCCTTGAGCTTGGGCCAGGCATTAATGTGAGCCAGGTAGGCTGAGAGTAGAGGGAAGGAGCCCAGGTAGCCAGTGGCAAGGACCTGGTGATTCAGCAGTGAGTCCAGCAGTTTGTAGTCCTTGAAGGAGATCTGGTTGCTCACGATGAAGGCCAGACCCCCCTGGTTCTGGGACAGGTCTCAAAAGACTTCAAGTGCCCAGGCAGTTCCTTCGCATACCTCTCCTTGCCTGCCTTGTAGTTAATGCAGATGAGGGTGATGTAATTGCAGCGAAGATCTTCCACACCATTATGCACCGTATCTAGCAGAGCTGTTTCCCCAAGAGCCTTTCTGTATAGCACAAGGGGAGCAGTTCAGGTGCCACAGAATGGCTTTGGACTGGTACAGCGTCAGGTCTCCGACCTGGAACTTGGGGAGCTGCCCATACAGGCGGTGGCCTTGAGTGAGCCCTGCAGCCAGGTCTCCTTGCTTACCACCTCCTGCCCTGGTCAGCCAGCAGCATGTGACGGCCTCGCAGCACCCATGAACAGGGGAGTAAAAGGTGGCGCAGGGAGGCATGGTGGAGGTGTAGACAAAGGCGGCGGCGGTGCTCGGGTGGGCCTCCGCCGTGTATCTTGAGTAGCCAGTCGTTATGTAATGACTCACCTAGTATCTTTGCCTAAATGTTTCTTCATAGTGGATATCTTGACCTACGTGGCTTGGAAGATAAGTGGCTTTCCCAAAAACCGTGTTATTGGAAGTGGTTGCAATCTGGATTCAGCCCGGTTCCGTTACCTAATGGGGGAAAGGCTGGGAGTTCACCCATTAAGCTGTCATGGCTGGGTCCTTGGGGAGCATGGAGACTCGAGTGGTAAGCATAGCTTGGTTTCTTTGTTTTCAAAAAGATGATGTAAAAGTTGACAGTTTTATTAAATAAGAGCCTAAATCAAATATCCATTCATCAAGGTAGAATGGGGGGCGGGGGGTTCCAGAAATTTATTTTTGGTATGATTATATGCAAAGAATTTTTTAAGATTTTAGCCATCTTGTATGATACTTATCTGGCATGCAGGATGGGGAATGAAATTCCTTTTACTTCTTACTATGGACATATTAATAGTTCTTAAGATGACCTCAATCATTTGATATCATAGCTGTTTATACCTGACTTGCACTGTTGGGCCCTGAAAAGTTCAGCCAAGTCAAATGGACAGGGTGAAAAAATTCTATTATTATCACAGTTGAAAGGTATTATAATTTGTGCAGAGTTCTCAGTTCCTTATGTCAAGATAATTCCCCTTAGGATTTTATACTGTCTTTATATTCAAATATATATGGATTAAGCATCCCAATAGGTTAGGAAAATCAGTTAGAATATTGTGAATTCTTAGTTTTATAAAATTTAAACAAGTGAAAATCTACAAGTAAAGGCACTGGTAGTCTTGAGAATCTACCAGTAGGAGGTAATCCTCCCCAGATAAAAGAGAATTAGAAAAATGGACCAGAATTACTAGTCTTCAGGCTGGTGCATGGAAATAAATGCATTTTGTACTATTTCTCTTAGTGCCTGTGTGGAGTGGAGTGAACGTTGCCGGTGTCTCCCTGAAGACTCTGCACCCTGATCTGGGCACTGATACAGACAAGGAACAGTGGAAAGAAGTTCACAAACAGGTGGTTCAGAGGTAATGTGGAAGATTAAATTTAATTATTTTTCTTTAAAAGATTATACGTTTAATAGCTTTTGCGTTTGAATACTTTTTGTTAGAGAGGCAATTTGTTTTCTAAGACCTTGTTCAAGGTCGTACTATAAACCGAGGTAAAGATATTATTACCTCTGTTTCTGGCCATGGTGTCTTCAGGCATTTACATTGGTCCAACATGTGACATGCCATCCAAGGCTGTCCTACAATACAGCCCCTAACAAAACTAGGCTGTCCTGAACCCCTGATGACAGAATTGTTTACCTTTATACCCAAGAAGGTTAGAAAAGCACCATAATCTGCAAGTGGCGTGTGCCCAGGCCGACTTCACGGAGTTTGTGCTCTGAGACCTAAAGTTCTGATGAGGTTGTCTAAGATGCAAAAAGATGTCAGCAGGGCCTGTGGTAGATCCATGTGTTCCTAAATGTGTCTGTGACAGGATCAAATGTGCTTTCCTTATTAAGGAGCAGAAAATTGTCGTGAAAAGTATTGAAGGCGTCACAAGCAGGGTCAGAAAGCGAAATTTAAAAAATGAAGCTGTTTTGAGTAATAAAAGAAAGATACTGAAAATTATAGACATTATTAATGTTACAGTCTATCTTTCATGATAATTCCCAATTTATAGAAAGAGAAATCTTTTTGTGCCTATGTTGTAGACTACTAAGAACAAATTTAAGTCCAAGATCTTTTTATATAGCTTTTATGAACAGAAACACAGCTAGTTTTTTTATTTAGATGATTATACCATTTTAAACAATGTCTCCATTCATAATGGTATTAAAAATGTAAATACTTAATAACTGCAGGTGAAATAGGAAAGCTTTCTACTTGGTGGTATTATTTACTTACAGATCATATGATCATGTGCAGACCTCAGATCTATAGAATTGAATAACGGATCATGATCAGTCTGGACAAGGCACTCTTATTTGTATTTGTTTAATTAAATAAAACCTGTGAACCCACCACCCAACCCAAGAAACACTGACAGTAGTTATCAACTAACAGCAGTGTTGTGTTGGGTCAGACTTAACCCGTCTGCGGGTGCTTGGAAATGAGTAAAGTCTGCGCCCCCTCCACTCATCTCCATCCCCCGCATCCACCCCACCCCCACATATTTGAGATAATCGTGAGTAAGCATGCTGTATGTAATCTTGGATTTACTTTTTAAATTCAGTATTACATTTTAAAGAATCATCTATTTTGTTGCATGCCACTATGGTTATTTGTTTTGATTGCTGTGTAATAGTTCAGTGTATGAGTAAATCATAGTTTATTCATTCTTCCGTTGAAGAGCTTTGGGCTTGTTGCCAGGTTTTTGCTATTACTGGCAATATTGTTGTGAACATCCCTGTATATAATATCCTGGTATAGGTGGCAAGGTCTACTTTTATGTGTATAATGCAACTTTGTGGCATTATTAACTATAAAGCATAGGTTCAGTGAAAATTTTGTTTTTCTTTGTTTCTCTTTCCTTATTTTTTTTTCTGCTCTTCCTTGTCTTTCCTTACCCTTCCCCACCCTACAGTGCTTATGAGGTGATCAAACTGAAAGGCTACACATCCTGGGCCATTGGACTATCCGTGGCAGATTTAGCAGAAAGTATGATGAAGAATCTTAGGCGGGTGCATCCAATTTCCACCATGATCAAGGTAGGTCTATGTAGTGCTGACTTGTACTTGAATGCCATTATTTCCTGTTTGTTTGTTTTTTAAAAAATTTCTGAGAAAGTGATTAGATTAATGTTAAGTCTTCTGTCATTGATTTAAGAAATAAATTAATGCACTTTCATCTTTCTTTTTTGAAAAAAACATGGTTGAGCGTTAGGATGACTATCCACTAGCACTGTGTTCAGCACATAAAAAGACTGTGTTATGTTGAGATGGGTAGAAGACTATAAAAGAAACAGATTTTTTCCCCCCTTTGGGACATCACACTCAAATTAGAGTGACCAAATGTTATACAATAAAAATTAGAAAGTACTGTCGATAATAGCAATAGTTTAGGTTTTCTTTTAGAATGGAAATCTTGCTATTTTAATGACTTTATTTTACACTGCTCATTACATCCTACCTGAAAATCTGGAAAGGAATTTCTGCTTGTTAAGCTATATCAAATAAGCTTCATAACTGTAGAGAATGAAAGTCTTGGGAGACCCCGGAATGCATTGAAAAAACAAAATTTTCATTTTGTTTTTCATTTTGTCTTCAGGGTCTCTATGGAATAAAAGAAGATGTCTTCCTTAGTGTTCCTTGCATCTTGGGACAGAACGGAATCTCAGATGTCGTGAAGGTGACTCTGACGCCTGAGGAAGAGGCCCGTCTGAAGAAGAGCGCAGATACACTTTGGGGGATCCAGAAGGAGCTGCAGTTTTAAAGTCTCCTAATGTACCCCCTCACTGTCTAGGCTACAACAGGATTTTAGTTGGAGATTGTGCATAGTGTCCCTTTTATATGATCTATGACTAAAAACATCAATTTCCTGAAGATAGAAATAGTAATGGTTCATAAAATCCTGCATCTCCGTCCTGATGCTGGGTGGTACTCACCTTGTGTGGTCCTGAACTGGTTAGTGCGAAACAGTTCCACCTCCTCAAAGGCACCACTGCCAATGTAGCACACACTGCAGGTGCCCTTCAAACTAGATGTGTGTTTACTGTGTGTTATATTACTTGTGGTTCCTTTACCCGACGTGCCTAGTCGATCTTTTTCTCTCCAGTCAATCACATCCTGGGATCCAATGTATAAATCCAGTATTGCATGACTTGTGTATAACTGTCCTTCAGGATCTTATTTTGTGTACTCTACGAATCAGATTACTATACATGGCCATATAATGTAAAAACAAAGTCTACATATAAATAATGCAGCCAACTATCTAAGTGTCATACCAACTAAAACACCAAATAAACCTTGAACAGTGACTACTCTGTTAATATATTAAGATACAAAGTTGTAAAGCTACTACTCATTACATTATTGGGAGCTTTTAGGTAATTCTTGGGCAACTCTGCAATGATTTGTTTTTTTAATGCATTTGAAATTAAGGAAGGAACATGAGGAAGATTACAGGCGGGTGGGAGAAAGCAAAGCAGGGATTATATTACAGGCTTGTGTGCCTTTTTTTTTTTTTTTTTTTTGATAAGATGTTATTTTCAAAGAGGAGAAGTAGGGAGAAAGAGGAGAGAAACATCAGTTGGTTGCCTCTTGCACACCCCCAATCAGGGACCTGGCCCGCAACCCAGGCACGTTCCCTGACTGGGAATTGAACTGGCAGCTTTTTGGTTCATGAACTGGCGCCCAATCCACTGAGACACACCAGCCAGGGCTGCAATGATTTTTTTTTAAGGGGTACTATTTACCTTTTTTTTTAAAAGTTGTAATTGCTGTTTAATTACTTTGCCCCAAATTATTTTTTCTTATTGTTGGTACTATTTACTATTTATCAGGCTTTAATATGAATTAACATATTAAGGCTGTGACTAGATTGAGTAGGTTATTTTCGTAGCATTTCCATTATAATCAATAGTTTCAATATACAAAGCCCTAAGGTGTTATATGTAAGATGATAATAGTGCTAATCATAACTGGTACCCTACAATTCATGTAGATAACATTACACACTAGTGTAAAATACATTATTTGCCAACTGAACATAAGTAGTGGTACTTTGCCACTATAGGGGAACACATATTTAAGAACCTTTGCTCTAGAGGCCAGTAACATAATGGTACAGTGGTCCATCCCCCTTGTCCACTGGGGATACATTCCAAGACCGCCAATGGATTCTTGAAACCACAGATAGTACTAAACCCTATATATATTATGTTTTTTTCCTCATACATATGGGGTACAATAGTTTATAAATTTAGAGCAATAGAAGATTAACAAAAAAATTACATTGAAAAGTTAATGAATGTCAGTAAGTCAAATAAGGGTTACTTGAGCACAACATTGTGATATAGTTTATTTTTATTTTTTAAAAGATTTTCTAGCCCTGGCTGGTGTGGCTCAGTGGATTGAGTGCTGGCCTGCGAACAAAAGCGTTGCTGGTTTGATTCCCAGGCTAGGGCACATGGCTGGGCTGCAGGCCAAGTCCTGAGGGGGTTTTTGAGAAGCAACCACACATTGATGTTTCTCTCTCTTTATCTTTCCTTCTCTCTAAACATAAAAGAATAAAATCTTAAAAAAAAAAAAAAAAAGATTTTATTTTTCTAGACAGGGGAAGGAAGGGAGAGAGAATGGGAGAGGCATCTGATCGGTTGCCTCTCAAACATGTCCCAACGGAACAGAACCTGCAACCCAGGCATGTGCCCTGACGAGGAATCTACCCAGCAGCCTTTCGGTGTGCAGGAGGATGCCCAATCAACTGAGCCACGCCCGTCAGGACTAGTTGATCTGATAACTCAGATGGCTTACTAAGTGACGGGTAGGTAGTATGTACACCGTGGAAGAACTTAAAGGGATGATTCATGGCTCAGGTGAGATGGAGCAGGATGGTGCAAGATTTCATCATGTTACTTGGAATGGCATGCAATTTAAAACCTATGAATCATTTATTTCTGGAATTTTCCATTTAACATTTTCAGACTGGGTAACAAGCCATGGAAAGTGAAACTGTAGTTAAATGGGGGGACTACCATACTTAATAATTTTAAACCAAATAGACCTGGTGGTTTACTCAAAATTTTTCTTTAGATTTCTTAAAATATTTCCATAACTATGACCGTTATCCAGGCCTAAAAACCATACTTCTAGAGGTTAACTAGAACTTTATTGTCATCACTTTTCTAGGATCTTTCCCAAACTTTCCTTCCTGAGAGATACGTAAGGGAAAGAATTATACTTTTTTTGTTACATGTCTTAAATGTAAAAGGACAAGACTTACTTATGTAATCTTGACAATTAACACTTATGAATTTGCTTTCCTATAGGTTCTCAAAGACAGCCTTAAGATACAACTACCTTAAAATTAACTCCTAAAGCATACAATTCTGAGGATCCACATAGCTGTGCACTATCACCAGTATCTAATCTTAGGGCTTTTAAATTTCCCAATAAAGAAATGTATACTTACTCCTACAGCCTTTTAAGTTAGGCACCTTTAGTCTTTTTTTTTTAATTTACATTTATTAATTTTGTATTACTTGATGCAATAGTCAACACCAACATGACTGAAAAATAATGCTTAAGAGAGACTTACTAATCTTTCATAAATTTTCAGATTTAATCTTGTAAAGCTCAGATTCTAACATAATAAGTGTTCCAGGTACACCTTGTATCTTTCTTTTCCAGGCAAGGAATAGGCCAGCTCTTCAAGGATCCCTGAGTCTTTTTAATGGAATATGATCTTTTAGTCTTAATATCCTGGAAAGTGGATTAAGCAGGACTTCACTCCATCTCACACAGTTGCCAGTTAGTGTGGGAAGCAAATAGAATGTTCAGAACATGGTCCTCCTTCCATGTAGGCCTATACCTATATGTGTGTGGTAGGTAGATTTTTTTTCCCTCTCACTAAAGGCTATGTTGATAAAATTATCAAGACTTCAGAGCCATGTTCTTTCCAATTCTTTTCAAGGGCCTACTATACTTAGGTAGATGTTGGAATATGCAAGACAAGTCTTGGCACTCCTGTATTTACATTGCTGCAATATAGCAAAATGGTAGGTTACCTTGGATCATCACCCTCAGAGAACCTACTCAGGCAGAGGGGATGTCAAGCTTCTGCCAATGGCCCTGTGCCTTGGGCAGGTATGAATGAGGAGTCTTCAGTTAGAACAGGGTTTGGTCACTACCAGCTGATACCTCCTTACACAAATCAGGTGTAGAACTCGAATTTGGAGGTCATCTCTTTCAGCAGGGTCTCCCTCTCAACCTCATGGTAAATGAGGTACAAAGATACCGAGTTGCTGTGGAAGGAAGCACACAAGCAAGTGGTAGTATAGGACCGACGGCAGCTGCTGCTCCCATCTATCATAGACACTCCTTGCTTGGGGCTGGCAGCAAGTTGTTAAAGTGCCAGAAGAGGAACAGAAGATTTGTAGGGAGGTGGTGGTAGTTCACACATTGGTCAAGGAAAGCTAGAGGAAGTGACATTTATGCTCAAGACTGAAAATGAGCAGTCAACTTGGAGAAGGGCTGGGGAAGAACTTTTCAACATAGGGAACAGCAAAAACTCTTTAAAAACTTTTTAAAAAATTGTTATTTCTTTCCTTTTCCATTTTCCTCCCTTATACTCCCCCTCACCCCCCGCTGTGCAATCACCACACTGTTGTCCATGTCCATCAAAAAGTTTTGAGCCAAGAAAAAGCTGGCAAAAGCTGGGGAGAGTGTGATGAGAGTGTTTTGAGATGAAGTTGCAGAGGTAGAAGGAGGTCAAATTTTGGAGGTCTCTTAGGTTGTAAAAATTGGTTAATTTAAGTGGAATAGAAAGCTATTGAAGGGTTTCAAGCAGGGTTTTTGCATGATCTGAACTACATTAAAAACAAACTGAAAAAATACAATAAAAAACAATATAGGCTTTGATACAGAAAATAAATTACCCTTTAGATTTTGAAAAGGATTCAAATGCAAATAACAAAAATGACAGGAGGTGAGTTATGAATAAATTCTTTGTATAAATTAAAATCACCGTTAAAAAACTAGACATGGCCTTTCCTTTTACTACCCCTCTGTTTTTGCAAGAGAAATTCGAACACTATTTCAACATTCGACCCTGAAATTAAGGCGCTTAATAATAAACTAAAAAATTCCTGCCAACGAATGTTTGGACAAGGGTGTGATAAGCCCATCGAAATGTATGTTCCTCAAAGTCAGATTGGTCACTCCCAAGTCAACATTTCACTTAAATTTCTTTCCATCCTTGGGGTCCAGGTCCCCTTAGCATGCCCTTGAACTCCACTGACGATCTTCCCAAACTAGTTGCCAATTTTCGATCTCATCTCAGGAAGTGGAAGCAATTCCCGCAGGATGCTGTTTTAAGCTGGCACCACCGTAAGAACAGGAGGTGCTCCCAGGAATGTACTTTCCTAGAGGGGTCTGGAGCCTGGTCGGGTGGTTATGGGGTCTCCAAAGAAGCCACAGGCCTAGGCTGGCTGAAGTTAATAAATCATGGCTCCAACAGCCTGTGCACACTCTTCAAGACCGTCTATAATTCTTCACATGGACGTCAGGAGGGTGTAGCCGCAGGTTCCCAGAGACCTCGCGCACGCCGAGAGAACGGCAGGCATCTGCCAGTGCGCCTGCGCCGGGTCGGCCGGGGGCGGAGCCCGCGTACCGACGTGCGCGGCCACGTGCTGGCGTGATGGTTCCGAGAATAACCGTCGCCGGCCTTCGCGCCTCAGCTGCTCTTGTTGTTTTTTTCCGGACGTTATGCCGTTGGTGTCCTTTTCTGGGGTTACTGTTTTAAAAAACCTTTAGAGTCTGGGTGTTGTGCTTTCAGGGGGTCTGCACTGAGTGGCGCCGAGCAGAGCATTGGTGAATATCTGATCCGGGGTGAAAAGGGTGGGTGAGGGCAGGGAGAAACCAAAAAGCCTTTTGGTGCCCCAACCCCCTACAACTGTTAGACTGGCCCTTGCTCCACCTCCCCACACCCCTTGCCTAGGAAATTCTTTCTTTGGCCTCCCCTCCAAGCCGGCTCCAACTTCCTGCAAACTCAAGAGGAGGTTTCTTAGTTGTTTCGTGTGATTCAGCACATCAGTAACTGTGAGAGTGATTTATTTAGGGAGTTCGAATCCACTGAAATTGCATTCTCTCTCTCAGGTTCTCAAAATGTCAACGGTCAAGGAGCAGCTTATTGAGAATCTAATTAAGGATGATAAAATCTCCCAACGGAAGATCACCATTGTTGGAGCTGGTGCCGTAGGCATGGCTTGTGCTATTTGTATCTTAATGAAGGTCAGTGGTAAGCTTACGCTGGGGCTGAAATTCAAGCAAGCACTTTTAGGTTTTGTTGTTGAGTTCAGAGCTGCAGGGCTAAGCCTTTGACAGCAAATATGTATCCTCTCATGTGATTCTGACACAATTTAAAAAACAGTTATTTAGAGTTCACCATTGCTAGATTATTTGAAATTTTCTTATAGGCACATTGATTGGATCATTTTGTTAAATATAACATTTTATGTTGCGATGATCCATGAAGTGTCTTCCTTGAGGAATAATGGGTGAGAATCATATTTCCCAATGGCTTCCACTTTAATTTTTTTGGACAACTATTAATTTTTTTAATCAGATTTTTCCCCATTACCATTTATCCTCCGTATACTTCCCCTCCCCCACAGTCACCACACTGTTGTCCATGCCCATGAGTCCCTTTTCCTTTCTGCTCAATCCCTCCACCCCCTAACCAACCCCCATAGCTGTCATCTTTGCTTTCTCTCTCTCTTTTGCTTGTTAGTTCAGTTTATTCATTAGATTCTAAAATTTTTTTAATTGTATAAGTATTACATGCTCATTATGAAACAAAAAGTACCATATTTGATAAAATAACAATGGAAGTTCTTTAATTTTCCTTTGTTTCCAGAGCATCTTTTCATATGCTTATTAGCCATTTCTATATCTTCTTTGGAGAAATGTCTATTTAAGTCATTTCCTCATCCTAAAATCAAGCTATTTGTTGCAGAGTTGCAGGAGTTCTTTTTATATCTAGATACTAGCTGCTTATTAGATACCTAATTTTCAAATATTTTCTCCCATTCCCTGGGTTTCCTTTTACTCTGTTGATTGTGTCCTTTGATGTACAAAAGTTTGTTATTTTAATGTAGTTTAATTTATCATTTTTACTTTTGTTCCCTGTGCTTTTGATGTCCTACCCAAAAATCATTGCCAAATTCAATGTCATGAAACTTTTTCCCTTTTTTTTTCTTCTAAGAGTTTTATAGTTTTAGGTCTTACATTAGATCTTTGATACATTTTGAGTTAACTTTGTATATGGTGTAAAATAAATGCTCCAACTTCATTCTTTTGCATATAAATATACTATTTGTTGAAAAGACTGTTGCAATTGAATGGCCTTGGAACCCTTGTCAAAAATCATTTGATTCTGTATGAGGGGGGACCAAAAACCCCCCCTGGAATGTATTATAAAAAATTGTATATTCTTACATGTTTAAACTTCAGTCACCTTCAGAGTACTCTCTGATGCAATACACCTATCAAGACATTTTTTCCAATGTTCACAACACTGTTTGAACTTGTTGATTTTGATGCCTTTGGGTACTTCTGTCGTTTTTTGTTTCACCTCTTCCACATCAGCAAAATGTTCCCTTCTGAGGATTTTTTTTATCTGGGGAAATAAAAAGAGGTTGCTTGGGGTGAGATTGGGTGAATAGGGAGGGTGGGACACAGGGGTCATGCTATTTTTGGTCAAAACTGCTGAACACTCAGCATAGTGTGTGTGGGTAGGTGTCCTTGTAGATCACCCATCATGAAATGGGTAAAGAGGTTGGAAGGGTCTTCAAAAACAATTCATTGAAGCCAAACGCGGCCTTTCACACTAATGCCAGCTGGTACACTGATACAGATGGGTTCCTAGAACACTCATTTAGGAGGGGAAGCCTGTACTACCAGGGGACAGCCTTCCAGAAGATAATTCCTTTGTCGGGGAGTTCCCCCTCTATCTACCTATGCCTCCATCTTGACAAGGAGTCCAAAATTCTTATTTTTATATCATCTTTTTCTATGAAAAATATAACTCTCCTTTGATTATAAAGTAGCCACACAAAAATTTTTCTCACTGTCCTAAAATGGCAATAGGAACATTTTCCAGAATATTTTATTTATAACTTTCATATGTTTTAGGATTTGACTGATGAACTTGCACTTATTGATGTTGCAGAAGACAAATTGAAGGGAGAAACGATGGATCTCCAGCATGGCAGTCTTTTCTTTAATACTTCAAAGATTATCTCTGGAAAAGGTTAATTTTAATTATATAAAGTTATTTTCAGAGCCTTAAAAAAAGCAATGAATTTTACCATGCTGATATCTGTAAATATAGAATTAAAAATAGCACCATTATTATTAAGACCTATAATTTATAGATTAGTTTATTTTTCTTTTGAAAAGAGCATTACATTCTCATTGGACAAAGTTTGGTGAATACAAAAACATATAAAAAGTTTAAAATCTCTTCTAGTAGTTTTGTGTATTTTCTTTGTTTCTTAAGTAACTGATGTGTACATGCTTTTTATTGTTTTTTTAATATTTTTAAAATTTATTCTTAGAGAGAGGGGAAAGAAAGAGAGGGAAAGAAACATTCATGTGTGGTTACCTCTTGCATGCCCCCAGCTGGGAACCTGGCCTGCAACCCAGGCATGTGCCTTGACTGGGAATTGAATCAGTGACCCTTTGATTTGCAGGCCATTAGTCAATCTACTGAGCCTCACCTGCCAGGGCTTTTTTATTTTTTAATTTAATTGAATTTATTTTTCTTTTACTGATTCTATAGAGAGGGGAAGGGAGGAAGAAAGAGAGGGAGAGAAGTATCGATATGAGAAACATCATTTGGTTGCCTCCTGCATATGCCCCAACTGGGGACTGAACCTGTGACCCAGGCACCTGCCCTGAGCAGGAATTGAACCCATGACCTTTGTTTTGTGGAACAGTACCCTAACAACTGAACCACATTGGCCAGGGCTATAAATGCTTTTTAAATTTATCATTCCATCTTAAAGATTTTTCCATGGTATATGCAGTCTTGACTAGTTTTGAATACTGTTGATATATTTATGTATACTTTTTAACCTGGTTTTCTTTTTGGGCTTATACAGGATCAATGTTCAAGGTATAGTGTGAGGCTATAGAACAGGAAATGGCAAGCTTGGTCTCCCATTAGCTTTAGCGTCATGTCTTGACCAACTAAGAAGCCTCAGGGAATTAGGCAAAATAATTATTTTATCTTGCACTAAAGTGTACAGTACACTCTTAGGTAATTTCATTCAACAGATGTACTTTCTACTAGAAGCCCTCTTATCTAACATGACTGAAATGGAAAGTGGTCACTTAATTTAAAAATGCTACCAAAGCCCTGACTGATGTAGCTTAGTGTGTTGGGCATCATCCTGCAGACTGAAAGGTTGCTGGTTCAATTCTTGGTCAGGGCACATGCCTGGGTTGCAGGCCAGGTCCCTGGTTAGGGGTGTGAGAGAGGCAACCAATCAATGTTTCTCTCAGAGCACATGGATGTTTTTCTCCCTCTCTTTTTGCCTCACTTCCCTTTTCTGTAAAAGTAAATAAATAAAAAATCTTATAACACATACTGTTGGAAAGAGCCATCGTAAACATTTTATATGGACCTAAAAAGTATGAATGTACTTAGAATTTCATTTGCTAATTTTATGATTGTAGGGCAAGGCCTTTGAGTTTGACTCAGCTGATTGAGGTTTGTTTTTTTAGTATCTTTTATACGAAGGATCTTTTATAAAGTGCACTAATAGTGATCATTTCAATGTCTTTTAAGTACTACAGTTAATTTAAAGATACCCATAAAACAATTTAATCACAAAACTCTACTAAGTTTTATGGTTTTCCTTTTTTTTTTTTGCATTTGAAAGGACAGTATTTAAACAATGTGCTTTTAATGTCTGAGACATTAAAATTAATATTCAGAAAATAATTATTTTAAAATACTAATTTTGAAATATGAAGAGTTTAAGTATAACAAACATCAGTGCATCCAAGTGAAACTTTACCAATTCAGTTGATAAGTTCTGCAACATCTATTCATATCTCAATCCTGAATGTATGTACAATAGTTAACGCAGATCTTAAGAGCTTGGAACACAGGAGGAGATAAAATACTTGTGGAAGAAAGGGAGGAATATGAGATCAGAACCTGTTATTATGAAATCTTTTGATCAAGTTAGAGGTTAAGCATGACATTACAATGGGAAGATAACAAGGTACTGTATATAAGGACTATTTGAGAATTATAAGCAGCAAGTGCTATAAAAATTCAGTGAAGTAAGGAGTACTATTTATGAATAATATGATTAGGGGATGCCTAGCAGAGGAATTGATATTTAAAGAAATACTTGACTAATAATAATAATTGTTAACACTCATTGAAAATTTACTATGTACAACACACTGTCCTGAATACTATGCATATTAAACTCACTGAATCATCTAAAGGAAAAACTAGGATTAGCTTGATCTTGTCAATGAGGAACTGAGAGTCAGAGGAACAGGCAAAATACTTTTACAGGGTCATGTAGCTAGGAAGTGGCATAGTCAAAATATAGGCAGTTGGACCTAAGTCTGTGCTCCAGACTGTTACGGTTTGCTGTCTCTTGGAGGACTGAGTCATCTTTAAAAAGAAAAAATAAATAACAGCTGGGGAGATGATAGCATTAACAAAACCAGGGCACCTGGAAAATTTGACATAAAAATAAGACACAAAGTTAGTAAGATAATTTGAAGGCAGATTATGAAGACTTGATATTTTACTTTGGTATACAATTTAATTGAGTTGCTGGATGTAATATTTCAAATAATCAATTTGAACTGTGGCGAGATGACTCTGGAGAAGTTGCAAGTGTTTTTGTCTGTGTATCCTCTAAAATTAGAGTTGGGAAGAGGAGAGGGAAAGAGAGGTTGAGGAAAGAGAGACACAGGCAGAGACTGAGGTATTACTTGGGATTTCTCTGGTTAGGTGAGAGTTTATGGAAGGTAATCTCAAGGTCTTTGAGCAAGAATGAGCTGACTGCAGAGAGAGCTTCTGTAAATCTTACTTGATAGAAGGAAGAGACAGTCTTTTAGATTAATGTAAAACATGTTAACCTAAGAAATGCTATCTTTCTAAATTGTCTTTCTGATTAACATTTTTACTGGGCCAGGAAAAACATAAAATGTTTACGATTTATATTTTGGATTAGAAAAATGAGAATGTCTATCAATGAAGATGCAATAGTATCTTTAAAATTGAACAAATTTCCTTTTCAAAAGAGCATAGAACTAATTTTAAAAAATAGAGATGGGATATAGAAGAGATTTAATTTAATTTAATTTTTGACATCCATATGATAAATAACTTCCAGGTTTATAATACTTTAAAACAAGACTAGTATGGGATAGTGAGCATCATATATTGTCATTGGATCTAATAGGTGAAACAATTTTACAACTGGTCATCAGATTTAGAAGGCAATTTATTTTTCTTGTGTGGATCAAGAACTTGCTTGTGATCTCAAATACAGTCTTTTTATAATTAGAAATAAATACAGTCTTACTCTTAAATCCTGGAACAGATACATAATTTTCAGAGTTCTAAGCTTCTGATAATTTACGGTGTTTCTAGGCGGCCAGAGAACTGACTTGCTTTGCCTTGGGCCTTAATGACAAATGAGAATGTCAGTCTAGAAGGATAGTAGGTTCTGTCACTTCTTTTTAAAGCCATGTGAAAATTGTAAGTCACAGTGACGAAACTTCCTTTAGGTTTTTGAAAATAACATTACTGCATGGAAAGTCTGTTAATTTCCAGATGCCAGACATGAAGGTATATGAGTACTTTAATACCAAGGTCATTAGATTTTTAAAGAATTAATCACAGTGATTATGGCATTCTTGATCCAAATATTGTCTTTTGTTTCCTTTTTAGATTACAGTGTATCTGCAAACTCCAAATTAGTTATTATCACAGCAGGTGTGCGGCAACAGGAGGGAGAAAGTCGTCTTTCCCTGGTTCAACGTAATGTGAATATCATGAAATCAGTCATTCCTGCACTAGTCCATTATAGTCCTGACTGTAAGATGCTTATTGTCTCAAATCCAGGTGAGTCTTTTCTCTAACTGCATAAGGATGGTCTTTCCATACTATTCCTTCTTTTTTTTTAAACGAAGTTTATTGAGGTAAAATTTATGTATAATAAACTGTACCCATTCAAAGTATACAATACAATGAGTTTTTTCCCAGCTATTTGAAATATAATTGCCACATGGTATACAAGTTTAAGATTTACAGTGTGATGATGATTTGATACATTAATTATTTCATTGGGAAATAATTACCACAGTAGGGTTAGTTAATACCTCCATCGCCTCATATACAGTCATCCCTTGGTATTCTCAGGGGATTTGGTATGCCCCTAGATAGCAAAATTCTTGGATGGTCAAATCCCTTATATAAAATGGAGTATATCTGCATATAGACTACGGCAGGGTATGCCTATATATTATTTCATTTGCATATAATCAGCATAGTGCTGAATGTGTGGCAGGTTCAAGTTTTGGTTTTTGGAACTTTCTGGAATTCTTTTTCAACTCTTTTTAGTCTGCATTTGGTTGGTTGAATCCACAGATGTGAACCCCATAGATATGGAAGGCTGACTGTAATTACCATTTCTTTATCGTGGTGAGAACATTTAAGATTTACTGTCTTAGCAACTTTAAATATATAATACAATACCATTAACTATAGTCACCAGTGCCATATATTAGATCCCCAGAATTTACTCATCTTACATCCAGAAGTTTAAGTTTATCCTTTGGCTGATGTCTCATTATCTTGCCTTACCCAGCCCCTGGCAACCACCATTGTACTCTGTTTCTATGAGTTTTTGTTTTTTCTTTTTAAAATTCCACATGTAAGTGACATCATACAATGCTTGTTTTTTTCTGTCAGGCTTATTTTACTTAGCATAATGCGTTCAAGGTCCATCCATGTAGTCACAAATAGCAGGATTTCCTTCTTTCTTGTAGCTGAATATTTCTTTGTATATGTATATACCACATTTTCTCTATCCATTCATCCATAGATACCTAGGTTGTTTCCATATCTTGGCTATTGTGAATGATGCTGCAATGAACATGGAAGTTCAGATATCTCTCTGAGATCCTGATTTCATTTCCTTTGGATATATACCCAGAAATGTGATTGCTAGATCATACGGTGGTTCTATTTTAATTTTTTGAGAAACCTCACAACTGTCTCTCATAGTGGTTGTCCCAGTTTCATTCCCACCAATAGTACAAAGCTGTTCCCTTTTCTTTACATCCTCTCACATATCCCTAAATATTTTATATTTTTGATGCTATAAAAGGAGTTGTTCTTTACATTTCATTTTCAATTGTATCTTGCTAGTATATGGAAGCATTGTTGGTTTTGTTTTTTTAAATTTTATATATATATATATATATTTTAAAGATTTTATTTATTTATTTTTTGAGAGAGGGGAAGGGAGGGAGAAAGAGGGAGAGAAATGTCAATGTATGGTTGCCTCTTACGTACCTCCAGCTGTGGACCAGGCCCGTAACGCAGGCATGTGCCCTGATTGGGAATTGATCTGGCGACCCTTTGGTTTGCAGGCTGGCACCCTTTGAGCCATGGCAGCCAGGGCCAAATTATATTTTATTGATTATGCTATTATGATTGTCCTGATTTCTCTCCCTTTGTCCTCCTCCACTCAGCACCCCACACCCCTCAGGCACCCCACCATTGTTCATGTCCATGGGTCATGCATGTAAGTTTTTAGCTACTCCATTTCCAGTACTGTACTTTACATCCCTATGGTTATCCTGTAACTACATGTTGGTATTTCTTAAATGCCTCACCTCTTCACCCATTGCCCACTTACCTCTCTCCCACCTGGCAGCCGTCAAAGTGCTCTTTGTACCCATGATTCTGTCTCTGTTCTTGTTTGCTTAGTTTGTTTTTTAGACTCAATCATTTAAAAAAAATTTGTTGTTCAATTACAGTTTTCCCCATTTTTTCCCCATTGCTCTCCCCTGCCCAGCACACCCTCCTTCTCCCACATTCAATCCTTCCCCAACCCATACTCCTTTGTCCTTGTCCATAGATCACTTATATACATGTTCCTTGACTTGACCCCTCTCCTTTTGTCCCATAATCCCCCTCCCCTTACCCCTCTGGTCACTCTCAGTTTGTTCTTTATTTTCATGTCTCTGGTTCTGTTTTGTTCACTTGTTTGTTTTATTAATTAAGTTCCAATTATAGGTGAGATCATATGGTATTTGTCTTGTTGATACATATGTATTTGTTGCCATTTAATTGTTCATGGTTTTGATCTTTTTCTTAAATAAGTCCTTTTCACATTTCATATAATAATGGTTTGGTGGTGATGAACCCCTTTAGTTTTTTCTTGTCTGGGAAGCTGTTTATCTGCCGTCCAATTCTAAATGATAGCTTTGTGTGGGGTACAGCAGTCTTGGCTGGAGGTCCTCGCTTTTCATGACTTAATATTTCTTGCCATTCCCTTCTAGCCTGCAATGTTTCTTTTGAGAAATCAGCTCATAGTCTTATGAGAACTCCCCTGTGGGTAACTAACTTTTCTCTTGCTGCTTTTAAGATTCTCTCTTTATCTTTAACTTTTGGCATTTTAATTATGATGTGTCTTGGAGTGGGCCTTTGCATCCATCTTATTTGGGACTCTCTTGTGCTCCCTGGACTGGCATGTCTGTTTCCTTCACCAAATTAGGAGAGTTTCCTTTCATTATTTTTTCAAATAGATTTCCAATTTCTTTCTCTTCCTCTTCTCTGGCATCCCTATGTTGTGAATGTTGGACCTCTTGAAGTTGTCCCAGAGGCTACTTATACTATCCTCATTTTTTTGGAATTTTTTTTCTTCTTGTCGTTCTGATTGGTTGTTTTTTCCTACCTTATGTTCCAAATCATTGACTTGATTTTTGGCTTCTTCCAAATCTACTTGCAATCTACTGTTGATTCCCTGTAAATTGTTCTTTATTTCAATTAGCATAGGCTTTGTTTCTGACTGGATCTTTTTTATGCTCTTCAAGTCCTCACAAAGTTCCTTGAGCTTTCTTATAAACAGTGTTTTGAATTCTGCATCTGGTAGATTGCTTATCTCCCTTTCGTAAAGGTCTTTTTCTGGAGTTTTGACATGTTCTTTCATTTGGGCCATGCTTCTTATCTATTCATTTTGGCAACCTCCCTGTATTTGTTTCTATGTATTAGGTAGATCTGCTTTGACTCTGTCTTGTATGGACTAATGTAGTAGGTGCCCTATAGGGTCCAGTGGCATAGCCTCCCCTATTACCCAAGCTGGGTACTCAAGGTGCACCTTTTGTGTGGGCTGAGTATAACCTCCTTTTGTAGTTGGGCCTTGGTTGCTTTTGGCAGATCAATAGGAGAGATTTACCCAGGCCAATCAGCTGCAAGGATTGGCTGTGACCACCTACCACCATCCTCTGCCCTGCATGGAAGATCAGCTGTGCGGGGGCTGGATGGTGGTGCTCTGAT
The DNA here is from genome assembly GCF_021234165.1 of Pteronotus mesoamericanus. Taxonomy (NCBI): domain Eukaryota; kingdom Metazoa; phylum Chordata; class Mammalia; order Chiroptera; family Mormoopidae; genus Pteronotus; species Pteronotus mesoamericanus. Next base: position 41,903,127 of record NW_026555277.1, on the reverse strand, counting down.
GTGGTCTGTAGCTGTCCACTAGGTGCTCTGGCCTTGGGGTTTCCCCGTGGTGCAGGCCAAGGTCATATCCGACCTGTGTTTTGCCTGGGACCACCCTGCATGATCTATAAAGCATCCTGAGATGACTGCTACTTGTGCTGGGCTTGGAGATTCCCAGATGAAGCTAAGCTGTGAATCTAGGCTGGCTGCTGCCAGTGCCAGGCCTGGGGCTCACTGAGGCCAGCTGTTGCTTGTTTGAGAGGATTTAGGAAGTGTGGAAGTGTGAGCCAAGACCAGCCATTCATACGGTAAAGCAGCTTGGGTGGGCCCAAAAGTTGGATGGGGTGGAGTCTCTGGGGATCTGCAGCAGGTCCAATAGTTAGCCAGGTTGCTGGAGTCTCAGATTTGGCACCAGCTTGCTGGCTCTGTGGCTCCTTGGGGAGAGGGTTTAGAAAAGAGAGAGTGGCCTCTGCTCGCTTTGATGCCAGACACTTCAGTTCCTCCCTGGAAGCCACTGGTGCCTTTCAAGCTGCTACCCCAGTGCTGGAGCTCAGGGGGCATGAGTCTGAGTACGTGAGTCCATGTGTGGGTTCTTTAAGAGGAACTGCTTGGGGCTCCAGAAGTTTCTTCCACCGACTCAATTCCTGCTGGTCTTTGCAACCAGAAGTTGTGGGGACTTATCTTCCTGGCACTGGAACCCTGGGTTGGGAGATCTGGTGTGGGACTGGGACTCCTCATTCCTGAGATATCCCTCCCAAATTTTTATCTACTTCACACGGGTGTGGGATCTGTCCATCCCACATCTGCGATCCTCCCACCAGTCTGGATGGATATGGTTTCTTTAATTCCATAGTTGTCAGACTTCTATTCAACTCTATTTCTGATGGTTCTGAGTGGTGGTTATTCTATATTTTAGTTGTAATTTTTATGTGGTTGTGCAAAGGGGTGACCCATGTTTGCCTGTGTCACCATCTTGACTGGCAGCCCTAGACAGAACTTACTTTAAATGTGGAACCAAAAGTATCTCCTAGTCTTTGCTGGGGGGCTCAGTGTGCATGGACACCCACGCTGGAGCATGCCTTCAACACTTGGCCAGCCGATTTATAAATGTGCCCTTCTCTTCCTGCTTGCACAGAGCCCCAAGGGCAGGCAGAGCTTAAGCTTAGGATCTTGTCATGTTTTTCCTGAGCTTGAACAGCGCTGCACATTGCCCTAGCTATGCATGTGGTCTTAGTCTAGGTAGGAGATGCTGATAGTTTAGAAGAGGCTGTGGTGATAGAGAAGAAAAATCTAGGCAATCTTAAGGAAGTGGAATTAACTGACTGGTTATTAAATATACAGAGGCACATATATTATCTCAAAAGAGAATTAAAAAAATTCTGATAGTTAATAATTTAAACTTCTAAAACCTACATAAGAGATTATGAATATTTCTTTATTGATTTGCTTCACCTCAAACTCTGTAATAAATCTATATTTGACTCTAAGACAATTGATTTATCTATTCAGAAAAGCAAATTGTAAAAGAAGTTATTGTAAACTTTTTTTCTAATAAGAAATTGTTCCTTCTAGTGGATATTTTGACATATGTGGTCTGGAAACTAAGTGGGTTACCTGCCACTCGCATAATTGGAAGTGGTTGTAATCTAGACTCTGCCCGTTTCCGTTACCTAATTGGAGACAAGTTGGGTGTCCATCCCACTAGCTGCCATGGTTGGATTATTGGAGAACATGGTGATTCTAGTGGTAAGTATAAACCTATTCGTATTATGTAATTATACTTCTTATCTGTAATGATGCTTGTTTTCTTTAGTCTGTTTTTTCCCTGATATTAATGTCTCTCTGTAACTTTTGTTTTATCAGTATTTTCCTGGTATCACTATTTTATTCTGTTACCTTCAGTCTTTTGCACCATTGATTTAATTACCACTCATAAAATTGTGCATAGAGCAGATAGCTGTTTTAAAAGTCAGTGAGTGTTTCTTTGCCCTGGCTGGTGGGTCTCAGTTGGTTGGAGCATCATTACATAACTGAAAGTTTGCAGGTTCACTTCCTGTTCAGGGCACATACCTAGGTTGCGGGTTTGATATCTGGTTTGGATGTGGGCACGTACTATCCCTGCTCTGGACTCATACAATCCTGGGTCTGGGCATATAGGATCCCCATCCTGGGTATCAACAGGAGGCAACAAATCAATGCTTCTCTCTTACATTGTTGTTTCTCTCCCTTCTCTCTCTAAAAGCAATGAAAAAAAATGTCCTTGAGTGAGGATAAAAAAATAATAACAGAAATTAAAGTTAGTGAATGTGTCTCTTATGAGTGTTTTTCCAGAGCACTTTCATTTATTCTTTAAATTTTTTTTAAATTTATCAATTTTAGGGAAAGAGAAGAAGGGGGAGAATGGGAAACATTGATTTGTTATTCCTCTTACTCATACATTTGGTTGCTTCTTGTACGTACCCTAACCAGGGATCGAACCTGCAACCTTGGCTTGTTGGGACTATACTCTAACCAACTGAGCTACCCAGCCAGGGCCTGTTGTTATTTTTTTCACAGCATTATTAAGGTATGATTCATATACCATAAAATTCACCTATTTAAATTATATATTCACTGGTTTTTAGCATATTCACAGAGTTGTACAGTCATCACCACTATCTATTTCATCACCCCAGAAACTTCTGCTCCTGAACTCACCCCTACCCAAGCTCCAAGCAAGCACTCATCTACTTTTTTACTCTATAGGTTTGTTTATTTCAGACTTTTCATATAAATAAATTTATATTATATGTAATTTAAACCATTAGTTAGGCCACACCAGCCTTTTTCTTTTTTGAACTTACACATTTAAGCTTGGCAGCACAATTAGAACTCTGTACTTCTTACAGTGTTTTCTGTGTCATATGTGTAAATCTTCTTTGCACAGTGGCAATAAGTCTGTTGAGAACAGAGGCCAGTAACTTGGTCATTCGTTTGTTTATTCAAAGCATTTAAAGAGCCCTTCTCATTTTTCATTTTTTTACTACAACCATTATAGTATAATAAATACTTCTGCTATGACTTAGACAAATACTTAATTTGATCTGTCAGCTTGTGTCATTGTCTTAACTCAGCTCTTTCTCCCAAAAGTCATTAATTTTCCTAGATGTTTTAATTTTTCATATGTAATATTCCATTTTTTAAAAACAAAGCAGTGTATTCTGATTGCTATTAATTTGAATATATAACCATTATTTTCAGTGAGATTTCTTTTGTTTCTTTTGTCTTTTTCTGTTGAATCAATTAAACTTTCTTTAATTTCCTTCATTACTTTGCATTATACAATAACTTGGTAAATGGTTACCTATAAATTTTTAGTATTCATACTTGACCTCAAAATAATTAGTGTCTTTATTCTTCTTTGGAACAATACAAAGACCTTGGAATGCTTTAAGTTTGATCACCCTCTTTCTGTCATATATGCAACTATTAACCACTTTTCTAGTTCATCTCTTTTTTATAATCATTATTGGGTAGTCAATACAACTGTATTTTTAAAGGATTTTATGTATATTTTAGAGAGAGGGGAAAGGAAGGAGAGGGAGAGGGAGAGAAACATTGAGGTGTGAGAGAAACATTGATCAGTTGGCTCTTTCATGCCCCACAACTGGGGACCTGACCCACAACCCATGCATGTGCCCTGACCAGGAATTGAACCAGCAACATTTCAGTCTACAGGATGGCACTCAACCCACTGAGCAACACCAGGCAGAGCAATGCTACTGTTTTGATTGATGAATATATTTGCCAATTTTATTGCTTGTCTTTATTTTTTGCATGTAACTCCTTCATTTCTTTCTTCCTAAAGTATATCCTGTCAGTATTGCTTATATGAAAGTGTTTTAGCCTCACATGTTCTTTTTTTCATATTTTTATTTATTGATTTTAGAGGGAAGGAGGGAGAGAGAGAATTGAAGAATTAGAGAGAGCAAGAAAAATACTGATTTCTTGTTCTCCTTTATTTGTGCATTCATTGGTTCATTTTTGTATGTGTCCTGACCAGGAATTGAACCCAAATCTTGGCTTATTGGGACAATACTCTAGCCAACTGAGCTACCTGACCAGGGATTTCACCTCATTCTTGAACGACAACTTAATTGGATATGAGATTCTAGATTGACAGTTATTCCCCGCAGTTCTATGTTTTCGTTGAGAAGTATGGTGTTAATTTTTTGCTCTTCTCTCTCATTGCTTGTAATATTTTATGTTTTTAACCATTCTTTTCTTTGTGGATTCTGTACTTGTACCTTGCTTTAAAATGTCTCCCATATCACATAATTATAAATAAATTTTACTACATACTTCTCTAACACATTATATTTCATTTCCCTTTTTTGTTCATTTGAAACTTATTTTTATATATGGTATAAGGTAGTAGTCTTAGTTCATTAAAAACTTACTGGAATTGGCCCTCGCTGGTGTGACACAGTAGATTGAGCACCAGCATGTGGACTGAAAGTTCACTGGTTCATTTCCCTGTCAGGGCACACCCCTGCGTTGTGGGCCAGGTCCCCAGTTGGGGGCCCATCAGAGGCAATTGATAAATGTTTCTTTCGCACATCAGTGTTTGTCTCCCTCTCTCAGGGAGTTCCTCATGCAATTCCTCTTAAAGGGCCCATGCAGAGACTTACTTAGACTCATTCCCTCTGAGTCCCTGCATGATGGTAGCAGATTGAAAGGCATCAAAGACATATGGGGAGGAAATGAATTGTCTGGCACCAGGTTGAGAGCTGGAGGGCAGCTTTTTCCCAGACAGAAGTGCTGGCAGAGGCCATTGTTCCTTTTCTGAGCCCTCCCCCCGACAGAGCCACAGAGATGGCAGGCAGGCACCGTATATGGGACTCCATCAATTTAACTATTACTGTTTGCCCTACTCAGGCCTGCCCCACCCAACTTTAGGGCCCACCCAAGCGGTTTCCATTGGCTTTTCCATACATATGGCTTGTCCTGGCCCATGCTTCAGATTTTCCCAGATTCTCTCACACAAGCAGCGTCTGGTCCTAGCATGCCCCATACCTCTTGCTAAGTTGTCCCCGGCCTGGCACTAGCAGCAGCTGGCTTTGGTTCACAGCTAGGTCTTGCCTGGGCACCTCCAAGCCCAGCACAAGTAGTAGCCATCTTAAGATCACTTTGCACTTATGCTGTAAGGCCTGGGAGAGAACTCAGTTGGTGGCTGACCTTGGACATACCAACAGCAGTCAAGGCTCTACTATATCAGGAGGGTGTACACAGCCATATGGTAGGCCCCCCTTGAATATCCAGCTTGGGTAATAAGGGAGGCTGTGCCACTGGATCTACAGGACACCTACTACATTAGGCCACTCTACCAAGCCTGGGAGATGTAATAGCTCTACCTAAAACATAGAAACAAACACAGGGAGGCTGCCAAAATGAGGAGACAAATAAGGCCCAAATGAAAGAACAAAAAAAAAAAAAATCCAGAAAAAGAACTAAATAAAATAGAGACAAGCTATCTATTAGATGTAGCATTCAAAACAGTGGTTATAAGGATGCTTATGGAAATTAGTGAAGACCTCAACAGCATCAAGAAAACCAATCAGAAATGAAGGATACACTAATTGAAGTAAAGAACAATTAGAGGGAATCAAGAGTAGAGTGGATAAAGCTGAGAATCAAATCAGTGATTTGGAATATATGGAAGCAAGAAACAACCAGTCAGAACAGCAAGAAGGAAAAAAAGAGTCCAAAAAAATGAAGGTCATGTAAAGAGCCTCTGGGACAACTTCCAGCATACTATCATTCACATGATGGGTGTGCCAGAAGAAAAAGAGAGCAAAAAATTGGAAACCCTTTTGAAAAAGTAATGACAGAAAACTTTTCTAACTTGGTGAAGGTAGTAGATGTGCCAGTCCAGTATCACATAGAGTCCCAAACAAGATGAACCCAAAGAGTCTCACACCAAGACACATCATAATTAAAAAAATTTATTTATTTATTTTTAGAGGAAGGGAGGGACAAAGAGCAGGAAAGAAACACTGATACGTGAGAGAAACATCAATCCATTGCCTCTCACACTCCCCAAACTGGGGACCTGGCCCATAACCCAGGCATATGCCCTGACAGGAATCAAAGTGGCAACCTTTGGTACGCTTGCTGGCACTCCATCCACTGAGCCACACCAGCCAGTGCTCATCATAATTAAAAAAAAGCATCAAGAGAAGAGCAGTTAGTTACCTACAAGGGAGCCCTCATAAGACTTTTTTTTGTCAGCTTTAAAACAACTTTATTAGAAGGCTGTTTTAAATGACAACTTCCAATTCTTAATTTGCTTTTTCACTAATTCCAATTATAAGTATATTTATATATAACAGTTGATTTCTCAAAAGAAACTTTGCAGGCTAGAAAGGAGTGGCAAGAATTTTTCAAATTGATTGGGAGCAAGAAACTACAATTAAGATTATTCTACCCAGCAAAGCTATTTTTTAGAATCAAAAGACAGAAAAAGAGCTTCTCAGACAAGAAGCAGTTAAAGGAGTTCATCATCACCAAACCCGTATTATGTGAAATGTTAAGGGTATTCTTTAAGAATAAGATAAAAAACATGAACAATAAAATGACAATAAATACATATCTATCAACAATTGATTCCTAAAAACTAAATATACAAGCAGAACAGAAACAGAATCATAGATACAGAGAATGTTTTCATGGTTGCCAGACGGGAGAGGGTCAGCGGGACAGGTGAAAGAGGTGAAGGGATTAAGAAGTACAAATTGGTTGTTATAGAACACTCATGGAGATCAAAGTACAGCATTGGGAACAGCGTAGCCAAAGAACATATATGCATGTTCTGTGGGTATGGACAGCACTGTGGGGATTGCCTGAGGGAGTTGTGGGGCGGGGCTTAGTAGAGGGAGGTGAAGGGGGGAGAAAGCTGGGACAACTGTAATCGCATAAACAATAAAATAAAACCAAAAAATTACTAAACTCAAACAACTCATACTTTACTAAGAAGAAGAATTCATTCTGAGACATATTTCTTTTAGTGCCCTTATGGAGTGGGGTGAATGTTGCTGGTGTTGCTCTGAAGACTCTAGATCCTAAATTAGGAACTGATTCAGAGAAGGATCATTGGAAAAATATCCATCGACAAGTTATTCAGAGGTAAAGTATTCATTCATTTTCTTAATGCATTAATAATTAGTCATAAGAACAAAGGTCACAGAAAAAAATATAGTTGATCTTTGTGTTTTGTAAGAGAAATAATTCTAACCTTGTGAAAATCCTTGCATTCAGACTTATATTATGTATAGCTTTATTTCGGGGGCATTTTTCACAAAGAAAATGTGCTTTAAAAGAAGCACATGTGTGTTAGACTTAGAGGGTAATTTACCAAATGATTATGAGCATGGACTTTGGAGCCAGGTTGCCCAGGTCTTAATTGTGGCTTCACCATTTATTAGTGGTGTGATATTGGGAAGTTATTTAAAAATTTAAAAGCTCAGTTTGCAAGTTTTTAAAATGGGGCTAATAATAGAGCCCAACTTAGAGGCCTGTTAGAAAAGTAAATGAGTTAGTATATGTAAAATGCTTAAAACAGCACCTAGAACTTTGTTCATCAAGTGACTAGAACATGCAATAGACATGCAAGTCCAGGAAGCACAGAGGCTCTCAGACAAGGTGGATGCAAAGAGGCCCACTCCAAGACACATCATAATTAAAATGCCAAAGGTTAAAGATAAAGAGAGAATATTAAAAGCAACAAGAGAAAAGAAGTTAGTTACCTACAGAAGAATTCCCATTAGACTGTCAGCTGATTTCTCAAAATAAACTTCGCAGGCTAGAGGGAATTGGCAAGAAATATTCAAAGTCATGAAAAGCAGGGACCTCCAGCCAAGATTGCTGTGCCCCATACAAAGCTATCATTTAAAATTGAAGAGCAGATAAAGAGCTTCCCAGACAAGAAAAACTAAAGGGGTTCATCATCACCAAACCATTATTATATGAAATGTTAAAGGGACTTATTTAAGAAAAAGAAGATTGAAACTATGAACAGTAAAATGGCAGAAAATACAAATCTATTCACAATTGAATCTAAAAAAGAAATTAAGCAAACAAGAAAAACAGAGATGGAATCATGCATATAGAGAGTGTTTTGATAGTTGCCAGATGGGAGGGACCATGGTGAATGGGTGAAGAGCTGAGGGTATTAAGAAGTGCAAAATAGCTATGGAGGTGTGAAGTACAGTATAGGAAATGGAGTAGCCAAAGAACTTAAACACATAACCTGTGGATATAAACAGTGGTGTGGGGATTGCTTGAGGGAGTCGAGGTGCTGGGTGGAGAGGAGACAAAGGGGAAAATATCAGGACAGCTGTAATAGCATAATCAATAAAATAAGAAACCTGTATAGCTTATTTATAAATAATTTCTTGAAGAAATCTCTGAGAAAATTTTAATGGAGTGGCCTTGACATCTAAATTGCTTCAAAATGAATGCTTGCAATATCTTTTCTAAGTTGACTCCTCATTTGTTTGTTTTTTTTACCTTCTGCAACTGTAGTGCCTATGAGATTATCAAGCTGAAGGGGTATACCTCTTGGGCTATTGGCCTATCTGCGACAGATCTGGTAGGATCAATTTTGAAAAATCTTAGGAGAGTACATCCAGTTTCCACTATGGTTAAGGTAGGCTTAAATTGATCTTTATTTATCATCTTTAATAGTTCTCGAGTCCTTACTATGTTCTGAGCATTATGCAGGATGTTAAGTATATAATTTTGAACAAAAAGACAGACCCTGACATCGTATAAGTTAATGAAAAAATGGACCTAATAAAACAATTACAGATGCAGCCTGGGTCGGCGTAGCCATGGCGGCTCGTGTCTTTTGCTCCTGTGTCCACTGACTGCCTGTGGCCTTGGGGTCATTGCCCCAGGTTCCCATGCTGGCTGCTGTCCTCAGCATCTTGCTGTGCCCCACGGGGACCCAGATGAGGCCCCGGGTTCCAGCCCTGATGCTCTTGCAGTTACCAGGCAGTTACACAGCTATGCCACCCATATAGTGACACGCCCTCTCTGACATTAGAGGGCATTGGGGGCCATGTTCTTTATGTCTTGAAACTGTGTGACAAGATTGACCCAGATAAGCTCTTGGTAAATTCCCATTTTACGAAAGACCTGGGTTTAGACTGTTTGGCCAAGCGGAGATTATCATGGCCATGGAGGACGAGTTTGGGTTTGAAATTCCTGATATGGATGTGGAGAAGTTGGTGTGTCCACAAGAAATTGTAGATTACATTGTAGATAAGAAGGATGTGTATGAATAAAGTAGCAGATTCCTTTTCTCCACGGATAGAAGATTTGGAATATACAGAAGAACACATTTTGGCATTACTGCCTACATTGACAGAGTAATTCTGTTTAGACTTGTATTTAAATTGTCTAAGTGTTTTTGCCCTTTGAAAATAAATCTGTAAAACCAAAAATAAAAACAATTGCAAAGAAAATACATAGTAACATATTATGCTTAGTGCTATGATGAAAAACTAAAAAATGCTAAGAGTATACAAGAATAGAATTTAACTGCTCTGAGAAGGAGGCATGGGTGGTGTTTAGGGAAGTCTTCCTGAGGAAGTAAAATGTAGCCTAATCCAAGTAATGAGTAGCAGTTTTTAAAAGATTTTATTTATTTATTTTTAGAGAGAGAGGGAGGGAGAGAGTGAGAGAAACATCAATGTGTGAGAGATACATTGACTGGTTGCCTCTTGCACACCCCCCAACTGGGGTCCTGGCCCACAGACCCAGGCATGTGCCCTGATTGGGAATCAGACCAGTGACCTTTCGATTCCTGGGCCTGTGCTCAACCCACTAAGCCACACCATCCAGGGCAAGTAGGAGTTAATTTGGAATGCTGGACTGATATTCCAAGCAGAGGAAATGCATGTGCAAGATGTTCTGAGGTAGATACAGAGAGAGAAGACTTGAGGATGTGGAAAAAAGGCCAGTTGAAATACAGAGAGCAAAGGGAGCCAAAGGGAGTGCACGGTGAAGGGGAAAGCAAGCAGGGTCAGGCCACTGAAAGGAAGAGGGGAGCGGGATGTGGCAGCAGGTCATGGTCAACACACGGGGCCAGGCCAGGCCCCAGGAGTCGGGGCCCTTGTTTTCAGCCCACCCAGTAGTCCCCCAAATGGCACCATGGGATGGACATGAATTGTCCAGTGCTACTTGGAGAACCCCCTTCTAGAAGGAAGAGTGACAGAGAAAGTAGAATAAAACAAATTCCTGGAACACTGGCAGGGTAGCAGAGGTCTTCCCCAGCCACAGCGCCATCTTCCTGCTATCACCCGACCTCTGGAAGCTCATTTTAAAACTTCAGAAGTTACACAGAGGTGGCAATAGAAAGACCAAGGAAAGGGAAAGGAAGGGAAGGTGAGTTTTACTGGAGCTGGTGCCTGGCTGGGAATGGAATGTGGGCTGACAGTCTGGTGGGGCAGTGGCCTTCCATGGCTATCGGCACTGACCAGAGGGGAGTGAATTGTGAGTACAGCCTGGCAGGGGGCCCTTACAGGAAGACATGTCATCGCTCTGATGGAGCTCATGAGGTTGACTATAAAGTGGCTACCAAAATGAGGGAGCTGACTTCAGTGGAGGAAGTGGCCTCAGAGTCCCTCTGTGGGTGCCTAGAGCAGGACAGGAACCAGGGGTTTATCTTGAACTCCTGAGAAGAGCCCCAGAGATGGTGAGAGGGAAGCTTGGCTGAGCAGTGCCTGTGGGCTCTGAGCTATTGGGGGACGCGGGGAGGCACCACTCCAGCGGCAAGGGGCTTCTCCCTTCCCTGAATGCTAGTGCCTGGTGACTGCTTATAATCAGACCTGGAGGAAGGACAAGATCTCACCTCCTCGGACCCTAAACTCAACCCCAAGGGGTGGGTTAGGAAAGAACAATGAATGGTAAGAAGCAGGGAGATATCGGGGATTTACTGGGTTTTCTTACTTTCTAGGGCTAGTAGGGAGGAAGCAGAGGCTTATTTATGGGCATGGAGGCATTGTGTGGGTCGTGCAGGTTTTAATAGACTCTCTCTGGCAGCTGCTTCTATGGCCTTGAATTCAGGTATAGGAGTGGAGGGAATTTTAGGGCTGTTGACCAGAGTTTCAATAGGCCCAGGAAAGGGCAGCAGCCATGACTGCCCCTATTTCATGGATCCTGTACATTATGGAAGGTTCAGGATAGAGGTAAGGTGGGGGCAATTGCTAGAGGTAGCGAGAAGGGCAGGGGTACCTTCTGTTGGCAACTGGTGGGGGCTCTGCAAGGTCTGAGAGAGTACCCACACCCATAGGCTCCATTGGAGGCTTCTCCTCTGGAGACTTGCGAAGCCGCCTGTGGCATCCGTTATCCAAACCAAACAGAACCTTCTCAGCCACTTCCTGCTTCCAGATTCACTGTTCTCTTGATGTAGTTTATACCACACACAGACTGCTTGATCTGACAGTTCTTTATCAGATAAAATGGCATCATGAAGGAGTGCATGGCATCCCTTCCCTTAGATGGAAGGATGACCCAGGAAGGGGTCAAGTAGACAGTGCTTTTCTTGGTCCCTTTGAGGCCTCTCTCACGTTTTTCATGTTACCGAACACAAATTCCACGTGGTCATAGGACATGATGCTCTTGGTATCATCGACAAATCACTTAACCACCCTGGGTGATTCTTGTGCTCCACAGTCTGACTAGTACATTCTTACTCTGAAGCTCTCTTGCATAGCTGCTTTCCCATATCAGGACACTGAACAGTAATCTAATTTTGCCTTTTAGGGCTTATATGGAATAAAAGAAGAAATATTCCTCAGTGTCCCTTGTATCTTGGGGCAAAATGGTATCTCAGATATTGTGAAAGTTAACTTGAATTCTGAGGAGGAGGTCCTTTTCAAGAAGAGTGCCAACACACTTTGGAATATCCAAAAAGACCTGGTATTTTAAAGCCTTTTAATGTTCCACTGTTTTATAGAAAAGAAAATAACAAACTGTATATTTTACCTTTTTAAAGTATTTTCATCTAATCTGAAAAAAACCCCAAACAAACCAAGACATTGAAGACCTACAGCATACTTCCCGTCTCTCAGGGCTAGTAAAGGACATGGTAGAGAGATTTCTCCTCTTCTATAAATTTCTTAGAGCTCTATGCTAATGATGCTAATAATGGCAAAGATACTATGCTAATGATACAATGATAACTTGTACAAATATAAGAGTTGTCTTCAGGTTTAGTAGAATATATGTAACAATCCATTACAATATAGGACTTAAGATTTTTCTCACAAAACAACTACTACTTTTTCTAGTATTGAAATTTCATCTTGTGCTTTCTTCCCTTAGGGAACCAACCTATTCACTTTATACTACTTTGTTAGTTTCATGTGTCTACATACAATCTTTAATAACTACTTATTTTCAAGACCATGTATATCAGAAGAAAAATATAAATATTTTTTCATGTAAAAAATATAAATGAAATATCTTCAACACTGCAAGTATTATACCAATTCATATAAATTTAAATTGTTGATTTGATGTCTCTGTTGAAATACAAGGAGGTTGGACCATCAGATATAAGTGAAAATAATGCATTGTGGAAAATAAATAGAAGGAAATTTGTCTTGGTTTGTGTGATTAACTCAGACTAATGTGAAACCTGGAACCTCTGACTTCCAACTTTCAATTTGGAAATCTGGATTACATTTCTTTCCAATTCATTCAATAAAATACTACTATTCTTGCTGTGTTATGGTTGTAAGGTCTATATGACATGATTTCTGCCCTCAAGTATCTCACAGTGAGTATTTAAGGTATATCACCTTATTGATTATTAATGAATGCTTGATAATAGTCAATTGGTAGCTCCCTTTTTGTGTCCAAGGTAGGAGTGAATGTGCTTCTTTTGATTTATGTATACAAATATATGTACATACATAACACATATATTTCCTTGATTCCCCTAAAAGTTAAGGCAGGTATAGGAAATATCAATGGAACAAAAGCTAAGAAATCAGGACCAAAGTAACTTACAAATTAAACTAGACTAGTGGGAAAAATTAGAAGGCAGATATGCCAGCCCTGAGGACCCGTATGGCTCTAGTGCAGGTGCATCCATTTGATGAGAGTCACAGTTCACACACTCTTATTTTTGCTGTTGTAATAGTCCTCATTCTAGTTACCTACTGAACATGATTAGTTTCCTGTTTTGTTCTTTTTCCCTTTTTTTAAAAAATACTTTCCTTGAATGCACAAAATATGGGAAAGGGGAATCTTCTGTGAATTTTGCCTTCTTTAAAAAGCCGCTCTTGCCCTGATTGGTGTGTCTCAGTGGGTTGGGCATCATCCTGCAAACCAAGGGTTGCCAGTCCCATTCCAAGTCAGGGCAGGCGCCTGGGTTGTAGGCCAGGTGCCCAGTTGGGGGTGTGCAAGAGGCAACTGATTGATGTTTCTCTTACACATCAATGTCTCCCTTTCTCTCCCTCCCTTTTCTTCTCTCTAAATACATAAATTTTTTAAAAAGCCCCTTTTGTACACCAAATTATAATTCATTTTAGGAAATCCTGGCAGAGATTGAAAAGCCTAGTTACAGTTTCTACAGTGATTATTCTAGGAAGTACAACTGCTCTACATCATGTTTTCTCAGTGGTGGCAGAATGACCCCCAAGATGGTGGAAAAAATGTGTGTGTGTGAAAATCTTAGATATCACAAGGGTTTTACTCTGTGAAGTTCACCCTTACCTGAAAAATTTTAATAATTAATTTTATAAAGTGGGGAGGATAGAATGACTTGGGGAAAATGCCTTAAAAAGCTCTTGAGGGAAAGAGAGTTTAAAAAAAGGTTGAGGAACGCGGCCCTACATTTTATAAAATAATTTGTCAGATGTGTATTATGTATTACAATTCACAAATTAGTTAGAAAACAGTTAATTAGGTAGAACAAGGCAGGAGAAGGGATGTGGATATCTTGGTTTATTTTAGACTTAGGGATGGGAGGGGAATTTTGGATTCTATACTTAGATAATGAATTGATTTTCCCTTCCATTTGTAGAAATGGTTATCAACACTGTAATGATCAAATTCTTAGGGTTTCATATCTCATTTAAAAATTCCTGTTGCACAGAGGGTTTTAAATTTTTTATTTTTTCTACTTCAGTTCACATTGTTGGTGGGAAAATGTAGCCCTGAGGCCTCTTCCTCCTACAGCCCCAGTGAAGAATTCCCAATGAGGTGTCAAAAGCCCTTATTAGATACATCCAAACACGGTTCTTGGGCTCCTCTGTAGATGGGTTCTAGGAAAGCAGCCCTCCTTTTGATAGCAGAGGCCCCATAGGTCAATGTGCCTGCTGCACCTCCTGCCACTGGAACCCTAGGAGCCTTTTTGAACACTGCCAGCTGCAAGTAACCTCAACCTGCCAATTGCGTGCAGGCGATAGGCAGCAGGCGCAGTCGCAGTGCTTGAGTCCCGTGTCCAGCCTCGTGCCTGCTCCAGGTGTGCTGGGCCCCACGAGGCCGCACGAGCAGGGCGCGGCCTGTTCAGTCAACGGTTCCTCCTCCTGGGACCTCAACTAGCTTTCCTTCACTCCCGTCCTCTGCTTCTCACGTGAGTGGCCATGAGCTGGGCAGCGGGAGTCCTGCGGACAAGCCGGAGGGTGCACATGGCGGGAGCGAACTTCTTTTGCCCAGGGATGGCTCTGGCTCCCTTCCTGGTGGCACACGCCCCACTCAGGGATGCTGGCCCTTGACCTGTGTAAGCGTGGCCAGAGGTACCTCGCAGCTGGATGTGCTTGGCCCTGGGCCCGTGGACTCTGGGCTCCGCTCTGGCACTGACAGCTGGGGGAGGGGGAGAGCCAGGCTGGGAGGCGAGGAGGGGCTGTCCTGGCTGTAGGCTCATCTTCGGTGGAGCAGCCCCTTTTCCTTCCTTCATGCCCTCCTGACTTTCCACACCTTCCCCCTCCTCCTGGCTTGCCTCCTGGGTGCTGGACTGCTGGCCAGAAACTACCCGGCTTTGACAGTCAACCCTTGTTATTCCAAGTGTGTGTGAAGCATCTCCTTCCCCACAGGCGCCCAGAAGTTCTCTGCAGACCCGTTCCTAACCTGGAAGTGGCTTTGCAGTTTTTTCTCACTTAGGTTTCCAAGATAGCGACTGTCAAGCGTGAACTTATAAATTTCACTTCAGAGGAGGCCATTCATCACAATAAAATCTCCATTATAGGCACTGGATCGGTTTGTATGGCCTGTGCAATCAGCATCTTATTAAAGTAAGTTATGTGATTAACCACGGTTTCCCGGTTGGAGGCACAGCATATGGTTGTGCAGGTTGTGTCCAGTTCAAGGGTTGAGTGGGAGCCCTATCTGGCTTAATCCGGAGGAACAGGTGCCATTTTTAAGCTCTCTGCCCAGAGTGGGCTGCTCTTTCTAATGCTTTTATCTAGTAGTGATGGTATTACATGTGTTAAAAGCATCTGCGTGAAAGCATGTTGACATTTGACTTTCACTCATTTGCTTGACTAAGAAACTCAGCTCACAAATAATTTGAAAAACTGGAGAAATAGGTGGCAGAAAAAAATTTCAGCTGTGCTGGCAGTCCTACTAGTGCCAAACACCATAGTCTTTCCTATAAAAGTCTCTCTCCCATTTCTTGGTCTATATCTTTATTTCCTTTCATTCCTTGTTCATGTTAGGTTGATTTTAGTGTTTAGAAGTTCTTAGTATTGATGTAGTTGATAAAGTTAGCTCCCAATTCAATGGCTAGACACAGAACTAAGAAGATTCTGAACCTTTCTAAGAATATTAACCCTCATCGGAACCCATAATGGTTTAGTAAATCAAAATAAACTACGAGCTATGCTTTGCTTTTTCAGTGGAATATCTAGAAAGTTTCTTCAAGCTGTAGCCTTTAGTCTTGGCATGACTTATTGGACCTAAAGGATTGGCACTGGGTTTCACTCAGAGGTGACAGTATCTTTAGGGCACATCAGCTGTTGTCAAGTGCTGCCCGTGGTAATCATATGAATTCTCCACGACTCATCTTTGTCCTATGAACTAATGCTTTTTATCAATGTGGATGAATACTCATACATGAAAACCAGTACATTTGTTTTCAACGTCAATAATAATGATAACAATATGCTTTTAAATTTTTTTATTGTTCAGTTACAATTGTCCCCGTTTTCCTCCAATATGCTTTATGTACATTAATATAAGCCACAAAAGTAATTATTAGATATGTTTTATAGAGAAAAAAGACTATCTCAAGTTGTATGAACAGATAAGTATACAGATAATATGTACATATAGTATTTATCATCTCTGTTTTGAAGGGCCTTTCTGAGGGGGATAGAGCTCTAACCCTAAAGATAATAGCCACAAGCTCCTAGAGGTTGAATTTTATGATGTTGCAAACTATAGCATTGTATATATCCTAGAAAATGTGGTGCACAGTCTTTCTACAAAGCCCCCCGTTAAGGCTTACCTTAGTCTCTCCCTCTCCTGTGACTGACTTTGTAATTTCTTTTGTTCAAGGAGTTTATGAAATCTTAAAAGCTCCTTGCTGAAGAAGAAGGAATTCTTCATAGGAATTGTTTAGTAATTTAGTGGCAGAAGTTTATGGTGCTAACCTACTAAAGAACAGTAATGTCTTTGAAAGTTACTGAATTACATATCATAATTAATACATAAACTTCTATCACTATAGTATGCTATCCATGAATTGTTATTTCATTCAGTGTTGTATCTAGTGCCTAGAACAGTGCCTACTAGAGTAGACACTTAGCTAAATGAAAGAACTGCTAAAAGCCAAATGCATGTTAAAAGGGAAAAAACACTGGATAGCAAAGAGAATGGGTATTCTACCCATTTTCATTTTTATAAATAAGGAAGGAGGGTCCAGAGAGATTGAATTCAGATACATTTTTAATAGACTTTATTTTTCAGAAAAATTTTATTTAGATTTACCCCAAAATTGAATAGATAATACAGAGAGTTCTGTCTATACGTCATATCCAGTTAACATCATACCTTAGGATGGTATATTGGTCACAATTAATGAGCAATATTAATGCATTATCTTTAACTGAAGCCCATACGTCACTCAGATTTCCTTAGTTTTTATCCAGTGACTTTTTTCTGTGCTAGGTTCCCAGCTAGGACGCCACAGTACCTTTAGTTGTCCTGTCTCCTTTGGCTCCTCTAGATTGTGGCAGGTTGTTAGATGTTCCTTGTTCTTGATGGCTTTGATAGTTGTGAGGAATACTGGTAATTTTGTAGAATGCCCCTCCACTAGAATTTTTTCTTGTGTTTTCTTCATGGTTATACTGGGGTTATGGATTTTTGGAAGGAAGACACAAAGGTAAAGTGCTGTTTTCATCACATCATATCCAGAGTATGTGTATGGTCAACATGCTTGCTCATGGTTGATGTTGACCTCACTCATCTGGCTGAGGTAGTGTTAGGTTTCTCTACTGTAAAGTTAGTCTTTGTTTTTTTCCCCTTCCCGTATTATGTTCTTTGGAAGGAAGTCCAGCCCACACTTAAAGAGTGGGGAGTTATGCTTCCTCTCCTTGAGGCTGGAGTAGCTACATAAATTATTTGGGATTCTTCAGCATGGGAGATTTGTCGGTCCCTCCCTTCCTCCCTCCCTTCATTTCTTCCTTGCTTTCTTTATCTTTCTTTGTATTTATGTGTGCATTTATGTATTTATCCCTCGCCTGAGGACATGCTTGTTGATTTTAGAGAGAGGGGAAGGGAGGGAGAAAAAGAGGGTGAAAAACATTAATGTGAGAGAGTAACATTGATCAGTTGCCTCCTGCATATGCCGTGACTAGGGACTGAACCCGCAACCTAGATATGTGCCCTGATCAGATAGTGAACCTGTGATTTTGTAGTTTACAGGACAGCACTGCAACCAACTGAGCCACACCAGCCAGGACTAATCCAATCATTTATTAATATCAGTATGAACTCATGGATTTTATTTTTATATTTTGGGTTATAATACAATTCATATTTATTTTCCATCTCAAATTGTTCCAGCTTGAACCATTCATAGCTCATTCAGTTGGCTCATGTGTCTCTTTGACATACCCCATTAATGCAGGGTTTTGTTTTGTGCACTTCTTTAGTTTCTGGCACTGTAAGATGTTTTGGCTTCTTCATCTTGTATATTTTCTGCTCCAGTCTTAAATCAGCCTTTTTCCCAAGGAGCTGTAGTTCTTTTTATTGAGGAATTGTGTTATAAACCGAGGTCCGGATGCTAGGTGTGCTCGTTTTTACCAGGGTTAAATTACATCTTTAAAACAATCTTTCAAAGATAATATTATCAATACTGCTTAATTCTGTTCCATATTACTGCAATCTCTGTGAATAATTCAGAGTACCCAGAAAGCATTGCCATCTTGTATGCAACAGCCTTTTCCTTGTGATGCAGCTTAGACTTCTAGGCTAATCAGTTATAATCTAGTTTAAACTTTAAAGTGCTTGGCTTTGGATTTCCATTAATTAGAATAAAGTAAAAAGATCCAATAATATTAAGTTGGACATGCACTTAAATTATAGCTATTTGAATATTTCTAAATACTAACACAAACTCATTTTTAGTAAAAAATTTAATATATAGATTAAAGAATATGTAGTTATTTAAAACATTTGTTTAAAAAATAATACATCCACATGGTTAAAAAATAAAACATAAAAAGCTGTACATGGAGAAGTCACTCTGTTGTCCAGTTTCCATCCACCCTTTCCCTCAGCAGCTGCCTTAGTCCACCATTAA
Source organism: Pteronotus mesoamericanus (assembly GCF_021234165.1). Lineage (NCBI taxonomy): Eukaryota > Metazoa > Chordata > Mammalia > Chiroptera > Mormoopidae > Pteronotus > Pteronotus mesoamericanus. Next base: position 41,884,349 of record NW_026555277.1, on the reverse strand, counting down.
ATTAGTTTCTTGTGTGGAATCCTCTAGTGTTTCTTTTGCAAATACAAATATACTATTTTCCCTTCTTTCGTACATATAAAGTAGCTTGCTAGAAAGGTATATTATTGGACTAGTTTTTGCAGGTAACATTGCTTGATTACACAACTATAAAATTTTGGAGTTGGAAGGGACCTTATATTTTAATCCACTTTTTTCAGAAAACCTTTATTGAGCTCCTCTGTGCCAGGTAGATGCCAATCCTTGGATGAGTGGAGATGAATAAAATTGCCCATTTTCAAGGAGCTCATAGTCTGATGAGAGATTTCTCCTACAGAATCCCTGTTTTACGATTGGTCACTATGCAGCCTCAGCTTAAACTGAGGAGATGTCCACTACCTTCAGAGACTGTTCTGGTTTTGTTTTCCTAATTAGGAACTGAAACGTTCCTCTTTCTTACTTGTACTTCTTTTCTGACTTTTATATCATGAAGAAAGGTTGAACAGATTTACTATGTCTTCTAATAAGAATTTTTTTTATTCTCCAATGAATCAAGAGTTGCCTCCCCACCCCTAGCTAATATCTTTTAGGGCTTGAGTGATGAACTTGCCTTTGTGGATGCTGATGAAGGCAAATTGATGGGTGAGACAATGGATCTTCAATATGGCAGCCCTTTCATGCAAATACCAAACATTGTTTCTAGCAAAGGTTAATGTCATAATTAAATACTATAAATACTCTAATACTACATGAATATCTAAGATAGCATGTCTTGATTTCCTTTTATAAAGACTTCCCCAGTTCTTGAAAAGCTAGTTGTTCCCTACTCTGTACTCTCATAGCATGTTCAGATTTCATTAGCTTGTACTGCATTTGTTTACGACATTTCTTACTACACTGATAAGTTCCTAGGAACAGCAGTAATAATTGTTTTCATGACAGTTATGATTAACTGATTATCCACTTTATGCTAGACACTGAGCTAAGCACTTTACATGTTATTCATTTCTCAGCACAACTGTTTGACAGATGATGCATCTGCAAACTGAGATTAAATAAAAGTGATGGAGTAAGGATTTGAACCCAGTTTTATTTGACTCAAAAGCTGAAGCTCTTAACTACTGTACTTTATTTACTAGGCACCCAGGAGATAATTATTTGAACAAATGAATGAACTAAGATCTCCCTGTTTGAGGGTCTTTTCACCGCGTCTGTCTCTAAGTAAACATTCTCGTTCATCAGTCTTAGGTACATTTGACCTATAACTCTATAAAGCACAAAAGGTATATGTTAGGAGACTTAAAAAATGTACAAGGAAAACTTAATACTGATTTCCTGAAATTCAAAGAGTGCTATGAGCATAGTAGAAGATCTAGCATAGCCCACTCCTTAGTAAATATAGTGTGGTGATTGAACTGAACAGGAAATGGGTACTTAAATGTAAGATATTTCCTCCCATAATCTGTTTTCTAATCAAATCTTCCCCCAGATTACCTTTTCACTGCAAACTCCAATGTTGTGATCATCACAACAGATGCATGCCAGATAAAAGGAGAAACACTCCTGGATTTAGTCCATCGCGAGGTGTCCCTATTCAAGTCAGTGATTCCCAGTATTATCCAATACAGTCCTCTCTGCAAACTGATTATTGTTTCCCATCCAAGTGAGCTTTAACTGTTCAGTGAATAGTTTTTGTTTTCTTTTTTTTTTGGCGGGGGGGGTTGGTCGTGGTTTTAGTAACTTGGTAGGAAAAAAGTGAATATTAAATTTTAAACTACCAATGTAACCAGGATCTTTTCCTGTGTTTTTAATGTAGATGTATTTTGCACAGTTGTAATCAATGTGTATGTACCATAAAGAAGATTTTTTTGTGTGTGGGGAAATTCCTTAGGTTTTTTCCCCTACATTCAGTATTATTCTGTATTAGTTTCAAATGTATAGCATAGTAGATAATCATGTACTTTACAGAGCGGTCCTCCCAATATTTCAAGTACCCACCTGGCCCCATACGCAGTTATTACTGTACTGTTGACTCTATTCCCTATGCTGTAGTTTCCGTCTCTGTGACTGTCCGGCAACTGACGATTTCTGTTTCCTAAGCCCTTCACCTTTTTGACCCAGCCCCGCAAACCTCCTCCCTTCTGTTGACTGTCAGTCTGTTTTCTGTATCTATGAGTCTATTTCTATTTTGCTTGTTTATTTTGTTCTTTAGATTCCACATATAAGTGAAACCATATGGTATTTGTCTTTTTTGCCTGACTTATTTCACTTAGTATAATACCCTCTAGGTCTGTCCATGCTTTTGCAAAAAATTAAGATTTCATTCTTTATTGTAGCTGAGTAATATACCATTGTATACTATAGCTCTTTTATCCACTTGCCTATTGATGGGCACTTGGGTTGCTTATAATGAAGATTTTTTTTTAACACTGGTGTGTATGAAAAGATAATTTGTTTAATCATGTGACTTTCAAGGTTTACATTCTAAAATCCTAACTGAGCCATTTTTCAGATTTCTATGGGTACAGAAGTGAAAGTAACACTATAGTTTATTGCCTGACCCTCCAAAATTGTACCAGACTTTTCATTGCTGAAACGCAAAGTAGACAAATTCAAGATACACTTTGGCGATAAAATATTCAGGACTACTGATAGATTGTGTGAGTGAGGGGCAGGGAGGAATAAAAATGACTTTTAGATTTTCTCACCTTGAACAACTGATTGGATGGTGGTTCCATTTCCCTGGGTTAGGACGCTTTCAAGGGGGTGGGAGTCTGTGAGGGAAGTAGGAGGGGGTGTTGTGTTTAGGGGAGAAAAACCAAGGTTTCCACTTGGGACATGTTAAATTTGAGACAATTTGAAAAGATATTCAAGAGGCAATGTCAGACAGGTAGCTGACCGAATTTGGAACTTGGAAATCTAGGCGGGGATATTCAGTCCAATCACCGTATTTTAAGATCATTTGGGATAGTTTTTCTCCATGGGTAGGCCAAGACTACATGATTATGTTTATTCATTTTAATTTTGATATTAAAATTATTTAAATTTTGTTTCATAATTTTATAAAATATTTATGGATTGAAGGCAGTCTTCGGCACCTTTTGTAAAGCAGTATAATGTCCATTGCACCTCCAGCCAGCAGGGCGGGTTAAGGTAGAGCCAGGCCTTGATTGTGCCCGAGCCTCTGCCTCTGCCTCTGTGTGACCCCCTTGGTTACTTAAGGCAGCAATTTTCAATCTTTTGATCTCATGACACTCATAAAATAATTACTAAAATTCTGCAGCACACCAAAAAATGTATTATTTGCTGATCTGACAAAAAATAAGTGTAATTTTGATTTCATTCACACAGACGGCTATTGTTTTGTTGGTGTCTTTTTTTGACAGTCTAAGGAAAAAGAGATCAGTGCCCCTGACTAAAAGTCAGATATGCATGTTTTAAAATTTTTTGCGGCTTACCAGTCTGGCTATTTGCAGCATGCCAGTGGAAAATCGCTGGCTTAGGGGAATGCTCTAATTTTCAAGTATTTGTGAATATCTCAGATTTCCTTATGTTGTTATTTCTCATTTCGTTCTGTTGTGGTTGTGAGACTATGCTTTGTTATGATTTACATTAGATATATTTTGTTGTTTCACAGATGGTCTATCATGGAAAACATTCCGTCTCTGGCTCAGCTGGAGCGTTGTCCCGTGCACCAAAAACAGTTGCAGTTTCAGCCCCTGGTTGGGGCACATACGGGAGGCAGCCAATCAATATTTCTCTCTCACATTGATGTTTCTCTCTCTCCCTTTTTCTCTCTCTAGAGTCAATAAAAACATATCCTCTGGTAAGGATTAAAAAAAAAATTAAGGAAAACATTCCACGCACACCTGATAATGTATTTTCTGTCGTTGGATGTTCTGTAAGATTCCACCTAACTCTAATTGGTTGATAATATTGTTCAAATCTTCTGTATGCTTGCTGATTATCTAAGTAGTAGTTCTATCCATAATCAAAGAGTGTGGTGGTTTCTTTTTTTTTTAATTTATATTTATTGGTTTTAGAGGAGAAGGGAGGGAGAGAGGGAGAGAAACATCAGTGTGAGAGAAACATTGATCAGTTGCCTCTGGTGTACACCCCACCTGGGACCAAACCTGCAAACCAGGCACGTGCCCTGACTAGGAAGGAATCAAACCTGCGAACTGTTGGTTTACAGGCCGATGCTGAACCAACTGAGCCACACCAGCCATGGCATGGTGTTGGTTTTCAGTTATTATTATTAAATTTTCTACTTCTACCTTTAGTTTTTGCTTCATGTATTTTAGGGCCGAGGTATATAATTGTTATGTCTTCCTGATGAATTAACTCTTTATTACAAAATATCCCTGTTTGTTTCTAATAACTTTGTGTTAAATTTTGCCTGATAATTAGAGCTACTCAGGTTCCCTTGTGGTTGTTGTTTTTATGATGTATCATTTTCCACCCTTTTACTTTCAACCTATTTATAACTTTTTAAATCTAGAACGTGTCCTTTCTACAGAGCAATAGAGTTAGATTTTGTTTTGTCCAGTTTGAAAATCTGTCTTTTGCATAGTTTATTCTGTTCTTATTGATACGTTTGGATCTGTGCATGCCATCTGCTGTTTCTATATGTCTTACGGTGTTTTTGTTCCTTTTTTCCTCTTTTACTTTTTTTTGGCATTAAAGGGATATTTTCTAAAGTATTGAATACCATTTTAATTCCTTAAGTAATTTAAGTATATTTTTTGAGTGTTTAAATGGTTGTTCTTGGGGTTACATTATCAGGTTGTCATTTGTAGAAGCTAAGAGAATAAAGGAGGAAAAAAATATGTTTATAAAGTTTTTGGGTTTTTTTTGTTAACCTTGTTTTTAAATTCTGGTATTCTGTCTTTGTCTAGATTTGAGTTAGTCTGGTGTCACTTCTTTGCTGTACTCTAGCTTCTTGCCTTTCTTTCTCCTCAGGGTTGTTATTAAATACCTTATATCTCTATGCAGCTGTGTTTAAATAAAGGAGGTGTGCATGTGTGTGTGTATATATACATTTATATATATAAATTACATTTATAGTACTTACAATTTATATATAAAGTACATATTATAAAATTATATGTACATATAAATCATACTTTTTTATAGTTGTTACTTAATCACTATTACCAGAGATTTTTCATATCTTTATGTCAATTTGAATTGCAGCATCATGTCACTTCCTTAAATGCAGAACTTTTTTCAAAGACCTTTTTGTAAGGCAGGTCTGAATGTAGCAGTAAAGTTCTGTATTTGTTTACTTGGGAATGTCTTACTTTGCCTTCATTCTGCAATAAGATTGGCTGTGTATATGATTGTTGAGTTTCTCTCCCCTTTCTTTGAATGTCATTCCACTGTCCTCTAACCTCCATCGCTTCAGATTAGAAGTCAGCTCTAAATTTACTTGGGTTCCCTTGAATGCGGTGTCTGTTTTCTCTTGCTGTTTCCACTATTTTCTCTTTGGCTTTTGATGTATCTAAGTGAGAATCTCTTTGATCTTATCTCCTTTGGAGCTCCTTACATTTCTTGACTCTGTAGGTTAATATTTTTCACATTTGGGAAGTTTTAGCCATTATTTCTTCAAATAATTTTTCTGCTCCTTTCTCTCTTTTAGTTACTTTTTTTCCTTTTAGTTACTACAATGAATATGTTGGTGTATTTACTGGTGTCCTACAAGTCTCTGTTCTTTTTTTTTTTCCATTCTTTAAAGTTTGTAGGTTGTAAAGCATTTTATTGGACAATCCTATCATCCCCAATAAGAAATTTTGTCTACTCTTAAGACCTTTATCTTTCAGCTGTTCTGCTGTATTAACTAGGATCTCTCCAGCACGATTATTAAGTGGAGACAGTGGGCATCTTTGTCTCCTGACTGTAATGAAAATCCTAATTTTTCTTCATTATGTATATTTGTTTTGAATTTTGATACTATTTTGAGGTTATGGAAGTGTCCTTCTTTTCCTAGATTGTTGAGTTTATTTCTTAAAACCTTAAATGGGTTTGAAATTTTATTAGATTTTTCTAAAATTCAAACAATCATCTTTTTCTTTAAATCTCACGTGACATTGAACCGTCTTTGCATTTCTATATCATGAAGTTATTTTTCAAAAACCCCACTTAATTATATTTGCTAATATAATACAAGATGTACAAGTATGTAGTACTTGTAGTATGTAGTACTTGTACATCTATGTAAATAAGTGACATGGGTTTATTATTTTTCATGCTATTTTTGCTCAGTTTTGGTATCAGAGTTTTACTATCCCCACCAAAATCTTTTTCCTATAATAATATAGGTTGTATAAGAATGAACTGTTCTTTAAGTTTTGATAAAACTCATCTGTAAACGTTTGAAATGCCATACTGTGGAAAACAGTATGGAATTTCCTCAGAAAACTAAAAATAGAACTGCCTTTTGACCTAGCAATTCCACTGCTGAGATTATACCCTAAGAATCCTGAAACACCAATGCAAAAGAACCTGTGCACCACAATGTTCATAGAAGCACAGTTTATAATAGCCAAGTGCTGGAAGCAACCTAAGTGCCCATCAGTAAATGAGTGGATCAAAAAACTGTGGTACATTTACACAATGGAATACTATGTGGCACAAAGAAAGAATGAACTCCTACCCTTCACAACAGCATGGATGGAACTGGAGAGCGTTATGCTAAGCAAAATAAGCCAGGAGTTAAAAGAAAAATACCATATGATCTCACCTATAAGTGGAACCTAATCAACAAAACAAACAAGCAAGAAAAATATAACCAGATACATTGAAATAAAGAACAAACTGAAGGTGACCAGAGGGAACGGGGGAGGAGAATAACATGGGAAAGAAGGGGAGGGGCTGTCACGGAGCACGTATGAAGGACACGGGAACAAAACCGAAGGGGGGTAGGGTCGGGGCATGGGCGGGGAGGGGCGTAGTCGGGGGAAAACGGAGACAACTGTACTTGAACAATAAAAATAATCATTTACAAACTTAATAAAAAGTTTGAAATGGTGAAGGGATTTTTGATAGCTTATGTATGTATACATTTATTCAAATTTTCCATTCATAAGTCATTTTAGGAAGTTTTCTGAAGTCCATTTCATCCAAGTTTTTAAATGTACTGGCATGTTTCATATTTTATGACTTTTTAAACTTTTACTGTATCTATGGTTTCCTCTCCTATTTTCTAATATTATTTGTTTGGGATGCAGCCTTTTAACCCCCCAGTTTTGCTAGTTTTCTAATCTATCAGTTTCCTTTTCCCTACAAATTAGCTTTCTATTTTACTGATACTATTTTTTTTTATCTTACTACCTTCTACTCTTACCTTTACTCTCTTTTACTTTATGATCAATAAGTCTTTGTTATTTTTAAACTTTGTTTTTAAAAATGCATTTAAGAATATACATTTACCAGTGAGTACCACTTTTTTTGGGTTTTGTGGTACCTTGTCATTCTGTTCTAAATATTTTTAATTCCTAGTTTTATTTTCTCTTTAATTCAGTGAGTGATTTAACAGTATTTTTTTTTTTGCTTTGGAAAATTTAAAAATTTGTGGTTGATTCTAACTTAGCTCAGTTGAATCAGAGAAATGTGGCTTGATAAACTTTAGCTCTTTGAAGTCCACTGAGTAATGCTTACTTTCTGACCTAGTCAATACAAAGTGTAAATGTTCCTTATGTTTGTGGGGAAAAATGGTTTATACTGGGTATGATGATCTTTGTATATTTATTCACTGACATTTTGTTGTTTAGTTTTACTAAATTACTAATTTTTAATTTTTTCTGATCTATATAAATTCTGATAAAGCTATGTTGTAATTGTCCACTATGATTATGAATCAAATATACCTTGCAATTTCCAATTTTTCTTCATATATTTTGAGGCTATCTTAGCTGCACCTAAGTTTATAATTATTATATATTATAGGATTGTTTCATATCACATGGTATTTTGGTTTATCCCTATTTATGCTTTTTTGTTGTTGGAAATTGTTTTGTTTGCTATTACTACAGCTACACTGCCCTTCTTTAGGCTAACAGTTACTACTTTTTAAATTCAGTAAGAACAAAATCCTAATAAAGCTAATGCTGTTTAAATAGTTCACATACCTAAAACAGCAGACTATGCTGAAATTTTTTCCCTTGCCTGATTGTGTTTTGTGTGACAGTTACATTCTATCTTTACTTGTTTCTGTTCCCACTTAAGCTTCAGTGCTCTAAATAGGTACTCTCTGAGAAAAATTATTTCAAAGACTTGATAAGGGGTTATCCATTTATTCATGTTTCTCAAATTTTTGATGGAGTTAAAACCTGTGTTTCTGCAAAATAGACTATGCAGAGTAGCAACAAAGAAGTTTTACATTATTTCTATGGGCAGATACTGTTGGAATTGTGGTACGGCTGGAGTTAGGTAGGGAACCATGTCTCTCACCGCCAGAAAATAAAAAGCCCATCAGATTGACCAGTTTTAATTTAGATCTTTTAAAAGGCATTTTGGATGAGAAGTTTCTGATACGAATTTTCTTCTTCTTAGTGGGATATCTTAAGTTACACAGGCTGGAAGTTGAGTGCATTTCCCAAGAGCCGTGTGGTGGGGAGTGGCCGTAGCCTGGACACAGCCCGCTTTCGTTTCCTGCTTGGGCAGAGGCTTGGAATCCACTCTGACGGCTGTGATGGGCCGACCCCTGGAGGGAGGGGAGAATCAGCAGTAAGCCTTAAAGCGCCTTTGAGCCGTTCATACTCTGGAACATGTCTGGACTGTATTGATCATATGACTATTTAATCATGAAGTAGGATATCTTCTGGGTGGAGAGAAAGGACTTTTATTGCCCTTTAGGTCCTATTATTAGTGTTTTAATTTTTGGGACGGTTATTACTTTTACAATAATCTAACACAAATGTGAAAAAACAGAATGTTACTATAATTCTATATGTGTGGTTAAAATAATTACAGCACTAAGTAACATGATGTAGTTTATATTTAATTTGGGCCAGTCTAGTTCAGAAGAGTAGCATGAATTCCTCATATTAATTGAAAAAATATTAAAGAGAAGAAGAGGGGTAATGTGGTCATAGCAGTCCTTTTTTTCTCAGTTTCTTCTAAGAACCTTTGACATCCACCTAATATAAACCCTGGCTATGGAAAAGGATTTGAAGTGATAAAAGTTAAAACATCAACAGCTCAAAGTTCAAAACTGTCACTCTCTTGTTTGAAGAAATCTCTGTCAAGATACTAGAATTGTGGGCCCCATCCCTAGAAACTTTGATTCAGCAGATATGAGGTGGCACTTGGTCATCTGAATTTTTTCATAGTTCTGTTCAGCAATCCAAGTTGAAAACCACTCAGGGCAACTGTAACAGTTTTCCTAAGGTTTAAAAAAAAAAAATCCTGTTATATAATACCAATAAACAGGTTTTTTGTTACCTTCTTCTTTGTTCCTGTGTGAACATTGCTGGGGTCCCTCTGAAGGATCTGAACTCAGTCATAGGAACAGACAAAGATCCCGAGCAGTGGAAGCGTGTTTAGAGAGTAGTGGCCAGGTGAGATGTCAGTTTTTTGCATTTGCAGTATCTTGGAAGTGAGTCCTGAATTCTACCAGAGGGCTGAGATTAGGTCCCTCAAATATGTTAACATTTCTTGTATTTCTCTTTCAGTAGCCCTTCTTTTATTGTGTGATCATATTCATCAGATTATACATTCTCAAACAGTGAAGTATGAGTGTGTCTCTCTCATTGCTGAGCACGTAAGTGGCACTTACTGGTGACTGACGGTATCTCTTAAACTGTTGCTGTATAGACTTTACTCGTAGTAGTAAAACTGATTTCATATTAATTTCCAGATCTCTGTACTTACCCTCATAATTTTAAGTAACCAACCAAACCCTGTAAGAAACTTCTAGGAGAAATTATTGATGGAAACATTTCAGTTTTGTGATACTGTCAAATAGGTTCCCACACAATGGATGTTCAGTGACAAGTTTCTTCTAAATTTATGTTTGTGATTTCTTCTAACTCCACAATGGCTATGAGATGCTTAAAATGAAAGGATATAATTTCCGTCATCAGCTACTGACAGGTGTTGCCCTGTCAGTAGCTGATGATGGAAATTAGTTTGAAGAATTTCAGGAGAGTACATCCAGTTTCTACTTTAAGTAAGGTTAGCATGTTTGTTTGAAAAATTTAACATTAACTTCACATAGAGGTAAAAGGACATTTATGAGGCGCAATTTTTGAGGTTGCTCTTGTCAAAGTACCTCTTCCTAAAAAGCCTGCTCTTCGTTGCTGCTAAAGGGAGAGAGACAGGGATGGAGGTGGGGGTGAGGCAGATGGAGGGGCCTGTCTTTGTGGACCTTTGCCCTGGTTTGGTGTGGTATTTATCACAATCAATTAGATAGAAGCCAGCCTTCTTGCATCTTTAACTCTACAAACATCTATTAACATTAGGAATCACTGTGGGTAGGTCTTGCTACATTCTGAGTTCTCCAACAGTCCCAATTATGTTTGACAGAGACCTAAGATAGAAGCACCTAGTCACAGAAGTATCAGCAGTTAGTCTTCTGGGAGGGGAAAGTGGAGACTGAATAAGGTCCTTAGTCTGAATGGGAGAGATGAAAGCACAATGGACTTGTCATTGGGAATAACTAGAAATTCCAAAGTGGTTTGGGGGTAAGGAGGGAAGAGTCCCAGCACACATGGCAAGAGGCTGGGGCCCATGTGGAAAGACAGCTGATGAATTATTGTCTGTCAATTTTATATTGTCTTGGTGGTCTATTTTTCTGCCACAGTTCATAGTACAGATCTATTAAATACTCATTCATCCAGCAAGTGCTCTTTCTTGTAATGTAGACCTTTGTATAAATGAGAAATAAAAAGGAATCATTTTTAAGTTTTTACTTTCAGGACCTTTATGGAATAAATGAGGAAGTATTCCCTTAGTGTCCCTTGTACCTGGGCAGAGAATGGTATCACACACCTCATTAAGGTGAAGCTGATCCCTGCAGAGGCGGCCCTTTTGAAAAAGAGTGCAGAAACTCTTTGGGAAATTTTGAAGGAGCTGAAACTTTAAAGTTGCTTAAAGCTACCAATCTGAAGTTAAGCTACCAATCTGATAGTTAAAGGTGTTTTGGTACCACTGATGTACCAGTACTTGACTTGTGTATGTATGTGTGTCCACATGTAGTTGCCATTTGGTCCAAAAGGATATATGAGATTCTGATTTTTTTCAAGTATATGCTACTTTTTTTGTTCTGCCAGGCTGATACCTATGTACATTTATGTGCTATTAAAAGTTGTAACTTCCTCTACGATGTAAGAATAGAAGTATGTGCCAAAAATAACTCTAAATGACACTAAATTAAACCTTGATTTGAACTTGCTAGTTTTTATTTTGGTATTTACAAGTAGATTTTAACTTTTTTTTATTTCTATTTTTTTAAAAAAGATTTTTATTTATTTTTTGACAGAGAGGAAGGGAGGGACAAAGGGAGGGAAACACCAATGTGTGGCTGCCTCTCGTGTACCCCGCAATGGGGACCTGGTCGGCAACCCAGGCATGTGCCCTGAATGGGAATCAAACCAGTGACCCTTTGGTTCACAGGCCAGTGCTCAATCCACTAAGCCACGCCAGCCAGGGCGTATTCTAATTTTTAAAAGATCTAAAATGTATAAACCCCTCAGTGATGACTAAGTTGGTCATTCTTTTCTTGAGAGAACTATAGAGTAGACTGTCTGGCTCCCGAAATACCTTAAAAAGATCTCAAATTAGAATGTGTGCTGCTTTTATTATGTCATAAACTTTTTAGCGCTCTCATTTTGATAGAGAAAATTGTACTAGATGAGTTCTTCAGGACAATACAGCTCATTTGGTGGTCACAAACTGAACCGCTTGCCAGGAAGACTGACTGCAAATGACAATGAAATAGTACATTGTATCTTCCTCCTTAATTGGCCAGACCATCTTGCCTCGTTGAAAAAAGTTCTTAGGTATATAGCTTGGCCACTTGCCACTGTCTTCTTGATAAAAACAGTCATGGCTCAGTCAGGCCTAGAAAGGAAACAAATTTAGGTAGAGACTGCAGGAGGGTGCCACCAGGACCTTTCATAGAAAAAGTCACTCAAATCCCTCAATTTCAATTATTTCAAAATTGAGATTTCTATGTATATATCCTGTATTAAACAGAATTCACTTCATATGCTATAGAATACATAAAGATGAATTTCAACTTACATGGGATATTATGCTTTGTTTGCTAAATTAAAAGACAGGTTTCTTATTAAGGTTTCATGGATTTTTCCTAAGGATGTTCAATAAAGAAGAGAACAATTATGCAACAAATTTTATTTAGCATAGTCAGTCCCAACATTCAGCACAAAAAGTTTACAGAGGATAGAAAGTGCATTAATAAAAGCCAGTCTTTACCAAAAGAAAACAGAAAATATATTATCGATTCAAAATATTTTACACTTGAATGATAAACTGCAATAACTTATTCTGGGCACCTACTGATCAGAGAAAGGAAGAGAAGAAAAGAATGCTTTAAGAAGAGCGCAATCTCCAGCTGGTATCGGAGAAGTCAGTAGAGGTCACTGAGACCGGCAGTCTTTCTTGCTTTTTGCATTAGTGCCCTCAGCTGGAACTGTTTACGGGACAGAAGACGTACATGCTGGGAGGGGGGGAAAAAGTTCAACAATTTAGAATGGCTTTGGTGAGGCATGAAGTATCAGACAGTTTGTAACCTAGATGGGATCTAAGAATTCTAAACTCATATCAACCTTTCTGTGAAAGCAGTACTTCATTACATGTGGCTTTTTAAACTCCACCCGATTTATGCTCGTAGGTTGTATTAAAGTAGTCTGAGACCTTGTATTTACTTCTCTCCCCCCACCGCCCCCGCCCCAAGAAAAGCACCATAATGCAGGATCTGGCTCAGGAATTTGAGCTACATCTTGAGACTATCAAGACACCAGGGAAACTTGTACTGTGACCCTAACAAAAGTTACAAAACACTCGGCTAACTACGACTGTTGGTCCTCACCTGACTAGGAAGGGCAGGGATGAGCAGCATGAGGCCGGCTTTTGTCCGGTGCTTAGTGAATAGAATAGATTTCTTGCCTCCTCTCCAAGTGCATCTGTCCCTAGGCTATGCCACCTACGCAGGCGACAGTGTACAGAAACGGAGTCCCCTCTTGGTCTCCACCCAGTCATTCCTGTGCTTGCACAAGGTCCAAGACTGCTTCGGCCCCTTACTCGCAGTGGGAAAGGCAAGATCAGCAAGTGACCCAACAGAAGCACCAAGAACAGCTGGACCAAATATCCACCGGGTGGCTACTGCTGTTCCTAAAACTGGGCTGCTTATGACCCGGCATGGAGCAGGAGGTCAATATGGCTAACGGGCTCCCTTCTTCATGTCTGTACAACAGCAGTAAGCCTGAAACCACCTTCATTCTGAAGGGCTTTAGTACCAGGGCAGCCCCAAACTTGGCAGGGCTGTTTGATTTGGGAAAACATGTCTAAAATTATGTATCTCTAAGAAAAATTATCAGAAAAACAATGGGGGTGGGGGGTAGTCGGTGATCTCAATTTAGACTGTATGACCTGAAAGAACCAATGGAAATCGGATTGTACCTCCTGACCCCCCCAGGCACACTACGCAGTAAGAAGAGATGCAGTCCCTTTTCTTCCCCTACTCGGACGGATCCTCAGCCTCTGCAGGCGGAAGGCACTACTCATAGCCATAGAGCTCACTTGCTCTCTCTCTTTTGGGAAGATGAGGAATTTTAACCCCCACCCTACAGGCAAACCCTCTTGCTTTGTGGTTTTGAAGGTCAGTGCCTCTCAAAGTTCCAAAATCCTGCAGGGCAGAGTGAGGAACACATACCTTTAGGAAGACATCCAGGTCTATTACTCCCCGCCTCAAGGCTTCTCCCAGGTAAAAGATAGTGTCTTCAATAGCATTTTCCTCTGCGTACAGATTTAGGATCTGTTTATATAGTGGGGCTGTGGGAATGATAACTTCATCGATATCGTTGTTTTCAGATTGATTTTCCATTTTCTCCAGAGCAGAGCTGAGTTCTTCATCCTTCTTTCTCAAAAGTTCTATGTTTTTATCGACCTCAGCCTGAAACAGAACAGTCCAAGCATGATGACTTTATACTAATTGTACACAACTATCTGCTTATCAGATATCTACAACTCAACTTCGCAGAAAGAGATTTGCTAATAAAAAAGCAATGTTTAAACAACTTATGGATGAGACTGATGTTTCAGACAGCACACTGGTCAATGGTAGAGGGAAAGGTGTTACCTACCAAAGTGTGCTGAGTGAGAACAGGGTAATGTTGGAAATCCCTTGAGCCGAGCCCTGTCAGTGGCAATGGCGAGTTTGTCACGAACCACTGAGAAATGATATTGTGAACTAAACCATCAGACAAGACACTTTCCAGCTGGAAGGCTCCTTACATGAAAAACCAGAGAATGGATCTTTCCTTCAAACAAGTGGGCATCTCCCACAGAGGAATAGCTCTTTCCAGTCTATAGAGGATTCAACACACAGAACCCTGAACACTTGAATACTTGAACTTGAATAGTTGCAAGATATCACGGGTGGTAGTTGCAGGTTCCGAGTTGTACTGGTGTCGTTTTCCTGAACTTTTGAAAATAGTTGGCTACTGGGAAGCTCACTTTACACTAGAATCATTTTGTAAGATGAATGTGCACATAGCAAGTCACTTTCCCCAAAGTCCTCAAACACTCAGTAACTCTTAACCCTTTCATCGAAAATGCACATTTATTATAATACATTCTCCCTCACGGGAACAATAGCAGAGAGTGAAGCCGGCACTCAAATTATGCTAGTGCTTCTACTTCACAGCTGAAGTCACAGGGCTGACTTACGCTGACTATTCAGGGCACAGCAGCCTGATAGTGTGAGAAAGCTTAAGAACTAAAGGCTGCAAACACTACATTTACATGTAGCTCTTAAGTCACCCATATACTTTGGACTACTGAGCTGGAAGGGCTCAATGAAGATACTTTAAGTACAGCTCAAGCAACACTTGGAAACAAGAAGGCCAACTCTGAAGTCTGCCCCGGGGGCTGCAGGCCTTCACCACGTCTAGGCGCTCTCTGCAATTCTTATTTCTTGGTAATGGCAAAATCAAGTACTCAAAAAACCAGTGCTCCTTTGGGTCAAAACATCAGCCCCCAGGGTGAAGGAGCAAGCAAAAAAAAATGTTCTAAATACCATCTAACTTCCAAAGATCAAATACAGGCTCCATTTTAAACAAAGCTGTAGAGAAGCTATATTCAAAAGCTGAAAAAGACATGCATAATTTTCTGAACTCTGCCTATACCCCACAATGTCCAGTGTAACAAGGTAGCACAGAACACACTGCCCTGCCTATAATTCAATCTAAAAATTGCAACTATTCAGTAAGTTACTTACTACTTCTTGATCTAAACGCGTAACCATCTCTTCCAGCTTCTGGTGACCTTTTTTCAGGTCTTCCTCTGTTCGTTTCAAGGCGTTGAGCTCTGCCTGGGCACGGTCCATCTCCTCCTTCATCCGCCATCTCAGTTTGTCACTGACCGCTGAGATGAGAGAAGCTCGGATGGTGTCCTCACTGATTGTGCCATCCCTACTGGGACCTGCAGGAGAAAAAGGCACAAACGCTGATTTCCCAAGCTTCTATTTCTTTCACAGGAACCTTCAAAAACAGGAGAAAGGACAGGCTTCCTTTGGAGATGGCTGCATAGGTAAGCAGGGCTTGCCTCCTCACATAACCACATCCAAATTGCAAATAAACTACAGAACAACCATCATTCAGACTGTCAGAAATCAAGCTGAATGGAAGTCCTACAACTACAGAGTCAAAGAAGAAACTACATCCAGACTGGCAGGAGGGGTGGATAAAAATCGAGAGGGCTATCTCAGGAGCGAGGGGTCCCAGCCCCACACCAGGGTTCCAGTGCCAGGAGGTGAGTCCCCAGAATTTCTGGCTCAAAAAAGCAGCAGTGATTGAAGCTGTGGAAGACAGAAACTGCGGGAACCTCAGGCAGTTCCTCCTAAAGGGCTCGCGCACTGACTTGGACTCTCTCCCTCTGAGCCCCAGCATGGGGGCAGCAGGTTGACAGGCATCAGAAACATGGAGAGGAACTGAACTGTCCAGCGTCAGGGCGAGAGCTGTGGGGGCGGCCTTCTCCTAGACAAAGGCGCTGGCAGAGGCCACTGTTCCTTTTCTGAGTGCTCCCCCTCACAGAGCCACAGAGCCGGCAGGCGGGTGCCCTGAGACCCCTCAACCTGGCTAATACGGTTTGCCCCCCTGTCATGATTCCTTGAGGCTCCACCCCAACCAGCTTTCAGGGCCCACCCAACCTATTTCCAGGAGCTTTTCTATGCTAATGGCTTTTCTTGATTCACGCTTCAGATTCTCCCAAATTCCCCCAAACAGAGCACCTGGCCTCAGTGTGCCCTGTGCCTCTTGCTCAGTTGCCCGAGACCCAGCATAAACAGCAAAGCAGCCGGCCCTGGTTCACAGCGTGCACTCATCTGGGCACCTCCAAGCCCACCGCGAGTGGTAGCCAACTGCAGATTGCTCTGTAGCGTACTTGGGTGGCCCTGGGCGGAACAAAGTGGGTGGCTGACCTTAGCCTGCACATCCAGTGGACAGCTATGGACCACTTCGGAGCACCACCACCCAAGCACTTCCATAAGCGACAGTCTGAGGGGCAGACTCAGCAGGGACCAGAGCCCTGTTGAAGTCCTGCTCTGTGGAGTAGGCTCCCCTCCATGGTGGTAGGAGGGTGGCGGTCAGCGGTCACTGCCAGTCCCTGCAGCTCATAAGCCTGAGTAAATCCCATCAACTTGCCAACAGCAATCAAGATTTGGCTGCAGGAGTGGGGTGCACACGGCCCCACGTCGTGGGTGCACCTCAAGTACCCAGCTTAGATGATACGAGAGGCTGTGCCACTGGACCCTGTGGGACACTAACTAAATTAGTCCACTCTGCCAAGCCAAGGAGTCACGGCAGCTCTACCTAATTTAATCTACCTCTTTACTTAAGGTCCTAAATCAGCAAATGCATAAATGGTATTTTGATTTCAATTATGTTTGATGGTAGAGTACTATATGGGGAATTACTCTAAGTATATTTAACCTTTATTGTCCACAATGAATAAAGAATCACTTCAGACTAACAGAAAGTATGCTTCCACTTTGAGCTATATTATTTTTTTATCATCTTGACATTGAGTTCCACTCATCGGTGAAAAAGCCCCTTTGGTCTGTTTGCAGAAACACACCCAAAATCTCACCACTCACGTTCCCATCCTTTACAAGACACTTCCGGTCCCAAGGCACAGTTGCTGTGCAGCCCAAACTACACCACAGCCGGCTCCCCACACGCTCTTCAGTGTTGTCCCATCTGATCACAACTCTCGCCATTCTTTCTATAAGCTGGTCTGGTCACCCCGTTTTTCTTTTTGATTAGTAACGGTGTCTTCTCCCAGAAGCTGGCCCACACACACATTACTCTGAGAGCTTTCCTCGGCCTTTACGAATGACATTTGGTGTTCTCAGGTGTCATAGGTTTCAAAAAGAGTCTACAGTTTTGGGGTTTTTTGGGGTCCCCTTTCTCTTGTTTTCACCACAGAACTCTTTGTTTTTTTCTGACTTGGAAAATTAGTACAGACGGTGTCTCACACGGCCAGGTTTTCCTGAGGTGTGTCCTCTGTCAGTCTGTCCGAAGGACACTGCTGATACACAGGAAGAGCCCAACAATAGACGCCATGTGTTCACCAGTTCTACCCATAAGGGTCTCCCTCTTTCTGCTAGAAAGACCTTGCTGAGGAGAGCCCAAGCAGTATCCACCCTAGAGGGTTCACACACAGGCAGTTCATCATACATTTGGTTGATTATTAACATATAAATCCATATTGGGTATACTTTCCAGAATTCACTTTGATTTTACCAAAGTATTTCAGCTTATTTTGTATTTCTGAGAAAAGTGTTGACTCAGACAACCTCTGCTCTGGAGCTAAGAGTTGTGAAGCTAGAGGCCAACCACATTTCCCCAGTGAAAACTGAGGTCTTATTTTTTACATCCCAGCTGCTTAATATCTGCCTTTTCCAGAGTGTACTCAGGAACTTACCAGCTACTGCATCACCTCTAGACTCGCTCCACTCAATTTTTCTTTATTTTCCTTTCTGACCACCTCTTTATTCATGTCCCGCTTTGGACACCAAGATGACCAGCAACCTTCCCGAATTCACCAATTCAGGTCTCCACTCATTTCTTCTCGCACCTTCAACCTCTTTCTACCACTCCTGCTCCCAGCGAGCAAGTTCCCAAGGCCCCAACTCTGTGCATATCTCTTACAGGCCTGTACGCAGACTGCCTGCCACTGCCACGGTGGCCCCTCTCACATTCGGTCCGATCCCCAGGACTTCGAACTCCGAAGGCCTCTCCTGCCGTAACTGAACCAAAATCGTTAATGCTTTTGAATCATTCTAAATGCCCTGAGCCCTCTTTTACCATCTTCCCACAAACACAGAAAGTCCTCAGAACATTTTCAAAGACTGACACCACAGATGGGAGTCTCCCACTCTCTCTTCTCTCCTTTGGAACAAAATCCAGACCCTTTTAATTACATGACTGATTCCCTAACCTTCAAAAGAACCAATCCTCCTCAGCAAGACAACTTGCCTCTTCCAGATCCCCTCGAAGGACCAGGCGCCTTTAAGCTTTCATCCGTCTGTCGTCTGAACTTGAATGAGTCTAAGCCCAGGCACTGCCTTTTCTACTTTCCTTTTGTTTTGGTTCTCCGGCTAAGCTCTGTTCTTGGCGAAGGAAAGGTCCACGCATTCACCTCTTTTCCTAACCCCAAACCTCAGGTGACCTTTGAAACTCTCATCTCTTTAGTTCTTGCCTCCTCTGGGTTCTAGCCCGGTTTTGGCCACTGTCTAAACCACGCACATTCTAATGCCTGCGACATTGCTGCTCTAGTTGATGAAAATTGGCTTTTAGGAGGTGAAGAAAAATCTTCCTCTTTTTATGTAGAGATATAAATACAGTACAGAGGCAGATATACAGTATAATCTATGGTATTAACATTTCATGGGGAAGGGGGGTGATGACTAAGAAAAAATTGTCTAAAAAGGCTCCTGAGGGGGATGATAATGGGGGGGGGGGGGGTTAAACACAGCTGTAACCCATCTGTAGTTCTTGTTTTTACCAGATATTTTGTTGCTACTGTAAACTTCTACTTGCTGGCCTTGTCATCACACCCCATCTCATTCCTAAGATTATGATCTACATTTGCTACAATACCTGAGTTATGCTAATCACAACCTATGAAGGGCCTGCAAATACCTTGGGTGCTCTACCTTCCTGCTGGATGGTACTGCTTTTTTCCATAACCAGCTCTGCCTCTTCCATTAACAGTCTCTAGTCATTCTAAACAAGAGTTCAATTCCTGAATATCAGATTCCATGTCTATTGTTAAATATGGTTAAGACTAATCCCTACAAATTATCTTTCCTCTATTAACCGTAATTCCCCAAACACCAGCACAATAGAATCTTTCTTAAAAGTCCTTACCGTAGTTACCAGTTTAAAAGCATACTCTTCCAAAGGGAGGGACTGTATAATCCTCAGTATACTCCACACTGAACACTGTACACACAAGTGGAAACTGCTGAGCAAGGATTTCCTGAAGCCAACGGAATTAGTTACCTTCCAGGAAGAGTCCTGGAGCAAAACGACTTGAAGGCCCCAGGTGGTTAGAAGTCCTTAGGATGTGCTCTTTTGTAACCTTCCTTTTTTTTTACATTGTGCTGGGATATAGAAGAAGAATTATTGAAACTGCCTACAATTACATATGAGCTGCAAAGTAAATAAGGAGGTTGTATTAAACCAAATGAAAAATCTGAACAATATCTCTACTGCCTGTAAATCAGAAGACTAAACTTCTAAAACTCTATTGTCTTGAAGGGGAGTGCATTGGTAAGGGTGTTCAAAAGGGAACAGAGTGAGATATTTAACACCACTGTTTTCAAAACTGTCAATGCTATCATTTACTCAATTCAGTCTGAGTAGCTACCACAATTCAGTGCTAAGCCCTTTCGCAGTCAGATGTTTAAAAGATACCAGTCCTGTACCCAGTGAGACAGCCAAATTTGTACAGGGAAATATTATTATAATTCAATCTCTGACTTGTTTTGGTTTGTCATTTTTGTCAGGGAGGTGAAAACTGACTTATAATTTTGGTTTCTCAAAACAAATGCAAAAAAATCAGAAAAAAATGCAAACTACAATTAAATCTGAGGAAAATTTATTATAACACCTTAATGAACACAAGGTGGAATAAATGGTAAGTTGTTTCAGTAACAACCTGCCCCTCTGAATATACAAACCAGAATTAGGTTTCCAATCTATTCCCTATTGCAAAAACAAACAAACAAACAAAAAATACAACTAAAAACCTCAAATATAGGACCCCCCACAATTCCTAGTTTGTAAAATGAACAGCAGGCCATCTGACGTGCACGTAGGCACGTGCCTGCTGTTCCAATGCTCCTCATTGCCCTTCTCATCCTGAAATTACACTACCAGGCAGGAAGTTTCTGGCAGAGCCCAATCTTTTAAAATCACACCTTTTTTATTTTTGTATTCAGGTATTTTTTTAAAGTTCAAACAAAATGGTCCTGGGTAGCAAAGAAATTACCTTACCAAAAGAGAGCTCGGGCCTTTGTCCCTGCCTCCTCGGGGTGATCTCTAAGCCCTTGGAATGCCCTGCTTTGTTTACTTGGGGGGCCTTGGGCCACACCAGATAGTCTAACGATGTGGTCTGCGGTAGGGTCTTTGGGCCACGCACAACAGCTCAGCCTCCGGCGGGCTGGAGGTGCGGGCCTGCCATACGGGCAGTCTCAAGTCTGTGTGACCAAGCCCCAGTGGAAACTCTAGACACTGAGGCTTCAAAAAGCTTCCTTTACTCACAGGGAGAGGACAACTAGAAACCTCATTCCTGGAACTTTCTAGGCTGCCTCATGCATCTCTTCCCTTAGCCGATTTTAATCCTTTATCTGTAATAAGCCATAACTCTGAATATAACAGCTTTCAGTAAGTTCTGTGAGTCCAAGAGAACTATCAGACCTGAGGGGGGGCTTAGGGACCCCCAGTTCTGCTACCGGTGTCAGAGTGAGGGTAGTCTTACGGGCTTCCCAAACGTTACTGGTCCTTAACTGAGGGTGTTTTCTTAATCAAGAATTTTGACATTCATGGCAATTTGCAGAACAAGTCAGTCTACCTCAAATGAGGATGTGTGAAAAAGTAACGTCTTTCTTCACTTACAAAGTATACATAATAGAACATACCAGGGAGTTAACTCTGATTTCATGGGAACCTTTCAAAGACTCAATATGACTTAGATTTATCTGTTCATCTGAACAGACTTTAGGCTGAATAAAAATATTTAAAAGAGAGCAAGAAGGCTAATGTCTACAAGAGTTTAGAATTTTGTGCCCAAAGGGTGATTTACAAAATAATGACTAGTGAAGATGGTATCTCATCAAGTCCCTATTTTATAAATATGCATTAAAGAATTTTAAAACTTGTTTCTAAAAGAGCTTATTATATCCTAAATGAAGTTTTATGGTTCCTTTGAGATAGGACATTCCCCCCAGAGACTGGGGACCCAAATGATATGAATATGGTTAGGTACTCAAATGTGTGGTCAATCGTATGCAGCAGTGAAAGGGTTCCATTTACCTGAACCTTTGATCAGGAAGTTATCTGAGCTAAAAAAGGCTTAAGTCTCTTTATAGCTAGCCTGGATTTTTCACACACAAACACATCAAACAACTTTGTTAAATTACATAAAATGGTCAAGTTTCACTTAGGCTAATGTTTCAGATTCCCGTTTTTAAAAACACAGTTTCTCTTATAAATACATTAAGGCAAATGCTACTATATAGCACCAAGTAAGTCCTTTCGAATACGTCTCCAGCTAAAGCCATTAACACTCAGAATGGGACGCAAGCGGAGGTGGCAGCTGCCTGGCTTTCTATAAAGGTCACAGTTCATCGGAGGAGGCTAGAAATGCCGAGATAGACAGTCCTTTCCTCTATCGCACAGAGACCTTATTACACAGCAGGTCTGAATACTCCAAATCCATCACTTCTAAAAGAATTATAATTAAGATCTGAAATGTGAACACCAAAAAAGAAAGCCCACATTAAAATTCAAAATTCAATGAACATTGACTCTTCAGGAGATTGTTTATAGAAGCGACAAAAAAAATGTGGTAGAAGATTCTCTTCTGCTGGATCACTTCTCTAACAATTTTTTTGCTTGAACGTCTTAAGATGCATTTTAATATGATTTATACCTGCTAGAATGACCCTTGGATCAGGAGCTCAGGACAAACAGGCATGCCTCCCCAGTCCGGGCACACGGACCTTTGCCCACGAGGGGGCAGGTTTCACAGAATTAGGAGCCATTGAAAAGGCAGCTAAGATTTTGAGAAACAGTCCTAAGCAAAACCTAATTTAAATGTGAGGATCTGATCACTAAACTTAACCCTTAGGAAGTAAGACAGTTTTTTTCCTAGGCAAACCAATACTCTATGAACGGATGTGATAAGTCAATGGATAATTTAGGCCAGTATCGTCAATGTGCATTATACTATGCCTGATTTAAAACAATCTTTCAAAACTTAAGAAAATCAGTTCTATTTATCTTTTAACAGTACTTAATAATGATCATTACCTTCCTATAACTCAAATACAAGTTAACCAAAGAGTAACTTTTCTACTTCACCTCTAACTAGTGAAAGTGAATCCCTTGCCCAGCATTTTTACTTGGGATCTTTCTCGCTCAGACCCATGTTAACGGTCTTTGGTCTGGCGTTTAGGCTAGAGAGCAAACCATGGAGGCTAAGCAGTCCCAGCAGCAGCTTGCTGACCGTCTACTCAGAAGCCGTATCAAACCCATATGGATCACTGGATCAAGCCCCTATTTCCTTGTATAATAAAAACGAAACAAAAAGTATAGGTCAGTCTCTGAAATAGGAGGGACATTTCACACAACTATACCAGCAAAGGCACCTGATTCATGCTATTAAGCGCAAAAGAAGCACATTCATTAAGCTGCTTACAAAAGGCTTTTATTTATAGTTTATGAATATGTGAGCTTCTAACACTACTGCAGGCTCTGTGCAGGCTATGGAACTTTCTTTCAAAGAAAGCAGGTGCTCCCTCAATTTAACTTTTTAAACACTATCAGAATTTAAAACTTAACTCCTTAGTAAGCCCTGGAAAGTTTCTGTAACCACAATAAGGAAGTTTAAAGAAAGTCATGGGCAGGCTTACACTTCTTGAAAATAAACACACACCACAAAGAAAGGTTTAAATTAGTTTACATCAAAAAAAAAAAAAAATCAAGCTTCAAACGTGGAGGAATCTTATTAAAACAGGATACAAAAGTAGTAACTACTTCAAAAAAGAAATGATGCTACAAAATCATTCAACTACTGTAATCATAGAGGCCGAAAGATGCTACTGGTACACAGATCACTTAATCTGAAAGACAGTAAAATTCCAGCATTTAAAAATGGGTGAGAATCAAAGTCATTCCTTAAAATTATCGTGTGAAAGAGGATAATTTAATAATCTACAATGTTGTAGGTATCCTATTGGAAAAACAACAGGAAGCCAAATTAATTAGCTTCTCCCTCCTTTCATCTGTTGGTTAAAAAAATAACTAAAATCCATTGTTAAATTCCATGAAAACTTTTTTTTTTTAAAGCTTTCAACATTTTATCATTATTGTTTTGTGTTACTGTGGCAGATAAGGTTTTAACATGTAGCACACCGAGCCCTCAGCGCATCTGCACTTGTAATCTACTGACTGCCAGGGCTGGAAGATAGTGCTCCGTATCCTGAAGATGACAGAAACCCCCACAGGGAGTGTGTGCAAGACTGGAGACGGGACGCCCAAACCCTCGCACACACACGTGTGCACGAGTCCACCTGCAAGAGCCAGGTGCCCCGGTGCCATATCCTGGAAGGGCGCTTCCTGTAAGCCAAAGTTGTCAACCCAGGACGGCCAGAGAAGGGAGAACAGTCCTGGGCAGCCAAGAAAACCTTGTCACGATTACTAGCTTCTATCCCAAAAGGAATGTTACTCAACAAGAAGCTTATTTTTCTTCAGTGTTTGTTTGCTCTCTAATTATTAAATATAGAACAAAAGGAAAATACAGAAATCATTCGGCTGCAGCATTTACAGGGTTTTCTATTCTAATATCTTAAAACAAGATTTTAATAAAAGTAAAGCAGGTTTTTAAAATGTCTGTTGATAATACCCTTCCAAACTTACTGTTTCTGATCCTTGTTTATGACTGAGGTGAGAAACAAAATCTTAAAATGGCATTATTAAACTCTGAGGTTGAGAAATGCAGTACTTAGGAAGATTTTCCAAGAGAAATTCTGTATAAGGCACAGCTTTAACTCTGTATCAGGCATGGCTGCCATTCTTAATTTTCTAGTAAAGAATGAAGACCCAACTGTCTCCTGCTGGGTATGTTGTACCGTATGACAACCCAATAATTAAGGCTGCACATTTTAGTTACTTTAGACAACATCACATGAACTATATTAACCTCAAACATCATTCCACATTAAGATGGTGCAGGTATGTTACTGTGGACCTTGCTAAAGTACAATTCTTTGTCCAAAATTATCACATATAAGGGCATTCATATATCCTAGGTGCAAGGTGAAATGTGATAGAAGCAGCATCAATATTCAATTGAATATATTTCCCCAAGTATCTTGCCTGATAGCTTCCAACCAATGACTGTCTTAAAAGATGACCCCCCCCAAAAAAATCAGTAAATGAAAAATAAAAGTGGGGATAAGCACTCATTCTTCAACGTTATCGTTATTAAAGTATAATGAACTGAAAACATACTATATGTATGTTAAAGGCCTAAAGTCTAAGACTCAGAATTATAAATCAACTATAATATCTATTATACGTAGCCTCCTGAAATAAATCAATCTTCAAAAGAGAACTTCCACACTGAGCTCCAACTGGGATTAAGGGACTGCCAAACTTGTAACTCTCTTCCTGTTGGACAGGGGCGGGTGGTGTGGTGGTGAAGACACCACCGAATGGCGCACCTGGTACTCACACCCATCACTTTTTAGGGATCTTGTACATGAAACTGGTCAAAAAAGATAAACACAGTCATGGACATAGCAGTTTCTCTTTTGCTTCTCCAGTAACAGGAAAAAGGATCTTTGTATTAAGTTCCAATACATATCACCAGTTAGATTTTATTTTTGCTATGTGAATAGGTTTGTTCCTTCATTACTTGCTGACTACTAAAGCAGGGATGAATCTACAAACTCAAAGTAATACTATGTAACTCTTCCAGACAATGGAAAGAGTCCTCAATAACTATAGTTTTGAAGAAATTAGTTTTATTCTGTTCTGTAAATGTAAAATCCGTTTTAAAAGTATGGTTTTGGTTAGTATACACTATATGGCTATAGCTAAAACTAAATTGACAGTGTTTTTGTATTCTGCTTTAAAAATACAGTAAAAAAGTTAAACTTTATTAGGGCCCTAATACATCTCCCTATAAAAAAAAAATCAAAGTCCCAAGTCAATAATGGAAATGAAACGCTGTGTAGCGAGACCAATATGTTACTACCTATCCAATGATTTTACGCTATATTTGATAGGTTTAAAAAAAAGGAAAACTCTGAGTTAGCTTACTAGGGGATCCGAAACATGACTGTGAGATTCAACACATGCACTCAAATCACAGGGGAGGGAGACACCGAAGGTGACAGGGCTGATCAGAAACCAAACATGACTCTCTAATGCTATGGTAACCAAAGCTAACATTGGCCAGTATTATCAGTTAACAGCTCTACCAAAAACATTCTGAAATGAGTCCTTGCAAACGGGTTAGTATGTTAGGAACAGGAACAAAAATATCCAAGTGGGATATGGGACAAATGACAAGATAAAGTTTTCCAGTCTCAAAAAGAAACTACGAACAAAGTACACAGCATGACTGTCAAGGAAACATAAGTTTCTGATACTGAAGATTTATAAAGTACTTATGTGGGAAATACCAGAAAGAGTTGCATGTAAAAATGTGGGGCTTATTCTTCTGATAGCATCTTTTAAAATAAATTAGAAGCATTACTTCACATATATAAAACAGAAGTTTCCATTTGGAAATGGATTTACACTTGAACACAGGAAAAATTAACATTACACATCCCAAAGGCATGTATAAACCTTCACTGATTGATTCAAAGAACTATTCCTTAAGACATGAACTAGCTATATGATTTCTTTCAAGTACAAGAACCTTAATGACAGATCCAAAGTGTCCAAACAAAGGATTCTATTTGGGGTCAAGCCTTAGGCCGGAAGCGCCCCATTTTGTTGTTCCCCTCTCCAGTTATAGTGAAGTCTCCAAAACACTAATAAGTAAATCAAGGTTGAAGACATCTGTGCTACTCTCTGATAATAGAACTCTCTCAAGATGAAATAAACCTGGAGACTCTGGCACAAGGGAAATGTGGCTGATAATACCTCCTCCTTATGATGAATCACAAGGAGCCAAGTCGTCTATTAATGTTCCTCACAAGCACATTCATAACATAGTGGAGGTTTCATTAAGTGGCACCATAATTTTTGGGTACTATATTGGACCACACTATAGTAACATTCTTGAACATTTGCTAGATAAATCTTAAATCTTTCTTAATTTGGATTAAAATATCCAACAACTTCTTCACTCCCAGATTACTGCCTCCCAGGTGAACCACCAGCACATCTGGATCTGGCAGGCGGTGCCATGTACGAAGGTGGAAATTAATGGATCCCCCACCAGGCCACTCTTCCTTGTCCAAGGGAGTTGGACATTCTCCATGGGAATGCCCAGCTTGGACCAAGGCTTCTCGCTTGCTGTTTTTCAGCCCTGAAAACATGAATAACCACATTTCCATACCTGTCACTGCTTTCTTCTAGCATCTGCTATTAATAGAACATAAGCAAGCATTAATGTTGTCTAGTAAATTTATTATTTATAAGTTGGTAATGGTCAACCACGTTTAAACTTTGAAACAACAGTTTAAGTTCTCTTATAGTTTTCATAATGTCATCTTGGTCAAAAGTTATATGCCCAGACCTAATAAACAGGTTTCACTCCAAAGAAACATGTACTTTGATCTGAAGAAACAGAAACTTAAATTTTTAAGTTTATAAAGAGAAAACTGCAGGTATTTACCTTTTTTTTTTTTTTTAACTTTATTTTATTTATGTGTTTTAGACGGGGAAGGGATGGAGCAAGAGAAGGAAACATCAATGTGTGGCTGCCTCCTGCTCACGCCCTACTGGGGACCTGGTCCACAACCCAGGCATGTATCCTAGACTGGGAATCAAACCTGCGACCCTTTGGTTCGCAGGCCAGCACTCAATCCACTGAGCCACACCAGCCAGGACTAAATTTTTATGCTTAAAATAATTTATTTTTAATGTATTGATTTTAGAGAGACAGAGGGGGAGAAACATTGATTTGCTGTTCCATTTATTTATGTATTCACTGGCTGATTATTATATGTGCCCTCATCAGGGATCGAACCCACAACCTTGGCGTATTGGGATGATGCTCTAACCAATTGAGCTTCCTGGCCAGGGAAACCTTTTAAGCTTTTTAACATTTAAGTTTTATCCTCAGATATCAAGAAAAGTTTACTTCTCTGATGCCTTTGTTGATAAATAATGCCTGCAATAGACAAAATTTAAGGAAACTTGTCCAAGTTCCACATCTTTCCCCACTGATCTTTCAATAGAAAATGTTTTCGGTAGTCACTTACAAAGATGATATCCAAAAAATAAACCTGGTCTCAAAATGACTTCAAGGCAGAACTTAAACAATGCAAGTGTATTAAAACCCCATTACTATTGCCCAGACCTGACGGAAAAGCATCAATAGGTTTTTCATTACTCAGTGCTGCTGCCACCGCTTAGGCAATGTCCTCCGTGAGCTCTAACCTCAAGAAGGTGGCTTTAAGTCAGGTTAGTTAGAAAGCTGTCTGCCCACGTAGTAAAAAAGCTATAAAATGAGATGAGACAAAACAAATTCTGATATTCTTTTAAATGTTGTTTAAAATGTACACTGAATGGAGTCAGAAAGAATTGTTTTAAGTTTAAAGATCTGCATCCACCCTCTGTCTTCACTACTTTCTCAGAAGAGTTTCTATAAGAATACCATCTCTATTACTTCATTTTTAAGTGGTTTGTTTACTTCAATATTGTTGGAGATGTTTAAAAACAACACAGGCATAGGCATCCCCATCAAAATAAAAAGACGTATTTTAGTTAATGGTGCCTTTAAACAGGTTTTGTTTTACGCCCTCAAATCAAAACGTCTAAGGGGAAACTATCATTTTCCACCAAGTACCAGGATAAATAACCACATTCACTCTTTCTCATGGCCACAGTAGCACAGGGAATAACAGTACAAATCCCAGTAACCATGAACATAGTGAAAATGTTCACTATGCGTGACCTCTGATATTCGAATGATACTTTCATGCTTCTGCTTTGCTTTGTTACATTTTTAAAGTTCAACAATGTTTTGCACAATGTATTACTAAAACACGATAAAAAAAAAACCAGTTGTAGGTAAGCAACAAAGGTTAGAAAAATAATATACACATTAAAGAATATCCTAGGTTATCATAAAATGACCTTTCTGACCTTTCTTAAAAAGTACTCTTAAAAATACAAAAAAATATTAACTGCTTTGATAACCTGTCCTAAAAACAAACATTAGATTTGACTTTAAATGTACCATTTTCACCAAATTCCTATTTTTGGATATATGGAAATCATCTATTCTAAGCCGTAAAACACTTCACACCTATTGTACTGAAGAGCAACACATAAAGGATCTCTAGAAACTGAGGCCCTCCACAAACCAAAGGAACTACACCGTCATCTCAATGAGAAACAGGGTGACAAAAGAGCACTATTTCCATTTTACTGCCTGAACCAAAATGAAGAGCTTAACAAGATTCAGTGTGCTTTGCTTATGGTTTTAATATCTCCAGTCATTAACTTTATAACTTGATTTTTTAAATTATATTGTATAAAAAGAGCTACATTAAAGATGAGAATATAAAATAAAAAGAAACCCCAAACCATGCTACTAGAATCTCAGTAACTGCAATGTATCAATGACAAAAACAATGGAAGAAAATGATTTTGGGGGGCACGTATTTACACTTCAGATTTCTGGATGGTTATAATTTATCAGAAAATGTAACCGAAAAATAAACTTCACAAGCTCCTGCATTCACTGAGGCACTCGGCAAAATATTTATTGATGAACTTCTATATACTAAACACTGTTCTGATTTGGGAGTGTGTGTATGTGTGTTAGGTGATGGTGGCAGCTGATTGGTCAGAGTAGGCCTGACTGCTTCATGCCAAGAAAACAAGCAGTGGATAAATCCTAAGGCAGAACAGTAGTAGGAGATGAGGTCATATAAATAACAAGGGGGAGGAAAGCAGGGTCACATAGGACCTTGCAGGCCTAAGGACTTGGGACTGAACTCTGAGGGAAATGGGGAAACACTGAAAGGTTCTGAGCAGAGAAGTGACCTGGTTTATTTTCATAGGATTACTTTTGCTGCTGTCACAAACAGTTGTAATAAGCCAAGGATAGACAGAGAGAAACCTTTCAGAAGGCTTTTGAAGGACATTACCATGAAGAGTTTTTCCTCTTAAAAAAAAAATTTGTCCTCTAAAGAATATTCTAACATTTCAACGTAAAAGGAAAAAGCAGGTGGGGAGGGTGGAGAGAGGGAAGGATAGGACTAATGGTGCTTAGGGATACAAACTTGTAATGAGGAGGAAATATACAGTAATATTGCTGCGACAGTAACACTACAACATGTAAATGTATCAAAGTAACGTATTACACACCTTAACTTACACAATGTTACAGCCCAAATTTATTCAGTAAGAAAATGAAATGCACTTTTCACAATAGGCAACTCAGACTTTCCTTATGTGGAGAAATACAATTTTGAAGGCTACTTACCAACAGTGGTCACAGGAGGCTGGGAAGGGTACTGGGAACTTGTTGTGGCAGGATACGGACCACCGGGTGGGTAAGGACAGCCTGGGTAACCACTGAAGAACAGAAAACATTAAATATTACGATGATCCAACACTATAGTATCTTTAGAACTCCATTCAGGAAGTTAAACCTGACATGTCATTCTTTTTCCAGTTAATGACTATACAGTTTTAGAGCTACAGGTGTCTGCCTAGTCAAACTAAATTCCAGAGAAATTCCCTTAATGACACTGGTTTTACTTTTATAGTGAATGGTTACAATGCTCTTGCTTGGCGCTGGTTATCTGAGGGTCACCCTCACAGCAGCAGAAAGCAACCAGAGTATTTCTATGGGGAGTTCTATGGCATCAGATCGGGAAGCAACAATTATTTTGTAAGAGAACTCTTCCATTCTGATTTCCTAGCATAGAGGAAAATGATGCTATTTAGTGTTTGCTTGTGGTTCACTGATAACCTTTGTGATTCGTCTGACCTGAAAATACTTCTGCTTAAATAAAGTCTTAAAAATTTCCTTCTCACTCTAGAAATTTTGTATCATTCATGTATTCATATCAGAGTTGGAAGGACCTTTCCTCAGAAATATTCTCAGATCTCCTAGTCAACTTTGTTTCATAAATGCCATTTACAATATCCCTGACAAATGGTCAGCATCATTGTTCTTGTGCCATTACTTTGGAGCCATTACTGAATAAAATAAGGTTCACTTAATCACAAGCACTGTGACACCACGGCAGTCGATCAGTTGAGAGGGCTAGCTACTAAGCGACTACCGGGCTGTGAGCATATGCAGCATGCAACGCTGCACAGAGGGATGATTCATGTCCCAGGAAAGACGAAGTGAGACAGTGTAAGACTTACTCAGGGTACTAGACAGTAGGCATCTGAAAACTTAGAAATTGTTAATTTCTGTATTTTCCATTTAGTATTTTTGGATTGCAGTTAACTATGGGTAACAAACTATGAAAAGTGAAACCACAGATAAAGGGGGATTACAGTACTATTTCTTTTTATCATTTTTAAATTTTTAATCATGACTGACAGACATTATTATTTGTTTCAGGTGTATACCCCAGTGATTAGATATTACTTAAATTACTACTAATCATCCTGATATTCTTAAAAGATTTTATATATTTATTTGTAGAGAGAGGGGAAGGGAGGGAGAAACAGAGGGAGAGAAATATAAATGTCAAGAGAAACATCAATCTGCTGCCTCTCACATGCCTCCAACCAGAGACCTGGCCTCCAACCCACACATTTGCCTTGACTGGGAACTGAGCCTGCGATCTTTTGGTTTGTGGGATGATGCCCAACCCCCTGAGCCACACCAGCCAGGGCTTTATTAGGATATTATTGACTATTCCCTATGCTGTACTTTACACCCCCATGACTATTCTGTAACAACCTACTTGTACTTTTTAATCCCTTTGCTTTTTTCACCCATCCCCCATCCCTCTCCCATCTGGCAACTGTCAAAATGTTCTCTTTACCTATGAATCTGTTTCTGTTCTGTTTGTTCGTTTGTTTTCTAGATTCAACCGTTGATAGATATGTATTTATTGCCATTTTATTGTTTTTATTTTTGATTTTTATTTTCTTCTTCTTAAAAGGACCCTTTAACTTTTCGTATACCACCACTTTGATGGTGATGAACTCCTTTAGCTTTTTCTTGCCTGGGAAACTCTTCATCTATCCTTTGATTTTAATGATACTTTGCTGGGTACAGTAATCTTGGTTGTAGGTCCTTGCTTTTCCTCACTTTGACTATTTCTTGACAATTTCTTCTGGCTTGCAAAGTTTCTGTTAAGGAATCAGCTGACAGGTTTATGGGAGCTCTCTTGTAGGTAACTAACTGCTTTTCTATTGATGCTTTTAAGATTCTTTCTGTCTTTAAACCTTTTGCATTTTAATTATGATGTGTCTTGGTGTGGGCCTCTTTGGTTTCATCTTGTTTAGGACTCTCTGCACTTCTGGGACTTTTACGTTTATTTCCTTCACCAAGTTAGGTAACTTTTCTGTTGCTACTTTTTCAAATAGGTCTCCAATTTCTTGCTCACTCTCTTCTACTGGAAGCCCCATGATGTGAATGTTGGTAGGTCTGAAGTTGTCCCAGAGGCTCCTCACACTATCCCCATTTTTTTTGGATTTTCTTTTCTTTTTGCTGTTCTGTTTAGGTGTTTTTTGCTTCCTTATATTCCAAATTGCTACTTTGATTCTTGCCATAATTTACTGTACTACCGATTTCCTTTAAGTTATTCTTCAATTAGTGGAGCCTCCATTTCTGACTAGTCCTTTTTTATGCTGTTTAAGTTTTCACTAAGTTCACTGAGCATCCTTATAACTAGTGTTTTGAACTCTGCATCTAGTAGATTTCTTGTCTCCATTTTGTTTAGTTCTTCCTCAGGACTTTTGCTCTGTTCCTTCATTTGGGCCATGCTTCTTTGTCTCCTCATTTCGGCTGCCTCCCTGTGTTTTTTTCCATGTATTAGTTAGAGCTGCTACTTCTCCCTTAATGACACTGGTTTTACTCTTGCACTGTGTCTAAGTGCTTGAGGTAGGAACTAAGATGAATCCATCTCTTCCTCAGGATACTAATAATCGAAATAGGGCAAGATTCCCTGTAAACAATCTTGATAGAATAAAGGAAATAACAAATGCTAAATAAAAGTTCAGGAGATGGAGTGTGGGAAATCAATGCTAGCCAGAGGAAATCAGGTAAGATTTTGGGAGATTTGTAATATCTATGAAAGTTGAACCTAATTCTCTTCAATTCCTCTACTCATAACCCTAAATTCTCCAGCCATGCTAAAGTATGTCCCTATTCTTTGCTGGGTTTTTTTTGGCTTTCATACCTTTGGCTACATAACATGAGTGGGCTGGACTTGACATCTCAATTACCAAATGTTATTACTCTTTGCAGCTTCTTCCACCTCTAAACATCTCATTTTCTTTTAAGGTCATCCTTGTAAATGTTTAAACGGCATTTATAAAACTATTATCTAAGCTTCCACCTCTAAACAGATGGGGCATCTCTTTTAAAGTTCTATTTATTACAACACTTACCATTTTCTGTCTTTTCTGATAGCAGGAACTGTTTTCTAATAATCTTAATACATGCTTGCTAGTACACATATCAAAATGGGACCAACCATTCTTGACATACCTTTTAGTTTCCTTGTATACATGCTGCAGCTGATAAATAAAATTTTGAAAAGATCTTAAGGCTTGGAAGACCTTAGAGATCATCTAGTCCAACTTTCTATAGCAAGAAAAAAGACTCTCATATTCATTGTTTTAAGACAAAGATTCTTCTTCAGTCACTGATTTATTAATTCTCCTTTAGGACAAAGGAAGAAGATAAGGAGATTCTGAAGCTCTTCTATCAAGACCTTTTATATACAGAAAGATATCAATGGCCAATGGAAAAAAAATCACATTTTTGAACAACAGTTGCCTCAAAAAGGAACTTCTTACAAGTAACCTCACAGAACAGACTTTTATGGTTACATATGATAAGTGAATAAAGGTTACATTTTTGTCAATATTTCTGGCCTTCATTTTTATTTACAAGTTTCTTTACAATGGCTTTATTATTCAGAAGTCCATTTCCTAATTGTATTTCCAACAACTATTCCCTATACATCCAAAGTTCCTTCTTACTGGCAACTCTTAATTCTAAAGGTTTGTAATTTCAGGGTTTTAAATAGGATTCCATTTCTAAACTTAAGAAAACTAAAGGTCTCAAGAAATCTAAAACTTGCCCTGGCTGGCATGGCTCAGTTGATTGTCAGCCTGCAAACCAATGGGTCGCAGGTTCGATTCCCAGTCAGGGCCCATGCCTGGGTTGTGGGCCAGGTCCCCAGTTGGGGATTTGTGAGAGGCAGCTAATCGATGTATCTCTTACACATTGATGTTTCTCTCCTCTTTCTCCCTGCTTTCCCCTCTGTCTAAAAATAAATAAATAATGTCTTTAAAAAAAATTAAAATATTATTCTCTGGGTTGAATTCATTATAATTAGTATTCCATTAACCTTTGATCCACCAATGCTGTTCTTAAAGGTAAGTAGCAAGAATTTCAATATCTAAAACCAATCAAGATAATTGTCATTACCCCAACCCTTTCCTTTCTGTAAATGGGATAGAGCTGCATTTCTCCAAAATGGAAAAAAAAAACCTCCTTTTGAGCTATGTACCACAAAATTCTACCAATGAACCCAGTCTTATCTTCCGTTAAATTGTAACCAAATTTATTTTAATACCCTAGTTAGCACCTAATATTTTGACTCTAGATCAACAGTAGAATTTTGAACAATTATTCAAAAGATCAGTTTTCATTACCTGGGATTGGAAGGGTACCCGGATGGGTATGCAGAGATTCCACTGGGCATGCCTGGCATGTAGGAAGCTGAAAATAGTTTTAACAGTTTAAAATAATATGCATAGTCCTGGGTACCTAGGTTATTACATGAGCTATACATCACTGTCAAACCACAGCAAAATTTCATACAGTTAAAGAATATAAATCTCAGCATCAAACCAAACACTTCACCCATATTCTTTACTTCAAGCATAATGCTCTGCAAATCACATAATTCTCAAAGCATTAAACATGAGTAATGACAACACATGTGACAATCCCAACAAGGACTAACTGGCAAATAGGTCAACCTGCTCAGCTCTGCAAGCTCTCAAAGAGTCTCCAATCTGAGACAGGAGCTGGTTCAACATGGAATTAGAAGGTGATTCTGCCCTTCTCTGGTCCAAAGTAGGCTTCTTAGAGAGTGACCTCTTTATTATATCTAAGACATCTTTTGATATTTCTTTTCAGACTATGTTGACCAATTAGCACAGCTGGTTTTGTTGGCTTGATTGAGGACTTTAAAAGACTTCAAATTACTATAAGAGATTCTATATTCAAAACTTATATTCGGCTAGAGTGGTTAAAAACAAAACAAAAGCCTGTAAATGCTAGAGAAAAAGGGCTCGAATAGAGCAAGCTTAACGATGCTTTATTTTTTTTTTCACAGAAAACGCCAATGACAGAAGCAGTCAGTGGTGCCAAGAGGCTGATGAACAGAAGATGAGAAGTTAATTTTGGCCTTAACTGGAAATGTCTGAGAATCAGTTTATCCTCAGTGAATTTTTTCTCATTGACTATAAGGACGAATTAGCCCTTAATCCAATCAGTATTTTAGTGCCTTCTAAGTGACAGGCATTGGGAATTTGATTACCAAAAAAAAGAAAACAGGAATTTCTGGCCTCAAGTTGCTTCTAGTCAGGGAGATAAGGACGCCAAGAGTAATAGCGCAGAGTGAGAAGTGTCGGGACAGGGGAAGCACAGAGTGCTGCTCTATGTGAGGTCACACAGGAGGCAGCTAATTGAAACCTAGGAGGGGGAGGTAAACAAAAGAGACCCAGTAGAGGAATGGTATAGGAAGGCTTGAAGGCAAGAGGGGTGGGGCCTTCAAGAAATAAACCTTTAGAGTGTAGAACGCTAGAGAGGTGGGAGACCTTAGAAGTCTTTACCAGAGTTGATGAGCAAACATCTCCAACTACCAGTGTTCATAGCCTTTTTGCTAGCATGAATTTATTGATGTCATAAGTAAATTTTTTCTTAAGTATAAGGAAGCTAAGATGATGTTCAATGTTATTTCAGAAATATAAGAAGACTCCCAAAATGTCATACTTGCTAGATAGCACAAATTATCTCTTTTCTTGCTCTAGGGGCTAGGCACAGCTTATCTTTATGAACATCAAAAAATGAGGCTGCTATTAAATGTCATCAATATACATACTATATTTTGCCATGTACAATGTGCTCCTGTGTGTAATAAGTACCCAAGTTTTTGTGCACATTATACAGGGGATTATTTTGCCCATCATTATATCCATGTATAATGTGCATCCTTATTTTTTCCTTAAAAATTTGGGCAAAAAAGTGAGCATTATACATGGCAAAATATGGTATTCAATTACTGCCCTCATGCTGGGTTCTCTCTTACATATACAAAACTACCACCTCATAATTATATGCAATTTTCCTTTTCTGAAGTTCTGAAAAGCTAACAATTCTACTAAAGCCTTCGAATTTTAATTTTGTGAAACAACAAATGTTATTTGGATCCAAGACTAGCAAGGAAGCAGATAATGAAGTGAAGTAATTTTAGAGCCACAATCAAATGTAATACAAATACACGTAACATGTAAGCATTAAATAAAAACAAATGTGAAATGCTTAGTTGTGTATCAGTTATCATTCAATAAATGTTGACTATTACTTATTACTGTTGGTTGTCAAAATATGAAGTTTGAAGATAACACTTTTTAAATGTGACTCATAGCTAGCTCAAAAATCATCCTAAAACAGGTAAAAAGGAGATCAAAATGCTCTGAGCAATGACCCTGATTGGTGTGGCTCAGTGGATTGGGATTGTTCCACAAACGACGAAGTCGATGATTCGATTCCCAGTCAGGGCACATGCCTGAGTTGCAAGCCGGGTCCCCGGTTGGGGGTGTGCAAGAGACAACCATTCGATGTTTCTCTCCCTCCCTAACCTCCCCTCCCTTCCCCTCTCTCTAAAAATAAATAAATAAAACCTTTACAAAAATATGTTCTGAGTAATAATAGAAGTATATAATTTCTCAATTAAAATATAATATTTAAGTATGTATACAAATTTCTGAGCTATTCCTTGGTGTGTATGGGGAAGGAATTCACTTTCATTTCTTTACGGTTATACCTAATTAAAATATTGTTTAAATGTATAAAAAGTATTAAAACTGGAATGGATGGACAATAAGTTGGTCTTTTAGTAACTTAAATTATTTCTAGATTACTTAATGTGATTTACAGTGACTACAAAACTGAACTGCAATTGTGATCTCTTCAGTGTGGTCTCTTTCTAGAATGTGGTGCTTCCAATGTCAATAAAAAAGAAGTTTATAAGAAGAAATTTAGGAAAAAATGTTGCTCAGGAGATTGCCTAAATTTCTGAAAAGGTTCCTACCATAAGTGGTCACTGCTATGTTATTTGAACAAATAAACACGAATGATAAACTAGGAAATACTTGATATTTCAAACTTGTATGAGCAAGGTTATCTAATCTTGGGCACTGGAGAATTCAAGATGAAAATTTTTTGGTCCAAAAGAATACCTAGCATCTTTATTAAGAGTTGTCCTAAATCCTAAAACCAAGCTTACTCTGGGAAGGTAGGGCATGAAAAGGAAATGGGTTCCGAAAGTTCTTTCTGTTAAATTCCCATTCAGCTTATGAGCCAAGATGCTCCTCAAGACAGAATGAATTAAAAAGGAAGAGGATAATTTTCAGCAGAAAAATTAAAGCTCACATAATCTGATTTACAAGGTAAATAAATCTGGTTAATTACAATCTTAAGATCTGTAAAAATAATCACAGCTCAAAACAATGAAATCAATGTAGGTTTAATAAAGTCAAAACAAATAAGTACAACCAATTCTCAAATATCTGGGGTGATTTTGAAGTATCAGTAAGAATTATTTTTAAAGACCCAGAAATAATGGAGATAATGTACATCCATTAGGGGAGCCCTGGTACTGACTCCATGCCCCTGTGCCCTCCACACAAGACGGAATCACGAATTGGCTGTACGATAGAGAAGAAAGCTGAGAGCTAGATGTCCAATTGTGTATACCCAGAATAGCTGATGTGAATGATTTAGTTGACTTTGTTATTGATTCTTATCTATAACACTGATCCTGGAGTTGTAAAGAAAAGGAAAGGTCAGATTACCTTTCAGGTTATATCTGCTTCCAAACTGATCAAATACGGCTATTCCATGGCATGCATAATTAAAAAGAAAAAATTCTAGCTCTATTCCAGCATTCTTCCTCCCCTATTTTGGAATCCAGCACACCCAGAGTGAGATTTCTACCCACAAATGAAAGCCCAAATGCCAGTCTTTGGTGGGAATCTGTACATGTAGATGTGGGGCCTCAGAACACCTCCAAAAAATCCACTAACTTGATAAGCTAAAAAGCAAAATGAAGTCATTAAAAACATTTTGTTAACAAGATTTTCTGCTTTCTTCTGTTTCTATGAGTTTAAAAATCAACTCTCAATTCTACTTACTATTTGGTGGCCCTGTTGCCTGGTATGGCGGATAAGATGCTGACATCGTAGGTCGAGAGAAGACTGGTGGTTCATCTCCAAACACCACAATCATGACCTGAATAAGCCCCAACAAGTCTGACTGTGGCTAAAAACAGAAAACAAATTTAAACCAGCTACAGATTTAAACAGAACACAAATTTAAACCAGCTAGATTTAATTTTTGGCAAAATGGAAAAGTCTGGCCATTTTTAAAAATCAGTTTTCAGCTCAGCTTGATAATTTTCTTTATAGGACCCCAAACACAAACGTTTCATTTAATTAATTTAATAAAGCTAAGTGATTTTTTTTACTTATTATTTAGTTATTTATGTGTAGCAAGTCTGACGTTTCGTGTATAGCACTCTCCGCTTATCCAAGGTTTCACTGTCTGCAGTTTGTTATACATGGTCTGATGATAATAAATGGGAATCTCCTTAAACAAACAATT
Source organism: Pteronotus mesoamericanus (assembly GCF_021234165.1). Taxonomy (NCBI): domain Eukaryota; kingdom Metazoa; phylum Chordata; class Mammalia; order Chiroptera; family Mormoopidae; genus Pteronotus; species Pteronotus mesoamericanus. The sequence continues at coordinate 41,845,604 of NW_026555277.1, read as the reverse complement.
CATAAGTTTTAAATTGTGCACCATTCTGAGTAGTGTGATGAAATGTCATGCCATCCAGCCCAGCATGTTCACAAAATTAACACATACAGAGAGAAACAAAAACTCCTCAGGATAGAGATCAATTTGAAGGGAACCAACATTTCTTATTCCATGAATAAGGTTCTCTCTCCTTTGACTTAAGTCTTCCTTAATGTCTTTGAATAAAATTTTCTCCATAATGGACTTGTACATCTTTTGTAGGTTTTATTTCTAGGTTAATAGCACTAAATAATACGAAGTATTCATTTACCAGTTTATTAATTCTCTATTGTGACTGAGTCCAATCTGCTACTAATTCCATCTACTGAGTTCTTAATTTCTATTACTCTATTTTCCATTTCTAAGATTTCCAAATCTGTGTTTGATAACCAGGTTACCTGGGGGTGGCAGTGTCCTAGTTCTATTGTCTTTCGCCCCCTTTCTTGATGTACCTGTTAATTTTAAATTGCATGCTGGTCACATTTTGTGACAATTTATAGAGGCTTTATATATTATCTTCCTCCAGCAAGAGTTTACCTATCCTATGGCAGGCAGATACTATGAGAGTCACCTTAATTTAATCAGGGACTGAGCTTACTTAAGGTTGGGGTTCTGTTAGGCTCATCATGCCAGACTTCTTACGCTTGGGACGTGCTCCCCCAGTGGCATCGCTTAGGAGCCTAGGACGCTGACCCACCCTCCTGTTCCGTGATAAGGTTCTAACCTCCTGTTGCCTCCTCAGCCTGAGGATGCTGAGAATTTGGCTGTGTTTCTCAAAGGTTTTCTGCTTAGCTCTTGAGCATCTTGTCTTTGAAGCTTAGGAATTCAACATACCCTCTGAGGGGAAAACTCAATTATCTGGTTTCTTTCTTTGTAATTTCCTTTTCTTCCAAATTTTGGCTCCTACAGTACTGGCTGTATTGGCAGACAGAACAGCAACAGATCTTTTACAGATCTTTTCAGGTCTGTAAAACTGCTAGGAACTCTATAGGTTTCTTTGCCTCTTAGCGAAGGCCCTTTGCCCAGATTCTCAGCCTCTTACCCTGCAGGAAGAATCAGTAAATACCCCCGGGGAAAAGTGGCAGAGCGCTGGCTTATCTCTTGCAGTTCGCTTCACTAGAGGATCTTGGCCCTTCAAGCCCTCATTGCCTCAATGGTTCCCCCAAGCCTTCTACAAATGTTCATACTTTGGCTTTTCTAGTTATTTTGACAGGAACACTGGTCTGCCAGAGCTTTACCATTAGAGTCAGAAATAACAGTTTTCTACCATTATTACTTCTTGATAGGAACATTTTGAGTAATGATATTTGAACAGTTTCACAAATACGTGCCATCAGTATACTATTTTTTTTAAATGTACTTCCCACTACAGGAATTCTATCTATACTTAAACATTCAACTCAAACAAATAAAAGTGACTAAACATATTCTGTAAATTACCAAGCTCCATACAAACATAAGATATACAGTTATGCGCCACATAACAAAGGGGATACATTCTGAGAAATGGGTTGTTAGGTAATTTCATCATCACGTAAATATCATGGAGTGCACTTACACAACCCTAGATCGTACAGCCTACTACTTTGATTCTATGTGCTGTATTTTTATATGACTGGCAGTGTAGTAGGTATGTTTATACCAGTATGACTACAAACACACAGGGAATATATTGCGCTATAATGTTAGGACAGCCACAACATCACCAGGCAATAGGAATTTTACAGCTCCATTACAATCTTACATGACCACTATCATATATACAGTCTGTTGTTGGCCAAAATGTTGTCATACAGCTCATGACTGTACTCGTTTTGGATAGCCTTTTTCAATTACCCAGCTTAGTAATAAGTGATCTTATATGACCTTGTCTCCTCCTTGGGACCCTCTTGGAGTGTTAATAAAAAGTTAGATGGTAGTGAACAAAATATATAAAATACAAGAAATTCACAGAACATTGTTAATACTTACATGTTTCCATTCATGTAGATAAGGAAGATATATCTTCCCATTTGCATCGACATGCTTTCCTGTTTTAATAGTCATTGAACTAGTAGGCTTAACAAAACAGATAGGGGGATTATATGGGTATGTGTCCAGCAGCCACAGGCATATTGGAATATTATATACATTACCTGAGAGAGAAAGAAACTTCAGTTACTATTTTTATTATTTTTCAATATGGCTTAGTAGGTAAGCAAGAGAGAACTAAAGTAAGCAACACTTTTAAAAAATCACAACAAATACTTTAATATTTCAAGTTTAAGATCAGTTTCTCAAATTTTCAGTTTGTAAAATACACCAGCAGGATTAAGGAGTTAACTGATCACTACTCTGCTAGTGTGTGCTTGCAGCTATTAGAGCATTCTTCATGAAATATCTTTCAACCCAATCCATTCTTTGCTACTTGACTCTTGTCATTTCAGTTAATAAGCTTCACTGGGAAGGGTTATACAGGGAAGACCATGGATTGTGGTGGCCTATCAGAAAGTGATATAATTCCTTTGCCAGAGCCAATCCAACTGTCAAACAGGTGCTGATGGTGGCTACAACTTCATCAATGCATATGGTATTTTCAGTGATACTTTTTCAATCAGTAAAATCAATGACGTGATCTCCTTTCTGTTTTATGAAAAAGAAATCTCTCTCAGTTGAGAAATTTGACTATATATAGTCAAACTGAAGAGTGTTTCGAAGGATCTAACAGAGTTAATACAGTGAACACAGCCTTTTCTTACTAAGCTCAAAGCCACTGTCCCAAAAAACCATTTGAATCACCTAACATAAATTCAGATACTTTTCCTCTTAGAAACAGTTTCACTTCCTATAAATACAGGCATTAAATTTTAAGTAAGGAAATTACAAAGTTGTGGAAACTTGGGTTTACTTTTTACCCAAAACTATACAATTAAAAAAGAACTCTAACAGAATATACCCTAATACAGAAAACAGCAGTTTATTTCCACCAACCAGAATTCTTTGGGCTTAAGAACTATGCCATTTGAAAAATGGTGAGGGAGCAAAGAAGGATTTAGATAAAATTTATATATATAGTAGAGGAAGCAAATATCTTTAATTATTTTTACCATAGTTTCCTGCCTTTCTCTTTCCCCCATTACATTTCTCTAACCAGAGTTTACCTCCTAAAGGCAAAACCAGTTATCCTGAATTTTATTCAGTCCTCCATAATCTTATTATACTTGCTTTATTCAGTGTTGATATTCAAGTGTTTTTCCCTCCCTGTCTGAAGTGTCCATTCTATTATTAATCCTTTAATACCAAGTTCAAATGTCAACTCCCCCATTACCTTCTGACATGGTATTAGTCTTCTTGGTAATCTCACAGCACCCTTATATTTTATCATTCTATAGTTACAGAATATTATAAATATCTATTTATTTCCTCTGTTTCCCCTATCTGTGTAAGTTCTTCCAGAGGTAGTACATCCTTTATCTTTTTATACATAGCCTGTAACACCTATGCCTCATGCATAGCCAGTGCTATATAAAATTAATGGTTAAATTACAGAGACACAGGTCTTAGTAAGTCACAAGGAATAATTCACAGAGTTGCCCAAAAACAGAACAGTTTTTATGAAACTGAATGTTCCCTTATCACTATAAGTATTCCAGCAGAGGGTGGCTAACTGGCTAACAAAGATGTAATTATCCATCATCAAATTATCACCAACACTGCAATTTTAAGTAATAGTTACTTTTGATATGCATTTATTATATACTAGACTCTGCGCTAAGTCCTTTACATACAAGTTCTTTTTTGAGTTAGATACTATTATCCCAATGTTATAGATGCCCATGATCACAAACCTGATAGACTACAGACAGTGAGACTGAAACCTTACTCTACCCTGACTTTAAAGTCTCTGTCTCAGCCACTATACTGTATAGCTTCCCATTGTCAGGAAAGTCTGAATACAGTAGGAAGCTGAATTAGGAGGCACGTAAGGTCCTTTTCCAGTGCTAAAATTCTATGAATCTATGAAACTGCAAACCCTTCCCACAGGAGGCGGCACTTATACGTTGGTAGGAGGGGGAAAAAAGCTGAAAATATTAGGTGCTGCTTCCAAATAAAGTTCAATTTCAATATAAGTTAGAATCTCTGTATCACCATGAAAATAATGAGAAAGCAGGCTTAATTTACTTATAACTCTTTGGCAACATACTGTGTGCATCAAAATGCATCTATACTGGAAACATAAACTACATAAGACACTTACCTCTATAAGGCACAGGAATTGTTCCAGTGAGGTTCATTAGTTCCCTGGAACTGCCATCATTAAAGACTGAAAGGAAAGAACAATGATTTTAAAAAAATGAGCATTTTTATAGATGTTCCCATTAAGTTATTCTTTCAGAAACGCTGGTTAAAACTCATCATTACCCTTGAAACAGGTTAACTTGTAAATGTATCATCCTTTCCCCCCAATAACAGAGTGTCTTTTGTTGAGTCACTCGGTGGGATCAGTTTTTGAATGGGTAAAGAAAAGATGCTTTGAATTACTTCGGAAAATGGATGTTGAGTGCTACAATCCCAGTAAACGTAAGACCTGTTTCCCCAACTAACATGATTATAAAATTACTTAAAAAGTAACTATCCAATGATACCATACTTAAAGTTAATCTAGTATCATAAAATTTTAGATTTCCCATATGTTTATCCTCATTTACTATCATTCTCAGTCCTAATATAGCATTAAACCACTGTTTTTAAAAAGAAAAAAGTTTTCACAATCAAATATATACAAATTTTTAATACAAGTATTCTCATACCATATCACGCAAGTTTTTCTAACTATAATCAACTGATTAATTAGGGCACACATGATTTGTATTACATGGACTGCTATTATTTGTAATAATGATTTGGAATTAACACTGTATCACACAGGGAAAAGGCTGTAATGTGAAGCACAAGAACACAGTACTGTTGACCTCAGTTCTTTTTCTTACTATTGACAATTATAAACTGTGTTATAAATTATTCCAATTTTGTGCTTTAAGAAAATCCCATCTTATTTAAATTTATGACTTCATTTACTCTAAAAGCATGTTGACAGCAATGGTTTAGATGTGATTTGGCCATATAAAGCTATGTGAGATTTTTTTCAGTTATATTGGAATCCTTTTACTCAACAAACTTATTTATATATATTTTTTTTAGCATGCAGTAAAACCTATTGCAGAAAAATTCTAGCTCCAGTCACTTTCTCCCCCACTGAAGCCATTTTTAAGTAAACTAGTTTTGGTAATGTGAGTTTTTTTAGGGCTCTAAATACCACAGCACAGCACGTGGACATGAGGTAGAACTGTGCCCTACGTCTGGAAGAGAACTTCTGGTTCCTGTCTTTGCTGTGCAGGAAACCCAGGGCTGAGAGTCCCTCTGTTGCCTCCCACCCCTCCTCACAAGGGCCTGATGTTTTCAAAGCCCTAGGGGTAAGTGGAGCTTAGAGTGAGGGCCCCGGCCACACAATTCAGCTGCTTGTCCTCAGTGCCACGGGCCTCATCATGGACAGGCGCTCTTGGCCCTGGCACATCAGGTGTGGAGACAAAAAGACTACTTTAAAAATAAGAATAACTTTAGGTATTGTCATTTCTTACTTAAAACCGAGGTTTATTTTGTCTCAATAATGAACTGTCACCTACACACTCTACAGGATTAAGGATCATAGTTTAAAAATATTTCCCTTATCTATAAAATAACAGCATATAGTTCTGCTAAATGTCTAAGACTATAAAGAAATGCTGGGGGCGTGGGGAGGTATTTAACTTTAGGATACACTACGCTATAGTGTATCGTCTTCCCTGCTGTTGAGGTATAACTTTCTAGCATACTGGATGCCCTGAGAAACACCGCAGCATGGCTGCAAAGAAGCCACTGAATTTTGTTTAATCTGCAATTGCTCAAATTTATCAACAGAATCCAACCCCATCCCCAGTAACATTCTTTACAACTACAGATAATACTTTGGGAGATGATGAATTAAACTACCTTTAACGTCCCCTTTAGGTCTAAATTTGCATAGCTCTATGTTAGAGTACTTTTTAAAAACTTGTAACAACTACACAAATATAGATGTTGTAATTAGATCTTGTAATTTTCTATTCCCCCAATACTTATATTAGGTGAAGTTTTAGTTCTACAAGGGAAAAACCAACAACAATCTTAAAAGGAAAATGGGAAATCTACAATCATTAACAAAAGGAGTAAATTCACAGTACAGTATTGGTATTTTATTATGTAAACTCACCATATGAATCCAATACAGGTTTGAGATCTTTGTATAACGTAATAACATTGATAGTTTCACGTACAGTTAGGTCTCTGTATTTGTACTGAAAAGCAAAATCACATAAGAATTTAGTTTAAAACCAATGCACCTATTTTATTGCTGGGTTAATCTTAAAATCTTATTTCCTTAATAGCACTTTAAAAGTATAAATGTTCTGACTAGTCATTAACATTAATTAAAGATGAGAATTGAACTGGTGACCTTTCAATTTGCGGGATGATGCCCAGCCAGCTGAGCCACACTAGTCAGGGTTCTATTCTCTCTTTTTAAACCTTTTTAAATTAGGGAATATTTTAAACATCCACAAGTAGACAAAATAGTATAATGAACTCTGTCATCCTACATCCAGCTTCAACAATAATAGCCAATCTCCTTTAATCTATAATCTCATTCATCTTTCCTTCCTCCAATATTATTTGGAAACAAGTCATAACATCATATCCCATTGCCCATAAAGATTTTAGTATATTTCTTAAAAAGAACTTTAGAAACCCACACACTGAGGCAGCCATCTTGCTCTTCCTGTGTGCTGGTGTTGGAGGACCCTCCCTGCTTTGGGTCTACCAACAGCATAAATCAAAAGGTAGCCAGACTTCGGGCTCAGGCCGGGATAGGGGCAAGGGTACAGCTTGCAGAAAGAAGGTGGTACAGAGAATAGCTACGGCTGATGACAAAAAACTTCAGAGTTCTCTGAAAAGACTGGCTGTGAATAATATAGTTGGTATTGAAGAGATAAACATAATTAAAGATGACGGGACAGTCACTCATTTCAGCAGTCACAAAGTCCAAGCGTTCCATTCCACTAACACCTTTGCAATTACTACTCGTGCAGAAGCCAAACCAATGACAGAAATGCTTTCTGGAATATTGAGTCAGCTTCGTGCTGACAGCTTAACAAATCTTGGGGAGTTAGGTGAACAGTTCCCGGAGCAGGTGTTGGATAGCAAATCGCCAAAACCAGAAGACATTAATGAGGAGGAGGTTGATGTCCCAGGTCTTGTAGGAAATTCTGATGAAGCATCAAAGAATGAAGCTAACTAAAAATCTTTTCTGGTTTTTGGACGCTGGCATGGACTAGATTTAACAAATTAGCTGTGTGGTTCCAAAGTTTTACAGGCATGGAGGACATCAACTGTTAGTAGGTCAGTAATTTATTTTGTACATTAATAATACTGTTTGTTCAGCATTTTTCAGTCATTTGATTTTGCATGTCCTCCCAGGGTCTCCTCTTTTGGTCAAAATACAAAGTATTGGTGCAGTTTGAGGGTGTTTTGATTTTTGGGTTTTTAATTTGGCTTGGGGTATTTCTGGTGTGTATATGTTTATGCATGCATGTGGGTATGTGTATATACAGTGGAAAGCAAATCAGAAACTGTTCTATTTATCCTCTTCCTTCCCCCAGTAGAAATAAACAAATCTTTACATTAAAAAACAACCCCACAATACTATTATTATACTAAAATAATCACCATTTCCTTAATATTATCAAATATGTGGTCTCGTGTCTTTTTTCCCCCTTTTTAAAAATTAAACTCATTGGGGTATCATTGGTTAATAAGATTATAAAGGTTTCAAGTGAATACTTCTATGATGCATGATGTGTATATTGCACTATGTGCCCAGCACCCAAAGTCACATCACCTCCCATCACCATCTATTTGATATCCTTGCCCTTTACTACCTTCCCCCCAACCCACGCTTCCCTCTGGTAACCACCATTTGGTTTTCTGTGTCTATGAGGTTTTAAAAAATTTTTTTAAAAATGTTTATTGATTTTAGCGACAGAAGAAGGGGGAGAGAGAGAGGTGGGGAGAGAGAGAGAGGCAGAGGTGGGAGAAGAGAAGCAGAGGTGGGGAAGGGGGTGAGAGAGATGAGAAACACGGACTGGTTGCCTCCCATACGCGCCTCCACCAGGGATCGATCCCACAACCTAGGCATGTGCCCTGACTGGGAATCTAAACCCCAACATCTGGGGGTACAGGAGGACACTCCAACCAACTGAGCCACACCAGCAAGGGCTGCCTATGAGTTTTTGTTTGTTTTTCTTTTTATTCATTTATTGCTTTCAGTTTTATATCCCACACACAAGTGAAATCATACGGTTCATAACATCTCTGTCTGACTTTTTTCACTTAGCAAGATATCCTCAAGGTTCATCCATGTCATGTTTCCCCCCCCCTTAATTTGAATTAAAATCCAAATAAAACCCACACATTGTAATTTGTTAAAATGTCTTTTAGAGCTCTTTTAATCTATAAATTCTCTCTCTATTCCATTTTTTTGGTAACAGCTTTATTGAGATATAATTCACAAATTTAAAGTGAATTATATGAAGTTTTCAGTAGAGTTGTGCAACTAACTCCACAATCAATTTTAGAACATTTTTATCAACCCCAAAAGAAACTTATACCCTTTAGCAATTACCCCCTCCTCACCTGCCTCGCACAGCCATTCACCCTAGAAAACTGCCAATCAATTTTGTTTCTATTGATTTGCTTATTCCAGACATGTCATATAAATGGAATAATGTACTATGGGGCCATTTATGAGTAGCTTTTTTTATTTAGCATGTTTTTAAGGTACATCCACATGCTAGTATGTATCAATACTTCATTCCTTTTATGGCTAATATGCCATTATTATTAAATATATCACAGTTTATCTACTCTTCAGGTGAAGGGCCCATTTCTATTTTTACCCCTTGGAATTTGACAAAATTGGTTCATTTGTCCTATAGAGGCCCCCATGGTTTGCATTCTGCTAATTGCATCACCTTGGTGTAGTTTAATATGTATGTATAAGCTCCTATGCCCTCTATATTTCCTCTGAATTAGTAGTTCGATCTAGAAATTACGATCTTTCCCCTAAATTTTTCCCCTCCCCGCTCCCGCTGCTCCTTCTCTGTCTCTTTGCTGGTCTTTCCCTTCTCCTACCCTCTTAGTATTACTAAGCCCCAGGGCTCAGTCCTTGCTCCTCTATAGCTAAAGACACTCCTTTGGCGATCTCCCTCACGGCTTTAAATGCCCTTTATATGCTGATAAGTCTCAAACTTAATAATTCCAATCTGAACCTCTTTCCTGAAATCCAGACATGTACGTACAATTGCCAATTTGATATCTACACTGTGATATGGAATCAAATTTAATATGATCAGAACTGAATTCCTTATCTTCCCCCAAATCTACCCGTTCTAAAGTCTTCCGTATCTACATCTTCCCAGCTGCTCAAAACCAAAAGCCTTGGCTATACTTGCTGCCTCTCTTTACTTTACATTTACAGTGAAAATCCTGTTCGTTCTACCTTCAAAAATATCCAGAACCTGATCACTTCTCCCGACGTCCATAGCTACAATGCCAGCAAGCCACCATTATCATAACAGCCTTCTGGAGATACCTATAGGTGACTCTGCCGCTCCTCTTAGCCTCCTAGTCTTCCCATCAAACTCCAAGTAAATGCCAAAGTCCTTACAAAGGCCTGAGAGCCCTCGGAAGTCTCCCACACCTTTATTTACCAATATGTTCCCCCTTGCTCACTCCAGACTAGCCACCTTCATCTCCTTCATTGTTCCTCGATCACGCCTAACAAGCTTCTGTATCCGGCCTTTTGCACTTGTTTTTCCTTCCTTCTGGAATGTCCTTACTTCAGATTGTCCCAATTTGCTTCCTCACCTCTTTCAGGTGAGGGTGGGCTCAAATAGATCTTCTCATAAAGGCCTTCCTTTACTATTCTGTAAAATTGTAACCAATCTCATCTTCACCCCCTAGCGCTCTTCCACTATTTCCCTTTCCTGCTTTACTTTTCTCGAAAGCACTTATTACCTTCCAAAATACTACTTAATTAATGTGTTTACTGAATTCTTTATTGCCTTCTATGAGAATTTAAATTCCAAAAGTGTAGTTGTTTTGTCTGTACACGTTTGTATCCCCAAAACCTAAAACAGTGTGAGGCACACAGCATCATCGATGTCAGCTCTCTTTCACCTATGCGGTTGTGACCCCACCTCTAGGGATGCTGTAGATACACTATGCAAGAATACAGGCAACTGCCTATGTGAAAAATTGGAAGTAGAACGGTATTTGTGTAAAGCAAGATGGACTAACGATGGAGAAGGGTGTTACCTGTAATACCATATAAAAATGTAATAGTGTATGTCAATTATACCTCAAAATAAAATAAAATAAAAAGACATAAGTCAAGGCAGGTGGCCCAAAGTGCTATGATGGGTGTGGCAGTCCCACAATCAAGAATAAAGGACCATCACCTTAGGAATGTGTCTATGGTCCTGGCTGGCAATTCCTACAGTGAGCCACCTCCAACTGAAAGAATAACACCTGAAGCTACCCCTCTACGAGGAGGACAAAATTCCACAGATATCTTCTATTATCCTACTTACTATTCTTACCATCTATTTATAGGCTGGATAGAAAAGATGCTGATACTCAGAACTGACATCATCACTTGTAGGAGGCTCAGTTTTTCAGATATTGGTCCAAGAACCAAAAGATGGGTAGAATGCTCTCTCCCACCTCTTCCCTACATCCTTTTTGTTCTTAGGGTTAAAAGAGGTGGAAGGGAGAGGGAGACACGTTTCTCTAGAGGAAGCCTAGGAATCTTAATTATGGTTTTTAAAATTCAAAACCAGTATTTCAATATTCTTGTCTTTATATATAAATATTTAATACTATGCTATCAATTTAAAGATCAAAAATGGCATGGACAGATATTCTTCAGTTACACGGTATGTAAAACAATATACCGTTTTTAAAAAAATGACATATATAAATGTTACAACACAGATCTGGGCCACAATCTTCTAGGGCTCCCTAAAACTTTATCTACAATTAAAGATAACTACTTTATCAAAACAAAATAAAAAAGTCTAGAAGATACTAGACAACCAAGAGAAGTAATATTTTGAAAACTGTCACTCTCTACAGAGGTTACGTTCTCCTTAACCAAACCCAATGGACTAGAAAAAAATTTTTTCAAAGAAATAAGCTTGTACATAGTAGTGTGTTTTATTAATATTGAACATTGTTTATATTACTTCAATTTCCATCATTCTTGATTTGTCAACCATCCAAAGCTAACCCAGTGAACTACGGAAGATTCAATTCTCAAACACTTCACATATATCTTATTCCAATTAGGTTTGGTAAATTTGGGGTAGAGGGAGACAATCCAGTTCAGTCTGGTATCAGGTGCCACATTTGAAGTAATTATCAAAATAATTCACAGCTTTAATAGACAAAATGACTATCTTTTTTTAAAAAATGAAAAAATAAACCAGTCTCGAAATGTGAAGATTTTAAGTTCAAAGCAAATAAATTCATGTTATAAGAAGTATACAAAGACAGTTACTCTTATGGCTAACAGACATGAAATGATGCTCAATGTCTATAATGATCAGAGAAATGCAAATTAAAACTACAACGAGATATCACGTCACACCTGTCAGTATGCTATCTTCAATAAATCCACAAATGACAAGTGTTTGCAAGGATGTGGAGGAAAGGGAGCCCAAAGCACTATTTAGGAGTGCAGATTGGTGCAGCTACCGTGGAAAACAGGAGTTTCTTTAAAAAATTAAAAATGGAACTGCCTTATGACCCAGCAATTCCACTTCTGGGTATTTATCTGAACAAACCCAAGACACCAATTTGAAAGAACATAAGCACCTCTATGTTCATTGCAGCACGAGTCACAATAGCCAAGATATGGAAGCAGCCCAAGTGCCTATCAGTAGAGCCGAGTGGATAAAAAAGAGGTAGTGCATATATATATATATGCGGTGGAGTATTACTTGGCCATAAAAAAGAATGGAATCTTACCATTTGTGACAACATGGATGAACCTTACGCTAAGACAAGTCAGACAGAGAAAGACAAATACTATATGATTTCATTTTTATGTGGAGTCCAAAGAACAAAATAAATGAACAAACAAAATAGACACAGACTCATAGATAAAGAAAACAGACAGACTAATGGTTGTCAGAGGTGAGAGGAATTGGGGGACCGGGTGAAGAAGGTGAAAGGATTAAAAAGTACAAATTGGGAGTCACAAAATAGTCCTGGGGATATAAATTAAAACACAGAGAATACAGTCAACAATATTGTAATGACTATGTATAACTGCCTAACCACTGGGCTGTGCACCTGAAACTAATACAAAATAATATTGAATGTAAACTGTAATTGAAAAAATGGAATTAAAGAAAAAGACAGTTATTCTTAGCAAATCAAAGTCCCTGAAATGGTAATACAATTCTGTTTACTTTACCCGAGGTAGTGAGGTACTTGTATTGTGGATTCTCGGGACGTTTTCATTTAAAATCGAGCCTATTCAACCAAGAGTTACTGATCTCCCACGCGTCAAGTACTGAGCCGTGTGAGGAATACAAAACTGAAAGAGACCGTCTCTGGGGGCCCGAGAGGGAAGGGCGAAGACTGACGGATCCCTGCACTGGCGTGGAGGTCATCCCCCAGACGGAGAATTAAATACAACCTTCTCTTGTATTTATAAACACTAAAACGAAACCTATACTGCCCCACAGACTGCTCCAAACTCAATCGAAAGAGAGGAGGGCGGGCGGCAGGTGGCGGACGGCCTCCGCTTCGTGCCTTTGTTGACTGTCGCCGCCCCCCACTTTCCCTGGCCCCGGATCCGGGCTCCGGCACTAGGCGACAGGGATCTGGGAGCTGGGGGACGCAAAGGCACCCGAGGGCCACACTGGGGCTCCCAGCCAGCCTGGGAGGCTCGTTGGACTGGGTCGGGCCAGGCCCATCCGGGCACGGAAGGGGGCGGTGGGCGCGCCGGGTAGCGAACGCATCGCGGCCTCACCTTGGACACCATTTTCTTGAGCTGACTCTCCGACACCGCCATGGCGGCCACCTCGTGGCTTCTGTCCCCGTAGGCAGGGGGTCAGCCGCTCCCGGGCTGCCCCAGGCCGCCCCACACAGCAGCACACTAAGTGGCCAGCCCCCCACCCCCCCGCCTCTAACAACAGGAAGTCGGCAGCCACGACAGACCTTCCGCTTCCTTTACGTCACTTCCGAGGTCATCTGTGAAGCCGGTTACCTCCCACCTAGCTGCTGCTCAGGTGCGGTCAGGTCCCAATGATGAGGGCATCGTGTTGTGAAGGTCCAAACTCTGGGCTGGGACAAGGCCGCTAGGTTTTGTTCACAGTTGCCCTTTGACTAGGGGAGCAGGTGCAGGGAGGGGAAAATGTACTGTGAAGTTCTTGCCAATGAGCTTTAATAACTGATTCATCAAATGGGAGGACACTGGGCTGAGTCAGGAAATCTGCCACTGACTTGCCCTTGTGATAATAGCAAGCAAGTGCACTTTTAGCTCTGGTTGAAGTTTTTAACATTTTTAAGAGGAGAAGCTTGCTTTGAATGATGCCCAGGGTCTCTCTGATTATCAGGGTTTTGTTTGAAGCTTAAAAGTTCTTAATACTACATTAACAAGGTGCAAGGGCAGAGCACTAGTTTCACAGAAAGCATGGCGGTAACTTCTCCAGGAAACCACTTCCCTGAGTCAGAACTTCTCTGTGCCCAGCTATAAATGATAATACAGGCTGCATTCTACATTGCACTATATTTGTGTACTATCCTGTCCACTGTCCAAGTCCAAGTCTTTGAGGGCAGCCTCATCTTCAGAAACTCATTGCCGTGTACAGCTCAAAAGAACTCGATCTTAATTGAATTTCTACTACCAATAAGAGTTCTTCATAGTCATTTATATTGGTCATTGCACATCACCGTCAGTTTTAAGAACAATGTCATTGAAGATACTGTAAAACTTTGTTTTGATGATGTGAGCATGGTAATTTGGATGATTTTAGCCTCCTGCTAATGATGAACAGGCTGTAGTATTAATTGCCTTCTAAACTGGCACCTAAGTGAAGGTCATATACACAAAGAGAGCATAACTGAAACCACGTGGAAGCATCATTATAAATTGTTGCACGCACACACAAACACAACACAAACTATTCCAATAGGTATAATTTTTTTTTAATATGGACAACATATATTAGTAAAGCATACAGCTCCTGTCAAAACTGTAAGGGAGTCTATCTTGCTACTGCACCTTTTTAATGTCACTTAAAAGCAATGTGGTTTTCAAACGGTTTCTAAAGCCACAGCTTAACTCAGGAATACCTTCATCTAGAGCAACTCTGCTTTTATCAATCAAGAGAGTGCAGGTAATACATTGTTTTAAAAGTTTTCTTGCCAAAAATAATCTAAAGTTTGAAAACAATCAACAAAATCCAGTCTCTTCATTTTGCACTTAAGCCACTTAAAATGAAATAACTAAATATCTTGGGGACCATACAATTATATGAAAGAATCTTTCTCTTCAATCTGAATAAATTTCCTTCCACTCAATAAATTAAGAATATGGTGATTTTAAAGTCAAAGTTTATTTTATTCACTATTTTTGATATTTAAGGAAAACTACAATGTAAAACTGGAGAAATATTTATTCCTGTTACAATATCAAAGAATCATTTTAATCCAAGCTCCACTAAAATTCATAACGAGACATTACATGATTTTGGGAAAAAAGTGAAACTTAAAAGCAGCATCGTGAATGTCAAAATATCACCAAATCATAGTGAGGTGGTGGCAGTACTGCTTCTTGACTTGTATATGGAATATGTACAACATGGCTGGTAATATTCAACACTCAAGGAACTACCTGATACAAGGAGCTATCTGATAGAATTACTTCTATATTGTGGGCTTCTAGGGCAAGAGCTCTTACCATTGAATCCTCATATTCTAACAGTACTTCGAACAACAGACGTTCAATAAGAATGTTATATTGACATGTTTCTTTTATAATTAATGTAGTGAATTATTGGCAATTCATTTATAATATAATATCTTATAGTTGGGTTATTAAGAGCATAGTAGTTATTAGAAATTATCTAATTTCTCATTAGATATCTGATATTAAAAAAGGCTAGTTGTGTTTCTAAAAAACACAAGATTTGTTCTTTCAGTTTTACTTTCCTATCTCATGCAAATAGGCAATGAAGATACATTTTTGGAGTAACAGCAAAATAATCTATCCCTTGAGTGAGCTTACACAGAGCTAATGCTCATCTCTTCAAATGTCTAAGGTTTTTATACTACTTAATTCTGGTGGGAATCCTTCCAAGCATATGAAATACTTTCCTACCTTCTTAAACATAAAACACAATATAATTTCACCTTTCCATAATGATTTAAACTTATCATTATAAGTACCTGTTATACTAAATCAACATTAGTGTGACCATTTCCTCTCTAACGAGGGTGTGTCTGCCCTTGTAAACCACTGGGCTCCTATCTCTGTGCCCAGGTATGGATTCACTTATGATATGCTTTCAAAATGCCTGGACTTCTTCATAGTACTTATTACATTTTCAATTGTACAGGTATTTGTGACATTTGATTATTATGTCTCCCATACTAAATTATAAGAAACATAAGGGCTTGTACCTAGTCCAAGTTTGCTCATCACTGTATCTGCAGTAGCTAAAAATGCAGTACCTGGTGTACAGTAGGCTCCCTGTCAATACTACCTGAATGACCAAATAAACACATACCTCAGTGGATACCCCTCTCTGCTATTTGCTGAGGGCAAGCCTGGGAAGTCCGGGAATTAATCTTTCTAAAAACTATGTTGGAAAAAGAGTCCTCTCCTACATGACAAGGGGGCAGTACAGAACCCCAGCTTTAGGGTCTGGTGGTGACTATTTTGGCTATTAGGCCTTTACCCTCTTCTAGTACTTAGAAAAAGTAGGAGTTATATGGATAAGTGCCCTTTAACCATGAGCTCTTGGTCACTGAAACTCAATTTCTTCCTCTATAACACGATGATAATAGTCCCTACCTCGATGGGTTATTGTTGGGGATTCAATAAAATAATAATGTGCTCATCACACTGCCTGAAATATATGAAGTCTTGATGTTAGTTGTTACTATTAGTTGCATGCCACCTTAGTAATAATATGCTATCTGTCACATATGAAGATACTGTTATTGACGCACCATCAAAGTGGATGTACTCTGATCATTTCTTTAGAAGTCGTTCAAGGATCTGCTCAGAATAATCAGTCCATCCAACCTCTCCCCCTCGTATTTTAGGGTTAAAGTAAACTGCTTGGCTTTCATTCACAATCTGTTTTCACTGAAAATACGCATTTCTCTATGATTCTACTAATGTTACAGTGAGTTTATGAGATGTTAGAGATCTGATATTGCCCAGAAAGAGAGGATAGAAAATTTCAAAAGGGACAGTCCCCCTGGAAGTTAAACTATACCTTGTCTTCATATATTAAGAAAATTTAATTTTCCCCTTTACTATTTTAAAGTATATGTAAAATTCTTTTCCATATTTTGGTAGCTCATTTATTGAAGAGGGAAAACCAAATGCTTTATTACCATTACTACCAACTGTATTGTAAAGAAGGAACCATACCTTAAATTGTGGATCCTTTGAATGTATACCTAGGACAGATTTCATAAATCCATACTGGGCTTTTCAGCTCATCATGTTTACTGTAACTGTCAAAGAATAATTTTCTTCTAAAAATGTATTACTTTCAAAATATTTCCGAAGTGCTGAATGTGCTCTTAGTTGAGGATACATAGTTTTTTATGTTGTGCATATTACAGGTAGTGTTTACCTCTGCTACAGGTTTAAAGAACCATATAGATCCCTAGAACAAGAAAATTGGATTTTTCCCTCTCCTTATCTAACTCTCTAAGAATTAAAATTACAAAACTAACCAATAAACTATCTACCTTGACCAAGCAGTTGATAAGGATAAGTAATAAGATACAGAATTTCTCAATCCTATATGTGTTGGCAAAATTAAATAACCTTTCCTTTCAGACAACTCTGAAGTTGAGACTCAAAGTTTTAACTGTTGTTGGAGAGCATGGAGCGATGATGCGCTGCTTTGGAGCTTCTCAGTCACTCTGTCTTCTTTCACTGTGCTTTTGATGACTTCAGATACCCCATTGGTTCCGAGGATGCAAGGCAAACTTAAAAACACTTCACTATTTATATCATAATATCCCTGAAATGAATAAAATTAGATTATAATAGAGCTGAATCACTGCAAAGAAGTTAATATCATAAATATGGTTACTTTCTTGCTTTTATAGCCCTAGTACAAAGTGATACATTTGAACTTAAAAAAAATTGTTCATTTATTTTCTAAACTCACATTATAGTTTCAGAAATTGTTTGTGAGACAGGAGGGACTTGGCCAGAAACATCTCCTCATGGGCAGGGAGCTAGCGCCTGCAACGGGGGGCGGGACGGCGGCTAAGATGGCCGCGTGGATTCCCAGGGGAGGGGCACAGGCTGGGTCCTGGGTGCAGTCAAATACAATAATTTGTTTTAAGTTTTCCTTTCCATGTTTTATTTCTCCTGGTCTTCCTAAGTTTTCAAGAAAACTTGGTTACGTATTCGTGCCTGGTCTTAGCTGTGCTTTAGGGACTTTATACTTGGGATGAAGTGGTAAGGGACAAACTGAACTGGAGAGTGTACACTGATGACCGGTGCAGTTTGGGGCGACCTGGCTGATGTGATAAATGACAACCAGAAGTTGTTTATGGAATATATAAGTGCTTCCTGGGAATTCCCTAAAATTACATGGGGGTGAGGAGAAACATGGTGGAAGTCCAGAATTTCCATAGGCAGGCAGGACAGGGCTTAGGCAAAGCTGTCTCCTCCCAGGTGTTACTCTAAAAGCTGGTGATATTAAAGGCACTTGTTACAGTGTGAATAGCACCTTTTCTGATTTTATACTAACAACAAAAGCTTAAAAATATGATGAGAGAATGAGAATAGGAATTACCTTTGCTAAAATTGAAACAGAATGCACTTTCTTTTTATCATTTACAAGACTGTCAACCATGTCAGCTACTGACAGTCCAACAGACCAGGATCTTTGACCTTTTCCCCTTAATAATTCCATGGCTCTAGGTTACAAAAGAAAAAAAACCCCTCAGAAAATGAATAAAATATGCATTTAGTTTTACCTTCTAGTTACGATATTAATTACATATTTTTATAACACAGAAATAAGAGCTATACAGTAATTGTTAGGAAAACCTACAGATAAACTAATCACTAAAATTTTTCTTAAAATATCAAACAGTTCACAGAATGAAATACAAATGGCTTAATAACATAAAAATACGCTCACTACTGCTACTATTTAACTAAATATGAATTAAAACAATAAATACACCAGTTTTGCCCATCAATATTGGCAAATATTTAAAAAATTGGTAACTACTTTTAGAGACGCTATGAAGAAGCAGGCATTCCCGTAACTGCTGGCGAGAGCTATCTTTTAGGAGAAAGATTAGGCAACATCCGACCTAGAAATTCCCCTTTCAGCAATTTGTCCTACAGCAATATGCTCAAGTGTGCAAAGATATACAAGTAAGTATGTTTGCCTTGCTTGAGACAGAAAGAATTCTGAAAATAATTCATCGAAAGTGACTGGTTAGCCTAACCCGCTGGGCTCCGTGGGTTGGGTATCATCCTGTAGAGAGAAGGGTGGCTGGTTCGATTCCCAGTTGTGGGCCAGGTTGCAGGTTGGCAGCATGCAAGAGGCAACCTGATCGATGCTTCTCTCACTCACCGATGCTTCACTCCCTCTCTTTCTCCCTCCCTTCCATTCTCTCTAAAACACTAAATAAAATATTTTTTTAAAAAGTGACAGGTTAAATAAATCACAACCGAATGTACTGCCATGTAGCTCTTGAGAAGGATAAAGCAGATTTATAGGTACAGTATGGAAAAATGTCCAAGATATATTACCAAGGAAGCAAATCAAGTTACAGGGTAATATGAATGACAATCTATTATTATAAAAATAATAAAAACTGATGTTTGCAGAAGCATTGAAAAAAATGTTTGAACATGTGGGCATTAAACTGGTGAAAATAACTTCTAGAGAATGGAATTATCCCAGCTTTTCACTTTCTATTTTATAGATATCTACAGGGAAGTTTTATAATAGTATACATTCTTTTTATAACTAATAAAAAAGGATAGAAATAAAAAAATGTTTCTTTTTTCTTCCTTTTAAAAGCTATGCATACAGGATTGTATAAAGAATCAGGTTAGAATAGATTATACAACATACCACTCACCAATAAAGGAATATTCTTTCCAATTTTTATATTCTGAAAACCATAAGCTGAAGGGTATTTTTAAAAAAAGATATTATGTATTTATTTATTTATTGAAGGGATGGGAAGGAGACAGAGAGAGACATCAGTGTATGAGAGAAACATCGATCAGAAACACTGGTTTTGCCTCTTGCCCCCCAACTGGGGACCTGGCTTGGCAACCCAGGCACATGCCCTGACTGGAACCGAACTGGTGATCTTTTGGTTTGTGGGACGATGTCCATCCCTCTAATCCACACCAGTCGGGGCCATATGCTGAATGTTCGAAAAGCTAAAAACCTCCACCACTCAGACTGCAGGAAAGAATGTCATTATGTGATGGTGAAACAAAAAATGGCATGAAAATATATAGAGAGTCCAACCTACAGACCCCCAGAAGGCCTCTGAATAAAGCAAAAGATAGACGGATCTGTGCATTATCCTTTGTTTTTGCCTGAACTTAGACTAATTTCTAAATGTATTTATGTGTGATTAATAAACACATATTAATTTTAAGTGGTATGCAGAAATTCTCTTCTACATTTCAGAAATTCTCAATATCCTCAGATGTTTAAATAGAGAAACAGCAAATCACTGTCTACAAATCAGGAACCTGTTCTGCCCTTTAAGTGTCAACTGTGTATCTTAAAGTTTGCAAAGTGCTCTTGGATCTACTTTTAGATAAGAAATCAAAGAACAGAAAACACTGCTCCCTTGTACTTTTGGATTTGTCCATACTTGCCAGTTTTGTCTGTAGGAGCCTAGAAAGCACATGCTGTGTAAACAGCTCTTATGTTAGCAATGAAGGACACGATTGTCAGTTGGAGAAATGCAAATTTACAGTGTTACCTGCTGGTCAGCTGCACCTGAGAGTTATGATTCATTACTTCTTCTTGGCCACCCCATCTGGTCACTGAAAGTAAATGAAAATTAATTATATTTTGTCAATAACTCTAATAGGATTATGATGTGATAAATAATTGTGTGCAGTCAAGGGTACCTCTATTAAACATTAAATAAACATTTCCCCCCTCTTCTAGCAATAGATACGTATACCACTGATGACGCTCAATGTGTTGTACTGACTGCCTGGGGCAGGAGAGACTTTGAGCTGGAATCCCCAAAACACATGATCCCCGAAGTCTACTTACCTGTTTTCTCTCATCAACAAAGTTTTACCAGGGCCATTTTAAAGTAGAAAGCTTTCCCTCCTCAGCAGGCTGTTAATAATAGGATCTCAAGTACTGCAAACACTTGACGTTTGATCAGCTGGGAACCACTCAAAGACTAATTTCTCTCACCAGGTGAAGAATAATTTGGTCACCTATTCTGGGCTAGAGTTCCGCAGCGGTTAAGACAGGTGAGGTCCTGTTTCCTAACAGTATCTTTTCTTTGGTGTTATCCATTTCCTCTACTACACTAATTATAAAAACAATTCAAAATTCAAAGCTATGCCTGTGAACTAAATATACCACATTTTAATACTGAATTGAAAGTTAACATTTTGAAATCTTTCTAATATTCACCTGCTTCTCATCTGTGTGGAGACATTCTTTGATATAAATTTTTGTTTGAGTAACCAAAACAAAAATACATTCAGGTATATAAGACTATCTTATGTTTAAAATACGAGACTCTAAACTGCATTCAGAAGTCGGCCATTTAGTGATGTGTCAATAACAAAGAACACCAGGTGTATCCAGATGCCTCCTGTTCGCAAACTGATTATAAGCTTTTGGGGGGCAGGGACCATGTGTTCATCTTTTGTGTCCTCTCACACATATTCTTTGCCATGGTAAGGAATGGTCAGGAGCGCCCTTGCCAGTGTGGCTCAGTTGGTTGGAGCATCTTCCTGTACACCAAAGGTTGGGGGTTTGATTCCCAGGCGGGGCACATACCCTAGGTTGCAGACTGACTCCCCAGTTAGGGGGCATATGGGAGGCAACCAATCAAGTGCTTCTGTTTCTCTCTCTTTATAATTTTCCCTCTCTCTAAAAATCAATAAATATATTGTTTTAAAAAAGAACGCTCAGGAGATAATACAGAACTGACCTCACACACAATCCATAATTATATTTTGCAACAAAGAGGAAAATATATTTGTATTAAGTTGAAAAACATGGAAACCAAAAATTGTTTTATGAAAAATATAAATAAATGTGGACAGAATGAGGGATTTTAAAAATTGTTTTACTTGGATAGAAGGATTATACATGAATTATTTTCTAGAAAAATACTGGTACATTATTAGTATATTCAAAATACATAGAAAATTACAGGAAACTGTTATATGAAATAAAGCCTTAACAAACTTTGGAGAGATGAATAAAAAGGACGAGGTAGGTATAAAAAAAGATAAAAGGACAGAACATCTGGAAATTATTTATGAGTATTACTGCTATTATATATTATACAACAATCAAATCCTTAATCCTTCCTCTCTGAATTCTGACTTCTAAGAGCCATGAGAAGAGAACATTTGGAAAGAGTCAGAAAGTTTCACTACATTCATGTTTGCTTGTAACAGTCATTAGAAAACTATTAAGTTTAGGTGGACTTAATTATTTCATTTTTTGTTCATTTACTGCCCAACCCTTCAAACTTCCTAAAATAAGTCCCTCCTAGTTTAAGGAGCTCTTTCAAATACTGTACCTAATATCAATCCTAATCTTTCTGGTTCTACTTCTCAAGAACAGTAATCCTCTGAGCCCCGAAGTTTTAATGAAAAATGACCATAGGATAGTGTTTTTCCATTACATATAACACCTGCCCCCTCAATAAGATGGATGCCCAAAGCAGATGATCAAGCACACTGTTCTGAGGTCTGGCCTTGGATTTCTAAAATGCCATTTGAAGGAGTGATCTGCAGTTCACATATGATTTCAATATCACAGCTGAAAACTGCAGCTCCAAAGCACATGTTTTGCTACCTATTTTGATGGGGGCATAATATGAATGACTTCTGGTCACAAGATGGTGTCAAGATCATTCATTCATTTCAAAGCATGTACTGAGACCATTCCAAGGAGCTTACAGTCTGGTGTGGTGAACAGACAAGTAAATAATGCAGTTATAACATAGTGTGATAATGTTTATAGTAGCAGCGTGAACTTACTTAACCTGGAGAATTCAGGAAGCCTTCCTGGGAGAGGTGGCACTCAAGCCTAGTTTTGAAGGGTAGGCAGGAATTAGTCAAATGAATGAATGTTCAGGGAAAGGAAGCATTAGGTGCAAAGGCCAGGAGGCATGAGAGTGCATGAATCATTCAGGAAACTGCAAGTTGACCGTCTGACTAGCATCGAATGCCTGGTAGAATGGCAGAAGATGAAGCTGGGGAAGGAAGCAGGAAACAGATCCGAAAGGGTCTTGTATGTCATATAACTGTAGTTGTCATTTGTCTCTGAAATACTTGAAGAGAATAATTTTACTTACACACCTACTATTATTATGTGTCCCAATCCTAATGTTGTTTTACTTCAATGTGTGCTTTTACATATCCTTTTGTCAATTTTTAACACTATCTTGCTGATGACTGTAACAACAACTACCATTTACTGAGCATTTACTCAGTGCCAGACACTGTACTAAATGCTTTAGATAAATTATCTAATTAAGTAACAGCAAGCAAAAGCACAGCTTTGGAGTGGATCAGGGTTCAAACCTCAGTTTTGCCCTTACTAGATGCCCTTACAAGCAAATTAGTTTTAAGCTTTCTCATCTATTAATTTGGAAAACCACCACGTCCTTTGCAGGGTAAGATATGCAAACCATTTAATACACATAGTAGCCACTCAATATAAAATAATAATTATAATTGTTTTTATTGCAGTGGTATCACTTAAAAATATAGCCAATTGGTATCTATACATGAAACCAGCAGAGGGAGCCTCTAATCCAGTTCTAGCTTCAGGGCCAACCTAAGTATACCTATCCATGGACACAACTTATCTCTGAAACAAAGCAGAAGACAGGATAAAAAATGATCCCGCAGTGGTATCTAGATGGAAGACAGGGAGATGGGTTGGGAAGTACATAGGTAGCTTCAGTGGCATTGGTAATGTTCTTAATAATTGAGTGTGGATTCATGAATGTATATTCTATTATTATTTAAAAAATACATACACATTATATGCATTCTTTTATATGTGTCAAATATTACATATTATACTTAAGTGATCTCAATTCACATGCACCTATATCCCTCTATTCTAGTTCCCATTTGAGAGCTCAGGACAGAATTACCATATCCTTCCTTGTGCTTTTATCCTACTTCCCTCGGACCTGTCTCTAAGCTTCCTAAAGACAGGGTCAATTTCTTATTCATCTAAATAGCTCTAACAGCAGTCAGCACAGTGTTGTAGATTTATTTATTGTCATATCATTCTTTATTTTCTCTCTACAATTTGTGATATTCATGCAATATTGTGAAATGTTCTAATTCATTAAAAAATTGTCACTTATTTGGGGGACTAGTTAAATAAATTTTGGTATATCCAGTAGTTAAAAAGAATGAAGTACATATATACATATATGTACACGTATGTGTATATATAGTGATCATTTTCGAGTCATATCAATAGTAAAGGGGCAATGTAGAGAATAATGTATGATGTACATTTCATGCATGCACTTGTCTATTCACAAAACATATCTCTAAGATTACGCCAAAAACGGCTAACTGTGATTGCTTTTAGAGAAAGCAAACTGGGTGTCTTGCATAGAATGGAGACATTTTTCACTGTATATCTTTTTGTACTACCTAATTTTTTTATGATGTGAATGTATAACTTTTTCAACTAGAAGTAAACTAAAGTCGACTAAAAGTAAAGTTATACATTAACTTACACTTTTAATGAGAAGGTGTACACACAAAATTCAAACTGATCAGAATAAACAGCAGTTTCACAAAAGACTAAATGTCATGAGACAATATATGTTTAATCACCATACAGCTAACAATAACTTTTAGCTCAAAGGGATGAAAAAAATCACTGCGGAGTGTTGTGGTCAGGAAAAACATCATAGTGTTTTAAATAAGGGGTCCTGACGGAGACCTTGAAGGATGAGATTTAAACATGCTGAGAGGGAAGGAGACGGGATTATGGAGGAGGTAAATGCAGTGGGCAAAGGTGTCCGTGGCTGACGCAAAGCTGTGGGGCAGGCTAGGAGGCTCAAGACCTGGGTTTTAGTCCTTCTTTGACCTAGAAAGCTATAGGCTCCTGGGCAGGTCACTCTTACCATCCTGCACCTATTTCTGACTCCCAAAAACGAAGTATAATTGATGATCCCGTGGGTTCCTCCCAGCTCTTTAGTAACATGACTACCTCCATATCTATAACTGGGAAATAAAATTAGGGTTATATTTTGGGACTCTTTGAATGCCAAGCAAAGGAATTTAATAGTTTGGTCAGAGGAAGCCAGTGAAATTTTTTGAAAAGAGGAATATAATTTAGGAAGATTGTAGTATTTGAAAACATATAGTAAACACTGTAAGTTTTGGCTGATATCATTATTAATTTGGTAGACTGGCGGGGGTGGGGGAGAGAGCAAACTAACTGGGAGACTTGCAACAATCAGATTAGCAAAAGGTCAACATGGACCAGAACTCAAATGGTGCAGTGAGTAAAGTTCAGGTCTCAGGTTTGTTCAAATCCTTAAACATTCATTACTCTAATACATCTGTTTCAAGTTCTTGTTCACTACTCTTTTCTAGGGTCCTACTGATTAGTGTTTAATGTCGGGGGCATTTTGAACCTGAATGGCATTTCTGCTTGAATTATACCATCAGGTTTTGCAAAGGTTTATTCTATAGCCTGACTCTTCCTGGCACTGAACTTTCTAGGTAACCAGTACTGATGTACACAGATTTAAAAAACTGTTGTATTTCATTAAAATGATTTTCTTAAAAATTATACAAATACTACATATCCATAATGACAAAATTAGAAAACACAGAAAAGTACAAATTTTTACAAGTTACCTCTAACCTAGACAATAACAGCTGTTAATATTTGGCATTAAAGCACACAGGAAGCTTTAAACTTTAAGAAAGTTTTGAGGAAATATAAAACCTGACTAAGGAGTCTTGCTTAATTGTAAATTTACAGAAAAGTAAATATAAGTAGAACAACATGTTTGAGGACTCTATTCACAGCACAGGACATGTTACAAAGAAGGCACCCAAATTGTGGAGCAAAAACCAGCTAAACTCCACAATTCTTGAGTCCTAGATGTATCTGAATATCATGGCCACTAGTGACTTAGGTTATCAGTGTAACTAATAAAAATGTATTTCTTACCTTTGTCTTCTCCCTGCTCACCA
Organism: Pteronotus mesoamericanus; assembly: GCF_021234165.1. Taxonomy (NCBI): domain Eukaryota; kingdom Metazoa; phylum Chordata; class Mammalia; order Chiroptera; family Mormoopidae; genus Pteronotus; species Pteronotus mesoamericanus. The sequence continues at coordinate 41,819,758 of NW_026555277.1, read as the reverse complement.
ATAACCCATACTTGTTTTCCTGAAGTTTGTGCTTTCAAAACATTTGTAATAATATATTGTAATCTCTGTGAATCCAGATTGCATCCGATTCCAATCACTCTATTTGCAGGAAATGCACTCAGTTTCCATGTCACATAGGTCATGATTTCCACTAAATATTGCACACAAGATGAAAATGTAAAGATTTTTAAAAATATACTTCTAGCCTAGTTCATAAACAAATATTTATTATTTTACTAAGTATATTAGAACTTGTATGCCCTCTTCTTAGGTCCTAAATGCACTGTAAGGCATAATATATTTCTAATGTATATTAAAAACATGAATGAGATTTCAGCATGACTTAACATAACTGTTTTTATTTTATTTATTTGTTATTTTTTAGAGAGAGGGGAAGGAAAGGAGAAAGAGATGCAGAGAAACATCAATGTGTGGTTGCCCTTAACATGCCCCCTATGGGGGACCTGGCCCACAACCTAGGCATGTGCCTGGACTGGGAATTGAACCAGTGACCCTTTTGTTCTCAGACTGACACTCAATACACTGAGCCACACCAGCCAGGGCACATAACTCTATTGTTAAATATAAATTCTTAAGAGTGGAAAATAATTTCCTAGAATAGTTAAGCAAGAAGGATGAGAACGGTACAGAAAATGAGAAGATAATTTTTTTTATTGATCAAGTTTTCTTTTACATTTAAGGCTAAAATTCTATCTTTAAATTAAAATATTGATTCACATACCACCACTCTGCAGTATAGGAACAAAAACACAACTACTTTTTTCTTACATGTCAAAAGGATGTCAGGAATTAAAGAGACCAGTTCCCTCAGACAATTACTATAGGAAAACAAGTGAAATGCATACCATACTCCTATACTGGGGACATTAAAAAAAACAAAACATGTTCACCAATTTGAGTCCAGTAGCACATCTAAATGTTTTTTAGGTAAAACAGTTTCAAACAATTTAAAATATAAAATGTTAAAAATGTACTCTGGCATTCTCACTAATATTTTATGACATTTCAGATTTAACAAAAGATCTTTCACTTAAGTCACTGCATTTTTCTCTTGGAAGTTTAACTATTTTCTCACTGAAGAAAGTATGGCTAACAACCTGGAACATAGTAATAGTAGTATTATATTTAAAAATTATAACTTGTAACCTTCTAGTTAATGCCAGTCATAAGAAGTCACTGTATGACAGGAAATGGAAATACTGTATTGCTCATTATAAGAGCAATTTAACTGAATATTCTAGTCATACCTTTATAATCTAGTTTTATGACTTTTATCAGTAATGGCAACTCTACTGATGCACTGGACCATCAAATTCATTTAAAATAAAACCTTTTACCTGGTTGAGATGCAATAAGCAGGACACCGTTGTGACTATAATGTCCCAGAGCTGGCACAAGGGATCTGAACATATCCACGTTTCTCTGCACCACTTCAAGGTAGGACTGAGAACTACCCAAAGAGTTAACTGTGAAGATGACCACCTTGGAATGAGCAGAGGCAGACAGATCTATAATGAATACAAAAAAAACCAGTTTGAGCTCAAGATATAGGTTTTTTGTTTGCTTGTTTTTTAGAGGGAGGGGAAAGGAGAGAGAGTGAGAGGGAGAGAAACACCAATGTGTGAGACATTGATGGGTTGCTGCTCACACACCCTCAACCAGGGACCTGGCCCACAAACCAGGCACATGCCCTGACAGGGAATTGAACCAGCGACCTTTCGGTTCACAGACTGGCGCTCAATCCACTGAGCCACACCAGCCAGGGCTCAAGATACAGATTTTAATCAAGTTCATGTTCATAAGAAGGTTTTTCTTTTCTTCAAGTAGAGAGCTGTTAGGCTCATTTGCCCCCAGATCAATCTTATCTCTATAGGAAGTATATAAAGTGCTGATGTTTGCCATCAGAAAGAGAATTAACAGCAAGAGTGTATCTCAAGGGGGGAAGGAGAGCAATAAAAATAAACTAAATAAATTAGAGGATCCAGAACCCACAAACGAGGAACTAGTTTTTATGTAATTCACCATTTATGAGGGAAAATAAATAATATACTACAGGCAAAATGATCTTATAATCAATTATATCACTCATTTTTAAACTTTGAGCTTGGGAATCCTCGAGTTCCTTAAAAGTGATTCAGAGGCCACCTGGGAGGACTGAGAATAAGTGAAAAGAAGGCTGGTCGGCACCACTCCAGGCCACTTACTTTAACTTTGAGCAGAGTAGTTCTGCTCATATCTGTTTTATTTTTTAAGGATTCTACTCCAAAGAGGAAAAAAATAGTTTGAAAATCCTTAAATCAAGATAAAATGTTTTGGCTCATTTTTTTAACTCACTCTTTCTTATACTGAAGCCCACTGTCCTTGGTTTTAGGTTCTTCTTTCAATGGGACTTAATGCATAAGCAACTGTTGTGACTTCAGAAAAGCTGTTCTCTGGAGCTCACTGCTGTGATCCTCAAACATACATATGCTATTTTACAACATTACTCTCTGTTACACAGTGTGTTTTACAGTAAGTACATGTCAAAACAGTAGCTTGGCTCACTCCTTTCTATAATGTTTCTAGAGAGCCAAAGCAGAGTCCTGCCTGGCTCTCTCCTGTTGCTTCTTCTACCCTAAGCCACTCCTTTGTTTTACTCTCCCCAGACTTAATAAATGTGCTCTCAAAATCACCTGGACTTGTGTTGTGAAACCTTTCCTCCATGAAGTCAAGAACCCATATACTACAGGTGAGCATGAGGCAGATCCACTCTGGGCCTAGGCCCTTCTGGTAACAGCCTCTGCCCTAAAAATCATCTAGGCTCTGCCCAGAGTACTAGACTTTTAATGCTGAAAGTACTGTAACGATCACCTAGTCCAGGCCTTGACTGAGAAGTTCAGTTGGTTAGAGTGTTGTCCTGATAGGCCAAGGTTGCAGGGTCAGTCCTAAGTCAGCGCACATGCAAGAATCAACCAGTGAATGCATAAATAAGTGGAACAACACATCTATGTTTCTCTCCCTCTGTCTATCTCTCTCCCTTCCTCTCTCTCTCAAAATCAATTTTTTTAAAAAAGATTGCCTAGTCTAAATCCCTCAATTTACATATTTAGAAACTAAGATTCAAAAAAGTTAAGTGACTTACCCAGAGTCACACAGAGGCCGCAACTCTGGATATTTTTTTTAATAGCTGCTAAAACACTTGGGGGAGGGATATACATATTGTAACAAGCGTCAGATAAGCAAATAATATTCAGCTTGGTCAGTAGGATTTATTCTTGTTTCTTTCAAATCACTTTAGCGGACTGTTTGGTACATGGACTCTAGAGGTTGTGAGGCCATTTAGGATATGAGGAAATTGGTTCTTTCTGTGTGTCTCATTTTAGTATAAATTTATTTTCTCTGATTGCTTGCTTTTTAATAATTTATTGGCTAAGAACACTCATTTTAGAGTTAGAAAGATGTGGTTTGCATCCTAGGTCTGTCATGTTAGAGCTCTGACCTTTGTTAGATTATATAATCTCTGAAAGTTTAGTTTCATCATCTTTAAAGTAGGAATAATACCTACTTCTTGGCATATAGCAAAAGTGTTAAACCAAGATTCTTTTTAAAAATTCTATTTGCATTACTTTCACTAAAAACATAGTGTTAAAATAAGTTTTAATAACAACAAAAAGGGTTTTTGTATCAATAAATAAAATTTTAATGTTACAAAGGTAATTTACCTCATATTTTTCAATTTAAAACTTTTGCATATATTTTATCATGTACATGATATATTAATGCAGACATAAATATATATAGGTAAATACTATATTTGGAGATATATAAATTGGGTGTAATAGTTGTAGCAAGCCTCGGGATCCCTGTAGGGCACAATAAGTTCATTTTCCTTCTCTAGAGACAGTACAATAATAGTCGCTTTAAAGAGCCTTTTGTAGGCCTCATCTAGAGGATGCCTGGGGGAGCTGGATATTCTCCAGTGCCTGTCATTTCAGGTACTGAAGTTCTTAAGGGACCTTGTAAAAATTCCAAATCACCTTAGGGGACTGTTGAGTACATAGACCCTAGGGGTTGTGAGGCCATTTAGTACATGAGGAAATTGTTTTTTCCTATGTCTTATTAACCATCAATAACTATTGTTTCAGGTAATTGAAAGAATAGAGTCCTTGCGGGCAGATATGTAGGTCATGGTGCTTGCCACCAAATAGGGAATGTTGAATGAATGCATACTATCTTTGGGCAAGTGTCATGTTGCCCCTTGCTAATTTTGGGTGCACATTCCTGATAATACTTAATTTAATTCCTATGATATAAAGTAATTTTAATTATAATGTTAATTAACATTTTCTGAATATATTCTACAATATGGAGAAGTGCATTAATAATTTTGAGAAATTGAACTCACTGAGAAATTTTAGTAATGTCCCATCATAACAGGTACTGATGATTGCAACTGATCATCATAGAATTGTACTATGCTCCATTTGGATATTTTTTTTAATAGCCGCTAAAACACTTGGGGGAGGGATATACATTTTGGGTTGGCCAAAAAGTTCGTTTGGTTTTTCCTATAAGATGGTTCTAGTAGTGCTTAGTGTTCTTAACTTCATTCGAAACAATCTGGTTACAGTGTCATATGACAGCTGTCATAAGAGTGTTTAATAAAAAAAAAACTGATCAAAATTGGTAAATTTTTCTGTAGCCATTTTAAGATTAAAGATGGAAGAAAATAACATTTTTGGCATATTATGCTTTATTATTTCAAGAAAGATAAAAATGCAACTGAAATGCAAAAAAAGATTTGTGCAGTGTATGGAGAAGGTGCTGTCACTAATCGAATGTGTCAAAAGTGGTTTGTGAAGTTTTGTGCTGGGGATTTCTCACTGGACTATGCTCCACAGTCAGGTTGAACAGCTGAAGTTGATAGTCATCAAATGGAGACATTAATTGAGAACAATCAATGTTATACCAAAGTGGGAGACAGCCAACATACTCAAAATATACACATCAAGTGCTGAAAATCATTTGCACCAGCTTGGTTATGTTAATACCCAAGATGTTTGGGTTCCACATAAGTTAAGCGAATAAAACCTTCTTGACCATATTTCCACATGCAAATCTCTACTTACACATAATGAAAATATTCAATTTTTAAAACAAATTGTGATGGGAGATGAAAAGTAGATACTTTACAATAATGTGGAACTGAAGAGATCATGGGGCAAGTGAAATGAACTACCACTAACCACACCAAAGGCCAGTCTTCATCCAAAGAAGATGATGTGTATATGGTGGAATTAGAAGGGAGCTCTTCCGGAAAACTAAATGATTCATTCCAACAAGTACTGCTCCCAGTTAGACCAACTGAAAGCAGCACTTGATGAAAAACATCCACAATTAGTCAATAGAAAACACATAATCTTTCTTCAGGATAATGCAAGACCACATGTTTCTTTGATGACCAGGCAAAAACTGTTAGAGCTTGGCTGGGAAGTTCTGATTCACCCACCATATTCACCAGACATTGCACCTTTGGATTTCCATTTATTTCAGTCTTTACAAAATTCTATTAATGGAAAAAATTTCAATTCCTTGCAAGATTGCAAAAGGCACCTAGAACAGTTCTTTGCTCAAAAAGATAGAGTTTTGGGAAGATGGAATTATGAAGTTGCCTGAAAGATGGCAGAAGGTAGTAGAACAAAAGAGTGAATACATTGTTCAATGAAGTTATTGATGAAAATGAAAAATGTGTCTTTTGTCCCACCCAATATGTACAAGTGAGCATGCAAATATACTACACTGGGTGGGGCAAATGTAGGTTTACAGTTGTGAGTACACAAAACAGAGTTTATTCTTGTATCATTATTTATTAATTACTGTATTAATTTTCATATGAACAATGATAAATCTACATTTGCTCCTGCCTGTATATATACACACAGTTTTGCTTGTGTATGCATAGACTAAATCTGGAGAAATACTAAGGAATTGTTAAGAGTGGTTGCTTCAGGAGTCAGAGTGGGAAAACTGGTTTTGCACTTGTTTTTTGCACTTAATATTTTTATCCTCCCTCTTAAAAATTGTGCTAAAAACATATAACAAAAAATTTACCATGGTGACATTTCTTTTTGCACTGAAATACATTTTATAAAAAAGATACACACTGAAGATCCTTAAAAGTAGTCCAATGGGTAAATAAATGATTTCAGTAGCTTTGCGGTCCCATAACAGAAATTTAGCAACAATAAAACTTGCTTGTGAGAATGAAATCTTGCCATTTGCAACAGCATGGATGGACCTAGAGGGTATTGTGCTGAGTGAAATAAGTCAGACAGAGAAAGACAGTATCACCATCATACAGTATTGGTGGCGATTTGCGTATGGCTTCTTTCACCTAGCACAGTGTTTTCAAGGTTCATTTCATATTGTAGCATGTATCAGTATATCACTACTTTCTATGGCTGAATAATATTCTATGGGTGAACATACCACATTTATTTAGCCATTAATCAGTTGATGGACATTTCAAGTGCATCTTTTTGCTACTCTGAAAAGTGCCGCTATGAACGTTCATACACAAGTTTTTGTTTGAACACCTGTTTTCAGTTCTTTTAGATATATACCCAGAAGTAGAACTGCTAGGTCATATGGCAATTCTGTGTTTAATTTATTGGTGAATTAACAGTAACCTTTTCAAGACCATTATTTTTTTTCCATTCTTTAATTTTTTTTTATTGTTCAAATACATTTGTCTCCATTTTCAAGATCATTATTATAGCATATATAGATCTAAATAGCTCTATTTCTTTGAATAGCTTTATATGGATGTCTGTCTCCTATTAGTAGACATTTATATTGTTTGTATTTTTGTGATTACAAATAATGCTTCAGAGAACACTAATGCAGAAATCTTTGTGTATTTCTATCACTAGTGGGATAAGGTAAAACTACTGGGTCAAAAGGTATATGTTTTTTAAATCTGTATTACTAAGTTGTACCTATTTAAACTCTCACCAGCATTGTGTGAGGTTCCTGTTTTCTTTCTCTCAATTACTTTTATTTGATATTAAACATAGCTAATTGAATAATTTTCCTATGATATTATTTGTATCGTGTCATTTCCTGGCTGAAGACATTATTATGCTTGTCTTTTATTCCTTAATAATAATAACAGTTCCCATTATTTTAGAGAATCAATAACATGTGCTAGATACTTTACATATATTCTCATGTCATTACTTCTCATAGTTTATTTTATAGATGGCTCATATAGATTGTGGCTTAGGTCGCACAGTTAGTAAGTGGCTGAGCTGAGGTTTCAAACATATGTTTGTTATCAATTTCTTATGATTTACTCTAGAAATAGTCTTTGCATATACAAGCATAAGTTTTTGTGTGTACAGGTATATGGCGTATGTGTGCATGGAGAAAAAAGTGTTCGATAGTTGTAAATTAAAAAATAAATTCTTGCTGACATACGGAACAAAGTAAAATTTGCTCAATGGATAGTTAATTCTTTTTCTTACCCAAGGATATGTTTTTATTGATTTTTTTAGACTAAGAAAGAGGTGGGGAGGGAAGAAGAGAGAGAGACATTGATGTGAAAGAGAAACATGGGTTAGTTGCCTCCCACATGCACCCCCACAGGCCCAGCCAGGGATCAAGCCTGAAACCTTTCTGGTGTATGGGACAACACTCCAACTGAGCCACTGGGCCAGGGTGCCAGTGATTCTTAAAACACGGTTTTGGATTGATAACTTGTGTCAGAATAACCTGAGGTGCTTTTTAAAATTACAGATGCCTGGCATTCTGTCCCAGGCCTTTGGAGAAATGAAAGAACTTGGGAGCAACCTTGTCAGTGTGGTTCAGTTGGTTGGAGAGTCATCCCGTAAACTGAAAAAGTTTGAGGGTTCGATTCCTGGTCAGGGCACATGCCCAGGTTGCAGGTTCAGTCACTCGTTGGGGTGTGCGCAGCAGCTGATCAATGTTTCTTGCATCAATATTTCTCTCCCTCTCTCTCCCCGCCCTTCTTCCCTCTAAAATCAACAAGCATGTCCTTACGTGAGGAAAATAAAGAAAGAAAGAAAGAACTTGGGAGCTTGACAGGAAATAGTATGGAGTAAAAAGACTTTCTTCCACTTTTGAAATATTAGAAAGCTTCTACTCTGTTTACTCATAAATCAACCTTGAGGGTGAGGGTGTTTTCATCACTCAAAGTTGAAGAAGCTAAAAGGGGAAAAGAAATGAACCTGGAAAGGTAGGTTGGGGCCAAATTATAGGGTCAGAAGTTGAACCATTCACTGATATTTAATAATATGGACAAGCCACCTAATCTTTCCAGGTATCAACTTCCTCTTCTTTATGAGGGTTAATATAGCACAGTGCTTGACCTCACTCTGAAGCCAGACTGCCTGGGCTTGAAATTCTGGCTCTGCTACTTACTAGTTCTATGACTTTGTACAAGTTACTTAACGTCTCTGTGCCTCAGATTCTTAATCTGTTGAATGGGGATGATATTGACCCCATAGAGTGTTGTGGCTTAGATTAAAGGAGTAAATATATGGAAAGCTCTTAGAACAATATCTGACACATAAAAGTGGTATGGAAGTCTTTACTATATCCCTACCAGTTCTACTGTCTTCCAGTTCTTGAGATTTTGACTCATCACCAGATATCTATTCCAAACTCTAGAACACAGGAATTACACTTAAGAGGACTCATGAAGAACCATAATTAAAATCCATGAGTCAGTTTTGGGAGCAACCATCCTTACAATTGTGTTAGATTGTGAACTGAAATTGGGTAGCGCATTTCCCAGTGGACCCATTGCACAAGTGTTTCCTTTAGAAACTTGTTTAGAAAGATGGCCTTAGAGGCTTAAGTAAGATTGTAAAGGCTGCTGGTAGCTCACTGGAAAGTCAGAGAAAAAGGGGGTCTTAAAGACAGGACCGAGGGTAGGCCCGGGACAAGCTCCAGGTGCCCACTGCTCCCGTGGTTGCAAGTGTTGTGGGGACCCTTAGCATTTAGGAGGAAATAAAAAGCTCATGCCTGAAAAGAGGTATGGGCATGCTCTAGGGCAAGCCCACACTTACATCTTTCATTTTGAGAGTTTTTTCTCTTGTCTGTAGGCGAGAATCTTAGGGGAGAGTTTCAGCAGAATATTTGTCAGCTTTCCAGGTTCGTTTTTAATATGCTGATGCATCAAAATGAGCACATAGGAGAGTCTGAGATTATTCTTTGGTTTGCTTCACTGTTTTACTTTTATCTTGGGTCTGTCTGGCTCTAGTCAGGTTTTTGTTATTTATCCCCCTGACTTTATTCATCCTAGGGTCTGGTTGGCACAAATGGCATTAACTGGGTCTCTGTTCTCTATTTCCCAGACCAGGGTCATTTAAGCTATGTATTCTCTGGTTAGGGAGGAGAGGTAGAGACCAATTTGCTCTCAAGCGTCCTTGGTTAGGGAAGGTAAGGTCTTGCAATTCACTACCTGGCTGTAAGTTCAAAAAGTTTGACCTTGTTTAATTTTCTTTTCTCAGTTTCCATATTCCACTTGCCCAGGAATTTTCCAAGTTTTTCACAAGGAAAAAAAAACTCTCTAAAATACAATAATGATCAACACATGTCATTATAGGTTTGTCTGCATCCATAAAATGTAGAATGTCAATAGTGAATCCTAGTGTAAACTATGGATTTTGAATGATAATAATATTTCCAGGTAGGTTCATCAATTGTACCACTCAGGTAGGGGATGTTGACAATAGGGAAGGCTATGCATGTGTGGGAGCAGGGGGTATATATGGGAAATTTCTGTACCTTCTCCTCAATATTGCTAAGAACCTAAAACTTCTCTAAAAAATAAAGTCTATTACAAAATTCTAGGACTTAAATACAAGAGCAAATAAGGTATACATGTTTTAAGCAGAAAAAGCAGACCTTTGCTGATCTCCACATTAGGCAGGTTGAAGATATTAAGATCCATCATCCCTCCTTTAGTCCCTTCTGAGAGGTCTAAGAGGACAAGTCTGTCTGCAAGGCCCTGTACAATAAGGAAAAGAAGAGCATTACACTGGACATGTCAGTTACTCAGTTTAAATTCATTCGGAAGGGCGGGCTAAGGGAAAATACACAGGATCTGTGTGCCATTTTATGAAGCAAAAAGTAATGCAATAACAATAAAAGGGACATGCAAGCAAGAAATTAGTATGAGCTTGAATAATGTGATCCTTTAGGTTGGACTGAAAACTGGGATCTAATAGGGCTTAAATCAGAAGTCACAGATTGCAGGTTTCCTTTGATGGGACAAGTAATAAAGGTGACCTGGTGCATTCAATATGTTTGCTATTGTTACTGAGTTTGTGTTTTCATTTTGATGTTATAATTTACATTCTGAAAGAATTTAGAGTGATTTCTTTTTTGGTCTATTTTGGCATCTCATTTCTAGCATGAAAGTCAACACTAATGCCTAATTTCTCTTAAAGAAAAAAAAAAATGACAGCCCTGGCTGCTATGTCTCAGTTGGTTGGAGCATTGTCCCATACAACAAAAGGTTGGGGGTTCCACTCCTGGTCAGGAAACATACCTAGTTTGTGGGTTCGATCCCCGGTCGGGGCACGTATGAGAGGCAACCAATCGATGTTTCTCTCTCTCTCTCTCTCTCTCTTTTCCCCTCCTCTCTTTCTAAAAAAATCAATAAACATATAAAAAGAGAAAAAAGGATGATGGCAATAAATCTAAAATAAAATTTAATTGTCATGCAGCACTCTCCCCAGAGAGCTCATGGAAAATATCTCCACCTGCCTGTAGACGGCTTCTTGGATGCCATGATGGGCTGACTGTAAATGACAACATGGAATATCCTAAAAATCAGATTACCCTTGTGGAAGATTGTGGAAGGTCTCCTTCCAAAGTAGTAAGGGTTCTAAGGATCTCTCCTATCTTAGAGTGCAGAAGCAAAAGTACCAAGGGATCTACCAGACTATCGGGAAGAAAGTGTAGAAGTTAAGAAAACAACCCAGCTAAACTACTTATTAGCTCTGTAATGCTGGGCAAGTCATTGAACTTGGCCTTACTTCATGGGTAGTGAGGATTAATTATGTGACACAGGGCTGGCAGAGAGCAGTCCTCTGTATACTGTACCTATTAATTTTATTATTGTTAACCACTTGTAAGAGAAATGCAAAGAAAACTGAATTACCATTTTTCATTTATCAGACATGCAAAGATCCAAAAGTTTAACAACAGTAAAAGACAGGCATTTTCGTATACAATGGGTATGAGAATAAACTGACATGGAGATAATTTGACAATTTCTATCAAAATTTTAAAACACAGTAACTCCTTTAATCCATCAATCCCATTTATACAAATTATCCTATGAGTCTATTAGTACACATAGGCTACTAATACAATATGTATAAGTATATGGATATTCAAAAAAATAGAGGGGGCATTTAAAATCTTGCTCCCAGAATATGTTGTCAGCTTGGCTCAAATAAACTCAGAAAAAAAAAAAAGACTAATAACCTAAATGTCTATTGCTAACACCAAGAATAACAATGAAGCACTGTAACAGCGGTTTGGAGCAGAGCTTCTCAAGCTAAAGGATCACATTTAGTAGGTCAGTGAAGCACATGGATCACCAGGGACTTTGTTAAAATGCAGATTTGCTACTGGAAGTCTGGAGGGGGCCTGAGATTATGTACTTCTAATAAGCTCTAAGGTGCTGTCAATGCTGCTGGTCTGAAAGCCACATATTGAGTAGTAAGGATCTAGAATATAGGTTCTATAAATAGACTGCCTAACTTCAAAGGTTGCTCCATTTATTGACAGTGTGACTTTGGGCAAGCTGGGTAACCTCCTGATGCCCTGGTTTCTTCATTTGTAAAATGGCAGTAATGATGGTATCTAAGCCATAGGGTTGCTGTACAAATGAGTCAAGTGTTTAGACAAATGCCTAGCACCTAGTTAAGCATTCAATAAAGGTTAGTTACTGCTGCTACCACCACTAGTACATACTATTGTCACTATTATGACTACTATTGTACTATTTGAGTATCATTGCACTATTTGAATATTGTACTGTACTTAACAAAAACAAAGAAAACTGATAAAACTCAGTATTTTAGAGATGTCAAAATTCTGTTTGATGTGCGCATTTTTATTAGAAGCATCCATTAGTTCTGCCTTTCTGAAGAGCATTCCTGCAATATGTAATACGTGCCATAAAAACTACCCGTGCCATCTGACTCACTAGCATTACTTCTGAGATTAAGTACACCTAAAAAAAATTCAGATGAGAAGACAAGCAACTTGTAAAGCAGCATTTACAGAAGCACTCTATTTAGTAACAAAAGAACTGAAAACAATTCCAATTCCAATTAAGAGGGAACAGTCTGTTCAGATGGCGAGTGAGGAAATGAAACTATAAATATGTCAAAAGTTAGCATATACTTGTATTGTTCTCAGCAGCCAGATTTAACATTTTTTAGCTCCCTGGATACAATTTAATTATTTGCTGAAGTAGAATCTACCTCCAAGACATATGTGAGTCTTAAATGGAAGAAATAAGATGGCAAGGAAAAGGAAAAATTTAGTTGGTGAGCAATCAAATTTTAATAGATTAGAAAACCAAATGACAGCTACCAAATAAATATATAAAAGGACAGCTATTCTATTCTGGACTATATTCCTCAAATGACATAGACATATTGTTACCATGACACTGGGCCCTGGAGGGCCATTTGAACCACTTCGGAAGGGGATTTAAGTGCCTTTCTAAAAATAATTTGTATAGAAAATATCTAGTGAAAAGGACTAATGAAAAATAAATCTCAAACTATCAATTCAGGAACTACAATCCTAAAGAAAGTACAGTAATTACATGAAAAAAGGCAACCTTATAAAAATTGTATTGAGTAATTTTTGAAAGAGCTAAAATTAAGTTCTTAAATAAGAGTTTAATTAAAGCAGCATGACTCAGCCCCGACTGGTGTGGCTCAGTGGGATGGGCGTCATGCCACAGACCGCAAAGCCGCAGGTAGGTGCGATTCCCAGCCCAGACACGTGCCTGGGCTGTGGGCCAGCTTCCCACTCAGAGGTGTGCGAGAGGCAATGCATCAGTGTTTCTCGGCACATCGATATTTCCCAACCCCCCATCCTTTCCTCTCTCTCTAAAAATAAATAAGTAAGTAAATCTTTTTTTAAAAAGCAGCATCACTCAGAAAACAAATGAATATATGACTAAGTCAAATGAACGTTAAGTTGAGGTTTCCCTTGAATTAGGTTGATAACCCTGTTATTCAAATCACTTTTTCAAAGCCTATTCTATGACTAACTTAATGAGAGCTTTTAGTTTTTGTCAATTAACTAAATATATTTTAAGGCAAAAAGAGATTTTCTCACATGACAAAATGAAGCCATCATTTCTTGTATACTAAACATAAACTACCCAAAAGTGTAGCGATATGATATATGTAGTTATAACCACTATGCTTTCATACCTTTGCTGAAATTGCTAATGTGCACGCAATCCCTAGTTCTCCACCTCCAACCACAGTAATTTTATTTACTGTTTTGTTCTCATGATTTGCCCAGTTCTTTGAATTTATGTCTGAGACACCTAGAAAGAAAAGGGAATGAACATGACAATTTAAAAATAATATCAAAAAACTCTTTAGCATCTTTAAAAAAAATACACCAAGCTTCATTAACTTGGACAGAAAACATGGTGCTAGTCTATAACAGGAACTCAAAAATACTTACTGAACTAATGAAACGCTAGAAAGACAGGAACCTGATATTAAATATTAAATATTGCACTAAATAAAGGCTACTCTTTTAAAAGGAAAATATCCTTCCAAACATTTAATATTATATAAGACTAAAAATACAGATTTTCATAATTCTAAAAACTATTCTGATTCTTACTGCTCTGGTCTAAAATGTAAAAAATATTTATCATAAAAAATTTTGCAAGCATGGGTATTTTGCTTTATACTCAATGGAAACACTGAGAATCATAGAATTTGTAGGTCCAATATATCGAAATGAGGCAAAAAGCCACATAAACATATAAGGAAAAAGGTTTAGGATCATTAATACAGGGTGGGCAAAAGTAGGTTTTCAGTTGTGAGTACATGAAGCAGTTCATTGTTGTATTACTATTTCTTATTATATTATTTGTCTTCTTTTTATTACTATTGTTATTATTTTGTATCCTTATTTATGATTTATCTTTTAGGTAATAATGGCTGTTAATTTAACCTAATTTAACCATCCCTGTCTATATCAAGTGATATTGAACAAAACACAAATTGCTTTTTATCTATCAGTATAAAAGTAATCTTTTACATTTTAAGAAACCATATTCATGGGAACTGTATGGTAAGTAATACCCTACGATAGATGCACAGGAATTTTTTATTCAACATAGATATGTTTGTATATATGTATTTATTTATAAAAATAAAGTAGCAGAGAGTAGAGGCTATTAGTGAGAAATTCTAAACTTATAACTGCTTAACAAAAATACCAACCTTCAGTGATTTTTGCAATATAGGCTAGCAAATCCACTTGCCGTGCCGCATCAGATTGTGAGAGAGAATACAGGGGAAGTTCCTCTTGAAATTTGGCAATCATTTCTTTAATTAATCCTACAATGACAGATTTAGGCTGCAGAATACACACAAAGGGAAGAGTTATGCAAAAATTTTGCTAACGAATACTACCTTGTTACCCTATAACATTGTTTTGGTTAGCCAAAACAAAGTGCTATGTTATGCTCTCTTTTCTTGAAAACTACCATGTAAATTAGGTGATACCTTCAACTGTTTTAATACTTTCAATTAAAAAATTATGTAAATCTTTTAACTGAAAAGCGAAGAAATACTAAATCCATGTCTCCGAAGTGTGGAAAAATAACATTAATGTGCTTACTAGCAAAGTACTTATGTAACCATTATCAAATCAGAACATTAGCACTGACAAATATTATCTAATCTGGTACTGTTTCTTTTCATTTAACTGGTGAAGCAACCTTAGTGAAATTCATTTAACCTGTCTTAGCTTCAGTGTTATCAGCAACATAATGTGAATAATAAATTCCAAGTGGCTGTTAGGAGAAACAAATGAGCCAATGCATACAAACTATACATTCTAAGTATAAAAATTATGGTACATATACACAATGGAATACTACGCAGCAGAAAGAAAAAAAGAAGTACTAAACTTTGCGACAGCATGGATGGAACTGGAGAGCATCATGCTAAGCGAAATAAGCCAGGGGGCGAAAGACAAATACCATATGATCTCACCTATAAGCGGAACCTAACCAACAATGCAAAGAAGCAAGGAAAATATGACCAGCAACACTGAAAGGAAAAGAAATCAACAGAGACAAGAGGGAAGGGGGGGGCAGGGAAAGGGAAGGGAAGGGGAAAGTCAAGGAACATATAGCAAGGACTCATGGACAAAACCAAAGGGGAAGAGCTGAGGGAGGGAAGGTGGGAGGGGGCAAGGGAAAGAGGTGGGGGGAAGGCAGAGACAAATGTATTTAAAAAGTAAATAAATTAATTTAAAAAAAAATAAAAAATAAAAAAATAAAACTTTTTGGAAAGTTGAAAAAAAATAAAAAATATCAGTATTTGTTTACACACACAAAAAAATTGATGTCTATTATTGTTAGGAATATCTAGTAGTCTGCTCATATCTAGTAATTTTAAAAAGTGCTTAAATTCTCAGTGTCTGGATTTCATTATTTATAAAATAAGAGGATGAGGCCATTAGGATCAAACACTCAAACACCTTTAAAGACCAAGAAAGATAACATATTTGTGAAGTGGTTAAGGATAAGAAAATTAGGGGAGATTGTTATTGTGGCAGATTGGAAAGAGTACATGTATAGGCATTCAAATTCACATTAATAACAAAACACAACAAAAAAGAAAGAAAAGAATGAAACAAAGCAAAACAAAACTATTGTGCCATTCCAACAAAATTCTATAGGCCTAACACAGCACGCTGAATCTCTTGGGGAAAATGTAATCCTTGGCCTAAACAACCTCTAGATTCTTTCTAGCTCCAAAATTCTATATAATTATACTACATAATTATAATTCCAACTGTACAAGAGTATGTGGAACTTAAAATTACTAGTAATTTTAAATAGGGTAATTTAAATAATGTAATGTCTTTTTAAGACTAGTTGTTTATAATATAGAAGCTCAGAATAGTAAAATGAAATCAATACTGTCTGAACTGAAATCAAGCACAACCTCAACTAGATTACAGGACTATCTCTGAATATTTATTAAACAAACAAACAAAAAATACTGTGAAAAGCGATGCCCAATAAAATCAGAAAGAGGAAACAGGAAATACAGATTCCCACAACAGGGTACAGATGTCAAAATACCTTTTGAGGATAGTTTTTAAAAAAAGAAAAGAGCCCTAGGTGGTGTGGCTCAATGGATTGAGCGCCCGCCTGTGAACCACAGGGTCGCTGTTTGGGTTCCCAGTGCAGGGCACATGCCTGGGTTGCGGGCCATGTCCCCAGCAGGGGGCGCGTGAGATGCAACCACACATTCATGTTTCTCTTCCTCCCTTCCCCTCTCAAAAAAATAAATAAATAAAACCTTAAAAAAAAAAAAAGAAGAAGAGAAAAGAGAGAAAGAAGGGTAATAAGGATGAAGGAGAGAGGCAATTCAAAAAAAGAGAAATATACATGATCAATAACTATATGAAAAAGATTTTAATTTCTCAACTAACCGAAGAACTAAGCATTAAGATTAAGACATCATTTTTGGCCTTCCAATGGACTAATTTTTATCAAGCCCCCATCATAACATTTAACTAGAGATCTTTTTTAAAACCAACTAATACAACTAATGTACAAGTTCATAAAACAGCCAATAAACAGTCAATGTTTTTCCATATAAATTCCACGACTGACAAATTATTGTAAATTCTTTCTTTTACTATTCCTTTTTTGCCTTCTTTTTAAAGGTTTTTTATATATATGAAAAATATGGAAACCATAAATAAAGTAAAACATATCCACAATTGCACACCTTTTTTTGGGATGTATATAAAATAAGAAGTGATAATCTTAATGCCACCCATTACAGCAACCTCACTTGACTCTCATATAGCCCTATCCTTCTATTCTACAACTTCCTGGGTGTATATAAAAATATTATAAATTATCCTTTCATAAAGGTTTTAATTACTTATAAAAATGAGAGCATTTTAAAGTAAATGTAAAGGCATAAGCAAAAGTTTATTTTGTTTTAATAATACCTTCTATTACAGCAAGGGTGTTGTAAAACAGGTACTTGCCTACACTGATTTCTACTGATGGTAGACATGCAACATTTTGTCTACTTTTTGGAAGCCATTTGGCAATAGATAAGAAGAACCTTCAAAATATTTATAACCTTTGATCCAATTATTCCATTCCTAGAGATTTATCAGTGCTCAATATAATGGTAGATGAAAAATGCAGAATACTAAATTGCATAATATGAGGATTTGTAAAACAAGTAAATTACAGTTACATCAACATGAGTGAATTTTTAAAATTTAATGCTCAGTTGAAACAAAGCACGTAACAGAAAATTACATGATTCAATTTGTTAAAGGTTATAAACAGGCAAAACTACAAGTAAGTAAATATATCATCTAAGTATCTTTAACAGAGAGGGACTAGAAAATAATGCCCAATATCTTGCTAGTAGCTTTACATGTCCTTTATCAAGCAGCAAACAATTATGAAAAGATAGGAAGCAAACAACAGTTGGCTCCTAGACTTGCAGGCAGCAGCTTCAGGCAGGCTGCTGTCATTAGGGTTCTGGGACTCAGATGGCCCCTGGGAGCACAATTTCAAGTTACTTTTAAAGACCATATGAAGAATATCATTGAAAGAAAATTCTGTAACTTATTTGTTACTTTGATCCACTAGGATCAAATATAAATATTCAGAAAAATAAGAACTTTTAAAAGAAAATCCAAATTGATCTTACATGGCTCCAGTTTTGGAGGTAGGGCAAGTATATTCTGCCTTGAGCATCCACATGTTTTCCAACTGAGATTTCCATATTTGCAGTTGGCTTTAAGAAGCAAATGGGGGGAGCAAAAGGGTGAGAATCCAAAATCCACAAACGAATTGGTATGTTATATGTATTACCTATTTGAGACAAAATAAACACACTTCAAACAATAATAAGAACACATATATTTATCTACGGCATAACTAGGTGGCATTTTAAGATGCATAGTCAATTCATATATAAAGAATTTATGTATACTGAGGCCTATTTTCCCCATTTCATCTACACTAACATTGGAAATATGTTCCCATAAAATCACCAGCATAATATTTGAGGAAATTTAATTAAGACATCCAATTCAATTCAATAAATATTGACAGGACCTACTGTGTCAGGAGTTTGGGACATACCATCTTCTCTATATAATTGTTTTTGTCCACCTGAGCAGAACTATTACACCTTTCTTGAATGGTAGTGGACCCTTATATTTTTATACTTCTGCATTAAAGTAATTTGCTTACAGTTCTGTCTCTTCTTTTACATTGTAAACTTCTTCCTAAGAGAGGATTATGTATCATTTATTTCTATATCCCCTGCACCAAGTGCCTAATGTACCGGCTGCTCAATAAAGGTTTCTTACATAATTAAGAATGACTGAATTAATAAACAAATGAGAAATAAATGAATAAGTAAAGATGAATTTGATACTGGCCTTCAAGTTGCTCACTAATAGCAGGTACTGTAACATACAAGCTAGTTCCGATATATGGGCTCAGTGCTGAAAATAACCCTAACAGCCCCCTTGTCCAGCGGTTCTTCCGTTTTGGGGCGCTGAGATAGGAACTTGCCTGTATGCTCCTTCAACTGCACTCACGGGGGTCAGGCCTACTCAGAGCCAAAATCTGACTGCCTGGGTTGCCAGGAAGCCCAAAGCTAAACCTAAAAGTATAAAAGCTAAACTTAAACTAAAAATCTGATCAATTACCTTGGCTCTTTTATTCTATTTCCTGACATTTATTCCTGCTTTCACAGTTTTATTGCTTGTCATTCACTGTACTGAAGAACATGGCTGCTTAGAAGCAAGAATGCATAGGCTTCACACATTACCAGCTATATGATTTCAGGCAACTTAACTTCTCTGTGTCTCAATTCCTTCCTCTATAAAATGTCTCAGTTTCTTCCTCTATAAAATGGGGATAATAGCAGCTCCTATCTCAGAGAGTTGTTGTGAGGATGAAACTAGTTAATATATGTAAGTAAAATGCTTACAACAATATATGACATGGTAAGTACCATGAAGGGTTCGCAATGTTTGCATTTTCTAAATAGGTCAGGTATAAATAAGACATTTTCTTTCCCACTGCAACTCTTTTCTTACTAAGGAACTCCTCCTTTCACTGAAAGTTACTTTTTTCATCTTGCTTACTTACTCCTCCCCTAAGCACAATAATAATCACAGTGCCTGCAAATTAGAAATATTTAAAGAACTTCAAAACATACCTATATCCAGGCCACTCCCCCAAAGTTTCTGATTCAATGGGATGAGGCATGGACATCCTTTTTAAAAAGCTTCCCATGGCCCTGGCTAGTGTGGCTCAGTTGGTTGGAGGGTTGCCCTGTAACTGAAAGGTTGTAGGTCCGATTCCCAGTCAGGGCATATATCTAAGTTGTGGGTTCGATCCCTGATCTGGACACATATGCAAGGCAATCAGTTGATGTTTCTCTCTCACATCGAAGCTTCTCTCTCTCCCTTCCTCTATCGCTAAAAGCAATGAAAAAAAAGTCCTTGGGTGAGGATAAAAAAATAAATAAAAATAAAAAGCTTTCTGTGTAATTCTTAACATGCAGCTAGGATAGAAAATCAGTACATTATAGAAATGTCCTAAAACTGACCTACTATTTCATATCAGCAGTTCCCAGAGCCATACTCCTTTTCTTTTCTTTTCTTCCTTTTTTTTCTATAGCAGATTTCCCTTTTATTCTATGAACATTTCCACAGAGATTAGTAATTTCTTCACTGATTTTTTAATTAAATAAAATCAATGAACTTACATTATAAAACTTTAGATCCACAGTAGTGTAAAAACAGAATGTTTAGAAACTTCCTTGCACTCCTCTCATCCAGTTCTCCACAGAATTAAAAATTAGTATTTTCTTGTTTAGCTCTGACATGTGGTTCAATTGGTTGGCACTGACATGCAAAGTGAAAGGTCATAGGTTCGATTCCTGGTCAGGGCACATGTCTGGATTGCAGGTTCAGTCCCCAGATGGGCTGCATGCAAGAGGCAACTGACTGATGTTTCTCATGTTGATGTTTCTCTCCCTCTCTTTCTCTCCCCCTGCCTCTCTCTCTCTTGAGCTTTCTCTTATATTTCCGCTTATATATTTCTTTATTGAATTGCTCCTTCCTTTTTAAAAAACATTGATTTAGCCCTAGCTGGTGTGGCTCAGTAGATTGAGTGCTGGCCTACAAACCAAAGGTTGCAGGTTCAATCCCCAGTCAGGGCACATGCCTGGGTTGCAGGCCAGGTCCCCAGTTGAGGGTGTGCGAGAAGCAACCAACAGATGTATCTCTCACACATCGATTTTTTTCTTTTTCCCTGCCTTCCCCTCTCTCAAAAAAAAAAAAAAAAAAAAATCTTAAAAAACAAACAAACCATTGGTTTACCTGTTTTTCTGTCATGTTATATTCAAATGCAACTTAAACTTTGCCCAGAGAGTGGCCAGGAGGGGTTTACTGACTACATGTTCTCTACATGTTCTTCCTCATTTTCCAATTTTTCTTCTTTTTTCACCTCCTCTTTTTCCTCTTCCAGTTTCTCTTTTATATCCTTTCCCTTTTCATCCTCTTTATCTCATTCTCCATCTCTCCATTTTTTATTTTTCCTTATTTTATCTTCACTATGATTTCTATTTTATTGCTCTGGATTTTGACCACAAGGCAAAACCGGTTGTGTCTACATAGCAAGATTTGATGTATCATAAGCTTTTGAAGTATCAAGAGCTCTCTTCATCTTGCATTAAGTGTCTCCTCATGGCTTCCAAGACATCATGCTTTCCTGAGTTTCCATCTATACCCATGGCTGCTCCTGTAAAGTTTTCTTTCTTTGTTTCTTCTCCTCCTCGCCTCTCCCCAAGCTTGGTCCTACTGAGTTACTTGACTCCATACTCCTTTTCTATTTTTGTCTAATTATTTAAAAATGTTTTTATTGAGGTATGTCACCACAGTTAGTTAACATCCTTCACCATACACAGTGTCTAAATATTAACAATATAGGTATAGATGGGCATACCTATTGGTCTATAAGTAACTCTATGATTATAAAGTCATGTGATCATGGTACCACAAAGTGACCACTTATATTGGCCCTTTTGATTAGAAAGATAATAAATTCTGACCTCTGATCAGCAAGAAATAACTAATGTGCATCACAATGAATTGATATAATTCTAGCCAAAAGCAAAGGGGAAGCCCTGGCTAGGTGACTCAGTTAGTTGGAGCACTGTCCCATACATCAGAAGGTTCTGGGTTTGGTTCCTGGCTAGGGCACATACCTACGTTGTTGGTTCGAACCCCAGTCAGGGTGTGTGTAGGAGGCAACCGATTAATGTTTCTCTCTCCCTAAAATCAATAAACATAGACTCTTGTATACTCTTGTACCCAAGCTGGCTTTCAAAGAGCCTGGGTGTAATAGAGCCAGAAGGAGATGTTTTGTGTGCCAGGTTGGGTGGTGGCTGTCTCTGGAACTTCTGTGGGTGCACAGGAGGCCCTAAGTCATGGCAGCAAGTAGGGGTGCAGCTTTCTGCATCGCTGCCCTTTGGTCTGGGTCCACACAGGGCCCTGCCCCATCCCAAGCACACAGTCTGCAGGCCTTTATGTCTCATTATTCTACATGAACAAATGAGGAGGCTGTGTGTCCTGAGAAAGAGCAGCCTGGCTCTCACACAGTATTTTCTCTTGATTCTGAATAAGTTTTTTGTTTTTTGTTTTTTTAAACTGACCACTTGGGGGAAAAATGCCTTGGTTACATGTGGTTTTCATGCCTTTTTCCTCCCCCACCTGTTATAGCCTATGTAAAGAGTCTAAATGGCCCAAGAGGTGTGGGTGAAGGCAGCCAACCAGAAGGACCACAGGATCCTTATTACTGCAGTTTGGCTTCAAATAGCCAGTTGAGCTTTAATAAGAATAATCTGGCTGGGAATCTCCAAGCCCAGCACAAGTAACAGCCATGTCAGATTGCTCTATAGCTCAGCCAGGGTGGCCCCGGGCAAAACACAGGTGGGGGCTGACTTTGACCTGTACCACAGGGGAAACCCCAGGGCAAGCACATCCAGTGGACAGCTACAGACAATGTCACAGCACCACCACCCTGCCACTGCACAGTTGACCTTCCATGCAGAGCAGTGGTTGGTGGTCAGTGGTCACAGCCAATCCTTGCAGCTGACTGGCCTGGGTAAATCCCTCCTATTGATCTGGTAAGAGCAACCAAGATTAAACTACAAGAGGAGAGTGTACTCAGACCACATGAAGGGTGCTACTTGAGTACTCAGCTTGGGTGATAGAGGAGGCTGTGCCACTTGACCCTACAGGACACCTACTACATTAGGACACTCTACCAAGACATGGTGTCAAAGCAGCTCTATCTAATACATAGAAACAAACACAGGGAGGCTGGCAAAATGAGGAGACAAAGAAATACGGTCAAAATAAAAGAACAGATCAAAACTCCAGAAAAAGAGCTAAATGAAAGGGAGATAAGCAAGCTGTCAGACACAGAGTTCAAAACGCTGGTTATAAGGATGCTCAAGGAACTTAGTGAAGACCTCAGCAGCATAAAAAAGATGCATTCAGAAATGAAGGGTATACTAATTAAAATAAAGAACAATTTACAGTGAAACTACAGTGGAGTGAATGACGTCAAGAATCAAATCACTGATTTGGAACATAAGGAAGCAAAGAACAACCGATCAGAATAAAAAGAAGAAAAAATAATCCAAAAATAGGAGGATAGTATAAGCAGCCTCTGGGACAACTTTAAGAGGTCCAACATTCACATCATAGTGGTGCCAGAATAAGAGAAAGAACAAGAAATTGGAAAACTATTTGAAAAAATAATGAATGAAAACTTCCCTAATTTTGTGAAGGAAATAGACATGCAAGTCCAGGAAGCACAGAGAGTCCCAAACAAGATGTCTACAAGGAGGCCCACTCCAAGACACATCATAATTAAAATGCCAAAGGTTACAGATAAAGACTCTTAAAAGCAGTTAGTTACCTACAGGGGAGTTCCCATAAGACTGTCAGCTGATTTCTCAAAAGAAACTTTGCAGGCTAGAAGGGATTGACAAGAAATATTCAAAGTCATGAAAAGCAGAGACTGACAGCCAAGACTGCTCTACCCAGCAAAGCTATCATTTAGGATGGAAGGGCAGACAAAGAGCTTCCCAAACAAGAAAAAACTGAAGGAGTTCATCATCACCAAACCATTATTATATGAAATGTTAAAGGGACTTATTTAGGAAAAAGAAGAGCAAAACTACAAACAATAAAATGGCAATAAATACATACCTGTCAACAACTGAATCCAAAAAACAAGCTTTGCAAAGAAGAAGAGAGACCGAATCATGAATACGCATGACCCATGGACATGAACAATGGTGCGGGGAATTGCCTGAGGGAGTAGGGGGTGCTGATTGGAGGGTGGAAAGGAGGAAAATTGGCACAACTGTAGTAGCATAAGGAATCAAGTCCTTTTTCCAGGAATCAAGTTTTAACAAAACGAATCCTCCTTCAGTTAACGGATCAAATGAATGAATTCTGGCCCCTCAAATTTCCTTCCCCAATCAGAGTGGGGAATTGGTCTGAGTGGGCGGCAGTGCGTCAGCAGCCCTCAGATGCTTGTCCTTGCCTCCATCATTTAAAAAAAAATTCCCAAACAACCCACTGACGTGTCTTCCAGGAATCAAGTTTTACCAAAATGAATCCTCCTTCAGTTAGCCGATCAAATGGATGAATCCTGGCCCTCCCAAGTTTCCTTCCCCAGTTGAGTGGAGAATTGGTCTGAGTGCTAAGGTTCCCTGTAGAGTCCAACCCTCAAGACAGGAGAAGGAGATAACGGAACCTGGGTAGCTGGACTTGATTCCAGCAGTCCAACCTGTGCCCTGCTCTAGGAGGCCACCCTGAGTGCAGAGAGATGGAAATGGGGAATAGAAAGACTATTAGGGTGCCAGGGAGATTTGATTGTTTGGCTTTCCAAAAGAATGAGAAGGAAGGTGTTGGTAGAGGGTTCTGTGCTAGTCAGAAGATTTGTAAATGCTAACACATTCCTGTGTGAGGCACATCACTATTTGGGAGTGGAATATGTGTATTTTAAACAATAAGATTCAGCTGGTCAGACTTTCTGGGCAGTCTTGGTGACACATTTCTTGTGCTGTGATTGTTCTGAAGACAGAGTGGCTCTAACTACTGTGAGAAACGCAGATAAAATCAATCCCAAAAATTATTTTAAAAAAAGCAAAGGAAAAAAAAAGTGTACTGCCAATAAAAAAAGTATTGGAGGTACAATCACTACCTTGAAAGACCCAGCAAGCATTAGAATCAATGACACGACTCCATGGCACCAGGAGAGTGGGATTGCCAATGAAGAGCATCTTACCGATGGTATTAAGATAACTTGTACGCCCTCCTGTTACCTCCCCACACTGTTCTAGAAACTGAAATGCTACTAAGCAATGATTCATTTAAATTCAGAAGCTCCTCTGTTACTATGCACCTATCCTTGAAATTACTGGGATGGGTAAGAATTGTGAAGTCAGTCAGTCAGTCAGTCATTGGGGTGGGTAGGGATTCTTTCTCTCTATTTCTAACATCTTACCATAAGAAGTGCAGAACACAAATAGTGGGGAACAGGTCTGAGTAAAGTTCTCCAGGCAGCCAGAAAATAGTCTGACAGCTTTGTAGGAGAGGAGCATGAAAGGAAAATAAAAATAAACCTTATGCCTGTCCTGCCTACCTTGCTGCAAATTCTGCAGAGCCCATTGCTACCTACTTTTAGTGCATTCCTATGTGTAAAAACCAAACTAAATTCCTATGCATTTCCTGTGCCAAAAGAGGTGTTATGGTGGGACATAAACAGAGGCAGAATAAAATTAAAGTGCGCTTCCAGCAATAAGTCATTATAGAGAGGTAGAAATTAAGGAAAGTTTCTAATAATCTAGGGACTACCATAATGAAGCACATACTGTCAAAAAAGTCTCCCAACATATAGCTTCTTGGTGTCTTTTGGGCAATGTATTCACGTTACATAGTGCCAACACTTTGTAAGAGACAGTAAACTCTACTATTCTCCTCCCACATGGTTTCCAGATCCTCCTCAGCCCCTTTTCAAATGCCCAGTTATTTCATTCATTCCTCAGTCCTTCAGTCAGTAATAAACTAATGCATTCATTCAACTATTCACCGAACATTTTCTATAAGCACAGCACTGTATAGTAGTGATTTTGGGCATTATCCCTCTTGGGATTCTTTGCATTTTAAAAGAGGAATAAATTTTTAATGGTGAAATTTCAGGCACCACTTAAGAGAAATATGTTGGAACAAACACTTCACTGGTGTTCTTCAAATCACACTATATAAGCATTCTCCTGTAATATCTACCTTAAAGGTTAGTCCTCTTGAATATTGGAGGAACTAGGTCTGGACAAATACCAAGAGTTATGTATAGGGAATTAGTGATTTATTTTTTTTCTTTTTGGGAAAACACTTAGCTATTTTAACCTGTCAGGTCACTGAAAATGTGTTGCTTTCTCTGAGCTTTAATGAGCCCTATGTTTTAAATTTTCCTATTGGGAGTCCGAAGTTCTAGCCTGATACCAGATGCGTGGTCTTAGGTAAATCACTTGACTAGGCTTACACTTAGTTTCATCTGTAGAACAGGGATACTGATGCATCACATAGAGGGAAAGGCAGGGGAACTGTCCATTGATGTGATGAAGAAAAAGGCGGGGGCTCCCGCAGTCCGCTATGGGAAACAGTGGTAACTCTCCAGCAGAGCAGGCCTGTGTCTGCCTTGCTCTCCTCTGAGCTCCAGCACTGAGCAGAGCAGTGCGTACATAGTTGACATTTGATAAATATTTACTGAATTGAATTGAATCTGTTGATATTAATCTGGGCCTTCCTTGACTGGGACAGTAGTCAGCTGTATTCAGTAAGGTTCTGTATAGCCCATACACATGTAAAAACACTTTGAGGATATTATGGCACTAAACAAACAGAAGTTTTTATTAAACGGTTCTTTTAGAAAATTCCCACAATTTTTCAACTTCCACACTTACCCTGATACATGACAGGAATAGTACCAGTGAAATTCAGCAAGTCTTTCTGTGAATCATCTTTGAAAACTGAAAGGAAAAAAAGAGCCTCAAAATATGCAGCCAGAAGTTGGAAGAAGGGCATTAAAGTAGGGTCACCAGGAGTCAAAGCTGACCCAATGGCAGATAACATGCATATGCACATACACATTTACAGAAACATACAATTTCTAAATACCACAATCTAGGAATCAGTGAAAATGTTGACAAAGGGAAATTACTAAATGTTTTTTTCTTAGAAAGCAGAAAGAGTAGGTGAAAAAACCAGGACTTTGATATGAAATCCCAAGTTCTAGGTCCACCTTCTCCACTTAGAGGCATGTGATTTTTGGTTACTTTAATCTCTTTGGCCTTCAGTTTGATCATCCATGAAAAAAAGATAATAATACTGCATAATAAAGTTGTCATAAAGATCTAATAAGACAATGTGAAAAAAAAACAAAGGATTATAAAATGTGGGGACATTATCAAATAATTGTCACATGTAAGAAATCAGTTACAATCACGTTCAGAAATCAGATTATAACTTTTATAATCAGAAAAAACTGTTAGCTTTATTTTTTAGAGTGACCTTTTACAAAGATCAATAATTATCTTCCTTGGTTGTTCTAACTCCATTATTCTCAATCTTTATTCAATCTTCAAATCCCTGAAATTTCAAGTTACCCATCAATAACTGGGACACACTGGTGGAGAACTAATGTTCTAATCTCTGAACTGAACACAGGAAAGGCTATCTTGGCTTCGAACTATCATACTGCCTTGGAATGTATTCCTTTTAGTACCTCAGTAACTGTTATTTAGTGGGGAAAAAAAAAAATCCAAGTAGATTTGATGTCTATTAGAAAGGGAAAAGAGGAAATCAAGCTCGCAGAAGACTCAAGTCCAAGACAGTACAAAAGTACAAATGTTTACCTTGAACTATAATACATAAATGAAAGGTAACAATGGGTGAAGAGATCACTCCACAGCAGAAATTAAAATGGAAAGAGGTGTGGAACAGGGATTGTTACTCAGGGACACAGAATAGCCTAGAAATGTGGTAGAGAAACTATAGGTATAAATATTTATTATCCAATTAAATTATTAAAAAATCTAAAATAAAGTGATTAAGATGAATGACTATCATTGTCTTCAATAAAATATACATTGACAATATAAATCTCATAGCTTGAGGGTCTAAGGGCACCATAGCTCACCTTCTCTAGACAAGGTGAAATGAGAATAAGAAGTAACTGGAGTAATAAATCTGTATAATAAAGAAACACACTTTAAAGGAACAAGCAATTTTCAGGCAGAGGGGGAAGACAGACATGGGTACAAACCCCAACTCTCTCCCTAACTAGTTGTGTAATCTTGAGCACTTTACTTAAACTCTGAGTCTTGGTTTCTTTATCTGAAAAATAAAGATGATAATACTTAACTTACAGCTTTGGTTGTAAAAAAATATGTATGTCAGATAAAACCTTTGGAAGCATATCTGACACTCGGTAAGTAGTAGCTGTTACATTCCCCATCCCAGGCTTTGGCAAATCTGTTCCTTTCTGAAGGCTCTGGGAGAGAATCCATTTCCTCGCCTTCTGTCACCTTCTAAAGGTTACCCTCATTCTTCGGCTCCAGGTCTCCTTCATCTTCAAGCTAGCAGTGCCGCATCTCTCTCACTGTCCTTCTGTAGTCAAATATCCCTCTATCCACAGCTAGAAACTTTCTCTGCTTTTAAGGACCAATGTGATTAGGTTAGTCCTACTCCTATAATACAGGATAATTTCCCATGTCAGGGTCCTTAACTTAATTACATCTAAAAAGCCTCTTTGTCAATCAAAACAGGCTAGTCACAGATGGGCCAGAATCTAATAATTTCTTCCACATATAAAATTAGCTATTCCTAAGAAATACTTCATTAACTTCTCAAAATTTCTCAAGATACAAATCTTCCTCAAGAAGATTCCTCAAGATATAAATCTGAATTACTTTTCCTTAACCCAAACTAATTCAAATCTAAAACATACTCACGTAGAACAAAAAAGTTTTTCAAAACTATGTGTTTTGACTAATTCATGGGTCCTGAAATTCATTTAGCGAGTCTTAATCAGCATTTGTTTTTAAATGGAACGAAATGAACAGAAGAGAAAATGTCAGAGTGTCCACGATATTTTAGTTATGTATATATGAGGTCATAATATAAAATGTATTTCCCAGTGTGGGCTGTGGTCAGGAATTTTTGAAAGACAGTAAAGTAGAATCTTTCTTAGGTAGCCAGACACTCTATATTAAGTGAACAAGGTAACTAAAACTTTGTTATTAATAATTTTAAATCAACCATCTATGTATGTGGTAGGCAAAATAATGGCCTCCAAAGATCTCCAATACCCTAATCCTCAGCACCTGTGAATATGTTAACCCTACTTGGCAAAGAGGCTTTTTAGATGTAATTCAGTTCAGAACGCTGAGATGTGAAATTATTCTGTATTACATGAGAACTAAACTAATCACATTGGTCCTTAAAAGCTGAGAATTTTCCTAGCTGTGGACAGAGGGTGACGTGACTGTGGAAGGACAGTGAGAGAGAGGCGGCACTGCTAGCTTTGAAGATGAAGGAGACCTGGGGCCGAAGACTGAGGGTGACCCTTAGAAGGTGACAAAAGGCGAGGAAATGGATTCTCTCCCAGAGCCTTCAGAAAGGAACTGAGATCTGCCAGCACCTTGATTTTTAGCCCAGACTTCTAACCTACGGAGACCTGTGCTGGACTTCTGGCCTATAGAATTGTAAGATAGCAAATATGTGTTAGTTTATGCCATTGAATTTCTGCTAATTTGTCATGGCAGCGATAGAAAATTAATACAGTATAAATTGTAACTTAAATTTCCTCAGAGATACAGGACACAAAGTGCAGTTCAAAATCAGGGGATAAAAGAGAGAAATGAGAAATTGTAATTTTGTAGCTCTCCAGGAAGAAATAATTAACAGTTTATATAATATAGCAAAAACTAGAGAATGTGATTCTTACCATAGGTGTCCATGGAATATCTGAAATGTGGGAAAAACATATTGACATTCTTTAGTTCTTCCACAGTTAGATCCCTGAACTTGTACTGAAAAGAGAAAAATGAACACGGACTAAGAATAAATCTATAGGCAACAGAACAATTACAATTAACATTTAACTGAACACTTACTATGTATACTACGCTCTAGGCTCTGACTTTTACAAACATGAATAGTATTTGATTTAGCCCTTTTAATAATGGCCTTATGAAGATGAAAGTGAAAGCTGAGGATCAAAATAACCTGCTGAATTAGATAGTAAGTTAAGTAGCAAAGCCAGAGCTCAAACCTAGGACCTGCGCCTTTAATCACGAAATCATACTGCCTCCAAACACCTCCTGAAGGCTTAAGAAGTAGGGCAGGATGTACCTATCGCTCCTGTCATCGTTGTTTAAGATCCAACTCTTATTCTTGAACACCTCATTCATTCACTGGAGACACCCTGGATTTCCCTTCCAACCCTCCTGGTGCTGCACCTTGGGTTTCAAAGGGAGAACAGAAAGCATGCAAAGGTGCGCAGTCAGGCTGAGTGAAGTGTCTGCTCGTTCATCCAGATGCACTCCCAGGAACACTACCTTGGTTGCCCTGTGGGCAAAATCATCTAATTCCTTTGAACTGATTTTCTCATTTGCAAAGAGAAATAATACCCACCTCACAGACTTGTGCTGAGGATTAAATAAAAGAAAAAAAAGTATGTTAAGAGTCTATTATTATTCTAAAAATGAATTTGAGAAAACAATTACATTTACAACAGCATCAAAAAGAATAAAGTACTTCAGAATAAATTTAACAAGATGCAAAACCTAGGCTCTAAAACCTATGAAATATTGTTGAAAGAAATTAAAGTAGGTATAAATAAATAGAAAGCTATTCCTTGGTAATAGAGCAGAAGACTTAACATTAAGATGACAATGCTCCCAACAGAGTCAATAGCCAACGATCTTTATCAAAATCCCAGCGGGCTTTTTTTTATTTGTTTGCAAAAATTTTTTAAACTGTTCTTCAATTCATATGGAGACTCAAGGAACCCACAACAGCCAAAACAATCTTTAAAAAGAATGAAAAAAAAACTGGAAGAGTCATACTACAATAAAAATACAGACTATAATTTTAAAAAGACAGACAATAACAAGTGTGGGAGAGATTGTGGAAAAATCAGAACCCTCATATACATATACCACTGTTGGTGGTGCAGTGGTGAGCTGCTTTGGAAAAGAGTCTAGCATTTACTGGAAAGAGTAAACACAGAGTTATCATTCAACCCAGCAATTTCATTCTGAGGTATATACCCAAGAAAAATGAAAACGTATGCCCACACAAAGACTTGTGCACAACTGTTCACAGCAGCATTATTCATACAGGCAAAAAGTGAAAATAATCCAAATGTCTACCAACTGATGAATGGATAAAATGTGATCTATCCATAAAATGGAAATATTCAGTCATAAAAATAAAGAACTGATTGATACATGCTACCACATGGATGAACCTTGAAAACGTGCTAAGTGAAAGAAACCAGACACAAAAGGCCACACGGTGTGTGACAGACATGGAATATCCTGAGTAGGCAAATCCATGGAAACAGAAAGTACATGAGTGGGTGTGCAGGGCTGGAGGAGATTGGGAGGAAATGGGGAATGACTGCTAATTGATCCTGTTTCCTCTCTGAGTCTTAAATTTTTTATCTGCAGAAGAGAGATAGCTCTACTGCCTACCAACATCAACACATGTTTATGAGGATCTCATGATTAACATATGTAAAAGTGAGATATCAAAATATGTATACAAAGATGTACAGACCAGAAACAATGAAACAACATAAAGCCTACCTAAATTACACAAAGGCCTCAAGGAAAAGCTATCTACAATTCACCTCAGGGTCTAGAACAGTACAGAAAATTACAGGGAAGATACTTCTCTTCCTGTAAGGTCATTTTAAGATGGGAAAGAATTTGGTAGAAGAAAAAGGCTATTACCATTAACCATTTGAGGACAGGAGTCACCTCTTCATCTCTGAATCTCCCTACAGTATGTAGCACAGGGTATGCCTTTAATAAAGATAAGCTGGTTGGGTGGCATTTAACAAAGAGGCAGATTGACCTGAGTACAGTGGATATAGGAAGCAATTGTGATCCACAGGACTGAGCAACAAAACTAAGAACTGATCAGTATTAACTACAGCAGAGTGAAAGGAGACCCAGATTCAGAGTCCCTGATCCAGGATAAACAAAAGTGAATGAAATCGTCCCAACTCCAAACAGTACACAGGCGTACAAAAGGCTGCATTGTTGTCACCTGGAATATACATTTATATAAACAAAACAATTTTTGTTTTGTCTTCTACTTAACATTATAAGCTGTTTTCTAGATCCTTAACATTCAGAGAAAATATGATTATTAATAGCTAAAGAAATAACTATATACCAGAATTGAATGAATTGCAAAACTGCTACAAAAGTTTGTTCAAAAAGGGCAAAAGCACTCTTCCTTAGGGCGTGAAAACCCAAGTCACCATGATAAGTCAAATATGTGATTTGTCTTTTTGATGTCCAAAGAAGTAAAGCTCTATTTTATGTCTTTTAAAAAAATATTCAGGTCATTTCCACTATATGAAACAAAATATATCTTCTTAATGCAACATTAAGACATATTCCATTACTGCTCCTGTACTAAGAGAAATCTGTATAATATTCTCTAAGGAAATGTGCCTCAGATAATGTCATATGCTTAAAGAGTGCAGGTGTGTCACTAAAGAGGCAAAATCGCCCATGAGACTCTAAAACTAAGGCAATTATACTGTCACAAAAATTAGTAAGATTGCAAAATTGATGTTACTAAAATCTTAACTGTACCTAATATATTAAAGTATGTTTATTTAGTAGACTGATATTTATAAATCAAGAATACTCTTATGACATTGCTCAAATGTAGGGAACATTGAGGAATACTTTGTGTCATCATTTCATAAAAAATTTTTTAGCAGGAAGGAATCCTCCAGATCAAGACCAATCTTACCATCTTATGAGTGAGCAAATCTAGGTTAAGTTACCTGATCAAGGTAACTCAGCCAGGGGAGTAGGAAATAGGAATTAGGGAATCAGAGAATTTTTTATAACTTAATATTTAATACAAACTAAATAACATATATGAATATACACATACACACATTTGAAAAATAATAAACACCCAAGCACTAACCCACCCACATTATTATCTAGAACAGTGCTAACAGAACTTTCTGCCGTGATGGAAAGGATCTGTATGTGTGTTATCCAATACAACAGCCACATCCATTTGTGGCCATTGACACTTGAAATGTGGCATGTGTGAGTCAGACACAAATTTTTATTTTATCTGATTTTAATAATTTAAATAGCCACAGTGGCTAGTGGCTACTGTACTGCACAACACAGACCTTTCCAATACCATCACATCTGCCTGAGTATTCCTTCTTTGACCATTCAACTGCCTTCCTTGAATTGTGTACTCACGTCCCTTTGCTTTTACCGTCCATAGTTTTATCCCCTGTGTATCCCTAAACACAGTTCATTGTTTAATTTTTGTTTAGTTTTGCTTCTTCATTTTATCAAAATGTAATTTTGTACACAGCCTGATTTTTTTCACTCAATAATCTAAAATTCATTTGTATTGTTGCACGTTGTAGCTCATTCATTTTCACTGCCGCATGTGTGAATATTGTATATTCACCCAATGTTTTCTGTCAGTGCACATGTGGGTTGTTTCTAATTTTTAGTTATAAATAATTCTACAAATGTCTCTGGCTTCATATACTCTGAATTTTCTCTGGTATCTACCACGAGGTAAATGGGACATAAAACACATAATCAAATCAATAAAATAAGGCCAAATTGTTTCCTAAAATGGTTAAATAACCGTTTAACCACCAGGAGTGCTTAAAATTCCAATTCATCCACAACCTCCAAATCATTTGAAATTATCTTAATTTATGCCAGCTGAGTAAGGGGAAATGGTGTTTTACCACGGCCTTAATTTGCTTCTCCACAATTACTAACGGGTTGAGCAACATTCATTTCTCTGGTTCTTCTTTAGCTGTTGTTTTTTTAATGATTATTCATATCTTTTGTCCAATTTTCTCTTGGTTTTATTGATTTATAAGTGTGTAATTTATATATTCTGGGTATCAATACTTTGTCAAGTTATATGTTACAAAATTCTTCTCTAAGATTGTATTTTGACTCCTCACTCTCTTCATGTCTTTTGAAATCTAGAAGTTCCTAATTTGAATGCAGTCAAATGTATCAGTCTGAGCATTTTATATCTTACTTTTTAAAAATGTCTGTATGCTCCGAATCCATAAAGATTCTCCCCTACATTTATCTCTATATGTTTTAAATTTTGTCATTTATATTTAGATCTTTAATTCACAGGGACTTTTTAAATTTGGTAAAAGGTAGGAATCTACGTTTATGTTTTTCCCACATGGATAATGATTTTTCCCTGTATCCTCCTTTCTGTAGTTATCCACAGCACTTCCTTTGTTTCATATTGCATTTCCAAACGTGTGAATGTGATTCTAAGCCCTCTAGTCTTATTCCACTGGAGATCTGTCTGTCCTATGCCAATACCACCCTAAATCTTAATCACTAGTCTTGACATTTGGTAGAGCAAGTCGCCACACCTACTCTTCTTCTGTAAGAATGGCGATTATTCTTGGCCTAATGCTCTTCAAAATGAATTTTAGAACTAGCTTGAAAGTGAACAAAGTAACCTATTAGAATTTTGATTGGAATTATATTGACTTTAAAGATCAATTTGGGGATAACGGACTTCTCTATATCCATGAAATTGGAATATTTATGTAGGTTGAAATGTTTAATGTTTTACTTGTTTTCAATAAAAATGTTCACATTCTCCATATAGTTGCTTGATTTTAACATATTCACAGATTTTTCAGCACTAAAATTATTTCTAGATATCAAGTTAGTATATTATTTGCCTAGTACAAGGGCTAAGGGACTTCAGAAATATTAGCACGACTGACTTGTTTCTAACTGGTTTCCTTAATTTACACATCCAACAAATATCAAGCACCTATGTGCCAGACTTTGCTATGCATTGATGATAAAATAAAATAAAAATCTTCTACAAGTCTATTCCCACCCTTGAGAAAAATCACTCTTTTGTCTTTTTCCTTCATTCCAGTTCCACCAAAATTATTAAATTTTTTCCACTATCAATTTTAACAATTCCTGTCACCAGACAATACACTTTTTCTTCATTTAAAAATTTCATATAGACTGATTTTTTAAAAGTCCATGTTGTCAGAACAGACGATAGAAAGGGTGTAACTCTAAGGATGATGATACTTCTTACAAGATCTACACCTGTCCCGGTAGATAAAATAATTTAAACCGCTTATATATATAAACAATTTCAATCACGAGGCTTAGAATCTCGCACGGGTGTGCAAACTGCCCTAACAAAGATAGACAAATCCAACAACAACAACAACAAAAAGGCCACAAACGGATGGTTTTCACATGAGGGAAGTCTTAAGAAGCATAACAATCACTTAACTAGAAAACCAGTGAAAAGCGGGGACGCCTCAGACTATACACTGGTGGAGAATCAGAGAGCCAAGACTGACCCGGAAACTGGCGCTATATCATGCCCCAAAAACGTAGGTCAGACTTCTGGGTCAGCCCTTCCACTTAACCTTTCAACATGAAGAGGTTCTCCTCTGGGCTTTCAAGCCCTGTCTTCACCCCTAAGTCTGTTTCGGGTCTTTTGATTCACTGCGCTGTTATTGAGCACCTCCGTTTTTGACAGGCACAGAGCGAGGTGAAGCACCGTGTCGGGCATCAACGAGTTCAGAAGTATGAGTAAAGTTTGTAAATCAAGAATTACTCCACAATGTGATAATGGACATTTCTGAAAGCAAGTAGAGAGAAGGAAATGATTCTATCTTCCAGGGAGTGACATCTGAGTTGGGTCATACAAAGGCAGAGCGCTGCAGTCAAGAAAAATGGGACAGGCAATTTTAGCAAAGAGAAAAGGGAGTGGTTAAAGGGACAGGCGAGTGCTGGAAGCTATTTGAGACCAAGGGAAGCTGGAGGCAAAGGAAGGTCTCACACCGGGTGGAGACTGGACCTCGGAGTTCCGTGGAGGTTGGAAGACCTCAGAGTCGCGGGTGGAGCCAGAGCCCTGGGCTTGGGAGCGAGAGGCCAGTGGCTTCCCCAGGGCCATTCTCCGCAGGCAACTTCAGGCCAACACCCCTCCGCTCCAAAAGGGAATACGCCGCGAGGAGGTAGCCCGGCAGGTGGAAGAGCCCCTAGGACCGCGGGTCCCCAGACCCGACACGGCAGGCTGCCCGCACCTTGCAAAGCAGCCGTCTCAGACCCTCGCAGTCGAATTCCATCTCCAGCCAGGTTCCCGAGTCAGGTTCCGCGACCCCAGCCCCTGGACCTCCTTTGGCACCGGCTCTCGGACGGCGGCCGCCGAGGACCAAACCTCCCGAGAGCTCTAAGGCCCCGCCCCTTCCCAGACTCGAAAGTCAACGCGCGTTCAACGCCCCGGACTCGGCAGCGGTGGCTCTGCGGGGGATCTGATCTTCGCTCCGGCTAGAACCCGGAGGACCACAGAAACTCGTTGGCGCGTAGGGAACTACGCTCTAGCTTGCTGGAAAGAAACTTGGGGACATCTGTTCAGAGACGAATAGAAGGAACCTGAAGAGAAGCAGTAAAGGTTCTGGAAGGGAGTATCTAGAATGCTGTGTTATATTCAGCAGAGTATCGAAAAAGATCAAGACCGAATATTGTAATTGGATTTAGGAAGAAAGAGGTAATGAAATTTCAAACCCACAATTTCAAGGAGCTAGAAAAGGAAAACGGAGCCAGTAGGAGCGTTGTCAAAAAAAATGGGAGATAGGGATAGCGTTGTGAGGATGAGGCAGCGGGGGAGGAGTTGCTTTTCTTAACAGGGAAGGGCGGTGCCATAAGCATGTTGGTGTAGAGAGGGTAAAACGCCAGGTGAGAAAAAGACTTTGAAAACAAGAGAGGAGTAGATTGGTGGATAAGGTCATCTGGAGAAGGTGAAGATATGCAATATGGTGGCTTTACTTGGTCTCCTTGACTTGTGAGTTAGCTGCTTTGTATTCCTGGTTTGAGCCATTGGGCCTAAAAGCTCGCAGGAGCTGGACACTTTAAGTGTATTAGGAAGATCCAAAGGCAGGAATTCTGTGGCTCAATTAGGAGAACAAAGTGAAGGGCTGGAAGGAGCATTTATCCATTCTACAAACTTTTTTTGAGCATTGACTATTTGACATTTTTTTTAGGTCTCGATACAGAAGTGAACAAAAGAAACAAAAATACCAGCTGTCCTAAGGCTGTCATTCTTTCAAGAGTAGGAAGAGAGCAAGACAACAAATATAATAAATAAGCAAATTAGACTCCATGTTAGAAGGTAATTAAATGTTATGAGAATAAATTTTTAAAAGGCAGGGTAAGGAGATGGGGTAGATCCCGCTGAGAGGTTAAACAGTAAGCGTTTCATATGCATAGAGGACATTCAAGGCAGTCCTAAGACAGGCATGAGTTTGGGGAGGCTCAAAACAGCAAGGCCAGTAGGGCTGGAATAGAATGAAGTAAGAGGAAAGGAAGCAGAAGGTGGCTAAATCAGAGAAATAAGAGGGAGCCACAGATGGTTTTAAGGCAGTGATTCCTCTAATGCAGTCCCCAGACTTACAGTCTCAGCAGCACCTGGAACTTGTTAAAAATACAGATTATAGACCCCTACCTTAGATATACAAAAATAGAAACTCTGGAGGTCAGGATAGAGCACTCTGTTTTAAGAAGCCTGGGTTAATCAAATGCGTGATAAAATCTGAGAGCCAATGTGTGTGTAGACAGTTGTGACTCTGGCTTGTCAGTTCCCTTCAGCCAGAGACCAGCAGACACACACCCACACTCCTTGCAGGGAGGGAATAGATAGTGTAGACAACCATTGAGACAGCTCACTAAGAGTGTTGAAAAGGACCTATTATAATAGAATTTGCGCTTTAGGTGACTTGGGGGAGGGTTTAAGGAAGCAAAGCTTCACTTCGGATTGGGTGCTATTAGAAAGGACAATTCTATGATTGGGTATCTCAGATATCTATAAGATGGACAAACTAGAGCAATGACAGCTGTGATGGGTAAAGAAGCAGCAGTCACTCATATTAGCAGAGAAGAGGATGTTTGGTATTTCATGGGTTGTACAGTGACCTTGCTTTTTATCTGCTTAAACAAAGTTATGAAGTGGACTTGTTTTGTCTCATTTTATCATGGTCTGAATGACCCATCTGATGTTGGTTTTCTGTGAGATTGTTATCGCCACAAGAGAGTCACACAACCTAGCTATGGGTGCCAGATCAGCTAACAACACCGAGACCCAACTGGGTCAGATTAGTTCTAATGTCAGGGGCTGCTTTTTTCTTTGTTAAACTTTTACTTGGAAAGAGGAAGCTACTAGAGGGTTTTGAACGGAGGAATTACATGATCTGATTTGGTGTGAGCATGGGTCATGTGACCAATGATGTCACAATGCCCTACTAGACTCCAATCTCTCCACTAGGGAGTTGCGGATCCCTTAGAGCCAAGGGCTGGAACTGACATGTGAGAGCTCTGCCACCTGAGGGTTTCATGAGCATACTCCTTTACCAAGGTCTTGGTAAAGAATCTTTCACTGTGCAATTGTGTCTTTAAAATTGTTTTATCATGATCGTGCTTGGCTGGATGCTTTTCGTTGGCCTTGCATGTTACATGGGTGCCTTTCCAGAGTTCATGGTAAGTCATGACCCTACCTGTAAATCTCTGGTAGTCAGTCCTGGCCCAGGCTGACCCTCCCAGCTGGGGTTTCTGACCAAGTGGGAAAGACAGTTGAGCTTCACCACTAATTAGAGGTCTGGAAACAAAGTTAGTTTCCCAGGCTACTTCCCAACTCATTGGGGCATCTTTAAGTCTCCCCTCCCATTCGGCATATGTAATGTCACTTATTCCAAAGCATTATGGAATTTATAAGTGATCTGTTGGAGATCGTGCTCCACTTCTGGATTTCAGGCCAAGTGGATCAGCGGTTACTGATCAGGAGAGGGAAGGTGGGCCTTGGGGGGCGGACTTTTCAGCGGCCATTCCAGTCCCAAACAGAGGCAGTTGCCTACTGGGCCAATGAGTAGAGCCATGTCTACCTTTAAATTTCTTTCTGACTCAGGCTCCAACTCTGAGGTGGAAAGAGAGGTGGCCTGTTCAGGAGAGCAAGGCACGACAGAGCAGCCAGGCTTTGGATGAAGATCTACAACTGTGAGTGATCAGGCCTGTTGGGTGGGATTCCTCCCTCTCCAGAGAACTTGGTTGCACCCTGACATCTCAGTGGAGAGTTTATAGTTCTCTGGACAAGATAATAAACTATGGAAGAGGGAATGATTGGAAATAGATGGTAGGGAAAGAGAATTTGGGGAGCGCTGCTGAGGACAGCAGACGAGAATTTAAAGATTTGTCAATAACTACACTGGTCTGCTTTGAAAAGACATATTCTCTTCAAAGACTGTTCCTATCTTTTAACTTATTTCCTCCTCACAAACTCTATAATAAAGTGGACCAGCATTTTTAATGCCCCCTTTGGCAGATCCAGAAACTGGAGTTAACGTGAATTTGGTTCAAGTCCTAACTTTGAAACTTACTAGCTAAGCGACTTGGGTAAATTTAATCTCTGTGATTAAGTTCAGTTTCTTCATCTGCGTAATGGAGTTATCTTAGTATCTTACTATTTTTTGTGAGGATTACATTTGGGAATTCATGTAAAGCCTTTAATGCAAAACTTGACAATTAGCATTTAGTATATGCTAACCTAACAACTAAGGAAAATTATGAACCCGTCAACAAAGATTTACTTTGGCAACAACCTTAACTGTTTATCCAAGGCCACACAGACCAACTTGTTTGTGAAACTGGGAAGTCAGTGTAGATCTCTGAACTTAATAGCCTCTCGCATTCATTCCACTAGCCCAGCTTGCCTGTAGCAAACGTTAATAACAGTGTCCTTTTAGCAAACTGTCCCCCTCTGGGTTTCCCATATCCCACCCTGTTTCATTCAGACCTGTTTTTTTCAAAGATGTTCCCATAGTTAAAGAAACTTAACTCTGAATTTTAGTATTGTACTGACTGCAGGAGCAGGTTTTCTGGGAAGCTACTCTGCAAGGCATGGATATCAAATCCCAGCCCCAGATATGCTAAGAGCAAGGCACAATGGTAGTTCTTTTTTTTTTTCCCCTCCATCTCTCTCATCCTATGAGAGATGATTGGCACCACACAGTCAGACCTCTGTAGGGGTGGGGATGCGAATGGGTGCCCAGGGTACTTGTTCAGCTGAGCCACTACCGTTTCCTGACCAAACGACTGAAACTATCTTGTGGCTCATTTTCTCCAGCTGTGAAATGAGCATAACAGCCCACTTTCCTTCTCGTCCCTTCTGAGGGAAGTTGTGAGGGGGCTTACCTTGCATGAAGGTTTAATTGTGCTACTTTGCAAAATGCAAGATTTTTCTTCTTTGCATAGTCTAACAACTGTATGTAAAGTAATTGCTCATAACATACCTAGCCACTTAATCCTCCCAATTAATCGAGGGTATTTTTTGTTTTGTGTTTTAATAGGAATTTTTTTTCCATTTGATTGCATAAAGCCAAACGTCAAAATTGTGACAGGTGATGAGTTAATAAAGGTCTGATGCCAGCTAGATCCCAACCACATAGGGTCACCAGAGAACAGGGCTCTTCTGATAAGGGTTCCTTAGCTCCAACACACCTGGCATCCTGGCCAGCCGTCCCGTAGCTACGCACTCTGACTGGTCCGCAAGGTCACAGGAGCTGATGTCACAATCGGTAGCTGAGCTCTGTCCCCCCAAATGGCCATGGCAAGCCATTTCAGTTCAGACTAGACCACGAAGTCCCTCGGCCAGGAGCTATCATGCTGGGTCCACCATCAGGCTTTGAATGAAGACAGCCCAGTTCCCAGGACTCAGGGAATAGAAGACACCTTTCAGAACCACCCGTTTTCCCCTGCACGCACCACCAGCTGAGCCAGAAGCCCACAATGATTGTGATTTTATGGATGCTTCTCATTGCAGGAACAATGTGGAAGGGATATAAGTATCCCCCAGGAGGGGTAAGTGTGCCATCAGCTTTGTTCTCTATTCTGACTTCAAAATGTATTCCCCGAGATAAATGAACTAAACATCAAAATCCAACTGTAGTAACTTTAGAAACAAATACCCTTTTCTTTGTTAAAAAAAAAAGTTATGTAGCTTGCCTACTTCTATTATTATTACTTTGCTAAGTTGGGAGAGTTACCTCCCTTTCATACATATTTTCTTAAGAGTCTCTGTTCTTTTTCAGTTTCAAAGAAACTGGAAGGGTAGAGTTAACGATTTCTCAGACCCAGGGTCAAAGCTGTCTGACGTGGATGACTTAGGCTGTCCTCATGGGACATTTTGTGTGTTCAGCCTTCAGTACCATTTCTTAGATTAGCCCACACGGCAAACCACACTTAACTATCCCTCAGGCAAACACTGCTCTGCAATGGTTCAGGCGGCACGTGTCTCTATCCTCTCTCCTCCTGTGGGACCTTGTGTATGTGTCCTTTCTCTGCCTCTTGTCAGCTCCCCTACTACTAAGCCCCTCTGGCAACTGAGATCGGAGGCATTAGGTGACAGAACTGGACACAGCTACGCTTGCCTGCCCTTGGTAAAGAGGACAATCACTTCAGCCCATCCCTGGCAAAAGCTAAGCATGGCCCTCCTGACCTTTTTCTCTTCAGACCCCGGTGGAAATAAGCAAAGATGATCCTGGTGAAGCAATGCAGCTCTGAAGCTCACCTGACCAGCGTACAGTTCCTGTTGTTGGTTTCGCATAAAGTAATTGCACATTATTTTTGTCACATTTAATGTACAAAGTTCCCGCACCTTTTTAAGATGAAGACTTGGAATTCTCTT
Source organism: Pteronotus mesoamericanus (assembly GCF_021234165.1). Classification (NCBI taxonomy): domain Eukaryota; kingdom Metazoa; phylum Chordata; class Mammalia; order Chiroptera; family Mormoopidae; genus Pteronotus; species Pteronotus mesoamericanus. The sequence continues at coordinate 41,778,295 of NW_026555277.1, read as the reverse complement.
AGCTCGGAGCAGGGAGGTGGAAGGTGGGGAGGTAGTCGAGGTGGATGAGACTGTTTGAGTCCCTTCTGTTTCATAGTCCCAAAGACTGGTATTAAGACTAAGATACCAAGTTCAACTTGTCTTCTTTTCTGTATCCTTGAGGATAGAAATTCTCAAGAGTTCTTGAGACGTATTTCCCAAATAATGTCTTTCTGCTGGGTCCAGAGTTGAAAAAATGTCCAAGGGCTAGAGATTGCAGTAACTTTAAGCTTCTTCTTTGGGGTATTTCTCTGTGGGCTTCCCACAGCTATTATTAAGAACCCAAAGTTTAAATCATGTGGGGGAAAGGACCTCATTTTTATATTGGGTGCTAGATATTAAATTCTACATTATTTTAATCCTTACAATAACCTAAGATGGATAATAGCCTCACTTTACAAAATGGCAAAAATGAAGTTGAGAGTCTTAAGTAACATACCAACGCATGCAGCTCTAAGTTGTAGTGAAGATTAAGATCCAGGTCTTCTCCTTGGGATGCTTTTATGTGCCAAGGAACAGGGCCAGACAAGAGGCTGGGATATCTAAGATCTTGGCTGCCTTTTCATCCAAATATCTCCCTCACCTGTATAGCCAAGAAGTTGCCTGATGGTTCTTTTAGCACTGACTGCTGCTAATACAGGCAGCATGTGTAGAAACAAAACTAACTGCTGAGTCCTTATTATGATGCAGTTTAAGTTTATGAGACCAAGGATGGAAATTAAGTATAAGATATATCCAACTAATTTGAGTATCTGAGCCCTGGGTTATTCCTAATAAGCCCTCCAGTGGTTTAGAGCAGCGGTTCCCAACCTTCTTTTTAGTACCAGGGACAGGTTTTGTGGAAGACAGTTTTTCCATGGCCCAGGATGGTGGGTGGAAGGGAGACAAGAGGCAGAGGTCAAGCGGGGGAGAGGGATGGGAGACAGAAGGAGCTCAGGTGGTAGTATGAGCTGTGAGCAGTATCCACGGACCAGGAGGGAGGTTGGGGACCCCTAGCTTAGAGCTTTCTGACCCTAAAGGGGGAGGGGAGAGGGAGGGACAACTCTTAACGGGAGTAAATACAGCACTTTTTAAATAAACAGTATGAAACTTCCCATTCTGTGGCTGCTTGGGGATTACTGATAGTTTTGTGTCCAGAACTGATAAGTTTCATGTCCAGAAGTACACCCTTACTAGTACATATTTTGGTTATGTACGCGTTGGTAACTATTTGGTACAGTTTTGCTAAACTATTTGTATGTGGCTCTATGTACTGAGTGGATTACCCTTATTTTTTATGGAAATGTGAATTCAAAATCCTTAAGCAAAACTCTTAATTTCTCAATCTAGGATACTAGCATTTCTTATATTTCTTATGACCTAGTCTCAACACGTTTCATTAAGTGCCTGCATCCTCTGGCTGCATGGTGGTGCCCACTTGTCTTATACATGGTGAGCTGTAATTTCAATCAAGAGGGCTTATTTTCTTAATATATTCCTAAGGACCCATCTTCTCAGCCATCTCAGGCTCTTTTATTGGAGGGGATCAGAGCCTGCTTTTCTCGATAAGAAGTCTATTCCCAGTCTCCTTCTTCCTTCCAGTTCAGAGTATACCTCCACATAGTTCTCCTAACTTGGAGATGTGCCTTTGTCTTCTGTAAGTTGGTGGGGGAGACAAGGTATCAGTAGTAGGATCTGAGCAGATGTGAATGTGTGAGGGAGAATGAGCAGAGATGTGTGTAAGGAGGCAAACCCCATCTCTGAAGTGTGATGAGTCTACTGGAGGTTCTAGCTGGAAAAATGTTCAGGGTGATGAAATAAGGAATATGGGTTTTGATAAATAAGTGCAAACCAGGGAAAATATCAATAAAATATTTTTAATGCCTACAATTTCTTTATACATAAATTGTAAAACTTTCACCTGTATATGCAAAAGTAGATTCTCTTGCAGGTCAACAGCACCAGATTAACAAGCTAAGCTATGTAAATGTTTCTAAACTTGATTTGTCCATTATGTTAAAGACATGATGGATTTAATAACTCAAAAGAAATCTATGTCCCATTCTTAATTATACACTAAACAACCGAATATTTATCTCATCATGTTCACGCATAAAATAAATAGTCTGATATATTCAGCACATTGAAAATAAACCAACCAGTCTCTCTTTATAGATTTATTCTCTTTCCAAACATGTTTTGGTCTCCTGCTACATCTCAGAAATGTACTAATAGCTGCTTTTAAGTTATAAAATACAAAAACAGTAAATAATTTCTTGGAGAAAATCTTGGGGATTACATTTAAGAAATGAAATTTCGAGTTCCCACAGACTTTCTTTTTTATTAAGTCTTTGAACCTTGTCACGGCATACCCGGAAGGCTGCCTGTGCCGTGTGGTACCCTGGCCTCCAAATGGACGTAACTGCATTTATAATTTAGAGAAAATACTAAGTTCTGAAAGTAGCCTTAAAAGAAAGTGCCCCTTGCTTTGTCATAGCAACATTAAAAGCAAGTGCGACTGTGCAATCAGAGGCATTTGAATTTTGTAACTACTTTCCTTTCACATCATCTGTTAGAGAATACCACACCCATGATCACGTAACATTATTACAATTGTGAAATAACATTACTACATTCATGAATTAACATTACCCAATAAAAGGCACATCTTGAAATATTGACTTAAGAAAATCTGAAAATGAAAACAATAGAGGATACATTAGAAATCACACATTTAAATTTGTAAACCTTGATAAAATAACAGCCTATTCCAGTTTCTTGAAAGGTTTGTGAGCTTTCTGTAGGAGTGGTCAGGAACTGAAGAACAAAACGGAAGACAGGATTTGGAAACAAGGCCAAAATTAACTTAAAACACTCAATTTTTTAAAAATGAGCTACAGAAGTGCCTTTTTATTAATATTTATGTTCAATAACAGCAAATCAACATCTATATTATGGAGGAAATGCACTCAGAAGTGGCAGACACAAGGACACAACCTGACTCTTCTTACCAAGTTCTGCAACTTTTATCTAGCACAATCGTGCCTTTCTGTACAAATGGCTGCTCAATATCACTGAGTAAAGTGCTAGTTAATTTAAGTAACCAAAAAATCATTTGTAACAAGCACGTGATTGTAATTGCCAATATCAAGGAGTTTGAATATTGAAAAAAAATATATACAAGAAAACAACTTTTGGGGGGAAAAAAACCACGTAAGGGACAGCAAAGGAAATAATGTTCCCAACCTGTTTTAATATGTGGAACATCACACTACCCTTAAATCAATTTCACTGAAGGTATTTGAGATGGGTGAGAGAGAGTTAACAGGATTTTCTGCCACCAGTGTAACAGTCTATGTGGAATATTAGAAAGGGTGTTATTCCTAATGATGGCGAAACCTTTCATTGGATTCAACTTCAAAATTAAATCATTGCACTTTCAAACCTTGAAAGTCAATTCAAAATGAGTCAGAGTCTAAGGGACTGGGTCACACAGTTGACCCATGAAGAAAAGCTGATGATGGTCATCTGTAATACCCAAGCTTGAAGAATAAAGAAAGCTCAATGAGTAAAAAGGAACACACCTAAACAAGCTTTGGACCTACTGAAGAGGAAGGATTCTTTGTAGAACAACCATTCTTACTTAATCCCTACCACCCAATGGTTTAAAGTAGCCACAATATAGTAGAACCATTCTATAAGCTTATGTCTCACTGTCCCCAACCCTCTGCATTTAGAATCAAGGACAAATGCTCTCCATCATCAGCGTATCATTTTTTTGTTGATGACTTTCCATGAGACTTGGCTTCTCTCCAACCAGAACCTAAATCAGCCTGATTGGAATTGCTTGGATTTGTGGCTTAAGAGATAGTAAGTCTACAGACAGGACTTGAAGAAAGGTGAGAATGAAGGTCCACAGCCCAGTATAACACCAGTAACAGGGAACATCCTTTTCTACTTGGGGAGAAAAAAATCTTCACAGTGCATAGTTTGAAATAAAAGTGCAATATGGGCAAAAAGAGAAGGTGGTGCTCTTGATACACATGAATTTAATTTTTGGTTTTTGCCTTAATTGCTAAGGAATTTTAAGATAAAAATGCAAAGTCATTAACATCAAGGGATGCAAGGGCACCTTGGATTCCAAAGTATCTTTACAGGGGGAGATGGGGAAGGGGGAGCCTCACATGTTACTTGCTTATTTTTTTAAACTATTACTCTTCCAACTCTAACGTTTGAATAAAATATTATTTTCTTCAATATAAAAATGAACTTTTAGATAAAAATCAGCAGTGACATTGTCTATTTCACAAGAAATCTGAAAGGATAACATGAAAAAGAATATTCTATTAAATGGCATCACTTGTATTTTAACTTGCAATTTTTTTTGTTAATTGCCTAATCACCTATATTAGTGAATAAGAATGCTCAGCATCCAATCCATGAATACAGAATACAATATAATTTATTCTACTTTTTAATTCAAAGTCAGAGAGATGACTTCCATCTGATGATTATAAAGCCTACTCTACATTTTCAAGTTCTCAATCCAAACATACAGATTAGGACAGGTCACTTTATTGCTTGCAACATTCATAAAGGGCCAGGTTCCTCATAAAAAAAAAAAAAGAAAAAAAGGCTTGGGAGTTGGCCATTGCCCTACTCACGCATCAGCAGAACTATGGAAGTCAAGAAGCAATCTTTTTTTTCCTTTTTAACATAACAAAGGAACAATAGAAGATTGGCTGACTGTTGAGTGGCCCCACATTAGAGTGCATAGCTCATCAGGATCAAGGCTGGCACCTGTGAACAGTTAATGTCATAAGAGCACTCACTGGGCAGGATGTCATCTGCTTCACAGATTTCGCCCTGGAAAGTATTTGAAAATACTTTATGCTCAAAGTATACAGTATGCATTCCTTCTCCTTAGGACCCAAGTATAAATCTAAAATGATTGATAAAGGGGCTTCTTCAGTCTGAAGGCAGGACTTCCTTGCAGCAGAGTCTCTCCAGAATTTCACAAAAATAAAAGCAGCAGTTAATGCCTTTTCAGCTTCTTGCCCTTTCGGCATTTCAGTTCTTCTTCCTCACGTCTCAATTCCTCTAAGTCCTCTTGCATACCTAGTCTTAAACTGTCAAAAAAAAAAAAAGAAAGAAAGAAAAGAGGTATAAGAAAAGGAAGGTATTTGTCAATACACATGAAATTCTACTTTCTTTAAAAAGCAAGAATGAAATTTCAACTGAAAGTTCAGATGGAATGTATTACACACTCAAAATGCCTCAAAGCTTTACCACTGAAAACATTAGCAGAAATATTTTTTACCAAGAGCCACTGCCATAGACTCAAATTATAGTAAGAAAAAAGACCTCACGTGCAACCTCAACACGAAATACCTGACTGTTCTCATAAAGTAATAAAAATTATCGCAGCAGCTTTTAAAAATAAAGAACAAGAAACATTTATACAAAAATAACATTCTAAGCTTGTCTTCCCAAAACTTTAGTTTGATACCTAGTTACAGGAGAGGGAGGGCAAGAGGGAAAAAAAGGTTTAATATTCTGAATTGAGACTAAGGCAAAGTATTTCACCAAGTTACAAATTATTTCACTTGTTACCTCTACCTAAGAAATTATCATTTGTTTGCTCTCAGGTAGCCAAACAGAAATCAGAGGGAATTCAATAACCCTCATTTGGTCCCCGAGGCCAGTAGTGGCACAGGGAAGCAAGACTGCGATGTGTCTGATGTGGAAAGGGAATTAGGATGGAGAACAAAAACATGCTACAACGGGATCAGAGGCAGATTCTAGCAGTTCTTGTGTGCCTACGTGGATGAGGCACTGCACAAGGCGACTTGCCCACATTGTCTCAATCCTCATAATACCTCCTGTCAGTAAAAAGTTATGTTCTCATTTTACAAATAAGAAAACAAGATTTAGAAAGGCTAAAGAATTTGTTTAAAGCCCCACAGCAGATAAGCAGGACTGGAATTCAGAATTGTGTGGCCCAAAACCCCTGCTTCCAATGACGCAAATGAAGCAACAAACAAAAAGAGTTTTAGAACATGTCTACACAAATGTGGTTAAGTTTTGTGCCTACCTCCTCGCTTCTTCCTTCTGCTGCTCTTTCCAACTACTCTCCATGTAACGTAAGGCATAATCACTTTCATCTTTGTATCTGGAAAGAGGAAATCAAAACTGTTTTAAAAAGAAAAATTCAATTTTCAAAGGAACTAAATCCTGCTGCTTTAAAATCAACATCTTCATAACTACATCAAACACATTTAGGAGTACTCCTCCTAGCTTAGTGGCGAGTAGGGGGGCACAGGATGAGTAGAGGTGGATTTCTGAAGACAAATGAGAGCTTATTACTACCAGATTCCTGAATCTAATGCTGATGAAGGTACCAAACCAATAATGCTTATTTTCAACTTACTTCTATTATGTGATAGTTTATATTAAAATCCTAAAAGCACAATGTATGTGAAAATTATTTTGTATAAGTTTCATTGGAACTTCATGACTCTCATGAGGGAGGAAAGGACTTTTAGAACATAGACTGAAGCACGGAGGTTAATGGCTTGACCAAGAACATATACCTCTAATGATACTACATACATTAAGTTTTTGTTATTTTATTTTTTAAAAATTATTAGTTTTGACAGAATTCTTTTTTTAAAAGATTTTATTTATTTTAGAGAGAGGGGAAGAAAGGGAGGAGAGGGAGAGAAACATTGATGTGCAAGAGAAACACTGATTGGTGCCTCTTGCATGCCGGCAACCCAGGCATGTACTCTGACTGGGAATAGAACCAGTGACCTTTTGGTTCTCAGGAGGACGCCCAACTCATGGGCCCAACTCATCAGGACTAGATTAGATATTTAGACTTGATTTTTAATCTAGTTCTTGCTTCTACTAAATGTCTTAAAAAAAAAAAAAAAGAAAAAAAGAAAAGACCTTTTCTTAGGACTGCCATCTAGTTTTTTTCCATGGCTTTGAAGGCGGTAGCAATTGTTGATGAATAGAAAGGCACTATGATAAAGCCTTTCTGTTCTACATAAACACTACCTCACGTTTGTCCTTCCAAATGTCATTTTATATAAAATAGTTTACTCAAGTTTACCCAGCTAGCAAAGTGGTAGAACTTTTATTCAAACCCTGGTCTTTCTTTTATAGGCTTCTCAAACTTTAATGTGCGTATCACCTGGGAACCTAATTTGGATTCAGTAGATCTGAAGTGAGGCCTCAGAGCCTGCATTTCTAACAAGCTCCCAAGTCATGTTAATGCTATTGGTCCCATGCTGCTGTCCAGGGACTGCACTTAATTTGCAAAGTTTTTTACACCAAAGAAAAGCAGCTGTCAGATCACACCAGCCCCCAACATAGCTCTGTGGATGGCTTTTTGATTTCAAAGACAATCTATTTCTACTACACCACATTGCTTCACTCACATTAAATATATGTCTTATAAAGACAACTGTTTGAAAAAGGATAATTTTTGGCTCTTATGCAAGGAACTACACAAATAATTCTGAGTTACATAATTCTTACATATTAAATGCCAAAACAGTAAATCTAAATCATGCAAAGATTCCTAATTAATGATTGTATTCAATGCCTCTACTACTAATGTATACTTTTCCTCTCAGCATCAGTTTTTAAAAAAAAAAAGTATATCTAAATCTCCTTTAGCCTTACTTTTTTCGGTCATAGCCAAAGATTTCTCGAATGTGCTTGGATATTTCTTCCTGAGATTCTCCTTCATCTTCGATAAAATCTTCCATTTCGGAGTCATAGTCATCTTCTTCCTCTTCATAGTCTCTCTGCCTTTTGTAACCACTAGGGAAGGAAAGCCTTTGAGGACCTAAGAATAGAAAAGCCATTATTTATAAGAGCATTAAAACTTAAAATAGCGCCCTCCCCCCCGAAAAAAACCCTTAAAATAGCCCCAACAAAGCCCTATGTAAAATGAGATTTTGAGAACTCATTCAGATGGTATTCTCAAAAACCAGAGCCAGCAAACTGGTGCATGGCATGGAGTCGTTCCTACACCGTCCCTGCTGCTTCATGGCATCCACAAAGAACAGAATTCCTGTATATCCCAGGGCTGACTTAGAAGTGTCTGTTACATTGTCTAGCTTAGTAAAATTCTTCTGGATTTAGAACACTGGCAACTTAAAAAAAATTACAAATAGCTATAGGGTCACTAGCTTTTAATTTCACAAGGCACCAAAGGTAACAACCTACCATCTATTACCATCATAATTTCATTAAATTTTTAAAAAGTCCAATAACTAGGAGAGACTCTCAGAATTATGGATAATTGTTTAAACTGAATAAAGTCTGACTTCAGGAAAAACTCACTACATTATCCTTATTTTTGTCATTTTTCCAAAAGACTCATTACAATTTTTGTAAAAGGTCAACATTGATCAATAGACCAGCATCTGGGAACAACTGCTGTCTAGTCCTTGATTACAGACACTCCTTTTGTTCTTCTAAAACTTTTAATATGCATGGCTTGTCTCATTAGCTCAGAGCTTCTTTCTCAACTCTGGCATTACTGACACTTTGGGACAGATATCTTTGTTATGAGGAGGCTGTCCTGTGCACTGTAGGACAATAGCAGCGTCGCTGCCTTCTATCTAGTAGATGCCATCAGCATTCCCTGTTGCCAGACATTGCCAAATGTTCACTGGGGATCAAAATCATCCTTGGTTGAGAACCAATGTTCTAGCTAAATTAGGAAGTAAAGAGCATGAATGAAAATCTTTTGTTTCTTTTTATATCCTCCATGGCCCCTAACAAGTACTTTAACAAATGCTTATTACCATGAAGAAGCTATGACCTAGCACCTCGTAGGTGCCATCAATGATCCTGTACCTTGGGACAGTGATTCCTAAAGGTCTAGTCGCTAGGGCCTTAATGTTGCTCACTATAAGGGGCAGAAACACAAGGGCAGTTGTAAACAGTTCCTGGCACATACTGGGTACTAAAAAAATATTTGATAAATAAGTAATGTACCAAAAGGCTTCAAGCTTACAAATGCATTCCAATACTTGAAGACTAGTCTCTTTAGTCTCATGAAAAGGTGAATCCATTCACTGAACTTAAGGCATATATGCTTCACTTTGTCTTACAAATCACATAGCTATGTTTATTAAACTTGGAGATATTAGGGATAAACACAGAGGGCCCTAAATAAGTCTCTTTCTAAAGCCTTCTAAGCCATGATTGAGAAAGGAACTCTCAGGCACAAGACAGACAAAACAGGATTCTATCAACATAAGAATACATTAAAGGGCACACAGAAGGATTACACTGTCTCTGGTATTGAAAAAAAAAAAAAAGTATGCTTTTCAGTTTCCTAGTGACAAATAGATACTCTTAGGGTGAGGGGCAATTTTACCTGGGGCAGGTCTGTAGCCAGACAAGGAAGGCCTCATTCCATTCATCTGTCCATTGCTGGACCGGCTAATGATATTCTTGGAAGAAATTGTTTCTGAGACAACAGTGCACTTGGGCTTCAAGGAGGGTCCTGCACTACTAACTATCCGCCCAGGTGCCAAGCTGCTCCCTGGTCTTCCAGGGCCTGAACTACCGACAGTCCGTCCTGCTGGAACTGAGCCACTTACTGAATGCCTAGGGCCAGTGACTGACCGCCCGGTGGGCACTGGGCCACTCACTGGTCGTCGAAGGTCATTTGGGCTGTTCATAGGCCGCCCAGGGCCACCAGAGCTGCCCACTGATCTCCCAGAAGCACCTGGGCGACTGATGGATTGTCCAGGACCACTTCTACCACTGACTGTCCGTCCAGAAGGATTTAAGTCACTGGCTGGTCTCTTGGTCCCAATGACTGGTCGTTCAGGTCTTGAGCTGGAGCTGCCATTCTGGCGCCTGGGCACCGAGCCAGAACTAGCTGTAGGCCGAGCAGTCCCTACACTAGGCCGCCCAGGGGCTGAGCTGGAGCTGCTGCCTGGCTGCCTGACACCTGGACTCTTAGCCTTATTATGTGGGGTGCTCATGGGCCCAGGCCTGGAATGGCTGGGATGGGGGGGAGATTTTTTGGCTTTGTGCTCAGTAGCAGATTTCTGAGTCCCTTTAGCAGAAGTCTTTGGGACACCTGGTGAATAAGTGCTCGAATGGATCTTTCCAGTCCCGTTAAAAACAGGTCTGTCATGGCCCTCACGAAATGAGGGTTGGGAGCAACTGCCAGATCTTACTTTGGTCCTCACTCCTGGCATGGATTTGGATGAAGACAAACCCACGTGTTTCTCATTAGCAGTGCTGGGCCTGGATTTTTTCTCAGCGTGAAGAAGGGGAGTACCCTTGGAAGAAGGAAGCTTGTCCCCAGAAACTTTCCTAAGTTTTGTGCCCACGCTTTCTTTCTGAGAGGGTGCCTTTTTGGTTGGAGGTAGTCTTGCATCTGTCTCAGGTTTCTTTTTCCTATGCTTTCGTTCAAGGAATTCTCGCTCCTTAAGTTCTTGTGCAGTCATAGGCCGCTCTTCTGTTTTCTTCACTACCTTGATTTCCACGGGTTCATACTGCTTTTTCTCAGCCAGCTTCAGCAGATCAGTGAAGTTCATGACTGGTGGGGCACCTTTAAGGGGGACCTTTGGTTTGCTTTCAACTTTGGGAGGTTCTTGCTCTTCTTCATACTCCTGCTCTGATGCTGCTTGATTGTAGTCTAAGAATTCATCCTCTTCTTCCATCTCGTACTCTTGGTCTGTTCCCTGACTAGTGTGACTTTCCGTTGCCTGTCTCTTCTTTGACTTTTCCTCAGCAGGAATCCCATTGTAACCATGGAAATTATCCTTTGTCCTCTTGGCCATAGCTCTTGCTTTCTTGTCATGTTTGAGTTCAATTCGCTTTTTCACTAGTTCTTCTTTTCTTCTTTTTTCCTCTAAGGCTAAAGAGGACAAAAAAGAACACATTCAAGATCTCAAGATAACAGCATGTTCATCTGAAATCAGCAGGTGGCCAAAACATAAGCAACACTTAGTTTGAAACAATACACTCTGAAGACATCTAGGAATCAAATGAGGAAGTCATTTGAACAAGTATCAGTTGAGTCATCTTACATAATGAGTGGGTCACATATGGGTTTTTCTACATGACTAAGCAAGTGAGACTTGGCTTTTAGCTTTAGATATAGAAAATAGTTCATACCAAATAAATATACCAAGTTAAGGGAATATTAGTACCCACTCAGCAGGTGTTATAATGACTCAATGAATAATTAAACCTATTGAATCAGTTTCCTTGTCATCCTCATGAAGTAAAATTACTTCTTGAGTTTACTGGTTTTCAAAAATCGCCTCTATTTCAATCTTTTAGATAGCACTTTTAATAATAATTTTAAAATTAAAATAGATTAGAAGCAGATTCAGAACCAAGGTCAAAGAATGGAGTTCTTCTTGGGGTTATTATGGCCAATTAGAAGATATGGTCACTATTCCCCAAAAGCTTTTATTTAAGAAGAAATGAAAGATAACATTCATACAAATGATCAACATAACATAGGTAGTGCTATAAACACAGTTGACTCATACACATATGCAACAAATCCATTAGCCTGTTACATTATTACAAACATCCACTGGTTAAGTACAAGCTGGCTGTGAAGGTGGAAGACGTTAAAATTGCGAGTAAGGCTATAGATCACATACCTTTTCGTCTGAGTTCCTCTTCTTTTCTTCTGAGAAAAGCTTGTACGGCTGCTGATTGGACACCCTTAACTTTTGGGTCTTTTTTGGGTGGACCCACTGCCAAACTATACCTTTTCTAAAAAATAAACAAACAAAAAAAAAACAAACAGTAAAAGTTATAAACAATCCAACTTCAAAAAATATATTGTCTATTAGTGTATGCGCTGTGCCAGGCAACAGAGAGGTTTAAACGTCAACTGAAAACACTATTCTGAATATAACCCACATAAAAGATTAGCCATGAAATTTCAGGCTAAATATGATTATGAATGACTTTTTAGGTACAGTTTCTCTGTAACATCCCAAATAATGCATAAATGAAAAAATCAGCCCTGGCTGGTGTGGCTCAGTGGATTGAGTGCCAACCTGTGAACCCAAGTGTCACTGGTTCGATTCCCAGTCAGGGCAAATGCCTGAATTGTGGGCCAGGTCCCCAGTAGGGGGCATGGGAGAGGCAACTACACATTGAGGTTTCCCTCTCTTACCCTCCCTAAAATAAATAAGTAAAATCTTTTAAAAAAATTTAGAGAAACACTATTTTCAGGCTATTATTCCAAAAAGGTACCTGGACTGGGGGTTAAAAAAGAAATCACCACTTAGAACATATTGATTTAATATTCTGATTTAAAAATCAGCCTTCACCCTGACTGGTGTGGCTCAGCAGGCTGAGTGTTGTCCTGGCAATCGAAAGGTCACTGGTCCAGTCCCCAGTCAGGGCACAGACCTGGTTTGCAGGCCAGGTTGGGGGCTTGCGAGGGGCAACCAATTGACATTTCTCTTGCATGTCAGTGTTTTTCTCCCTCTCTTTCTCCTTTCCTGCCCCTCTGGCTAAAAATAAATAAATAAAATCTTTTTTTAAAAAAATCAAACTATGTTCTTTACTGAGCACCCTACCCCAGCTCATTTTCTAGTAGGGACTCATGGCTACATAGGTTATTTTGCTTACAACATGAAACACTGAGATTTTACTCTGACCACCCAAAAAGTACTAATATTATCGTGGCACAGATGGTATTTCTCTGGGCTTCAGTTTTTATGTAGCCACATTGGGAAATGACTAACACTAGAATACTGTTCATTTGAACTATGAAAAGAAAAACATTTCCATTTTGTAAGTAACTATCATTTAATAAGTATGATAAACAGAGCTACTAACTCAGACTGAGATGATTCATCTCCAGGACCATCCAACATTAAATTATGGGCTAGGAATAAAGATTTTTAAAGTGTCCTCCCTCTTTTGTCTTATTAAACAGGTGACTTTTTTATTCTTTTAACATATTGCTATACTAGTTAAAAAAGAAACACTAACCTCTGAGAAGAAAAATAGGCTATTTAGGAACCAAAAAGTGATTCCCAAAATGTATATGAAGTTCTTGGAGGAAGGCAAAGGATCCATGCTCACCATACAGCTGCCAAATACAAGGCATCTTGAAACGGGCTGGAAGTTCCAGCTAGTTCAGTCTACCAAGGAAGCAACTAGCCAAGGAAGCAGGCCCTAACCAACCTGAAAATCCTGCGTGATAACAATGCTGAGAACTGACACATCCCTGACAGAGAGAAATCCCAGGAGAGCATCCAGAGTTCTTTCCCAGTCCTCTTGGCTAAGTCATAATGAAATCCCTTTTTTAAAAAAAGTCCATCATTGTAAATTTAGTTGCAGACCCTTCCCATACTGGATTGGGGCCCAATACTTAAAGGAGAAAAGGAGAGGTAAAGGAAGACCGAAGAGAAGGAGCATACTGCTTACCTAACTAGGTATATAAGATTGTCCTGGTTTACAAGAACCTCAAACATAGACAAGAAGGTCACATTTTCATAATGGAAGGGCCACCATAAGTATGAATCAAGTTGCATAAGACACATACAGATTTATAAGCAGAGGTGCACACACTTACTTCAATGGGAGAAGAGGAAGAATAGATTTTTCTTGCCAATACTTAAGGCTTTCCTGTCCCTGCCAACTATACAGTTCATAGATTCACCTGTCAAATGAAAGTGTGTTTCCCACAGAAAAATGCCAATATACACATTAGTGTTAATTAGTTAAAATAGGATTGGTCTGTTAACTACATATTAAACAATAAGCACTTCCTAATTTGATTTCAGGATAGACACCTTTCTTCCTAACCCGGGACTTTAAGAGATAGGTAGTGGGATTATGACTAGTAGAAAAGCTACTCTTTGCTGAATACAGGCACCCAAAGGGAAAGTAACCATGTCAATAGGCACAACTTAACACAGTGTTTACCAAGCTTCAGTCATTCACATACTACTTTCACGATTTTTCTCCTTTTAGTATACCAGCTGTATTATTATTTATTAATTTTAAGAAAATTCATAGACCTGCCCTGAGGAGTGTGGCTCAGTTGGCTGAGCATCATCACCATCATCCTGCAAAGCAAAACGGGTCACCGATTGGATTCCAGGTTAAGGCATGTGCCTGGGTTGTGAGTTCAGTCCAGGTCAGGTGCATGCAAGAGACAGCCAATAAATGCTTCTCTCTCATATTAATGTCTCTCTTCCTCTCTTTTTCCCTCCCTTTCTCTCTCCAAAAATAAATAAAATCTTTTTAAAAAGATAAAGAAAATTCATAGACCTAACACCACTGGGTCAGGACTTATATTACAGCTTTACCTCCAGTAATGATATCTATGAAATGACTAGCTTAGAAAGCCAGTTATATTTTTCCAAATCATATCAAAATATGTAACTATTAAAAAAAATATTAGAATAAAAAGTATTGGAGCATCATCTAAAATCATGGTAGAGCCAGGCTACATGTACTGCACTTTAGGAATCATGAACTAGGAATATAAATACAGGAAACGCAGAGCACAAGAAATAAACAAGGTGGGGGTGTTCAGGAACTCAGATTCACTCAGAAAAGAATTCCTGCCCTGGTCAGAGCTTCTGTGGTTCTGATGTGCCAAAGTGCAATGCAGGTTCAATTTCTGGTCAGGGCACATACAACAACCAACCAATGGATGCATAAATAAGTGGAATAACAAATTGATGTTTCTCTCTCTCCCTCTTTTCCTTTTCTTCTATCTGTAAAATCAGTAAATTAAAAAAATTCCAAAAGCTAGCATAAAACTAACATCACAGCCATATGTTGTATTCATTTTTTTCTTTTAAAGTTTTTATTTGAGCAACCCCCCTCCACATATTTTTAATAAGTTAACAGAAAAATCAACACTGCCTAAAGAATAAAATTACTTCCCACCATTTAAATTTACATACATAATTGCCACTTTTTAAGTTCTAGGATATTGTTTTTACTCCGAAGGAGTTAAAATGACACCCTTGTTGAAACATTTAATGGTCATAGAAACTAATTATCTCTTAATTTTAGTTAAGAGAAATGATTATAATTTCTCAGTTTGAGGATGTTAGGAACCAGCTTACAGAGCATTCTCCAAAAGGTATTCTCTTGGCCTTTGAAGGTGTCTATTTTCAAACTTAATAATTCAGTCAAGTAAAAATGCAGGTTTTCAAAATAAAAAAATTATATATTTTGTATAATCATTTATCTACTTAATCATTTATTTATGGCCTATGCATTTTATCTTATTTTATAATTATTACTATGTAATGCTACACTAGGAATATGATTTCATTTATATAAAATGTCCAGAATTGGCATACCTACAGAGACAGAAAGTGTATTAGTGGTTGCCATGGCTAATAGGAGAGGGGAATGGGTGGGAAGTGATTGCTGAAATGTAAGAGATTATTTTTGAGGATGATGAAAATGTTCTGGAACCAGGTATTGGTGACGGTTGCAGAACTGTGAATACACTAAAAACCATGATGGGTTTTATGGTATGTGAATTATGATGGGGGACCCCCAAAAAACTGGAATTGTCTCTGGAGGGCAAATGCCTAGTAGTACAGACTTCCCCTGCTAGGTGAGTGTTAAAGGAACTGATCTGTATGGGTGTACCAGCTGGCATCGTTGGGGGAGGCTACGTTTGGCTTCAGTGACTTTTTTTTTAAGATTCTTTCAACGTGTTTGCCCATTTCATTATGGGTGATTTACAAGTGCACTCGCCCACATTGTGCTGAGTGTTCAGCAGTTTTTGACCAAAAATGGTATCACCCCTGTGCCCCACCCTCACCTGAGCAACTTTTTTTTTGTTTCCCTGGATGAAAAAAGTCCTCAAAGGGAAACATTTTGCCAATGTGGAAGAGGTGAAACAAAAAACAGCAGATGCACCAAAAGGCATCCAAATCGAAGAGTTCAAGAACTGCTCTGAGCAGCGGAAAAAAGTCTTGATAGGCGTATTAAAACGGAGAGTGCTTTGGAACTGAAGTTTAAAATGTAAGAATACACATTTTTTTATAAGTAAATTCCGGGTTTATTTGGGTTCCCACTCATACATCTCAATAAAAATGTTGCAGAAAGCCCAAGGCTGGAATTACATTATATTCTATTTCTACGGCAGAAGAACCATTTGGCACTTTCCCCTGCATCAGATGGTCACATTTAGCTCTTGCAGCAGCACATCAAGATGCACCCACCAAATCTGAATCTGAGTCAAGGCACCACCAGGCGGCTTCATTGTTTCAGCTTCCTCAAAAGCAGCTGGACAAGAGTGCCTTTCATTTTATTATACTGTAAGCCAACTCAGTCATTCTGCTGGGCTCCAATGAATGATCCACAACAGCGAAGCTTATGCCATTTAAATACAGTATCATAGATTTTGCCAAGATTTGTAATTCTAAAATCAACAGACCTAGAAGACATTAAGTAACTTTAGAACATGTGTTCCTTGCGTTGAGACTATACTGCCAGTCACATTAAGAAACTTAGGGGGTTGGGGGAGGTGGAGGAGGGCATAGGAGGGATAAAAGGTGATGGAAAGAGTCTTGACTTGGGGCCATGAACACAACGCAGTGTACAGATGATGTGCTGTAAAACTGCGCACCTGGAACCTGTATAATTATGTTAACCAGTGTCATCCCAATGCATTCAATAAAAAGGAAATAAGAAAACTAGGAGCTTTCAGTCTGGATATATGTGTTCATCAAATATGTTATGTTGGAATCAACAGTAAATCCCTTCTTGAAATCTGTCCTTTACTTAGGAGATAACATGTTGTTGTAAATGTAAAAAATACCAATTTTCTGATGATTTTACATACATTAGAGATCTATTAATGGTTAGAATTAGGAGTTAGGAACATTTAAAGAATATATTCTTAACTTTAATAACCACACAATTTCTAAAATCTCAAAACATCATAGTCAGGGGATGAATGCAGACTTGGAAAACCAATGGTTTGCACCACGTTTGTTGAGCTGGGTAGCTAAGAGGGTGAAAATAAAACAACCAGAAAGTCTGTTATTCAAGATAGCTAGTGCATTAAATGTAAAATTGACTATTACTGTGTTTATAATATATCTGATAATAAAATGTAGTATCAGATAGGTACTTCAAAGCCTCTAGTTCAACCTTTACATTAGAAATGCCCCAGGTAAGAAGAACCACGTATTTCCAGTTTGTAGGAGACAGAGTCGTGAATTAGAATCTAGCCTGACGTAGGTCCAAAAATGTTCCCACTATAACACGCCTCACTTCTAATTTAATTCCAATATTTACATCTCTACCTCTAACTTCAATCTTTTCTTTCTTCAGTAATTTTTTTTAATTTTAAAGATTTTATTTATTTTTAGAGAGAGCGGAAAGGAGGGAAAAAGAAAGGGAGAGACACACCAACTAGTTGCCTCTCACGTGCCCCCAACCTGGGATGTATCCTTCCTGGGAATAGAACCCATGAACTCTCAGTTCGCAGTGCCACACCCAACCCACTGAGCCACACCAGTCAGGGCTCTAACCTCAATCTTAAATGTCATTCCCTAATTTTGACCTGTCTCTTGGACAGTGCCATTATCTCAAACAGATCCACCACTGAATTTTCTCTCTTTTTCCTTCACCTTCAGGCTCTTTCTGTTAACCATGCAAGCACTCTCCCCAACAGGCCAAAAATTTCTCTATCAGTTACAAATGCTCTTTAAATATCTCTCCCATAAGACTTCACTGTACACTTGAGAAGTGTCATAAATAAAACCAACTGGGTTACTGCTTAAGACTTTATTAGCCTGGAGTTGGGGACGGAGCTGGATGGGTCCAGTGGTTCAGGCTATTTAGACGACAACCTTCCTTACCACCCTGTATCTAACACATTCTCCTCAACACAGGCTCGTGATTAAGAGCAAGAACTCTGGAGCCAGTCTGTCACGTCATGTATTAGCTCTGTGGTTCCGGGCAAGTTTCTTCATCTCTTTGGGCCTCAGTTTCCTCATCTGTAAAACAACATTCCTTATAAAGTTATTACAGTGATTAAATTAACTAACATGCATATAAAGTGCTTAGATCAGTGCCTGGCACAGAGTAAGCACTATAAATATTAATTGCTATTGCTACTATTATTCAGAAAGAGATTATCTATGTAATGGTGAGGAAGAGAAATAACAATGCCTGTGGGGGCAGTAGTTTCTAAAAGACCTTTTCCCTAAAATACTGGTTGAGAAGTACTGCTCTATGCTAGAAATCCAAAGCTGCACCAGGCATTGGATAAGTCATCATCAGATCCAAGAGTGGAGAGCAATCCAGTTATAACTGATTATACTGGGTTGGCCAAAAAAGTCAGTTTAGTTTTTGCGGTAAAATAAAAGACACATTTTTCATTTTCACCAATAACTTTATTGATTTGGATATTTTGAGTATGTTGGCTACCTCCCACTATTGGTTTCTAGTGGGGAAAGAACAGGGTGCTGCTAAACATCTTCCAGTGTGTAAGACAGACCCATAGCAAAGAATTGTTTGACTACAATGTCAATGGTACCAAGAAACTTCACAAACCTCTTTTGACATGTTCCATCAGTCACAGCACATTCTCAATACAACTGCATAATTTTTTTTTTTTTTTGCTTTTCAGTTGCATTTTTACCTTTCTTGAAATAATAAAGCATAATACACCAAAAATGTTGGGTATCTTCTTCCATCTTCAATATTAAAATGGCTGCACAAAAATTCACCAATTTTGATAAGTTTTTTTTTTAAATGCACTATGATATGACAGCAGTCACAACACAATCTAACAAAATTGTTTCGAATGAAGTTAAAGACAACTAAGCACTACCAGAGCCATCGTATGGAAAAAACTAAATGAAATTTTTAGTCAACCCAATAGGTCAAGAGTTATAAAGTCACTGCCTGTACAAACTTTTTTGTTGGCCCATACCACTCTTTAAAGGAAATAAAACTATTGTAATAAATGATAGTCTTCTTTGGAATGCGTGGAGCTTTGGCACCTATCATTTTATACCAGACTACTTCAAGAATTTACAATTATCTTCCACACAGCAATATTTTCACCAATATGTCCCCTAGAGCAAGGGACATAAAGGAAAGAATAAACGAATGGGACTACATCAAATAAAAAAGCTTCCTCATGGCTAAAGAAAACATCAGCAAAATGAAAAGCGAACCAACTGTACAGGAAAATATTTTTGCCAATGATACCTCAGTCAAGAGTTTGATCTCCAAAATATATAAAGTACTCACACGACTGCACTCCAGGAAGATAAGCAATCCAATTAAAAAAATGGGCAAAGGACCTGAACAGACACTTCTCCAAAAAGGATATACAGAGGGCCCACAGACATATGTAAGGATGCTCAGCATCACTAGCCATCAGAGATACGCAAATTAAAACCACAATGAGGTACCATTTCCCACCAGTCAGAATGGCCATCATAAACAAATCAACAAACAAGTGCTGGTGAGGCTGTGGAGAAAAGGGAGCCCTAGTGCACTGCTGGTGGGAATGCAGACTGGTGCAGCCACTGTAGAAAATTTCCTCAAAACACTAAAAATGGAACTGCCTTTTGACCCAGCGATTCTGCTGCTGGGATTATACCCTAAGAATCCTGAAACATCAATTCAAAAGAACCTATGCACTTCAATGTTCATAGCAGCACAATTTACAATAGCCAAGTGCTGGAAACAGCCTAAGTGCCCATCAGTAAATGAGTGGATCAAAAAACTGTGGTACATTTACACAATGGAATACTATGCAGCAGAAAGAAGGACGGAGCTCCTACCCTTCACAACAGCATGGATGGAACTGGAGAGCACTATGCTAAGTGAAATAAGCCAGGTGTTGAAAGGCAAGTACCATATAATCTCACCTATAAGTGGAACCTAATCAACAAAACAAACAAGTGAGAAAAACAGGAGACACGGAAATAAATAACAAGCTGACAGTAACCAGAGCTGGGGGAGGGGGATAACGGGGGAAAGAAGGGGAAGGGTCAAGGAACATGTATAAAGGACCAATGGACGAAGACAATGGGGAGGGGCGTGGATTGAATGTGGGAGGTGGGGGTTGGTAAGGCAGGGGAGAATACTGGGGGGGGAAATGGGGACAGCTGTAACTGAACAACAATTTTAAAAAATGCAAAAAAACAAAACAAAAACATTCTCATGTCTAGAACTAACCAGAATTTTAACTTCCAATCCTATACCATTGAACGAAGATTAAATAAAAGGTTTTACCCCCACACACAAGAATTTACAGTATCTATCTGTTCCCTGAAGACACCTGTAACTGCCATCCCATATGGACGTAGTTCCTGGGATCTATTTTAAGTACCTATATTTTTCCCTTTAAGGGGCCATAGCCTCCCAAATCTTTATAATATCTGGTACCACATAAAGGCTTCCCCTTACTTTTGAGGATGACACCAGAGCTATGGTATCTTGTTTGGGATGATTTTTGCAGTCTCACTGTGATAAAGACCATGCATCTTGTCTCTTGCACTACAAGCCATTAATTATAGCTACTTGAAACCTAGAAGAATCCATATTCTAAGCTATTCTATCAAAACAAGACAACTACTTTGTTTTTCCTAGAGAAAGGCAGGGAGAAAAATCCTAAGTGTAAGGTTACCAAAAATGTCTTTTCTCCTTTAAATATAAACAGAGTCAATGACAATAACTGGTTACATCACCTTGATCAGCTGTTATTCCGTACTCAGTTTCCCACTGGGAAATACAGTGTGCTTGATATTTCTACACATGATGCAATCCTTTCTATGATTTTAACTAAAACATTATAAAAATAACTAATTCTTGTAAAGAGAAACAACAGAAAAAAGAAAGATGTCCCACTAGGGAAACGTTCATTGCTTCTCAAGCCAGATAAAATAGCCACCTCTTGAAAATAAAGCCCTGCAGAGGTCAAAGTGGCTGTACAGGTGTGACAGATTTTTGCCTCCCTTGGATTTTACTCTACTCAACGCTAGTGCTACTGTTCTGTAGCAAAGGTCTGACACAGGAACCATGAAGACTAAATCTGAACATCAGGTCTGCTAGGGTTCAAATGGAAGCAGGGGGAGAAGATGGCTAAAAAAGAAAAATGAACTATGCACTGAAGAGGGATGGCGCTATTGCTGCCAAATACTGCAAACTCTGTAGTTCTCAGAATGCCAATTAGTCAGTAAAGTTTATGTCAAATAAGGTGTATGTAGCTTGAAATGTTTCTTGATTTGGATGGTGGTTTACAAGGATACTTGTTTAATAAGAATCTCTATTAGCCTGTACCATATGTTATAATTTTTTAAAAAGGAAACAGGGAAGAGCTTGGTTAGGCTCTTCAGCCATATCAATTAGGCTTTATTTCTTTAAAAAAAAAGAATATTGAAAAATATTAATATATGTTAAATACGAGGTGTGGGCATATAGATATGTGTTAAACATTCTATGTTTTAAAAGTGTCCAAAAATTTAAAAATGTATTATTTTGTAAGGGTGTATCTCTTTCTCCAGTTGACTTAAAAGGAAAAAGAACCCTGCAGAAAGAAAACATTTTTCCTGGGTCTTATTATTATACATTGTTTGCACTGATGGTGTGCTTTAAAGGCTGGACTTTGAGCCTATGAAGAATGTAACTTAGAATAATTAGATGAATCAAGTTGAAGGAAGATCATGGGTTAAATTTAACAAAAGTCTTGCTCTATTCCTCAACAGTTTCTTTTGTGACGTACCTTCAAAGTGGTGTAAAAAGATAGAGATTATAATGCTGCTAATTAAATCAACTTCTACGCTTACTAACTTTTGAAGGTGCGGGCAGATAAAAGCATGCTTTCATAACATATATGCATGTATTCACCTATTCAATTTTCAGTGACCTCACCAATTTACCTGTTTTCCTTTCTGCTTTCAGTCTTTCACAGATCAATAGATGGATCAATTGATAACAATATTCTGAAATATACACATATTTTGCAATCTGCTCCTGCTCTAGGAATATCCGCTTTCCTCCCAGCAGCTATTGGTTTTGAGAATAAGAAATTACTCTTTTAATTCTTCCACAGAATATTCTTGGGCATCAAAGCTAGTATTATAATCTATCTTTGACCTTCACTGAATTTCAGGAATCTAGAATTAAACATGAACCTAATTCAAAGGTCCAATATTACCAGATTCAATATTGACTTGTCTAGGAAATTTACAGACGCAGAAAATTATTCTGTTTTTCAAGGGTTCAAAGGTTTAAGCCCAGAACTTCAACCTGCATAGCAGGCTGAAGGGAATAATTATTAAGAGTATTTGGGATGGAGATGGTCAGACAGATAAATTGATAGATATCAGTTTTATTTACCAGTCATTTTACTATGTTTAGATCAATGTTTTCAAAAGGGTAAAAGAATAAGCCAGCATCAGAAGACAAGAAAAGTACAGGAGAGGAAAAAAAATTCAATACACAAAATTCTAAGAAACACAGACCACAGTGAGACCGCAATAAATTCCATCTGAATTGACTTTAACAGAGAGCTATATATGTTCCACCATCTCACTACTCAAACCGCAGGTATCACAAGGCAATTCATCGGTTTACAGCTGTCCTGTGGGTACCATCTGAGAATCCAGAAATGATCAGTTTATGCAAAACAGCTACAACCCCCACAAACCAGGTACTCTCCACCTCAGCGATTACTGGCGAATTGGCAAACATTACTTGAGCAAGTGGAACCTATATTTCAAACAAAGACAAATCTGGAAGGCCACAAGTAAACGGCAGTTAAAACTAGCTCATTCATGCTGTTAGCCAACGATTTCGTAGAATCCGCTCAATTCCTCTTCCCAACACAAAAGGTTATCCTTGGGAGATGATGATTTAACCACCCCGTTCGTTAAGTGGGTGGAGCCACAAATCTGAAAAACTTGTTCGGGGAATCACTAAATGTTTGACCCGAAAATCGGCGGAAAATCAGCCAAAAGTATCTCAGGCCAAGTCTCTAAAACTCCTGATCTCCCAATATACATGCTTCCTCCCAACCTTTGGGCAGAAGTTTATACCGAAGCCAGAAACTACTAGCGCTAGATTCCACTGTGTGCCAGGCACGACTCCACTCATCAGCTCTCACTCAACTCTAAAACAACCAAACCGCATAGTCCTTGTTGCAGGGGTAACTGAGCTAGTAAAACCCACTCGCGGGAAGGCTCTGCCTCGTCGCTCGCCCCTCTTCACCCCGAGTTCCCAGAAGTACATGCCAAAGAAAAGTAAATAAAGGTGTTCAGGTCTTGGCTCTTTCGGAGCCGAGAGGCGGATGCCTGGAAGTTCCACCCGAAGGATACACAGTCCTAACTTGAAAACTAGGATCTCCTACAGGGGTGTCCCAGTGCCTGCTTACCGGTACGTTGTTGACTCCTTGTGCTTTAGAAGCTATCATGAGAATTTCCCTGAAATCCATGGTGACCGAATCAGATAGACTGGGCCAAGCTCTCGGAGTGGAGTGAAAGAGCGCCCTACCCAGGCGGCCAGCTGCAGCCAAGTAAACTGGCTGGCCAGCCTCTTTCCCACCCCTCCTCAGCACGACCACTTCCGGCGCCTTCCAATGAGGTCTACCCGCCCCCTTCCCTCAGGCAGCCTGGATCCTTTCAGGTCTGTCGCTTCACTCTCGAGTCCGCGGCGCAACTTCCGCTTTTAGGCTGGAGACACGTAGAAACGTGATACGTGGAAGATGACGTCACGCCAGGGGGCGGGGCTAAGCCCTTCACCGACGAAGGAGACGCGGCCTAGTAAAATACGGGGTGTGGCTATGTCAGAGGGCTGCTTCTCCAGCACCCCTGGCGCGTACCCTTACAATTTTGGTGCTCCTTGGGAGCTCTGGGTAGGGAAAGCGAGGGTGTGGTGGTTTACCTACCAGGCCTGGGTTCGCTGGGTGTCACAGGTGGACGCTCAGGTCTGAAACGGCGGCGCCCCAACAGCAGAACCGACAGGTCTCGAGCAGGGGGTTTCAGTTACTGGTTTCTAGGCGCTCTCGAGGCTGCGCAGGCGCAGACGACACAGACTTGTCCTGTCTTGGATACACATTATTCATAACGTCCTGGAACATGATGTGTGCTCACTTCCTACACAGATGTACACATTCCAGGTTTAGAGGCACCCGACCCGTTACCGCTTTTAACCTCATTTAGATAAACCCCACGGAGGGCAGTGCTTGGCTCAGTGGATGAATGCAGGAATTCCTCACAGACAGAACCTGGACATAGCAGACTGATAAAACATACGTGTATGCCCCATATTCATAGTCATTGCGAGTCCAGTCCTCGTTTCCTTTTACGAGTTATCTGGGGTCTACAAGGTTATCTCAATTCAGTAAAATACACTCATTAGGCGGATTGGGGGACGGGAGTGGGAACAGGCAGGAATTGATTGTGAATGGGCAGTAGGGATCTTTTCGGTGCGATGGAAATACTCCACAACTGTATTGCAGTGATAGTTGTGCTGTAAATTTACTCAAAATCATCGTACACTTAAAACAGGTAAGTTTTACAGTAAATCATACCTAAATAAGACAAAAATATTAGACAATATTCTCGGTTCTACTCTTCCAACTGAAGTTTAATGCTGAGTTGTAGCCCTCACTACATTTCTACATTGAAGGCTGCCAAAACAACCGGCCAAGATTCAGTTTGTTCGAGGGCAGAACAAGAATTTTGACCTTTGTATTCCCTCTGGGGAACCCAGCAGAGCATACAGGTCACCTATGCCTTTCATATACATGCCCACATATTTTAGGTAGCTCACAGTTGCAGGAGACCAATTCTACAAATATTTCACCCTCACAACTGTAAATTATATGGAAACTTGGGTACAACATATTGAAAAATAGCAGGTCTCAGGTTCCTCATCTGTAAAAAATTAAAACTAAGATTTTTGTGTTTCCTTCAAGTGGTTTGCTATTCAGTGGGTAGAGTCATCCTTCAATGGTTTCCCATTGTTCTTTGGATAAAGACCAAAATCTTAATCCTAATCATGACCTTTAAGGACTGCTGTGATTTTTCCCTGGCCCATTTCTTTAACATCATCTCCTTGACTCTGACATCCCCTTATGTGCCCAGCTCTTTTCCACTCCAAGGCCTTTCCATATACTCCCCTCTACCTGGTATGTTCCCTCTAATCTTTGCTGGGCCAGCTCCAACTCGTCCTTCAGAATTTCATAAGCCTTTGATGGGTGGTTATCTAGGTTCAAGCGTGAGCTCTATTTGTTCCTAGGTACTGTATAATTAGGCAAGTGACCAACCTCTCCCTGTACCTCAGTTTAATATATAAGATTGAAATAGCAACGATACAGTTGACTGATGTAAAATAATGCATGTAAGGATTATAGATTAGTACCTAACTGCTAGGGGCTGAGTTATGTGACCTTAAAATTCATATATTGAAGTTCTAACCTCCGAGAGTGTAAGAGTGTGACCATATTTGGAGACAGGGTCTTTAAAAAGATAACTAAGTTAAAATGAGGTCATTAGAGTGGGTCCTAATCCAACTAGGGTATCCTTAGAAGAGAACATATGGAAATAGGCAAGTACAGAGGGAAGACCATGTGAAAGCACAGAAAGAAGATGGCTACCTACAAACCAAAGAGAGAAGCCTCAGAAAAAAACAACCCTGCCAACACCTCAATTTCATGCTTTTATTCTCCAATTGTGAGAAAATAAATTTCTGTTATTTAAGCTACTCAGTTTGTGGTGCTTTGTCGTGGCAGCCCTAGCAATCTAATATACTGGCATATGGTGAATACTCAATACATATCAGGTATTATTTCTCAAGGAAGCACTCTCTGAACTAGCTAAGGACTGCTTTTGTAAATTTTCACAGCCCCCAGAATATTTTCCTTTACAGAGCTTTTCACTGGCACAATAGCTAACGTATGAGGAGGGACCCCCCAAAAAAACTCCTGGAATTATCTTCTGGAGGGCATTCCCTTGTAGTGCAGGCTTTCCTCACCGGTTAATGTTCTAGGAACCCATCTGTATCAGTGTAGCAGCTGGCGTTGTTGTGAGAAGTTGCGTTCCGCCTCTGTGAATTTTTTTTTTTTTAAGACTCAATGCATTTGCCTATTTCATTATGGGTGATTTTAGGAGCACACCTGCCCACACTGCACTGAGTGTTTAGCAGTTTTTGACCAAAAACCAGCATGACCCCCATGCCCCACCCTCTCTATTCACATGATCTCACCCGAAGCAACTTTTTTTTTGTTTCCTGCGATGAAAAAAGTCCTCAAAGGGAAATATTTTGCTGATGTGGAAGAGGTGAAACTAAAAACAACAGGAGCACCGAAAGGTATCAAAATTGACGAGCTCAAAAACTGTTTTGAGCAGTGGAAAAAACGTCTCGATAGGTGTGTTGCATCAAATGGAGAGTGCTTTGAAGGTGAGTGCAGTTTAAACATGCAAGAATACATACACAATTTTTTATAAATAAATTGGTTTTTTTTTAGTCCCCTCCTATATATTGATCCCTTAATATATACTAAGTACTTGACATGGATCATCTGATTTAATCATAGGTGCTATAGGAAGGCATTTGTTACTATTTTATAAATGAAAAAACTGAGGCTTGAAGAGATGAAATAACTGGACTAATACTGTACAGCTAGTCATTGGGAGAACAAAGACAAATCTTAGAGACAGTAGCCACCATGCTAAATTGCCTCTTTGTTTCAATTAATCCATTTGAACTGGTATAAATGCATACACATGAAATTATAGATAATTTAAGAGAACTTGGGTTGGGTAGTTACTCAAAATCACCAAGAACAACTGCTAGAGGAGGAAATGAGATAAGGAATGAGTTGAAAGGAGAAATTTTCCTGTAACCATCCAAGAAAAAATTTGTATCACTGAATTCATCAAATGTTTCCTGAGAAACTACGCACAGCCCTATATACAATACAAAGAAAGGAAAGACCCAGCCCTTGCCTGGTCAAGGCTTTCATTCTTGTATGAACGCAAGTAACAATGATGTAAGACAGAAAGTATTAACCGCATTAGGGGGTGAAATGTGTTGGGGGAATGGTTGCCAGATTTGGCAAATAAAATAAGATATCCAGTTAAATTTTAATTTCAGATAAACAAAAACACTAAAAATAATTAGTTGTTTACCTAAACTTCAGATTTAATAGCTGTCCTGCATTTTATCTGTCAATCCTAGAAGTGATGGAATTTCAGTTAGAATATGAACAAAGACAGGCAGGAAAGCACATAAATTGGGTTCAGAGAACAACTACTGGATGTATTTAGAGTCAATTAATGTCAGAAATAAGAATACGAAATAAGGTCAGAAAAATAGGTGAAGCCATGTTCAGAAAGTCTTGAGAGCCAGGGCAGGAGGGAAGGAGGGAGAGGAACCAGTAAAAGACCAGAGAATTAGGAGGCAAACCAAAGGAGCACAGTGTCGTATTCCAGGAGGCAATAGAACAGAATTGTCAAGAAGGAGAGGACAGCTGGAAGGAGGGTCATTAGAAATAAGAGGTCATTGAATTCAGCCATTAAGTTTATTATATGAAAATTAAAACCACAATAAGATACCCTTTTCACCCATCAGATGGACAAAGTCCAAAAAGTTGGAAAATAAGCGTTGTTGGTAGGGGTCAGAGAAATAAGACACTATGGTAGGAATATATGTTACTTTAACAAAAGTAACTTGACAAAATAATAAATTGATAGAATAAAGGCTAAAGCTATGTGTTTAGTGCATACCAGGCACTCTAAGCCGTTCTTTTTTTAATTAATTCATTGAATATTCACAGCAACCCTATGGCACAGAGTGGAAAACTGTGCCATAGAGTTGCTGTGGCACAGAGTGGAAAAACTGTGGCACAAAGTGATTAAGGGACTTGTCCAGGTTCACCCAATGAATAAGGGGCCAAGCCAGCACTTGGATCCAGACTGTGTTCTCCCACTATATAGTGGCTTTATTAGTTAAAGTCTAAAATTCCACTCTTCTGGCACAGAAATTCCCTTTCTAGGAATATGTTCTACCAGAGTATTCCACACGTGTGAAAAGACAATTGAACAAAGTTCGTTATGGTAGCATGGTTTGAAAAACAATCTGAATGTCCATTAGTAGGAGACTAATTAAATACATTTTGGTACAGCCTTAGAGTAAGAAACTATGCAAAGAATGAGGCAGAGCTACATGTATGATATGGAATAATCTCTGAAATACATTAAGTGGGGGAAAAAAAGCAAGACACAAAACAATGTGTACTAATACTGGGGTAAAAAAAAGTGAACATAGATGTATATACACACATATATGCTTCCATATATAAAGTTGTCTCTGAAAGGATGGGTGCCAAGAAGGTAATCTAGGAGAAGGCTGCTTCTGTGGAGGAAAAAACTCAGTCAACTGTGAAAGAGAGGGTTATTTTTGCTGCATTCTCTCTGGTGCTATTTGAATGTCTTTCCTTGTGCATATACTGACTTCAAAACAAACCAATTTTTTTTTAGTTAAAAAAGATTAGAACAGCGAATGGTGCATAGCGCTTTTGACTTTATAAATGTGCACTAATGTGCATGCATTTCTTTTGTCTTCCAACAGTTTTGAGGAAAGCCTTATTTACCCCTTTCTGGGGAGTCATTGAACAGACATGAAATAGCCTATTGATGATCTCCATCTGGAATGGACTCTGGAGCATCAGAGCTGCTGCAGCAGTGCTTTTATCATTAGTGAGAGGCACAGGCTGGGCAGGGCAAGCCTGAGTGCTGAGCTGTCGCAGCACTCAGAGGTCCTCCAGGAATTAAGCAACCACAACCCAAAGGCTGGGTTTTGTAATCAGTTTCAACAACGTGACACTGGGAAGACAGAGCCACTTAGAGGTTAATGGGGTGGGTGGAGAGATGCGTGACTATAGTATCTGGAGATATTTGGTGATGAAGAAAAGGTGAGAGACGTGCAGTAATGAGGGTGGGGGTGGGGGCTATTTGGGAGAAAGACAAACTCAAGAGAGGTTGTGTGGACAGGGAATACTTGAGTGAACTTGGTCTTTGAGGACAACAGGTCTAGGCTTTAATCTTAGCTCTGCTGTGGAAGGGTTATGTGTTCTTCGGCAAGTTACTTTTTTTAATCCTCACCCGAAGACATGCTTATTGATTTTAAAGAGAGGGGAAGGGGGCGGGCAGGGGCGAGGAGAAAGCGAGGGAAAGAAACATGGACACGAGAGAGAGACATCGATCAGTTGCCTCTCATACATGCTGAAACCACAACCCAGGCATGTGCCCTGACCAGGAATCAAACCCATGATCTTTTGGTACAAACCAACTAGCCACACTGGCCAGGACCTTTTTGGTTATTGTTTAAATGTATGTATTGCACAGTATTTGAATACAATGCTTGATGTAAAAAATTTGCAAGCAATACAAATAATGCATGAGTCCACTCAATTTCTCACTCCTCTTACCAGAGGAAAACTACCACATCAGATTGCTGGCTGTTCTTCTGAGATGTTTTAATATGCATAGTTATGTCTAATGTACAATATACATGTAAGATACATAAATAAAGGTATGATATATGTATCTACATAGAGTAGCATATATAAACATCTGCATATCAATACAAATTTATATTTATATTTGGAAACAATTTGGCTTGCTTACAGAAATGAAATCATTCTATGTATATATGTATATGGATTTTTTCAATTTAAAATATGTCTTGAGATCTTTTCATGTCAGTACATGTTGATCTACTTTATTTTTTATAGCTGCTGTATCATATTTGACGTATGTATTTAGCATAGATTATCTAACCACATTACTGTTAATGAGTTGTAAGGCTTCTTACAATTTTTTACTATAATGAAAAGTGTTGCAATGAATAGCCTTGTAAATGCTTTCTTGTGCAAATAGCCCTTATGTTTTCCTATGTTATATATTTAGATACCTAGAGATTGGGTTGCTGGGATAAAGGGTATTCACAATTAAAATTTTGTTAGCTACTACTTAATTGTCCCCTGAAAAGGGCCTACCAATTTAGATTCCCATCACCAGTATAGTAGAGCATCTTTTTCTCTATATAACAGCTCTGGATATTACCAAACTTAAATTTTTGTCAATTTGATAGGTGAAAAATATCTTATTGTTTTCTTATTTTTCCTATCCTCAATTACTAGCCAGCATGAATTACTAGCCACTTTTCATATGCTAATTTGATTTAGTGTTCTTTTTCTTCTTCTGTAAATTGTTCACATCTGCAAGGGATATTTTGATTATTTCGCTGGCCTCCATCCCACTCCAGGTCCCACTGTATAGCAGAAAATCCCATCTGGGTGGGATAAGCCCTACTCCCAGCTCTAGTGAGCGCCATAATCTAATCAGCATAACCTCACTTTGGTTTTCCAAGCAATTAAGTTAAAACCCCCCAGTGGATTCGATAGTAAACAAATCAGGCAGGAATGAGTATTCCTCAGGCATAGTGGGCACAGTGCCCAGATCCCAAAATCTTTTTAAGGGCACATGAGAATGCCTTAATTTCTTCTAAAATCAAAAGGGGGGAAAAAACCTTTTTGATTAAAGAAGATGCTTCAATATATTATGGATTGAATTGTGTCCCACCCCCGCCCCCTAAATTCCTGTGTTGAATCCTAATTCCCAATGTGACTGTATTTGAGGATAGGGCCTTTAAGGTTAAATTAGATTTTAAGGTAATTAAGATTAAATGAAGTTTTAAGGGTGAAGCTGTAATCCCCTATGACTGGTGCTGACAAGGAGAAACTTCTGAGAAGTCCTAAATTAAATTATAGCCAATTAACAACTACAGGCCAGCTGACAAAAGACTGGTGGAATTCCTGTATGTCTGTTAAAACTTCAGATTAACTTCCAGGTGCCTATTTCCAAGATTATCCAAAAGAGAGAATAGCCAGGCACCTTCTTACCCTGGACCCTCCATTTCTTGTTTACAGACACATTTTCCAATCTGTTGCCAATAGACAATCCACAGGAGCAAACACTTTTCCCTTCTCACTTGGACTCTGCATCTATCTCAGAACCAGCCTGATTCACTTCCTCCTACCCTCTTTGTCTATAGCTAATGTAAATTCTTTCAGAATGTCTTACCTCTTTCTTCCCCCTGCTTGATGTATAAAAAATGTTCCCCAACTCCAGGCTGGCAGACATGGTTGCCTTTTCTACCCAGCCCTGCTGCTGGTGGTTGAGAGTGCATGCCCCAGGACCTGGCCTTCTTTTCCTTGCACCAGTGGCCTACAAACTCTTTTTTTAAAAAAGATTTTCAGCTGTGGGAGTTAAAATGTTTGTTTCACAGTGTCCTTACAAGGAGAGGAAGATATGCCAAAGAGTTTCCTCTCTCTGTGGGCACACTTAAGAAAGGCCACGTGAGGATGCAGCTAGCAGGTTGCTGCCTGCAAGTCAGGAAGCGAGGCCTCACCAGACACCAGCCCTTTAAGGCATCTTGACTTGTAGCCTCTGGAACTCTGAGAAAATCAATTTCTGTTGTTAATCTACTCTGTGATATTTTGTTATAGCTGCCTGAACAGATATACAGTATATAGTATTAATATATTCACCTTTATCACCAGTGCAGTCATAAAAAATTAAACATTTTGTAATGTTTTTATTTTTATGGAGGAAGTAGCCCATGAATGCTAAAGTGCCTAGGGACGGTTCAAAGTCGTAATATGGCCCTGCAGTCAGGCCCTGGCGTTCTCTAGGTCCAGGCCTTTGGAATAGTGGTAGGGAAAGGGAACTGCTCTGGATGGCTAGATCTGGTAACACGAGGCCTGGAAAGGCTGCAGCTGCATTTTTAGTACAATGGAAGCCGAGAGACAGATTGAGAGAACAGAATAAAGACCACAGAAAAATGCAATCAGAGTGCTGAGCCCTCATGCTTCTATGCTTCAAAATCTTAAGAAATTTTTTAACCAAGTTATGAATGTATGCTGACTTAGGTTGTAAAAGTTAAACAGTAAATTTATTTTTAAAAGAGTAGTCTTTTATCCCATTCCTTTCCCTACACCCCAGAATGTTTTCTGTGGATGAAAAAGGGGCCACGTACTAACCTGACAAGTTCAGAGGAGGCCTGCATGTCAGCCTTACAAACTCAGAGACCAAAGTTACTGCATAGGATGGTCTGCAATGAAAACTTTCTAACTAGAAGCAGGCCATGGCAGGTAGTCATGTCCTGCAGGCCGGTATCTTCCCTGACAAAGTTCAGTCTTTACCTTAACTGAGCCTGTTCATTGTCTTTTTGCATCTAGAATAGCATACCTTTGGAATGTCAGACTAACTCCTCCTCCCCCTTTTAGGGCACAACCACCAGAGCAGAGACTGCAAATCCCTTAATTGTTATTGTTATCGGCTATACCTACAAATGTGAAAGAAGTGTGTATCTGTTTGTTTACTTTTTACTCTATCCCAGAGGTTTCCCCACTTTGCTTTCTCCTGCCTATCACCCTAACCTATCACCAATGAAGTTCCTATAACCCCCTTATGACTACATATTCCCCTTTCAAGGTCAGATAGCAAGAAGCTAGGGAAATTCCTTGACAAGTGGAATAAGGGAAACTGAGACAAAAATAATTAAACAAGGCCAAATGATTTGAGCAATTTACCACCAGCTAATGAATCACAGGTTTTATCTTCCCCAACCAAAGACATTTAGGAGCAAATGGTTTACACATTCCAGGCTATCCAGGGACAGAACATCCTAGGTCCAAGTCCCTCTTTATGTTCTTTAAATGATGGTCTTTAAAAATAAAACTAACCAAAAAATAAGCCCTGGCCCCATTATATGGCACATTTTGATGAATCAACATATTGAAAGACACACCTGAAAACTAATGAATATTCTGTTAAGATCCTCCCATGAGACCTCCCCTAGGATTCCAGCCAGCCAAAGAAAGAGAAAAAGCCTCAAGACAAAGGACAATGGGTGCTTTGCTCTCACTAGATCACATGCTTTGTATCTCTGCTGTTTTTCTCCTAAACTCTAAGGGACACCATGAGACTTCCATGCAACAAGGGGAGCAGTGGGTAGCAGCAGCTCATCCCGGGATTAACCCCTGAAACTGTCTTCATGAACCCCCTTTTCTCTGATTTCCCAGTGAGCTCACTTCTTTTACTGTGACTTCAATTTCTTAAGGAGCCAAAGCAGACCTGCCTAGGCTCTCTCCTGTTGCTTCTTCTACCTTAAACCCTTCTTTTGGTTCACTGTCCCCAGCTTTGATAAACATACTTTCCAAATCACCTGGACTCACATTGCGAAAGCTTTCCTACACAAAATCAAGTACCCACACACTGCCAGCTGGCCCAAGGCAGACCCACCACAGGCCCAGACTCCATCCAGTAACACTTGGATTCTGATATATAAAGTAAGTGGTAAAGCTGCCATTTTCCAGAACATTTTCTCAATCCATTGAGATTTTGCTTCCTGGCAATTATTGTCAGTTTGGCTCAAATCAACTCATAAAAAATTCTCTACAGATTTGAACATTTTTTACATGACACTTCCCATTGACAACCACTCTCAACTCTTCTCGATGCCTCCCCAGTGTTTAACTTTTATATGCCTAAAACCTATCTTTATATTTGCCGTGTTCTTTGACTATAATAGTAAAAACAACAGGAACTGACACATGTAAAGTGTTTTGTGTGATCTTAGATATCATCACCCTGGCTGGGTAGCTCAGTTGGTTAGAGCATCATCTCCATACAGCAAGGTTGTGGGTTTGATCCCTGGTCAGGGCACAGTATAAGAATCAACATCTCCAGTCAGGGCACATACAAGAATCAACCAACGAATGCATAAATAAGTGGAACAACAAATCAATGTTTCTCTCTCTCTCAAATCAACCAATCAATAAAATTTTTTTAAAAAAGAAATCATCAAAACAACCAGTGAGGAAAATATTATATTATCCTTATTCTCCTGATGAGGAAACAGAGGTGCCAGAGAGAATGTTATTTTTAAGAGATTTCACACTTTGTAAACGGTTGGAAGCAGAATTTAAATGGAGAGCCAAGGTCTTAACCATAATGATTCATTATCACTTGTGACCACCATTTTGAAAACTGCTGGGGTGGAACATGGTGCAATAGAACTCGCTGAGAACAGGGGAGGTCTGGCACATGAGGGTGGAACCCTGGACTTTTGGCGAAGCCTTGGAATAGAGTTTTGGGGTAAATTACAGATACCCAGTTACATTTGGATTTCAGATAAATCATGAATGGTTTTTTTAGTATAGTATGTATCAACTAAAAAGTTATTTACCTGAAATTCATATAATATTTAACTGGAGGTTTTGCATTTTTATTTGCTAAACCAGGTACCTAGGAATCAATGGCATGATTTCAGCAGGTCGCTTCGCTCCAGTGAGAAACAATGAGAACCTGTGGTAAATCTAAGCCCTGTCACTAGGCGGCAGTAGAGGTCTGAACAGGACAAGGGGTGGGGCTGTCGGTGGGTAGAGGAGAGCAAGCCTGGTAAGGGGCTTTGTCAGAGAATAGCAAATCAATGCACAAAAGAAAAAGCACAGTTTATACCCAACTAAGGAACACCAAAAGAAGCACAACTGCACTCATAATTAAATGAATAAACTTAAAATTAGATATTTCCCACCTCTCACATTGGCAAAAATAAAAATTTTATAAAAATTAATAATACCCAGTGTTGGGGTGGAAGTAGGAAAGGGTAAAAGTGGACTAATGGTGATGGAAGAAGACTTGTCTACAGGTTGAGGCAGGCTAATAAGGCAGGGAAACTGAGACAGATAGTTAAACAGCCAAGAATTTTATAGCCTTCTATCTAGTAAATCACAAAATCCTATCTTCTCTAACCAAGGACACTGAAGAGTAAATGGTCTAGCTCTGGCTGGTGCAGCTTAGTTGGTTAGGCATTGCCCCGCAAGCTGAAAGGTTGCTGGTTCAATTCCCTGTCAGGGCATGTGCCCAGGTTGTGGGTTTGGTCCCGGGTAGGGCACATTCAAGAGGCAACCAATTGATGTTTCTCTCTCAGATCAATGAGTGTCTCCTTCTCTTTCTCCCTCTCTCTAAAATCAATATAAAAAAAGAAAATAATAAAATAAAAAAGAGTTAGTGGTTAATGGTTTAGAGTTCTCCCCAACCAGATGGTGAATAGTTTAAATGGCTCTAGTCAGGGACACAGAGAGCAGAAATCCAATTAGTGCCATTTAAGTCAAACACACCCAAGGACAAATGAAGTTAAGGGAATAAATCCCATTCTGGTGTGTCAGCATAAGGCTGATGAATTTCGATCCTCCCTTAAGGGCTCCCTGCCTTCAAAACCCTCATGGTGAAAGACCTAGCAAGAGCTCTTCCTGCCAGGAACATCCCTGTGCCTTTCCCTTTCCCCGCTTCTTCTCCCCCTTCTTCCAACCCCCAGATACATTACCTTCACCTTTCTCCTAAGCTGCAAGGACCCTTCCTTCGCCTCTGTAACTTGTTTCCTGAGCCTACGCAGCCCAGCTGGTTCACTTCTGCTACCTCTGTAACTTTCTAAATAAACTTGCTGTTCTAGTTTGAGTCCGGCTCTGAATTCTTTCTTAGCCAGAATTCAAGAACCAAGGTCCAAGTTCACTGGTAACAACTGGTGCCATTTCACCTCTAACATCACAGTGGTGAATAATACAATATACAGATGAAGTATTATAAAATTATAAAAACAAACAAACTGCCCCCCCCCCCCAGTGTTATAAAAATGTGAAGAGGTTCTGGCTGGGTAGCTCAGGTGGTTAGAGTGTTGTCCCATATGCCAAGGTAGCCGGTTTGAACCCCAGTTAGGGTACATGCAAGAAGCAACCAGTGAATGCATAAATAAGTGGAACAACAGATTGACGGGGTTTTTCCCCCTCTCTCTTTCTCTCTTCCTCTCTTTCTAAAAAAAAAAAAAGAAAAAGAAAAAAAAAAGCCATTAAATAAATCCTTAAAAAGTTGTGAGGAAATACTCTGTGACTGGAGACTAGTGCCTCAATTTTGGATTACTGTCAAAATGAAAAATCCATGTAAACTTGAACCAGTAACTCAACTTATTTATCAAACAGACTTACTCTCACAAAGATGTGGAAATATTTGAAGATGTTAATTGTTGTATTAGCTAAAAAACAAACAGTCTAAATGAAAAGTCAGCATTCATGCTGCCTGTCTCTATCAGAACCAATAAACAGAGACAAGGACTGAATGTTTATGGATGCTTTATTCAGATGCCAGGAACCTGAGAAGATGGTGGGTTATGTATCCTAAAAAACTGTCTTAACATCTCATCTCAGGCTGACATTTTTAGAAGGAGAAGAAAAGGGTTGGTAAGGAGTTTGGGAAAAGGTTAATCATATAAGAGTTGCAGTCTGGTGGAAATTTCCCTAGTATTTTCTTATCTACTGATAAACAATTCTTTTCTTTTCTTTAAAAAAGGTTTCATTTAATTACCTTTTTAAAGAGAGGGAAAGGGAGGGAAAAAGGAGGGAGAGGAACATCAATGTGTGAGAGGAAGAGATACATGGCTGCCTCTCCCACACTCCCAACTGGAGACTGGCCCATACCCAGGCATGTGTCCTGACTGGGAATCCAACTGGCAACCTTTAGGTTTGCAGGCCTGCACACAATCCACTGAGCCACAGCAGCCAGGCTGATCAATGATTCTTTATCTGCATCATGGACTTTTCCTCCCTAGAGCACAATGACTCAATATTAACTCCATCACTTGCAGACTTCCTACAGTCACATAGGACATGTATTCCAGTTCCTGGAACAACAGTTTTCCACGTGCATTAATCACTTAAGTCTATAAACTAAAACTAAAGCAAAAATCTTTAACTCTAGAGTTCTATCATAAACATCGACCCAAATAAGGACTGATTAAATAAATAACATTTCCGGATGATGGAACACTATGCAGCCATTTAAAGAATGCTGTAGAAAATGGGGACTTCTGTAATAGTTTCAACAATAAAAATAAAGAAAAAAAGAATGCTGTAGATCTATATATGTTGATGAGGAAAGAGTTCCAGGATATTTGGCCAGATGAACACTGCAACAAAGCAAGGTGCAGTGTATAGTGTTTTGTCCAATATATAACAGAGAGATGAGGGAATGAGACATATTTATATGTTCATAGAACATTTCTGAAAGGATATTCAACAAACCATCCACAGTGGTTCTCTTTGGGAAAGGAGGCAGAATAGAAGAAAACACTGAACTGTATCAGTTTTACTTGTTAATATTTTTAACCACATACAGGTAGTACTTTTAGAAATTTAAAATAAATATGAAGTTTGAAAAGGCAAAGAATGTCAAAATTAGACTAAGAGGTAGAAGGAAATGTGTCAAAAAAATGAGATGGGATAAGTAGAAATAGGTCCAGCCTTTGAACAATAGGGTAAGTCACCTGGCAGCAGCAAGCTGGTCTGTCCAGAATACATGGAAAAAACTTTTGGTTCCCAGGGTGTCTTTCTCTCTTTATCTGTGAAATTATGTGTGGTCCCATACATTCCACCCACAGAGTCAAGGCAGCACTGGGCCACAAATTCTGAAGGAAACTTGGACGTCAATGTTGACTTTACCAGCTGTGGTGTGTGACTTGACCAGTAAGAGGAGAGAGAAGAAGCTCTGGTTTAGGGAGCTGAATGTTGTTTAACCCTGCTTCTCCCAAACTATTCCAACTGTGCTCATCTTCACTGCTCTGGGAGGTAGCAGGAGAGAAAGTATGGATTTTTAGAATCATGTAGACCTGATGTCAAATCCTGGCTCTGCCACTTATTTTCTGTGTGATTTTGGCCTAGCAACTTTACCATTCTGTACCTGAGCTCCTTATTTTCTTTCTTTCATTCATTCATTCATTCATACATTTATTTGAAAATATTTATTGAGCACTTACTAAGCATTGAATTCCATGAACAAGACAAAGTCCCTTATCTCTAAGAGCTTTCAATCCAGCAAGTGTGAACATTGTTGAAGAGAGAGACAACAAATAGGAAAACTAATAAATAATGTCAAATGGGGTTGGCTTTGAAGACAACAAAATAGGGCAAAGTGATAGAGTGACCAGGGATGCTGCTTGTCTGTAAAAGGAGATGGTAATCCCTACTTCACAGAGTTGATAGAAAGATTATGTAAGACACGACACATGAAGCACTTAGCACTGTGTCTGGGACAGAGTATTAATAATATTAACAATTATTGGGTCCTTGTTATGTGCTAGATATAGTACCAAGTATCGTAGATATATTAGCTCATGGAATCATCTCGTTTCCTAGGTGAGCTGAGGCACAAGTAGGCTGAATTACTTGCTTAAGATCAGGTAGTTTCTTGATTTGTAAAATGTCAGTGGCTCTCTCTGCCTTTTCTGTCTTGATTTATGGATGGAAGATCCCAGAAGAGGACATATTCAATTGTGTTGGAGGTGGGAGGGATAGAGACCAGGTGGAACTTAGGGCAGCTTTCAAGGCCATCTGGTAGGTGAATAACCAAGAAACCTGGTGATGTGATTAGATTACTAAGAGGGGAGAGGTGACGACAATGGAGTCATGCGACAATGGTATTCAGAGGATGTCCTAATCAGTTACATCATCTGTAACAAAATACCAGAGACTGCGTGGCTTAAATAACATACATTTATTTATTCACAGACCTGGAGCCTGGAAGTCCAAGATCAGGGTACCAGCATGGTTAGATTCTTGTGAGAACTCTTTTCTTGGCTCACAGACCTCATTCTTCCAGCTCTTTTCCAAACTGGTGGAGGGAGGGGAAGGAGAGATATTTTTCTTGTGTCTCTTCTTATGTAGGCACTAATCCCAGTAATATCATCATGAGAGCCTTACCCTCATGACCTCAACCAACCGAAAATACTTCCCAAAGGCCCCATCTCCAAATATCATCACAATGAGGGGGCCAGGTCTTCAATATATAAATTTGGGGAGGGACACAGTTCAGTCCATAGCAAAGGAGATGAACATGACTATGGAACATATTGCCAGAATCTGGATCCATAAAGCTTTTATGATAATAAGAAAAATACCAGTTGCTAAATTTAGATCAAAAAAATTGCTAAGTCAAAGTATGGGAGAAAATATTTTGGATTTAATTAATTAAAAGTTTAGCCTGAGTTGGCAGAGCAATGCAGTCACCAAAAGAGCTGACTTCCTCTGGTCAGATGCAGATATTCTTGAGCCAACATTGTATCTGCCTCCCCTGCCTCCTCTGCACTGGCTCCCCCCCCCCCCACCCACCAACAGTTCTAAAGTGCCTTAGAAGGCTTTAGTGTAGGATCTCTCAGCCCCTGCCACCTCAAAACAAATCATGCCATGTGCACCCTTCTACCCCAGGTATTATTAAACAGGTGATCATGCTATTTGTAGACTTTATGAAGCATTGATATATTAATTTGAGGAAAGGAGTTTCCTGTTCATTTTTTTAAATTAAGTTTATTGGAGTAGCATTGATTAACAACATTATATAAATTTCAGATGTAAAACTTTATAATATGACATCTGAATACTCTATTTTGTGCTTCCCATCCAAAGCCTAGACTCCTTCTGTCATCTTATATTTGACCCCATTACCCTTCTTCCCCCACCCAATATATTAACTTTGTCTGATTATATGTTACATAACATGCCACCACATGCTAGGCCTTTATACAGATAATGGATAGCAGGTGTCAAAGAGTTAAGAAAAACACATGAAATACAAATTTAAGATTGAAATAAATTGAGAACAGGCCCAGGATTATTTTATTGTAGTGGTATAAATCCACTTTTCGGCCAGCTCACAGAATGTCAAGGAACCATTGAAGTCTTGCAGGAACGCAATCTGAGAACCACTGCTTTGCCATACAATCACTTCCATTCTCATCAATCCCTTAACTACCCCATTACCAGTGGGCTTTTGTTTCCTATGGCTTCAACCTCCAGGCCTTCATTTTCTGCCTCTTCATCATTTCTAACTTTCCTTCCTCAGTAGGACCCCTATAGGTTGTATGGCAAACATTCATTCATTTATTTTGCAAGTATTTATTGAGCATCTATGTGCCAGTCTCTGTGTTAAACACTGGTGATAAAATGATGACCAGAAACAAGCCTGGCCCCATGTTTATGGAGCTTTTAAGCTAGTGAGGGAGAAGATAATCAAATAACCTAATTAACTGTACTCATAATAATATATTAAGATGACACCTATAAAAGAAGAAATTGATACAGGCACTGTGAGGGCAAATATCAAAGGCTGTGGTTGTGATACTGTCCAACAAACATGTTAAACCATCTTTATGAGTAGAGTTACTTAATCAAGTCAGGAAAGTCATAGAGAGCTAAATATCACAAGTTGATGAGTGAATTCAATCTCTTAGGATAAACAGAGTATATAACTTTGAGTAAACAACCTTGTTTCTTACAAATATTTTAACAAAAGCCATAAAAATATGTGTGGCTTTGTAGTAGGCAGTTAGACAGGCATGAACAGAGTAAGATGATCGGCCAGGTATGGAAGGTCACTAGGGCCAAAAGCCCCAGGTGCCTAACAAGGAATGAAACTGGGAAAACAGGTCCTCATCCTCAGGATAACCTTTTCTCTGCCAGCATATCACTAAACATGCAGTTTGGACCTCCTGACATTTCGTATCACTGGTCAGGTGGCTCAGACCCACCCCTGACATTTCCTCCTCTGGCATGCCACTAGTCATGCAGGTTAGATACCCTTAGAGAGGGAACAAACAAGGGGGCCAAAGAATAGCTCTTAAGCATTAAGCCCTCAGGACAATGAGGTTCTGATCTGCATCAAATACTTTTGAGCCTTAGTTATGTTTTAGCTCTGGGCCCAGAAAAACAGCAAAACCAGACAAGTGGCGCCATGGCTAACATCAGGACGAGCTGCTCTGACTAATGACCCCCTACTCTTGCATCAACCAATCAGTGGAGGCCATGGCCCTGAAAGGACACACTTGGAAAGCTGATGACTATTTTATCGAGATCCTCCCCTGGGACCTCTCCTAAAATCCCCACACCCTGAAAAACCCTCAAGACAGAGGACCCAGTGTGGCCCTCTCTATGGAGCATGTCCATGTTTTTCCCCATCCCCGTCCTCTAGGCACGTTTTCTTTGACTCCCTTTTAATTTGTTTCCTAAACCCATTTCTTCAATGGCTCATTTCTTCTACCTCTGTGACTTTTAAAAATATTTTATTTATTCTTAGAGAGAAGGGGAGGAAGGGAGAAAGAGAGGGAGAAAAACATCGATGTGTGAGAGATACAATGATCGGTTGTCTCTCTCTTGCCCCCAGCTAGGGATGTGGACTGTAACCCAGGCATGTGCCCTGATGGGGAATTGAACCTGCGACCTTTTGGTTCGCAGGCCAGCACTCAATCCACTGAGCCACACCAGCCAACACATACCCCTATGACTTTTTTTTATTTGTAAAATTTATTTATTGATTTTTAGAGAGAGAAAGAGGAACACCCTATTTGTTGTTCCACTTACTTATGCATCCATTGGTTGATTCTTGTATGTGCCTTTGCCGGAGATCAAACCTGCAACCTTGGTGTGTACTGGGATGATGCTCTAACTACCTGAACTACTTGGTCAGGGCTGTGACTTTCTAAATAAACCTTCTCTTACAGTTTGAGTCTTGGCTCTGAATTCTTTCTTAGCCAGAACTCAAGTACTGAGGTTGATGAACCAAGGTTGGGTCTGACTCCATTGGTCTAAAACCTGGTGCTATTTTGCCACCAACAGCTCAAGGTTGTTAGTCAGCAACCCTTGAACCCATTAAAACCAACCTGTCATAATTCAAGGAAGTCCTTTATCATTCATAGTAAACAAACTTAGAAACTCAATTTTATACTGACAGGATATAAATACATACAGATTTAATATAAATTTGATGGTAACTATATATGTATATAAATGTTCTCTATTCTTTTAATTTTCTACTGGAGATATGAGGCCACCTGAGAAATTTATCTCCAAGCACCGATGTCAATGGTCATCTTATTCTTTTTTCAAGATTCCTCATTAAATGGGAAACTAAAGC
The DNA here is from genome assembly GCF_021234165.1 of Pteronotus mesoamericanus. Classification (NCBI taxonomy): domain Eukaryota; kingdom Metazoa; phylum Chordata; class Mammalia; order Chiroptera; family Mormoopidae; genus Pteronotus; species Pteronotus mesoamericanus. The sequence goes on along the minus strand of NW_026555277.1, from coordinate 41,736,239 downwards.
TTGTGGTCTCTGGCTTCAGATATAATTTCTAGCCAAGGCTTCTTAAAGAATTCGGGGGGTTTATAATTTTCTGTTTTCTCTTATGTGACTTAGGTCAAATCCCTTAGCCTTCTGAGCCTCAAGTTGCTCATCTGTAAAATGGAGACAGTCATAATGATTATATTATAAAGATATTGTGAGAATTAAAAAAATACACATGGGATGAGCTAAAGTAGATTTACAGTTATGAATAAGCAAAACAGTTCATTCTTGTATTATTATTTATTAATTATCATATTATTTTCCATACAAACAACTCTAAACCTACTTTTCCTGCCCCTGTTATAGGTAGAGCACCCAGCACGCTGTCCAGCATTTAGCAAACATTTATTATCAACACAGCAAGTAGAGCCTCTAGAAAATTAACTGAAACAGAATTGTGATCTTCACATCACCCTTAAGTAAAGAGTTTACGTGCTTATTTATTAGGTGAAATAAATACTCCTCATAGCCCTCACAAAAACTCTTTTCAGAGGGTAATTTGGCAATTTATCTGGAGAGCAATTTTTGAGTCATAAATATAATAATTCCTTTTGGCTCAGTCATCCCATTTCTAAAATTTTTTCCTGAGAAAATAATCAAAGATAAGAGCAATAATTTATGCAGAGTATGTTTATTAGAGCATTATTTAAAATAGGAAAACAATTAATATAGTCAACAATATGGGAAACAAATAAATTATGGTTAATTTATATTTTTTAAAACTTGAAATATGAATGTAAAGCACTTGGAAGGAAATATACCAAAACATTCAACAGTGATTTTCTCTGGACTGTGGCATTATAGGGGATTCCTATTATATCATTTATGCCTTTTTATTTTTTCCAAAATTTCCACAATGTTACTTTCAAAAAAGGTTCTTTTTAATCGCCTCATAGACATATTCCCCCCCTAATCTTTGTAAAAGACCGTACACATGACAGACTCCCCAAACGTGATAAAACTGCATAAAAATCCTCTGACTGCTACCGCGGTTTGGATCTCTTCCAGCCTCCTCGTGGGCTATTGCAACGGCTTCCGGGTTTGCTCTCCTTGCCTCCAGGACTGACTTTACCATCCCAGTCTCCATACTGGTTGCTGCTAACATGAGCTTTCTAAAGTGAAAATTTGTTTGTTCACCCCCTACCTACAAATCTCCATGATTCCTATGGACTTTTTCATAAAGCTGAAACTGCTTAGCAGAGCAGATCAGTCACAATCTGGTCCCCAAACACACACCTCTTTCTGCTTCACTTCCCACCCTTCTCCCTGACACCCCATGCTCCAGACACACCTAGTCACGCTGTCACACCTTTATGTCTTTGCACACTTAAACCCACTTAAATCCAGCCTGTCCTTCAAGCTGACAGATGTCCCCTCCATTAGGAAACTTGTGCCATCTCCTTCTGTAGGCACATGTGTTACCCTTTGGCTACCCTTTCTGTGGTGCCCACTTTTATCGTAAGTCCTTGTGGCCATTTAGTGGTTTATATGCCCATGTACCCAAGTGAATGCACCTCCTTGAAAGCTATCATTTGATAATTATATAATAAGTGCTCTCTATGTGCCAGGCCCTGGGCTAGGCACTGGCCTTTCAAAAAATATGTTGTTTTCTTCTTTGCCTCTGCCCAGCATGTGTTACATGCTTATGGAATAAGTGGCTGAATGAGTTTTTCTAGTACAGAGATCCTCAAACTTCAGCATGTATATGAATCACTTGAGGAGCTTGTAAAAGTACAAATGCTGGGCCCTCACCTCAAAGCTACTGAAGTGGAACCCATGGTGGAGTCACCTGCATTTTTAACAAGCTTCCCAGGTGATTCTGACGCACTCTAAAGTTCATGATTGCTTAGAAGTCTCCCTTATCTTCAGAAAAGACTGTGCCTTGTCATTCCAAGCAGATAAAAGCCCACTCTGAACTTGTTTCCTCAAAGGAAGAAAGACATTATTGACTGAGCTTATTAAGTATCAGGTGCCTTATATTTAGGTGCCTTATATATACATTTCTCGTTAAATTAGCACAAAAAACTCTCTCAGGGAACTATTGATTTCCCCACTTGAAAGGGGATTGAGGATCAGAAAGATTCATTTGCTTGCCCGAGAGAAACGGTGCTGGGACTCTAGCCAGGAGCTGCTGGCCTCCAAAGCTGTTTCCATGACACCCGGCCATCTCCCCAAACCTGCCGCAGCCAGTGCCTCTCTCTGGGTGCTGCATTTTTCACATTTCCCAAATGCCCGCCAGCACACTGGTGCTGGTCCCTGATGCTGGTTTCACCAGGCCTAGAATAAATAAGAAAAATAAAAGTAATACTACTCTTTTCACTAAGCAGAAAGTCTATTTAAACCATTGGCCTCAATTTTGAGATTATTGTCTTTATTCTTAGGATTAAGAGGTCTTTTCTTGTACAAAATGATGGTGGTGGTAGTTGATTGTTTCTCCTTTCTTTTGAATTTTATTTTTTACTTTTAAATTCCAGTTTACAGTCAATATTATTCTGTATTAGTTTCAGATGCACAGCATAGTGATTAGAAAATCATGCACTTTACAGAATGGTTCCTCCCCTTTTTTAATGTTTTGGCAAAATAAAATACAGGTAATTCTAGTTTGGGTTCCAATTTTTTTTAATTTGAATTTTTTAATTATTGAAGAAAACCTTCTTATTGTGCAGAACTTGAAAAAGTATATCTAAGCAAAGAGAACCACATAGATATCTTTGTCTCTTTATTCTGTTTTACCAAGGGTCTCCCTACATCCCACCTACTTTTAAGCCCACACGCATAAAAGAGTTGACGAACAGAATGCAGAATGACAATACAGGGGTTTTACGTCTTCATTTACTACTATGTCCCAAGTACTTCCCCATGTCATGAAGATTTTGGTGAAATATCATTGTTAATGACTTTTCAATATTTTATTTAATTTATCAAACTATTTTTCTACTGTTCGACAGAGTTGAGTACTTAACAAGGCATATGAGTCATGATTTTCTCCATGGTCTCCTAGCTACCTTCCAAATGTTGATGTTACTTAAAAGTCTATCTTTGGCTCCCTTCTTCTTTACTTTTCTCCATTGATTTTATCCATTTCCATTTTTTCAGCTCCCTCTATGTGCTAGTGACTCCCCTGTATGTTCATAGCTCTCTCCCGAGTTTAAAGCCCACATGAGAGAGTAACATGAAAATAGCTGGGAGAGTCTTGACTGCCATATTGAAGAGCTGGGGTCCAACTTAAAAAAAAAAATTAGACCTGTTCTGTAAATCTCAAAATGTGGTTAATGCTGACTCAAACGCAATCCGTCTTCTACAGAGTGAGCCTGTTCCCTTGGCTTTCCCCACAGCAAGTGGAGGTCACTCACCACTTCCTGTACAGTGAAAGTCTGACACTTGCTGCAGAATGAGGTGTGACAGCGTGTGTGTGGGGGGGGGGGGGCGGGGGATGGGGTACGGGGCTAGGAGCACGGAAAGGAGTATGGTCACAATTCCAACTCTTTTTCTTTGGCAGTTTAAACCCAATTGTAATACAAGAGTGTTACACTCCCCCAAAGCCTGAATTTCTCAGGCTGGGAGGCAGGAAGCTGAGCTAGAATAGCAAAGGGTTTGGAGAGGGCTGAGACTGCACAAATAGCTTTCCTGACCTCTGCACAGGGTGCCTCAGCCTCATTGGCTTTGCTCCGCTTCCTGTCTGGTTAGAGGAAATCTCCTGGAAAGTCCATCTAGGCTCAGCCAGGCCCAGTCAGCCCTCCCTCTCCCTGTCCAATTTTCTGGTCTTGGGAAATCTGAGTGGGAAGTGGGGTGGAGGTGGGGAGCTGAGGCCAAGGTGATTGTGTTGGCCTTTCCAACCGGATCATGAGCTCCATGAGGACAGGGAAGGTCTGTTCTATTCGTGCCTGTGTCCTAGATACAGCCTGGCACATTGTAAGTGGTTAATAAATACTAGCTCAGGGATGAATGATTGCATTGAGTGAGGTAACTAGAGGAAGGATCTGGGCACGGGCAATCATCTGTCTTGTCTGGAAAGGTGGAGTCTTTGAGAAGAAGCGACAGGAGGATCTGCTCCGGCCTATTATCCGAAGACTGGTTCTCAGACACTGATGTTCAGGAGAAAATCTTTTAGATTTTTTTTTTTTCTCAAAAGCCATCCTCCTGCCCAACCTCGAGATACCTCTCATTTCTTATTCTTACTTCCTCATACTAATTTCCCAATACTGAAGAAGGAGAAACACAAAAAAACACAACCCAGATATCTTAGATGCTACATGGAGTGGGGGAGTAGGAGGGGTACTGTGATTGGTGAGACAACTGAACTTGGATAACACCAACACAAGGACTTACTGAGACACTTGGACTTCCCAGAACGTGAAGTTCTAGAAACTTGAGTGTCGAAGATTATCTAATTCCACATACCCCACCAAAGTCAGGAATTCTGCCTGGGGCATCCTGGTATCGAACCCCATTAGAAGACCTTTGGTTTGGCAGCTTTACAGTTAGAGAAATCCACTTGTGCTTCAAGACCTGATGATGTCCTTGTCAACAAAGGAAAGAGGAGTAAAAATCCAGGAGCGTCTGGCCTCAGAAGCCAAAGAAAGACCCCAGAATGTCAGTGTCCAGAATGACACTGACCCATATATTATCTCAAGACATCATTAAAATTTATCCCTAACTGAGGGTCTAGAAAGAGGAGTTGTGCTAAAATCTTTGTTTTTTTCCTAAAGGCCTCCAGGAGCTGACTGTGTACCTTGGGTTACATTGGCCACTCCAGGGCTCACCTACTTGACCCAAGGCTGCAGCACAACAGAGGCATTCTAGAACGAGTGTCTTCAGAAGATGGATGATATTGGGATTTTGTATTCCTAGGTTGACTCCTGTAAGCAGAGAGAGCAGGAGAGACCTATAGGAATGCCCTAGACTGGGTGGAGCCTCACACAGACCATGAGCTGATGAAAACACACAGTCAGGAATAAAGATAGGTCGTTGTCCTCTGTGTTCAAAGCTTCTGACTTACCACAATGGGGAGGAAGTATTACCATCTGTCACCATCTGTCAAATACCTCTACTCGGTTGACTGATATTCAGCTCACCTCTATCAACTTATCAGCTCACTCCCCATACTGCTATTGGAACACCTGAACTTTTCATGCCCTCCTTAACATATCTTCACTGGTATCTGATTTCCCTCACCAGATCTATAGATGGGGCAGGGGTGGGATGGGGTGGGGTCACCCTGAGAGTTGGTTAGAAGTTGGTGGGGGTCTGAAACAAACAGGAATTATCTGAGATCCAGCAGCAGGCCAGGAATAAGGTAAACAGCTTAGAGCTGGATTACAATGTCAAGTGGGGCAAACCATGTGAGGAGAAATTATCCTGTGGCAAAGCTGCAGAGGTCAGAGATGGAAGAGGCTACTGGGTGAGAAGTAGTCCCCCAGGAGGAAGGCAGGCAAGCCCGGAATGATGGTTGGTCCCCATTTCCATGCATTACCTATGTATCTGGTATGTGAGAATCGGGAACAATCAGAGAAGCTAAGGAACAGAAGATAACTAGCACACTGTCATCTACTAGGTCATATCCTTAGTAGAATATTCAGGTCCTTTCTCACCTGGCCCATACTTATTTCCCTAAGTTCACCTTTTTCACTCCTCAACTCACCCCAGTACTACAGGCGTTTCCCTGAATTTGGTGTGTCTCTTGTGCTACTATGTACACACACATTTCCCTCTGCCTAGAACCTCATTTCCATTGGTATGTGCTCAGTGATGACTTAGCAGGTCACCCTAGCAGATGAGCCCCAGATTTCTCAACTCCTTTAGACATTGTGAGTAATTCTAATGTCACCTGAAACATACCTTCTTACCTCAATTATTTCAATTGCCACTTTACATAATAATTGTTTGCCTGTCTGCCTTCAGTGAATTGTGTATTCCATGAGGGCAGAGCCTATATCTTACTGAACTTTGGAACCCCAGCACCTAACATAGTGGCTGGCACATACCTGGTGCACCATAAACATTTGTTGGATGAATAAGTGAACAGATGACTGGGCTCACATTCTCACAGGAGAGACAAGCAAGGAAAGAGAAAATTACAAAGCTGTGTAAAAACGGCTCCACTCCAGGAAGACAAACAATCCAATTAAACAACGGGCAAAGGACCTGAACAGACACTTTTCCAAGGAGGACATACATAGGGCCTAGAGACATATGAAAGGATGCTCAGCATCACTGGCCATCAGAGAGATGCGAATTAAAACCACAATGAGATACCACTTCACACTGGTCAGAATGGCCATCATAAACAAAGCAAGAGACAAGTGCTGGTGAGGTTGTGGAGAAAAGGGAGCCCTAGTGCACTGCTGGTGGGAATGCAGACTGGTGCAGCCACTGTGGAAAACAGTTTGGAATTTCCTTGAAAAGCTAAAAATGGAACTGACTTTTGACCCAGCGACTCCACTGCTGGGATTATACCCTAAGAATCCCAAAACACCAATTCAAAAGAACCTATGCACCCCAGTATTCATAGCAGCACAATTTACAAAGCCAAGTGCTCGAAGCAACCTAAGTGCCCATCAATAAATGACCAAATGAATGGATCAAAAAACTATGGTACATTTACACAATGGAATACAACACAGCAGAAAGAAAGAAAGAGCTACTACCTTTCATGAGAACATGGATGGGACTTGAGAGCATTATGCTAAGTGAAGTAATCCAGGGGATAAAAAAACAAATACCATATGATCTCACCCACAAGTGGAACCTAATCATCAAAACAAACAAGCAAGAAAAATATAATCAGCAACACTGAAAGAAAAAACAAACTGACAGTAACGAGAGGGAAGGAGGGAGGAGGTAACAGGCAAAAGAAGGGGACGGGCCAAATGAAGAAATATGTATAAAGGACCCATGGACAAAGCCAAAGTGGGGAAGGACTGAGGGTAGGAGGTGGGGGTGTGTGGGGCAGGGGAAAGTGGTGGAGGGAAAATGGAGACAAATGTATTTTAACAATAAAAAAAGAAAAGCTGTGTGGAAAGGGTCATACTAACAGGTCATTTTGGGTACAGAGAGGAAGGAATGCCTAATTTCAGGAAGCCCTATCCCACTTTCTGCCCCTTGCAATGCAACTTAATATAAAAACACTAAACAGTGAAATCAAATTTTGCTTTTGAGACAAGCAAGTCATCTTATTCATAGCAATGAATTTAGATAAAGCTCTCTCTTTTCAGGAAGAGGGCAGCGCCTTGCTTCATTGGTAACTATCAATCAGGGTGCTGGCTCACCCAAGAATGTAACAAGAGAATGTAGTGACTTACTGGCAGAGATGTGGGCAGGGTTGAGGAAAACAGTCAGGGCTGAAGAGGCAAGTGAAGCCTAGCAACAGCAGAAGCTGCTGCCATACCTAAGCCTGAGGTCCAGGGTGTGAGCCTAGAGCTATAGCTCTGGAGGAGCAAAGCCGAAGTCAGAACTTCAGCCTGGCCCAGCAGGCTCATGGTAGGGGAACCTCAATCATGCTCTTTCCGCACAATCAGATCTGCCTCTGGCTCTCAGCGGAACCCAGTCTGAAGTCAGAGGACCAGCAAGCCCTAGTGAGAGAGTTCACAGAGGTCAGACTCCAGGGGCTGGGCGGGGAAGGGACGAGAATAGATCTGGGTGCTAGGAGGACAGAGAACGATCAGCACGGAGGGAAGAGGCCTCTACTCTGCCAGTGATCTATGTGTATGATTAGTGCCTGTAGCTTAATTAAACATTAATTGGAGCCCTGTGGAGGACAATTTTATGTCTCATGTTTTGTATATTTAGGCATTTGTGTGTCCAAACTTATGAAAATCTGTGCTGCTTTATTAGTAGGTATGGGTGGGACAAGGGTACCTATGTTTTAAAAAATACTTTCCAAGTAAATTTGATAGTCTTTGCTTTAAAATTGTTTTTCATTAATTGGTTTTAGAGAGAGAGAAGCAGGGAGAGAGGGGGAGAAACATCTATTTGTTGTACCACTTATTTATGCATTCATTGTTGATTTCTTGTATATGCCCTGATCAGAGAGCGAACCAGCAACATTGGCATATGGGGACAGCACTCTACCCAACTGAGCTACCCAGCCAGGGCAAAGTCTTCACTTTTTGAAAACCATTTTTATAGTCCCAGTCTCTCATTTTTATAGACAGGGAACTAAGGCCCAGGTGAAAAGTGCTGTTTGAGAACTATCCCTTAGGTGACATTAAAGGGTTTGACTGGAAAAGTGACATGTTTGTACGTATCACATAGCCCAGTTTCTCCATTTTACTGATGAGGAAACTGAAGCTTCAAAGATGAAGTGATGTGCCTACTTAGTTATGTAAGTCATATAATCAGATAAGATGTTAGTTATGTAGTAACAGAGAAGGAGGGACTAGTACTAAGGTCAGTATTTCTAACTCTCAGTCCAGTGTTCTTTTCAGGCAACACACTTTGCAGGAAGGGGTATGTGTGTATGTATGTGTGTGTGCATCATAGAACCCCGCAGGCAGCAATTCCAGTGTCCTAGACTCCTGTCCTGGTAAGGTGGGTCTCCCCACAGTGTCTGATTGGAAAGAGCAGGCTGAGTGCGTTGGCCACTGGCGCTCTAGGCAGGAGGGGCCAGAAGGGACAGAGGAAGACTGTGGGTGACATCCAGTCCCAAGCCTTGACTTTGGGCCCTTATTGACTTGGGCCCTGAATCTCTGGTTGTCAATTCTCTCACTAGAAGTGGACTGCTCCCTGCTCTGAGGAGGTGTCAGGTTGAGAGCATGGGCTTCTGGGAACCCTGGGCAGGGCCCAAAAGAAGGAGAGGGACACTCACCGTGGGGCAGGGCTCACAGCGGCCTGCTGGCTTCTCCCCAGCCAGCACAAGGCTGAGGTCTGGCACCAGGACTTAAGTGTCACCATCCCAGGATGTTGAAAACCCCTTGATGGCTGCTAATTAGGATTAAATAGGGCTGCCTACCCCCACCGCACCCCCAATTCCCAACCAGCTACTTCCCTCTGATTGCGGATCAAAGACCACTGGCCCATCATTTATTCTGTATCTGAAATCTCCATCTTGGGGAAGCTTCTTAAGCTTAAACTTTCCTGCAACCAGCAGCCCTTCCCCTTCCCCATTATGGGGGAGAAAGAAACTTTCCTCTATCCTCAAGGCTCTTTTGGCTGGTCTAAAAATCAAGTAGACATGAGACAGATTAACAAGGGAAAAATAACCGGTTTTAATACTATACGTAGGCATGAAAAACCCAACTTACATGAGAGAGTCAGACACCCCACATACTTGAGAGATTCCAGGGCAAAAAGTTAAAATGAGGTGTATATGGCTAAGAATGAGGTGAAGTGCCATGGCGGGGCTTCAAAGGGTCATTGCAGGACGATAAGAACAGGTTATTTAGAAATTAAAAGTTTGCTCTGCTGTATACATAGGCCACAAAAAGTTATTTCTGGTGATAACTTCTATTGTGAGCAAGGCCCCTAATTTAAATTCTTTAAGAGAGAGGTAGACGTTTCTCATGTGCCTGAGGGGTATTGATTGCCTTCAGCTCCAAATCATTTACATGCCAAAAGGGCGCATTTTGGGGAAGTTTGCTCTGGATTGCTATGGATCCATTCACTCTTATCCAGCTTGATCACACAAAATTTCCTCTCTCAGGATTCTTTTTCATAAACTTTCTACAACTTTCTAGTTTGTACCTTCTTCTCTTACCCAGTTCACAAATAATCCGGACAAAATTACTTTATTTCCCCAATGAAAACACTTCCCCGTACCTCATGCCTGGTTTTTCCCCAAGCCAAAACATATCCTATTTTTCTGATATATACAGTTGTTTTCCCTATTATCATTGATTTTTTTTAGCTTTAATTACGTATATTAGAATTCTTCACTTTTTTTTTACTACCAGAACTTATCACGTAAGTTTATTTCAGATATAACAGCGATGTTGAAATTAACAAGATTAACTGCACCAAGTAAACTTAGTTATTTAGTATTTTAAAGTTATTTCCTCCAAAAAACTGAGGGAGCTTTTCTTTTTCACCTCACGTAACATGGTTCCCAATAGTTCCCTTTTTGGAGGACTTTCAATTGATGAGTAACCTTCTTTGGGGATATTTGAGAACTTCTTTCCACAAATAAAAACTAATCTGGGCAAATTATATATTGCACAGATTTCTCTGCATATTTTTGTCTTTAGAACCTAAATGCAATTGCCATACAGTATAATTTTTACCTATTCACCCCACAGCAAAAACTATCTGTCCTGGAAAAAATGATAGGTATGTGATCATCCAGTTAATAGAACTGTTTTAGCTTAGTATTTTTTTGAATATTTCAGAAAAACCAACTCAACATGGGACATTATTTCAGTCCCTATGAATCACAGGCATATGAATTAATGTCCAGGCTCTACCTTTTGCACATCTTCCTCCTCCTCAAGAGTGGATGGAATTATTTAATGTAAGTTTGATGTAGGACAATTACCCTTTACGAACACTTACAATTTAAGTTAAAGACATTGACAAGTGTGAAAAAGAATCACTGTAATGATAGGGAGCCTACACACTCAGTTCAAAATTTAATATTTTTTCCTCCTTAAATAACATGCACTTGTTATGAGGCAGCTATTCGGTTTTTAATAAACACATTTAGGGATACAGTCATAGGACTAATGAGAAAGTCCAGGTAAAACAGTTATAGAAATAGGGGCAGTGTCATCTCACAAAACTCATTTCTATATCAAAATCTATTTTTGATATCTGGCAATTTACAAAAAGGCTGAATTCTTTAAACTAATAATGCCTTCTGTAACTCAAGCACTCTTCTCTGGGCAAGAGCAAGCTAAAGCTTATCCATGAAGGTAAAGATGCTTAATGCTAACCTCTTTTTCAAAACTTAGATTTAGAGGCTGAAGAAACTGCTACCCCAGAAGCCAGCATGGTCTTTCTACATTTTTACTATCCTAAGGTTAGAACCCTATAAATTTACCTACGAACTACCTTCCTTTTCTCAGTTAAGGCTGTTAAAGTCTGTTGCATTTTGTACTTTCACATAGAATTCTTAACTTTTAAAAACCTTAATTTCTAGTAAAAACTAAAAAGTAAGCAACTATGAATTGTCTGTTACACAAGTATTCTTTTAGACTGATAAATTTTTGAATACATTTCATAATTTCTAAAAAAATATATATTTTTTATAGCACAATTTTTTCAAATGTGGCACAGGACATGTTTTCTAATAGACCCAAATGTCTTTAGTTTCTCTATAATAAGAAGCAAAAGTAGATAAACCTATGTTCAGTAATTAATGATTTATTATTTTATCTTATTTGGAAATGATTTAGCCATTCAGTGAACTGAACTTGACTTATCATGTAACCTAGCACAATGCTAAAGTTTCAAATTACCAGGAAAGCTTTAGGAAATCATATTTAAGTACACATACAATATGGGAGGGGGAGGGGGAAAAAGTAGATATACAGTTGTTCATATGGAAAATAATACAATAATTAATAAATTATAATACAAGAATGAACTGTTTCACACACAACTGTCCACCTACTTTTGTTATGTGCTGTACTTAATATTGATAACTTAAAGACATGCCAAACTCAAACGAGCTTTAATATCAAATATTTTCATCGATCATGTGATTCTGAAGAGCATTTGGGTTAGTTTCTGTTATATTTTTGAGAATTCTTATGTAAGTGCTTATTTGTGTAAGCCAATTAAACAGAGCTCTTTCATAAATTAACAATAGCATCCCAAGGTAGAAAAGACCACACGACACACATGAACAGACAGACAGACAGACACAGCGAACTCTTAGCCTTCATCTTAAAATTACTGCCACACTATGGGTATGATAATGTAAGAGACTGTAAAAGTTGCATCCAAATTGTGTTTCTGGCACATGGAATACATTAAGTTTACCTTCTTTGATGGTGAAAGCTTTTTCTTTTTAGCTTTTGTGGAGACAACAATGAAGATTTATTTGTATTTGTCCTTGTGAGGGAGTCTTGGAGTCAGAGAACCCATTTGTGTTTTAAAAAAGCAAAACAAAACAAAAACTTGTTTTTCTTTTTTTGAATCAGGACTCATAAATGTACTTGGACTTTGAACTGCTTCTAGAGCTGTATTCTGGTATATTCTGGTAAAATAAGAACAATAGCTCTCAAAATTGTAATAAGTGACATTATAGGTTGATCAATCTGTCTAACTACATCTTCCTAATTTGCATCTTTTCCTTTGGATACATAGTTTTATTTTAGCTTGAGGAGGAGCCTCAAAGAATCCACATATATGAGAGGTTCAGGGACAGAAAGTTAAAATGAGGTAGACATGACATTCTGAGCCAAAGATGAGGTAAGGTGCCTTGGGAGCTTCAAGAGGTCATTGCAGGATGATAAGAAGAGCAGATGTTTAGAAATTAAAAGATTGCCTGGCCCTATAGATCGGTCATAAAAAGTTATTTCTGGTAATAACTTTTATATGGGCAAGGCCCCTAATTTAAGTTCTTTAAAAGAGAGGTAAAAGTTTCTCATGGGCCTGCATGGTTTTTATTGCCTTCAGCTCAAAATAATTCACATGCCACAGTGGCACATTTTGGGGAAGCCTCTTCTGAATCCTTACACCATCCTACACATGTTGGGCTGAGGAGGGACTTTAGAGATAAGTCACTTATATATGAGGAAATCAAGGCAATAGTGGAGAAATGATTCGCCCAATCACACAGGTGAAGTGACAAAGCTGACACTAGATCCCAGTCCATGTGACTGCCTATCAGTGCACCCATGTAATTCCCATGATTCTGAACACACTCAGTTCCAAATGTGCCTGTGTACCTGTAGTTGGTGTAATATCAACACTAAATCTGCTTAAGTTGTGTTTTTGGCAAAGTTAGTTCCCCCTCCTTTGGGTCTTTACGTATGCTCAGGTCTACCCATCTGCCTACCATTCCTGGTTTGTTCTTGCGTTTATTGCAGTTGTATCACAGCTATGCACAGCCTATATGTGTCTTTGTTTAAAGTTGAAGGATGTGTGTCAACCTGCGGTTGTTCGTTTTGTGTCTATGTACTTGTCTGGTACCTAAGGTAATTGTGATTCTGTATGTGCTTGTGTATATGTTAGGATTATAAGTCTATGGGCTGTCTCTTTTCATGTTAAAAGTTGCATGTCTGCTGACCATTGTGTGTCCGACTGAATGTATGTAAACAGTAAAGGCTGTGGGTTTAACTGTGTCCATGTGGACTGCATGTTTAAAGGGCGAAGGGAAACTGTCTTTGCTTTTTATACCCGGGTTATGGAAAAATGTGTGTGGCTAGGAGTTCAGGACAAGAATGATTGTGTCTCTCCCAACCTTGGTCATCACCCAGGAACTGGAGTTACGTTTTGTTCTGAGACACCTTGGCATCGCATTCCTTGGAGGCTCCTCTGCTTTCCTTCCCCTGGGAGCAAAACCCCCTGGGGCCTGGCCAGCGCTTCCAGCCTGGCCCCGCCCCCCGCCCACTCTGGCCACCTCATTGGCCCGGTCTCTGGTGACGTTTTGGGTATCGCAGACAGAACCCCCAGCGCCCAGCGCGCGGGAGGTACTGTCCGCCACCCAGGTCTTTGTTATCTTGTTGCCTCTTCACCTGACCACAGGCACATCCTGGCCACTGCAGCCCAGAGCCGGGTGCCAGCCGCCACCGCTGCCGCCGCCGCCGCCGCCGCCATGGTGTCCCCGGTCACCGTGGTGAGTGAACGAGCCAGCGAGCGAGCCAATATTCTGCGCGGCCGGAGCCCACCGGCCTGGGGACTGCACTGCAGCAGGCCAAGCCACTTGGGGCCAGGGAAGGGCAGGGGGTCCCGCAGTGGCCGCGTACCTGGGCAGGAGGCGGTCGCTGTCAAGGCCTCCCGGCTCCCCAGACTCACGGCGCCCTTCCTCCGTGGGCCCCACGCCGGTCAGCGGCAGGGAGGGACACAGAGGGCACGTGACTCCGGAGCGTGACTTTGTTGATCTGTGTGTGTCTGGTGATGGTCGGCGGGATTGCTGTAGGGGACGGTAAGGGGACAGGATCGAGCGTCCGGGTTCTGCGCGGGCAGACTACAGGGAGGCGTGGGAGGCGGCGAGGGAGGGTGGTAGGATGACTGGGCCCTCCTGGGAATCCTGTCCCAGATTTGTTTCCTTTCCTTCCTCATTGTATAAACAAGTCTCGGGCGGGAGAGGAGGGGACACCCGTGAGTCCAAGCATCCTTGATAACAGTGGAGGAAGTGGGACCATTCTCTATTGACACCTCTTCCTGTTTCGACTTTTTCAGCTCTAACCTTTGTCTCTTTTCCCCACTTTTCCTGTAGTGCTGGGTTCTCTATGACTGTCAAAAGTGTCCCCAGCTACTACTGTCTATTTCTTCTAGGACATACGGGGCTGGGGCGGGGAATGGAGCAGAAGTCGATGCTTCCAAAGGTTGGCAGAAGTCGATGCTTCCAAGGGTTGGTAGGTGGGAGTCCCCGGGACAGTGCCAGCTGTTCGTCTCCTTCAGCCTCTTCCTGTGCCTGTGCCCTGACTTGCCCAGCCTGGACATGGGGCTCTCCAGAGGGAGGACTTAGTCATCTCTTCTCCCAGCTCTGACCCCAGCAGAGCAAAGGCAGGCTTAGACCATGGACCTGCCCATCTTCCTCTTCCCAACCTCCTTCATCACAGCCTGATTTGTCCCTAGGTAACTGGTGGTCTGGGAATCTGAGCATGTCCCCTGAGCCCTGTGCTGGACAGCTCACCTAGACAGAGGCACAGTCACTTTGGGCAGAGTATGGGTATACAGGGCACCATGTAACTCTTAGAGACTCTGTACCAGAAGCCCAAGGAAAGAGGTTTCAGGGGATCATATATTTCGAACATCTGCAGCCGCCCCCATCCCTCAGCTTGGAGAGTGCCTTTAGTGACCTTGGACACAACCTTTCTTTAGCTGCCCTCCCCCTCTAATCTGGCTGAGACCGAGTCAGCTGCTCTAACTTCCCTCTCTTAGTTCCCCATCTCTCCCAGCCTCTCTGCTGGCTTCAGATCAAAAGCTAGGAAAAGAACCCCCACCCCTTCCTGCCCCTCTGTCTTATGTGTCTGCAGTTGCTCTTGTTGTCTGGGAAATGAGACTGACACCCACCGCCAACCCTCAGATCCCTGAAATTGCTGGTGTTTCAGCGACAGTTTTCTTGCTCCTAACTTGTGGGTCCATTCCTTTAGCCAGTATCCCTATCTACTCTCTTTACTCATGATGGTTGCCTTTACCCTGGAGCAGCTGGAGTGGAGGTTTAGGAGCGGACTGGCTGAGAGAGAGCCTGTGGGGCTTGAGGTGGTTGGCAGTGCACCACCTCACGCATTCCTGGCAGTCACCTGGTGTTTCCAGGGCCCTGCGTCTGTGCCCTGGCCTTACTGCTGAAGATCACGAGTTGGCCAGTTGTGGCGTCTCTGTGGTTTCCTGATGACCTCACTCCATTCAGACAGCTGAGAGCTGATGCTGGTAGACAGGGCCTAAAGGGGTTTTGGAGAGGGGTTTTGGAGGGGGGCAGGAAGGGAGAAGCATTTGGGTTGCAAGAGGGGACATAATCCCAAGGACTGTTTTCAGCCTAGTAAGTGACCATTCTGGTCCTGTCCCAGGGCCAAGAATGGAGATGGCCAGCAGGCGCTGTGGAGCCCTTCTCTTTCCTAATGAATTAAGCCTCAGGGTAGTGACGGGCTTGTTCACATTCCACTGGTTGATGGGGGACTGGCCAGACGGGTTTCTATGCGTCAATCCTTCCCATTTGGGAGGTGGGCCTGGGCCTCTGGGGTGAATGTCTGGGCTGCAGATGCTGGCTCTGAGCTCTCTGGTGGCCTTTTGAACTCCCAAGCTCTGAGTGCTGCCCTTGTCCTATGTCCTCCAGGTGAAGAGTGAGGGACCCAAGCTGGTGCCCTTCTTCAAGGCCACCTGTGTGTACTTTGTGCTCTGGCTGCCCTCGTCCAGCCCATCTTGGTTCAGCGCCCTCATCAAGTGCCTGCCCATCTTCTGCCTCTGGCTCTTCCTTCTGGCCCATGGCCTAGGATTCCTGCTGGCCCGCCCCAGTGCCATCCGCATCTTTGCGGGGCTCGTCTTCTCTGCCCTAGGTGATGCCTTCCTCATCTGGCAGGACCAGGGCTACTTTGTGCACGGTCAGTTGCTGCAGTAGCTACCTGGGAGGAATCCTGGGGTTGGGGGCTAGAGAGTCCTAGAGCGCTAAGGACGTGGGAGCTTTTGGACAAGAATATTGGGAACCTGAGGGGTTCTGAGACCATAACTGTGGGGCCCCTGTAGGAGGATGACTTTGCCAGTGATCTGGTGATCAGATCTGGAGTTCCTCAGGGGAGTTGGGGTGTTTGGGGGGGATCTTTACCTTTGTGGATTTCTTCCCACCCCTGTTCTTCCCAAAACAAAGTTCCTGGGTTATCCCAAATACTCCCACCCCCAGCCCCTCTTGCTCATTGCTCCCCCGAGCCTGCCCTCAGCACCACCCCATTCTCTCACTCCCAGGTCTACTGATGTTTGCGGTGGTCCACATGCTCTACGCCTCAGCCTTCGGCATGCGGCCACTGGCTCTTCGGACAGGTCTGGTGATAGCAGTGCTGGCGGGCCTGCTATATGGCTTCCTCTATCCGGGCCTCTCAGGTGCCTTCACCTACTTGGTGGGGGCCTACGTGGCCCTTATCAGTTTCATGGGCTGGCGGGCTGTAGCAGGGCTACGCTGGGTCGAGGCAGCCTGGCGCTGGACTGAGCTGGCGGCGTGCAGCGGCGCAGTGCTCTTTATCATCTCAGACCTGACCATCGCTGTCAACAAGTTCCGCTTTCCCGTGCCCTACTCGCAGGCACTCATCATGTCCACCTACTATGCTGCCCAGATGTTCATTGCCCTGTCAGCTGTCGAGAGCCGGGAGCCAGCGGAAGACTACAGACTGAGCAAGGCCAACTGAGGGGCTAGGGTCTGGTCACCCCTCTCTCCTCCTGGGACTGGGGTCCAGAACCTGGGAACCTGCAAGAGCTGTTTCAGGATGGCTGCAGTTCCAGCCTGAGGCAGCAGGTACCACTTGGAAAATGTATAGTTTGAGGGGATGAGCAGGAATGGATCTCTCTAGCAAAGCTAGTGGTCCAGGACAATGCTGAGAGCTAAAAAGAACTGGACTAACTCTCTTTGCTGGAGCCAGAAGCAGACATCTCCTCAACGCTATCCCATTGGGATTGTCAAAACCCCTCTGGGGTTGTGATGGTGCTCAGCTTCTTGACCACACCCCGCCTCTCCCCTACTAAATGGAAGAGTCTGGCTCACTCACTCCCACTCTTTCTGACTGTGTAGAGTTGAAGGGGAGGGCAGAAATCTGTACCAGGGCTTGAAGCCCCTCTTGAAGACCCTGAGTTGGGAAGATCGGATGGGGGTGGAGTCTCCCTTTCCCTCATCTATTCTTATTACTTGAACAATCTCAGTTTCTATGTGATGGGTGGAAAGGTGTCTGTCCAGGTAGGCAAGAGGGACTCCTTTGGCCTGGGAATTTGGGTATCGAGTTGGTTCCATCTCTCTCAAAGGTCAGGCAAGAGTTCAGGCCCCACATTGTTACCCTCAGACCCTATCCCCAGGGCTAGGGTGAACCATGCCAAAGGAAGGGGCCAGCCTGTGTGTCCTGTGTGTGTGCAATCTGTCTCCCAGGCTGTCTTTTCTCTGCCATCTGTCTCTGTTCTGCTGTCTGTTAAAGTCATAGGGAGAGGCCTCAGGGAGCTGTTGAAGGGGTGCTGAGCCTGGCTTGGAGAGCTGGGAACCCCCACGCCCACCCACACCCCCACCTCTTTCCTCCCTGCCAGTCCTGCCTTGGTAGCAAGGGTGGGGCGGGGGCTCCAATGACACTCTAGGGTCATAAGACCCGAGGCACATTCAATGCAAGGTGAGCAAAGATCGGACAACTCTGTCCTTTACTGTTCATATGAAAAAATAAAAATAAAAACCAGGGGCCATTGACTCCCTGCTTGTCTGTGTGGCACATGCCTGTCCTGGAGAGAAGGATGTAGCGGCATGGAGCCAGGGGCCCTGGATGTCCTCGCAGGCTGGGTCATCGTACTGGCCAGTGCAGCTGGGTGCCAGGCCAGCTCCCTGGCTCTGCTAACACTGCTGATTGGAATGGGTCTCACTTCCCTGGTCATGTGTATGGGTGAGGATGTAGTTCAGGAGGATGGGGGATGGGTAGTATTTGTCACCGTCCAAATTTGTCTCTGATGACCTCATCTGTGCATGGGTGCCCAGCACCTTTGGTGACCCTTAGTTACCCAGTGTCCTGCTGCCCACTTCGTTCCTGACTCACCCCAGACTTGCTGCCTGCTCCAAAAGGATCCAGATCCCCTTCAACTATCTTCTCTCTTCTTAGCCTCGGGCTCAGTTGAACAGCTGGGAGGAAGGGGATTAGACTGGGTGATTCATACTTTTGATGTGAAGCCCTGGCAGAATATTGTGTCCCCCACACTCCAGGGACATTTGCATCTTAATGGGCAGTGCTTTGACCCAGAATTCTAAAGGGAAGCCTTGGGTGATGTTGAATACGCCATTAGCGGAGAGCTTGCACAGTTGTGGGGATATGATAGAAGGCAACTCAAGTCCCTTGTGGGTGTTGCATGAATCAGTGATTTTCAACAAAGGGTTTTTTATAGAAATCTCTGGTGGGAGATAGCAAAAGAATAAGTACAGGGAGGCTCAAAGCCCCTTATCTTTGTTTCAAGCCCAGGACCTTCCTAAGATTTTTTTAAAGGAAGGATTGCACTGCAAAAACATAAGTTTGAAAACCTAGAGCTGGATGAATAATTCTTTCTAGCTCTAAGATGCTTTAGTTCTCAGAGAGTGGGAAACCCGGACACTACAGAGGCAAGGTCCTGATCCCTTTAAACCCTGGAACTCTGATGATAGACCTACCTAAAGACATGGGAGGGAGGGAGATGGGGAGAAGGGTGAATCAGGCAAGACTGGCCCACCTGAGAGGAGGGGAGGGCACAGTGTGGCCACAGAGGAGGGGAAGGTAAAGGCGCAGTCAAAAGGGCACTGGTCCCTCCCTATAAGAGTGGGTTTGGACCGGGCTCTCAGCAGTCTCTTTGCATCCCCATTCCACCTCCATGGTCTCTGCTGTATACCATCCTCAGGAACAGGAAAGGGTAAGTTCGGTCATTTTAGTGTCCCATCCCTTCACGGAATGTTTACACTGACAAGCACCAGAGAGCAAACTGGGCTTCCCTGACTGGGACCATGCGGAGGAGAGGCCAAGAGGCCCCACATCACAACATCCCAATGCCCGGACTGGGCTGAAGCTCACATAAGGTACTTTGATTTCTTCTGTAGACTCTTGGTAACTGATGCTAAAATTGACTTGTCATCTTTGTCTGAAAGAGCAAAGCAAGTATTAGTTTAGTAATGTCAGAGGCAAGGGAAACTCCACATTGCTGGACTTATAGTCACTGTGCAGGAACCAGCAGTTGGAACCTGCATGGGACCCTAAATTCTTCCCTGGGGCTGGGCCCCAGCTCCAGTCTCCCAAGGTCAGCTGAATGTGTGCTGAGCCAAGAGCTGCCAGTTATTCAGCACTTAATACTTGCCAGGCATTATGCCAGGCACTATGCCAGGCACTTCCATGCACTATCTCATTTAAGCCTAGGGAGTAGAGGAGAAAATAAGCTCAGAGTGGCTTGCCAAGGTCATAGGGCTGGTCAGTGGTGAAGCCAAGGCCCTGGGCCCATGTGCTCACAACCAGTATTGAGTTGTCAGGGATCACTCCGGCTGTGGTATGAAAGCTAGATATCTCCCACTGTGCCTAGTCTAGTCTAGTCTGGTCTAGTTTTGTCGCACAGTTCAGCAGCCACTCTGAAGGCAACCCCTCAGTGTGCCAGGCACTTACGTGACTTCAGAGACAGCAACAGGACATGGTCCTTCCCCCAAGGAAAGGGCATCTATAACAGGATGAGCAAAGTCTGTAACCATGGAGGCCATGGACACCAGTGGAATGCCATGGAGAGTTCTGGGAGTGGTGGATGAAGCTGGGGAGGTAGTTGAGGTCGGGGAGGAGACTCGGTTGGGATTTTATCGAGAGGATTGTGGGAGGGAGTTTAGCAAGAGGGATTGGGACAGGTCAGCTTTGCTTTTAGAGTTCACGCTACCAGCTGTGTAGCTGTGAAGACAGTAGACTGTAGGAAGGAATAAAATATTTCCCTATATGTGCACATGTGAGCAGAAACATGGTACACATGTGCAGAAGGAGGGTCTCCACTAGTTAGTTCCCTTCAGTCCTCTCCTCATTTGTGCCTCTCATCTGTCCTTATACTACACTAATAGTTTTCAATCTTGAATCAATTGCAAAAATTTGTAACATAAAGATTCCTTCCATGACCCTGCCAGAGAGATTATGATTGATGAGTCTGTTTTAGGCCTGTTCAGTGTCTTTTTCCAGGCAAGTCTAAGCCTACCAAGGGTTGCAAACTCCGACGTCTGCAGCGGCTAGGCACGTAACAAATGACATTGAGGGTGGAGACTAGCACCAACTATGGCCAATGTTTACACCATCTGATGGCAGATTAAGTAAAAAACCTTGCTAGCCATATGAAGAATGAAGAACATCAACAACCCACAAGACCGCCATTTTGTGCCTCTGCCCTATAAGGGAAGCAACCTACCTCCCACCTCCACCTCCAACCCCACCCCCAGGCCCCACCCTGGCCTGGGTCCACAGCACTCTCACCATAGACTGTGAGCCTGCAGCTGCTACAGTCCTTGCCCAGCTCATTCTCCACCAGCAACGCTGTACTCGCTGCTGTCCTTGAGCGTGCAGGTTGGGAGGACAATTGTGCAGACGTCTCTGGTGGAGTTGTACCAGAACCTGGAGTTGGCCATGATGTTAACGTCGCCCTTGTAGAGGGTTACCATGGGCCGTGGATTCCCAAGGAAGGCACAGGTCATGGTGCAGTCCTGGCCCTGCAGCACCATGTGTGGCTTCAGCGGAGTCAGGAAGCGCGGTGCGTGGCGCCAGTCCTTCTGCTGGTATGGCTTCAGCTTGGCTCTCAGGTCTTCGACTGCACACGGGATGCAGAGGCTGTGAACATCTCCAGGTCCCTACCCACCACTGGCTGCCTTAGCGCCAAAGAAACCCTTGAGACGCAGCTCATGGAATCCTGATGACATGGTTTAGATTCCCAGATGCCACCAACTCTGGGGATTGACTTTTTACTCCTTCCTGAAGTTTCCCTTCCACCACCCTTCTACCCCCTTGCCACTTCAGGGTCACACACCTTAAGCCAGGTCTGCAGGGCTTTATGCTTTTCCAGACCCTGGAGTCCTAGACTTTTTTCCAGCTGCCAGCTTCCAAGACCTGAGCTGTTATCCTGCTTTTAAAACCCCCTCCAAGCTTTCCTTGATGTCATCCCAGCCCCACTGGGCTCAGCGTTCTCCTATTGAGCCCTGAATTTCACATTTCCTGACACTATCCCTACCCTTAACCCCTCCCCTCCACTGTTGCTGGACTTCATGCACGCTCTCTGCTCTTGGGAGACCCTTCCCAGTCCTCCCCCTCTTCAGTCCTGTGCACAGAGGACAGCTCTCAGCACTGCACCCTTGCCCCTCCTCCAGCCCAACACTGCCACCCAGTCCCCAAGGACACCTCCCCACCCCTACCTTAGTCCCCCCCTCAGGATACCCCAAAGGCATCTTCTCCCCTTAGGTTCCCTGACCTTTACTTCTCTGCTCAACTTCCCAACATTCCCCCTCCCTCCTCAATGGTTCTGATTTTACCTCAAATCCTGGGTACGCCTTGCAACCCTTGTGTCATCTCCAGCATCAGAGATCTTAGATGTAACCTGAGCCCCCAAATACCCTGACTCACTGTTGTCCTTGTTGATGAGCCAAGTATCCTTGGAGTCCAGCTGGTCACTGTCACCGATTTCATTCTGGGCCAACACTCGGAAGTAGTACTTCCTGCCAGGAAGCAATCCTGTCACTGTGTACTTGTTGCTGAAGACGTGCTCTGCTGCTGTGAACCAGGTGGCAGTGCTGGCATCCTGTTTCAAGATGACACAGTGGGCCTCACCGTCCTCCTGCACGTCAGGGCTGTGGTTCCCTGTCAGAGTCACTGTGTTGGGAACCTCCTCAAACAACTGTAGGTTTGTGGGTGGCCGTGGAATATCTGAAATGGTCAGAGGGGCCCTCAGCCACCCTGGGGAGCCTCAAGAACTGTGCCCCCACCCCAGCCACCTGCCAAGGCCTTTGAGTCTTAGGTAGCTGGTGTCTTGGAATCAGAAAGGTCTGTTTCTGAAGTGTAGCTTTGCCATTTACTAGCCCCATGAACTTGGCACATGACTTATTTTTCTGAGACCCAATTCCTCATTTGAAAAGTAGGGCTAACAATAACTATCAGAGAATTGTTGGGTAAAGTGCCTGGTGAGCAGTAACTGTTCAATAGAAGTTCATCCCTTCGTCACTTAGGGCTTCATTTAAAGCCTCCAGCCCTCTGTAAGAGGCCGCCCCAATTTTTAATGGATTATCTTCATCTGTCCCTCTTGCCTGTCACCCATTCTCTACTCGATTTTATTGGACCTACCCTGCATATGTCCTGAGGCTCATCAGACACGACTGCAGAAGCTGAAACAATGGCTTGGTCCTAGTTCGATGCCCCTGGGGCTTCAGGACAGTGAGAAAAAGCTGAAACAACCTCCTCCCACTCCACCCCTGTTAAGGCCAAGGCTGATGAAGTCTTTGAGGTGCCAAAGAAGCCGTCACTACCTTAAGGCATGCCTTTATAGTGGTAGGAACTCAAGGCAGTGGGAACTATATTTTGGATTGTGCGCAGTGATGCTTCCTGAGGCCTCTGCCTGCTCTCATACCTGCCACTCATACATGGATGTCATAGTGCACCTCTCCAAACTCATTCTGGAGCAAGATGCAATACATGCCTGAGTCGGAGCGCTTGGTGCTGTTGATGAGGACCTGGGAGTGGTTTTTGCCCTTGGTGATGGCTTCCCTGCCCTTGGTGGGGATGCTTTCAGCCAGATCACATTGGGTGGTGGTGAGCCCTGGTAGTGACAGGAGATGGCACCAGATGTCACACGGGTGGTATTTGGTGGCAGGGCCACCCCCAGTGTTGAGGAGTCTCCTGGCAGGCTCTAGTGTCAGGCATCTGGCAAGGGGCAGAGGAAGACCCAAGGATTGTGAGAGCTACAGCAGCCATCTTGGTTAAACAGTAGGCATTTGGGGCCAGGGGCAGGAATGACTCACAGAGAAGGCAGCAGGGATGCACAGGGCTGTCCCTGCATGAACCACCATGTGACTCTTCAGCCGGGCACTGTGGTCAAACTTGGGTGCAGCTGAGATGGAGGAGAGAGAGAGGTTGGGGCATGGACCTCTCTTTCCAGAAGTCTCAGTTTTAAGCCTTCCTCCAGAGCCTCTCCCAGCCTCTCCTGCTTCATGACTGTTACAGGCCACACAGACATCTAACAGTCCTGCATCACTGCGTCACACTTTTTTTTCCTCATCTGTCTCCCTCTCTTAGTATGTAAGACTCTTGAGGGCAGGTACAGTGTCTTATGTGTCCTATATCCCTCACACCTCCTTTGGCATACAGTGGGTGCTATTTGGCACATAATGACTTTGTGTATGTGTTGGGGGGGAGGCCCCTAAGGTCACCCCTGGCTCTGTCCAGGCACCATAAGTATGGATGACTTTTTCTTGGTCACAGCATGACCCTACTTTCCCCTGTGGAATGAAGTCTCAGAGAGGAAGGTTCAGAAGCTAGGGTACAGGGACCTACAGCCCCAGCCCTCTGTGTCCTCACCTGGTGGTGGCATGTCCCAGACCCCCTCGTCCAGCTTCATAGGCTCCCCAACCCCAGGCTTATTCACAGCCCGGATGTGGAAGAAGTATTTCTGCCTCTCAGTGAGGCCTCCCACCATGTAGCAGGTGCCCGAGATGGGATCTTTGTGCACTTGGACCACTCCTTGGTGTCTTTAGCCCACATCTCCAGGATGTAGCTGGAGGGTGGGTCACCTTCTGCAGGCTCCCGCCAGGCCAGGGAGATGCTAGAGTTGGAGGAATCAGACACGTGCAGGCCCTGCACCAGGCCTGGGAGCTCTGGGGCGCAAGACACATCCAGTCAGACCCCAAACTCATCTCCATTCAACCCTACGCCAGTCCCCACACTCAGCAGCCCTGAAACCTAACTTCACAATTTCCATCTCCAGCTCCCCCGGGTAACACCCTCCCCTCAATACCTGACCTTGCACACTCAGCAACCTCCTAATTCAGTTCTCTCACTGACTCAACACTTTCACCCTTGGAGTCAGTATCCTTGAAATTCAACACAGACGACACATCCAATCCCTCTGTATTCAAAACCCTAACCTTTACCCCATCTATCTCCACCACATCCATTCACATGCACTGTCCCCACTTCAACTCCTAGACTCAGCACCCTCCCAACCATCTACCAAGCACCCCTACTCCATCCTCAACTACGCTTCTACTACCTCACCTAATACCAGAAATACTCAAAGTTTAATAAAAAAACTTTTTTTTACCCCCCAACCTGCCTCTTAACCTGGTTCTCAGTCTTGACTGGCTGGCTTTCTTATGAGTCTGCATTCTGTTCCTCCAATAGGCTGGCTACTCCCAGAAAGTGAAGACTCTTTGATACCACCTCAACTGCCCTGCTAGACTTTCCCAGAGAAGAAATCCTCTCTCTCTACCATGAATGGGCTAATTCCATTACGTGTTGTAGCCTGGCAGCCCCAAACTCACTGACAGGGTCTTTGGCCACCACTGAGTTGGATGGCATGCTGGGGTGTCCAGGGCCCGGCTTATTTACAGCTATAACTCGGAATTCATATTCTGTATCATCCAGGAGACCATCCACTGTGTACTTGGTGCCTGAAATGGGAATTTGAGGGATCATGGGGCGAGGAGGTCCACAGGGTAAGAGGGCATGGAAGATGGGGTTGTGGGATCCTGTTAAAATTTCCAAATGAGTTAGGGGGGAGTCCATTCGGAGCAGCAGGGGTACCTGGTCTATCCAGCAAAACCTCCCTTAGTTCCTCCTGGGCTTCTGTCCCTAGGAACTCACCCTGGATGGGGTCCTTGTTGACTGGCACCCACAGGTTACTGCCTTTCTTCCTCCATTCCACAATGTAGCCCAGCACTGAAGCTCCCCCATCCTGGGTGGGGGCATTCCATGTGATGTTCACAGTCTCTTTGGTCACATCAGTCACTTGAGGCTGGGAGCAAGACCAGGAGGCTCTGCAGGGGATGGAGAGAGGGCAGAGGTTACGAGAGTGGCATATAAACCTTTGGTCAACCCCCATGCTGACCTCTGGCTCTCTTCTTAAAAAACAAGCAAACCTTAAACCCGTGATTCTTAACCCTGGTTGCACATTAATATGAAGTAGGAAGTAAAAAAATGAAGATAAAAAAATATGAACAATAAAATGGCAATAAATACATATCTGTCAACAACTGAATCTAAAAAACAAAGCAAACAAGCAGAACAGAAACCGACTCATAGATACAGAGAACATTTTGGTGGTTGCCACATGGGGGGGGTAGGGGGTGTGAAAAAGGTGGAGGGATTAAGTACAAATTGGTTGTTACAGAATAGTCACGGGGATGTAAAGTGCAGCATAAGGAATATAGTCAATAATAGTCTAATGGCCATGTATGGTGTCAGATGGGTTGGAGATTTATCAGGATGATCCCTTATTAAGTTGTATAATGTCCAGTCATTGGGATGTACACCTGAAACTAATATAATGATGTATGTTAACTGTAATTGAAAATAAAACATATTTAAAAAAAACCCATGATTCTTAACTCTGGTTGCACATTAATATGAAGTGGGAAGAAAGAAACAAACCACCACCAATAACTAGTTTCTAGGTCCTGCCTCTAGATATTTTAATTCAGTTGGCCTGGGGTGGAGGCCAGGCACCAGCATTTTAAAAAAGACTTCAGGTGATTCGAATGTGTGGCCAAGATTGAGAATCACCAACTGAAACCTTCCAACCTGTGTCACCCCAGTGTCCCAGTTCTTAAGGTATTGTCTTGACACATTGGGACATGGAGATCAGTTGGAAGAAGTGTAGCAAGTACTTAATTACTAATCATAGTTGAGATATAGATGTTGTTAAGGATTTTCTTTGGAAAAAAACTTAGGATGGATTCAAGGTTATCTCCAAAGTAACATCACTCTCACCTGGCATCGGGATGATTTCGGGAACAGAGAAACATGTGGAGTCATGTTCTGGGAATTGTGCACAGTTTTGGACATACACACAGTGCGTGGGATCTGACTGGGAAAAGTTGAGAATTCCCACCTCAAATGATGTTTGGCTCTTACCCCTGAACCTATCTGTCTCATGGGGTGGCTAGAGAAATGAACCCATTAAATTCCCCACACAGCAGCATTCCTCTCTGGCTAAAGGCCCTCATCCTGACACCTGAGTTCCCCGCTGGGTATGGGGCTCACTGACCTACAGGATTTCCTGCATACACTTCATCTGTCTCCAGGGGGTTGCTCCCTCCTTCTGAATTGACAGCTACGATGTGAAATTGGTAGGCTTTTCCGTCTTCTACTTTGTCGGTGGAGAACTTGGTGATTTTGCCGTCCACTTCACCTATTTTAATCCAGGACTTCTTGCCAACTGCCCTCCGTTCCACTATGAACTGGTTCAGAGGCCGCCCACCATTGTCCTTTGGGGCCTTCCGCTTCACGTGCACACAATTACCGGACAGCTCCAGGAACTCCACTCGGCCCTGGGGAGGCTTGGGACAGTCTGAGGACAGAAGACGAAGTCAGAATGGGGCTTTGGAGCCAAGGGTCAGAGGTCTAGCCAGACTGGAACACAGCTGGATTCTGAACTTTCTGGATCCCTCGCCCTCCCCTGTGTCCGCTGCATCTCCTTCTAAGACTTGTCCAAAAGTTTGATCCTTGTCCCCTGAGACTCCTGTCTGCCTAGGAGTGGGTGGACTAAAGACCTGAGGGGCCTTGGCAGATACCCCCTTGTCCCCTTCCAGACAACATCTTGCCCTCTTCTGAGCTTCCAGAACACCAGTGTTATCTGGTATTACAGTCTGCCTTATGCTATAATTACATGTCTACCAGTTCCTGTTCCTTTGGGGCTGAGGGACTGCTGGGGATACTTTACCTCTGTGTCCTCAGGACTGAGAACACAGAGCAGGTGCTAAGTCTTGCTGCTAAATTGAACTGAAATCCAAACCTTCCCACCCCACATCTTGATGGAGATGCAGGAGGAGGTGGTGGCGATGGTGTGTGTGTTGCAATATGTGTTCACTAAGGCCAGTTTCTCATCTCTTCCCTTAACCTTATGTTCAGACCCATCCCAAATCCCATTCCCACCCTCATTCCATCTTTTTCTCCAACCTCATTTTATCCTCAACGCTGTATCACATTCCCTCACTCTGTTTCACTTCCAACCCCATTGCTCTTTCCAACCAACCTCACTTCCATCCCTAAAATCTCACCTCTCCTTTACCTCATTGCTACCATCTGTCCAACCATGTCCTCATCTCCAAGTCATTAACAATACTTAAGTAATATTTGAAGGTCTATTATGTGCTTCACACTCTAAGCGCTTTATTCACTTGAAATAGATACTTAAAAAAATCACCCAGTTCCACAAGAGAAACTGAGGCTTGCGAAGGTTAACTAATTTGCGCAAGGCTGCCCAGGTAGGAAGTGGGGCTTCTGGCTAGAAGCCCGCACCCCAATCCCATTTTCAACCCCAACTCCAACTCTGTCTCCAGTCTGCCTCCTACCCTGGACACTGGGCAGCAGGTGCCCTCAGCCCAGCCCAGTCAGGGTCCTGCCCTCACCCAGTGCGCTAAGGTGCAGAGTGGCTGTGGCTGAGCCATGGTCATTCTTGAGCTTGAGCAGGATAAGGCCGCTGTCCTTACGCACGCAGTTGGAAATGGTGAGCAGCGCCTGGTCTTCCTTGTGCTCCATGGACACTCATTCCTCCTCTGTCACCTCCATACCGTCCTTGTACCACGTCTCCTTGGGAAGTGGCTTTGCCCGGAAGGGCACCTTGATGTTTGCCGCGCGGCCCACCTTCACTGTCACAGGTGCATAGCGAGTGTCTCCAGTACCGAGGGGTCCATGGTAGGAGGATCTGCAGGGAGGGGCGGTAGGGAAGACGGGCCCCTTGGGGATAGGGGAAGAGTCGAGGGGGGAGGAGCTACGAGCATGTGGGCGGGGCAGGCGTGGTTGGGTCCTGTCTACACTGGACCACTGGATGGCAACCCTACCTGCAATGAATACCGAGGCTTCGCTCTCTGCGCCCTTGGCCCGGAATGTGTACTTGCCCTCATGCTCGGGGCCCATATTGGGGAAGATGAGCTTATGCACCACACCCTGCTTCACTATTTGCACGCCTGGCAAGTCCATGATCTGGGGGTGATGGGTGAGCGTGAGTGAGAGTGTAGACTCGCTGAACCCCTTCCTCCTCCCCTCCCCTCCCCCGCCCCTGCTCCAACCTCCTTGCCATCCTTCAGCCACACACCCTCCGCCTTCATTCAGTACTACCCACAGCCCAGCCGGGCTGCTGGTGGCCGCATGCACGTTGGACATCCCACTTTTCACCGTGGCCAGATGCTCTGCAGAGAAACAGAGCAGGGGGCTTTGGGAAGGAGCAGGTGTGCTATATCTGTCAAAATCATTTATGATGAGCAGAGGTTTGGAAATGGTCATTGGGAGACTGGGGAATTGGTCAGTGTGGGGACTGGAGCAAGTAGGTGAGGAGTTTCTGGAAAAAGTTAGTGGCATTGGGAAACAGTGACCTGGAAGACTGTGAGATGGCTAATGGGAGGGTAGCTGATTATCACAGAATGGTCAGCAGGCACTTAGGATGCTCAGTCAAAGGGGATACAGGAAAACCACCTGTGTCCTCTGATCAGCGGGCAGAGAGGATACAGGTGGTTAGTGCAGTCGGGATGTTGAGTTCTGGTTTTGCTGGTCTGTGGGATGCCCGAGGTTATTGGGAATCGAGGATGGTAAAGGTCAGTGGGGAATGGTGGGGGCTAGGGAGCAGGGCTTGGTCAGGGTCAAGGGGTGTGGGATGATCACATTTGCTGGGGATAATCAAAGGCTGGAAATAAAGGATTGATAAAGTCAAGGGATTTGGGGTAGAGTTCAAGAGATGGGGATGATTGGGGTATAAGACAGCGATTTTCAACCTTTCTCATTTCATGGGACACATAAATTAATTGCTAAAATTCTACAGTACACCAAAACATATTTTTTTGATGATCTGACAAAAGAAAATAGGTGTGATATTGATTCATTCACACTGGATGGCTATTGTTGTGTTGGCTGTTGTCATTTTCTTTTCTTTTTTTTAAATTTGACAACCTGAGCGAAAAGAGGTCAGTGTCCCTGACCAAATAGTCGGGTAGTGCATGTTTTAAAAACTTGCCTGGCACACTGGTTGAAAATCGCTGGCCTAGGAGGTAGAGATGTTCTTGGCCTGGGAGGTCAGAGATGGTCAGAATTTGGGAGATTGGGGAGTCACAGTGGGGAGGCAGAAATTGATCATGGTCTGGGGTAGGGTTGGAGTCAGTAGGGGTGCAGAATAGGGAACTGTTAGGGTCAGGGGGTTGGTCCGCGGGGACTGACAGGATGGGCGTGTACCCTCCACGGTGACCATGGCAGTACTGCAGTATTCAGTGGGGTCCCCATCTTGCATGGCCACCACAGTGTACTCGCCACCGTCACTGAGCTGTGCATCCTCAACAATCAGCTCTGCCCGCTTGCACTCATGGCTCATGCTGTACTTGGTGCCACGCGCCAGCAGCCGCCCATCCTTCTTCCAGTGCAGCATCGCATCCTTGGATGTCAGCTCACACTCAAGGCACGCCCAGCTCCTCTCTTTCACGTACACATTCTTGAGGGTGCTCACAAACTTGATGGGGATGCCTGCGGACGGATAAACACTTGGACCTGCACCTAGCCTCCTACATCCTTTTCTGCAGCTACATGCTGCTCTGCTCTTCTTTTTGGTCCCAGAAAACCCAGGGACTTGAGACATGGAGTGTGTTTGCACGCAACACTGAACCCATAGAGGTACGGGGCAGGGGGAGTCCCAGCTCTGCCCCTTACTTTCTGGCTGACTGTGTGCAATATATCCGTTCACTGAAGTATCACTTTCCTCATATGTAAATGGGATAAACACCCCCCTGTAACTCCAGTCGTAATTGCACTGTCTCTGTGGTGACTAGGTCTTTACACATGCTATTCCCTCTGCTGAGAATGTCCTCTCTTCCTCCCCGTTCTCTGAAAGCTGAACGACTTTTTGTTCTTCTTGGTAAAGCTTGGCCATCACCTCATCATATTATTTCTAACATTGCCAGGGGGTGCCTCTTCTTTGGGCTCCTACAGCTTCTGTGTCTCCCTCCATCACAGTAATGATAATTCTATGCCACATGTGTCAAGTGTGGTTCACATGTGAGACATACTTCTTGGTGTGCCAACCATCATGTGCAATTCTCCAAATGAGTTATGAGAATGCGAGTGGTCAAGAGTGATGTGCTGTAATATATGATATTAGGGCCATAAAGGCTCATAATTTCTTGGCCCATGATTTCCCAGCTGACAATAAGACCTCAGTGTATTTTGTCTCCTTGCTTAAGAACTTCTGTTCTAATTACATTGCCACAAGTGCCTTTCCAACCAGACTGGGAGTTAGTGGAGAGGCAAACCCTTTCTCTTTCTAGTACCCATCACAGGGCCTTGCAAAGAGGAGATGGATGGGTGGGTGGATGGAGAGATGGATGGATGACTGCCCACATGGAGGGTGCCATGGCATAAAGCTCATCCCTCAAGAACTGGCTCAACCACTCACAGTCAGTAGTGAGCTGGGCCTTCTGTGCCAGGTCCCCTACCTTGGCAGAGAACTCACCGCTGTCACTGAGTCTGGCATCCTTAATCTTAAGTGTGTGGGTCAGACCATCCTCGGACACTGTGATTTCATACTTTTCGTCCCTCTTCAGCTCCTTCCCATTGAACTCCCACACAACGTTAGGCACTTTCTTGGAGAGGCGAATCTCAAACACAGCTGTCTGGTGCTCTATCACCTCCACTGGCTTCATCTCTCCCAAAAACTTCAGTGGCTCATCTGCAGCAAAGAGTAGGACGGGGAGTCAGTGGACTGCAGACCTTGTCTCTCCTGAGGAGTGGGATGATAAAGGGGACATGGAGAATCAGGTGTCATTG
The DNA here is from genome assembly GCF_021234165.1 of Pteronotus mesoamericanus. Lineage (NCBI taxonomy): Eukaryota > Metazoa > Chordata > Mammalia > Chiroptera > Mormoopidae > Pteronotus > Pteronotus mesoamericanus. The sequence goes on along the minus strand of NW_026555277.1, from coordinate 41,704,968 downwards.
GCCTCCTGTAGCCCACAGTCAGGGAAAGTGTCCTTCCTTTCATTCTGCTTGTGAATCCTGGAGTCCTCTCTCATGGGGTTTATATGGTCTCCTCCCCAGTGACTGTAACAGCAATTTTAAAAAGTTAGTTTTAAACTAAAACTACACCTGTATAGTTTTAGATATGTGCCAGGCACTATTTTAGCCAATGTGTACACATTAAGACATCCAATTCCCACGCAGGTAGATTATGCTATTACTCCCCATTTTACAGTTGGGGAAACTGAGGCAAAGAGAAGTTAAGTAACTTACCCCAAATCATACAGCTCATAAATTACAGAAGCTGGGATTTGAGTACCAATAGTCTAATTCCAGAGATTGCGTTCTTCACCACTACACCACGTTGGCCTATGGCATTTGTCTCTCTGCTCCATGAACTCCCAGCCCCATGCAGTCCTTTCCTGCAGAGCCCCAGTGCCCTCTCTTCCATATCCCCATGGACCCCATCCTTGGCTATTCCTTCCCCTTGACCCTGACCTTGTCCTCCTGGTGCTGCCTGATGCCCACATTCATACCCAGCACTTTGAGCTCTGCAGTCATCCGCTTGTCGCCCACATTCAGGGTGCAGACACCTGCATTGCTCATGTTCACGTTGGTAGTAACCAGCATGTACTTGGTGCCCACCTGCTTCACATCGTACTTGCCCAGGGAGTACTGGGTCCTCAGTGGTTCACTCCCCTGCCTCATGAACCAGGTAGAAAAGTTGATGAAGTGGTTTAGGAGACTTACAGAGGTCCCATTCCCCAAGGCTAGTCTGAGCTGGAAGGTGCCATGTCTACCTCTCTAAGATCCTAAAACACACCCAGAACTGGGTCTCTGCCTCCCCCAAGGCCTGAACTCTTAATACTCATGAGGTCGTTAGGTACTTTCTCTTAGAGGCACAGATCTTCAGTGATTTTGAGGGCCATCTAATGTAGGCTTTTCAGATGGGTAGACTGAGGTACAGAGAGAGGAAAGCAATGGTCTCAAATTAAACAGCAAAGTGGTAGAAGAGCTAAGAATAGAGCCCAGCTTCCAGGCAGATTCAATCATGCCAGTAGGCATCCTCTCAATGGGATGTAAGAGAGGGCAGGGCTGATGGATAATGAGAGGGTCTACAAAGGGAGGGTGCAGGGAGGAAATGATATTGCCAGAGGGGCCCCAACTAGGTGCTCCCCCACCTTGACCCATGTCATCTTGGTATTGGGATCCTCCAGCTCCATGATGCAGCCAAAGGTCACTGCGGTGTCAATCTTGGTCTCTATGTCTTCCAGGGGCTTCAGAATCTGGATGGCCTGAGACTGTGATAACAAAATGGTAGTGTCAGGGGCACCTGAAGCCTGCCCAGTCTGTGTCCCCAGTCCTGGAGGAGCCCCTCAAGGGTCTGGGGAAGAACAGCTAAGCTGATTAGATAGCTGTGCTTCCCCTCACCTCCTGCCACTGACCAGCTGGCAGATTTAGGGGGCGACAGATACACAGGGGGATGAGAAAAGCACCATCATTCGCAGGGCAGTCACTATGGACCTGGGCTCATGACATAGACTTTCTAATTCCAATGTAGATGCTGAATAATGACAAGTTGGTTGAGTTAATGAATGACAATACCAACACAAAAACAAATGAAAGAGGCAAGTCTAATTTTCATTTGGCAGATGAGGAAACTGAGGTTCAGAGAGATGCCCAAATTCACAAAGTTACTAAGGCAGTAGCACTGGGATCTGAACTGAAGCCTATCTGACTCCAAGTCCATGCACGTATATTAGGGAGTGGCGAAGAGAGGAGAGGGAAGATGTAAATTAAGTTCCTTTCCTGCTTTCACTGTACAGAGTATATGCCTTTGAGTATGCGCGCAGGCCAGGAGACACATGGACACTAGCACTTTGGGTGAGACCCAGGCCCATCCTGCAGACCCCTTTCCCCTGATGAGTACTGACCTCCACCTCTACGTTTTTCATCCCTTTGAGCTTCTTGAGCAGCCCCCGGAAGTCAGTGACACCGTACTCCATGCAGACCTTCTCAAAGTCCTTCTTGGGTACCTTGGACAAAATCTCCAGCATCTCCTCCTCATATGTCACCTTCTTCTGCTTTTTCTTGGGAGCGGGGGGGCCCTGGGAGGAGGTGGGTGCCAAGCTTGGACTCAGCAACTCCCTCCGAAGATGGAGAAAGCCTCTCCTAACCTTGAGATACCCCGCCCCGCTCCCTGGATTCTTGGAGCCTGGGCCATTAAATCAGAGCTCTGTTGAGAGGCCTTCAGGAAGCCCTAGCCTGGAGGGTGGGGAGACAGCACCTGGATAGACAAGCCTTGTTCCAGCCTCACCTCTTCTTCGACATCTTTTGAAATCCATTTTATCTTGACCTGAGGACAGAGAGAGGGACAGGGTCAGAGAGGGGAGTTTGGTCCTTGGGAAGAAGGGCCAGGGGAGGGGGCTGGCCTGCCCTCTGTCACTAGCAAGGACACAGTGTGGATGGCAGCTGCATGGTCATTGCTTGCAATGCACTTGTAGTTGTCAGAGTCATCCGTGGTGAGTGGCTCCAGCTGGATCAGAGTCAGGCCATTAGTAAGGGACAGAAGAGGGGACCATAGGGAGACTTGTGGGAAAAGGGCATATGTGGGGAGATGAGGGAGGAGCTGAGTGATGGGTGTGTGTGTGGAGGATTGAACAGCCCCTAACTTTGGTCCCATGCTCATTCTGAGAAAGACCCAGCTCCTGAGTGGACTCTCTTATCCTGCCCCTCCACTGGGGCAATGACAGTCTCTTTTCCTATCTCCCAGCTCTGGGCTCTCACTGTGATGCTGGTGGGTGAGAAGACGAGTGGCTTGCCCCGGGGAGAGGGAGGGTTCCTGCTTCTGCCCCCATGGGTAACTGAATCTCAGGCTCAGGCCCCTGCACCTTCAGCACGTGCTCCTTGTTAATGCTGCCGGAGAACATCTTGGCGGACTCCTTGAGGGGATGCCGCTTTCCCTCTTCCAGATGTTGGGTTTGGGGTTTCATGCACCAGTGCTCGGGACACAGCTTTATCCCCTGCCGTGGCCACAGGATGCAGGGTCACCTCTTAGCCTCCAGGTTGCACCTTCTGGCTGCTCCCTGCCTCCTCCCAGGGATCTCGCCCAAGCCCAGGTGGGCGAGGGGCCCTTGGCCTGGCTCTGCCAGTGTTTGTGTATTAAGGGGCGGTGGTGCTGGTGGGGTGGCTGGGGCACTGGTGGAAGAAAGGGAAGCACCCCGGGGGCTGGGGAGACGTGAGGTGTGGACAATGCACCCTCGGGCGTGGTGCCTGGATGAGGCGTCTGCACAAACTTGGGGACACTCTCGCCTTCAGGGATGTTGGAACTCTGAGTCACCAAACTGAAGAACACTTCAGTGCTCGGTGACTTCCTCGTCACAGCTTCCTCTGTAGCGGCTGGTAAGAGGTCAGAATGAACTCCAGGCAGAGCTCAGGCCGGGACTGGAGGGCTGGCCTTTTCTCGAGGGGCACTTTAGGCCAGCACGAGCAGGATTGGCTTTGGCCAAGAAAGGGGGCCTTTGGAGTCGGTGGGTCATTGTACTGCAGTATGGCAACTTTCAGCCACCGGCGGGAGGTGGGGGGCGGCCAACGTTTCTCCCACCCCTCAATAGTGAAGCACCATTTTTAGGCCAAGGCCCTGAGTCCTTTTTTTTTTTTTTAAGGAGACTTCTCTTTTGGGAATTTTATTTATTTATTTTTAGAGAGAAGGGACGAGTGGGAGAAAGAGAGAGAACCATCGATGTGTGAGAGAAATATTGGTGGTTGCCGCTCACTCGCCCCCAACCAAGGACCTGGCCTGCGATCCAGGCATGTGCCCTGACTGGGAATCGAACCAATGACCTAGCAGTTTGTGAGTGGATGCCCAACCCACTGAGCCACACCAGTCAGGTCTCTTTGGGAATTTCTTGATTTTTTTGTGCTTCTCTCCTGGAAATTCTCCAGTAGCATTAGCAGGGGCTGGCCAGCTCCTGCTTGGGCAGCCTGGTAGCTGAGCTGAGCTCTGCTGTGGGTCTTCTCCCCGCCCTTCTGTGGGTTCAGCATTCAATGCCTTGGAGTAGTGATTCCTGAGCCAGGGACAGGGAGCAATCCCGCTCCAATGGGACTGAATTTGGGAATCTCATTATTGAAAGAGCATATTCAATGCGGTAATATAATTTTATATTTGGGAAACAAAAAGTTGTTTTTTCAATATAAACTACACTATACAAAATCTTGTTGGCTAGTGAGTTAGTAACAACTGCGAATCATAGAGTCCTTTCCTTATGTCCAGAATGTGCTAAGCACATTCCAGAGATTATTTTATTTAATTCTTACAACAACCCAGTGAAGGAGCTGCCTTTATGATCCCACCAATCTGAAGGACTGAGAAGAGAAAAATGTGTTAAGAAGTCCCATGGCCTGCTGTTAAATAGTGATCAGAGGCCCTGGACAAGCAGTGTGTAGGTGGCACCCGGCCTGCACCTGTGTTTTGTTTGCACTCTACTATGTTTAAACAAAAAGTAGCTCTATATCTAAAAATTGTAAGATTTCACAAAAAAAATTCCGATTCCTGGATTCTCATATTTCCAAATGGTAACAACCAGAGGGAGGTGAATATGTCCTTTTAGATGGAGTGGGTCCTCTCAGATTCACCTCAATCTTTTTCACGCATTTATGTTCCCTGCCCGGACCCTTGTTGGTCAGTGGTTTCAAACTCTGGCTGCATATTAGAACCTCTGGAGAGCTTTAAAAACAAACACACACCTAGTTTAACAGTTGAGTGAGACTCAGGTATTGCTATTTTTTTCATTCCTCTCCCTCTCACCGCCATACTAAGATGGCTCTAACATGCAGCCAGTGCTGATAATTACTCTATGATCACTTGAATTTGCAACTTCTGGTCTTAAGTTCCCATCTGTTGTCTATTTGCTCTGTCTCACTGACCAGGAGGGGCTGGTATATAACATGTTTATCCAGCTTTGACCTCTTTGCACAGAGGACTTTGAAGGACAGCGTCTCTAGGACTTTGAGGAAGGGACAATGACTGGGAGGACATATATTCAATATCCTGGCCCTTGGCCATCTTTTAATCACATTTCTCTAGAGACACGACTAAAACAATCTGTTCTGCTTTGAGACCGTTTCTCAGCTTTCTCTCCCACAGGTCTGGTCCCCAGGGGCTGAGCGCCTGGAAGGTTAAGTCACTTGCTTATCTGTTCATCCTCTCTCCACTGGCAGCTCGAAGTCTTCTACCTCTGAGGTGGAGCAGGGTCAGCATTACTAACATGTAGGCAATGCAGCTACCTCCCTAACTCCCTCAGTGTGGAAATTCAACTATTGGAGATGCATGTGTTTACCCATGGCTCTGATCTCAAGTAATTAAGAGTTCATCCGTCATTCACACACAGCCACGTGATGGATTTTTCCTAAGCTGTTTTCCTGGAGAGCGGACCTATGGGTGAACATCCAGCAGCCAAAGCTTTATCAAAGCACAGATTAGAAACACAGGATGGGATAGATCTGCTCTCGTTATCTCGGGTAGTCACAGACTGAGGCCACCCAGGGAGTGGATGTGGAGGAAGAAAGGCTGCCCCTTCCTGCCCCCTCCTCCCCCATTCTACTTGCCTCCCACAATCTTGGTTGTCTGCGAGGTCTGCACGTGGGTGGTGGAGCTGGAGAACTCCATGGACACATGCTCCTGCCTCATCTGCTTGTGGTGAATGGTCGTCATGGTGACAGCAGACGTGGGCACTCACCTGGGAGGACAGGGAGAGGGCGAGACCATGAAGGAAGAGGGAGTAGGAGGGAGATGCAGAGATGTTCATGCGTGTGCGTGTGTGGGTGTGTAAGGGACGGGGCAGGAGGGACAATGGCAGCGCCCAGGGGAGGTGAGCAGTCGGACAGCAAGCCTCTTCTCTCTGGCCCCCCGCTTCCCTTTATAGCTCACTTTCCCAGCCAGGTTCCAAGGACCCATGGGCTTGTCCCTCCCTGAATAATCCCAAACTCTTCTGAATTCTGGGTGGAGAGGATGCAGGTCTTGGGTTTATCTGGTGGGTTGAGGAGAGCTGCTGACAGCTACATGAAACTAGGGTGGTTTCAGCAGAAGGAAATGCACTCAGGCCTGAGGAGGAGCCTCCTGACTCAGCCCTGCTGCAGCAGGCCTGGCCCAGAAGCTGCATTTTCGTCCTGGGCCCTGGGGACCCCTGGCGTCGGTGGGATGCTGAGACAGATGACAGCTCACTTCCACAGCTCTTTCATTTGTGACAAAGTAAAGACAGAGGTTGAGTTTTTACTTATTATACTTTTTTGTAAAACTGGTCATTCGATCACGTAGTTAAACATTAACACAGTATAAACATCTTTACGAGGAGGCCCCCTTCTGCTCTCCAGCCCCTCCGTCTCCCACCTCCCCCAGCAGGTGAGCACTGGTCTCCAGGCTCCTCCGTGAAAATGTGAATGGCTTCGTCCTCGTCCCTTTTTACATGTAAGGTGGCCTATTATATACACTATTCAGCCCCTTTCTGTTCCACTTTGTACATACACCTTGGAGATCTCTCCACATCAGTTCATAAAGTTTTCTTATTCTAGTTAACAGCTACATAGTATTCCAATGAATGCATGTACCTACCACCTTTGATCCAACCAGCATGGCAGTTTTTAAACCTCTGCCTTGTATATGAGGAAACTGATGTCTGACAGATACAACCTGCCCAAGGTCACTCAGACTGGAATCCTGGCCTCCTGACGCCCGAGTGCCTTTCCAGGGACCCCAGAGCCCTGTTCCGAGTCAGGCGGGTCGAGGCTAAACTTTATCCCCCACCCACCTTGATGTGTCTCCGCCTGTCCTGTTTCCCCTCTAGGTTCTGAGACCACCTCTGTCCCAGCGCCTGCTGTCCCTCTCTGGGCTCAGAAGGGTGCAGGCTCTGCCCCTCCTGAGGGACAAGCGATGTCTCACCTTTGTGTGACCAGTCTCTCTGAACACTCAAAACGCTGTGTCCGCAGCCGTGGAGGTGAGGCTCGTGCTGAGGCTGTAGACTGGCCAGTCTTCTTCCTTTGCCTTAACAGGGAGGCTGCTGGTTTCTTAAATGTCTGGCTCCTGGGGGCAATGCCCTAATCTGGTCCTGCAGCTGCCCCAGCTGTCACAGGCTTGGGGGTGGGGGTGGGGGTGGGGGTGAGGGGAAGGGAGGCTGTCGCTAAAGCTGGAGGAAGTGCTGGGCGTGGGCGGTGGCGGCCTGAGGGTGGGGGTGCAGGGATGCTTTCCTCATTCCCTGGTGGCAGAGGTTTTGTTCTCACTGCTGCTGGGTGGGAACCATCTGAGCTGAAGGGCTCAGGGTACTGTGTGCGTGTGCACGCACAGTCCACCGGGAAGGTCAAAGGGGTCTGACATTGTGCAGAGATCCAGGGAGCACCTCTTCTTTCTGTATGGAGCCTCACAGGGCCCCCGTGGGGGAGGAGAGGGAAATGTCAGCCCTCCTCCCCTGCCCACTCCTACAGCCTCGTCCCTGACCTGGGTGGAAGGGTAAGAGGCCCATCCTGCTGCAGCAGGGTGGCCAGACAGCAGCGCGCCCACTCCTGACCTCCATCCCAGCTGTGAAGCTGCTCCCTGTCCTCTCCTCACTGTGCAGCACACCTGCATGGCTAGACCCTCGGCTAGCCCACCCTGCGTTCTGATACTTGTGAGGACCTGCCAGCTGATCAGCAGCCCTGCCCTGGGCCCCTCCTGCCCCCAAATGACCTCTGCCTGCCAGCCTTGGCGTCAGTTACTGTTACTGCATCCCTGGGGGCAGGGGCAAGACTGTCTAGCAGGAGTGTCTAGAATCTGGGTCCATGGGCAGATTCTCCAGGCCCCTTGGGAGGGGCTGCTCTCAGTCCAGGCCTTAAAAGGGAAATTGCGGCGTTGCAACTGCTGTTGGGAGCTGGAGGGCTAACACGGAGTAAGTGTGCTGCCCAACAGGGAGGGGCCCGGGCGGGGGGACCTGAGTGCTCCCAGCCCCCCTGCCCCAGCCTTGGCTTCTCCGGCCTGTCTGTCAGAACTGGTGCCCTGCCAGCCACTCTGCCTTCTGGGGAAGCCTCCCACACCTGTTCTTGAGGTTCCCCGGCCGTCCCAGGGCTTCGGGCTGGATTGGGGTGAGGGTGTGTGAGAATCCTGTCTAATGACTTCTTTGGCTTTGCAGATCTGGATTTCCTTCAGACTCCCAATCTCCACAAGGAGGTGCTGGGGAGACCGGCTGTGTTGTGTGCGCGCGCGCATGTGTGCACAGATGTGTGCACACTAAGAAGAAGGGAAGACCAGTACAGAGAGGCGGGGAATGGAGAGGAGAGGCAATCACACAGACCCAGGAGACTAGTTTTGCTCAAAATGCTCTGTTTATTGCTCTATTCAATGACCACGAGCAAATTATAAAAAGACACCAAATGTCTCTCTCTGCCGTGGAATAAATATTTAAAGTCAGCAATAAAAACATGTGGCTCCAAGATAACACATGTTGCCAAAGAGTCATGCACGCCCTGCTGATGGGCTCTCAACACACGCATGGACACAGGAACACACACAGAGCTACACACAGCGAGACTTCTGGGAAGGCTTCCCACAGTGACAGAGAAATGTTTCACGCGGATCTGGGGCTGAGTCCCCACCCCGCCCCTGGAGCTCCCCCTCTCCCTCCCACCCCGACCAGGGTCCAGGTCCTCTGGGTTTACAGCGCCCATCTGTCCCCTTCCTCCCCAGTGCCTCCCAGGCTGGTCACTGCCTCTGGAGGGCACCTGACACCCAGAGGCCATGCAGGCTGTGACGCCCCCCCACCCCAACCCAGGGCCCTCTTCCCCAGCTGAGTTCTCTCCCCCCCCGACTCGGGAGCTCCTCATGCCTGGCTTCCAGGTCCTCTGACCCTTCTCCCCTCCCTGGTCCCAATAACTGGGGGCAAAATGCGATCTGCCACTTGGAAGGAGTGGGGTGGGGGCCTGAGCCAGGCCCTTCTGGCTGGGCTACTTCGGGGCTGGAGCTCATTACCCCTATCCCAGGCTGAGGAGACACAGTGTCCGGTACAGACAGCAGAGATGGATGGACAGACAGAACACGCTGTGGCAGGACACTTGGAGTGCAGCACAGAAATATTTTGAATCAAGTAGCAATGGAACCGTCGTTAAAAACTGAGGCCCCAGGTCTGCGTGGTGTGGGTCAGGCCCTGGAGCCCCAGGCCTGGCCTGGCACATCCCTCCCCCACCCTGCCCCACCCCCAGTATATACAGTAGGAAGAGCTATGTTCGGGGGCAGGGGCCAGGCTGGAGAGAAGGAAGCAGGAGGGGCAGGGCAGGGAGCAGGCCAGGACCCTGGGCAGGGCCCTGGGGGTGTGGCTGGGGGGAGGGTCCAGACTCAGGCTCGGTGGTGCCCAGAGGACCTCAGGGGAGCAGGGAGGTCACTCTGGGGACTGGCGGGACAGCTGCTTCTCATAGAGGCTCATGACATGGTGCACGAACTGGTACTGCTCGCACGTCTGGATCATGCCGCCCCTGCCCGGCAGAGATGCACAGTGTCCGGGATGGGTCGTTGCGGGATGGGCTGCGGGAGGGTGCCCCCCAAGCCCGTGGAGTGCTGATCATTTGTGAGGGGTCTTGTCTTTGCGCAGTTTGGAGAGGCCACCCCTAGCCAGCCGCTCCCCTCTGTTCCTCCTTGTCCCTCCCAGCTCTGGCATAGAGAGCAGGGACAGAAATGACATGTCCCACCACTCAGCCCCTGCACTTCTGGTCACCGGCTGCTTCTCTGTCCTCTTTATCCAGCCACCAGCTGTTTCGATCCATAGCCTCTACCTACCTGTCTTCCCTACCCCATCCGCCAGGTCTATGCCCAGTGTCCTGCCCCTCGCCCCAAGCATGTGACAGCCTCTCCCTTTGACCCCCGGGGCTCAAGCTCTCCACGTGCCCCTGCCCTGCCCATGGGCTGACCTGTCCTGACGGAGCTGGCACGTGGTCTTCAGGATGTCCACCATGCCCTCCTGCCGCAGCTGCTGGCAGCAGATGCTGGTGGCAATGAAGCAGCCAGTCCTCCCAATCCCTGCGCTGAGGGCCGAGGGGATGGGTGGGGTGAGGGGGCGGGGCAGCGGGGGGGGCTGCCCTGCCCTGGTGGGTGGCTGGGAGGACCCACCTGCAGTGGACGATGATGGGGGCACAGTGGGGCCCCTCCTGCTGGGCAGCCTCCTCCACTTCCTGCACCAGATGCAGGAGTGGGGGGGCCCGGTCTGGGGTCTTCTGGTCGGGCCAGGACGTAAACCAGTAATGCTTCAGGCCTCGCTCTTCGGTCCCACTCTGTCCAGGAGACAGAGGCCCACCCCAGACACATGTGAGCTCTCTGAGCCCACCAAGCAGCCCAGAGATGGGGAGGGGATGGGAGGAGGAAGAACACAGCAGGGAGAATACAGGGAGTGGGACCTCTGGTCTCTGCCGTCTACACCACATTGCAGAGCGGCGCCAGACAGAGAACCAAAGCCAGTCTGGTAGTGGGGGCTGGTCAGCAGGGTCAGCATCTGTTTTCACCTCAGTTCTGCCCCAGCAATTCCAGCACCATCCAAGACACACGTGTCTCCCGGTTCCTTAACAGACAGCCTAGTCACCCCTCAGCCACGTAACCAGAGCTCCTTCCTCTTGCCTCCCTGCTTGGCCTGCCTGCGTCCACCCGCAGCAAGTGGTGTTTCCTTCCGCTCCCTGCCCCAAGCACCCCCGACCGCGCCTCCCACTTTGGTTGTGATCATCTCTTCCCTCTGCAGACCTCCTGCTTCCCCATGACTGCCCCATCTCCACACCTGTCCAAAAGTCTGTTTGCCGAACCCTGGCTGGTATGGCTCAGTGGATTGAGTGTCAGACTGCGAAGGAAAGGGTCGCTGGTTCAATTCCCAGTCAGAGCATGTGCCTGGGTTATGGGCTGGGTCCCCATAAGGGGTGCGTGAGAGGCAACCACACATAGTTGTTTCTCTCCCTCTCTTTTCCCTCCCCTCCCCTCCTCTAAAAATTTAAACAAAGAAAAAAACAAACAAAAAAAGGTCTGTCTGCAAGTACAAATCTGCACATGCTGCTGTCCTGCTGGGAACCCCTCCCACGGTTCGCCTTGCTCTCTGAACAAAACCCACTCCCCTCAGTCTTTAGCCTGGCAAACACCACATGCTTTGCAGGGTCAACCCTTCCAGGCCTGTTTCTTGCCCCTGTGTACTGGTGCTTGATGCTCCCGAATGCTTTGTAGATAAACCCTCTGCTACACGCACGCACACAGATGTTCTATCTTCCATGCCCTTACTTTTTTCTCTGCATGGAATGCAGAGGAAAAAAAAGAACAAAACAATTTGCCCCTTGTTCAACTCTTACTCATCCTTCAAGGCTCCATTCAGCATCCTGACTTCCAGGAAGCCCTCAGAAAGAACAAAGGGACGAGGACACAGGGAGCACCTCGCTGGCAGAGTGCCCTTCTGTGCCCTTACCTACCTCTAGCTCAGGGCTTATCGTTTTATGCCCGCTCCTTGAGGAGATTACAGGCTTGAGCCAGCTCCGTTCCCAGTATTTCACCCAGAACCAGACTAGCGCAGCTGCTTATAAATGTTTATGGGATGAAGTGAATGTCTCCAAACCCCAAGCTATCTTGGTTCTCCCCTAACCAGCCCTGTGGTACTGAGATGAGGTAGCCCTGCCTCCCCCTGACCTCTCTTTCTGGGGAAGCAGGAAGCTGGTTCCTCGGGCCCCTGAGTTACTGGCTGTTATGGCTCCTACAGCCTCTGCCCCCCACCTCCTGGCCCTTTCTGCCCTTCAGCCAGGCCTGTACCTCAGAGCTGTTCAGGCTCTGAGGGCTGCCCTCTGGGGGCTGAGTGCTCCCTGACACCCCACCTTGCATCCGCTACAGAGAGAGAGAGAGAGAGAGAGAGAGAGAGAGAGAGAGAGAGAGAGAGACCCCACCTTGCATCAGCTACTGTGTGTGTGTGTGTTGGCGGGGGGAAGGTGACCAGAGGGGCTCTCAGGCCTTGAATGGGCCCTGTGGCTGCCAGCATCACTGGAATTCCCAAGCTCTTTCTGGGTAGTGCCTCATTTCCTGGTGCCCGGCTCACCTCTTCCAGCCTTTGGGGTTTATTAGAGTGGTTCCACCTTACCCAAACATGGCTCTTATTTCTCAAAAAGATAGCGCACTCATCCTCCTGATTCCAAAGGAACAGTCTCCTCTATCATGCTGCTCTTGGAAGAAGCACAACTTCAGGGTGGGAGGATGCCTTCCCCCACTCTTCTGGGCTGTTTTGTATTGCTCATATTTTGTGTCTCTTTTCCCTTTTTCTGTAATCCCAACTTCCTCGCGCAACCGACGCAGCAAGGCGTGCCTGCTCTCTGGTGGACAAACTGGGTACCACAGGCCAGAAGGCCAGTAGCCGGGGCAAAAGGGATGCTTCTAGCCAGGATCTCAAAGTCACCATGGTCTTACAAGGACAGCACTGGAGGCAGCTGGAGACCCCTTATCCAGATAGTCCTGGATCTGGGTGCATTTGAAGCAGACCTTGAAGGTATTATGAATGACAGTGTAGACACACAGAGAGCCCAACAGGAAGAAATACAACTGAGGCTTGGTCCTGCTTCTGTCCCCCAAGTCCATTCACCCCTCCCTCGTCCCATCAGTAAATCCTGGAAGACACAGGACTTGACTCCAGCTAGAGTGGACTCTGGAACACTGTTCTCTGTGATGTCCTCACTAGAGCCCTTGCCCCCATCCTCCCTGCCCGGCCCTGCCCGGCCCTGCCCGGCCCCAGGCCTCACCCTGAGGGAGATGAGCCGCAGCCGGTAATCCTCAGTGTGAATGACTTTCCGCACGGTGATCTCGACACCGTCATATACCACCTGCTCCTCCGGCCAGTACTCGGTGCACTTCTGTGGGGCCGAGATCAGGCAGCGGTACACTTCCAGTTCCCCAACCACCGTCTCCCCAGTGCCCCTCCACGGCCAGCGGGAAGATGTCAGACAGCAGCGGGTTTGCAGTTAGTACTGGGTTCTAATCTCAGCTTCGTAAACTTCAAGTTACTCCCCTTTCCTGAACCTCAGTTTCCTTATCTGGGAAATGGGAGTAATACCCACTTTATAAGTTATATTTTATTGATTATGCTAGTACAGTTGTCCCAATTTAATAATATCCATTTTGAAGGACTTTCCTAGGGGTTCGCTTACATGGGTTGCTCTAGGTGTCAGCCCTGGCAGCCGAGGAGGCAGCAGGGCATCCTGGTTAAGATCAGGGGCATGGGCAGGGGGCGGAGAGGCCAGCTCCAGGCTCTGCCTCGGACCATCCGTGGGGCCCTGAGCAAGTGACGTCACCTTGCTGAGCCTCCTACTTCCTCATCTTGACAGCGGAGTGAACACTGCTGACCTCACAAGATTGTTGTAAGAATATGCAAACAAGAGGCTTAGCAAGGGCCCAAAGCAGCAGACACCTGGTAATGGCACTGGGGTGCCTACCTCGTTCATCTCCTCGATGTTGGTGATCATGACAATGATGGGCGAGTGCTCCTGCCACACCATGCGCCAGAAGTCGCCGACCGTGCTGACGATGGGTCCCTGAGTGGCGATGTACACCTTCTCCTCCCCACCGTAGCCCTGCGGCCAACCCAGTCCAGGCTGTCAGGGTCAGCTGCCGTGTTCCCGGGGCCCCGTCCCCACACTCAGGCTCTCCCTGGGGGTGTTGGCAGCAGCCGCGCTGGCTCAGGAACAAGCCTAGAGGATGGATCCCACCAGCGTGGGCATCCTTTTCAGGGAGAGGCTGAAGGGGTGGGGGTTACATACCCGGATGTAGTTGGCGTTGATGTAGGAACTCAGAGGGTCGTCAGGGTCCGGTGAGGTCAGAGACACTCTGCTGTGAGGGTCTGGGGTGGGGGAGACAGATGAGGCTGGGATCGGACATGTGCCATCCCCAATGGGGCAGGGCCCGCCTTGTCCGGCCCATTCAGAGCACCCACATTTCTTCTGGGACTCAAAGATCCTCCTTTCCCTGCCCAGAGCAAAACAGTGGCCCTTCCCGTGGCCCACTGAGGCAGGTGAGGCCCCAGGCTGAAGAGGCGGGCGGAGGGCAAGGCCCTAGGTCTCTGCCTCTGTAGCATCAATGCCTGCCCCTTGCCCATGTCCCTTAAACCACCCTGTCTCACTGTGTCTCAGGTTCGGGAGAGAAGCAAGCTTAGGGTACACATCCGGACCGCAGGGGCAACAAGAGTGTGAGTGTGTACTCTCACCAGCGTGCTGTGCACGTCTGTAAAGCACATGACTCTTTCTAAGCCTCAGTTTTCCTGTCTGTAATATGGGGATAAAGATACCTACTTCCTAGGATTGTTGGGAAGACAGATGAGAGAACAGCTGCCAAAGTGCTATGTAAAATTACTTCATAACTAGAAAGGGCTGTTAAGATTTAGGGGATGAAAGCTGAGGAAGAATATTGAGATAAGAGTAGAGCCTTCCACATCTGAGAGGAGACTGCTGGGTTTCAGCAGCAGACACGTGCACACAAAGGTTGTTTGTTTTGTTTTGTTTTTCTTCCCTTTGCAATCCATTCACATGTCATATCCCATAGTAATAGATTCTCATAACATCCTGCTCTTCCTGGAGTAGAATCTGTTTTGCTGCAGCTCTGGCCTCCCTGTACTGGCTGCTCTGTCAGCCTGCAAGGCTGGGACTGAGATGGAGACGGCGTGTGGGCGGGGCCGGAAGCAGGCTGGGGCCTGGGGTCCTGGCTGTAGTCTAGCTTTGTCACCAGCTCACTGCCTTACCCCTTCTCTGGCCTCAGTTTTTCTCCTGTGGAGGGAGGGCTAGACTAACAGTACTTCAGGCGTGCACAGCTCAGAGTACAGGGGAGTGGCTACGTGTCCACACCATGGAGCCCGACAGCCGGGGTTCACGTCCTGGCTCTGACGTACTAGCCGTGTCAACGTGGGCTGCTTTATCTGTAAACTGGGGACATCCATTTCCTCATAACCCGATTAATCTTGCAAAGGTTAAAGGACAAATGTTACCGAGTCCTTAGACCAGTAATTTAGCCCAGAATACAGAAAACACTAGACAGAAAGTTGCTGCTGCTATTATGGCCATCATTACAAGTGCTACCACGCGTTCACAGGTAAAAAGGAGGATGCCAAACTCGGCAGGAGAAAAGGCATGAGCTTCTGCCCTCCAGCCGCGGTATGCCCCGGCCCCGGTGCCTGAGGTTCTGGCAGGTGATTTGAGGGCGGGAGCGGGTGGGGGAGGGGTGGCTCTGTGGACAGGGCCTAGAAGGGTGTCAGAAGTGGGGCCGAGGGTAAGCAGAGGAGGGCTGGGGGAACCGGGAGCAGAGAGCAGCAGGGCCTGCTGCAGGGGCCATCTCCCCTCTGCTTGTCAGCAGCGCCTGCCCGGGTTTGGTGCCAGAAGTGGGTGCTGGCCCCTCCGGCCAGAGTGGTCAAGGAGCGCTGTGGGAACAGCGATGGTCCCACGGACCCTGCTGACACTGCTTCTGTGCCTGGCACTGTGCTTGAAAGTGGACCCTCCTGCATAAACCAGACATGGTCCCTGCCCCCGAGTGCTGGGCAAGAAGACAAGTAGCATGTGGTTTGTGAGCACTGGGGCTGAGGGACAGAGAGGGGACCGCTGACTTGGCTAGGGTGTAACCTTGGCTTCCAGGAGGAGGGGCCACCTGGGCCAGGTCTGAGGGTGCATGGGGCAGGGCGGGGGCTGGTGAGAGATGAGCTGGAAAGGAACCCGTTGACAAGGGGCCTTACAAACCGTGCTCCCCCGGCTTGACCTAAGCCCGAGCAGTACAGGGTGGCGGGACAGTGTTTAAGGAGGAGAAAGGTGCGACTGGATTTTGGTTTTGCGTCACTTTGGTGACAGTGGTAGAAGACGGACAGGAGGGTAGGATATGGGAGTCAGACCAGTTAGATGACTGCCATGATCCACGTTAGAAGTGTCAGGGGTCAGAGGGCCACCCTGTCCCCTAGAACCACTCCTGGGGGCATTGTCAGTGCAGCCTATGTACACGGCACCCCCTGAAACGGGGCAACTACCGCCTACCCCTAAAAAGTCACTTACAGTGAGGATGGAGGGGGAGAGCCAGATCTGAGAGAGGCTCATTCGTTCATTCACTCACTCCCCCATTCATTCCCTCGGAAAGGCGGAGTGTCTGTGATACGCCAGGCACTTGGTGTTCGGGACACAGTGACGAAATGGACAGAAACTGCTCAGAAATTTCTCAGCGCTGACTGCTGGGTTACGGGCCACTCTGCACTGTACTGTCCACACATCTGTCTCTCCCACTAGCCTGTGAGCTCCCTGTGCACAGAGTCTGTGTCTCATTCCTGTCTGAATTCTCAGCCCTGGGGGTGGGGGCTCAGGAAACAGGAGCAGAATGAATGCAAAACCACCCTCAGGGTGTCCTGGATCTGGGATGGGTCCTCTACGAAGCCTGACCTGCCTTCTGCCACTGCTCCTGATCCCAGTCTCTGAGGGCACAGGGTCCCTTCTTGCTTGTCACAGAGAACAATCGCTGCTGGGCTCGGAGGCCTGGAGGCGCAGGGTGGCTCGGGGCCTCTCAGCAACCCAGGCCCCGGTCGTGTCATGGCCTGACGCCCGTCCTCCCTCAGTGGCCACGCTGAGCAACTAGCAAAGGCCTAGGTTCTGGGGTACCTGTGCCCCCCTCTCCAGGTGGGGCTACGTAGGTGTGGGGGAGCAAGAGGAGGTAAGAGGTGAGCTGCCTGAACAGTGTATCCTGGCCTTACATGGTGCTTTGTTTAACTGGAACTACCTAGAGACGGCGTAACCATAGCAACCACAAGTTGCTATTTTAAAAGTTAAAAATAAGTCATGACATCTTATATATTGTTGAAGATGCTGATGGCAAAACTGCTTTTAAAAGCCTCGTCACTTTCATAAACTGAGTGGAGTAGGTTTGTGGGGATTTACTTTCAACAAGTCACCGCCCCCCGCCCCAAGCTAGCCCTGGGGCCCGGGGCCAGAACTCAGCAAGGTGACAGACAGACAGGGGATTGATTTAAGTTATGGCAGTACTTGAAAATGACACCCTAGGGCTGAAAGAAAAACATTAGGTCACCTGGTCTAACCGCCCCCAAAGAGGGAAAATCCCTACGCGGCTGTGCTTGAACATCGAGTGATGGGGCGCTTATCACCTGACAGGCGGCTCGCTCCCTCGTGGGGCTGCTCGGCCTGCGAGAGGGTGTGCAGCCTGGACAGACCGAACTCCAGGCAGACAGAAGAGCCCAGTCCTGGGGCCACGGAGGCCTGGTTTGAATCTCGGGTCTGTGCTTCCTAGCTGTGTGTGTGTGGATGAACTGCTAACTTCTCTGAACCTTAACCCCCTGTCCTTAAAACCTGCCCACTCCAAAGAGACAAAGGATGTGAGAACACCCTGTATCGCCGCACTGTGGAGGAGCTGCTGTTATCGGCCCTTCTCTCTGGGTTCCCACAGAGCCCAGCGCAACGCCTGGTCAGGGCAAGGGTCCGAGAGTGCTGTGTGAAGGATGAACTAACCTCTGCCCTCACGGCGGGGGAGGGGGTTCCCTTCACTGGACATCGCCACCCTCTATCCTTTCTCGTGGCCTTGGAGGCCCAGCTCTGGGGTTAAGGTCTTCCTCAGGGTGAGGGGACCCCCAGGGAGGGTGAGCCCACCCCAACCCCCCAGGCAGTTCAGTACTCACTGGGAAGGATGGTTTTGTACCGGTTTTTCCGCACCAGCCCGGGGATGTCATACTCTTTCGGATCCACAAAGTTCATGGGGATTTCCTGCAGGAGGAGGACCATGGGCGTGTGAGCAGCTGTGGGCTGGCCCTCACAGACGTCCGAATCCAGGGGCTGCTGTGCCCCCAAATTCTTGTCCAGGGGCTGGCCGGAGTGCACGCATTCATTCGCCACTTATTAAATGAGTTAATGCACATATAAACAGCATTTAAACAGTGTCTGGCACATGTTGAGTGTATAATAAATGTTATTGTTACTACTGTCTATTGGGGGCCAGTCTGGCACATAATAGATACTCAATAAATGGTTGATGAACAAGAACAGGAGTTTGAAAAGCACCCTGGCCAATCACTACCATCTTCCACACTCTGCACTGCAGCCAAACTGAGTGGCTTTGTTGATCCGTGTTCCCAACTTAGACATCCCCACATCAGGACCTTGGGTTGTGCTGCTCGTTCTATGTTGCACTCCATCCTCATCTCTTCATGTCCTGTCCATCTTAAATGCCACCTCCTCCACGAAGCCTTCCCGGATTCTCTAGCAGGAAAGGGGCCTCCTGAGCTCTCAGGGCTGTCTTTGCAACTCCCTGTGTCAAGAGCTGCAAGTCTGGACTTCTCTGCTTGGAATGTGAGGCCTTCTGGGACCTTTCTGTACCACCAGCTGCTCTTAAGAGCCTCCAGGTATGCCCATCTCTTCCTGTTGCTGATACGCCCTTCTCCATCTGGCCTCCAGGTCTGAGCTCATGGCATTCCACTTGCAGGGAGCACCCCTTCAATTCTCCACATCATTCTCACGCTTTAGGGTTCCCCCATAGCCTCACCTCCCCCCATGCCCTCTGGGATGACTCCCTAGGGCCTGTCCCCTTCTATCTGTCCACACAGTTTAGCATCTGACCATATATGGTTCTACAGTGTTCACTGTATTTGGACCCACTAAGTATGTGCTTTGTAAAATGAGGGTCATAATACTGATCTTCTAGAGTTGTTGTGAAATTCAAAAGAGTAAAAAAGGTACAAAAGCGCCCATGGAGTGGGTGCGTAGGCTGTGTTCCTTTCTCTCTGGGCAAAATCAACAATGATCTAATGTACAGGAAAGGACAGAGGACACAAGTCCTTTCTTAAGGGGAGGTGACGGTGGTGGGGACTTGGGGCAGGAGCAGGGGCTGGGGTGGTCCAGGGAGGCTCTCAGAGCATCGAGGGCGGGGGCTGGTGTGTGAAAAGGCCTGGGAAGAGAAAAACACAGGGGTGGGGGTGAGGCGCTGGCTTGGTTTGAAGCGGACGGTCCCTACAGGGGCTGGGGGGCATACGGCTAGGACAGGGGGCTGGGGCTAGTCCAACTCAGGTAATGTAGGCCATGCCAAGCTCTGCAGAATCTGGAGCCATGGGTCACAGTGTGACGGAGGTCGTCTCAGACAGCCATCTGGTCCAGACAGGGAGCAGGGTGGCCTGGGACGAAGGGAGTTGTGAGGGAGGCACATGGGTTCTCTGTCCCTTTTGCTTCTTCCAGGAGGGACTCTCCTCAAATACTCATGGCCCCTCCTGCCAAGAAAGAATTACAAGGACACCCTGCGGGGCCCAGGATGTGTCAGGACATCCTGGGCTGGGTAGCAAGTTTAATTTCGGGAGTCGGTCTTAGGAAGCTCACTACTGCTGCATACCTAAGCTTAATTTTAAACCTGGTCTCTATCAACAAAAGGAAAAATGATATTGTGGTCTCCTAGATCTTAGCTCTTAACTGGCTCACTGTGCAGGCAGGTAAAAATGGGGCGTCATTTACTAGGTCCCTCAAAGTCCAGCTGGAGGCTGTTGCAGAAGTCTAGAGGGGAGATGACCAGGACCACCCTAAGCTACAGCCATGGCAGTGGAGAGATTTCAAAGGGGGATGAACTGTGCTTGGTGATGTCGGGCAGGAGGAGGATGAGAAAGCAGCAGCTAGGAGAGAAGGCCTTCTAGGGCTTTCCAAGCACAGGACTGAGATGTGGGAACGCCACTGGACACCAATCGCCGGGACGGGCACTCTGCACACCTTAGTGTTCTCTTTAATCCTGGCGACATCCCCATTGTTTCCATCCCCATTTTCCAGATGAGGAAACGGAGGCCCAGAGGGGAAGCAGCTTGCCCAAGGCAGTAGGAGAGGTGACAACGAAATGATGTTCATCTATCAGAGGCTGAATTCTGGGCACCCGCCTCCACTGCCTCGCTGGGTAGGTGGCGTGAGCAGAGGGGGTGGCTCATGGTGACACAGCTGGCTCAGGGGACTCACAAAGAACTCTGCCTGCAGCAGGAAGGGGTCCAGGGCCTTTTCGTGGAGTTCCTCGGCCTGCAGGACGCGGGAGGCGCTGAGCAGGTACTCTCGGGCTGACTCCTCACGCGGGGACATCAGGTAGCCGAAGCCCTCCTCGTTGCAGCCAGGGGTGCACATGTCCAGGGTCAGGGAGACGTTAGAGCCCCTCCTGGAAGGACCGAGAAAAGGGGAGTGAGTCTCAGGGGCAGGAAGAGACATCGGCTGGGGGCCTTGGAGCGGAAAGATGAAGGACAGAGAGGTCAGGGGTGGGGACAGAGTGGGCCCCAGAAGGGGAGAGGGGGTGTGATCGCACTTCTGACATAAGGAGCACAGGTCTCAGCCCCAAGGCTTAGGTCTGACTCCCGCCTCCTGCGGTGGAGTAGCTGAGTGGGAGTAACCAGTTCCAAAGCTTCCATCGGAGGCAACCTCGACACAGCCCTTCCCTGTGACCCCGGGGAAGCTCCCCCAGAGAGGGGACCTGCCTAGATCAGAGAAGCAGGGCTTGGCCCTCTGGTCCTGGGCCCGGCAGTCTGGGAAGAGGCTGCCAAGGAGTCAAGGACATCTCATCCAGGAGAGGTCGGGACCCTCAGCTGTCGGGAAAAGAGGGAGTTCCAAGGGCAGCACAGGGGGACAAGGATGTCTGCCCTGGACACTCTCTACTGCATTCATTGTCTAAAGGCCCAGATCAGGGAGGGCCCTCCTCATATACAGAGAGAAACTGAGTCCCAGCGAGAGGACAAGAATTGTCTAAGCTCGCGCAGTAAGGGGGCAGCAGAGCTGAAACAAAAGCTAGGTTTCCTGACTCCCCACTCAGTGCTCTGTCCGCGACATGGTGTGGGGAACTCACAGCTGGCGTGATCTGGCTTACCCAGCTCATCTCTGAAAAGAGGGCGTCGACACCTCCCAAAGCATGATCTGTAATTAAGTGACTTTGAGAAATGCCATGCCCTACTCCCTTGTGACTTCCAACGAACACGGGTTATTAAAAGCCCTGACAAGTCCTGCAGTAAAGAAACCTACCCAAACTTGCTTGAGCACAGGACTGTATGTGCGAGTGTGCTCATGTATACACTTGTGTGTGTCAGTTTGCGGGTGTGCATTAACAGTGTTTGTTAGCACTCACCTCAGGGCATTCTGATCTATGTGCGTCAGTCCTAAAGGGCATGCGTGTACCCTGGCTAGCCTAGGAGGTCAGCTAGGCCCGGGGCCCCGGGGCTTAGAGCCAGGCACCTGCCCTTCTGACTGGGGGCTGAGAGCTCCAGGGCCCACAGAGTCCACCCCTCCTCCACCCCTCCCACCTCTCCTGCAGACCCATGGACTTGACGGTCAGGGAGGCAGGGTCGGCCTCGGGCTTGATGTCCATCATGCAGTCAAACACAGGAGTCTCAGGGACGGGGTCCAGGTCCAGGAAGTCATCCTCGATCTTCTCTTCCATCCACTCCGAGTAGGTGAAGGAGGGCTGGCGGCTTACCGACTGGCGCCTGTCCTCAGGGGGCTCTGGGGTGGGTGGCTCTGGGGGAGCCCTCAGGAGGTGCCACACCTAGTTGGGGGCATATGGCGTCAAGGACCCTGGACCACGCTGCTGCCCCCTCGCTGATGGGCTGCCCAAGGGTTTGCCCCTGCCCTCTTGGGAGCCATCTGCACGGCACTGCCCCTCACACAGAGGGGAGGCTCCACCCCCGCCCTGTCCTCCCTGACTCATCCCACCCCCGACCCTTCAGTTTCTTGTGGATTGAGGGCTTCTTGGTAGGTGTGGGGTGTTTCCGCTTGAGCCTTCTCCCTGCCTCACTCTAATCAGGTTTGAAGGTGCTCTCACCCCATGCTGGGCACACTGGTGGAAGGAGACAGATTCCTGGTCCTCGGCCCTACCCAGAACGTCTAATGGGAGCGGGTGAGGATCCAGCCTGGGGCCAGGGGAAGAGGGGAGCACTGAGGTCAGGTCGGGAGGCACCTTACCAGGGTGGTAACGAGGAGCACAGACACAGAGACCAGCAGCAGACTGGGGACTTCCCAGGTCCTGACGTCCAGCCAGGCCTGGGGAACATCAGACAAACAGGTCAGGGTGGGAAGCAGGGAGAAGAGCTTCAGTGGGGTGGAAGTACCTTCGGAACTCAGAGAAGCTCTGTGCAGGGGCTGGGGGGACCGGAGGCCCCAACTGTCCCCTCCTCCCCCGAGGTCCCGGAGCTTACTCACCCTGGGTCCCAGCTGTTCCAGGAGTGTGGCATTCTGCAACCAGACGGGGCCATAGCCGCTGAGCCAGAGCATCCCGCAGGCAAGCTGGGACAAGGGGACTGAGTTCGGAGCTGGGGCTCTTCACTGCTATTTCCCTCCCCACAGAGCTCACCTCAACCTGGGCCCTGAGGTCCAGGCTGTACAGCCGAGGGAAGGGCCCGGCTGCCGTGTGCCCAAAGAAGGCCCGTGGACTCTCTCTGGAGGAAAGCTGACTAAATGGAAGCCAAGAGAAAGCCCTTCCCAGAGACCCCCCCCCCCATCCCCCACTATATGAATAAAAAGGAAAGTTTCCCAGAGATACCTCCATAGACAGGAAGTCCTCAAGAGTGCACTACAGGGCCAGAGGTTTGGTGGGGGGACCCATGTCCTACTTCTGGGGTTAAGGAGGGCAGGGTGGGAGGGGCTTAGCTGTGGAGGTTTTAGCTATGAACTCCAGCCTTCTCCTGGAGCCAGCCTGAGTGCTGGGAGTCACTGAGGGACGCCAAGAAGGCCCCTCATGTCTCTGCATCCCCAGGCAGCCAGCTTGGGGAGGAAGAGGAGGGCTGCACTCTCTCCAGGCCCTCGTGAGGCCTGCAATGTCCTTACCAGGAACTGGAAGGCGGCTAGCAGGCACAGGCTGCTCTTGACAGTGAGGGAGTGGCTCCCGATGCCTTGAGGTGGCGGCTTCTGAGCTGGCTCTGAGGGCGGTGAAGGAGGGGGTGGTGGTGGCATTTCTCTCTGAGAGTCTGTGAGTCCTTCGGCCTGGTCCAGGGCCTCCATCACTACCGGCTGGGGGAGACCTGCGGAAGGCGGATGGCGGCCGCTGACGGGAGGCCTGCCGGCCCACGGCGGGCCGCTCCTTCCGGGGCTCCGTGGCCTCCTCTCAATCCAGGATCAGTCGGCGTGGCTCCACTTCCAGCAGTCACCCTCGATTAGCAAAGCAATATTCACCTACCTTCGTCAGAAACAGCTAAGTGTGGGTGGACAAATTATTTCTCTTTTATTCCTCCAGTAACAGAGTTAAAATGGCAGGAGGTTTATCAGGGAGTTAACATCGTTGTGTTTACGCAGCTTCATTCTTTTCCATTTCTTAAGGAAACAAAAAACAACCACCTCAAACTCAATTAAAAGAGAGAGCGAGGAAAAAAGGCACGGCACAACCAGGTCATGAATGTGAACAACCCACCCACGCCTGCCCTCCGGGTTTTTGACTCTTGTGCTCTGGGCCCTGACTGGGGCTGGAGGCTGGACACGTGACAAGATCAGAGCCTCAAGCCCCTCCCCAATGTGGAGGCCCCCGACTGAGGAGGAGTGGGGGTGGTCATGGTGGCCTGGAGAAAAAAATATGGGTGTTATAAAATCGATATCAAGTGTCTGGAATTCAGCTCTGCGTCTGTACCTAGTTGTGTGATGTTGGGAGAGAAGCCCACTCTCTGGACTCGGTTTCCACTCCTGGAAAATGAGAGTTGGGCTCAACTCTTGGTGTCCTCGCCATGCTTTATGGAGCCCTCGTGTTTCCTCAGGCGCACTAGGTATTACCAGGTGCTCTGAGTCCCTGTGCCTGTGGCTCAACTGTGGACGCTCTGCTTGTTCCCGTTCCACATAGCAGACTTCCTTTAAGATCATTTCAAGACAGGGTTCTGCTTCCAAAACAGTATGAACACCACTGCCTTAGATGTGAGGCCCTGACTGTAGTGTAGGGATTCCACCAGCAGCCGCCTGGGTGAGTCCCGGATGTTGAAGGCCCCCATCTAAACCTGTATGTTTCGTTGGCCTACTGCCAAAAAGAGAGAAAGGCAAGCAACAGGGATGTGTACCGCTTGACAGTGGGGATGGAGCCGTCCACATATAACTGTGCATATGGGCAATGGACTCCTTTTCTGGTTGGGTGACAACAGAAGACCCATGGCCAAGACCACGGGAGACCAATGTAGTTGTTTGTCCACGTGCTTGCTTGTTCACGCAACACTGACCAAGCATCTCCCATGGGCCGGATCAACAGTGCGGTGCAGAGCCCAGGTCCTGGAAACAGCTGCATTTCTGTCACAGGCTCCTCCCTTTCAGATGCTGCCCCCGTATGGGTCCCTCCCTGCTGTGTTCCAGGAACATGCCATGCCTTTCCTCAGGTGAGCCCACCCTCTGCACTTTGCACATGCTGCTTCCTCTGCCTGGGGCATCCCTCCAACACTCTGCTTCCTCGCCCCTGTCACCTCCGACACTTTGACAAGTTAACTTCTATTCATCTTATAGAACTCAGTCAGATGCCAACAGATGTAGGTCCTGCCCTATCATGTGCGCCTGGCACTCCATGCCTCTCCACTCCACCAGCAGCCACACACCTGGAATGTGCAAGGCCCTGCTTTGAGATCTTTACGTTTGCTAACCGACTCCCTCTTCATAGTGCCCCTGTGCAGCTGGTACCACGATTATCCTCTTTTTACAGAAGACCAAGATGAGGTGCAGAGAGGTTAGCAGACTTGTGCAGGAGGTCAGCCAGCTAGTAAGTGGCCAAGGTGGGTTTAAACCAAGGCAGTTGGAGGGGCTCTGGGCTACATTACGCTCACTACAGTTTGTAAAATTATTTGTTGAATATCATCTACCCAACTTGTCTGTAAGTTCTGTAAGGGCAGGAGTGGTATTGGCTTTGTTCACCATGATTGGCCATAGCATTTAACACAAGTCCTGGCATGTAAGCCTCCAGGAAACACTTATTAAATGAGTGAATGAGGATGAGTGATAATCTTTTACTCAGTGTTCTTACTGATAAATGGGTATAATCATACACACTTTGAAGAGCTGTTATGAAGACTATAGATAAAACACCCAGCATGGCACCTGGCATCTAGAGGGTGGTTGATTAATGTCAAATTATAATAATGATTACACAATTCCCAGTTTCCTGGGTAAAACAGACCAGTGGATACACATTTACAATACAGTGTATTAAGTGAAAAATCTACATGCTGCTGGAGTCCACTGGGGGAGGGGGATGGCATCCACCTTTTGCACATAAAGGCTACAGTTATTAACCAGAGGAGTGGCCAGTTCAGATGCTGGCCAGCAAGGTAAAAAGAAAATGCCGCTGTTAACAGATGGATCACACAGGAAGCCGAGCCTGTCCATTATTGATAAGCAAAGGGTTAATTACTCAAGTGGCAAGGTCTCTACCCACATTCTCGGAAAGAGCAGTAGAAGGATACTGCTAAATATGGAAGGCTGGGAGGGGTAGGGCCAGGGGTTCCGTGGCTGGGCTCTGCAACACAGGTGCTGCAGACTTTGGACAATCCCTTTTCCCTGTTTAAAAAAAAGGTCTTATCCGTAAAAAAGGTGCCTTATCTTTAAAAAAAAAAAAAAAAGGGTCTTGAACTAGAACTCAGTGCTTCTCAGATGTTCCTGCCATCCTAGAAGGACAGGGACTCGTGTCTTTGGGGAATAACAACCAGTTCACACAACTTTGAACTTGGCTGCTTTGTTTTAAAATTCATGGGTGCTCTTTGTTTTATACTATGGTATATATGCACTTGTTTTGGTATTACACTAATGTGTTTTTCTTCTCTCCCAAAGCTTTGAATCAAATTTATGCTTCAGGAGGAGATGCTACATTTATCCTGTGGCTTTGCCCTCAGGGGTACACGCACCCCAGTCTGAGAAGCACAGAACTTGTCTGCAATAAAACATCATGCTGCTGTTATAAATGACTCTGTAGATGAATATTTAATAACATGGAAAGAAATTTCAATGCTATGGAGAAAGACAAGGTTACAAAACAGTATGATCCCTTTGGCCTTAAAAATTAAGAAAGCATAAATGTGCATACAAAAAGGTGGAGTAGACCCGATGTAAGACAAGTGGTTAACATGTGATGGTACCTGTAGAGCATGCAGCAGTGAGTGTCTGGCACACAGTTATAGGCACACAGTGGCATTTGCTCCACAAATGCTGTACAAGGTTAATGGGGAGAACAGAAGCCAGGTATTAACAGTTCTTTGGAGGACAGTGAAATTAGAAATGATTTTTCTTGTTGTTTACATATTCTAGATTTCTTCCAACAAACAGTGCACACACACGTGTACACACACACGCACACACACACATATGTGCACACACACATTTGTGTGTGCACGCACATGTGTATGTGTATACACACAAAATGGTGAATACATATACACATATGTGTACATGTGTACACATACACATGCATATACTCATACATAGACATAGACATATGTATATACTCATGCACATGTATTTTTTTTCCATGAGACACGATTTTTTTTCAAAAAGATCACTGTTCTGAGTTTAGATATCATGAGGTCTAGTTACTAACCCCGGGCTCTGGGCTCTGACTCCCACCTGCCACATCTACATGGATAGAAACAAAACAAAGGGATGGTTATCAGAAGGGAAGGGATGGGGAGTGGATGAAGAGGGGAAGGGGTATACAGTCAATAATATTGTGATAAGTAGGCATGGCAGCAGATAATTACTAGATTAAGTGGAGTGATCCCATTGTAAGGTATAAAAATGTTGAATCACTATATTACACACCAGAAGCTAATATAACCAATATAAGATTTTGTATACCGACTATACTTAAATTTTTAAAAAATCTCAAAAGAATACATGCACATGGTAGGACATGAGAGAGAGAGGTGCATGGCCGTCTGAGACCGCCCCGCTGTAGAACAGCTGCTCAAAAGATAGGCCCCTGATGATGTGTGATCATGGTTTTTGCATATCAAAGACGTCAGGGAACTAACTTGCAGGAAAAACTGCAGGCTGGTGGGGTCCTGTAAGCACATCTCAGAGACAAAGGTGGAGGCTGTTTTCTTTTTTGTTTGTTATTTGTCTTTGAATCCCCAGGGTGGCTGGCTGTCCTAGGATCCAAAAGAACCCAACTGGGTATGCACTGAGCACCTGGTAGGTGCCCGCCTTTCAAAGCAGGTTGTTGTTTTTATTCCTTGCCCGAGGATATGCTTACTGATTTTTAGAGAGAAGAGAGGAAGGGACAGAGAGAGAGAAGAAACTTCGATCAGTTGCCTCCTCGACACCCCCTAACTGGAGATTGAACCTGAAGCCTAGGTATATGCCCTGACCAGGCATCAAAGCTTCAAGCTTTTGGTATACAGGACGATCCTCCAACCAACTGAGCTACCCAGCCAGGGCCAGAGCAGGGTTTCTTTGAAAGCTTTTCTGCTCAGAACGCTAACACTCCTTTACTCAGGAAGGTATGTTTTCAAACACATACTATATTCTGCGTACAATTCTGGAGGGAATTCACGGACCTCAAGTCAAGAACCCCTAATAATCTCAGCGGTGGGGAGTAAAGGTCTGTGACAGAAAATCACGGAAATCTGTGGAGGTGGCAAACTGGGCTGATTTCAGCCTCTGCTCATTCATATGTCCATGAGGCCAACACATAATTATTGAGCACCAATTATATATTTTGCCAAGGACTGGAATTGGCTCCAGTCTCTTCCTGCATGGACCACTGTGGTCCTGGGCCCACCCGTCCTGCTGGCCTCTGGTCCCACCCCCCCAGATGACGTCAGTGCTTCTGCCTGCCCTGCTCACCGTTCCCCTCACTATCCAGTTTTGGGAATGACAATGCTACCATGCTGGGCAGGCTCTGTGCAGTTCCCAAGGCGCTTCTGCACACGCAGTTGCATTTGCTTCTCTCAGCAGCCCTGTGAGGTAGATATTATCATCATCAGCCCCGTTTTGTCAGTGAGAGGCGGCTGCTTGTGTCAAGGGCTGGCTTTTCAACAGTTCACAGCGAGGTAGCTGCTTTGCCACGCATGAAACCCTGACTCAGAGGCAGCTTGCTGACAGAGATTGCACATCGCGCCAGCTCCTCATGCACTTGCCTCTTGCGCACGGTGAAGCGGATTTTCCAGGCATGGGAATTGAGGCTTAGCGAGGTTAAGTGTCTTGCTTAAGTAAGTGCAGACCTGACATTTAAACCCAGGGCTTCCTGACACCAAGTGATCTTTCCATTTTGCCACCTTGCTTCTCAGGAAAGGGTCACTGCAGCAAAGGCAGGGAGATGGTGAGAGCCTGGGAGGGAGAATGGGAGGGAGTCCCTGTATCTGGGGGAACCTTGAAACTTGTAGCTGGGTGGCGGTGGGGGTGGGACAGCTTTTGTGCCTGATCCCCAGCTAATAGCTCCTCAAAAGCCCTATGGTATGAAGGGGAGAGGTCCTGGAAGGCAGGAGCTCCAGATCCCAGGTCAAAGCTCTTGGAGACGCTGCATAAGGCCTGCAGGCCAACAGCCTTCCGATTTCCCTGGGGCATGTGGAAATACTATGACCCCTCTCCTGTTGGCTAGCACCTGAAGCCCACCACTAAACTCTGAGGCTACTGCGTGCTTGGGGCTGGCACCCCCTGAGCTGGAGAGCCCGTGGCTGCTCCCGTCAGTGACTCATCCCTGGAGCTGCCTGCTGCCAGCCCATCGGCACACGGAGCTAGAGCGGAAGGCGGCTCAGCCTGTTCCTGTTTATATGAGCAGGGAGGGTGGTTCTGCCCCATTCAGCTTTTCTTCCCTTCCCAGAGATGGCCAGGGTGACCTCGCAGCTATACCCACATAGTCACAGGGGGCTCGGACCAACAGAACCTCACACTCGTCCTGCCTGGGCTTATAGAAACCATGACATCAGAGCCTGATAGGCCCTGTGGACCATCTGGGCTAGTCTGCTCATTTCTTAGATGGGGAAACTGAGGCCTAGAGATGGGAAGTGGGTTGCTCAAGGTCAACAGCCAACCAATGGCAGAGCCAGAACACTGGCCAGTATCATGACCACTATTAGCTAACACATAATGAGTGCTTACCATGTGCCAGGCTCTGCTCTATGTACTTTACATATATTAACACATTGAGTCTTCACAACAACCCTACCTAGAAGATAGGTACTACTCTTACTCCCACTTTACAGATGAAGAAACTACAGCACAAGGAAATCAAGTTACTTGGCCAAAATCGGCTAATAAATGGGTAAACTAAGACTAGAACTCAGGCAGCCTGTCTCCAGAGCCCATACTATTAACCAACACACAAGATGACTAACTCAGGTTATTCTGCTCTCTAGTCCACATCACCTTTAAGAAAACTCCAACACTCCACCCCTCAATGTCTCAGAAGTACGGCCTCTTCTATCTGGGAGATGGGGCTGTGCTCCGCCATCTATCACTGGGTACGAAGTCCCACCATTAGACATGGACACTTGTCTACAGGATTAGTGCTGCTGTCTCATGGTGGGGACGAAGGGAGTGGGGAGGGGATGAGGGGAAGGCCTGAGTGGTTTTCTGACGGCTCCCACCTTCTGAGAGTGGTTAACCGACAGGGAAGACTCACATTCCCTTATGCTCCCCTTCTGTCAGCTCTGAGCCAGGCATATGCTGAGCCTTATGCTATTCAATACCCAGAACATGCTGTGGGCTGACGTTATTGTCCCACCTCACACGTGGAGCCACAGAGGGACAGAGGGGTTAAGTCACTCGCCCAGGGTCTCAGAGCCAGGAAGTGGCAGAACTGGGATTTGAACCTAGGTCTGTGGGCTTCCACAGTCCATAATCTTTCTGCTATCCCACAGAAAGACCTTGAAAGCCACAAGGGATGGGGTAGGGCAGGCCGACCAGGTCTATTTTGAACTTCTGCTTGGGTAGGCCCCAAATGCAGAGCCAAGGGAGGTGCTGCCAGAGGAACAGAGGAGGGGTGGAAGAGTCTAGAAGGAGTAGTCCCAATCTGCCATTTCTGCCATCGCAATCACTACACTCGTCAGCACTGGCCTGGGCTCCGGGAGGACGGCCCGGCTTTTCTAGGGCCCGCACTGCTGTGGAGTGTGCAGGGGCAAACCCACCTTCTGCTATCAGGCTCCCTATCCGGGGGGTTCAGAGCAGGCAAACTAGGAGTCAGAGGGGATGTGCTGGGGTGACAGGAGATTCCCCAAAATAATGTTCTCGTTTGGCAAACATTCACTGAGCACCTGCTCTGTGCCCTCGGGATGTTCTGTGTCTCAGCACGAACATTGACCAGCAGGACACCTAGGAAGCGAGGACAGCCCTGGAGGAAAAAAAATAAAAATTCTAGCTCCTCTGGGCAAAGGTGAACTGATGGAGGGTGTTGGGTTCTGAGAGTTTGCACCAGCTTCCCACAACCGCTCCAGCTCCTCACTTCTGCTGATCAGTGAGCAACACAGCAAACAAGTCCGCAGAAGGAGGTAGCGAGACGACCGACTGGGACCTGGGCTGGAGGTGAGTAGGTGTTTGGTCCCTCAGGATGGTAAGCTGGCCAGGGGCAGGGCCCCAGTCTTGCTCATCTCTGCATTCCCCAGGCAGGCAGGCAGGCAGGATGGCACCGGCAAAAGAAACTGCTTTTGGCATCAGGGGATTCTGGACTAGAACATGGGAGCTCACCATTTATAAACTATGAGATTTGGGCAAGCTGTTTCACCTCTCTGTAACTTGATTCCCGCGGTGGTCTTCAAACCTGTCTGTGAATCTTCAACATTCCTCCCACCAGGAGGTGGAGTCTGTGTCCCTTACCCCTTGAACTGGGTGACTGCCTTAAAGACGGGAATGTGGCAGGGCGGGGGCAGGATACTGTATGACTGTGGAGGTTAGGTCAGACAAGCCCACACGGCGTCCGCTGGCTCTCTCGGGACACCTGCTTTAGAGACCTTCAGCAGCCACGTAAGAAATCTGGGTACCCTGAGGCTACCTTATGGAGATAGCAAGAGGAGGGCAGGAGAGAGAACAGAGAGAGAATGAGAAAGTGTGAGTGCATGAGACACGGCGGGTGCTCAGGAAATTCTGAATTCTGAATTGAAGTTGACCAGTCCTGACACTGAGCAGACAGCCAATGAAGCAGGAGGTATCTGCACCTTAGGCCCAAGTGGACAATCAAAAAATCATTTGTGTGGGACTTTTGTGTGTTGCGTCTGAGGTCATCATTCTGGGAACCCACCTCAAGCGAGGTGAGAAAGTTGGACAGTAAGGGAGAGGGCAGGCGGACAGCTGCACTGTCTTCCTCCTGTCCCAGGCAGAACTCTCCTCAGTGACTTTCTTCAGTCTGGAGGCCCTAGTTCTCAGAACAACTCAGAGTGCAAGCCTGTGGGTCTGAGGTCTGCACTAAGCAAGCTCTACCTCCTCTAAGCCACAGAATTCTGCGCTGTCCTTTCTCTTAGCACTTAGCAAGGCATAGTGCTAAGTGTCCCAGTGACTTTACCAATATTGACTTGTTCGGTACTTCTAACCACCACATAAAATAGATAGAAGGGACTGTCCTCATTTTACAGATAGGAAAACAGAAGTCTGAAAGGTTAAGTGACTTGCCCAAGGCCATCATGGCTTGTGGACAGAAGAGCTGGGACTCAGACCTAGACAGCTGGATCTTAGCCAGACTTCGTACTGTCCACCCCAGGCTGGACTCTGCTGCTGCTTCCTCCTCCTCGCTGGGGGAAGTCAGCCTGAAAAGGAGCTTCAGCCCACTCCAGGACAGAGAGGCCAGGCCTTCTCCCCTTGGTATAGTCTATCACACCCTGGCATGCAGGTGGCAGAGAAAAGCAAGACTGGGACCAAGATGATGGGAAGGTCTGGGAACCAAGTGTGTTGGCTGCTCAGTCTGGAGAGGGGGAGGCTGGGGTGTGGGGTGGGCTGGTGGCTAATGCTGTTTGCAGACACCTGAGAGGCGGTGCTAGAGAAGGAGGCAGGTCAAGAGGCAAGAAAGGCAAGGGACCTCTTTGTGGATGCTCTCGGTATGCAGATTTCTCGATCCTAACAAGTATTTCTAGGACCTGACCCTACAAGGCTGTACCGCAGCTTCTCCTGTCCCCACAAGTGGCTTTGTTTCCAGGAGGTAGCTTTTTGTAGTGGCTCACAGCAAAAGCTTTGCAGTCACACAGATTTAGTTTGAGGCCTGCCTTTGTCATTTACTACCTATGTGACCTTGGGTAAGTGACTTAATCTCTCCTCTGGACAATCAATACATCACTTGCCTCTTGGATTCTGAGGCTACCATAAGGTAAAACATGCAAAGAGCTTACCCTGGTGCTTAGCACATGTGAATACACAATAAATTGTAGCCAGAATTTAGAGAGGAGGGGGCCGAGGGGAAGGGAAAGGGAGCTGAGGCAAGAGGCAGCTGTAAGGACTTCCCTTTCACTTGCCAGGTGGGCCCCCCGGGAGGACAGTGGGTCCATGTCCCCACACGGGTAGGGGCTTTGAGGCTGCTGGCAGCGACTGGAGCGGGCATGGACTGGGGGTGGCAGAAGTGGGGCAGCTTTGTCTCTGCCAGTTATTTAAAACCGGAATGCTAACAAGCTTTCAA
Organism: Pteronotus mesoamericanus; assembly: GCF_021234165.1. NCBI lineage: Eukaryota > Metazoa > Chordata > Mammalia > Chiroptera > Mormoopidae > Pteronotus > Pteronotus mesoamericanus. Next base: position 41,672,432 of record NW_026555277.1, on the reverse strand, counting down.
AACAAAGCGCAACTCAAGTTCTATTTGGATGGGATATAATAAAATGGTTCTATCTGAAGTAGAACCAAACAGCTTTGTTGCTGCAGACAAAGGCCCAGTTCTTTGTGCCTCTCCAGAGTGGAGGCCCAGAAGCACAAGGGTGACGGGGTCAATGAAACTCAGAGTGCAGCACCCCCCGCCCCCACGCTGAGAACTAGAAGGACCCATAGAGACGCCCTGGCGTGATGAGGTACCAGAGGCTGCAAGTGCTTGAGATTTAAATGCAAATGCATAGGGCGGGAGGGACAGACTTGAGATGGCATCTTGTTCCATCCTCCTATTTCACAGGTGAGGTCCAGAGAGTAAGAGCCAGGATTGGCACTCGGGTCTTTCACCCTCTGGGTCAGTTCTCAGCTCTGAAGGCAGCACAGGAAGCCTCACAGTGAAGGCTGAGCCCAATGGCAGCGGAAGGCTGTGTCCTGGCTTGGGGTTCTTTGTGGGTCCTGGTAAGTGTCCTCAGAGGTCTAGGAGAGTCCAGGTGATAGAGGTGAGCGGGAATGACCTGAGATCCCCCGCAAGAGTAGCGCTAACAAATTCCAAGCCTCCAGAGGCTGCCCGCCTCAGATGGACCTCTTCAACCTGGAGCCTCATAACGCTGGCAAAGCAGCAGCTCAGCTCTGCCTCTGGAGGCCTGAGTGGCCATGCATCGCACTGCCTTCATGGACTTCAGAGGCCTTCTGTAAGCTGAAGGAGACACAGGGTCCTGGAGGGCCCTTCCAGCATTAAACACCCACTTAAAAAAATATGAGCTCCAGCTTTAGTTCCCCCTTGTTCTTAGGATAAAGACCAAAATTTTTGTCATGGCCAAGGAAGGCCCAGCATGCTTTGGCCCCTGCTTATCTCTCCAGCCTCCACCCACACCACCTTCTTTCTGGTTTTCTCTGTTTCAGCTTTTCCCAGATCTCCTCCTCCGACTAGTGTGGGAAGTAGAAAAGTCTGGAAACTGGGTTTTTCCAGTCAAGATGGGGGCGTAGGTAAACACGTTTCGCCTCCTTGCACAACTACAGCAAAAATTACGACTGGACTACGAAAGAAATATCACACAGATTCGTCAGAAAATCGAGCTGTAGGGAAGTTCACCAACCAAGGATTTAAAGAAGCCACATTCATCTAGACGGGTAGGAGAGCTGGAGGTGTGGAGACACACAGAGCCACGGAGAGGTGCAGAGGCACAGAGAGGCGGGGAGGCGTGGAATGGGGAGGGTCCCACATCCATGTGTGGTGGATAACAATTGGGAGGGATACCTCAGAAGAGAGGGATCCCAGCCCCAGACCAGACCTGACCACTGAGTCCAGGGTTCCAGTGCCGGGAAGATAAGTCCCCATCACTTCTGCCTGTAAAAACTATTGGGGGTTGGGGTGGTGGAAGAAACTGTGGGATTCTCGAGAGACTCCTCTTAAAGGGCCCACAACAGATATAGGACTTACACAGATGCATCCCCTCTGAGATTCAGCACCAGGGCTAGAGCTGAAAGGGCACCAGTGGCACGCAAGGAGAAATGGAAGTGTCTGGCCTCAGGGTGAGTGCTGGGAGACAGTTTCTTCCCAGACAAAACTTCAGAGGCCAGGCAGCAACAGTGTCCCCTCTCCAAGCAGAACCACAGAGTGGCAACATGGTTGCCCCACTCTGCTGATTACCTAAGTCTCTGCCCCATACACCTTACAGGTGCGTTTTCCTACAACAGGCCACACAACTAAGACAGGGAGTCAAAGCAGCTCTACCTAATACATAGAAACAAATACACAGAGATTACCAAATTGAGGAGACAAAGAAATATGGCCCAAATTAAAGAACAGAACAAAACTCCAGAAAAAGAACTAAATGAAATAGAGATAAGCAGCTTATCAGATGCAGAGTTCAAAACACAGGTTAACAGGATGCTCAAGGAACTCACTGGGTACTTCAACAGCATAAAAAAGACCTGGGCAGAAAAGAAGGTTACGTTAGGTGAAGTAAAGAAAAGTCTACAGGGAACCAACAGTGGAGGGGATGAAGCCGAGAACCAAATCAACAATTTGGAACATATGGAAGAAAAAAGTATTCAGTTAGAACAGCAAGAGGAAAAAAGAATTCAAAGAAATGAGGATAGGCTAAGGTGTCTCTGGGACAACTTTAAACAGACCAGCATCCGAATCATACGGATGCCAGAAGGAGAAGGGGAAGAGCAAGAAATTGAAAACTTATTTGAAAAAATAATGAAAGAAAACATCCCTAATTTGGTGAAAGAAATAGACATGCAAGTCTAGGAAAAACAGAGTCCCAAACAAGATGGAGGTAAAGAGGATCACACCAAGGCACATTATAATTAAAATACAGATTAAAAACATGTGCACATATAACTGCCTATGTTACAGAATTGTTTAATCACTATGTTGTACACCTATGACTCATGTAATACTGCATGTTAACTGCAACTGAAAATCGAAAATATTATTTAAAAAAAGAAAGAATGGAAAAAATATACGAACACAATTAATGAGAGAATCTTAAATGCAGCAAGGGAAAAGCAGAGAGTTACCTACAAAGGAGTTCCCATAAGACTGTCAGCTGATTTCTCAAAAGAAACTTTGCAGACTGGAAGGGACTGGTAAGAAGTATTCCAAGTGATGAAAAGCAAGCTCCTACAACCTAGATTACTCTACGCAGCAAAGCTATCATTTAGAATGGAAGGGCAGATAAAGTGCTTCCCAGATAAGGTAAAAGTAAAGGAGTGCATCATCACCAAGCCATTATTATATGAAATGTTAAAGGGAATTATATAAGAAAAAGAAGATCAAAACTATAAACATTAAAGTGACAATAACTTCACAACTGTCAACAATTGAACCTAAAAAACAAACTAAGAAAACAAGCGGAACAGGAACAGAATCACAGATGTGGAGATCATATGGATGGTTATCAGCTGGGAGGGGGTAGCGGGAGAATGGGGGAAATGGTGCAGGGATTAAGAAGCACAAAGTGGTAGGTACAAAATAGGCAGGGGGATGTTAAGGGCAGTATAGGAAATGGAGAAGCCGAAGCACTTATATGCATGACCCATGGACATGGACTGAGGGGAGAATGGGGGGAATGGGTGGAGGGGGGCAAAGGGGGAAAATTGGGACAACTGTAATAGCATAATCGATACAATATATTTAAAAACAAAGGAAAAGTCTGGAAACTAGTGATTCTGCTCAAAGAAATTCTCCATCCCTAAGAGGGCATGTAAGCTAAGGTTCCCTTCCTTGTTATCTGTGGAGGGGGTGGCGTAGCAGAGGCTTCAGCAGGCCCATCACTTAGCGGGGCTTGTAGTCCAAGTGTCTAGGGACACACTGGGGAACACTATGCAGCCTTTAGGAGCAAAGGACCGGAGGACATCTGGCACCATGGAAGGAGCTCAGAGACAGAGTGCTGAGTGAAAGGAATAAGATCTAACAGAACACAATATTTACATATTAAAAATACAGGCACATGTAACTTCCTATGTTACAGAAGCGTCTAATCGCTATGTTGTACGCCTGAGATTCATATAATATTGTACGTTAACTGCATCTGAAAAACACAAATATTTTTTAAAAAATGGAAAAATATACAAACACAAAAACTGTAGCAAAATAGAACTTTTTATCCATTCCTCAGGTAATGAGGGCTTTCACAGGAGACCAGGATTCCCCCTGGGGAGAGGTGGGCCTGAGAGGCGAGGGGTGGCTGAAGGGAGACCCAGGTGTGGATGTGGGAACGGCGGGTGGGCGGCTCCAGCCGGCAGAGGGCGAGCCGGGCTGGGTGGAGGACGGGAGCATGCTCCAGATGATCTTGTTTGTGATGGAGAAATGGTCTGTCTTCCACTAAGTGATGTTCAGCTGGGATGTGGACAAAAAGATTGAAAAGGACTTAATGGTCATACTTAGCCACATAGTGCCTGGGCCAGGGTGGCCTTGGGGACCTGCTCCTGGCTTTAGGGTTTGTAGCAGATGGAAAGCCAGATTGAGAGGTGGACTGAAGGGCGGCGGGGGCTGATGCTTGGTCCTTAGACGAGGGTGCTATATGCAAAGGCTTGTCTTTGTTTAAGAAGATGACATGGAAGGCTACTTGGGGCAGGCTTCTCATTTTTTATTTGAAAAGGCAATGCCACCTCAGCTGATGTCTGGGTATGCTTGGTCAAACAGCCTAGTTCCTCCTTTAATGAGGACTGTCCCTGATCCCTTGGATTTAATCACCCAAGATTAAAAAAGAAACAGCACTGGGGTCCTAATAAGCAGCTCTGCCTGCCCCATGGCATCATTTTCAGGAGTGCGTGTGAAGTCACAAAGTTGAGAGAAGTACAGTGGCTCATGTAAGACCTCCAGCTCAAAAGGAACCGAACCCAAATTCACTCACACCCAGGGCTTCTCAATCCAACAACAGGAAACCATAAAAAAAATGACACATGAATCAGACGGTACGGTGTACGAACCCTCCTTCACATCCTTCATCGCGCTGCAGCCTCACGACTGCTGTGAGAGGACTGTCTTTCCCATTTCGCAGGGGAGGTGTGAAGGGGGTCATGGGAGGGCTGGACCACCATGGGGCTTTGTCCAAGCCCCTTGGTGAAGGGCGATGCCCTGTGCAGGGGCAGACACACTCAGTACTATCCTTATACTCAGGGAAAGGTCCCTCACGCTGGCCTTGCACTTGTTTCAACCCTTCACAGGCACACTCCTCCTCATGGTGAGGTCCGTGGAGCAAGAGCCAAAGGGACAGTCCCCCACCTTTAGACCAGATGCCGAGAAGCACAAATCCCAGGTGTTCCTGCCCAAACAGCGCTGAGCCTGATTCCTGGGCCTGCGAGACCGCCTCCCTGGCTACTGTGGCTTGGCCAAGAAGCGACTGTTTGCAGAAGGTGTGTTTGAAGCTTGGATGTGTGGGCTGGGGCACCTGTCCAGAAAAATGTGCACGAGGGCCCTGTGAGGGCGGACAGAGCCAGGGGAGGCGGGGGACTGCCTTTCCTTGGGCTCCAGCAGACTCTGGGGGTCAGAATTCTAAATCTCAACCTGGCTTTCAAGCTCCTTAAAAAGGAGTATTTGTCAGGAGAGGATATACTTCATTTAAAATTTGTTAGCTTGGCTTTTAACTATTTAGACACAGACATAATACGTATAGGCCCTAAAAACGTTGGGGGTAGGCCTGTGCATGGCCATGCTTCCTGAAGCTCTGAACTACTAGTTCAAAGGGTGAGTGGCTAAAGGGATGGAAGGCTGGGGGGAAAGAACGGCACATGAGATGGAGTTGGAGGGAAGGGGGACTTAGGGGAGGAAGAAGCTAGGATTAGGTGGAATGTGACAGCTTATGAGGAGGAAGCGCTGGTGGATTAAAGGTGTCCGCCGACGCTCTGCACTCCTCCTGTCAAACGCTGAAACTGATTTCCCTCCCTTGAATCTGGGCTAGTCCTGTGATGGGCTCTGATCAGCGAGTATGGTAAAGTGACACCATGTCACTTCTGGGCCTTCTGAAGCTTCCGTCTTTGCCCCTCTCCGAACACTCCTTGGAAATCAGCTGCCATATGAGAAGTCCGTCTACCTTGAGACCACCATGCTGTGAGGCAGTCTAAGTCTGCCGCATGGAGAGAAAGGCCAAATGGAGAAGCACCAAGGTGCCAGACGTGGAAGAAAAGCTGCTTCGGACCTTCTACCCCAGCCCAGTGCCAGGTGCATACAGCTGAGTGAATGACCTTGCTGATGCCACACGGGACAGAAGAACCACCCAGCTGGGCCCTTGCATGACCTTCCAAATTGTGAGCAAATAAAATGATTGTTTTAAGCCACTAAGTTTCGAGGTAGTTTGTTACATAGCAATAGAGAGCCAGAACAGGAGACCCGAAAAAGAGACATAAGCTTAAATGGAAGGTTGAGTATTTTTAAGGTAGAAACAACTTCCTGAGAGCTGGGGTGATTAGTCCCCGGCCAGGCCAAAGAGAAGGGGGACATCATCTGTCACTGCATGTCTCAGGAGTATGGTGGATGCTCATCTATCTCACAGGGCTTTAGCAGCAACCTGTGGGGAGGCAGGGGACTGGACCAGATGGCCTTTCTTGCTGTTGCGAAGACTCTCTTTCTAGTTTCCTCACACACCCAGCTACTTCCCTAGAATAGCAGACCTGTTTCTATCCTGGTGAAGGAAAATGAATGACTGTCCCATCCTGCAGCTCTGGCTCCTCTTCCCGTGGACTTTGCATTTAGACGACACTCCTCTGTGTGTGCCTGTGCTGGTTCTGGGAGGTCCCAGGGCTGCTGTGGGGAGTCACGAAAGCATCGCAAAGCTATACTGTGCACTCCACTTCTGAAGGAATGGCCTGGGACTTGATACCTGGGCTCTGGGAACACTCAAGGGGTTTTGTATTTATCCTCCCTATGCTTAGCTCCATATCATCACCATCATTATGACCTACCATTTATCAAACACAGGGTAATAAGTACTTCACATGCATCAACTCATTTAATCCTCACAAAATCTCTCTGAAGATCTTATATTATCACCCTCATTTTAGCGTGAAGACTGTGGAGCCTAAAGCAGTTGGTTTATCTTAGGTCAAGCTCCTATCCCGTGGCAGAGCTGGGATTTGAACCCAGGTCTGTCTGCCTCCCCAGAGCATCTCAAGACCCCGCTACCTGGGCTGCTGCCTCCGTAAGTGTCCTGGTACCCGAGAACAGTTAACCTCCATCATTGCTGACCAGTGAGTACCTGGCTCGGTACTTCTCTCTCAATACAATTGTGTCGTTACAGAATGGTTACCAACTAAGGCTTTTAGCACATCCAAATGCTGTTTTGTTTTTCTTTAATTTCCACTCCAAAGACTCAAGTCAAAGACAAGTCAGTGTACTATCAGCCACAATAAACACTCCTAAATGCGTTACAAGTCTTGAGTGAAAACAAAATCATCCGTTAAACAAAGAAGTAAAAGTCAGTAGAGCCCAATCTGCTGAGCGCTGACAGACACAAGGGAGAGCTCAGCAATACTACTATATCCAGGTCTGCCGCCTCTCCATGTGCCCTCCTGGGCTCCTGCACCTGCCTGCAGACCATTTGGGCCAGCACTAGGCACCAGATGGGGCGCTTTGTGAGAACAGGGGTGGGCAGATGAGGGACGAGGTCCATTACAAGGTTAACTTGTTCCTTGAAATGCTTTGACAGCCAGTTTCCCAAACCATGAACCAGGATCCTACTCATCCTTCAGGCCACAGTTTAAAGGCCATTTCTTCCAGGAAGACTTCTGTGGCCCCTCAATATGGGGTTACATTACTGCTGTACCCTTCCAAGAGTCCTGTCCTCTTTGAAAGTGGGGACCAGGACTGTCTCACTCTTCACTGTACTACCAGTGCTTGGCACAGCATTGGGCACAGAGTAGATGCTCAATAAAAAGCTGTCAAATCAAGGGTCACCAGTTTGATTCCCAGTCAGGGCACAGGCCTGGGTTGCGGGCCAGGTCCCCAGTAGGGGGTGCAAGAGAGGCCACCACACACTGATGTTTCTTTCCCATTCTCCGTCCTTTCCCCTCTGTCTAAAAATAAATAAATAAAATCTTAAGAAAAGCTGTCAAATCAATAAAAAGTGTCAGGCTGCCTTTTCAGCGGGCCCTTCTTGGCTTCTGGCCTAAGACCTCACCTGTGCAGCCGCGATGCCGCCATGAAAGCCATGACCCCCCTCCCTGACGGCCGGGGGAGTGGCTGCAGGATTAGGGGAGCAAAGGTTTGCTCAACACAGGCCTCCTCTCCACTTCATAAAAGGCTACCTTGCTGAGACCTGGAGCTCATCCCCCTCACAGGAGGGCCCACTGGATTCCTGTGATGATACACAGCCTAAGGCTGGGTGGAAAGAAGACTTTAAGGCACTGAGACTTAGGTAGGGAGTGGGTATCGAGGCCAGCTGTACCTACCAAATGGGCAACAGCCTACTCAGGCCTCAGTGTCTACTCACAGCCTTCCATACAACCAGCTAATCATGACATACTAAAATCTCAGGGTGGCAGGGACCAGCTGCCAGCCACGGGAGGGCTGTGGGAACACCCTATTCCCAAGGGCAGTGTTGTCTTTAGACCTGGGGTCCCTCTTCTCTGGCTGTGCTGCTCCCGGTGGGTGCAGGAGGTGTGTTCAGGCCCCCTTCCTGGCCACGCTCTGGCTACTAGGACTCCAGAGCTGCTTGCCCAAGTGGCCCGGAGCCTGCACGGGTGCCGGTACGCCCTTCTGCAGGTGGACACGGCCTCTTGCTTGGGGCTCTTTTGGTGTGAGGGGTGGCCAAGGAACAGCTGTTGGGGCGGAGTGCAGACCACGCTTAGACACACAGACTGACATGCCCGCGTGCATGCACACAAGGGCCCTCGCAGTGTAGGACTGCGCAGCGGAGTGATGCACCACTTGGGGCCCCATTTGCATTCTGGCTTCAGTCCTGTGAGCCTGCCCACTGGAGACATAGAACGACACTTGGTGATGTCGTGCCATCCCTAGTGCCTACTGTTTACCTCCCTCCCTCCTCTGCCCTGTACCCCCGAAGAAGCTGCTGGTCCCCAGCTAGGTGCCCATCGGTGCTGGCTGGGGAAGGAGCGGAGGCCCCAGCATCAGCAGGGTTGCCTGGTTTCTCGCAAATGTGAACACCTACGCGCAGAAGAGGGGGAGTGTGAGTTGGAATGTATAAATGTGTTTCGGTGACAGTGAGCAAGTAAGTGAGCGAGTAAGGGAGGGTGAAAAAGAAGAAAAGGGCCATGGGTGGCCATGTGAAAAAGAATATGTGCATGAGGGGAGAAGAAAAATAAATGTGTGCATGGGCATGGAGTGGAGCGCGCACCCAGGTGCAGACTCTGCGCCTGCGACAGTACCTGGGAACCACGCATAACTGAGGGCCTGGGAAGGGGTAGAGAATGGGAGGGAAGGCGCCTGCTTGTCCGTATGTGTGCGTGAGAAAGGGTGTGATGTGGGGGAGAGAGAGACCTAAAGAGGGAAGGAGAGAGCAAGCGAGTCTGTCCATCTCTAAAAGCATGTCTAGTGGAAGGAGGGGCATGATGGAGCCATGGGGCTAAGACAGCCTGAGTGCGCGAGAGGAAGAAGACTGGTAGGTGCGTGAGCCTCTACAGGGCTCTGCTGGACAGAGAGACAGGGCGCGTGCCCGGCTATGTGTGGCTATGTGCACGGGAGTATGTGACATGAGGCGGTGACAAGGGAGAACACATAGATGAGTGTGTGAGCCCATGCATGCGGCGCCCCAGGGCCGTGAGCAAGCCTGCCTGTCCCTGGGGCAGCTGTGGGTTGCCCGCGGTGCTGGAGATGCCTGAGGATACTTTCGCCTGGAAATCTCAATCTGCGAGGACCGCTGACCTGTTCGGCGATGGCTCAGGTCCAGATGACCGTGGCCAGGAGTGCTGGCCATGTTGCCCCAGCCTGGCAATGTGGTGCGCGTAGGAATAAGTGAGTCACCAGGCATGGCTGGCCCCCTCTCTGCCTCGCCTCTGGTCTTGCCTGGCTGGGAAGACAGCTGGCAGGGGGAGAGATTACTTGAGGGCTGTATTTTTACATCATTATGCAATTGCTTGCAGTGCCCAGGGGCTCATTCTAAAGGGCCAGCGCCCCAATTCTCTTGGCCTTTATACTGCCATCTCCTTTTATGTCCAAGTTGAAGTTCAGGTCAGTGGTTTCAGCTAATCAACATTTGTGGAAATCTACTCCTCACCAGGTTCCAGAACCACCCTCCATTCCTTTCCCATCCTCTGCTTCTTGGCCTTTTCTCCAGAGCGCTTATCACTATCTACTACGCCATATATTTTACTTACTTTATTTGTTTTTCTTTCCCTTAATTGCAAATGCCTGTGCAGCACTTGATATGTACCAAATGCTGCTCTAATTTCTCTATGACTTCGTTTAATCCTCCAACAACTCTACATGGCAGTGTATATTATTTTTGCCATATTGTAAATGGGATGCACAGAAAGGTTAAATAACTTGCCCATGATCCCCCCATGGTAAGCTGTGGAGCCAAGCCTGGTCAAGAGTCCCTGCTGTTAACCAGTACACAACACTGTTCTGTGAGGATGGAAAAATTCTCAGTTTTATGCACTGTTGACTCTTCAGTGCTTACAAGAGTGCTCAACACATGCAGATGCTCAATGAACAGTCAGTGAATGAATGGACATAGAGGATGAAATAGAGAGGTACTTGCCTTCAAGGAGCTCATGGTCCCATAGAGGAAACAGGCAAAAAGTTTCTTCAATAAACACATCAAGATGGCATCGTGGGGGTCTATAGGGGCACGCAACTTGCCTGGCCTCTGGAAGTCAGGACTTTCCAGAGGAAGGACACAGATAGGGACATGCACAGTGACATCACCATCTCCTCCAAACTCCTCCCTGGGGATAGACAGCCCTTAGTTCTTCTGGCCTCAACCTACAAGGTTGCAGGAGATGATGGTGGCTCCATGGTGACAATGGAAGCACGATGGGGTAGTTAGTGGCCAGGAGTATGAGCTCTGAAGACACTGTCTGGAGTCAATTCTTATCTACCAAACACTAGCTAAGTGACCTGGACAGATTCCTTAACCTCCCTGGGCCTTGGTCCTCCCATATGTAAGATGGGGATAGCAAATGGTGCTGCCTTCCTAGGTTATTGGAGAGGATTCCATGCCATAAACATGTAGCAGCGTTTGGAAGAGTGCACACAGCACAAGGAAGGCAATGTACCAGCTCCAATGGAGACAACCAATGCTTCTTCCATTCTATCTTAGTTGCTGGCTTTCAGGGAGGAATGGAAGAGAAGGGTGGAATGAAACATCCTTATTACCATAGCTTCTCTGCTCTGGCTTCATTCCATTTTCCAGGAGCAACTGAAAGCAGGGCAGGAACTATGCGTGCTTGATTCACTACTATTATCCCTAGCACCCACGACAGTACCTGACACATAGTAGGTACTCAATAAATATTTGTTAATAAGTGCTTGAGATTATCTAATCTTTGTGAGGACAAATAACCATTTTGTCGTTGTCTTCACTTACAAATGAAGTACTACAGGACCAGCAAGGTTAAGCAACATGTACATTAACACACAGCCTGTAAACAGAAAAACCAGACTCAGAGGCCAAATCTCATTCTCTTTCCTCCTCCCCATGCTATTCTTTGGACTCCTGAACATCGTGTCCTGTTTTTCATGGTTATTTTCCCTAGCCAGTGGGGCCATCCCTGGTTGTAGAGTCATCTCCGAATTCTATGACTCATAGCTGAGTCACAGAGCTGTTTAGTAGTTGAAAGGGACTTTTGATGTCATCTCGACCTCCCACCCTCGTGGAAATTTCCTCTCCAATGTCTATCCAGAAATTACTTGAATGCCTCCAGTGATGAAACACTCATTTTCTTCCTCTTGAATTATCAAGCTCTGTGGACATCTTTTAGAGTCAGAAAGAAGGTTCTGCACCTTGTGGGCCAACAGGCCTCTCTTTGGTTTCTGTGTGTTGGGTTTATGCCATCTTCCTAAGGTATACACAGAATGAATAGGCTGCCTCCTTTGCAAGGCAGTCTTTCAGATAGTTGCAGACAGTGCTCACATCCCTTTGAAGAATCCTCTTCTTCAAACTAGATGTTTCAGGTCCTCGTGAACAACACTAAGACCATCCTCACAGGCCGTCCAAAGTGTTTTGAGCAATGGCACCCGTACTGGATGAAGTGTGAGTTGCACTATGAGGCTCAATGCTCACCTGAGGAGCTTCAGCAGTAGCAGGGGCATGACTCATGGTGTGAATAAAATAACTGCTTACTTTTTTTTTTAATCCTCACCTGAGGACATTTTTTCATTGCTTTTTAGAGAGAGAGGGAGGTGCGGAAGAGAGGGGGGACAGAGAGAGAGAAACATTGGTGTGAGAGAGAAGAATCCACTGGTCGCCTGTCATATGAGCCCAGTATGTGCCCAGTATGTGCCCAGACTGGGACAGAACCCACAACCTAAGTAGGTACACTGACGAGGAATTGAACCCGTGGCCTTTTGGTTATAGGATGAAGCTCCAACCAATTGTGCCAAACTGGTCACTGCTAAAATAACTGCTTATTTTAAAGTCATCGCTTTAGAGGCATACCTAGTTGTTTAAATGTCTATCTTAAAGAGTGTCACTGAAGACTCCATTCTAACGTTCCTAGCCAATCATGAGACTTCTGACAAGCTACAGGTTTGGAACTTCAATATTAGAAATCAAATGGCTGCTTTTTTTTTTTTTTTTTTTAACAAAAACATCTGGAAGGAGAGAGATGAAAAAGTATGCTGTGCTATAGGATTATGGTAATTTTTCTTTTTTTTTCACTTGTCTTTATTTTCTAACATTTCTACAATGGGCAAAAGAAGAAAGAAAAACCAATACAATTTTTTCTGAAAAGAATAAAACCCCACTAACATCTTCCCCTACCTTCCTTCTCTCTATTCCTTCCAAGGCTGTTTGTCACGACTTGGGTATCTGCGCTATGACTGGGACATCTGCCCCCATGGGCAGGAGCGCCTTGGTAGTATCTCTGTGGTGATATGGTCCGTGGTTCAGACAGCCAGCACCGTCCCCACCCCGACAAGTGTGGTCAACCAGACACAAGCAGCACAATTTCACATCCACACCAGGCTTCTCGCAGGTAGTTTCTCTACATTCTCCACCCCACCTTGGGTTCATGCTCAGTGAGATTTTGTTTCCTGATCTTACCTCCTGAAATCAGCCCAGCACACTACTGGTCAGTGGTCATATCCTGATCAACCCTGGACTCCCCAGCTCTTCACCCTTCTCTCCACCCTCCCAGCACACCCTCAGTTACCCGCTCTTCTCTCCATGGGAGCCTTGAGCAGCTCCAAATGATAACAGGCTAGAGAGACATCAGGCATTAGAAAAACAAATCCCCATTTAAATGAAGATCTATGGACCAGCTGAGTCACTCCTCTCAAGCAAGTTCACAGCTAACCAGGCTCTACTCCAGCCCGTGTCATCTGGGGCTCTCTCCCTCCATCTGGAACTCCAGGGGGCGGGGGCGCCTGGGTGCTGGGAAGACTCACCCGGCGGCCTCTCACTGCAGCACATGTCCAGGGCCCCAGCCTCGGAGTCATCGGCGGCGCGGTTCTCTCTCTCCCTCCTGCAGCAGGATGAAAAACCGGAGAGGATGCTGTTGAGCTGGGATCAAGACAAAACCCTGAGCAAACATCAAAGGCCTTCCTTTCTCGCACTGTGTCCCTTTGAATAACCTCACCCCGCCCCATCAGAGGGACCTTCAGAAAAGACCAACCTATAGAAGGGTCAGGCTGCAGGAAGAGGAGAATCCTGCAGGTATCTTCCCGGTGAAACCAGCATCAGCAGCATCACTGTGACCAACGTCATCGTCATCTCTACCACTTAAGGAGGGCTTACCATGTGTGAAACACTTTACAGACTCTATCGCACTGAGTCTTCAGTGTGACCCCATGAACAGGAATCATTGAACAGGCTCGGAGAAGTTACATAACGTGCCCAAGGTCATTCTGCTCATTAGGGTGGAGCTGGGCAGGAAGTTATAGTCTAAGGCTCCAGGCTCACGCTCCCTGCGGTGCTGTCCTGCCTCTCAGTTCCTGTGCCTGCACCATTTAAGAGTTGAAAGCATGGGGGAAGCAAGGAGAGGGGTCTGGGTAACACAGTCTGTGTCCAGCTCCCCAAGGACTGTACCTCAGGCAGTGGACAGTGGTATGCAAGACTCATCTCCAGAAACTGCTAGAAGAAGTAGCTATATGTATTTTTTGCACATTCTAAATGTTTTCTTTCTTTCTGAACTCAGAAAACTCTCTAGACCATCAGGGCACCTTTCAGAACTATAGTGGGGTCTAGCCTTTTTCTCCTTTACCCAGTAAGCTGGGAAAATGTCGCTGTGGGTTAGGCAGACCCTTTGAAGGGTCTAGAGACAGACATACTCTAAGGACAACTATATAGCTCACAGGGGCTCCCGACTCTAGGAATATCCTGAAATGCGGTGGCCTCCAATGGCCCCGCCTGCTCTTCATGGCCCTGACCCCCGTGGAAGATGGCTGGACGCGCCAACCATGCTGGGTCAGTCAGAGGCACCCCCGAGGGCCTGCGGTCGCTGGGCCAAATCATGGCAGCTGCGGTCTCCTGGAGAAAAGGGCCAGAACATCTGCTGCTGGGGGCCTCTAAGCTGCCATGTTCCAGCCCATCCTGAGTCCCGGCTGGGCAACGTGTCCATGAAGGCCACAAGATGTCCCAGAATCCTCCCAATAGATTACAACACTTTAGCTTAAGCTAGTGGGATTTGATTTCTGAGGCTGGCAACCAAAAGAAGCTTTAATAGAGCCTCATCAGTATACTTTTGGGTTGGCCAAAAAGTTCATTTGGTTTTTTCTGGAAGATAGCTGTAGTAGCACTTAGTTGCCTTGAACTTCATTCGAAACAATTCTACCAGATTGCATTGTGACAGCTGTCACATCAGCATGCATTTTTTAAAAAATGATCAAAATTGGTGAATTTTTGTGTAGCCATTTTAATATTGAAAATGGAAGAAAATAAGCAACATTTTGGCAGACTGCTTTATTTCAAGAAAGGTAAAAATGCAACTGAAACACAAATTGTGAAGTTTCATGCTGGAGATTTCTCACTGGACAATGCTCCATGGTTAGGTAGACCAGCTGAAGTTTATAGTGGTCAAATCAATACATTAATTGAGAATGATCAATGTTCTACCATGTGGAAGAGAGTCAACGTACTCAAAATATCCAAATCGATGAAGTTATTGGTGAAAATGAAAAATATGTCTTTCATTTTATGGAAAAAAACCACATGAAATATTTGGCCAATGCAATACGTTGGAGAAATCCAAGAGGTCGGTTGCCTCTCTGCCCACCAGTCCTGCAACCCTGCCCCTAGGACTGGTCCTGAGGCTGCTTTCGGGTCAGGCTGCAGACCTGAGGTAATAAAGGGCAGACAAGCTGGGTTAATGTGCTCGCAACTGGTGCTGCACAATTTTCTTTTTTCTTCACTGCCATGTTCCCTCACTGAATCCCAAACCTCAGAGCCGAGCTCTCCTGCAGAGAGGGCCTTCAAATGTCTCCTGAGTCCCTGCACGTACTTCCCCCTCCACCACCTGCACTTCGGTCCATGCCCAGCACCGCCTGCCTAGGTGACCGAGGCAGCCTTTTAACTGGTCCCTGGCGTCCACTCAGGCTGGTCTCCACAACAGTCTCCATATGCTCCAACGCACACGTCGGGCTGTAGCGGTGGTGCCGTTTACAACCTGCACAACTGAATGGGGCAGGTTTAGCGAGAATCAACTCTTTCCAAACTCAACACTGCTCATAGAACCTTCCTTGAAAAACTGCTTCAATGGCCTCATACTGTACTTAGAACAAAGACAAAAATCCTTTACCAAAGTTTTCCAGATCTAGCATGGTCTGACCCTTGTTTATTCTTCCAACCTTATTTCATGCCCCTTTCCCTCTTGACCTCTGCACTCTGACAGGCTTTTCTTCCCTGATAAACTTATACACGGTTTCCTCTCTGCCTGGAAAGCTTCCCCAGCTCTGCTTCTCAGTACTTTTTACTCACAGCACTTGACACAATTTGAAATTTTATTTTTATTTATGCCATTATTTGATTGACACCTATCTCAACCGTTAGACCATGAGTTACATGAGGGCAGTACTACCTCCAGTAGAAGTACCACCACTACTTCTGCTTTATTTTTAAAGTCTCACACAGTGCCTGGCTCATAGCAGGTGTTCATGAAATAAATATTCATTGAATAAATGAATGTTGCCCTGGCCATGTTGAAAAAAAATCAGGAACCTCAAACAAGGCTATAATCGGAGCTGCCTGGTGGGCATGTCTTTTTTTTTTTTTTAAGTTTCTTTTCTTTTTATTTATTGATTTCAGAGAAAGAAACATTGATTTGTTGTTCCACTTAGTTATGCATTCACTGGTTGATTCTTGCATGTGCCCTAACTGGAGACTGAATCCACAGCCTTGGCGTATTGAGATGATGCTCTAACCAACTGCCCTATCCAGCCAGGGCCTGGTGGGCAGGTCTTTGTTAAGCCTCCTGGAACCCTCCTCCAGGGCTGCTGTCAAGAGCAGTCACAGAACCACATATCTGGAGGACTGATTTTGCAGAGGAGGAAACTGAAGCACACAACGGGGGTCTGACTTGCCCCAGGTTGTACATCGTGGCCACGGAAGTTGGGATCAAGAATGCCTATCCACAATCTCCCCACCCTGAGAAAGAGCTTTCTGTGTTCCCTAAAGAGCGCCCCAGCCCGAGGACAATCCGTGAGGGCTGGCTTCTGGCTGGGTGCAGAAAGGTAACCAAAGTATCCAGACACCTCTGGGAGGGGCCCCAGGAGTGACTCACAGATGCTGTTGCACCTTAAGCCTCCCTGGCCCCAAGCCGTGTTCAGAATAGCTTGGTGCTGCATGCGTTCAGAGGACTCTATAAATAAGCTTCCTAGAAAATGACTAATTTCATAATCAGAAAAGCAGAAAGAGTAGCACCTCTCATTTGTAGAGGAACATGGAGCAAGAACCTGCTGCTCGGTCCTGCAATCAAAGGACTCCAAACCCCCGTCAGCCCAAACCCCCATGCCTAGGCTGCTTAGGGGAGGGTTTTAATTAGATTCCCCAAGAGAAGAGATGGTCCATTCAGGCTACATGGAGAAGGAGAAGTCTCTGGGCACTGCCGTCCTTCCTCACCAAGAGCAGAACTAGCTGTCTGCGGTGGATTGCTGCAGTCCCCTTCTATCTCCTTCTCCACTCCAGTGAGTGGGCAAAAAAGCAGAAAACTGGCCAAGATACAGGCAGCTTCTTGTTGGAGTGGCCCCCACTGCTGCCCTTTGAACCAGAAAACCCTGGAGATGCAGGGCCATCACCTAGCCTGTCCCTCCCTCAATGATGCGGAATGTCTGGGAGGAAAGAGAACCTTTCCAAGGCCACTGCTTCATTCAACAAGCATTTGCTGAGCACCCCCTATGAACAAGGCACCAGCGCGGTCTTAGAATACAGTGACAAACAATCCAGGCCCCTCCCTCCACAGCTCCCAATCCTCCCGGTGCGACAAATGTGCAAATATCATGCACCCACATCTGCTTTAATTGACACATGCATGGACACCTTGGGATGGACTCAGCTCAGCTTGTGGTGAGGGGTGGAGGAAGTCTTCTCCAAGGGGAAGACAGGAGCTGGTTCCTAAAGGATGTTTCAGGGAAATGAGGGGTCACGAGGGAAAGACCTTCCTGCATAGAGCGAATAGCAAGAGCCAGGCATGGAGGCCTGAGATGTATGGAACATTTGGCACTAATTGGAAGCAGGCTGGTTAGTGGGATGGGAAGCAACGGGTGCTAGGCCTCAGCAGAGGACACGGCAAGAGGCAGGCCTGGCTGCCGGGAATCCTGCCTCCTGAGGGGGCGCAGCCCTTTTCTACTGGACTGTGGGCTCCCTGACAGTGAGCGGTGCCGCGGGCTCCTCCACCATGGCCCGGGCCGGGCAGGTCGGCAACAGGAAGCAGGGCCAGCAGCTATGCTTGAGGAAGAGACATTAGGCCCAGCTCATGGGCATCTGCTATGGTCTCAAACAACCTCCCCCGCTCCTTTTTTTTATTGTGACAAAATTCACTTAATATAAAATACATCATTTTAACCATTTTAAAGTGTAAACTTTAGTGGCATTTAATTCCTTCACAACATGCAACCACCACCATTATGTAGTTCCAGCCATTTTCATCATCCCAAAAGGAAACTCCATACCTATTAGTTTTTACTCACTCTCCCCTCTTCCAGCCCCTGGCAACCACCAATCTGCTTCGTATCTCTATATATTTGCCTGTTTTAGACATTTCATATAAATGAAATCATAAAGAGTGTGTGACCTTTTGTGTCTGGGCTCTTTTGCTCAGCATAACGTTTTCAAGGTTCATCTACTTGTAACAGTACTTCACTCCTTTTTTTGGACGAATACTTGACTATAAAAACATAGTACATTTTATTTCTCCATTCATGAGGCGATGGACATTTGTGCTGTCCCCGTCTTTTGGCTATTGTGAACAATGCTGCAATGAACCACAAGTCTTTCAATTCTGCCCCCCACATGCTTGTGACTTTGAGCAATCCTCTCTCGCTCTAGACCCCTGAGGTCTTGTCTATAAAATAAATAGTCAGACTCTAAGTCCCTTTCAGCTTGAACATCATCACCATCGACTGTCCATTCGTACATGTGACGGCAATGTGCGCCACTTGGCAACTCCACCCGTGCTGGGTGCTGGAGACTGCCCTGAAGCAGCCCGCCCATCTCCTTAGAGCGTGTGGCTGGTCGGGGAGACAGAACAGGTCACTGCTGTGTGCTGAGTGACGCGCTCTACCAGGTATCTGTCCAGGATGGGCTGGGAGCACGTCGCCTCTGCCTGGGGGCTGGAAGGGGCGAGTGGGTGCTGACAGGAGGCGTCCTGGAGTGCATGCCAGGGGTGCCAACGACATAGGCAGAGGAGCACCTGGCAGGTTTGGGGATGGAGGCAGAGGAGGAGCTGGGGTGCCGAAGTCAGGATTCCTGAGTGGGAGGCTGGGCCCCCGGGAACCTCCTGACGCAACCCCAGGCTGCCATGCTTTCTACCTTGTGTTTCATACTCTTGAGGCTGCTAGGGCCCTCTAGACATCCCTCGCTGTCAACATGGAGCTCCTGTCATCCTCCTAAAGCTCTGACCCCAGCAGACTCCTCTAGTCCTTGAATATGACTGAATCTCAATCATGCCCAACATTCCCTCTTCCACGGAGCACTCCCTGATCTGCCAGGAAGAATCAAGCTCTCGCATCTCTGGGCTCCCCCATACCCCTACCTCACACTTCTGTCTCTTCCTTTGTTCTGCTGCTATCGTTAGCTCTTTATGCACCTGCATCCTCCCCTGGGCTTCTGGTGACCTGGAGCTTCCCCACTCCCTCAGCTACCTCTGCACCCCAGGTGTGCAGCACAGGGCTTGAGTCTATAAATGGACCCTGTGTTAAAGATCAAATGGAGGGCACGGTAGGGACTTGGGGTTGGTGGCTCTGGGGGCTCTGGAAGCGTAGACTCTAGCTAGGATCTCCGCAACCTGGAGAAGATGGCCAGACCACAGCCAGGAGGAGCTCACATGCCATCCCGAGTTTCAGGGGCAGGGGACCTGTAAGCTCCACGCTGAGCACCTCATGCAAATGAGTCATCACTCCGGGGGCATGCACGTGGAGGGGGCTTGTCCTCCTTAATGGGATGAGCTGCAGGGAACCACACAGCCCCTCACTCACCTTGCTCCCTCAAAATTCACTCCCAAGATGGGGGAAGGTGCCCTCTGGGACTGGGTCAGGGAGCTTTCTCAGCAAAAAGTACACTGGAAACTGGAGGAGAAAGGCTAGCAGTAAGGAAACTGAGGCAAGGGAGGTTAAGTGACTTGCCTCAGGTCACACGGCAGGCGAACAGCCATTTTCAGGTAGTTAACAAAATCCTGATTTTGTTTGAAGAGTTACCTCTCTCTTCCTTTGGCGCCTTGTGTGTCCCTTGTCAGAGGAAGAACCCAAGACCAGAGGTCAGTTACCTGTCATTCTGTGTCATAACCCAAAGCTTTGTGATACATGGCTTTTCTGCCTGTTACTAAGAGTTAGTTTCTGTTGCTGGCAACCAAAGGACACAGACTGATACGTGCAGCAAACTTGTGGAACAGATAGGCTCTGAGCCCAGGACTCCCAATACTTAGTTCACTGCTATTTCTATCCTGCCAAGCTGCCTACCCTCCCTGCCCAGCTGTCCACTGTCCAGCCATCTGTCCCCACGTCTGAGCAGACTGCAAACTTGGAGTGTTCTGCATCCCAAACACAGGGTCTGAGTGTTCTCTGCTTGGGATGTGCCCAGATAAATGATGACTTCTCCTCTATCCTGCTCTGTTGGTGGGAGACGGGGGCGTCAGCGCGGCAGAGACCCAAGGGAAGGAAGATGGAACAGTGCCGGAGAGGCCCAGCCTACACAGGGGCTATAGGCTGGCCTTTCCTTAAGGTCAAGCTTCAATTCTGGGGCTGTCAATGTTGGATGAAATGGATGGTGGTGGAGCCGCAGGAGACCAGCAGAGGGCGCTCCCAGCACCAAGGAAACCAGGTCTTGGGTCATGGAGCCTGGACAACAGATGCCCCACTTTCAAGTGTGGAGGGAAGACCCCATCCCAGCCAGTTATTGATGGAGGCCTGTTAAGCTGCAATGATGACTACTGGCTGCACATAGTTCTGCCTGTGTGGTGGACAGGAGCCCATGATAAGATCAAATGAAGAGCAGGATTGCAGAGTTCAAAGGCCGTCTGGTTTAACTCGTTGTTCTCCAAGACTCCAAAAACACTGCATTCTGCTCCTTCTCTCTACAGCCCCTCTATCCCCAAGGTAGACAGTTTAATTTGCGAGGAGAAAACAGGCAATCGCAAATGTGAAGGTGAGATCACACCTCGTGTGTGGGGGGGGTCTGATATTTCCATTTAGATGCTTGCTCTTACCCATAGTGCTTTGAAATGTACTTTTTCTTCACTGGAAAAGCCCCCTTTGCCCACCTTCCTTTGGAAAACTTTTTGAGGCCCTTCCAAGACCCTGTTGAAATGTAACCTCCTCAGCAGAACCCTCCCTGACTCCCTTAGGAAGACCTGGATGCTCCCTTTTCTGTTCTTACCTCTCCGTTTGGCAGTCACTTATTGATACCTGTATCCTCGCCTCACACTGTGGTTTATAATCCTTGCTGCCTCTTTTTACCGAGTGCTTACTGTGTGCTGGGTACCATGCCAAGCATTATGCATGACATCATTCATTTCTCACTACACCCTGTGAGCCAAACCCAGTTATCACCCCCTCCTGCCCACATGGACAGCGGGACCTGAAGAGACTGAGTCACTTGCTCAAGGTCACACAGTTGGTTAAGTGGCAGAAGCAGGCTTCAAACTGAGTTTGTCTCAACTCTAGGCCCCGCTTTTATTTAAACCGTTAGATTCACAACCTCTTATATGGAATTTCCTGTTTCCCATGCTTAATCTCTATCTGGTACCAGGCAGACATTCAAGACATACTTCTTGGAAAAAACAAATGAGAAGTGGGCTAGAGTTGGAGTCTGTGTGAGTAGCTCATTAAAAATCCCCACAAAGCTCAGGTTTTGGGACTGGGCTGGCCGCGTATGAACCAAGGCTCCTTCACAGGCTGTCTGATCTTGAGAAAGATACGTGGCTTCTTCCTGCCTCAGTCTTCTCATCTGTAAAATGAACTAGCGACAGACCCCCAACTCATAATATGGCTCTGATGAGTAAACAGGGCGCTCTTAGAAGAATGCCTTGCACGGAGTACACTGTGTTCGCTGGTATTATTGTTGCTAAGAGTGTTAACAACACTCAGTCTCACTGTTGCTTGTCTGGCAAGGACACCGTCCCAGTCCTAGCACCTGGCCTTCTGCCTTCTACTCTGGCAGCCACTGTCTATGTCGTGGTCATCTGCCTTCTAGGACCAAAGCCTGTCCATTCTTGCAGCTCTCCCCACTCCACTTGGAACTAGAATGCCAACCGAGCCTGTGCTGATTACACACCCACCCTGATCGCAAATGATTTTGTGCTCTGGTCTCTACTTGCCCCTGGTTTCCCTCCTAGATGTCCCTGATGCTGAGCCTTGGCCTGGACTGCCAGGGCCACCTGTGCCTTGCTCTGGATCATTCACGATGATCCCTTTTGACATCTGCTCTGAGCTTCACTGCTTACAAAACCACTTCTCCTGGGGCTTGTAGCACTCACAGAGGGGAAAGCTGGAGTTCAGAGCTTGGTTTGCTCGCACCTACAGCTAGGGAGGCCCCCAGCTCCTGCCACGCCCCACAGAGGGGTCTAGTCTGCTGTCAGGGCCCCTCCCTCAGTCTCTGATTTAACTCTTCTGTGCTCAGGCCCCGCTGAGCTGTGGTGCCACAGGCTCGAGAGATCCTGGCACTTCTGGTTTTGGTGGAAGACTGAGGCAAACCGATTCAGACGCAGGGCCTGGCAGAGGCTCCTTTGTCAGGGGAGAGAAGAATGGTATCCAGGAAGTCAAATAAAATGGGAAAGACAAAAAAATCCCAGATGGGAGCAGTAGTCAAGGCTGAAAAAGGTCTGAATTCAGATAGAGTAAATCTGAGCTGCATACCCACTATGTGCCATGTACTTTCCAGTCCCTTACTTCATTAGACCCTTGTGACGACCTTATGAAGAAGAGAGCATTACTCCACTCGGTGCAGGAGCTAACGGGCACTCGGAAGGGCTACGGGCTGGCATGACAGAAGGAAGGTGGTCACTCTGGTCCTGCTCAGGTGTCCACTGGGGAAGACAGGATGGAGCCTGGTCCTGGCCCGGGGATGATGGAGTCTCTCACTGCCTTGTGTCAACGGACAGTTGGAAACCTGGGGCCCAGGGCGGGCTGTCACCAGAGGTCCTCAGTCATGGGGAGAATCCCTCAAAACATGACAGGCTGGCCATTTTGAGGTCTCACACCTTAAGGCAACCATGGTCTTCTGGAAAAAGGACGGATGTGGAAGCAGAGAGAACTGGCTGAAAGCTATGCTCTGCCACTACCCGCCCCCCCGCCCCCGCCCCCCCACCCTCCGCCTGGGCCTCAGGCTGGTATCTGAACCTCTCAAAGCCTCAGTGTCTTCCTCTGGGATGTGGGAGTAACAAGAGCTGCAGGCAGCCTTAAAGGCCACTTTTGTGGTCTCTTCCTAGAATGCCTTCATTCCCTACGGTCTCCTCCTCACTTCATTCAGGTCTTTGTCCAGATATCACCTCCTTAAAGACAAGTCTATTTAAAGGCCAACCTCTTTCTCCACTCTTGTCCTCCCGTCACTCCTCACCCTGCTTAACTTTTATCCCCCGAGCACTGCTTGCCCCCTTGAAATGTTGCATCTTTGCTTATATTTTATTTTCTGTCTACCTTGGTAGAGCTTACGCAGGAAGTTCATCTTTTCCAGCAATGTGTCCCTCGAGCCTAGAGCAACCTGGCATGTAACAGATGTTTATATGCATTTGGAGAATGAAAGAATGAATGAACGAACCAGCCCTTAACAGTCTGGGGTACTCGGTGAGCCAGCTTTGCAGGAGTTTTTATGGTTCCCTGTCAGACCCATGGCCTCCACTCCGAAGCCTCCCGACTCTTCCCGATTGGGCTTTCTGCGAATGGCATCCTTAGCTCCGCAGGATCAAAACCTTGTCATCACTCCTCATTCCTCCTTCCCTCCAGTGTACATACCCAATTAGCTGCCAAGTCTGGTGACACTGTAGCCTCCTGCATCAACTCCTTTCTCCTTTCATTCTTACAACCACCCCCAGTCCAGACCCTCTTTCTCTCTCACCGTGACGACTGCCGCTGTTTCCTCCCTGGGCTGCCTGCAAGCGGGTTCTCTCCTACCAATCTGTTTTTGCTGGGGAAGGGGGCACTCACAGTGAGGTTCCTAATGGCTGGATTTGATCATGTCTCTCCCATACTCAAAAACAAAAGACCAGTCCCTTGGCTTGGCACCCAATGCCCCCAGCAACAGCCTCCACCTCCCCACCCGGCCGTCCTCACGGCTCCTTTTTTTAACCTTTTTGCACCGATCAGAATGAACTGCTTTCCAGTTCCTGTACATGCCTTAGAACGCGCCCCCCCGCACCCAAACTGCCTATTCTCTGCTCATGCTGTTTCTATTATTTGCAATATTTACCCTCTTTTCTTTTCTTTTTTTTAAAGATTTTATTTATTTATTTTTAGAGAGGGGAGGGAGGGAGAAAGAGAGGGAGAGAAACATCACTGTGTGGTTGCCTCTCGTGCGCCCTATCCTGGGGACCCGGTCTGCAACCCAGGCATGTGCCCTGACTGGGAATCGAATCAGTGACCCTCTGGTTGGCAGGCCAGCACTCAGTCCACTGAGCCACACCAGCCAGGCCCGCGCTTTTCTTCTTTGGTACAAATCATTTAGACCCAACTCAAATGCCACCAGGCTTCTCCAAGAAGCCACTCTTGGTCTTCCAGAAGAATAAAACCCCTCCTTCTTCTCAACTCTTTCCAAGGGGTTATCAGTCTCTCCTTCAGGGCAGGTCTTGGAAAAGGACAGGCAATGTAACATGAGGGAAAGAGTTCAGAATCCGGAGTCAGATGATTTGAGCAGGAGGCACAGCTCGCTGGCTCTGAGACTTTTACGCTACACCCCTGCAGGTAAGTTGAAGGGAGCCTTAACTTCGCCATCTATAAAATGGCAACAGTAATACAGTGGGTCTCGTGTGTGTGATGAGGAGTAACTGACAGAGTGTTAGGAAATCTTTGACACTATATAAATTAATACATTCGATCACACTTAGGTGTGACATACCTGATACACAAAGTGAGGCTTCTCCCAGGGAGGCTGCGTGAACGACTTACTTACGCTGGCTGAGCCCTGCATCTGGGAAAGGTCAGTGGGGACGGGATTTTGAGGTAGAGGGACTTTGAGGCCCTAAAATCTCATGTGCTTGGGCAATCTGAAAAAGGGAAGAAGTGGAGGGTATAGCCATAAAGCTGCGGCCCTAAAGCTACTGATTTCTGAGCTTTTTCTATGCCCCAGGCACTGTGCTAAATACCCTACATAAATGATCTCATCTCATTTTATTCCTTCACAGAGTAACAGAAGAGGAAAATCAGGCCCACGGCAGTTATATAAATAAGTGCTCCCCCCACCCCCGAACAGTTCAGACTTGAAAGATATCTTGAAGCTCTTCAATCAAATGATGTTGTGTTTTTTGGATGGAAGAACTGCGACCCAGAGAGGTCATGAGCAGTTACTGAAACTGTCCGGCCAGTGAGGAGGACACTGGGCCTGGAACCCGGATCTCTTCCCTCTCAGGGTGGGAGCCACTTCATTGCAAAAACCCAGGGGCCACGACTCATCATGAAGTCTATGCAAATTGTGCTTCTGGAGCACAATGCCATTGAGATGGGCCACTAGATCAACGGTGGGTCCTGGAGTTCCGTCACTGGGTCGCCCTGGCCCTGATGCCTGCATGCCAGGCTGCCCATCCCACTCGAGGAGGAAGCTCTTGAGACCAGAGCCTCAGGTCCCTAGAGAATGAACATGGCACACCTTGCCATCCCATGGAGCCTCCTCAGAGATGACTGACTTTATCCAGCCACCATCCAGCTTGCACTCCATCACCTTATCTCTCAGGGCACCCTCTCTGTGCCAGCTCTGGGGACACCCTGCTGTCCTTGAGGGAGCCTTGCCCTGAACTGCCACCAGAACCTCCTAAGGCTGCAACTCAGGCTTTCCCCGCAGCTTTGCCAGCAACACTCAATAGACAGGAAGGACCTGAGGACCTCCACGAAGGGATGATGAAAGGGTCCTGGTTGGATTGAAGACCCAGGCCTTTACAGAGGAGGGAAGAGGGATTGGGAAGGCACGCAGGCAGGTCCAGGTGGGGGAGGGGACGACTCCTCAGATGCTGCATCACCTGGTCCGACTGAGGACACAGGCTTAGTGACTCCTGGGAGAACCAGGATGAACATCCTGGTAACCGATTTCCCCTCCAGGACTGATTCATTCTCCCAAACTAAATCCTAAACCTGGAGTGCTTGCATAAAATAGCTCTCCTCTGAGGCCAAATGAGGCAAATTAAGGGCTAATCTCCCCCAGCCCCCGCCCGCCCCACCACACCCCACCCCAGTAAGGATGGTAGCAAATGAATGGTATTTGATGCTCCAAGTCGGGGCGGGGCAGGAATTACAAAGACTTTCTTGGTACACTTAGATGAATTTTGGGGTTCTGGGGCTTCAATGGGAATAGGATCAAACTGGATAGAGGGGAATGAGTTCGAAAGCCAGGGACCCTAGATTCTAACGCAGGCGTTGCCACTAACTCTCTGGTGACCTTGCTCAAACCATCTCACTGGGCCTCAGTTTCCCCATCTGTAAAATCAGGGGGTTAAATGAGTTCCAAAGGTTCATTTGGTCCTGAGCCTCTAAGCCACATGATCCTTGGTGAGGTGGCCCTTCAGGGCTCTGACCCAGGTAATCTGCACGTTTTGCAGGAGCCTGGGCCTCATCTAGGAAAAAGGGGTATGGTGGGGGAGGGAAACGCACTGGCATTTTATTTCGGGGGTGGTGGGAAGTGGGTGGTTTAAGCTACAAGGTCCGGGGGTGGCGAAGCGAGGGGATGGCTGGGAGCCTGGAGCCGCAGTTTACAAGCCAACAGGCTAGCGGCGTTTTCCAGTCTCCCCATGGAGCTGCAGCCCCTGGAGAGGCGATGCGGCCAACAGCAGCGCACCAGCCTCGGCTGCAGAGGCTCGGACCCGGGACCATTAAGCCGGTCCCTCCCCGAAACCGTGTCCGAGCTCCGTAGGGAGTGGTAGCTGCTCCTAGCGCGCTCCCCAGCGCCCGGCCTCCTTCCTTGGGTGGGGACCCCTCCCCCAGTCCGGGGGCGCCGGGAGCCCCATGGGGGCGTGGCGGGGGCGGGCGCCGGCTTTGCTGTCCTAGGGGCTAGAGGAGGTCTCAGTCGCGAGGCTGCCCGGGGAAGGGCCCCGCGCCCTCCGCCTTCCGGTTCCCCACACAAAGGCGCCGAGGAAACGGCACACTTACCGGCCAGAGCGGGCTCCGGGCGCCGGCGAGCGGGCGGGCGGGCTGGCTGGCGGGAGGATATGCGCGCGCGAGTGTGCGTGTATCTGCGTGTGTCCCTGTAAGTGTCTGCGCGAGTGTGTCCGTGTGTGTGACGGGGGCCGCGCCGAGCTCTGTGCGTCTGCGTGTGCGGGGGCGTCCGTCCGTCGGTCTGTCCTCCCGACGCTCCGTCCCGTGCTCCGTGCGCGCTCCTTCGCCGGACCGCCGCACCAAATGCACCTCAGCTGCGGAGTCGCGGGCGCAGCCGCCGGGGTGGATTCGGCACCCCCAACCTAGCCCCGGCTCCGCCCCGCCTCCGGGCGGGCTTGCGCCGCTCCCTTGAATTGCGCAGGGCTAGCGGGGCTGGCAAGCGAGGAGCTACAACGGCGCCCAGGGCCCGAGTGGGGCCGGGTCTCAGACCCTTAATCCTTGACCCAGATCTCGGGAGCCGTTTCTCCCGGATTCGGCTTTCGGAGTCCCTGCAGACACCGCCCCCACACTGAGGTTGCTTGGACAGGGAGGGCGGGGGAAATGGGGGCACCGCATCCA
This sequence comes from Pteronotus mesoamericanus, assembly GCF_021234165.1. Taxonomy (NCBI): domain Eukaryota; kingdom Metazoa; phylum Chordata; class Mammalia; order Chiroptera; family Mormoopidae; genus Pteronotus; species Pteronotus mesoamericanus. The sequence continues at coordinate 41,645,276 of NW_026555277.1, read as the reverse complement.
TTTCATTCATGATTTTCTCCTCTCCTGAGCCCTCGGCCGGGGCTGCACCGCTAGGGCTGCCGCCAGAGGGATCGCGGCGGAGCCTTGCGCACCGAAACCTATGGGGGACGGACAGGCAGACAGATGGGATCCGGGGAAAGTGAGACAAAGGGGTATGGGGTGGGGGGGCAGGTTTGCATGGAGGGGGTCCGTGGCGCTCCCCACAGGATGCTTAGAAGATTCCCACACCTGTACAGGCGGAGAGGTTGCATACCGGGGCGCACACAGTGCCGGGTTCCCCGGACCCGCGCCAGGGCTGGGAGAGGGCACCCTCCTTCCTACCCTTCTCTATTCAGTCTCTGGGGAGCAAGACACCCCTCAGCCAGTTGTACCTCTTGACGCGGTGCGGGGCGCGCACCTGTCTTGGCTTTTTCCTGGGCAGCAGGGGCCGGACTCACAAAAGGCTGCCCATAATCCCACATTCCCCAGGCTGACACGCCGTTGGCCAGAGGTTCCTATACATACATACATATGTATGTATATGTATATATATTTATTTAAGCGTTGGGCTGCACACAGTGCGGGGATCCTGAGCTCCATTTTAACATGAGGAAATCTCCAGCCACCGTCCTCTTTTGCCTGGTTGTTGGCAATAGCCCCCCCAGCTGGTCTCCCAGTTTCTACCCTTGGCTCCTTGCAGTTGATCCTCTACACAGCAGTCAGAGCCATCTTTTTAAAAACGTAAGTCAGGAAACGATGTTAGAAATTCTATGATGCTCTCCATTTCATCCAAGTGAAAGCCCAAGCCTCTATAAAGACTTGCAAGGACTCTCATGAGCTGGCTTCCTCTTAACTTTCTCACCTTCTTACCACCCCAGTCACACTAGCCTTTTTAATGCATTACCAACATGGCAACTACCCTATGGCCTCAGGACCTTTGCACCGCTATTTTCTCTGCCTGAAAACTTCCCCCAGGTAGTCACGTGACTTGCTTCTTAAGGTCTTCAATGTTACTTCAAAGAGGCTTTCTGTGACCATCCTATTTTAAATTGCAGGCCCACCCCTGCCTCCAGTTTTCTTCATGGTAGTCAAGATCTTTATTTTATGTTCCCTATCCCTCAGGCTTGCAGCCCCCCCACTGCCAGCTGTCACCGCAGTCCTCTGGCTTCCCAGTCCTCTTGCCTTACCAGGCTCCTCGGTTCTCTAAGCACACCTACACCCCATATTTCCGTCCTTTGGTCATGCTAGCTTTCAGCCTGGAATGCCTTCCTCCCACCCCCATGTCTTACCTAATTTTTAAGGTCCAGTTCAAATACCTCTTTCTCCTCGGAGCCTTCCTCATCTTCCCAGGGACGCTCAGCCCTCATTCCTTTCCATTTGCTGTAATAGCAGTTCCTTGCCCTTTCCCCCAAGTGTGCTATGAACTGCTGGGATAGGGCTGGGTCTTCTCTCTCCCCAGTTCCCAGCACAGAAGGGACCAGCTGTACATGTTTGTGGGTGAAGGGCAGTGAACAGAAGCCCTGGCCTGTGCATGGACTAGTCTTTTTCTGTAGGAGGGACACAGAGCCCAGCTAAATCTTGTTATTACCAGGTAGTTTCCTGTGGGGCTAGGGGAAGGAGCAAATGTCAGCTAACCAGGCCATGATGCCCAGCCTGTATGGATGTGTGGGTAGCTGGTGCTCAGAGACATGCTCTCTGCCACTGAGAACATTATCTCTGTGGTTCTGTTAAGGGCAGACCGTCTGTCTGGAGGGAGGGGGGAGTCTCCCCCATTGGCTAAGATGGCGGTGGGGGAGGTTCTTACACTGAGTGCAGAAAGCTAAAAATACCAATGGATAGGGCCTGAGGGCAAAAAACTAGCAAGACAATTGGATAGAGGAAAAAGCCCTTCCCCTCTTGGGGTACCATATTGAGGGCTGGACCAGGAGAAGGCAGGCTCACGTGGGACAGAAGTTAAAACTGCACAAGAGGAGGTGGTGGACCAATGAGACAGTCAGTCAACCCTGGGGAAAGAAGGGATTAGTTGGGAGCTTGACCCACCTAAAGTGTGCAAAAGTTTGGGAAGTTGATTGGTCATTTTGAGAAAGCACTGAGCCTGACCTACACCCAAGCTAATATAATCATAGAGGAACAAAGAAGTGCTGGCTCGTTCTCTCTCTCTGTCTCTGTCTCTGTCTCTGTCTCTCTCTGTCTCTCTGTCGTTTGTTATCTGGACTAGCCGAGTACTCACCTGTTCTCTTCAAGGCTACATGGCCTTAGCAGCCATGTGATCCATGGCCTCCAGGAGAGAGTCTCTCTCTCGCTCTCTCTCTCTCTCTCACCTGGGAGCACGTGACTGGCTCCAGCAGCCACATGGCCCATAACCATACAAGCTCCACACTCAGGCTCCAGGAGGGAGCCTAAAATAAATAGCAGTTGGGAACAAGCCAAGCTACCTGGATGGAGACTCTCACTACTTAGCAGCCACCTGTGGGCTCCAAAGGACTGCACTTTAAATTGGAGCAGGAACTCTGGATGCTGGCCTTGTCTTGGCCTTGCTAAGGAGATGGGCTTTGGGGCAGGAGTCTGCCATTCTCCTAGATCATGCAGCACCTGAATAAAACCCCTTTCCTTCTGTACCAGCATCTACCTCATGAGTTTGCTTTTGTGGCAACAGGCAGCTGAATCCCCATTTTTTTCCACTCAGTTACAGTTCAGCCAGCATAGAGCTGATTTTCCCCAGACAACGTCAGTATAATGATAGCAGCTACCATAAATATGTGCTTACTATGTATGTGCCAGGCACTATTTTGTGTGTTTTCAATGTACTGCTTTATTTAATCTTCGTGACAACTTTGGGAGGTAGGCATTTTATTATAATATCCCTATTTTCAGAAGAGGAACAAGGAAGAGTAAGTGAGTTACCTAAGGCTCTCCTATTGTTATGTGAGGGGTATGTGTTTCAAATTCAGATCTAGCTAATTTCAAAACTTACAGAGCAGGGATGCCTTAACAGGGAAGCTCTGGGGGCTGGTGGTAGTGAGGGCAGGGGTTTAGGAAGCCTCGGTAAGGGCGGCTTGGCCTCCCTTTTTGCCGAATTCAGCTCTGGATTCACAGAGGCATGGCCCTCCAGGAGGGCCTGGAACTCACAGGTTTCTATCAGTTGTACTTAAGACATCCTGTGGTGGAAGCCAGTCCTTGCTCTTCATAAAGTCAATTTCGGAAGGCCAGAGCTGCCTCTCAAACATGCCTAGCTGTGTGCTCTGGGTCCAAGCCCAGTTCCAGCTGTCAGGTGTGGATAACAATGCCCATCTCAAAGGGCGCTGGTGAGGAAGAAGCGTGATGAAATACCTAGAAGGTAGGCGGAGCTCACAAATGATCTTTCCTCATCACTTGTAGGAAGTTTCTATCATACAGGGCCATACCTAAGCTCATCTCCCCAGGTGTCTGCCCTGCTGCACACCCTCTTCTTGAAGAGTTTCCTATTCCCATAGTCCACTGAGTGTTGCCCTGGGGTGCAGGAAAGGAAGGGAAGTCTAACATTGATTGAGAACTTTACCAATAAACTATCCATATTGCTTTTCTCCATTCTGTTCTTTCATCTGCACAGGCACCTTTGGAGGGAGGTACTGTTATTACTGACAAGACAACTGGGGACCAGAGAGGTCCAGGGACTTCCATGGCCACATTGCTCACTAATTAATGGCCATAATGAAATTCTAACTTATGTTTGCCTGTGCACTGAGGCAGCAGCTGGTTCCTGAACCCTGTCACCATGGAAAGCAACCTCATTGAGTTCCTTTCTCTTCTCTGATGGGGAAGAAGGAGAATTCTCTGAAGCCCATGGCAATGAAGTAATTCTGAGGTTGGGGGGATTTAGGCTTATTGGGCCATGTTGTGTGAATCATTTACCCTCTATCGATGGCAAGAGGGAGAGGGGTTTGGGAAAGACAAAGGTGGTCTGGTAAGCAGAGTGTCTTGCTGGTGGCTGTTGATGGACAGTTAGGGATTAGAATCAATATCTTTTGCCTTTGGCTTCACTTGCAATTCATGCTATTGTAATGAAATGTTTTGCTTCAGTGAAAATGTTCCTCTATCTAGATTTTTATTTATTTTCTTACTTATTTATAACCTACCCCAATCCACAAAGGGTTTGAGATAGCTTACCACAAGAGCAAGATCCATAAAACAATGTTAAAACATCAATAAGGATAGAGAATGAGACCAAGGAAACTGTAAATAAACTTAGAGAGACAAGACTGAGGCTTAATAATTACAGCTCATTTTTATTGAGTTCTTGTGTGCAAAGGAATTTATGTACACTATTTCGTTTAATCCTTAAAAGAGCCCTGTAAGATAGGTGCTATTATTATCTTCATTTTGAGGTATAGGGAACAGAGACAGAGAGATTAAATATCATGCCCAGAGTCATGTAAGTTGGAAATGGTAGAGCCAGCATTTGGACCCAGTTTGATTTTGGAACACATGTCCTTAACCCCTGTCCTGTCCTGCCTCTTCAGGAGACAAAAGACCCCAAATTTGCAGACCACAGGGACCTCTAGAAGACTGAGCTTGAAATTTGGTTCTGATCTTCTCAGAATTTAAAAAAGGGAGGGAAAAAGTCAATTACGTAGAACAACTGTCTTCACCTCCTTCAAGTCTTTGCTGAAGCATCATTTTGTCAATGAGACAGACCTACCCTGACCACTCCCTCAGTTAATACTGGAGTCTGCCCCTTCCCGCTTTCTTCAGCAGTCTTAATCTTTTCTTTTATGGCACATTTTGCCTTCAAACATATTGGATGATTCTTAAACTATATTATATATAAGATATTCTATAATATGTTCTATATTACTACATTTATTTAGGAGTTACAAATTAGATCATTTATCTACTTCATGTATCCACTGTTTAATTGCCTGTCTTCTTCCACTAGAACGCAAAGTCCACATTCGCGGGCATCTTTGTCTGATGCATCCAAGTGTCAAGGACACTGCCTGGGAGGTAGTAGGTACTCAATAAATTTTTTCTTGAATACTTGAGTCATTATTTCAGAGAGGAAGAAACAGACATATCTCAAGTGGCAAGGCAGGTTGCTCCCTTTCTATTAGCTCAGATTTTCTTTTCCTTCCCTCTTTCTTCTTTTCTTTTTCACCTTCTCATTTCCATAAAGAATTTGAGGTAGCTCTAGCACTTAGTTCTCAGAGCAAGCCTTCAGGAAGGTTTTCTGAGGGTAGAACCTTAGGGTCCTGTGGGCAATGACCGTGGTATCATTTGTTTCAGCAAAGCATAAATGGGATTCATGAAGCTGATTTTACTGGTGTCCCTACACCCAAACTGGCAAAGGTAATCCTTTTTCAGGGGTTTAAGAATAGTGTCCAAGTACCATTCTCAAGCCTTTGGGACATTTGGAGTAGATGCTATACAGACGGAGATGGGAAGATAAAAAGCAGAGCTTTTGTGGGAGACAATTGATTTAAAGGGAGAGAACAACCTTGTGTTTCTGACAGTTCATCTCTGGAGTCATATTTCCTGGCCACAAGCCTGAAGAGGGAAAAGCCAAGGACGTTAGCAAGGTTTGTCAGGAGAAAGTCGGAGCTGAGACCAATTGCTGGGCTGTATGCAGGTGGGGGTTGGGGAGGGTAGGACATGAGCTTGCTATAGCAACTCGCCACAGATCTGGACCAAGCCTCTGGGGGCCCGCGGACACCAGCCTGTCAGCTCAAGGTGAAGACCAAGAGCCCCTGGCTGCTGATCCCAAGACGATCAGATTGCTGATCAGAAATACTTGTCTCAGGAGGAGTGGGAGTCAGAAGTCACTCTTGCCTGTGGTCACTGCCCTGGGCGCCTGCAAAGCAGTCATTCAACTGGTATTTTATCGAGAGCTTACTGTGAGGCAGCCGTTGTTCCCCAAGCTGGGTGCACTTTAGAGAGCAAGACGGCGTCTCTTTTCTCATGGAACTTATATTCTAGAGGGGACACGTTGCCAGTGAGCCAGGTTAAAACAATGACTAAGAGGATCATTTCAGACAGCGGTAAGTGCAATGAAGAAAGAGAAGAGGGTGGGGTGATAAGAGAAGGTGGAGAGGGGTCCCTTTTGGTGGGGTGTTCAGAGATGACCTCTCAGAGGACAGAACATCTGAACAAGGCCTTGAGTGACTAGAAGGAACCAGCCATGCAGAGTGGGGAGAGAGCCCTCAGGCAGAACTTTCTCATCTCGGCCCAGCAGGAAGGCAGAGCGAGAGAGGAGGTGGGAGAGGCGGGCAGGAGCCGGGCTGCATGGGGCCCTGAAGGCGGTGGACGAGTTTTATTCTCGTACTCAGAAACTATGGGAGGTTTCTAAGTGGGGAGAGCCGTCAGATCTGGACTTGAACTGGGGGAACCCTAGAGAGCAGCAGCATCCTAGAAGCACCGGGAATCTCAGCTCTTCTGCTCTCACCGGGCCCCCGGAGGCTGTGCAGCCCCGGGCATCCCAGGATACCCACACCAGAAACGTGGTGGAAATCAGACTCCAGAAGGGCTCTGGTTGGCCTGCAACCAATTCAAATTAGTTGCCACTGTTAAAAAACAACGAGGACATTTCAAGTACAAATTCATATTAAAATGAATAACAGAAGATCTGGCAACTTCAGGCTCAGAAGCCTACATGATAGTGGCCAATGAGCTGGAGGCAGGGCATGTCCAGTTCGCCATAGGCCCCAGTCATAGCCTCGTTACTGAGGGCATGTGTTCTTCACCATTTGTCAAGATGCTTGCCCTCTTGTTTTTCTGGAAGGGGAAAGTCACATATTTCCTGTAACATATCTGAAATAACTCCTATCTGACCCAGCTGGCTTCATTCTCCAGGCCTGTGAAAACATTTGAGTTATGACCCTGTCTCTTCCCCTTTGTGAACTGCACATTGCTCATTTGTAAAAAAAAGTGTGGTGTTTGAATACAGTTATCCCAAGGCCCTTTCTAGGTCTGGCTTCCAAGTGTCTCCGAGACTGCACTTCAGAACTGAGTTGTGCTATAGACAATGCTTAATTGTTCTGCAGAAGTTTTTTGAGGGATTGCTCACCCTTGACACTTTTGTCCTTGAATTATGATTTATCTGAAACCCAGAAGAAAAATTTCTTTTGGCTTGGAAGTTAATCCTTCATCTTTTGATTTTCGAAAAGAAATATGTGCTTCAGACAATGCAGCAAAGCAGCAGTTGCTAGGAAGAGAGCTGCAGCAGGGACTGGAGACAAGGCCAACAGGAAACCCTTGTCTTCTCCCTTACTTTCCATTCCCTTCCCTTTGTTTTTTTCTCTTCTCTCTTTCGAGCAAAGATATCAGAGTTAATAACCCATTCTGAAAGATCAATCAATCTCCGATAGAATTCAGGTTGCCCTGAATCCAAAGAGTTATTTCTAAAGAACATCCCCGTCAGCCAAACTACTCTCAGTGATATGACCTCCTGGGTTTTAATTATGGCTCTGCCAATAGATAGTCATTTAGATCTTAGGCAAGTAATTTATTTTCCTCTGGGCCTCAGTTTTCCCATCTGTAAAACAGAAGGGAAGAGGGAATGCTTGTGTGCTCTCATATGTAGTTCCTTCTAGTCCTAATATTTCAGAATGAGACTGCCAGAGATTTTGAGAATAAAGCAGCAGCAGCAGCAGGTAAAGTCCCACGACTCTCCTTCCATTTCAGCAAGGCCCTGGAGCCTCTTCACCTCCGAGCCATAATATTTCCCCATAGGCCTTTGGCTTGCTCTCCTCTGGCTATTTAATTAGCAGTAAAGGTAGAATTTCTAACTACCTTTTTCAGTAGATGTGATGTTCCCTGGGTATCCCCCTTGTGAGGTAATCTTACTTTTGGTATTGTTCCTTTGTAGTAGAAAGGGCCAGTGACAGGACCTAAAAGTCCCTGATTACTTATTGTTGAAGTCTAGTGTCTCTCTGGGACTCTGCTGGTCCCCAGACGCAGGGATGATTAAGTGACGATTCAAGCAACAAGTGCGTCCCCTGGTGACTGATGTAAAAATTGCAGAAAGACTCTACTCAACAAATACTTTTCGTTGAATTTAAATCCTGCTGCCTAACCCTCAAGACAGGACAAAAGAAATGTGCATAAATGTTCTGTAAAGTAATATACAGACTACAGTTTATTGTCTCAAAGCTTGTATTTCCACTCCCAGAGCAAACTTTTGCCCATTTGACATGTTCATCTCTTGCCCCTCAGTTCTTCTTAAATTAAAAAAAAAAAATTTGATTCTAGAGAAAGGGGAAGGGAGGGAGAGAGAGAGGCAGAGAAACATTGATCAGTTGCCTCTTGCATGTGCCCTGACTGGGGATCAAACCCACAACACAGACATGTGCTCTGACCTGGAATCAAACCTGCAACCTTTCAGTTTGCAGGATGACTCCTGACCAACTGAGCCACACCAGCCAGGACTTGCCCCTCAGTTCTTGACTTAGCAATTGGGGTAGAGCAGCAATTTTCAGTCTTTTTCATCTCATAGCACACATAAACTAATTACTAAAATTCCACAGCATATTAAAAAATATATATTTTTTGCCAATTTTACCAAAAAAAGTGCATGATTTTGATTCATTCACACTGGACAGCTGTTGTTGTGTTGACTGTTGTCATTTTTTAATTTGAAAATGTAAGGAAAAAGAGGGCAGTACTCCTGATTAAATAGTCAGGTATTGCCCTGGCTGGTGTGGCTCAGTGGACTGAGTGCTGGCCTGTGAACCAAAGGGTCGCCAGTTCGATTCCGAGTCAGGGCACATGCCTGGGTTGTGGGCCAGGTGCCCTGGTTGGGGCAAGTGAGAGGCAACCACACATTGACGTTTCTCCCCCTTTCTTTCTCCCTCCCCCTCTCTCTAAAAATAAATAAATAAAATCTTTTAAAAAATTCTTGTGGCACACCAGTAAAAAATCGCTGGTGTAGAAGGTATTCTGAGTTTGACACCGTCATTCTCCAGTTACACCTGTCTCTCAGTGCAACAGTGGAATTGGTTACGTCAAGAGGTAATCAGCTCTCAGTGGTTGGAGATGTGTAAGCAGATGTTGCAAGAGTCCTTGGAAATGCTAGAAAGGGCAGAAATAAGATTAGATTCACTTATTGAGTCCTACTCCCTAGAAACTTCCTATGTGATAAGGTGTACAAGTTATGAACAAAGTCCTTGTTTTATGAGGTCATATTTTATTGGGGGGAAACAACCCCCAATCTTCCTTTCTAACCAGAGGTCTAAAATTCATCAATTTCAAATAATGCCAGTCTGGTTTGACAAAAAGTTATAATGATGATTCGGCAAGGACATGGGACACTAAGATATATCAGAATGAAAGCAACTGAGGCCTCTGAACATCACCCTGACAGAGAGGAGCCCTACCACTGGCAGCTGTTCTGGGTCATGAAAGTGGAATCTGAGGGAGGCTGGTTCAAGGTCTTTATTCTCCAAGGTGCAGCTTTTCCTGGCTGTTGCCTGTGGATGAGAGGCGAGGGGGAGAGGAACAGATACAGGCACCATAAGTTGCATATATGCACAAGTTATCAGAGATGGAAGGCGTCTTAGAGATGATCTCTTCTAACATTCTCATTGTAGAGATGAAGTAACTGAGACCCAGAGAGAAGTGCCTTGCTTGAAGTTACAATTAATGATCATTAGTAAGTTGCCATTAAAAATTTAATTTGTATATGTTGATAATGAGAACAAGAGTATTACAAATAAGTGTAAAAAGTATGGTTGATTCCAATTTATAGGGAAAATCATATGCGGTTATGTTTTGGAGGTGACATTACAGAGGTTTAACATTTTGGGGGCATACAGCCGCCCTTCCACATCATTCAATAAATTGGTCCAAGCAGTATCCCCCAGTGTGAAATATTCTGCTCCCAAAATACAGAGATGCTTTCCAAACCTTGGGCTTCTTTCTTGGTGGTAGGAGGTATGAGGTCTTTTACTTTGAAGGGGATGTCCCAGCGTGCCTAAAACCACCGAACCCCTAAAAACTTCACAGTTGGGGCAGGCAGGGCCCTGGAGTTTTGTGATATTTATCTCCTGGAAAGCCAGAGTCCTTGCCTCTTCTTTGTCACCAAGTCAAACTAATATGATGCCATCAATACAGTGGACCAATATGGCTTTTTTCTGGAATGTGCAGATGGCCTATGTATCTTCAGAATATTTTGTGACACAGAGTATACCTGTTGCATACTCTTGCCAATCTCACCCAGAACAAACTTCTGATTATCTTTCTTCTTGGCTATTAAGCATAATGCATTCGCTTAATAGCCAAGTAAATAGATCAAGAGACATACCATATAGCAGAGGCCATGTTACTATGTTCTAGCAAAGATGCCAAATCGAGCACAGCAGCTGCACTAGCACTACTGCTTGGTAGGTGTCAGTAGTCCACTCTCATCTGCCATAGTCATCTGCTTTTTACAAGGGCCAGACTCATGAATTAAATGGAATATGATCAAGACAACCTCCCCTCCATCATTTAAATCTTTGAGGTCAGTACCAATCTCTGTCATTCCCTCTGGGATGCAATGTTGGTCTTTATTTATTATTTTGCTAGAAGAGGGTATAATTTCAGGGACTTCCTCTTGATCTTTCAGTAGGAATCAATACGGGGCTTTTGCTAACTGCTAGGTAAGGCCATTCCAATTATGTACGCAAGAGCTGGGAAGATGACTCCCACTTGGTCTGCGGACTCAGCGGGATCACTGTGACAGGGATCTGGCCAGGACTCCATTCCTTTATTCCTTGACTCTCATATGCCACTTCTGTTAACAATAATGGGATTTGGGTCCCTGAGTCTCTGTGTCAGCTCAGATTCTGTACACAACAGCCCTTAAAGTATCTAGGTATTCCCTTTTCCCCAAATACTGGTACTACAGTTACCCAAAATCTGGAGGATTCACTACTATATATATTGTGGTATTTCAGGGTACTTCTCCAAGGGGACTCAGCCTTTCTTTCTTTAAAACAATAAAAATATAGGCTATTTATTTTTAAAACAATTTTTAAAATATTTTATTTGTTGATTTTTAGAGGGGAAGGGAGGGTAGAGGAGAGGGAGAGCAACATCCTGTGTGGTTGCCTCTCACGTGCCTTCTACCGGGGACCTGGCCTGCAACACAGGCACGTGCCCTGACGGGGAGTCCAACCAGTGATCCTTCGGTTCCCAGGCCAGCCTTCAAGTCACTGAGCCACACCAGCCAGGGCTAGTTTTGTTTTGTTTTAAAAGGTTATATTTTGAAACATTTTCAAACTTACAGGAAAGTTGCAAGAATAGTTTGAAGAAATCTTGTCTACCCCTCCCAGGAGTCCGATGCAAATCTCATCAAGAATGTCCTTCATAGCAAAAGGATCCAGTCAAGGACCCCATGTTGTATTTGCGTGTCTTGCCTCTACGGCCTCCTTCAACCTGCAACAGCTCCTCTGTCCTGACTCAGACATTTTTTTGATTACAGGTCAGTCATTTGGTGGAATGACCATCAACATGATGTGCTCAGCATTTCCACAGGGTTAGACCTAGGTTATACATTTCAGCCAGAACACCATGGAAATGGTGCTGTGTCCTTCTCTTTGCTGTATCATGTGGATTTGTCCTGTCGCTGTGGTCTTAATTTGATCAAACTCATGCCCACCATATATTTATGTCTTTGTGGACTCATTGATTCCTATTATTCATTGAGTTATAATTTGGTACTCTCCTTATTTATTTTGATGCTCATATAGTCCCAGTTTTTTACAGCAAGAGTCCTTTTAAGCTGGTTTCTGTGTTTGTTTTACATCTCCACCATTCTCTGAGCACCTCCTTACTTTCTAGAATAATAAGATGTTTTCAGGATCACCTTGTTCTTTTCTTACCCTAGTCCTGAAATCAGCCATTTTTTTAAGTAGTCTTACTTCCTTTAAATGGAGACTGGTATTTAGAAACTATTATTGTTTTTTCGAGCCCCACCCCTATATATCTGTGTGCATATGCATGTACATACAGATAAATGTGAATATTTCTGTATTTATGAATATGTTGAAAACCATTAGCTTACTCTTATACCTGTAATTCCAATTTAACACTAATTCAACAGGATCCACAGCTTTTCCTGTATTTGTTTGTATTTGCCTTTCCCAGCTGGGAGAAATGGGGCTCCCATTATCCTCCCTATATTCAATGATTTGCTGAATCCCCTTGAATAGGACCAATAACCTGACCCCACTAGGCCAGCACTCTGCTTGGACACGCCCCTCCTGCAGGCCCCGTTCCAGCCGCTCTGTGTCGCCCCCCTGCTGTGAAGTCCTTGCATGGGCTCGTCGGCCTCCCTTTCAGCTGATGGGTTCTGGGTCTGAGACCCGGCTCAGGTCTGGAAACTGGGTAAAGCATCTTGACACTCTGTGGAGGTGGCTGACCTCAATCTTCTGCTCATTCATTCTTGATTTCTTTTCATCATTCATCTTAATTGATCCCTTGCATGCCTGTAAATCTTTATTGTCCTGAGGAATACTGTGCTCTATTTTCCATTTTCGCAGAGTCCTCATAGTCGGGACCCCAGGCTGCTGTTGACTTTGCTGCCCATTGTGCTAATTAAGGTCACCCTGGCTCTGATGATTAATTTGGTCCCATCTACCCCAGAATTCTATCATCTCTGTTGAAACCAGGGAGCCCAGCTCTGTAACAGCACCTCTTCCTGCCAGCTCCCGCCTGCAGAGGATACCACCACTGAGTTTCCCAACTGTTTCTTTGCATCTGGGTAGAGGTAGCATCCTCTAGGCTGTTCTGAGGAACAGAGCCTGCACTGAGGATTCCTGTGCAAGTGATTAGTTAATGGAGTGTCCAGCAGAAACCTGTGAGAAAGTGAGGGAAGCCGAAGGGGCGGAGCTAAGCATGGGAATGGTTTCAGGTAAAGTCAAGTTTCATTTTGGTCTTGAGTATCCACTGTATTATGGAGCCTGTCCCATCTTGACGCAAGAAAGCAGGGTTTTTGTAACTTCCCTCTTGGCCAAGCATCTCAGGGTGAGGTGGCTCCATTCACCCAAATACAAGCCTTTGGAGGAGGTTGCAGATTTGAGCCATTATCGGTGCCACCTGGTAGATGGGTAAATGGAATAAAAACAACAAAAGGAGTCTCAGGGGGTCTGGACAGGTCACCAGCAGTGTTTGCTATAACAAGACAGACCTGAACCCTAGTTGACTCTGAATCTTCTTATTTTGTGTCTGAAACCTGAGAGCTGACCATAGCTGGAGAAGGAATCCAAAATATGGTGTCACTTTAAAAATGACCAACAGCTTCTACAAATATACAGTAGAATATTGGCCTTGAAAAAGAATGAAATCTTACCATTCGTGACAGCATGGATGGACTAGAGAGTATTATGTTAAGTGAAATAAATCAGACAGAAGAAGACAAATACCATATAATGTTACATGTATGTGCAATTAAAGAGCAAAATAAATGAATATTTATTTTCTACTCCAAATAAAATAGACTAATAGATATAGAGAACAGACTGATGGTTAGCAGGGCAGGGTGAAGAAGATGAAGGGATGGGAACTACAAATTGGTAGTCACAAAATGGTCCTGGAGATGTAGAGTATAGCATATGGAATATAGTCAATAATATTGTAATAACTATATATGGTGTCAGAGAGGTACTTGAAATATTGAGGGGGCCACTTTGTAAAGTATATAACCTCTATGTTGTGCTCCTGAAACGCATACAAAATAATATTGAATGTACACTGTAACTGAAAAATAAAATAAAATAAATGATCAACAGCTTCAAGTGAATCCTTAGTGCTGCCAGGCAGCTATGGTGCATTCCCTAATCTATTCATCTCTTGTTCTCCTATGACTATTCTATGACTTCCTCTTTCCTTAAGCCTCCGACTCCTCCATCATCCCCACTGTCAACTGATGACCTTAACTGGTACAATGGAAACAATTAGAAGAGAAATTCCTCAAAGCTCCACCTCTATACCTATTACCTACCAATAAGCAACTTTAACCACGTACCTTCTCTTCCTTACTGTTACTGTAGGTGAACTATCGCTCTTCCTACTGTTCACCTCATGCAGTATGAGAGAGGAGAGTTGGAGGGCGAGGCCCACCCAGATGGCACTGTCAGCTCAGCAAGGGCCACTCTTACCCAAGTCTAGGGATGGTACTACCCAGAGCTGGGAGACAGCAAAGGAAGAAATATCTTGGCCACTCTTTCCTGCTGGCACCTCCCATTGGCTGAACCAAGGAAGCCCATAAATTTAGTCAGTAGGAGGTAGTTTTCTGGGGCACGGAGAAAAGCAGAAAAGGGTGGAATATTGATGAGCAACATTGGGCAATAACCAGCACAAGTGGAATCTATATACTGATGATTCCCACATTTTTATCTCCACAAGAGATAAAACCTCTTAATTCCAGACTCATATATCTACTTGCCAATTGTATTAAGTAGTCTGTTGTTACTAACAAATTACCATGGATTTGGGGATTACCATGAATACAGGATTCTGGGGCGTTCTGCCCTGTGCTTAGGGAGGACCCCAGGAGACACAAGGGAAAAGAGGCTTTCCTTCCCGCCCTCCCCCATGTCTCCGCCCCTGTGCGCCTGCAGCCGTCCTCTGACTGCGGGACAAGTATGATCATTCTTCACAGATTTGCTGTGATGCTGAACCTCAGGTTTTCCAGAAGGGGGAGCTGAGAGAATAAGTGTATAGACGAACAAGGGGAGTACAGTGGTTACGGAGAGGATCCTGATTTTTCATTTTACTTCTTAGGGTCACAGGGGTCTCACACATCCGGGTGGACAGGTCCCACAATTTGGCTTAACCCAAATTAAGAGAATTTCCCCACCCCCCCGACAACTGGAGAAAACAATGTCTAATCAACTCAACCTTTCAGATCCTCTGAATTTTACTTACCTTTCCATCCTCAGTTACTATTTCTTGTCTCCTATTTTCGGGCATCATTCTCCCAAACCCCAACCATGGAAGATATGGGGAATGGGAATGGATCCCAGGATCTTGCCACACGGAGTCTGGCTGGAGCCGAGGATTCCTATGAAGGCAGCACTCCACAGAATTTATCTGCCAATTGGTGTTAACCAGAGAGGAAACCTCCACATGGTTCAATGCTTTCTAAGTAGTTCTTGTGCTTTTCTTAAAATCACCCTGTGTCTGCTTGCTTTCCCTGTTGCCATCCCTTGGGGTTGAGAATTGTATCTCAAACTTGGGCACCTCCTAGGATTGTTATGAGCATCAAAAGATAAGAAAAATAGCTGTTAAGAACTGGCTTTGTAAACAAAGGGCTATGTAAAGGTATGAGCTTCTGCTCTCAAATGTCAGCCCTTTCCTGAAGCTGCCCCAAGTTTGCACCTCCACCATCTAGGGCCCTAATGGAGCTCGGCCTCTGTGCTCAGCTAGCTGAGGCAGTGGTCCCTGGCAGCCAACATCTCTGCTCTCAGAAGAATCCCCTCTACTGCTATACCTTGTCCATTTCTGCATCTCTCAAAGGGTCAGTCAGAGTACTTTACCAATATTGATACCCTATACTTATTTATCACCTGTTGACGGGATAGAAATGGTTGTCCACTCGGCAGAATGGGCCATGTGATATCAGCCCAAATTCCAAGCCGGCTCTGAATAACAGAGGACAGGGCAGCATAGGTCTGAACAAAAGCATCACGTATCTGGCACTAGTTTGTGTGGCTGACTGGCCCACAAATCCTCCATTGTTCATGTTCATAACTACGAGCCTTCCCTTTTTGCTGGTGACAGATGCTGCTTTCCTGAAAAGGAATATTGGTTTTTGAGTAAATGATTTGAGAATGCCCCTACACCTGTCTCTCATGACTGGTCCAGTGGGGTCACGTGATCCTAGCAGGACCAATGTGCATGCCCATTGAGATTTTTCTAACTGGAGGTGGCAAAGAAGTTTCCTTTTCACTCTAGGAAACATTAGGGGAGAATGTTGTACCTGCAGTGATCAAGATTGTGAGAGCTACTCCTATCTGCTCCCGGGGGCTCTTTAAAAAAAAATACCATGGCCTTTAATATAATATCGAATGTCAACTGTAATTAAAAATAAAAAAAACTTTAAAAAATCTTTTATTTATTTTAAAATGAGTTGACTGTTTTCTTGTTATTAAGTTGTGAGCTCATATATTCTGGATATATCATTTAATAAATCTATGTTTACAAAATAAACAAAAAAATGCTGTGGCCAATGGAATTTATGTTTCTGAAATAACCTGTTTTGAGGTGGGCTGTAGGCACACCTAGGGGAGAAAATGTGAAGCCTTGTACCTGGCTTAAGTTGCCTGACCTATAGAAGTCACTCTGCTTGCTTCTGGATTTGTCTCAGAGGGAAGTAACCCTCTTTGGGAGGAGGGCATGTTAGGAGGAGCCTCCTATCCAGCCATCTTGCTCTCAATTATATTTCTATATTCTATCAATGAACAATTGGAAAACTAAGTAAGAAATACTGTGTACAATAGTATAACAAAACACAAAATACTAATTTGGCAAAAGGTGTTCAAGATTTATAGAGTAGAAACTACAAAAAGTTGCTGAGAAAAATTAAGGAAGACCTCAATAAATAGCTATATATACCACATTTATGAATTCAAATTCTCTTTATCTTCAAGATGTCAATTATCTGCAAATGAATTAATAGATTCAAAATAATCGTAGTCAAAATTTCATGAGGATTTTGATAGATGTTAGAGAAGTTTTTTCCTAAAACTTGTAGAGAAATGTAAAAAGACTTAGCTAGCTAAAATAATCCTGAAGAAGAAAAACAAAATTAGAGGATATATACAACCCGATAGACTTACCACAAAGCTACAGCCATCATAACAGCGGGTGTCGGTGTACAAATACACCAGAGGCCAGCAAACATTTTGTAAAAGGCTAGATAGAAAATATTTTAGTTTCTGTAATAGCTACTAAACTCTATTGTTCTAGAATGAAAGTAGCCACAGACAATACATAAACAAATGGGCATGGTTATTTCCCAATAAAACTTTATTTAAAAAAACAGGCAGTGAGCTGGATTTAGCCTATAGGCTGACTCCTGGGATAGATTGATAGAACAGATCAGAATGTCCAGAAATATTTCCATGTTTATAAGGATAGTTTATAAGGATAAGGACACAGGAGCTAAATGGCTCAATTGGGGGTGGGGAGATGTTTTTCAACAAGTGTGCTGGACACCTGGACAACTGTATGGGGAAAAAAGGAGATTTGACTCCTACCTCAAACTCTGCACAAAAATGCATTTGACATGGTTCATGCATCTAAAAGTAATTTTGCTCTTTTCTAGAAAGCAAAAATTATAATAGTGTTAGAAGAAAACATTGGAGAATACCTTTGCTTCCTTGGGAGTAGGCAAGGGTTTCCTAGAACGCATAAAGCAATAACCATAAAAGAAAAAAAAATTAGGTTTCATAAAAAGCAAAAACTCCTGCCCATGAAAAGATACTTTCAAAATGAATAGGCAAGTCCCAGACTGGGAAAAAGTATTTGCAATGCATAAATCTGACAAAGGATTTTTATTGAGAATACATGAAGAATTCCAACAAATCAACATAACAAGACTAACAACCCAGTAAAAATGGATAGCAAACCTGAACAGGCACTTCAAAAAAAGATATACAAATGGTCCAACGCACAGGAACAGATGTATCCTCTTTTAGGGGAAAAGTTGGGATGTTTCGGGTATAGGTGTAATACGTACATCATGTTAAGGAGAAGGGTGACTTTGCTTAATTCGCTTTATTTGGAATTATTTATAGTTTAAGGAGGTGTATACGGGTGCAAAGTTGACAAGGGGTAGACTGTGATGTGTTTGAAAGTGTCATCTTGTCAACTTGGCTAGGCTGAACTATGTTTCCTAGAATTCCTTTCCCTTCTGTGTATGCTCCTGGTTAAGGGGCACATCAAGAGACAATTTATACACGACTTGGTGGTTGGAAATGAAGCAGCAGCCATATTGTTTTCATGCACGGAAGGCTCATGCAACGGCACGCTCATCGCCTTGGTGTGAGGCAGCAGATGGGTCCGCAGCTGCTCCGCCTTCCCTTGGATCCTCCTTTAGTGTCTCTGACTCTGGACCAGGTGTGTGTTTAGCTCCATGAGGAAGGCAACCGACTTCTCCTGAAGAACTCTCATAGCATCAAAATGCAGGCACAGAGAGAGACTGACATGAATTCTGGTTGGTTATCCCGGGTTTTAACTCATGCTCCTGGGTCCTCATTTGCCCTGCCGACTTCAGGCTCTAGCATCAGACAAGCAGCAGCCTTGCAAACAGAGACAAGCAGCAGCTCAGCAAACAGAGACAGTTAAACCACATTTGAGTATATATGTATGTACGTATATCATCTCCTTACACTATATAAATGTCTTACATAATTATATATGTAAACTTCTATAAGTATTACTTCTCTGACGGAACCCTGCTTGATGGAGAATCACTACGTGAAACTGCTTCCTGAACTCTCTTTGGTTTCCTGCGGAAGGCTTCCTCCACTTTCTTCCACCTCAGCCATGTCCTCCAGAGCCCTCTGGAGAACCCGCTTGAGGGTCTGCTGCAGCTGCCACTGCTGCCTAAAGGAGCCAACAAAAAAGTAAATGATGGGGTTGGCACTGCTGTTAAGGCCAGACAGGACAAACCCAGTCACTGTCAGAAAGTATGAAAACGTTTTACTGCAAAGTTTCTCAACCCAGTAACACAGAAACCACTTGAAGCCAAAAGGCAGGCCACAGAGGAGGAAGACCAGGACTACCAGCAGGATGACCACATAGAGCCTGGTGGGCTGCAGCCGCCGGGAGCCGCACAGCCTGCTCAGCAGGGCCAGGCTGCACCCAGAGAGGAGCACACATAACAAAATCAGCCAGGCGAAAATGATGAAATCAAATGTCTGACACCAAGTCTGGTCACGATTCCTCATCAGGAAGCCACAGTAGCTTCCTTCCAGGACACTCAGCAGTAGGGACAGGGTCCAGAGCAGGGCACACATGACAGCTGACATGTGCTTCGGGCGGCGGCAGCGGTACCAGATGGGCCACAGGATGGACAGGCAGCGCTCTGTGCTAATGGCACAGAGAAAGCTCAGGCCTGAGATGTAGGCGAAGATGGACACACTGATGAAAAAGTAGGGGATGGATCCGGAGATGGAACAGGAGTGCTTGATGAATGATTGCAGGGAATGCACAATCTGGCAGCAGAGGAAGAGGAAGTCGGCTCCCGCCAGGTTGAGGATGTAGACAGAGAAGGCGTTCCTCTTCATGCGGAATCCCAGGAGCCAGAACACAACAGCATTTCCTGCCAGCCCGACCAGGGCAATGAGGAAGGCCAGCACATTTAGGGCCAGGGTTGCCTTGCCACATTTAGAGGGGGCCTGGTCACTTCCATTCTTTGCTGTGAGTCCAGTCCCCCAGGCTGTGACATCTGTACCTTTGCTCAGAAAATCTGCAGTGGTGACCCTCGGGGGGAAAAGAAAACAAAGAAGATTTGAGCCCCTGGTGTGATCACTGAGTCTCAAAGTCACCATGCCATGCGGCTATTACTGTCCCATGTTACAGGGGAGGGAAACGGAGGCTTGTAGAGGTCAAGACACTTATGGAAAGCCACACAGCCCTGAAGTCCGGGAACCTCGCTTCAAACCAGGTTCTCTCCAACTTGGAGCCGGGGCTCTTTCTATTGCAACACAGGCCGTCTACGGATGTGAGAAAACTCTGTAGTCCCATCATGCCCACCCCTCCTCCAGCTCCCACTCACTGTCCAGAGGTAATGTCATGTCCCCAGAATTTTCTGAAGAAGGAGGTCAAGGTCTGAGAGAATCAGAGAGACCAGAAGAGAGCTATGGACCTAAGTATTACTTCTGTCCTCAACTGGGATCTCCCCCTCAGCTGCATGAAGTCAGAAAGACACAGAGATGACCAGAGTCCACCCTCATGGCTGCTGGGCCCATTCACCACAGAGAAAGGCCATGCTTTAGGGACATGAAAGGAATGCGATTTGCTATGACAGGTGTGAGCATGGCTGGGACAGGTGGGCTCAAAATGGCTCAGTGTGTCAGCTCTGTGAAGACAGAAGCACTTTTTATCCCTAATGCCCTAGCTGTATGTGGCACATAGTGTGTTCTCAAGAGATATTTATTCGATGAAAGAATAAATGAATGAGGAGCATAATGACAATGGAAGATCTGAGTTAAATGTTAAAAAAAAAAAAAGAAAACGCAATTAAAGGTATTAAAACATCCATGTGTAATGGGTGAAGAAAATTTCACTCATCATGATTCTTTTTGTGGAGGGTCTGTGCGTATTTAGAAGAGTTACCTATGTATGCCCAGAAAACTTACCCACTGACAACTGATATGCATTTGAAGTAAGGACTCTACATGGCTTTGCTGAGCACCCGGAGTCATTTTGGTGCTCAAAAGAGAATGAGATTTGGGGCTGGGCTGAGCTGAGTACAGGGGAGCAAGTGAGCGTGAGGCCTGAGTGCCACCGAAAAGAGGCACTTGAAGTTTAGAAATAACTATGGGGGGCTATGAAGTGGGGTGCTGTGGAGCACACAATGGAAACCTACTCTGCTCCTTCTCCCAGGAGATATTTTGTGGGGTTTGCCTGGCTGAGTCAAGCGTTTCTGTGAGAGGCGTCTATGAGGGAAAATGGGACAGTGCAGGACTGTGGATGTAAAGAGAGATGCTCAAGCAAATGCGCAGTGGACCAAGAGAACCAGCTCACCTCTGAGGGCGTAAGAGCAGCTAGTTGGGAGTAAATCAGGTATCATCTCTGTAATCCTCTCAAGGCCCCTTTGGGGCGAGAACTAGTATTATTCCCATTTTACAGAGGATGGAATTGATTCACAAAAAAGATGAGTGTTGTGTTCCTGGTCTCACAGAGTGTGGATGTGAACCCGGCAGGGCTCCCTCAGGGTCTACACTTTTGACCAGCCCCATAGACCCACCACCCCCGTAGTATCGATTACTCCTGGACAGGGAAAAGGCAGAGAAGTAATTCTCAGGTTAAATTCAGGATGGCCGTCAACACTGTCGATTAAAAAAAAACAACAAAAAACAACAACTAACATAATCAAACTCCAGAAATACGGAGAGGAAAAGCAGTGAAATAGGGAAGAAGGAGAGGTGGGCAGACGCCAATTAGGAACAGACAGCAGAATCCAGGAGCCCTTTTCTGCCTCAGAAAGGCAGCCATTGCTCCAAAGTCCAGAGGACTCACATGGACAGGAGGCTTCCACATGGAAAGAAGAGACATCTTCTGGGCACAGGGAAGAATCAAGTACAAAATCATCCATTGTGTGTTCTCTTAGAAGGACAAGCTCCCAGAGCCCTGGTTGGTTAGAAAAGGATGTGGGAGGAAAACTAGGGCCTCTGCTATTCCCACTCAGAAAACTGAACAGTCAGTAAATCCGTTCTCTAGTGTGTCATAGGAGGCATCCTAATCAAACCGGAAACTTCCTAAGGACTGGGTTGAGCCTGTTGTTCACTCTTGCATCTCCAGCATTTTAGCACATGTCCTGTAGAGACCATCTGTTGTAATATCTTCATTCAAAACAGGGAGAAGATGAGGCCTAAAACGTCAAAGGGGTTCTCCTGAGGTCTCACCTTGAAGAGGGCCCTCCCCACCAGTCCTAGTCTCCTGGAGCCCTGCCTCTGGCTTTCCCACTCTTCTCTGCTGCATTGTTCATGATCTCTGAGGAGCTCCCGAAAAATCTTTATATGAACTCAGAATGTGAAGAGCAAACAGGGGGTGCAGAGATTGCCCCTGATGTTCATTCTCCTCATCCTTCACATAATGATTCTGAGAGTTTAAGACCAGAGAAAGGACCCTATTTCCTAACTTCTTGTTACTGCTGGCATCGTGTGACTAGGCACTGGCCAATGGGTGACGAGCAGAAGTGATATACACAATCCCCGGGCCAGGCTTCCTCTTCCCTTCTTTCTCTGTTGAGTGGCTGAATGCTGATGTGTCTGGGGGTCAGGGAGGACCATGAGGATGAGGGCACCTGTCTAGGGATAGGGAGATGCAAGCTGGAAGGAATGCCTTGGAGCCTCCAGTCCAGGTTGAATAAACTTTCTCTCTTGTTTAAGTATTTATTACCACAGGTTGCTATTAGAGGAACAATCTTAGACCCATAAAAGATGTGTTTTTCTTTTAAAACTACATACCAATGGCAAGGCAATTTTTTTTTTATGAATGTGGGTGATTGCTTTTTAAAAGTGAAACTGGAGAAAGAAGGTGCAAACAGAAGGACAAATGAACTGATGGAGATGAGATGAGAAATGATTTGATGATATTGAGAGAGAGGAAAAACCAGGAAGTAAAAAAACTGTAAGGAGGTCAAGGAGCTGTGAGGGATAGTGTACATTTGCTCTGAGGATCTCCTTTTCAACTTCTCTACCCCGTTTGGCATTCCAAGAAGGCGGCTTTTATGTACCTTATCAGTAGGCTGCTGTCCTTGTTCTGGTTAAACTGAGCTGCTAGGAGACTGAAGGGCAGAGAAGGAGAGATCTGGGCTTTTCATCTCTGGGCTCTGTCCCTGCAAAGGCTTCTCTACCACGCTGGTGGTCCTCTACTGTTGCTATGATTACGGCTCTGCTCTCTGTGTGTACTTGCTCCTTCCCTGGTCCCTTTAAGCCTCAGGGTGGGAACAGTGCTCCACTACTGCTTGCCTCAGGTGCTCCACCTGATGCATTGCCACATTCCCTTAAACCTGCTCCGTGGTCCCTCCTGAAAACTCCCCATTTATCCCAGTTTGGGCTGTTTACTCCTGGGACTCTGCCAGATCCACAAGAGAAAAAAAATTGAAAGCAATGAAATCTGGGTTATAGAAGTTTTGCCTTGGGAAGCAATGCTTGCATTTTATCTTGCTCCCTAAATTAATGTGAGTGGGAACTCTCTTTCCATGACAATAGATTTGAATTGTTGGAATGAAGGGCGGGCTATGGGGAGATATATCAGAAGAGAGAAAGGTTCCGGTTGACCCCATCTGCATCCCTGACAGTTGGAACTGCTGCACTCACAGATGCTAGAGGAGAGCTTTGTGTCTCCTGCCTTTCCTGAAGGATGCACCACAGTTCCTGCATGTAGCGCCCAAAGTGGAACCACGCGGATAGAACCTTAGAGCAAAAACTGTAACTGTCTTTGGACCTAAGTCAGTTGTGGATAATATTCTTACCTTTCTTCCATTCTTCTGGTCATAGGTGGAGAGCTGACTTGTGCTGAAGGGGAGAGTCTTTCTGGGGTAGAGTGATGCCAGAAGACACTTCTCTGTGCTCTAAATCAGGAGGCTTGTGCAGGAAATGGAGTGGAAGCTGATGACCAAACAAGGTTATCAAGATACTGGACAGACTTTGTAATTTCCTGTGCAGAGACTGTGGGCCAGGCAGAGGTCAGAGCTGTTTGAGACAAGATCCCTTACCGAGATGTTTCTCATCATTTGCCCCACCCACGTCCACTCACATGTCAGCCACTCCCATGCTACCCCATCTGGTCATTCTCTCGGTAAGTAATCACTGTTGTGAACCTGTAATTGACAACTGTGAGCCTGGGGAGCAATGTCAAGCAATGTAAGTTGGCATTGAGACACTTTAAGACTAAAGATTAAAGTATATCATAGAGTGAAAGTTCACTGTGGCCTAAACCACTTCCTTGTTTGTTTGTTTTAATTCTCACAGCAGTATGCATATATGTGTATAATTTATTCCCAAGTGATGGAGAAATACATACAAGGTAACAGTCTCTCCGAATCTCATTCTCCAGGGCCACCCATTTTTATTTCACTTATTATTATTAGCTCTGAACTCTAAACTTACAATTATATTTTCAATTTATCAGCACTGAGAAGTGGATCAGTTGACTTCCCTTATAAAATGTAAGCAGTTCAGCGTACATAACATATTCTTCTTTCCTCTTCCACTTCATGTAATTTCAAAATTTATTTTTATTTGGTGTAAATATTAAAAATTTGTCTTATCTCCTATGTTTTCCTTTCATGTGCTTCATGCTACAGTCAAATTAAGTTACTTGTTATTTTTTTTAAATGTCATTTGAATTAGAAACTATTTCCCTGGCTGATGTGGCTCTGTGGATTGAGTGCTGGCTTGAGTGCCCAAAGGGTCGCTGGTTCCATTCCCAGTCAGGGCACATGCCTGGGTTGTGGGCCAGGTCCCCAGTAGGGGGTGTGTGAGAGGCAACTACACATTGATGTTTCTCTTCCTCTCTTTCTCCCTCCCTTCCCCTCTCTTTAAAAATAAAATAAATAAAATTTAAAAAAGAGAAACTACTTCAAATATTCAAAAAGTTCTTCAATGGGCTGAATTGTCTCCCCCTAAATCTATATGCTGAAGTCATAGCTTCCAGAATCTCATAAATATGACTATTTGGAGACAGTCTTTGAAGAGATAATTAAGTTAAAATGAGGTAGTTACGGTGGGCATTTATCTAAAAAGACTGGTGTCCTTATAAGAAGAGAAGATTAGGACATAGACACATGCACAGGAGGAGACCATGTAAAGACACATGAAGATACCATCTATAAGCCAAGAAGAGAGGCTTCAAAACATAACAACACTTGATCTCAGGATTCTAGTCTCCAGAACTTGAGAAAATAAATTCCTGTTGTTGAAGCCACCCAGTCTCTGCTACTTTGTTATGGTAGCCCTCGAAAACGAATATAGACCTATGGTGTCCCAGGCATTATTTCAGGCAATGGAATATCAGTGTGAACAATAACCATAAACTAGAGCATGGCCTTTTGGCACTTATCCTTAAAGGTCTGGAAGAGCTTCCTCAGGTGGTAAATACAGACTGAAAAGAAGAGGATGTATGAAGGAGTCTTCATTTGTTAGAAGTCCAGAGGAGGAGTTGGATTCAGAAAGCCATATGTAGGGAAATTGATCAATGAGACATAAGTCTCAGAATCAGACCCAAATGCATATAGGAATTTAGTATATGACAAAATAATGTATGTTAAAGTAGTAGATGCAACATGAACTATTCTGTGACTGGAATTGAGATAACTGGAGGTCATCTAAAATAAAATAAAGTTGAAAACATACTTTATATGTGATGTTAGGATAAATCTATATGTAACCCAAATACTTAAAAATAAATAATGAAAATATACTAGTTCCTGGAGAAACCATAGGGAAATTCTTTTTTTACTCAATGTTGGGAAAGAATTTCAAAGTGTAACATGAAATTCAGGAGGCATTAAAGAAAAAGTTAATAAAGGCAACGACATACAGAATTATTTTTGTATGACATGAACCATCATGTTCAAAAGGTAAAAAACGAGTTGGGAAAATATTGGCAATGCATATCAAATTTCTCCATTTGTAAAACTTCCTGGAAAATGATATTCAAAATCCAACAAGCCAATAAGAAAATGGTTATATACTTCTGGCCAAGATGGAGGGGTAGGTAGATATGCTTTGCCTACTTGCACAACCAAAAGAAGAAGAGCAACAAATTTAAAAACAAAAACAACTAGAACTGTCATAAAATTGAACTGTATGGAAGTCTGACATCCAATGAGTTAAAGAAGAAACAGTCATCCAGACTGGTAGGAGGGGTGGAGATGGGCAGCTGGGGTGGAGAGGATGCGTGGCAAGGTGGCGGTTGGAGGACCAGGCAGGCGAGGCAGCTGGTGGACTGGGCAGGTGAGGTGGTGGCTGGTGGTCCCACATTCACATGTGGATAAACCAAGAGGATCAACTGGGCAGTGAGACAAGCCATGCAACCCAGGGTTCCAGCCCAGGAAAGGAAAGCCTCAAAACCTCTAGCTGTAAAAACCTGTGGGGGTTGCAGCAGTAGGAGAAATTGCTAGTCTCACAGGAGAGTCTGTTGGAGAGACCCACAGAGTCCTGGAACATACACAAGCCCACCCACCCAGGAATGAGCACCAGAAGGGCCCAATTTGCTTGTGGGTAACAGGAGAAGTGACTGAAAGCCAGCCTAGAGCCAATCAAGGGCATTGTTCCCTTTGGGACCACTCCCCCACACATAGCATCACAACCCAGCAATGTGAGTTGCCCTGCCCTGGTGAATACCTAAGTCTCCACCCCTTCCAAAGAAACAGGTGTGCCCAGACAAAGAAATATGGCATAAATGAAAGAACAGATCAAAACTCCAAAAATAGAACCAAGTGATGAAGAGATAGGCAACCTTTCAGATGCATAGTTCAAAACACTGGTAATCAGGATGCTCACAGAACTGGTAGAGTATGGTTCCAAAATAGAGGAAAAAGTGAAGGCTATGCAAAGTGAAATAAAGAAAAATATACAGGGAATGAACAGTGAAGGGAAGGAAACTGGGACTCAAATCAATGATTTGGAGCAGAAGGAAGAAATAAACATTCAACCAGAAAAGAATGAACAAACAAAAATTCAAAAAAAAAAATTAGGAGAGGCTAAGGAACCTCTGGGACAACTTTAAATGTTCCAACATCTGAATCATTGAGGTGCCAGAAGGAGAAGAGGAAGAGCAAGAAACTGAAAACTTATTTCAAAAAATAGTGGAAGAAAACTTACTCAATTTGGCAAAGGAAATAGATAGACTTCAAGGAAGTCAGGGAAGATCAGCGTCTCAAAGAGGTTGGACCCAAGGAAGCACACACCAAGGCACATCATAATTAAATTACCCAAGATTAAAGATAAGGAGAGAATCTTAAAAGCAGCAAGAGAAAAGGAGACAAAGTAGTCTCCTTACCTGCAAAGGAGTTACCATAAGACTATCAGCTGATTTCTCAAAAGAAACCTTAAAGGCAAGACTGGGCTGGAAAGAAGTATTCAAAGTCATGAAAAGTAAAGACCTACAACCAAGTTTACTCTATCCAGCAAAGCTACCATTTAGAATGGAAGGGCAGATAAAGTGCTTCCCAGAGAAGGTAAAGCTAGAGGAGTTCATCATCACCACGCTCTTATCATATGAAATGTTAAAGGGATTTATCTAAGAAAAAAAGATCAAAACTATGAACAGTAAAATGACAACAAACTCACAATCAACAACCGAACCTAAAAAACAAAAACAATCTAAGCAAACAACTAGAACAGGAATAGAATCACAGAAATGGAGATCACATGGAGGATTATCAATGTGGGTAGGAGGAGGATGGGGGAAAAGTTACAGGGAACAAGAAGCATAATTGGTAGGTACAAAATAGACAGGGGGAGGTTAAGAATAGTATAGGAAATGGAGAAGCCAAAGAACTTATATGTATGAGCCCCAGACAGGAACTAAGGGGGTGGGAATGCTGGTGGGAGGGAGGGTGCAGGATGGGGGGAATAAAGGGGAGACAAGAAATGGGACAACTGTAATAGCACAATCAATAAAATATATTAAAAAAAGGGTAAAAAGAAAATGATTTTAGGTAGGTCATAAATCCACAATTTCTCAAAATAAAAATGGCTGTTAAACATATGGAAAAATGTGAAAACAAAGTATTAATAAGATAGATAAAAATTAAAATTAGGCAGACATATTTTACTCACTGAAATGTAAAAGACCAAAAACTTTGGCAATGTACTCTGTTAGAGATGGTGTGGGACAATGCACTTTCACACATTTCTTGTGGGCATGAAGGTTGATTGAGTCCCCAGGGAGGGCTATTTTGTAACGTATACAAACATACAAATTGTCATAACTTTGTATATATATCTCTTGCACATGGAACCTTTAGGATAAATTCCAAGATGAGGAATTATAGGAAGGAAAAGTATGACAATTTGTATGTTTGTATATGTTACAAAATAGCCCTCCCTGGGGGCTCAATCAACCTTCATGCCCACAATTTTACAATTATTACAATTATTTTAATAATTGTAAAATAATTGGCAATAAAAATATTGGTAACGGTCAAAATGACCCTCAATACTGTACAAATTATAGTCCATCCATGCAATGGAATACTGTGTAGCTATATAAAAAGAGGAACAAATCTAATATGGAAGGACCTCCAAGATGTATTAAGTTAATTAAAAAACACAGAGTGCAGAACAATGTGCTTTTGTATGAGACGGAATAAATAAACATTCATATACATTACATGTATAATACATAATATAACATATATAATATATTCCTTTGCATACAAACATATCTATATATGCTTGCCTTAGTATTAAATAATTCTAGAAAGAACCTGAGAAACAAATAACTGTAATAATTGTAATTTTTTTGAGGAGAAGGCATAGGAAAGGGCCTGGAAAGGGAATGACAATATTCTCTTTTTAAAAAAAATTATGTTTTATTGAGTATACTATTACAGTTGTCCTGATTTTTCCCCTTTACTCCCATCAACCCAACAAGCCCACTCCCTCAGGCAATCCCCCCACCATTGTTTATGTTCAAGGGTCTTGTATATAAGTTCTTTGGCTACTCCATTTCCATACTGTACTTTACATCCCCATGGTTATTTTGTAACTACGTATTTGTATTTCTTAATCCCCTCACCTCCTCACCCATTTCCCCCCTCATCTGGCAACCTTCCAGTAACTAACTCTTCTCTTGCTTTTAACAGCCTCTCTCTATTTTTAACCTTTGGCCTTTTAATAATAATGTGTCTTGGAGTGGGCCTCCTTGCATCCATCATAACTGGGACTCTCTCTGCTTCCTGGACTTGCATGTCTACTTCCTTCACCAAATTAGGGAAGTTTCTTTCACTATTTCTTCAGATAGGTTTCCAATTTCTTGCTCTTTCTTTTTTCCTTCTGGCATCCCTCTGAGGCGAATGCTGGACCTCTTAAAATTGTCCCAGAGGCTGTTTATACTATTCTTAATTTTTGGGTTCTTTTTTCTTCTTGTTGTTCTGTGTGGCTGGGTTTTTTTTTTATTTTTTTGTTATTTTTTAATTTAATTTTATTTTTTTGCTTCCTTATGTTCCAAACCATTGATTTGCTTCTTGGCTTCATCCATTCTACTGTTGTTTCCCTGTAAATTGTTCTTTATTTCAATTAGTGTATCCATCATTTCTGACTGGGTCTTTTTTATGCTGGTGGGGT
Source organism: Pteronotus mesoamericanus (assembly GCF_021234165.1). Lineage (NCBI taxonomy): Eukaryota > Metazoa > Chordata > Mammalia > Chiroptera > Mormoopidae > Pteronotus > Pteronotus mesoamericanus. Next base: position 41,616,309 of record NW_026555277.1, on the reverse strand, counting down.
CCTCACTAAGTTCCCTGGTCATCCTTACAGGCAGTATTTCAAACTCTGCATCTGATAGATTGCGTATCTCCATTTTGTTTAGCTCTTTTCCTAAGATTTTAATCTCTTCTTTATTTCAGGCCATGTTTCTTTGGTTCCTTGTCTTGGCAGCCTCCCTGTGTTTGTTTCTATGTATTAGGTAGAGCTGCTTTGAGTCCATGTCTTGGTAGTGTGGTCTTATGCAGTAGGTGTCCTGTAGGGTGCAGTGGCACAGCCTTCCCTGTCACCCAAGCTGGGTACTCAAGGTGCACCCTTTGTGTGGGCAGAGAACACCCTCCTCTTGTAGTTGAGCCTTGGTTACTGTGGGCAGCTCAATGGAAGGGATTTACCCAGGCCAGTCAGCTGCAAGGACTGCTTGTGACCATTGACCACCAACCACTGCCCTCCATGGAGGATCAGCTGTGCAGGGGCTGGATGGTGGTGCTTTGATGTGGTTTATAGCTGTCCACTGGGTGTATTGGCCTGGTGTTTCCTGGGTGGTACAGGCCAAGGTCATCCCCTGCCTGTGTTTTGCCCAGGGGCCACCCTGCCTGAGCTGTAAAGCATCTTGAGATGGCTGCTACTTGTGCAGTACTTGGAGATTCCCAGGTGAAGCCAAGCTGTGAAATCTGGCTGCTACTAGGGCTCACTAAATTCAGCTGATGCTTGTTTGATAAGATTTAGGAGCCAAGATGAGCCATTTTTATGGAAAAGCAGCTTGGGTGGGCCTGTAAGTTGGGTAGGGTAGAACTTCCGTGGATCTCCAAGGTGGGTCACACAGTGTTAGGCAGGATGATGGAGTCTCAAATATGGCACAAGCCTACCGGCTCTGTGGAGTGAGGGCTCAGGAAAGGGACAATGGCCTCTGCTCGCCCAGATGCCAGACACTTCAGTCTCTCTCTGTGTACCACTGGTGCCCTTCAAACTGCCACTCCAGTGCTGGAGCTCAGAGGGAACGAGTCTGAGTAGGTGAGTCCATGCGTGGGTTTCCCAAGAGGAACTGCTTGGGGCTCCAGCACCCTTCTCCACCAACTCAGTCCCCGCTGGTTTTTGCAGCTAGAAGTTGTGGGGACTTATCTTCTTGGCACTGGAATCCTGGGCTTGGGGGCCTGGTGTGGGTCTGGGACTCCTCACCCCTGAGATATCCCTCCTGAATTTTTATCCACATGGGTGTGGGACCAGCCCATTCCACTTCTGCGCCCCTCCTACCAGTCTGGATGGATATGGTTTCTTCAATTCTGTAGTGGTCAGACTTCCATTCAACTTGACTTTGTAGTTGTAAGACTTCTGTTCAAATTGATTTCTGATGCTCCTGAGTGATGGTTGTTCTTTATTTTAGCTGTAATTTTGATGTGGTTGTGTGAAGAGGCGAGCCTTGTCTGCCTATGTTGCCACCTTGACCAGAAGCTGGGAATGACAATTTTCAATGTGTGCATCAAAAGTATTTTTTAAACCTGTGAATGTATTGCATTTTTAAAACAAAGAAAATACATTTAATGATATAACCAAGAAAAGGAAATAGAGATATAAAAAGGTGAGAAAGAAAGAGGGAGGGGCAGGGAGAATGACTGGAGAAAGATACAGACATAGAAGGGGGAGGCCTGGGGGAGGAGAAGGAGGAGAGACACAGATAGATATAGAAATAGAAAAGGGGAAAGGGATTGGAGAGGAGTGGGGATGGGGAGGGAGAGAGAACATGAGCAAGCATGCAAGAGAGAGAGAAAAGAGAGGGAGGGTGGAGAGAGAGCCTGGGAGGTAAGGAAATGAGGATAATGAGTATAGAAAACTCATTTAAGGAGGCTTGCTGTGAAAGAGAGAAATCAAGTTGTGGGTGGAGGGGAATGTAGACTTGGGTGGTGTTTTATGCCAGGACATAGGATAGCGTGTTGTGTATGATGTTGGGATGATCCAATAGGAAATGCAACATTGAAGATGTAGGTGGGAGAGGTAATAATTGTATAAAGTGTTTCTGTGTAGGGGCGGGGTGGAACCTGCACACAGGTGGAAAGGATGGTTTAGGGCAGCAGCATGCAGCTATTTCCTGGTGTGAGGGAAAGGCAGAGAAATGAGCTCAGAGGCAGGTGGAGAGATGGGGACATTCTCAGGAGGGCAACATCTGAGAGTGATAAAAGAGTAAAGAGAGGGTTTCAGGAGAGAGATGGTGTGAAGTGTTTTCCTTGAAGAGTGAGAGAGTAATTATGGAAAAGGTACATGATCACTCAGCTGAGCTAAGTGGATACTTGTGGTTTGAGGACATAAATTGAAAGTGAAACCATTGGATATGATGTGTGTTGTTCTCTAGCTCCCTGGGAACAGGCACGGAGTTAGTGGAGAGTTGGATTCAACCACAACAAAAGATTTGAACAGACATTTCACCAAAGAAAATATATGGAAGGCAAATAAGTACACAAAAGATGATTCATATCCCTAGCTATGAGGGAAATACAGAATTAAAACCATGATGAACTACCATTACACACTTCTTAGGATGGCTACAATTTAAAAATACCAATGATTTCCAAATATTGGCAAGGCTTTAGAAAAACTGGATCTTTCATACATTGCTGGCAGGAAGGTAAAATGGTACAGCTATGCTGGAAAACTTTTTGCATTTTCTTAAAAAGTTGAACATACACTTACCATACAACCCAGCAATCTACACCTGGCACTTATTTTAGAGAATGGCAAACTTACATTCATATGAAAACCTTTATACAAATATTCATAGCAGCTATATTTATAATAATTAAACTGGAAAAAACCCAAATGTCCTTCCACTTGTGAATGAAGATAATGAGTATAGAAAACTCATTTAAGGAGGCTTGCTGTGAAGGAGAGAAATCAAGTTGTAGGTGGAAGGGAATGTAGACTTTGGTGGTGTTTTATGCCAGGACATAGAATAGCGTGTTGTGTATGGTGTTGGGATGATCCAATAGGAAATGCAACATTGAAGATGTAGGTGGGAGAGGTAATAACTGTATAAAGTGTTTCTGTATAATAATTGTAATAAAGTAAAACAAAAGGTGGTATACATCCATACCACGAAATGCAACATAGCAATTTAAAAAATCAGCAACAATCTATTGATATGTGCAACAACCTGGATGGATCTTGAGGTCATTCTGTTAAATGAAAAAACTCAAAATGCTGAATACTATATGATTTCATTTATACAACATTTTGAAATGACAAAATGATAGAGATGAAGAACAGGTAAGTGGTTACCAGGGATTTGGAAGGGGTACAGGTCGGGTATGACTACAAAGAGTTGCCCAAGGGAGTTCTTTTGTGATAAAGAAACAGTTCCATATCTTGAATGTGGCTGTGATTACATGAGTGAATACAAATAGTACAATGTCCTAGAATTATACATAATATAAATGTGTGCATGCAAAAACGGGTGAGATCTGAGGAAGATGTATAGTGTAAACAATTTTATACTGTCCGGGTCAATTTCTTGATTTTGATAATGTTCTATATTTGTGTAAGATGTCACCATTGGCAGAGGCTGGGTGATGGGCATACAGGAACTCTCTGCACTAATTTTGCAACTCCTTCCTGGTTTATAATTAATTCAGAATGGAAAGTTTGTTGGACGACTACCTACATGGATATTGCAGTAATCAAGAATGAGGACAAGGTTTGTGCTGGAGAGCAGTTTGTGAACCAGGCACATAGGCCATGTTTACATAATAGGAATGTTTACATAATAAACATTCACAAAACCACCATTAAAATTAAACATATATTAACATTTTGTTATATTTGCTTCTCGTATGTCTTTAAAAATGAATAAATAAAATTTTACGGACACAAGTAAAGCCTCAATTTTCACTCACTGATCTCTTCAGAGCACCTGAAGTTGATGTGTATTATTCTCTCATAAGTGTAACAAGATGTTAAAAATAGTTTGATCGAAATATCAAGATACTAGCCCTGGCTGGTGTGGCTCAGTGGATTGAGCATCGGCCTGCAAACCAGGGATGCTGGTTTGATTCCCAGTTTAGGGCACATGCCTGGGTTGCGGACCAGATCCCCAGCAGGGTGTGCGTGAGATGCAACCACACATTGATGTTTCTCTCCCTCTCTTCTTCCTTCCTTTCTCCCCTCTAAACATAAATAAATAAAATCTTTTTTAAAAAATGAAGATACAAGAGATACTACATTTCAAAAGAGGTAGGAAATGACATGCAGAATTTAAACACAAGATTTCTGGTAACTGAAATCAAGATAGCAGAGGAGTGACTAGAAGTCACACTGACCTCCTCCTAGGACCAATCTGGAATTACAGCTAAACTGTGGAGAAATCACCTGGAACAAACAGCTGAACAATAGGGAGAGAGGAGCCTTAAAACCTCCGACAGACAGAAGAATCGGCTTTAGCACAACTTAACTGGTACAGAGTGCAGCAGAGACTTGAGAAGGTGGGTGGGACACCCATGGGCAGCAGTACCAGAAGGATATTGAAGCAGCCAGTTGGATCCCTCTGAGAAGCGCGGGGTCTAAACCATTAGCAGGGATCTCCAGCCTACAGCACCAGAGCCCAAAAAGTACACAGATAACAACGTGCTGTGAAAAGCCGCAGGGTTGCTCTCTGCCAGAGACAGGCAGCTGGAGATGCAAAGAGCCTTTTAAAGGGCCAAAACATAAATTTTTATTTGCAGCCACTTACCCTGTGATCTGGCAAAGGCAGGGCAGAGTGGGCTAGAGACACCTGAGGAAAGACTGGGAAAGGAGGCTTTGAGGAGAAAACTGAGAGAGTAGCCAGTGGGATCCTGATGCTGAATCCTCCCTCATACAGCAGCAGCCATCTTGCTCAGGCAGGCCACTCCCCTGAGGGGGCAGCAGCCTGAGAAGACACAATAACCATGCCTGTAGGAGGGACTCTGCCCTCCCCCAGGTGGTGTCTAAGCCAGCCTGCTGAGTGCAGAGTGACTAGATTAACAGCTGAGGGTGACAGCCACGGACAGTAGATTCTGAGAAGTCTCGAACAGACTGCCTAAGGTCAGAGAGGGTCCAAATCTGACATCATCAGAGGCAGATCCAGAAAGAAAAAACAGCAGTCTCCTGCCATAGAAGTTCACACCACAAAGTCAAGAAATCAAGACAGATCAATTTAAGAAGCAAAAGCAAAAAAGAAGAGTCTCATAAATAATGGGAAGACAAAGAAACAACCCCCCCTCCCAAGTCAAAGGGAAAGGAGGAATCCTCAGAAAGAGAGCTAAATGAAATAGAGGCAAGTAAACTCTTAGAAATTGAGTTCAAAACAACAGTTCTAAGGAAGTTCAATGAGCTCAGGGAGCTTAGAGAGAATTACAAAACACTACAGTGAAACAATGAGGAACTTACTGCAAACTATATCAGCATGAAAAAGAACATAGAAACGATCAATAAGAGAGAGTAGGAAATGAAGAATACAATTTCTGAATTGAAGAACACAGTAGAAAGAATAAGATGCAGGCTAGATGAAGTGGAGGATCAAATCAATGAGCTGGAGGATAAGGTAGGAAAAAGCTCCCAGAAAGAGCAAGAAAATGAAAAAAGACTCAAAAGGAATGAAGAGGCATTTAGGGAAATTCAGGACAAACTGAAATGTAATAATATCCATATAATAGGGTTACCAGAAGGAGAAGAAGAGGATGAAGTGTTAAAGAACCTGTTTAAAAAAGTAATGATGGAAAAATTCCCTAATTGGAGGAGAGAAAAAGTCACACAAGTCCAGAAAGCACAGAGGGTCCCATTCAAGAGGAACCCAATGAGGACCACTCCAAGACACATCATAATTAAAATGGCAAATATCAAAGACAAACAGAATCTTAAAGGCAGCAAGGGAGAAACAGGTAGTAACATATAGGAAGCTGTGATACAGCTAGCAGCTGACTTTTCAACAGAAACACTGCAAGTCAGAAGGGAGTGGCAAGAAATATTCCAAGTAATGAAAAGCATAGGCCTGCAACCAAGACTGCTCTACCCAGCAAGGCTCTCCATTAAAATGGAAGGTGAAATAAGGAGTTTCCCAGACAAAAGGCTAAAAGAATACACCTCCACCAAAACAGCATTGCAAGATATGCTAAAGGGACTGCTTTAAGAAAATGAAGAAAGAGTCTGTGAATACCCAGTTCCTTTCATAGCCACAGATAGTTGATAATACCAATATTTTAATACCTATTAATCTGATTGTTACAATGATGTGCTATTTTAATTGTTACTTTATTATTGGTTGAAACTAAACCTGTTTTTGTAGATTTTCTGCTTATTTCTATTGTTTTTAAAAAGCTTTAAATAACTTTTTGGTATTCTTTAACCATTTTTTGATTAAATGTTTGTAGAATTTTTTTCCCTAAAAAAACTATTAACCCATTTTTATATATGTTGCAAATACTTCCCTATTCTATTACTTGTCCTTTAATTTTTTTATATGTATATTACTGTGTAGTCTTAAGTGTTTAATATAATCATATTGTCAATATTTTACCTTATGGTTTCTGGGTTTGAATATTTCCTTCAGGGTAAGAAAAATATTATTTTGTATTTTCTTCTAAAACTCCTTAGATTTTACATATTGATTTTTAATTCACCTCAATATTTTTTGTATAATGTATGAAATAGGTCTCTATATTTGTTTTATTTCAAGTAATAGTGGTCCTTGCACCTTATTTGTTGAATAAGCCTTATTTTCCCAATTGATTTGAACTAGCAGTTTCATCATATATTACATTGTTAGATAATATGTTTATTTCTAGAATGCTCATTTTATTTCATTAATCTACTTGATTATTTCTGTGCTGGTGTCATGTTGTTTTAATTGCTGAGACTTTATTATGCATTTAATTTTTTAAATATTTTATAATGGATTTTGAGATTTAAAAATTAATAAATAAAATCAATCTACATTAAAAAAAAGAAAGAAGGAACTCCTACCTTTTGTGACAACATGGATGGAACTGGAGAATATTATGCTAAGTGAAATAAACCAGCTGGTGAAAAAGAAATTGATCTCACTTATAAGTAGAATCTAACCAACAAAATAAACTAATGAACAAAACAAACCACAGACTGAAAGTGACCAGAGGGGATGGGGAAGGACAATGGTGGAAAGAAGGGGAAGGGATTAGACAAAGAACATGCATGAATGACCCATGAACATGAACAACAGAGTGGGAATTGACTGTGGGAGTGGGGGTGTGGGTGGGATGGGTGGAGGAGGGTGAAGGGGGAAAAATTGAGACAATTGTAATAGAATAAACATGACTTAAAAAGTAAATAAGAAAACTTAAAACAATAATTCTGGCTCACTAGGGGAAGGGGGAAAGATTTGTGATAACTGGTTATCAAGTCTTATGCCATTATCTGTATCATAGCTATAAACAATTAGAGTTGAATTTTTATGTGAGGTGTAAAACATTTAGTTTAATTTAAAGATGAACCATCTCTCCTGCTCCCAAAGTGAACTTTTGCAGGCAAAAAGACTTGAGCTCAGAAGAAGCATTCTTTTGTTTCTCCTTCCCCATGTCCCCTTACCCTTGTCCTTGTTCCATCTGTTCATTGTTTCTAGATGTGGTTTCTGACCCTGTAGTTTTGGACACATCTCAGAGTCAGTATCAGGAGGCCAGGAATTTTCCTTTTTGCTTGTCCTGCTTCAGTGACCTTGCTGACTATGTCTGAACTTGACAGTATTGTAGAGTTGACTCCAACTCATTTTGCAAAACTTACGCCATCCTCTGTGACTTCAAGGCCATGACAGATATAGCTCATTGCTCACCACACTTCAGCCTATGATCCTTCTTAGTGGGAATCTAACAACCATGACCATATATTTAGTGTCATAAGAAATGAAACTTATTTGTATACTGATCACCATTTTCTCTTTTTTTTAATTAAACAAAAAAAAATTAATCCTCATTTGAGAACATTTTTTCATTGCTTTTAGAGAGAGAGAGGAAGAAGGGGGGGGGAGAGATGAAGAAACATTGATATGAGAGAGAAGCATAGATTGGTTGCCTCCTGTACACTCTGACCAGGGACAGAACCTGCAACCTTGGTATGTGCCCTGACCAGGAATTGAACTTCCAAAGTTTCTGTGTACAGGACGACATTCCAACCAACTGAGCCACACCTGGGAAGACTTGATCAATATTTTCTAAACAACCTTTGTACTTTTATTAACAATGCAACTATGAATTGCCTCTTTGCCAATTTTCATTTGTCCAGTTCCTTTTTATCTTTCTTTGTCTGTCTCAAAGTGTTGGTGTGGCTGACCAAAATGACATGGAGCACTTGCTTGGTAAACTGTAGAGACATCAGATGCTAAAGTGGGCAGGGTGGAGACAGGGTTCAAGTTCCAAGTATTTCAAGAAGCCTTTCCTGATCTACTTGCCACGACATACACACTTAGTAATGAGACCTTCTCCCTCTCCACTCCCATCTTTGTGTTTGTATCCTGGAAGGGTTCAGAACCAATTTACCAATATGATAGGCATGTGTAAGGAGATCTCCTCTTCCACACTCTACTGTAAGCTTTTGGAGAATAGGAACCAAATTTCATCTGTTTTTATAACATTGACAATCCGGTGCCCAACATATATTTTACTATCACACAGAAAGAGCATCAGACAACCTCTGTGAATTCCAGATAGCTGCCAAATAGAACTTCAGGTGAGAAAGGTATATGCTTATTATTATAGTCAGATGTAGAGGTATGAACTTCTGAGTCTCCCTGACATGCAACAGAATATACTTCCAGTTTACATCTCTAGTAAAGTCAAACCCCACCACCTTGTTCTGAAAACTGGTACCTGACCACAAATGGCATGCAATTCAGACCAGGATAATCTCATAATCTCACTATCTTCTTGGATTGCCTAGATTGGCCTTGTGATCCAGGATGCTGATGGAGTCAGCATGAGGCTCTAGGTTCCCTGACTCCAGATCCAGTACTCCAAATCTAGCACTGGCAAGTACTGCATTTCTGCTTATTCCAGGATTTCTGGATGCTAAAGTGGGCTGGGTGGAGACAGGGCTTCCTCTGCTGGAACACAGGGCTTGGAGATAAGTAATGGCCAACACCTGCATTCTAAGCACCTGTCGGCACTCTTCTTGAAAAATGTTTTTATGAATTGTGTATTGGTCGATGTCAGAGTGCAGCCAATGTGACGAGGAATGCCACTGACATCAAAATGACCAGTTGCCCAGGTAAATGCTAACAGCCTTTGGTTCAAAAGTGAGACAAAATTTCCCTACAGTGTTCCTCAAAGCAGTTCAATTGAAAGAATCATAAGACTCACAGGACTGAATCACACAAGAACCCTCAGTCTAAGTTGGTGTCATCACATCAAAGCATGCTGCCTGGTGCACAGGCGTCATGCACTGTTTTCCTTCCTTTTTCCACCACCCTGCAGTCCAGCAGAGGAAGCTCTTCCCTACAGCCAAGTTCTATTCCAGCATTTGGAAATGAAGGGGTGCATGTAGAATATAAAACCAGTCAAGTGCTGAACAGGGAAGAACATTGAATCAAGTGTTAGGCCACCTAGTTCTGATGGATATATTTGGGTTAAAAAATTGAAAACTGTAGTTAGTATCATTTTTCATAGCTACCTATAGTGTTGCCTGAGCACTCAGCCTTCATTTGTGAGTTCTCTCTGAATGTAAATGTGTGGGGCATCCTCACTCTCTGTGAAGATAGCCCTCTGGGTTGTCACACATAGTCATAGTGGATGCTCTCCATTTGCCTGCATTCTCTGAGGAATGAGTAACTGGTATCAGAGAAGAGTCCAGAGTTCTGTAATGAACCTAAGTTTCTATCAATGCACTGACATGACTATGAAAGGGTAATATGTTTTCACCCCTGCTCCTTGAGGGGACTGGCCATAAAACTGACTAAAAGTCACAGCCAGAAAAATTAGTACAAAACCTTGAAACTTACAGAGTGTTCCAAAACTATCTGTATGTGAATAAAAATGGTTTCCAAGATTTCTATTTTAAAATTGACACTGACATTGCAATGGCCAAATTGGAATTGATAGGACATTGTTCTAGACTCTATACTGGTCAAGATGAGAACTATAAACCATTCACCATTTCTCAAAGGTAAAGACCATGGTTTTCTTTACTGCAACCCAAGGCCAATTTGTCACCATGTTGTGGACAAATGCCACCAGAGGACTTTTCATAAACCTACTTTCCTGGACTGTTCTCATGCAGGTAAAGACTCTATCTCTAGCGATATCATTTTCCTAAAATCCAGAGAACCCAATGAGATTAGAGGATGGTCAACTAATTTATTCAAGCTTTTTACTTGTAGATTGCCCCCAATCACAGGATTAAACATGAAACCTAAGGGACTATATAGTCTGAAAAAAATAAGGAATTTTTTTTTTCTATTTGATCAGGCAGAAAACGATTCTGAATAAGGGTTGATGGTTTTGAACAGGGATTCTTTCCACTGCAATGAACATTGTAAAGAAAAAGTATTCAATACAGAGATTCATAGGAAGATCACATGACAAATGTATTGGTAATGTCCAGAAAGTAGGAGAGGTATAACTTTCAGACTAATGTTTCTTTTCTGAGAAAACTAGAAAATCCAGATTTAAAATAACCTACTTGAAGATACAGGGAAATAAATGAAGCATTCTGAGGCATGAGGCTGAGAGAAGGCTAGATAATTTGCAAGCCTGGCAGGGCAGCACTGAGTCCCAAAGCCACTTCTGACTGATCAGGGCAGAGGCTCTTCATTGCTGCCTTAATCTGCTCCCCGACATCTCCAGGGGCTCCTGAGGAAGGCTCCCTCCATGCTCATCCACCTCAGGGGTGTCCTACGGAGCCCTCTGGAGAACCAGCCTCAGGGTCTGTCGCCGTTTCCACCATCACTGCCTCCAGGAGCCCACGAAGAAGTAAGTGACAGGGTTGGCACAGCTGTGGACACAGGATAAAAGAATGACAATCAGGTGAAGATGAACGAATGCATGAATATCTTCTTGAAACCAGAATAAGAGGAACCAGTGGATTTCAAAGGGCAGGCTACAGAGGAGGAAGACCAGCACTGTGAGTACGACAGTAACAAAGAGCCTGGTCAACTGCTCTCACGGGGAGCCACACAGCAGCCTGGTCAGCAGGACCAGGCTGGACCCAAACAGAAACACAAATAACAAAATTAGCCAGGCGACAGTGATGCAATCCAATGCTGGACACCAAAAGTGATGTAAATCCCTATTCAGGAGGCCACAGTAGTTCCCTCTGAGGATGCTCAGCAGCAGTGACAGGGCCCAGAGCAGAGTACACATGACAGCTGACATGTGTTTGGGGTGGTGGCAGCGGTACCAGATGGGCCAAAGGATGGACAGACAACACTCTGTGCTTCTTCATCACAGGGACAGCCCCAGTGGGGTGGTTAGCTGGAGCTGCAGTGCACCTAGGCTGAGGTTACCACAGGTGTGTAGCTCTGGGGCCACCTCAGCAGGTCAGGTAGTTGGACAGCTGGTGGCAGCTGAGTGGGTGGGGGGCAACCCGGCATCAGGTGAGCTCTGGTGGGACAGATTAGAACTGGAGTTGGCACGGGCTGAAGTGTAAATTGTCCAGGGCACACAGGTCTTGGGCAAACGTTGTACCATGGCTGGCTACAGCAGGTGTGGGCCAGGGACCTCAGGCATGCTGGGATTGTCTTGCACGTTGGCTAGAGTGTTTAAACTGAGCTCCCAATCACCTGTGCAAGGGGAGTGGGAACATAAACAACGGTTCTCTCTGGTGCCTTAGATCCTGGAGCATGTCAGAACTGCCCACATGTTTAGCAGATACTTTAAGGTTAGTGAGTGTATTTCCTTATTGGGTAGGCTCAGTGCCTTTAAACTGCTGTTTGTTCACTGTGCCCCAGGGCAAGCAATACTACACATGGGCCCCTTGGAAAACCCTGTCCTTCTGCAAGTCCCCATGTCTAGCGTAGGGTTTCCACCTTTACTATGTGGTCCCTCTGTTATTTGTTGTGGAGAAGCCGTTCAACTGGCACTTACTTCTTCAGCAGGAATGGCTCTAGATGGGGCTGCATATTTAGTGTGTGTGTGGGAAGAGGGGAGTTCAGGGTGTTTCTATGCTGCCACCTTAGACCCACTTCAACCTCCAGGCTTTTTCTTTAGCACAGGAATAACACATACAGTTTTACATTGTCATCCCAATGGACATAATAGTGTATCAAATTAATGGTCAAAGTGTTCCTGAACCCTACTATCTGAAATCAATGACTTGCTTCAGTTTTTCTTCAAAATTCTTTTATTAACTATAATTATAGTCTTGAATGACACACTTATATTGTGTTTTTAATTTTTCATTACTATCAATTAATTTCCCATATAAGATGTAAAAAAATTAAGATTGGCTGATAATGATCAGACTGGCAATATATGTAACTGTGATTAATATGTTGAGAAGTTTAATGAGAAATCTGGACAATATGCAAGAGCAGATGGACAATATGAGCAGAAAGATGAAACCTCTAAAATAGCAGAAATGCTAGAAATCAAAACATTATGACCAAAATGAAGAATGCCTTTGAAGAGCTCATCAGCAGACTAGATAGAGGCTTTGTAGACTCAGTGACCCTCAAGATATGTTAATAGGAACTTGACAACTGAAAGGGGAAAAGAATACAATACTGAAAAAACCAGACCAGAATGTTCAAGAGCTTGAGATAATCACAAAATGTGTTACATGCATGTAATGGGAATATCACAGGAGGAAGAAAGAGGACTAGGAAGAGAAGAAATATCTGAAGTAATAATGGATGAGAATTTTCTCATTTATTGAGAAACACCAAACCACAGATTTAGGGAGCTTGAGAACAATAAGAAGGATAAATACAACAAACAAACAAACACGCCTATGTTTTCATTTCATTTTTGGGACAGAGAAATTGTTCTATATGATATTATAATGGCAGACACATGACATTTTGCATTTGTCAAATCCACTGATCTTTGCAACACAAAGAGTGAATGCTAATAGAAAATAGAAACTTCAGTTTATAATAATGTATCCATATGGGAGCATCAATTTAAACAGATGAGCCACATTAATGGAAGATGCTAGTAATAAGAGAAACTGTGTGGGAAATTGAGGATGGGGAAAGGGATTGTATAGAAAACGTTTGTATTTCCTGTGCATTTTTTTCTTTAAATCTAAAAGTGCTCAAAAATATAAAATCTATTAAAATGAATAGGCAAATCTACAAATTGATAAATATTTACAATGCAAATAACTAACAAAGGACTCATTCTCCATATATAAGAGTCCTACAAATAAATAATGAAAAAAGACAACACAATAAAAATGGGAAAACTTAAACAGACACTTCAAAATATCGAAGTAACCTATAGTCTCATGAAAAGATGCTCAATCACTAGTCATTTAAGAAAGGCAAACTGAACCACAGGCAGATACCACTTTGATTCCATCTGAATGAGTAAGAGTCACAGACTGGCAATGCCATGTTTTGGGGGAGAATGTGGGGCAGCTGGAACTTGTGTTTGTTGCTGGCAGGGATGTAAAGCAGCACAACTGCTCAGGAAAAGTATTGGGCAATTTCTCATAGAGTTTATGATATATCTTTGTATGACCCAATGATTTCTTTTCAGGTTGTATATCCAAGAGAAATGAAAATATATGTCCAGAAAAAGACTTGATGAAGTATGTTCACAGCAGCTGTATTCACAATAGCCCAGAATGGGACGCTACCTATGTATCTGTCCAGATAAAGACAACCTGTGGTGCACACGTGCAATGAAATGGTACTCAGATTTGTGAAAGGACAGACAACTGATATATGCAAAGCAATGATATGAGTAAATCCCAGAATACTATTCTGAAAGAAGAAAGGAACAAAAAGTACATTGTTTTTTCCATCTTAACCATATGAAGTCAAAGATCAGGGAAATGAACGTTTGGCGGCAGCAGTAGGAGCAAATGTTGTCTCTGGGGCAGGAGGAATGACTGGGAGGGACATGAGGGAAACTCTCAGAGGTGATGCAACTATCCCTTGATGGGGGTTTGAGTCACATGGGTGTACCCATTGCCAAAATTCACAGAATCATGATCTGCACAGTCACCCCTTTCTTAATTATACCTCGATTAAAAATGTTTAGAGGATTCAACATTTAAACTTAATATATTTATTTATAGAATACGTGACTTAAGAATTTTTCTGTAAGCAGATTAATTGATGCTGAGAGCTCTTTGGATAAAAGGAAAATCTGACCTAGATCCTGTCCCAGGAGAAGAACATGGAGTCAAATAACACCCCTTGCAAACCGGCCATGAGGGATTAGAGAGCATCCGGAGAGGGAGAGTCAGGGCAAGGGCAAAGGACAGGACGAGAGGGAGTGTGTGGGATTCTCAGAGAGCGTGTGAAGGGAAACACGGGTAGACAACATACCTCAGATCTTAAATACGCCCTGACGCTTATTTATCTAGTTATAAGCTAACTTCACACTGCAGAGTTTGAAAATGGTAAACCAATAAACTTAAAGCTGGTGCCTCAAGTCAGGCAAATGGAGATTTAGCACAGACTTGACTTGAAAATCATTGTCTGCTCTTACATTAGTTTATCAGCCAACATTTAATGTGCTAGGGAGCTAGTCTAAGGCCTGCGAAAATGAAGGAAGACCGCTGCATTAGTGCTCAACTGAACTTTAATTCTTTCAATTTATAGAGACAGACTGCAGGGGAGGGGAGTGACCACAGAAATTTGTCAAAAATGTCATTTGCTTGTTGCTTCTATGAGTACACTGGTGAAAGAAATTTAGAGTTTCCTGCACTGCTTTCATCTGGTGCAGGATTATTAGGTTAAGTGTTTTAATTCTGGGGCTAGAGGACAGACATGTTAAGAAAAACTTCCAAACTGATACAGAGAAAGTCATATCTCATATTCACACCTCACTGAGCAAAGCACGACTCTGAATCAGGACGCCAGACTGCTTCCCGACATCTCCAGGGGCTCCTGAGGAAGGCTCCCTCCATGCTCATCCACCTCAGCGGTGTCCTGCAGAGCCTTCTGGAGAACCAGGCTCAGGGTCTGTTGCCGCTTCCACCATCGCTGCCTAAAGGAGCCCACGAAGAAGTAAATGACAGGGTTGGCACAGCTGTTTACACAGGACAGAAGAATGGATATCTGGTAAAGATGAACAAATGCATGAATATCTTCTTGAAACCAGAATAAGAGGAACCAGTGGATGCCATAGGGCAGGCCACAGAGGAGGAAGACCAGCACTGTGAACATGATGGTCACATAGAGCCTTGTGGGCTGCAGTCGCTGGGAGCCACACAGCAGCCTGGTCAACAGGGCCAGGCTGGACCCAGACAGAAGCACAAATAACAAAATTAGCCAGGCTACAGTGATGCAATCCAATGCTGGACACCAAAAGCGATGTAAATCCCTATTCAGGAGGCCACAGTAGTTCCCTTCCAGGATGCTCAGCAACAGAGACAAGGCCCAGAGCAGGACACACATGACAGCTGACATGTGCTTGGGGCGGCGGCAGCGGTACCAGATGGGCCACAGGACAGACAGACAACGCTCTGTGCTGATGATGCTGAGAAAGCTCAGGCCTGTGATGTAGGCAAAGACGGACACAGTGATGAAAAAGTAGGGGATGAATGTGGAGATGGAACCAAGCAACTTGATGAGTTTCTCCAGGGCATGCAAAATACTGCAACAAAGTAAGGTGAAGTCAGCTCCTGCCAGGTTGAGAATGTAGACGGAGAAGGCATTCCTCCTCATGCGGAAGCCCAGGAGCCAGAGCACAATGGTGTTTCCTGCCAGCCCGACCAGGGCAAAGATGATGATCAATAAGTTCAGGATTATGATCTTCATATTGGAAGTTAGAGGATGGGGCTGTTCACCTGCACTTATTGGTGTGAGTTCTGTGCTCCTGGCTGTGACAGATGTATTCATGCTCGGAAACTCTCCACTGGTGCTACTGGAATAGAAACAACACTTGAGCACCAGGTGCATGAGCACCCCACTACTGGGGATCACTGTCTGAGCTAAAGAGGAGGGGGATGGAGCTTTTAGTAGTGGTTAAGACACTGAAGATTTCACAGCCTTGGAGTCCTGGGACCTCAATCAAAGCCAGTTTTCTCTGTTTCTAGATACTGGGTTCTTTCTAGTGCAACACAGATCCTCTACTGATATGGGAATAATCTATGGTCCAAACACCTTCATGCACAGTCCTTGGCCACATCACATCTGCAGGAGGCAGGAGGAGAAATATCTGCACAGGTGCCTGAGATAACAAGAGTCTGATCTCACATTATTCTGCCCTGGGACTGAGATATCCTTTAAAGGGCTGGAAGTTGGAATCCGCAGGCATGACCTCTGGGCTTTATCAGTGACTACAATGTCTATCCCCCAGGATGAAGATCAGGAGTTAGGGCTATAAGTGGAACACATCCTCTTGCTCTGAGGGGTGTTAGTGTGGCCAGGCCTCTTGTGCTAGAGATGGCCGAGTGTGTCATTTTTATGAAGACAGGAAGCACTTTTCTCCTGTTGAGTGGTGGTCCAGCTATGTGTGGGACACAGTTGAAGTCATTCTTATAATTGGTTTCTTTCTGGAGTAGCAAAAATCATAAACATATAAAACTTATCAACCATATTGTATCACCACCTTTTTAAACGTAAACTACATTGAATTCTCAGGACACTTGTGATGATAGTGTGAGATTATTCCAAAGAACTGATATCCAATAGAGGTGCAGACACAAACAGTCCGAGGAGATACAGTGAGATCTTGAGACAATCAGAGAGACAGAGAGAGAAAGACAGAGAGAGAGACAGAGAGAGAGAAGGCGGGGGGAGAGAGAGAGAGAGAGAAAGAGAGAGAGAGAGAGAGAACAAGGAAAACCAAGAGTTAGGAGATGAAGGGAAGAGATGTATTTTTTTCCCATTTGCTACTAAATCTCATTCCGATCTTCTCTACCCTCATCTGAGTGATGGGGTTCCACTCTGTTTGCCTCACTAGTAGGCTTCCTTTCCCTCTGGCTCCTGGCTGCTCTCAGGAAAGAGAGACACTGACAGGTGATGGGAGGACAGGAGGAGGGTGACTAGGGTTGTAACTTTCTTGCTCTCAGCTTTAGGCTGTGAGTTGGCCAAAGTGGTGTTATTTTACCTAACATAGTCCCTATCTGGTGGCTTTTCTTAGAGTCACAGTGGCAACCATAGCTACAGACACAGCCCTTCTTGAGTTTTGGTAATGTAACTTTCCCTTTAACCTTCAGGATGTGCAATGACAACAGCTCTTACTATGATCTATATTGGAGTCCCCTGCATCCCTTATTAATTTCCCTTAGCCTTGCTCACACCTTTATACACAGTCCCTTCACTACACTCTTCTCATTAACCTAATTCATTGAATTGTGCCCTGTAGATTCTCCTGGGACAAATGAGATAGAGGGATACAAAATAAATGATGAAAAACTCCCAAATCTCTGAACAGTAAACTAATCAGTGAAACTCTGAGGTTATTAACAATAATTTAGTTTTGAAAAAAAATGTCAGTGAAACAGAGGGAACCTGGTGGGCCCCGTGCGGATCTCCCGTGGTCTATGATAATAGCACCCAAAGCTTCCCTGAGGGGTCTTCCTGTCTCTGGATTCCTGCTAATGGATCCCATGGCTCCCTGCATCCCCCACCCAGGATGCAATTGTGTCCCTCTGGACTCAGAGGGACAAAACAAAACTGCTATTGGAAGAAGATAGCTCTGAGCCAACTCTTACCTTACTACCACCTTGAAGTTGAAGGGTGAGAGCAGACAAGGGAGAGCTTCCCAGGGAGTGCTGAAAACCAGTGGATGCTCTTCCAGCCCCTGGATTGGAGGTGACTGCAGGAGCAGGAATGAACCCTGAAGACCAGAAGAGGCTTATCAAGATGCTGGACAGCCCCTGTGATTTCCTGCACCAGAGGGGCAGTGGCACATAGATTCAGGAAATGTGAGACAAGGGCCTCACGAGATGTTTCTCAGTTGCCCAACTCCAATGACTTATCTCTTCCTCTCTGCTTCTTACACCTCCTGCTGCCCCTCCCTGTGAGCAATGGCTGTCCTGGAGCCAGCTGCTGTCCACTGTGGTTCTCTGCAGGAAGCCCAGCCACCAGGCAGTGTGTCCTCCATAGTTGAAGAGAAGTTTGCTTAGCATTCAGAGCCCTGAATGGCCTGGCTCATCTGACTTTTTTCATTTACTCACAGATGTACTGTACACACATTAGTTTATTTCAGAGGACACCAGAGTGTGTGAAATGAAATGTAAAGGTTTTCTTAATCTTGTTCACTAGAGCAACTGATGTGTACAATTCCCATTTCTAACTCTTTTCCAAGTCATTTTAGAGCTTAGCATAATAAAACTACATTTCTAGTTTTGATTTGTCAAAATCAACAAATCTGTATATTATGTTTCCTTATAATAGATAAGGAATTTAGCAAACTGCATGCACACTACTCATACATTTCTCTACTCATGTTTGTTAGCTATATTATTTTCAGATGATTTAGGGACAACCAGGATTTTCACCCCTAAACTCTGATGACTTCCTTTCATGTGCCCATGCTGCAGCCAAATTGAATTATATGGCATTTCCTTTAATGACTTAACTATAAAGCATTGAAAACAATCAGAAAAACATATTCACTCATTTCTGCATCTACCCAACTCTTCTGTGTGCCTATGCTGTGCCCAGTACTGCTGCAGGCAGGGAAGATGCAGGGATGAATCTCACAAAGGACTATGCTCCTACATTCCAGATGAGCTCGGTGAGCTCACCCTGGGAGCAAGTGTTGCTGGAGAAGATATTGAATCTCAGCATTAGGGTCTCTGCCCTCTAAACCCCTGTAGAGGAGGAAGACCCAGCCAATGCAGTCATAAGAAGCACCTAATGAAGGAGGGGGTAAAGGAGGAGATAACAGTATCCTGAAACTGAACTGTGATAGTAATTCGAGAAGTTGGCACTAGCCTCTGTCTGACTTCATAGACTGAGTAAGATGAAGAATAAGAATTAGACTCAGGATATGCAATGTAGAGTCATTGCTGATTGTGACAAGGCCAAAAGTGGGTTTAGGAGAGAATGGCAGGTGGTGTGATTGTCTTTCTGGAAAACCCACATGATCAACTGATAATCCCTACAGTGAGAGACAGCTCAGAAAGATGACTGGAAACAAAATTCCTTTACGGAAGTCAATAGCTTTCTTATTTATTAAAAATATTAGAACATAGAGTAAAACAAAACCTCAACCAATTCTGGAGGAAATAGAATGAAATCAGAATTGAGCAACTCTGATAGATATTAGAGGCTATTGTAAAGCAACAGTGAAAAGAACAATCAGGTGCTAACATACAGACAGGCAGAGATATCGATGGAGCTGGGTAGAAAGTCTCAGAAATCAAAATATGTGCATAGGGAACTTAAACTATTGTGAAGGGCCAACTTTAGAGTGGGAGACCTGGAGACGAAATATTTAATAAATGTTATGGGAAGCTGAGAAGCCATCTAGAGTTAAACATATCAAGCATTACACCTCACATCTTCCACCCTGTTAAATTTCAAAGGAGCATATATTTAAATATGAATAAGAAAATCATATAAAATTTAAAGATAATAAGAAAAAAATTTAACCTTGGATTGGAGAAGGTCGTCCATTTTTTAAACAACTAAAAAATTTTTTTGAATTTTTTTGAATTTTTTCAAATATATTTGTCTCTGCCGACCCCCCACCACTTTCCCTTGCCCCCTCCCTCCTTCCCTCCCTCAGCTCTTCCCCTTTGGTTTTGTCCATGAGTCCTTGCTATATGTTCCTTGACTTTTAATTGTATTTTAGAGTGAGGGGAAGGGTGGGATAAAGCAAAGGAGAGAAACATTGATGTGAGAGAGAAACATCGATTGGCTGACTTCAGCCTTCTGCAAGTGCCCCAGTGGGGACAGAGCACAGAGCCTGCAACCCAGGCCTGTGCCCTGACCAGGAATCGAACCGGCAGCCTTTCAATTTGTAGAATGATATACAACCAAGCAGCCATGCCAGTCAGGGCAGGAGAAGGTCTTTCTAACCATGGAACAAAACTCAGAAACTTGTAAGTGAAAATACTGATTTAAACACTATGAAAAATTAAAAAAAAAATATTTTTTTTTTTTTGCGTGGGAAAGGCCCCATTAGCTAGTCAAATAACAAACTGAAAAAATATTTATAATGCATATCTTGGATGAATTAATAATATAATGTGTAGTGTATCTATCTATATCTATATCTGTATCTTCTGGACGTTATTTAAAAAGATCCCTAATAACAAATAAGAAAATGACCATGTTGTATCCTAGGTAATCTATGTTTCTTAAACATGACAAAAAATGCTAAAACATATACATGATGACAAAGGGTAATTGAAACTCAACTTAGATATTTTCCCCTGCAGATTTTCATATCTCCCATAGGCCTCGTACCCTGTGCTTCGGAAGAGCATGAAGAGAGTGGCACTGTCCTGCCATCGGCCGCCCCAAGCAAAACTGTGCCTGAAAGGGAAGCTGCTCACGTGAGACTTTTTCCACAGACCCACACTGGTAAAGATGCTGCCACAGTGCTGCAAGTTTCGTTAGGAGGGTGTAAAATCTTCGTCTCACCAGAAACAGGACTCTAATCTTCCTATTTTTAGAAGATTTCATCAAAAAAATTGGAACAGAGGAGAAACTTCTTTGATACTGCCCAGATACGTGACCAATTCTCTCTTTTATGCCTTTAAGCATGTTAAGCAAGGCAATATTATAATTCTCTACCTGATAATTGCATTGCTAATGCCTATGCATGTTCGATTTTATGACCTTTTTTTTTTATCACTTTGATACAGTGCCTCATTTCTTTGTGTATTTGTGATTTTTGATTGTGAACTGTTTGCTTTTCTCGGGACTTTATTTGTGGGAATTCTTTGAGTCCTAACTTATAGCTGAGTTCCTCCAGACAAGACTTGTGTTTCCTTTTGCTAAATGGATTTCCCGGCATGGCTTTCATCTACCAGGCTGTATCTAGAAAACATAGCTGTCATTTTTAGTTATAAGGAAACCACAGGTTTAATGAATTGGGACAGAGTGTGATACTGACTTGAAGCTACACATTCTCAAGAGAGAATTTTTCTTCATCCACAGCCAAGCTCGATCAAGGAATTTCTTGAAGGGTTTTTTTCCCCCTCAATAGTGATAAAGTCACTAAAGGTTTAGTCTTTTTAGGTCATAACTTCTAATGGAGCACTCCTGTTAGAGTTTTCACCTTCAGGTTGTTCTAAAACTCTATCTTTTGTCCCTGCCAGACCATACAGGGCTTGTACAGGATAAGAAATATGAATCTCCATGGGAAAGCCAAGGGAATCCATAAGAGGAATTTAATAAGGTAGAAACTTGTTCATCTTTGTGCTTCAGAATCGTCCCTGAGGCTGCTAAATAGATAATACAGAGAATACAGATGAAGCTATAAATATCTATGTATACATCTACATAAAAATAATTGCATGGATATTTTGACATATGAACACAAGTATTACAACTATTTATGGTGCTTTGTAATAAGTAGTATATTTTCAATTAGATAATTATTAATCGTGGAAATTGTTAGCTTCAGTTTCTCATCAGCAAAATGTGTTGTGTTTTTAAAAATTATTATTGTTATTGACCTTAGAGAGAGAGTGATGGGGAGAGAGATGGATTTGTTTTTCCAGTTATTTCTGCATTCACTGTTTGATTCTTGTATGTGCCCTAACTAGGGATTGAACCCATAATGTTGACACATTGGGATGAGCTCTAAGCAACTGGGGCCAGAGGTGCATTTTTATTTGTGATGAAACTAAATCTAAGAAATCACTTGTGCCAGGGAGGTTTCTCTCCCTTACTACCTGATCACTCCCCTTGGAGCTGTTTTGTACCAAAGAAAATGGAGACCTCAAATAAGGCTCCCTCTGTGGCTGAACTTGATTCCAGGACGGCTATCAGTGATCAGGTCCTTAATGGTTTCAAAACCTCCCATTTTCATCACTATGATGCACTCATCAGTCTAGGTCTCACTCCAGGGCCCAAACACTTGTGTTATGAATGCTTTCCATTAGGTTTGAGAATGCAGGGCAGGGTCATTCAGAAAGTCCCCATAAAGAACTGCTCTGTCTGTGGAGTGAGTGTGAAGTGCGCATGTGAGAGTGTGTGTGAGTGAGTGTTTATGTGTCTGTGTGCGTAGCAGATTTTACTACCCAACCTTGCACCGATCCATTTTGGGGAGAGTGCTGCTCATCCCTGTGTCTGGGCCTCTTCTCATTCCACTCCATGCGGCCATCAGCAGCCCCTGAAAGTGCAGCAGATGCAATGAAACCAAGAGAAAGAGTCTATCTGAATGATGTTGTTTGATCTCAGGATTCCACTATGCTTGAAGCCAGCTTCCTTTGTTTATTTGTTCACATTTTTCAATTTAAATCCTTATTTATTTTCAATTATATTTGAAATACAATAGTAGTTTCAAGTGTACACACTAGTGATTAGATTATATAACTTGTTAAGTGATCATCCTGCTAATTCAATACCTATCTAACATCATACATAGTTATTAAAATATTCTTGACTATATTCCCTATGAAGCCAGCCTTTTTTGCAGACTCATTTATTTGAAATAATGTTTCATAACTGTTAAAATGAATTTGGGCCTGTCCTTGGCTCACACAGCCACAAGCCTATCCATATGAAAGCATTTATCACATAGCACTTTAAACGTCTCAGGATATATTTCTCTCCCTTTGCTTGGAGGGTGCTTTGATAATAATGAACACGTCTTTGCATCCAGTGCCTGGGAGAGTGCCTGGCCCAATGATCAGCAATTTTTTTTAAGTGCATGCATTTGTATCTTCAAACATGAGTGAGCTAATGAGTGGATAGGTGATGTGGAGAGAAGTGGGGTGGGAAGTCATTCTGGGCAGAGAACTCTTAGATCTTAACTGTGAAAAACCTCTGTCACTAGAGGAGCAAAACAAAATGAACAAAGAATACTCCACAGGGTAAAGTCCACTGTAAACTTGCCCAGCATGTAAGAAGCTCAGCCCTTGAAGGAAATGGAATGCATCTGTAGTGGCCTTGGATGAGTTCTCACTTCCTGTACTATTTGGGAAGCAGTGTGATGAAGGAATGGGGGAGCGGGTCACGGGGACACAGAGGGTCACTGGGGAGTTTGGGAAAGTGGAAGCAGCATATGCTGGGGTTGGGGGTGGGGACAGAATAGTCTCTGGGTTACAGGATCCCTTCTGTAAAAACACCTTTGGGGAGTGGTTTTGCAATCTCTTGTCTCTCCTTGGTCAGGCTGGAAGACAAAGTCTGTGTGATCAGAATGATGGTTGACAGCCTGTGGCCCAGCCACGGGGACTGGAGCAAGTGGACCAAGGTTGGCCTGAGATGGGTGGACGGACGGAGGGAAGAACAGTCAGGGAGAGAAAGAGGAGTCAAGCTGGGGCGAGCCGAGGAAGGCAGGACGTAGGATCACCCTCGTGAGAGCACTGTGCCTCTTATCACCGACTTATGGTCCTCTGCAGTCCTTGCAGAGGATATCATATGGCTTCTCAGGTTCTTGATGACACCAGATAAGGCAGCAACTTCTCTAGGGCTCTCCCTGCTATAGGACCAGAAGTTCACTTCAGAGTCAGGAGCTCCAGGAAAAACCCCTTTTTTCAAGGCAGCTCCGACCTGACTTTCCCCTCGAGTAGAGGAGAAAGAAGGTAAAGACTGATTGAATTATTTTCTTTCCATTCCTTCATTTTTTAGGTAAAGTGCTCTTGTTTAGACAACATCCAGCTCTCAGAGAATCAATGGATCATGGAGACAGGAGTTCTAGGGCTTGTATCCATTGTGTGGTGAGGGAGGCCTGAAGCCATGTTTGAGGATGGAGGAGAATCAGCTCCTTTCTCTCTCTGGTCTTTGCTGTCTTTGTTCTTTCATTCTGTGTCCTTCCATCTGTCATCCATTCTGATCTGCTGTCAGAGAACATGAGCTGTGGTCCTAGAAAGATTCTAAAACTGAAAAGCTTGAAAAACCAATACCGTAATTTTACCTGTTGGAATGTCTTTTTTCTCCAAGTATCATGTAAGTCCATTTAACATGTGTGCGTGTGTGTGTGTGTGTTGTGTGTAATGTCTATTTTGTGCCAGGCACTATTGTAGGCACTGGGGAATAAGGAGTGAACATTACAGACAAAAGTCCCAGTGTCTGTTGAAATTACATTCTGGTGGTTTGTGTAGGGATATTTCATAGAGTTGGTTTGATTGAGTGAAAGTCTAGTTGATAAGTTTTGTTTGATATGATTTTACTCAATTATTACCAAACTCTGTAGTGGAAGGCATGCATCCCTTGGTGTTCTGTTCTTTCTTGAAGCTCTCAGCATTATGCTGACAGATATTAGTTTCTTTCATTCCATCAGTATCTCTACAGAGCTCATAGGTATCAAGATTTTATAGGTGGAGGGAGGCCTTAGTTGCTACATTAGAGATGGAAAATCTGAGAGTCAGCAATGGCACGTGCATGGTCAGGTCACCCACCCGTCAGACACAGAGCAGGAAAACTAAGTGTGGACTCCTCCCCAGTGTGTGCCTTGCCCTTTTCACCACAAAGCATCTCCCTTTGACTCCTTTTCCACTGGGTGATTTTGTTGGGGGTGGGAACTGCACTGATAATCGTCTCACCTCTTTCTGAAAAGGAAATATGTTTCCAGGGGAGGCTGGGGCACAGGCTGAGGCTGACCAGCGGAGACATAGAACCAGCCCTCTGATAGACAGTATGAGCCAAGCTGCTGCTTTGACTGACCATAGAGGACGCATGACCAAGAAGCCTCTCTGTCACTATCGCAGTGCTGGCTCTCTGGCCACACCATTCCCCTTGGATGGGGTTCTCCCTGTGCTCTGTCCGCCTGTGTCTGCATCTTCCTGCCTCTGACTCTCTCTGTTTTTCTCGGCCTTCATCTCCCCTCTGTTCATCTCTGCCTGGCTCTCTTTGTGCTTTTCCTTTTTGTGTCCTTGGTTTTGTATGTCACGCCTATCTTTCTATGCCCCCACTCCCAAGCCTTCATATCACCTTCAACAGTTGGAGGGATTTTTCTCAAGAAAGGCCTTATTTAGACTTCATTTATTTTTAAATAGCTCAGTCTGGGGGGTTCAGATGTGTGTGGGCTTTGTTTATTGTTGTTCCTCCAGTTCTTGTAGATGTAGGGTTGTTAGCTAAAATGTTTCTCTTTTTTAGGTAGGTCTGTATTGCTATGAACATCCCTCTTAGGACTGCCTTTGATGTGTCCCATAGCTTTTGGACTGTTGTGTGTTCATTTTCACTTGTTCCCAGAAACTTTTTAATTTCTTCCTTCATTTCCTTATTGACCCATTCGTTGTTTAATAGCATGCTCTTCAGTCTCCACGAGTTGAAATGTTTTTGAGGTTTTTCCTTGAGGTTGGATTCTAGTTTTAAGCCCCTGAGGTCCAAGAAAATGCTTGATAAGATTTCAATGTTCTTGAATTTGGGGGGTTTGTTTT
Organism: Pteronotus mesoamericanus; assembly: GCF_021234165.1. Lineage (NCBI taxonomy): Eukaryota > Metazoa > Chordata > Mammalia > Chiroptera > Mormoopidae > Pteronotus > Pteronotus mesoamericanus. The sequence continues at coordinate 41,590,740 of NW_026555277.1, read as the reverse complement.
GTGTCCTCTCATATCTTTTAAAGTGTTCCATGTGCATTTGAAAAGAGTATGTATTTTTCTTCTTTGGGATGAAAGGTTATATATAACCAGTTAAGGTCATTTGATCTAGTGCATCATTCAGTTCCACAATATCCTTGTTGATATTTTGTTTGGAAGATATGTTCATTGTTGACAGAGGATGTTAAAATATCTTACTATAAGTGTGTTTCTGTCTATATCTTTCTTGAAGTCCTCCAAGATTTTCCTTAATATCTGGGTACTCCTATGTTGGGTGCATATATGTTTACAATATTTATGTCTTCTTGATGGATTCTTCCCTTGAGTATTATGAAGTGTCCTTCTGTGTCTCTTTTTATGGTCTTCATTTCGAAGTCTATTTTGTCTGATATAAGTATTGCTACCCTGACTTTTTTTTTCCTGTCCATTTGGTTGGAATAATTTTTTCTAACCCTTTACCTTCAGTCTGTATAGGTCGTTCTTTTCTTCTGAAGTGGGTCTCTTGTAGGCATATGTATGGGTCATGTTTTCTATTCATTCAGCTACCCTATGTCTTTTGATTGGAGCATTTAATCCATTTACATTTAAGGTTATTATTTATAGGTACTTATTCATTTTTTCCCTTTGTACCTGTGTTCCTCTCTTTCTCACTCTTTTTTTTTTCATCTTCTTAAAGCAGTCTCTTTAGCATATCTTGCAGTGCTGGTTTGGTGGAGTGTATTCTTTTAGCCTTCTTTTTTTTCTGGAAAACTCCTTATTTCACCTTCCACTTTAATAGAGTGCCTTGCTGTGTAAAGCAGTCTTGGTTGCAGGCCTTTGCTTTTCATTACTTGGAATATTTCTTGCCATTCCCTGCTGGCTTGTAGTGTTTCTGTTGAGAAGTCAGCTGCCAGCCTTATTGGGGATCCCTTGTATGTTACTTCCTGTTTCTCCCTTGCTGCCTTTAAGATTGTCTCTTTGCCTTTGAATTTTGCCATTTTAATTAGGATGTGTCTTGAAGTGGGCCTCTTTGGATTCCTCTTGATTGGGGCCCTCTGTGCTTCCTGAACTTGTGTGACTTTTTCTCTCCTCCAATTAAGGTAGCTTTCCATCATTAGATTTTCAAACAGAATCTCTATTCCTTGCTCCTCTTCTTCTGGTATCCCTATTACATGGATATTACCACATTTCATGTTGTCCTGCAGTTCCCTTAACCCCTCTTCATTCTTTTTGAGTCTTTTTTCCTTTTCTTGCTCTTTCTGGGAGTTTCTTTCTACCTTAGTCTGCAGCTCACTGATTTGATCCTCTGCTCCACCCAGCCTGCTTTTGATTCCTTCTACTGTGTTCTTCAATTTAGAAATTGTATTCTTCAATTGCTCTCATCTCTTATTGATAGTTTCTATGTCCTTTTTCATGCCGGTGTAGTTCACAATAAGTTCCTTGTAGCTTCCCTGTAGTTTTTTGTAATTCTCCCTGAGCTCATTGAGCTTCCTTAGAACCATTGTTTTAAATTCAATATCTGATAGTTTACTTGCCTCTATTTCATTTAGCACTCATTCTGAGGATTCCTCCTTTCCTTTCAATTGGGGGTTGTTTCTTTGTTTTTCCATTTTGGGGAGACTCTTCTTGCTTCTTAAGTTGATCTGTTTTGACCCCCTGTCTTTGTGGTGTCAAATTCTATGGTAAGAGACCTGTGAGAGTCAGTGGTGCAGTCTCCTTGATCTCCTGAACTTGATGCTCTTGTGATGCCCTTTATGCTATCTCTGTTGGATCTCTGGAAGTAATTCGGTTTTGATTGTTGTTGGGTCATTCTTTGGTGGGTTCTTCCCTCCAGCTGGTTGACTGAAAGTCACTCTACCCACCACGTCTTGTATGCTGTCATGCAGATACTGCCAGAACAAAACCACAAAGCCCAGAAAACAAACCCACACCCGCAAAAAATAACTCCCACCTGCAATCCCACTATCAACAGCAAATGGACCAGACTTACTAAGGGTGTAAAGAAATCAAGACTATTATAAGAGAGGAGGGCAAATTATGAGATGACCTACTGAAAGAAAAATGGTTGTGAGAGGGTAGAGGGAGGAGCACTAGTAAGAGTTGGAAATTGAAGCAATGCAAAGAGAGAAAGTAAAATTTATGTGATAGATAAAAACAGGAATGAAGAGGGCAGAATGGAGTAATAGAAGGGAAGTATATAGTATTAGGTTTAAACAGAAAATAAAATAAAATAAAATAAAATGAGAGAGAGAGAAAAAAAGATAAAGAGAAAAAGTAAATAAATAGGAACCAAATTGAAAAGAAAGATCCACCACAACAATATCAATAACAAATGAGTTCAAATTAATTTAGGTTGGATGGGAATAAGAGCTAAAAAAGAAAGAAAGAAAAGCTTAAGCGATGTCTACAGGAAAGGGAAGTGATTTTGAGATGTTAGAAGGAGAGGGAATACTTAAAGTAAGGAATGAAAACCAGGCTAAGAGAGGGAAAAATTAAAATTTGAGATGAAAAGAAAGTAAAAAAAGGAGAGAAAAAAGGGCAGGATGAAAGAGAAAAAAAAAAGAGAAAGAAAAAAACCAGGCTAAGACAGGACAAAGTTAAAATTTGAGCCCCCCCCCCCAAAAAAAAAGATTGGGAGAGGGAAATGGTAAAATTTGAGATTTGAAATATAAAATTAGTGAAGATGTAGAGATAAAATTGAAAAAATGCAATAACAGCTACTCTATCCACAACCAACGAGCAGAGATTGCTAAAGGTGGAGAAAGAATGTGGGTATTTTAAGAGTGAGAAAATGAACGTGAGATGACTATTGACAAAAAAATTGGCTTTGAGAGTCTGAGTCTGGATGGGGACGAAATAGTAATAGTAGGGAATGGAAACAAGTTGTAGCAAGAGAGAAAACAAAATTTAAAATGAAAATCATAAGAGGAAAGAAGAAGGTAAAATGGGATAAGAGAAGGGAGGGGCAAAAATATGTGAATTGAAATAAACTATAGTATGAAATCTAGTGACTTGATGTGCACAAACTTGATGGACAAGAAAAAATATCACAAATCATGGAGAAGACCACGGTGGATTTTGCCTTGGTAACATCTAGTATTTACCACTGTTTTTTCTCTCTGGATCTGCTTCTGGTGGTGTCAGAAGGTGACCCTGTCTGACCTTAGGCAGCCTGTCTAAGACTTCCAGGGATATACTGTCTGTGGATGACTCCTTCAGTTGTTAATCTAGTCACCCTGCACTCAGCAGTCTGGCTTAAGTACCACAGGGCAGGGCAGAATCCCTCCTGGGGTTGGGGCTATTGTTTCTCCTCAGGCTGCTGCTGGTCAGGAGGAGTGGTCTGCCCAAGCCAAATGGCTGCTGTCATATGGGAGATGACTCAGCTCCAGGATACCCATGTCTACTCTCTCGGTTCTCTCCCCAACGTCTTTGTCTGCAGTCTCTCCTCAAATGTCTCTAGTCCATACTAACACCCACCCCCTGTTTGCTGGAGCCCAGGGTAAGTGGCTGCAAATAAAAATATAGTAAAAAAAAAGTCCTTTAAAGGACTTTGTGTTCCAGCCATCCACCTCTGGCACAGAGCAATCCTGCTGCTTTTTGCCACTGGATGTTATCTGTGTACTTTTCAGGCTCTGATGCTCTAGTTGGGGGATCTCAGCTTAGGGTTTAGACCCCACACTTCTCCGGGGGTTCCAACCAGCTGCTTAATTATATCTCTGGCACTTCAGCTGCTGCCTTGGGCCACCTAGCCAGCCCTCTCACATCTCCAGCACACTCCCTACCAGTCAGGTTGTGCTGAAGCTGATTCTTCCGTCTGGGTAGAAGGTTATATGGCTTCTCTCTCGCTATTATTCAGTTATTTGTTCTGGGTGATTTCTCCACAACTTAGTGGTAATTCCAGGTTGGTCCTGGGAGGAGGTTAGTGTGCCTTCCATTCACTCCTCCACCATCTTGGATGCAGTTTTATTTTTCTTTAATTTTTTTTAAATCACTTTTTTATTTTCATTCCTCCACCATCTTGGATGCAGTTTTTTAATAAAATTTTTTAAATCATTTTTTAATTTTCAATTACAGTTTACATCCATTATTGTATTAGTTTCAGGGGTACACCCAGTGGTTGGACATTACATAAGCAATCATCCTGCTAAATCTCACACTCATCTAACACCATATGTAGTTATTAGGTTTTTTCAGACTATATTCACTATGGTGTTCTTTACATCCCCATGACTATTCTGCAACGACAAATTTGAATTTCTTAATCCCTTCACCTTTCACCCAGCTCCCCCAAACACCTTTCCATCTAGTAACCATCAAACTGTTCTCTGTACCTATGACTTTGTTTCTATTGTGCTTGTTCATTTATTTTATTTTTTAAGTTCAATTGTTGATAGATAAGTATTTATTGTCATTTTGTTGTTCATATTTTTGATCTTCCTGTTCTTGTTCTACTTCTTAAAGAAAACCCTTTAATATTTTATCAGCACTGGTTTGGTTGTGATGAACTCCTTTAGCCTTTTCTTGTCTGGGAAGCTCTTTTTCTGTTCTTTGATTCAAGTGATAGCTTTGTCAGGTAGAGCTACTTTGGCTGTAGGTCCTGGTTTTTCATTGCTTTGGATATTTCTTACCACTCCCTCTGGCCTGCAAACTTTCTTTTGAGACATCAACTGACAATCTTATGGGAGTTCCCTTCTGGGTAACTAACTGCTATTCTCTTGCTGCTTTTAAGATTATCTCTTTGTCTTTAATCTTTGGCATTTTAATTATGCTGTGTCTTGGTGTAGGCCTCTTTGAGTTCATCTTGTTTGGGATTTTTCTGCACTTCCTGGACTTGTATGTCTATTTCCTTCAGGGTCATGACGTTTTTCTTAATTTTTTCTTTCAAATAAGTTTTCAATTTCTTGCTCTCCCTCCTCCTTCTGGCACTCCTGTGATGCCAATGTCGGCACACTTGAAGTTGTCCTAGAGGCTCCTTACACTCTCCTCACTCTTTTGGATTCTTTTTTTCTTCTTGCTCTTCTGATTGGTTATTTTTCTTCCTTGTATTCCAAATGGCTAATTTGAGTCTTGGCTTTGTTCACTCTACTATTGAGTCTCTGTAAATTATTTATTTCAACTATTGTATCCTTTATTTTTGTCTGGTTCTATTTATGATGTTGAGGTCCACACTATGTTCATCAAGCATTTTAATAACCAGTGTTTTGAACTGTGCATTTAGTAGATTGCTTGTCTCCATTATGTTTAGTTCTTTTTCAGGAGTTTTTTTCTATTTTTTTATTTGCTTCATATTTCTTTGTCTCTTCATTTTGGCAGACTCCGTGTGTTTGTTTCTATATATTATGTACAGCTGCTACATCTCCTAGGTATGGTAGAATGGTCTAATGTTAGGTAGGGTCCTGTGGCACAGCTTCCCCTATCACCCATGCTGGGTACTTGAGGTCTGTCCCTGTGTGGGCTGTATACCCTCCTCTTGTAGTTTTGCCTTGATTACTGTTGGCACATCAATGAGAGGACACTACCCAGGCTGATCAGCTGCAAGAACTGTCTGTGACCATTTTGACCACTGAACTCTAACCACCTTGGAGGATCAACTGGACAGAGTTTATTCCCAGAACAGAACCTCCTTCAGCAGGGCTCTGGTGCCCACTGAGTCCACCCCTTGAGTGTGTTGCTTGTGGAGGTAGCTTGGTAGTAGTGCTTCAATGTGGCCTGAAGCTGTCCACTGAGAGCGCTGGCTTTGGGGCCGCCTGGGAGGAGCAGGCTAAGGTCAGCCACCTGGCATAAGCTACAACATGGTCTTCAGATGACTGCTACTTGTAGTGGTCTTAGAGGTGCCCACGAGAAGCCAAACTGTGAACTAAGACATGCTATTGCTTGTGCTGGGACTGGGGCCACTAGTGAGAGTAGAGGCATGGGATTCACTCAGGTCAGATGCTGCTTGTTTAAGAAAATTTATAAAAGTTGAAAGTATGGGCCAAGACAAGCCATTTGTATGGGAAAGCCACCAGAAACAACATGGGTAGGCCCAAAATTTGGTGAGGCCTCAGAGAATCAACAGCATGGGGCAATCAGTGTAAACAAAGTTGATGAAGTCTCACATATGGTGCCCACCTGCTGGCTCTGTTGGGGAGGGCTCAGCAAAGGGATAATGGCCTCTGGCAGCACTTCTGTCTGGGAGAAAACTGCATCTCCAGCTCACACCCTAATGCCAGACAATTCAGTTTCTCTTTCTATGTTACTGGTGCCTTTCAACCTGCTGTCCCAGTTCTGGAACTCAGAGAAAGTGAGTCCAAGAGTGAGTCCAAGTACATCGATGTGTGGGCCATTTAGAAGGAACCGCCTAGGACTCCAGAAGCCTCTCTCTTCTTAAGCCTCTATTTATACTGGCTTTTACAGCCAGAAGTTATGGTGACTTCTTTTCCTAGCACTGGAACCTTGGGCTGCAGGGCCTGGTGTTCATGCTCCTCAAGGAGGAGGGGTCCTTTGAGGTCAAGGTATCCCTGTCCATTTTTATCCACCACATGTGGGTGTGGGACCAACTCATTCCACATCTCTGCCCCTCTTACCAGTCTTGATGTGATTTCTTTTTTAATTTTGTAGCTGTAGGATGTCAATTCAGCTCATTTCCTTGTGGTTCCGAATGATGATTGTTCTGCGGTTTAGTTGTAATTTTGATATGGTTGTATGAGGAAGTGAATACTATGTTACCTATGCTGCCATCTTGACCAGAAGTGACAGTAGGCTTTTAGTAAAGTTTCAGAGATAAAAAGGTATATGCAGATTTTTAACTGCCCACAGGATTGGTGCCCCTACGTTGTGCTGCACAACAGCTAGACAGGGCATATCGCCACTCACCCCTGCCTGGGCAGCAACCACCGTGCCAGGGGTGGGGGTGGGGCGGAAGGAACACACCACAGGGAGCATAGTGCTCCCTGAATCTGAGGGAAACTGTCAGGGGCCAGCTGAGATGGGAGCAGGGCTCTGAATCCCACAGAACCATCCTGGGGTTGTCACGGATGAGGGCAATAAACACAAATTGTCGCAAACAATTCTCTGTTTGCCAGGAGAGCAGACAGGGGCACTTCCCTCTTAGTGCCCATGGCACTAAGAAGAAGCCCATGGCACATCCCTCTAGTGGAGAAGACCCCGTTGCCCTTTGTTCCAAGGCTTTTATTGAAAATCTTATCAGTCGGGCTAGGTAACAGGAATGCATACATTATCTCATTACTTTAGTATGTTAAGTTTCACAGAGAATATATGATGTTTTTAAGAAGACAAGTGACAGGAATACACTGATTTACATGGGTATGAGAGGAGACTAATATCAATAAGAGAGACTAAAGATAAAGGAAAAGTAGACATAAAGGCACTTAAAGATATAGGGTAAGGGGTATAAATAATGTAAATGTCCTTTGCAGCATGAGCTCATGAGCTGGCCAGAGATCTGAGAGAAGAACAAAACACACTTCAGAGAATTTACTTTTAGGCCTGATTTTCCCAGGAACCATCAGATCTGATTTAGGGCTGATTCCTGAACTGTTTCAAGCCTGAGCCAGGTGTGGAGACGGAACCACCAAAAGATAAGGAGACTGCTTTTTGGCTGTAATGAGGACTCCGGCCATGTCCAAGCCAAGCCAAGAGATGTGGGCCTTTTTGCCCTTTCTCTGTGTCTCCCAATTTCTTGTCTGCTGCCTATACCAGTTGATGTCTGGCTTGGTTGCCCCTCCCCCATGGGGTCTTACCCATCATTGACAAGGACCATCACAAGGCAAAGCAGAGAGGCAGGAGCTACACCCCTGCTCAGCGGGACAGGTTATGTCTCCTCAGGAGCCTGTCTTTCCAAGGCCTCTTGATTATTTCCAGCCTTGGGGCCCTCCAGCCTGTTGGCGGGGTTACAGTTCCTGAAACCAGGCAGGGCATTTCCCAACACCCCTAACTCCTGATTTGTTCAAAACTCAACTGTAAATTCCTCTACATACAATACTTTGTGGTGATGGTTACAAGGACATTCTGATGCATATTGACATCTTTCATGTTCTAAGGGGTGTCCAGGGATAGATAGAAGGTTTCTGACGCAGCCACTTTGGACTCCCTGATTGCCCTGACCTTATTATGAGGACTCCATTTGATAACTTTTCACTGGTCTGCAGCCTGGACTTTGCTGAATTGGCTCATTGCCCTCTGTGCTCAGGTGGTAAAGGATGGGCTTCTCAAACTCTGTCCTCCACTGACAGCATCTCTTTTCCCTTTATTTTCTTCTCCATTTAACCATGAACTCTTCGGTGGAAGCTGTTCTCATTGTGCCTCATGTTGTTATCCATGCCACCTTTTTCTCCTATGCTCTTTAATGTTTCAGTTAACACCAATGTTTCCTTATTGATTTTCTGTCTAGATCATCCATCTGTTAATATAAGTGAGACATTTTAATACTCTACTATTATTGTATACTGTCATTTTCTCCCTTTACATTTGTTAATATTTTCTTGACATATTTGGATGCCTCTATGTTAGGTGTGTAAATATTTATGTACATTATATTCTCTTTTTGGACTGACATCATTATCATTATGCAATGTTCTTTGTCTTTTGTTACAGTCTGTGTTTTAAAGTCTGTTTGATCTCATATGAGTATTGCTACTCAAACTTCCTTTTCATTTATATTGCATGAAAATATATTTTTTCTCTCTTCACTTTCAGTCTGTGTATGTGTTTTCATCTGAAATGAATCTGTTATGGGCAGAATATAGATGGGTCTTCTTTCCCCCATTCATTCAGCCACTATATATCTTTGACTGGAACATTTAGTCCACTTACATTTAAAGTAAGTATTGATAAGTATGTATTTATTGTCATTTTGTGCATTGTTTTTTGGCTGTTTTGTAGGTGTTTTTGTTCCTTTCTTCTTCTCTTGGTATTTTCCTTTGTGGTTTAATGTTTATTTTTTTTTACTGTTATGTTTTTTTCTCTTTATATTTTTATGTTATGTTCTTTTCTCCTTATTTTTTGTGTTTATTGTATGTTTTTGGTTTATGTTATGACAATGAAATTTGAATATATTGACATAAATTGACATATAAATATGTCAATTGAAATATATATATGCATTTAAGTTCCAGCACATTCTAAAATCATTACATTTCAACCTCTCCCCATGTTTGATGTTTTTGAGGTCATAGTTCAGATATTTTTGTTTTATGTATCCCCTTACTGCTCATTTTAGTTATCATTGACTTTGTTATTTATGTTTTTTAGCTTTCATACTAGTTCTTTTGGTTTTGATTCACTGCCTTCACTCTATTTTCCTTTACAGTGAGTTTATCTTTCATATGTTGTTTTTATGGTTATGGCCTTTTCTTTTTCGGTTAACAAAGACACTTTGCCATTTCTTTTAAGTATATTTTATTGATTATGCTATTACAGTTGTCCCATTTATTCTTCCCTTTATCCCCCCTGCCTTGTACCCTGCCTCCCTCCAGCATCTCCCCTCCCCTTAGTTTATGTCCGTGGGTCATACATGTAAGTTCTTTGGCTTCTCCATTTCCTATACTATTCTTAACCTCCCCCTGTCTATTTTGTGCCTACCAATTATGCTTTTATTCCCTGTACCTTCCCCCCAGTTCTCCCCTCTCCCTCACCATTGATAACCCTCTGTGTGATCTCCATTTCTGTGATTCTGTTCCTGTTCTAGTTGTTTGCTTAGTTTTTGTTTTCAGGTTCAGTTGTCAGTAGCTGTCAGTTTGTTGTCATTTTACTGTTCATAGCTTTGATTTTCTTTTCTTAAATAAGTCCCTTTAACATTTCACATAGTAAGGGCTTGGTGATGGTGAACTCCTTTAACTTTATCTTTTTTGGGGAAGCACTTTCTCTGACCTTCCATTCTAAATGATGGCTTTTCTGGACAGAATAATCTTGGACGTAGGTCCTTGCTTTTCATCACTTTGAATACTTCATCCCAGCTCCTTCTTGCCTGTAAGTGTTCTTTTGAGAAATCAGCTGATAGTCTTATGGGAACTCCTTTGTAGGTAACTGTCTCTTTTTCTCTTGCTGCTTTAAGATTCTCTCCTTATCTTTAATCATGGGTAATTTAATTATGATGTGTCTCAGTGTATTCCTCTTTGGGACTAAGCTTCCTGGACTGTATATTTATTTCCTTTGCCAGATGGGGGAAGTTTTCTTTCATCATTTTTTTTTCAAGTAAGTTTTCAGTTTCTTGCTCTTCCTCTTCTCCTTCTGGCACCCCTATGATTCAGATGTTGGAACATTTAAAGTTTTCCTAGAGGTTCCTTAGCCTCTCCTCATTTTCTTGAATTCTTGATTCTTCATTCTGTTCTGACTGGATGTTTTTTTCCTTTTGTTCCAAATCATTGATTTGAGTCCTGATTTCCTTCCTTTTACTGTTGGTTCCTTGTATATTTTCCTTTATTTTACTCTGTATAACCTTCACTTTTTCCCCCATTTTGCAACCATACTCAACCATTTCTGTGACTATCCTGATAACCAGTATTTTGAACTTTGCATCTGGTAGGTTGTCTATCTCTTCATCACTTAGTTCTATTTTTGGAGCTTTGATCTGTTCTTTCATTTGACTCATATTTCTTTGTCTTGGTGTACCTGTTACATTGTAAGGGGTGGAGTCTCAGGTATTTGTCAGTGCCTGGCAACCACTTCACTGCTGTTTTGGTGCTGTTTGTGGGGGAGAGATCAGAGAGGAAACAATGCCACTTACTCAGCTCTTGCCCACTTTCCCTCACTTCCCACAAGCTTATTGTGCCCTTTCAAGTGCTAATTCCCAGATGGGTGGGCTTGTGTATGTCCTAGGGTCCCATGAATCTCTCCAATGGACTCTCCTGTGAGATTGGGAGTTTCTCCTGCTGCTGAAACCCCTACAGATATTTACAGCCAGAGATTTTGAAGCTTTCTTTTCCTGTACTGGAACCCTGGAACAATCTGGTTTATCCACATGCAGGTGTGGGACCTCCTGGTCCACCAGCTGCTGCCCCACCCACCAGGTTCTGCAGCTGTCACCTTGGTGCACATCCTCTCTGCCCCTTCTACAGGTCTGAATGAATGCTTCTTCTTAAGCTCCTTGGTTGTTGGACTTCCATACAGTTCGATTTTCTAGCAGTTCTGGTTGTTTTTTGTTTTTAAATTTGTTGTTGCCCTTCTTTTGGTTGTGCAGGGAGGCAAAGTATATCTACCTATGCGTCCATCTTGGCAGGAACCCCCTTTGCTGTTTCTTATGAGGTCAACTTAATGATGATACACTCTAGGTTAGCTTGTCTGTGAAACTCTTTATCTCTCTATCTATCCTGAATGATAATCTGTTGGGTAGTGTATTGTAGGTGGTAAGTATTTTTTTCTTAGCACTTCAAATATATTCTGCCATTTCCTCTTGCACTGAAAATTTTCTGCTGAAAAATCAGCTGATAGATTTATGGGGTTTCCCTTCTATGTGACTTGTTTTCCTCTTGCTGCCTTTACTTTAAGATCTCTTTTCATCTTTAGTTTTGTAATTTTAATTATAAAATGACCTTGTGTGAATCTCTTTGTGTTCCCATTGCTTGAGACTGTCTGTGCTCCCTGGCCCTGGATGACTTTTTCCTTCCTGAAGTTAGGGAAGTTTTTAGCCTTACTTCTTCAAATACATTTTCTTCCCCTTCTCTCTCTCTTCTCCTTCTGGGAATCCTATGATATGGGGAACTTCAACCCGTAAAGTCCCCCAGTTTGCTGTGTATGAAATAATGAGTCATTTCAGACACTGTTTGCCTGTCAAGGAAAGGGGAAGGCAATTCTCTCTAAGGGAGAATGCTCTGAGCTCCATGCTCAATGGCTTTTGTTGCGAGGGTTACAAGTTGGGGATAGGTAGCAGGAATGTGCAGGTAATCTAATTACATCACTAACTTAAGCTTACAGAGAATAGGTGATGTTTAAAGAAGACAGTGGCAGGAACACAATAAATTGCTTGGGTCCAAGATGAACAAATATTATGGCGTGGGGTAGGATTTGGGACAGGGTCCAGGAATTTTGTAAATTTCTTTCCCAGCCTCGAGCTGGTTATCTGGTATAAGATTAACAGAGCTTGAGGGGGAAACAAAACATGCCTCTAGGAGTGTAATTTACTTCCAGGTCTGATTTCCCCCAGGGGCCCTTGGAGTTATTATCGGGTCTTGCCCATCAACCACATTACCAGGGTTCCGGCCAGGTCTTAAGGGTCCTCTCCCAGGCCACAGCTTGCATGGGACTACAGTTCCCGATACCGTTCAAAGCAGCTCCCTACACTATATGTGAGTGAGAGTATGCTTGATGTCTGAGAGGTCCCTTAAACTATCCCAAATTTTTAAATATTCTTTTTGCCGTTCTCATTGGGTGATTTCCACTGTTCTGTCTCCAGATCACTAATCCTAATACAGTTCTTCTATGTCCTCTAATCAGCTGTTGATTCCCTGTGCTGTTGTTTTTACTTCAGTTATTGTATTTTATAGATCTGATTAGCTCTTTCTTATATTTTCTATTACTTTCTTGGAGTTCTCATTGTGTCTTTTATTCTCCTGAGTTTGTTGAGCATTTTTATGATCAATAATATGAACTCTTTCTTAGATAAATTACTTATCTTCATTTCATTAGAAATTTGATTATGAGGTTTCTGTTTTGTTTCTTTCATTTGGAACATATTTATTTGTCTCAATCTATTTGACTTTCTGTGCTTGTTTGAAGTAACTACCTCTCTTGGTCTTGAAAGTGTGGCTTTGTGTAGGAGCAAGCCCTGTGTAGAGTGTGTGTGCCTGTAGTTTTCACAGGCCACCTGGAGCTGGGGTGGGTGTGGGCTGAGGAGTCCCAGGGCATGTGGCCCCAGTAGGGTGGTTAGCTGCAACTAGAGTGTGCCTGGGCTGATGTGACATAAGGTGTGTAGTTCCAGGGCCACCCTAGCTGGGCAACTAGTTGTGCAGCTGGCTGAAGCTAAGTAGATGGCAGACAAACTGGGTTCAGGTATGCTCTGGTGGAGCAGTGTTTGAAATGGAGTGGGCAAAGACTGTGGTTTTCTAGGACACGCGGCTCTGAGGATAACCTGTCACCATGGCCAACTGGAGCTGGTTTGATCCAGAGACCTGGGGCATGCAAGGGCTGACTTGGAGGCTGGCTTGAATGTTTGGCCTAAGACCTCTACCATTCTGTCCAGGAAGAGTGGGAACATAAACAATGATGCTTCGTGGTGCATTAGATCCAGCAACATGCCAGCAGTTGCCCACATTTTTTGGCAGATACTTTAGGGTTAGTGAATGGGTTTCCTTCATGAATATTCTCAGTGCCCTTTAAATTGCAATTTGTTTACTGTGCCCCAGGGCAAGCAAGACTGCACATGGGTCCCTTTGAAAGCACATCCCTTGTAAGTCCCTGTGTCTAGTATAGAATTTCCATCTTTATTAAGTTTATGTATCTTCAACCTTCTCTATGTGGTCCCTCTGTCACTTTTGCACAGAAGCTGTTCAGCTGTTTATTCAGCATTTACTTATTCTTCAGGAGGAATTGCTGCACATTTAGTGTGTTTCTGGGAAGAGGCAAAATTGGGGTGTTCCTATGCTGTCATCTTAGACCAGCCTCATCCTCTACAATTTTTCATTAGCACAGTAATAATGTATGCAGGTAATGTATACAGTAATAATGTACATATTTTCCAGTTGACATAAAATTCTATCAAATTAATGGACAAAGTCTTCCTGAATCCTGTTCTCCAGAAGTACAGCTTGTTTCAGTTTTTCTTCTGAATTCTTTTAATAGCTATTATAGTCTTGACTAATAATCTTACATTCTATTTTAAATTTTCAGTATTGGCAACAAGAACAATTAATTCCCCATATAAGATGTAAGAAATTTAGGATATGGCTAACCATTTGGAATGATCAGACTGGCAATTTATATAACTGTGATTAATATGCTAAGGATTCTGATGGGAAATATGGACAACATACAAGAGCAGATGGACAATATAAGCAGAAAGATGAAAACTCTAAGAAAGCAGAAATGGTAGAAATAAAAACATTATGACAATTGCAGAATGCCTTTGATGAGCTTATCATAAGTTAGATACAGACTTTGTAGGATCATTGAACCTCATGATATGCAAATAGAAGCTTGCTTACTGGAATAAAAAAGATTGAATACAAAAAAAAAACCCCCAAAACCCAACAAACCAAACCCAGAACAGAATGGTCAAGAACTTGGGATAATCACAAAAGATATGACAGATATATAATTCAAATATCATAGGAGGAAGAGAGAAATAGGAAGAGAAGAAATATCTGATGTGATAATGACTGAGAGTTTTCTAAATTATTGACAGTCACCAGACCACAGATCCAGGGAGCTCAGAGAACACCAAGCTACATAAATGCATTTAAAAAAACCCATATCAAGGTATTCAATTAATTTTTGGGACAAAGAGACTATTCTATATGATACTATAATGGTAGATGTATGATATTCTGCATTTGTCAAGTTCATCGAACTATACAACAAAAAGTGAAATGCTAATATAAACTATAAACTTATGTTTTTATAATAATGTGTCCCTGTGGATGGATCAATTTCAATAGATGTGCCTGATTAATGGAAGATGTTAGAAATAAGAGAAACTGTATGGGAAATTGGGGATGGGGAGAGGGAGTGTATAGAAAACCTCCTTACTTTCTTTGCTGTATTTCCTTAAATCTAAAAGTGAACTAAAATATAAAATCTGCTAAAGTGAATAGGTAAGCCAGAAACTGGAATAATATTTACAATACACGTAACTACCCATGGACATATTCAGCATATATAAGAACTCTTACAAATAAATAATGAAAAAAGTCAACACAATAAAAATGGGCAAAAGTTAAACAGACATTTAGAAAAACAGAGCTAACCAATAAGTATGAAAAGATGCTCAATTTCATTAGTTTTTTTTTTATTTTGGAAATGGCAAATTAAAACACAAGGAGATGCCATTTCATGCTCATCAGAATGAGTAAGATGAACAGACCGACAATGGCACATTTGAGGGGAGCGCCTGGAGCAGCTAGAGCTTGCACATGTTGATGGTGGCACTGTGAAATAGCACAAGTACTTTGGAAGAGAGTTTGGCGAGTTCTCGTAGAGTTTATGATACATCCTTGTGTGACGCAATAATTCCTCTTTAGTTTATTCATCCAGAAGAAATAAAGCACGTGTTCATAAAAAGACCCAATTAGGAATGTTCACACCAGCTTCATTCGCAATACTGCAGAATGGAATGCTACCTATGTATCTATCAACATAAAAATAACTTGTAGCATACACATGCAATGAAATGGTACTCAACTTTATAAAAGGGAGAGACTGCTGATACATGGAATGCAATGATATGAGTAAATCCCAAAAATGTTATGCAGAGTGAAAGAAGTTTGGAACAAAAAGTGCATTTTATCATCCTCACCATATGAAGTCAGAGGTCATGCAATTGAACCCTTGGTGACAGACGTAGGAACAAATGCTTTCTCTGGGGCAGAAGGAATGACTGGGAGGAAACTCTCAGAGGTGATGAAACTATATCTTGATTGGGTTTTGACTCACATGGCTGCATTCACTGCCAAAATTCATAGAACTCATGATCTGCACAGTCACCCCTTTCTTAATTATACCTCGATTAAAAATGTTTAGAGGATTCAACATTTAAACTTAATATATTTATTTATAGAATACGTGACTTAAGAATTTTCCTGTAATCAGATTAATAGATGCTGAGAGCTCTTTGGATAAAAGGCAAATCTGACCTAGATCCTGTCCCAGGAGAACATGGAGTCAAATAACACTCCTTGCAAACCGGCCATGAAGGATTAGAGAGCATCCGGAGAGGGAGAGTCAGGGCAAGGGCAAAGGACAGGATGAGAGGGAGTGTGTGGGATTCTCTCAGAGAGCGTGTGAAGGGAAACACGGGTAGACAACATACCTCAGATCTTAAATACACCCTGACGCTTATTTATCTAGTTATAAGCTAACTTCACACTGCAGAGTTTGAAAATGGTAAACCAATAAACTTAAAGCTGGTGCCTGAAGTCAGGCAAATGGAGATTTAGCACAGACTTGACTTGAAAATCATCGTCTGCTCTTTCATTAGTTTGTTTATTCAGCCAACATTTAGTATGTTAGGGAGCTAGTCTAAGGCCTGCGAAAATGAAGGAAGACCGCTGCATTAGTGCTCAACTGAACTTTAATTCTTTCAATTTATAGAGACAGACTGCAG
The DNA here is from genome assembly GCF_021234165.1 of Pteronotus mesoamericanus. Taxonomy (NCBI): domain Eukaryota; kingdom Metazoa; phylum Chordata; class Mammalia; order Chiroptera; family Mormoopidae; genus Pteronotus; species Pteronotus mesoamericanus. Next base: position 41,574,509 of record NW_026555277.1, on the reverse strand, counting down.
GGGGGGGCGGGGGGAGTGACCACAGACATTTGTCAAAAATGTCATTTGCTTGTTGCTTCTATGAGTACACTGGTGAAAGAAATTTAGAGTTTCCTGCACTGCTTTCATCAGGTGCTGGAGGTGGGATTCTGCAGAGGAGGGAATAGTCCCGCGCTCAGAGTTGGCAAAGCCCCCATGGGGATGGGGCGAGGGCCCTGGGGGAGGCGGTCCTGCAGGCAGTGCTCTCAGTGTTTGCGTAAAGGGACTGTCTTAAACCTCAGGAGCAGGATTATTAGGTTAAATGTATTAATTCGGGGGCTAGAGGACAGACACGTTAAGAAAACCTTCCAAACCAGTGGGGAGAAAGTCATATCTCATATTCACACCTCACTGAGCAAAGCAAGACTCTGAATCAGGATGCCAGACTGCTCCCCGACATCTCCAGGGGCTCCTGAGGAAGGCTCCCTCCATGCTCGTCCACCTCAGGGGTGTCCTGCAGAGCCCTCTGGAGAACCAGCTTCAGGGTCTGTCGCCGTTCCCACCATCGCTGCCTAAAGGAGCCCACGAAGAAGTAAATGACAGGGTTGGCACAGCTGTTGACACAAGACATAAGAACCACAACCAGGTAAAGATGAAATAAGACATCACCATCATTTAGAAACCAGAATAAAAAGAACCAGTAGATGCCAAAGGGCAGGCCACAGAGGAGGAAGACCAGCACTGTGAGCATGACGGTCACACAGAGCCTTGTGGGCTGTAGGCGCTGGGAGCCACACAGCAGTCTGGTCAGCAGGGCCAGGCTGGACCCAGACAGAAGCACAAATAACAAAATTAGCCAGGCTACAGTGATGCAATCCAATGCTGGACACCGATAGTCATGCAAATCCCAGTTCAGGAGGCCACAGCAGTTCCCTTCCAGGATGCTCAGCAACAGGGACAGGGCCCAGAGCAGGGCACACATGACAGCTGACATGTGCCTGGGGCAGCGGCAGTGGTGCCTGATGGGCCACAGGATGGACAGACAACATTCTGCGCTGATGATACTGAGAAAGCTCAGTCCAGAGATGTAGGCAAAGACGGACATAATGAAGAAGAAGTCCACCATGAGGGTTGAGACAGAACACAAGGACATGATGAAATTGTACAGGCAATCCATAATCTGGCAGCAGAGGAAGAGGAAGTCAGCTCCAGCCAGGTTGAGGATGTAGATGGAGAAGGCGTTCCTCCTCATGTGGAAGCCCAGGAGCCAGAGAACAACGGCATTTCCTGCCAGCCCGACCAGGGCAATGATGACGGTTAGGAAGATCAGGATTATGACCTTCATATCGGAAGTTAGTGGATGGGGCTGTTCACCTGCACTTATTGGTGTGAGTTCTGTGCTCCAGGCTGTGAGTGATGGAGTCATGCTCAGAAACCTTCCACTGGTGCCACTGGAACAGAAACAAGATTTGAGCCCCTGGTACGTGAGCAATGAGTCTCATGGCCACCTCGCTACGTGGGAATCACTGTCTGAGCTAAAGAGGAGGGGGATGGAGGCTTGCCAAGATTAAGACCCTGAAGATTCCACAGCCGTGGAGTGCCAGAACCTGGATTCAGACCCAGTTGTCTCTGCCTCCAGATACTGGGCTCTTTCTACTGCGACACTGACCCTCTACTGATATGGGAATAATTTATGGTCCAAACACCTCCGTGCACAGTCCTTGGCCACGTTACATCTCTAGGGGGCAGGAGGAGAAAAATCTGCACAGGTACCTGAGATAACAACAGGAGTCTGATCTCAGCATTATTCTGCCCTGGGACTGAGATATCCTTTAAAGGGTTGGAAGTTGGAAGCTGCAGGCATGACCTCTGGGCTTTATCAGTGACTGCAATGTCCAGCCCCCAGAAGGAGATCAGGAGTTAGGCTTATAAGTGGAACACATCCTCTTGCTCTGAGGGGTGTTAGTTTGGCCAGGCCTCTTGTGCTAGAGATGGCTGAGTGTGTCATCTTTATGAAGACAGGACGCACTTTTCTCCTGTTCGGCGATGTGTCTAGCTAATGTGGGACACATTTTACGTCCCTATTTCAATGGGTTTCTTCCTTGAGTAGTGAAAATCATAAACATAAAATACTTATCAATCACTTTATACTCCCACTTTTTTTTCTAAAAAAAACAAACAAACCCCTAACAACGTACATTTTATTCTCAAGGCATTTATGATGATAGTGAGAAATTATTCCAAAGAAGTGCCACCCAAAAAGGAGGTGCAAAGAGTCAAACAGAGGAGATACAATGAGAAATTGATCCAGTCACACTGAGAGAGACAGCTCAAGGAAAATGAAGTGTCAGGAGACCTTAAGAAGAGATGAATTTTCTTAATCTGCCAACAAATCTCATTTCAACTTTCTCTACTCTTCTCTGAGTCCTGGGAGGATTGGTCTGTCTGCCTCACCACGGGGCTCCCTTTCCCTCTGGCTCCTGACTGCTCTCAGGAAAGGGAGACACTGACAGGTGACTGGAGGGCCGGAGGAAGGGGATTAGGGTTGGAACTCCCTGGCTCTCAGCTTTAGGCTGTGAGTTAGCCAAGGTAGTCCTTACTCTACCTAAGGACATAGTCCCTGTCTGCTGGCTTTCCTTATGATCACAGTGACAAGCACAGCTATAGCCACAGGTCTCCCTGAGTTTTGGTAACTTATCTTTCCCTCTATCCTTCAGGATGTGTAATGACAATAGCTCTTTATTATGACTTGTGATTGTGGCCTTCAGGACACTTTATCAATTTCCCTGAGCCCTGCTCATTCTTTTATACACAGTCCTTTCGTTAAGCTTTTCTCAATAACCTCATTTGGATAATACCCTATGTTTTCTGCTGGGGCAAACCAGACACAAGGATACAAAAAAAAAAAAAATTTAAACACACACACACACACACACACACACACACACACACACACGAAAACAAGCCCATGGAAGAATAAACTAATCTGTGAAATCTGAGGTTATTAACAATAGTTTAGTTTTGAAAACGATGTCAGTGAAGCAGAGGAGACCTGGGTGGCCCTGTCTGGATCTCCTATGGTCTACACTACCAGCACCCAAAGCTTCCCTGAGGGGTCTTACTATCTCTGGATTCTCGCTGATGGACCCTATGGCTGCCTGCATCCCCCACCCAGTGTGCAATTGTGAGCATGTAGACTCAGAGGGACAAAACAAAATAGCCATTGAGAGAAGATAGTTCTGAGCCAACTCTTACCTTACTACCACCTTGAAGTTGAAGGGTGAGAGCAGACAAGGGAGAGCTTCCCAGGGAGTGCTGAAAACCAGAGGATGCTCTTCCAGCCCCTGGATAGGAGGTGCCTGCAAAAGCAGGAATGAGCTCTCGAGACCAGAAGAGTCTTATCAAGATGTTGGTCAGCCCCTGTGCTTTTCTGTACCAGAAGGGCACTAGCAGATGAGATTCTGGAGATTGAGACAACGGCATCACGAGATGTTTCTCATTGCCCCAACTCCAGTGACTTATCTTTTCCTCTCTGCATATTCCCCATTCTGGTCCCCCTCGTGAGAGGAATGGCTGTCCTGGAGCCAGCTGCTGTCCACTGTGGGTCTCTGCAGGAAGCCCCGCCACCAGGCAGGGTGGACTTCCATACCTCAAGAAGAGTGCTTGGCATTCGGGGCTCTGCATGGCCTGGCTCATCTGATCTTCATTTACTCACAGAATGTTGAGCACACGTTAGTATATTTCAGAGGATACTGGAGTGTATGAAATGAAATGTAATGTCTCTCCTAATCTCATTCCCCTATCTCAACCAATGTTTACAGTTCCACTTTTAATTATTTTATGAAACTTTGCCTGAAAAGGGAAGCTGCTCACATGAAGGTCCTGCAGAGAGCCACACTGGTAAGAGGTGCTGACACACACTTGAAGGTAAGTTTGTAGCCATTGAAGTCTTCATCTTGCCAGAAACAGGTCTTTAATTTTTCCATTTTTAGTAATTTTCATAAAAAAATGATGTTATTTTATAGCTTTGCATAATAAATTATATTTCTAGTGTTGATTTATCAGTATCAACAACTCTGTGTTTCCTTATAAAAGATAAGGAATTTAGCACACCACACACACAGCACACACACCTTTCTCTCTCTACTCATGATATTTCTTAGCTAGATTATTTTCAGATGATCTGGGGACAACCACAATTTTCCGTTTTAGCTCTGATAATTTCCTTTCACATGCCCATGCCGCAGCCAAATGGAATTATGTGGCACTTCTTTTAATAACTTAACTATGAAGCATTGAAAACAATCAGAAAAACTCATTTACTCATTTCTGCTTTTCCCAGCTCTTCTCTGTGCCTATGCTGTGTGCCCGGTACTGTTGCAGGCAGTGGAGATGCAGGGATGAATTTCACACAGGACTATGCCTCTACATTCCAGATGAGCTGGGTGAGCTCACCCTGGGAGTGAGTGTTGCTGGAGAAGAGATTGATTCTCAGCATTAGGGCCTCCACCCTCTAGACCCCTGGTAGAAGAGGAAGACCCAGCCAATGCAGTCATAAGAAGCACCTAAGGAAGGAGGGGGTAAAGAAGGAGAGCACGGTATCCTGAAACTGAACTGTGGTAGTAATTTGAGAAGTTGGGAGTGTGCACTAGCCTCAATCTGACTTGAGAGACTGAGTTACATAAGAGTAACTTAGATTCAGGATATGCAATGTAGAGTCATTGCCAATCATGACAGGCATGGATTCAGTGGATGGTGGGGCTGGAAGATTGAATAAGTGGGTTTAGGAGAGAATGGCATGTGGTGTGATTGTCCTTCTGGAAAACCCACACAATCAACTGACAATCACCACAGTGAAAGACAGCTCAGAAAGATGGCTGGGAGCAAAGTTTCTCTATAGAAATCAATAGCTTTTTTACGTATTAAAAATTAGAGCCTATAAAAAAATAGAACCTTAACTACTTCTGAAGAAAATAGAAGGGAGTGAGAATTGAATGTTCTAACAGATATTAGAAGCTATTCTAAAGCAACAGTGAAACAATGAGGTGCTAACATATAAAAAATAGAAAGATCAATGGAGCAGGGTTGAAAGTCTCAGGAATCAAAATAAGTGAATAGGGAGTTCAGTTTATGACGAAGGGTTATTTTATTTTATTTTTAACTTTATTCTTTTTGTTAACACTATTAGATGTCTCCAATTTCTCCCCCTTTGCCCATCCCTGCCGATCTCCCACTCCCTTTTCTCTTTTGATATCACCACACTGTAGTCTGTGTCTATGCGTTATACATATATGTTGTTTGTTTCAACCCTTCACCTTCTTTCATCCAATTCTCCCTTCCCCCTTTACTCTAACAGCTGTCAGTCTGTTCCATGTTCTATGCCTATTTTCCTATTTGTTTATCTGTTCATTAGAGTCTGCATATAAGTGAGATTTTATGGGATTTGTCTTCCTCTGACTGGCTTATTTCACTTAGCATAATAATCTCCAGGTCCATCCATGTTGTTGCAAAAAATAAGATTTTCTTCTTTATATGGCCATCTAGTATTCCATTGTGTAAATGTAATGCAGCTTTTTTTAATCCATTCACCTTCTGATGGGCACTTGGGCTGTTTACATATCTGGCTAATGCTGCTATGACATTGGGGCACATATACTATTTAAAATTTGTGTTTCTGGATTCTTAAGGTATATTCCCAGAAGTAGGGTCTCCGGGTCAAAAGGCAGTTTAATTTTTAATTTTTAATTTTTTAAGGAAACTCCATAACATTTTCCACAGTGACCAAACCAGCCTGCATTCTCACCAACAGTGCACTGTGGTTTAATTTTCTTCACATCCTCGCCAGCACTTGCTGTTTCTTAATTTATTGATGGTAGTCATTCTGGCAGGTGTGAAGTGATATCTCAATGTGGTTTTAATATGCATCTCTCTGATGACTAGTGACACCGAGCATTTTTCATAAGTCTATTGGCCATCCATATGTCCTCTTTGGAGAAGTGTCTATTCAGGTCCTTTGCTCCTTTTTTATTGGCTTGTTTGTCTTTCTTGTCTTGAGTTGTAAAAGTTCTTTATATATTTTGGGAATTGACCACTTAACAGGTGTATCATTGGCAAATATTTTCTCCCATACAGTGATTCTCCCTTGTCATTTTGTTGATGATTTCTTTTGCTGTGCAAAAGCTTTTAGTTTTATGTAGTCCCATTTGTTTACTTTTTACTTCATTTCCTTTTCCTAGGAGACATATTGATAAAAACATTGCTACATGAGGTGTCTGAGTTTTATTGCCTGTGTTTTTTTCTATGATTTTTGTGGTTTTGTGACTTACATTTGTCTTTTATCCATTTTAAGTTTATTCTCGTGTATGGTGTATGTTGGTGGTCTAGTTTCATTTTTTTGCATGTACCTGTCCAATTTTCCACAACCATTTATTTATTCAAGTGATTGCCTTTATTCCATCATATGCTCTTGCCTCCTTTGTCAAATATTAATTGACCATAAAAGAATGGGTTGATCGGTGGCCTCTCCACTCTGTTCCTTTGATCTATGTGTCTGTTTTTATGCCAGTATCAAGCTGTTTTGATTACAGTGGCCTTGTAGTATAATTTGATATTGGGTATTGTGATACCCCCAATTGGTTCTTTTTTCTCAAGATTGCTGAGTCTATTTGAGGTCTATTTTGGTTCCATATAAATTTTTGGAATATTTGTTCTAGATCTGTGAAATGTGCTCTTGGTATTTTAATAGGAATTGCATTAAATCTATAGATTGCTTTGGGTAGTGTGCACATTTTAATGATATTAATTCTTCCAATCCATGAACACTGTACATGCTTTCATTTATATCTTCCTCAGTTTCTTTCTTCAGTGTCCTATAGCTTTCCTAATACAGGTTTTTACCTCCTTGGTTAAATTTATTCCTAGATACCTCATTTTTTTTGTTCCTGCAATAGTAAATGTGATTATTTCTAGTTTCTCTTTCTGATAGTTCATTATTGAGTATCTGAGTATTAATTTTGTACCCTGTTACTTTGCTGAATTCATTTATTAGGTCTAATAGTTTTTTGGTGGATCCTTTAGGGTCTCTATATACAACATCATGTTGTCTGTGAATAATGACAGTTTTACTTACCTCTTTCCAGTTTGGACATCTTTTATTCCTTCATCTTCTCTGATCGCTGTGGCTTGGACTTCCAGTACTATAGTGGACATACCTGTCTTGTTCCTGATCTTAGAGGAAATGCTTTTAGTTTTTGCCCATTGAGTATGATGTTGGCTGTAGGTTTTTCATATATTGCCTTTATTATTTTGATCTATGACCCCTCTATTTCTTCTTTGCTGAGAGTTTTTTTATCATAAATGGGCACTGGATATTATCAAATACTTTTCTTGCATCTATTGATATGATCATGTGATTTTTATCTTTTATTTTCTTTATGTGATGTAGCACATTTATTGATTTATGAATATTGTACCAGCCTTGTATCCCTACGATAAATCCCATTTGATCATGGCACATGCTCTTTTTAATGTATTGCTGTATCCAGTTTGCTAATATTTTTTTAAGATTTTAGCATCGATGCTCATCAGGGATATTTGTCTATAGTTTTCTTTTTTGTGTCTTTACTTAGTTTTGAAATTAGGACAATATTGGTCTTGTAAAAAGAGCTCAGAAGCCCTCCCTCTTCTTGCATTTTTTTGGACTAGTTTGAGAAGTGTTAGTTCTTCTTTGAATAATTGGTAAAATTCACCTGGGAAGCCATCTGGATCTATAGCTTCCCAGTCCAGGACTTTTGGTTGCTTGGAGTTTTTGATTACTGCCTCAGTTTCACCTGAATAGACTGAATTATTGGTCTATTCAGGTGTTATGCTCCTTCTTGATTCATTTTTGGGAGATTGTATGATTCTAGTAATTTATCCATTTTGCCCAGGTTGTCCAATTTCTTGGTATATAGTTGTTCATAGTATTTTTTTACAATCTTTTGTATTTCTGTTGTACCTGTTGTTATTCCCCCTGTTACTGATTTATTAACTTGGGTTCTCTTTTTTCTTGATGAGTCTGGTTAAAGGTTTGTCAGTTTTGCTTATCTTTTCAAATAACCAGCTTCTGAATTCATTGGTTTTTGAATTGTTTTTTTAGTCTCTATGTCATTTTATTCCACTCTGGTCTTGATTGTTTCTTTCCTTCTACTCCCTTTGGGCTTTTTGTTGCTGTTTTTCTGTTTTTGGGTTTTTTTTTTGTTTTTTGTTTTTGTTTTTTTTTAGGTCTAGGGTTAGACTGTTTATTTGGGATTTTTCTATTTTCTTGAGCAAGGCCTATAATGTTATGAACTTCCCTTTCAGGACTGCTTTCGCTGTGTCCCATAGGTTTTGGGTTGTTGTGTGTTTATTTTCATTTGTTTCTGGATACTTTATAATTTCTTTCTTATCATTGATGACCCATTCATTATTGAATAACATACTATTTAGCTTCCATGAATTTGAATAATTTTGAGGTTGTTGTTTTTTTCTTTTTTTACTGAGGTTGATTTCTACTTTCATGCTGTTGTGATCCAAGAAAATGCTTGATATGATTTTAATTTTCTTGAATTTGTTCAGACTTATTTTGTGTTCTACCACATGGTCTATCTTTGAGAATGATCCATGTGCACTTGGGAAGAATGCGTATTCCAATGCTTTGAGATGACATGTTCTGTAATATCAATTAAGTCCATTAAATTTTGTGTTCATTAAAGGTCGCTGTTTCCTTGCTGATTTTTTGTCTGGAAGATCTATTCAATGGTGACAGTGGGGTGTTAAAATCCTGTATAATGACTGTACTGTTGTCTATCTCTTCCTTAAATTTCACCAAGATTTTCTTTATATATTTAGGTGCTCCTACATTGGGTGCATATATGTTTATAAGGGTTATACCCTCTTGTTGGATTGATCCATTTAGCATTATGTAGGGACCTTCTTTGTCTCTTTTGATGGCCTTTGTTTTGAAGTCTGTTTTGTCAGACATAAGTATTGCTATCCCAGCTTTTTTTTTTTTTCCATCTCCATTTGCATGGAGTATTTTTTCTATCCCTTCACTTTCGGCCTGTGTAAATCTTTTGTTCTGATGCAAGTCTCCTGTAAGCAACATATATATGGGTTACGTTTTCTTATCCATTCAGATACCCTGTCTTTATATTGAAGCATTTAATCCATTTACATTTAAAGTTATTATTGATAGGTACTTGTCCATTGCCATTTTATTTTTTTATACCTATATTCCTTTCTCTTCCTGTTACTTCTTCTTAAAGCAGTCCCTTAAACATCTCTTGCAATGCTGGTTTGCTGTTAATGAACTCTTTTAGCCTTTTTTTTTTTTTTAAACCTGGGAAACTCTTTATTTCACCTTCAACTTTAAACAATAGCCTTGCTGGATAGAGTAGTCTTGGTTGCAGTCCTTGTTTTTCATAACCTTGAATACTTCATGCCAATCCCTGTGGCCTGAAGTGTTTCTATTGAGAGGTCAGCTGACAATCTTATTGCAGCGCCCTCATAGGTAACTGATTTTTTCTTTCTTTCTGCCTTTAAGATTCTCTCTTTATCCTTAAACTTTGCCATTTTAATTATGATGAGTTTTGGCATGGGTCTCTTTTGGTTCCTCTTGGTTGAGATTTTCCATGCTTCCCGAACTTGTGTGACTTTTTCCTGTATCATGTTAGGGAAATTTTCTGTCATTTTTTTATTCAAAAACGTTTTCTATACCTTGCTCACTTTCTTCTCCATCTGGTATCCCTATGATGCAAATATTATGTTTCATGTTTTCCCAATGTTCCCTTAAACCACCCTCATTCTTTTTAAATCTTTTTATTTTTGTTGCTCTGATTCGGTGGTGTTTTTTTCCTATCTTGTCTTTCAAATCATGGATTGAATCTTCTGCTTCATCTAATTTACTTGAATTGCTTCTAGTGTATTCTTCATTTCAGATATGGCATTCTTCATTACCAACTGGTTCTTACCCATGGTTTTTATGTCCTTTTGAAAGCTGACGTAGTTCCCACTATGTTTCTTGTAGTTCTCACTAAGTTCCTTTTGCATCTTTATAACCATTACTTTGAACTGTATATCTGATAAATTATTTGCCTCAGTTTCATTTAGCTCTTTTTCTTGGGATTCCTCCTTTCCTTTCATTTGGGTGGCCTTATGTGGTAGGAGTCCTGTGGGACTCAGTGAAAAGTCTCCTTGATGCTTTAGGAATGCCTCTTATGAGGTTTATATGGGCTCTCCTGTTATATTTGGGTCTTCATTATTGTTGGCCTGTTCATTGGTGGGTTCTCCCCTGTGGCTGGCTAACTGTGAGGCTCAACCCTCACCACATCTTGTATGCTGTTGTACAGATGCTGACAGAACAAAACAAAACAACTCCAAAAACAAACCCCACACAAGCAAAAATACCCGCCCAACAACAACAGTAAAATCAATGACAAAAAAAGCAAAGAATAATAAAGGTGGGATGTGGATAAGAATATTACAAGAAAAAAAAGAATAGGAGATGACCAAAAAAGAAAAAGATTATGAGAGGATAGAGGTAGGAGAAACAATAAGAGTAGGGTATAGTAACAGGGAATCCCCACAAAAGATCAAAGAAAGGGAAAATATAAAATTTACAAAATAAAAGGAAGGAAGAAGGCAAAATAAAGTAAGGGAAGGGTAAAATAAGAGATTTTAAAGAAAAAATAGGAAAAAATAAGAAAAAAACTGAAGAAAAAGGAAAAAATGATAAAAAGCTATTCAAAAGGAAAAGATAATGAAATGATGAAAAGGAACGAAACAGAATTCATCTCAGTAGAGGTTAGTGCTTGCCTGCTGGGTTCTCCCTCTGGATATGACTCTGAGGTTGTCTGAAGCTGGTGTAAGCCAAAGTCAGTTGTTGTCCAGTTCTAGCTGTAGGCAGTCTGTTTGAATCTACAAGTGACCCACAATTTGTGGCTGTCTCAGGCTTGGCTGTGTCCAGGATGGATCTTGCTGCTCTGCAAGGCTGGCTTTTTATCAGCAGAGTCCAGGGGTGGGTCAATTAACAACCAAAGGCACCACAGGAACTGCCGCCACCTGCCTCTGCCTGCAGTGCTGTCATTAGCCTTAGTTTAGCCACTGACCCATCTATTTCTCAGGGGGTTTCTGGTGGAATTGGAGGGACGAGGCCCCTGGATCTCCCATGGGAAGTGATGTTCAGACTTCAGAGAAGATGGTGGGTGTGTTCCCTGCCCCTGCTCCACACATCTGAGTCTGTCCCAGATTATTTCCCTGACTTCAGCAAGGTGAAGGCCCTAGTAGGAAAGAAGTGGGGCCTCCGAGTCCAGAGTTTGGGTCTGCCAAGAACAGCGAGGGCGCTCCTAGGCTGTCTCCTAAAGGGGAAGCGCCAGTTGGTTTCCAGGGAAAGTGCATGGAATGGCCATGCCCTAAAGTCCACCTCTAACACCGCTGCTTCTGCCTATGTGGCTCTCTCCTGAGCAGGGATATGAAGAAGGTTAGGGGATAGTGAGAAGGAAAACATTTTTTAAAAAAGATGCAAGGTGGAGTGAGTAGGATTTCACAGGCTATGGCGAGAGGGATTATAGAGGGTGTGGCTAGCAGGATTCCAGAGGGTGGGGCAAGCAGTTTCCCACAGGGTGGGGTAATTGTTTTTCTCTTGGAAGGGGCTTACTCTTCTAAAGAAAAATGGCTGCTGCGTTATGGAGGTATGTCCTAGCACCTGGAACTGGAACTGGAACCGAGCAGCCTTTCCCTGTGTCCTTTCCCTGACACCTCCCACTCCAGACACTCCTCCCACGACTCCAGACTGCACTGTCCTCCATTGGCTCGAGCCCAAGGTGCATGGCTGTGAACATGCCTCTTGTGCATTGGCCTCTAGAAAAAAAGGAAAGAAAAGAAAAAGAAAAAACGTGGCTTGGTCTCTGAGAGGCTCTGTCTCTCTCCAGGAGATAAAACCCTGCAGCCGTTCACCACTGGACGCTGCGTGGGTGGGTGGTCCGGCGCTGTCGTTCTGTGCTTCGCAGCCCAGTTTGGAGTCCAGGCTTTCCCCACTTCAGGGAGGAGCTCCCACAGCCACGACACGCCACAACCTCGGCCTTCTGCTGAGAAAGCAGTGCTGGCCCCTTTTGCATCCCTGCTCTTTCTACACACCTTGAGGTGTTTTCTGTCCATCCTTGGTTAAGTGTTTCCTCTTCAGGTAGTCTTCAGTTGTTTGTTTTTGGTGGATGTTCACCTTTTTATTTTTATTTTCAGTTTATTCTGGGAGGCATTGTGAGACAAATCCTTCCATGCTGCTCTCATATTGCCTCCTGTTTATATTTTTTAAATTTAAATCCTTTTAAAAAATTTCAATTACAATTCACATACTATATTATATTAGTTTCAGGTGTACAATATAGTGATTAGACATTATATACCTAACTAGATGATCATTCCAATAAATCTTGTACCCATCTGACACTGTACATAGGTATTAGAATATTGACTCTATTCCCTGTAAAGAGAGATTCTTTTGCAGATTGTTTAATTTGAACTAAAAATGTTTCATTTCAGTTAAAATTAATTTAATTTGGGCCTGTCCTTAGCTCACACGGCCACAAGCCTATCCACATGAAAGCATTTATCACATAGCACTTTAAACGTCTCAGGATATATTTCTCTCCCTTTGCTTGGAGGGTGCTTTGATAATAATGAACACGTCTTTGCATCCAGTGCCTGGGAGAGTGCCTGGCCCAATGATCAGCAATTTTTTTTAAGTGCATGCATTTGTATCTTCAAACATGAGTGTGTTAATGAGTGGATAGGTGATGTGGAGAGAAGTGGGGTGGGAAGTCATTCTGGGCAGAGAACTCTTAGATCTTAACTGTGAAAAACCTCTGTCACTAGAGGAGCAAAACAAAATGGACAAAGAATACTCCACAGGGTAAAGTCCACTGTAAATTTGCCCAGCATGTAAGAAGCTCAGCCCTTGAAGGAAATGGAATGCATCTGTAGTGGCCTTGGATGAGTTCTCACTTCCTGTACTATTCGGGAAGCAGTGTGATGAAGGAATGGGGGAGCGGGTCACGGGGACACAGAGGGTCACTGGGGAGTTTGGGAAAGTGGAAGCAGCATATGCTGGGGTTGGGGGTGAGGACAGAATAGTCTCTGGGTTATAGGATCCCTTCTGTAAAAACACCTTTGGGGAGTGGTTTTGCAATCTCTTGTCTCTCCTTGGTCAGGCTGGAAGACAAAGTCTGTGTGATCAGAATGATGGTTGACAGCCTGTGGCCCAGCCACGGGGACTGGAGCAAGTGGATCAAGTTTGGCCTGAGATGGGTGGACGGACGGAGGGAAGAACAGTCAGGGAGAGAAAGAGGAGTCAAGCTGGGGCGAGCCGAGGAAGGCAGGACGTAGGATCACCCTCGTGAGAGCACTGTGCCTCTTATCACCGACTTATGGTCCTCTGCAGTCCTTGCAGAGGATATCATATGGCTTCTCAGGTTCTTGATGACACCAGATAAGGCAGCAACTTCTCTAGGGCTCTCCCTGCTACAGGACCAGAAGTTCACTTCAGAGTCAGGAGCCCCAAAGAGAACCATCTGCTTCAAGGCAGCTCTGAGCTGACTTTCCCCTGCAGCAGAGGAGAAGGAAGGTAAAGGCTGACTGAATTCTTTTCTTTCCATTCCTTTGCCTTTTTTGGTCAAAGTGTCCCTGTTTAGACACAGCGCATTTCTCAGAGAGGCAGTGGATCACAGGGACAGGAGTTCTGGGGCTTCTAGCAGCTGTGTGGAGGAGGAAGCCTGTAGCCAGGTTCATCTGAGGGGATGATCCAGCTCCTGTCTCTCTCTGGTCCTTGCTCTCTTTTTCTTTCATTCTGTGTCCTTCTGCGTGTCATCCATTCTGATCTCTCTGGGAACATGAGGTGTGGTCCTGGGAGATTCTAGAACCAAAAATCCTTGAAAATCTAATACTGTAGTTTTCCTGGTTGGAATTTCTTTTCCTTCCAAGTACCACGTAAGTGCCTTTAACCCATATTTATTGAATGTCTACTTTTTACCAGCCCCACTTTAGGCACTGGGGATCAGGAATGGCCGTCAGAAACAAGAATCCCAATGTCTGTTGAAGTTGCATTCTGAGGTTTGTGTAAGCATAGTTCATAGGGTCGGTTTGATTGAGTGAACGTCTGGTTGATATGTCTCCTTTGACATGATGGTACTCAATTATTAGCAAGCTCTTCCATGGAAGACCTATGGCCCTGTACCTTGGTGTTCTGTTCTTTCCTGAAGCTCCCAGCATTGTGCTGACCCGTATTAGTTTCTTTCACTCCATCAGCATCTCTCCAAAGCTCATAGAAGCCCAGATCCTAGAGGTGGAGGGGACCTAATTCACCACATTGCAGGGGGAAAATCTGAATGTCAGTGAGGGTATATGCACGGTCAGGTCACACACGTGTCATACACAGAGCAGGAAACATTAATCTGGGGTCCTCTTTAGTGTATGCCTGGTCCCCTCCCTCTCCACTGGGTGATTTTGTTGGGGGTGGGAACTGCACTGATAATCGTCTCACCTCTTTCTGAAAAGGAAATATGTTTCCAGGGGAGGCTGGGGCACAGGCTGAGGCTGACCAGCGGAGACATAGAACCAGCCCTTTGATAGACAGTACGAGCCAAGCTGCTGCTTTGACTGACCGTAGAAGACGCATGGCCAAGAAGCCTCTCTGTCACTATCGCAGTGCTGGCTCTCTGGCCACACCATTCCCCTTGGATGGGGTTCTCCCTGTGCTCTGTCCGCCTGTGTCTGCATCTTCCTGCCTCTGACTCTCTCTGTTTTTCTCGGCCTTCGTCTCCCCTCTGTTCATCTCTGCCCGGCTCTCTTTGTGCTTTTCCTTTTTGTGTCCTTGGGATTGTATGTCACGCCTATCTTTCTATGCCCCCACTCCCAAGCCTTCATATCACCTTCAACAGTTGGAGGGATTTTTCTCAAGAAAGGGCTCATTTAGACCTCAATTATTTTTAACACCTCAGGATGGGGGGTTCAGATGTGTGTTGGGACCATGAGAGATGCAGGAGGGTCAGGGCTTTAAAGGTCTCTTGATAGTTCCTGCTGGAGCCAGAGCTGGAGACAGCATGAGGCAGTTGCTGAAATTGCTGTCGGCTCCAGGTGTACCTTCAGGACAACATAAACTAACAAACTATAGAGCGTCTACCGTGTGCCATGACCTAGGTGGGAAACTGAACATGTAGGAGTGAAACATCTGGGTGTTTTTTGGTAGCAACAGTGTGAGGGCAAAGAGGAAAAAGATTGGGGAAAGTAGTCCTGCTGACTTTGAAGGAAGAAATCCTTGGAGTTGAGCCAAGGACACCTGTTGGGATCAAGGTTTTATGAGCAAAGTATGTTAGTAAGTCTTATGTTTATAAAACTTCTACACTCTTTGTAAAGATGGGTAGGTACAAGGAAGTTCTGGTGCTTTTTCACATCTTTTGTGTTCTAAGGGATGTTTAGGAATGAATAGAAGGTCCCTGACCATGGACCCAGCCACTGCAGACTCCCTGGCCACGCTGATCCTATTATACGGACCCCTTCTGATAACTTTCCAGGGGTCGCAAGCCTAGGCTTTGCTGACACTGCTCATTGCCCTGCTGTGGTCAGGTGGCAACAGGGCGTGGACTTCTCCAGCTCCATCCTCCAGTGACAACAGCTGCCCTTTTTTGTATTATGTTCTTCATTTAACCATGGCCTCTTGGATGGAGACTGTTCTCATGGTGCCTCATGTTGTCATCCATGCCGCCTGCTTCTCCTGTCCTGTCTGTCGGCAATGAGTGCTGCCTCAGTGTCATCTTTCTTCTCTGGCAACCATGTCACTCATCCCCGGAACTCATGCTGTGTGCTTATCCCCTGCCGGTGGCTCCCTTCAAAGGGGCAGCTCAAATCTACATCTCCTTTGCTTCTGGGCACTCAGAGCCGGAGCTGTGTGTGTGTGTGTGTCCAGCCTCAGCCTGATCATTGAGGAGCAGCACGGCGCCCAGCGGTGGCCATCTGGCCAGCTCCCTATGGTTATCTTGCTCTGTCCTCATCTTACCCCTCAGTGGCCCACCTCTCAGCCTGGTTAGGCCCCTCATAGGATGGATGGATGTTTACTCTAGTGAGAGCCGGATCTTCTGTTTTGGGACCATCTGTCCTGTGTGAACAGCAATTCCCCTCCCCCCACCCATGCTTCCTACTGGCTCTCTTAGGTTGTGAATGCAATATATTGTGATCCAGTGATAGGCTTTATGTGAGATATTAATTTAAAACATAAAGATAAAAAAAAGGCTAAAAGTAAAGGAATGGAGAAAGATTCATCAGATGTACACTAACCAAGAGAGAGATGAAGTAGTTATATTATATTATTATTAGGACACAGAAGTGATTTTTATTATTATAAAATGTTAATTACACTTTATATATTAGTAGGAATATGTTTAAAACATAATTTAAAAAGATATCCATTTATAACATCAAAATGTAATTAAGAATAAATCTATAAAATATGTAGAATCCTATTACAAATTTTTTGAATGACATTAAAGATACCTCGATAATGAAGAGATAACACATGTTCATGCATACAAACTTTTAACATTGTAAAGATATGAATTCTTTTTAATTCCTCCATTGTATATTCCATGCAATTCATATGAAAATCTGAATAGGATTATTTAAATCTTTAATAAGCTGATTTTTAAATGTTAAAAGAAACATCAAAACTAGATAATATGCTTTTGAAAAAGAAGCATAAAGAGGAAGGACCTGTGCTTTATTATGAAGCTGCAGTATTTACCAGTAGATTAGAAAAGATAGCTCAGAAACAGATTCACTCAAACACCAAATTTTGAAATATGGTAGAGCTGGCATGGGAGATAAGTGTGTAAAAAAGGAACCCAAGGAACTGTTGTTGTTGTGGCAGAGGTGATTAGTTTTAGACAAAAAACAAATAAAATGTCTAGTCAAGATCACACTTTAAGTATATGATGCTCAAGAGTACAACCCTTAATTTCTATGCAATGTGGTCAAGAAACTGCTTAACTCTCCTGGGTATCCAATTTTTTACTGCTAAAATAGAAATAACATCTGCCTGTAGTTATTCCTAGGGATGCTGAAGCAGAGAGAAGCAAAGAGCAAGCTTTTAACATGTTGGCTTCTGTAAGTATCACATCAGATGAATACAAAGATGTGACATTTCACATGATGCCACTAGGTGGCAGTCAATGATTATGGTGGGGGATCATGTAACACCGTTGACTGGGGAGAAGGGTGCCCATGGCAATGAAGTTTGAGAAGAGGTCCAATTTAAGGTAGGATAGTGAATGGAACCCCTGTTTTTTTTTCTAGATGGTTATTCATTTTCTAGATGGCAGTGAGGACAGCTATTTCTGCCAGTGCGGGGCACTGTCTATGAAATTAATCTCTGGAATGGTCATTCTCCACCTCAAATCCTAGATTTCACAGGATTGCTAATTAATTTAACTTTACTAACAGTTACATTGCATACCCTCAGTCACCAGCTCCCAGTTTCCTCATTTGTGAAATGGTGATGCCTGCATATAGTGTTGTGAGTCACTCAAAGACTCACTGAGTGCTTAGCACATGGTAAAAATCCTATGATTGGCAAGAACCTGTTCGTCTTCATCATGACCACCTTTACTATCCTATTCCTCTCCCAGACTTCCACAAGTCCTCTGAAGCTTGATCCTGAAATCCAGGACCCCAAGGCCTGTGGGATCTGAAGCTATGTGGCACACGTCAGCCACGTGAGTCTTTGGGGTGGGCGATGGGCTGGATGTAGCTCTTCCAGTGCCACCATGACTGAGAACCCCCGTTTCCACTTCTGCTGTTGGATCACCATTAGAATAGATACTGTGTGGAAACACGCGCTGTAAACTGTGAATCCTTCTGCAGATCACTGTGGTTGGTATAACTCTCTCAGCTCTCACAGGGACACTTGCTGAGGAGCTGAGAGTGAGACTCACGGCCCCGTAGGTCCCAGCAGACAGCAGCTCCTCTCTGCGGCTTTGTGGCTTCAGGGATCCCTAGTGACCGTCCTGTCATTCTCTTCTCCTGGGTTCTTTAAGGCCTGGCTGCTGCCCGGTGAGGCTCACCAGGCTGGTTTTCTCCAGCTTCCTCTGCTAGTGTTTGGCCAGGGCAGGGCAGGGCAGGGAGGGTGTGTGTGAGCACCGCCGTGGCAGGTTGAGGAGCCAAGCAGGAGGGCAGAGGCCCAGGCCTGGCCCTGGGTTTGGCTTCAACCTGCAGCTTCCTGAGGGTTTGCTGGACGCAGGCCTCATTGTGGTTGCTGTCTAGGGGAGGTCTGCGGGGCCTGGGGGCCGACGGGTCCCTATACTACACCAGCTGCTTGTATGGGGCTGGACTTGAGAAAACCAGTGTTGCAGGGTTGGGCTCATGCCCAATCTACAGATAACTGTGCAGCATGGAGTTACCCTCTGGGAGAATGACGGGGAAGGGCTTACCAGAGCACAGTATGTTCCAGAACTGAAGGATCCGTACAGTATCAAACAATCTTCTCCTATGCCTCTCAGATGCTAAGCTGTCCCTGCCTCTAATCCTGTGTGTACACAGGCCTCACGCTCCGTGCTCTTCGCTCCTCTTGGAATCCCCTTTATCCTTTCCACCCAACTGAGTTCCCGTTTGGAATACATCCCAGTCACAGGGGTACTTTCCTCAGTGGTAGCCCCTGTGCTCTATCCTATAGGTTTGAAACAGCACATGCTGCTCTGTCCTGGTTTTTATTTGTCTGTCCTCCTGGTTGGAAACTCCATGAAATCAGGGACCATGTTGTTCATTCATTGGTTCCTTTATCTACTTGTTAATCAAATATTGATTGTGAGCCATTGCCTGGGAGGCTGTTTTGGGTGCTAGAATTTGTGAAGAAAGCCAGGCCTGAAATCCATCTCCTGACCCCTGACCCAGTGTATTCTTTACAGCAGACCTTCTCCCTCCTGCTCCCCTCACCCTGAACCCGGCCCCTGGTTGTACATCAGGGAAGCTGTGCCCAAGGCCCACCTTCCTCTCAGAGCCCCGACAGGTGATACCCTGCAGTCTTTGTGGGTGGGTACAGGGGGCTGGGAGGCACCTCTCTGCCACCTCTGTCTTATTCCTCCACAATATCGGTCAGGTAACAATAGGGACACACGCTTTCCTTTCCCACCTTGGCAGCCTCCTATGGGACCCAGGGAGCAGGCTCACTGGGCCTGGCTGGAGCCATGGTCAGCCACTCCTGGCCATGTGACCTTGGGCAAGTCCCATGAGTTCTGTAAGCCTTCATTTCCTCATTTCTAAAAAGGACATAGCAAGAGCATCTTCTCCCTGAGGTGTGATGAGAATCCTCTGTGATTCTGCTCCTTTGATAAATGGTAGTTCCTGTCCTCCCCGCCCATGCCTGCCGCACAGGCCCGAGGGCTGAAGTCAGCTCCCGTCCATGGCAGATCAGGCCCCAACTCCGCAGACTCAGAGCTAGGAAGCCTGATGTCCCTCCCCTAGTACCACATCCTAGACAGAATAATAATAATAATGATAATAATAACATTATAGTAATAATAGCGCCATTCATCTTTTTGATAGTATTTATTCTGCACCAGGCACTCTCAAAAATATTTTACATTTATTAAATCATAATCTCCACTACAACCATAGGAACTGAGTACCATTCTCATCCCTCTTTTCCAGGGGATGAAATTAGACACAGAGAGGTTAAGAAATTTGCCCAAGACCACACAGCTAATGAGTAGTTGTCAGAAAGCAAGAGATATTCTGTGCAGCTGTGGTATAGTCGGTTGCCACAGCACACAGTGAAATGAAAAGGGTGAGCCTAGGATTTGTGAAGTGGGACATAAAAATGTCCCGCACCTCTAGGAACCTTCCCAGGGTGCCCAGGCACCCTGTGCACCAGACCTCTGCCGACTCATCCTCCCACCAGGCTGTGCTGCGTGGCACCAGAAGGCGATGCATCAATGATCTTGGAGAGGAAAAGGGGGTGGGAATGGGGGCTGTGGGAACAGGGGTAGTTCATGCCGCCTCCTCAGGACACACAAGGCTTCCAGGAATTCTTCCAGATGTCCGGAGCCCATGTGGCACAACCGCTTGCTCTGCTTTGAAGTGAAAACCACGGGGCTCACACATGGCCCTGAAGTGAATCATCAGGTTTTCATTTCCTCGTGGAACTTTTCTCCAACACACTGAACTCTAAGCAACTCCTAAACTGCTTATGACAATTCAAAATGTCATTTTCCTGTAGATCAGAGTAAGGCAGCCAGAGAAATGCCAGGCTGAAGGGCACAGCCCGCTGGACTGTGAGAATCCCGTGGAGGCTCTGGCAGCTGAAGAGTGTCTGCCCATGTGAGGGAGGGAAGGCTCGTCACTGGGGGCGTTAGGCGACGGTCTCTCCAGATGGTCCAAAGCCTGGCAGAGGGCAACTTGCAAGCTTCCTTTGGCTCTGATAGTCTGAGGCATTGTCATTCTCTTGGTCAACCTTGGAAATCTCTGGAAAGGATGACTCAGAGTTAACCATTTTGAGTATTCAGAAGAGTACAGTCCTGGTTATTCTAGTTCCTAGGAGGTATTTGGGAAAGTCTTGATTGGTGAGGAAATTGATGAGTGATTAACGACTCTCAGAGAAGCTTCTTTCCTGCTGTCAGGCCTCACCCAGAGGCCGGTCATGGGGGCCTGGTGTCTTCTACTCACACGGAAGAAGAGAATGTGGCCCAGCTGGTTTCCATCTTGGGTCTCAGCTGGGAAAAAAATTAAAACCGGAAATAAATGGAATCCATTATGTTTACAGTTGAATTGCAAAGGGTTGGTCCCCTAAAATGCCCTTTTCCAACCAAATAATCTGAGCTCAGAGCTATGACTACTCAGAACTGCCCTCTGAAGACAAGTAATGTGTACTGTCCCCTGCCTGCCACGTGTGTTGAGTCAGTCTTCCCAAAGTTCACCAGCCTGGGACTTCAGCCACCTTTTTTATCACACAGAAAATCTTCTAAGCAGTAACAGTAAAAATAAGGATTTACATTTATTCAGAAGATTGCAATCGATAAAGTACTTCCGTGTTCATTCCCATTAGATCCTCAGAAGGCCCCCTGGAAGAGGGGAAGTGGGAAGTGTCACTCCCTTATGCAGATGAGGAACAGGAAACTCGGAAGACTTGTTCAAGACTTGTTCCCCAGCTTAGGGGACTTGAGCAAGGGTACTTGGTTTCTAAGGAGCAGATGCAGGATCTGAATCTAGATTTCTTGATTCCAAATTCAGCAACTGCTATTGACTGCCCTTTTTAGGGGAGATCAGATTAATCTTATAAAAGGAGAAGAGTTTAATTTTCATAACCTTGAAAGCAAAAATGATTCAGTGGATCATCTTAGGCTACAACTGGTCACTGCCCCCTCCATGACTCCTCTCCTGTATCTCAGCAGGAAATTCTGAGGTGGCTTCATTGTGGTTACATTAAAGTTCATGCCTCTTTTCCTGAAGGAAGAAGACAGCGTGCACAGTGGCAGAGAGCATGGGTGTGTCTCGCCTCCTCCTCAGCTGTGTACCCTCGGACAAGTTAGCAAATCCCTGAACCTCTATTTCACATGGCCGACCTCATGAGGATGTGATGACGATAAATGAGCTAAAGTACTGGAGAGCTTAGCACAGTATTCACACATAATAGGTGCCCATTAAGTATAGAGTGAACATAACTATATGAAGCAAAGACTGTAGCTTGGGCACTAGCACTGCCCAGACTCACTCTTGCAGCGTTCATTAGAGCGGCATTGACAGAACACATGTTCTATGCCAGGTGCTTCTGTGCGCATCACTCACTGGCTCTGCCCAGCAACTTTGCAATGCAAGTGTTACTATGCCCATTTTACATACAAGGAGACGAAGCTTACTTGCCAGCTACCGCCTTTCATACATGTCAGGACTAGGATTTGAATTCAGCTGTCTCTTTTCATTTTTTTATCCTCACCTGAGGACTTTTTTTTTTTTTTCATTACTTCTTGAGAGAGAGAGAGGCATTGATTGGCTGCCTCCTATATGCACCCTGACCGGGGGTATCAAATCCACAACCTAGACATGTGCCCTGACCAGGGATTGAACTCACAGCCTTCTGGTTCAAGGGACAATGCTCCAACTGAGCCACACCAGCCAGCTGTCTCTTATTCCAATGTTTTACTGTGCCATAGAAGGTCACCTGTACGTAGAGATTGGAAAGGCTGTGTTATTGATTAGGAGTGGTTACAGGAGCCCCTGAATTGGGGTGTCCAGCGGCTGGACCTTTAGAGTTGCTGCTCTCTCACACTTGTTGTGCAACTTTGAGCCAACCACTTCACCTCTCTGGGCCTCACGGGCTTTATCTGCAAACCCAGGAGGCTAGACAGATCATCTCAAAAATCCTTTCTGACTGTGGCCTGATGCGACGCTCCTCAGATGTCAGCGGTGACTCCAGTACATGATCTTCGAGTGGAGGAAGCATAACAGTGGTCTCTGAAATCTCATGTCAGTTTTGCTGTGTGAACCCATGTGTTTCTGCACAAATTCAGAATCTGCCAGAGGAAAACTCTCTAATTACCCTACAGGGACTAGCCCAGCTAGTAATTACTCCTATTATTTTTAATTGTATTTTATAAGGTGCCTTTCATCCAAGATCTCAAAGGGTTTCTCAAACATTCATTAGTGGAGCCCCACCCCCTCCTGTACGGATATGAAAGACAAAGACTGATTTTAATATAAGAAAGAAGGGCTTGGGGGAGAGAGCAAGGGGCTGAGATCCTGGGAGTTATTTCACCTCTGAGTTCAAAGGAGAGAAGAGCAGACATATGCCAGGGAAATGCTTACCTTTATAAGGAGTTCCAGTGAAGAGCAGACTGATCAGAAAATGTTCTTCCTTTTTAAAAAAGTCAACTTCTGTGCGGAAGTGCTTAGGTGAGGGCCACTCGGTTTGCCTTGCTTCACTCACTTTAGACTTATCCATCAGTTGCCCTTTGAGCTGGTGTCCAGCACACAGGCTGATGCTAGGTGACATGAAAGATGTAAGGGAAGCGAGGGTTTCAGAGTATGCCCACTGCAGAAATGGGCACATTGGTGTTAGCCCAGGAACCTCCCAGGAGAGCCCCGATGGGTGTCTTAAAGGGATGGCCGAAATCAAAGCCAAGATGCTCCAGCTTGTGGCCAGTGGCTGCCCCAACACCTCCCTGGCAGTAGGTGAAGAGAGTGAGTTTGAGTTCACTGCTAAGTCCAGGGACACGATTGACAAATTTTGAGTTGCTAATCATAAGGGCCACTCCTCTCCTTCCTTCCCCACTTCCCTGTACCACAACCAAGCCACTTGGGGTACTGGTACCAGGCTCCTTCCATCCCTGCTCCAGTGAATGAATAAAAGCGATCACTGTGAAGCACGAGGAGGTTCACTCTCCCAGGGCTGGGTGCGGGGCCAGCAGTCTTTCCTGCTGGCCTGTGAGCTCCTGAAGGACAAGACTCTGCCTGCCTCTTTACTACTTTCCCTGGTACAGGTCGGGGCACAGGGTGGTGGGTGCTCTGATGTTTGTTGACTAAAGGACATATCCCGAAGCTGCCACTCTGTTTCTGGTCTTGCAATATGATGTGATATGAGCCATAGAAGGATCCTTTTCCTCCTTAGCTTGGAGATGGCTAGATCTAAGGGAAGCCACAAAGCTCCAATGACTTCGGAAGCCAAAGATGAAAGTCACTGTTAAGCCAGGGGTGAGGATACCAATGTTGTGGTGACTGAGGGCCGCAGGATGAGATGGTGTTGGAAGCAAAGCTCATGTGGTGAGGCAGCAGAGAGGACTGTCCTGGCTGCTGGGAGCAAGGGGGTCCTTAAAGGAAGAAGTCTGAGATAACCTGACTTCTTTGGGAAGGGATCCCAACCATTTCAGTGATGCAGCCTCTAAGGGACAAGTGGCTTGTTTTGGAGATGAGATTTGCACACAAAGCAATTAGAAAACAATGCAAGATTTGTCACTAACTGCATTGGGAGTTTTCTGTGTAGAGAGAGCAGGTCTTATTCATTGTAGTATTTCTTGTTGGGTCTGACAAGAGTCAAGGCACTATTTCTGCTCCAGATATATTTGATGATTAGTCATCTAATGGGTAGCCTGAAAAGGTAAGTGGCCTAGGTCAGAAAAGGGAGGAATCTGGAGACCAAGACATTGGGGAGGGCTTTGAGAAGGAGGAGGAGCCACAGTGTTGCTAATAAATGACCAGTGAGAAGAATAACCCCACCTTGTTAAAGGGCTTTCCCATCATAAGAAGCCTGTGCAGTGAGGACAACCAGGAGAAGAAGCAGAGGTTCCAAGTGGCAAAGAGATTGCCCACGGTTCCCAGAGAGAGGACAGCCTCCCTGCCCTCACTCCCAGTCCATAGGGTTCATTGGAGCTGACATTACCTCTAGATTGTGCGGGAGGGCCCAGCCAATCAGAGTGCTGCACTTTCGTGTCCATCGGATTTGTCCAAGGATGAGCACATGACCCAAGCTGTGCCAATGAGAACTGTCTGGAGAACTTTTCCTAGAACTCCTGGGGAAAAGGACTTTTTCCTTTGGGGTTCCAAAGCTGGATGAATGTAAGCGTGGAACTGCTGGCTGTGAACCTGGCCGCTGGGTAGGGGGAAGACTGTCTAAAGATGAGACTAACACAGAAGAAACCAGAGGTGCTAAGATAAGAATAGACTTTTGTAAACTCTTAATAATTTTTCAATTATATGTCAATACATTTTTTAATTCCTTCTTAAGTCACTTAGATTTAGGTTTCTGTCACTTGTAACTGAAAACATCCAGCTGGTGAGTGATATTGTGAACCAGATCCTGGGTTTCTTCATCCATCATCCATCCACCTATCCATCCATCCAAATACACATACATTTAATGTAGATAGCAGTTGCTCAATGCACATTTTTAAATGAATTAGTGAATGCCTAATTGGCATGACATTTAATGACAAAGGTCTACCTCCATTTAATCCTAGTGGAGATTGGTCGACAAAGAGCAAACCAAGTTCTAAACTCAGAACTTGGACCTCAGTCAAAAACTCAGTCCCCAAGGCAATATTGGGTTTCATCAGAGTCATCAGCCCACAGCCAGACATGATCTGTCCTTTGCCAAATGTGATTCATTTGGCCATGCTGGTGCCGCAGCCCAAATGGGAGGGTCCAGAATGCCATTCACAAGCATGTGGGTTTTCCTGTTGGGGAAGATGCCAATACTGTGAGCTCTGTGGTGACATGAATGTGAATTGCCAAGGAGGACTTATTCCCTTTACGGGTCCTGTTTTGTGCCTTGTACCACGGTAACCACCGTGTAGGCCCATGTAAGAAACATAGAAGCAAGTGCCAGATCTTTCAGGATGACTCTGTAACTCTCATGAGTCAGAGCACATGGAAGTAAATCAATCACCTATCTCAAAATTGTGCTTGTCCAATAA
Organism: Pteronotus mesoamericanus; assembly: GCF_021234165.1. Taxonomy (NCBI): domain Eukaryota; kingdom Metazoa; phylum Chordata; class Mammalia; order Chiroptera; family Mormoopidae; genus Pteronotus; species Pteronotus mesoamericanus. The sequence continues at coordinate 41,549,094 of NW_026555277.1, read as the reverse complement.
ACACTGTGAATCACAGAGCAGAAGGGATGTACGTATCCTAGGGCACATAGAGAATTACAAGGAGAGACTAGATCCAGACTTCTGACTCTGAATCTGATACTTTTCCTACTATGCCTCTTTCCTCCTTGGGCCACATTGCAAAACAGGTGGAATTCGGCTCATTTCCTCTTTCATCAGGGGCTGGTGTTGGGAGTGATGGAATGCTGCTGCACTGGACTGTATTTCAAAGATGTTCTTTACGTTGTCTGCCATCATTAGCTTGTGGGCCACATGGCATCATAAGAATGGATGGACACAGTGGTCATAGACCCAGGGGAAGGGGACCTTAAAAGTCACCTTGCCCAACCCCCTTCTGATGTTTGGATTTCCTCTATAGCACCTGGTGATACACTTGTCAGATTTGCAGGTGGCAGAGAGTGGGGGGAAAAGACCTGTGCTCTTGGTCTCCCCTTTTTCTCCTGACTCCTCCAGGGCATAAACCCATTAATTCCCTCCTCTCTTATTCCCTAAAATCATCTGTGCCTTCCTCCCTCCCTTCTTCCTCTTAAGTAACAAATATTTTGAGTTTCCTCTTAAAGCAAACAAAGTGATAAACAAACAGTGATTCTTCTTTCAATTTTTGCCTCACGCCTAGTGACCTTCTTATCTTTCTTTTTTCTTCCACCAAATTTCTTGACCCACTTACACCTGCTGTCCATACTCCTTCATAAACCATCCACTCCTTGACTTTTGGTAGCCTGACTTCTCTCAAAAGTCACTAATGATCCCTTAATTAGGAATTGTGTTTTTTTTTAAGCCTTCAATTTTCTTGTTTCCTTTGTATTATTTGAGATGTTGATCACCCAGTACTCAATCTCTCTTGGTATGATGTTTTCCAGATTCTCTTTCTTCCCCATGGGGCCTCGCTTCTAATTACAACTCTGTTTTTACTTCCTTGGCTCATTTGTTTTAAGCCTCTTCCCCAGAGACCTGGTTCATCCATTGATGGCTCTGTCCATCTAACACTTAATTGAGTGCAAAGCGCATAGCCAGGAACTGGAGAGGCAGAGATGGATCACATCATCCCTAACCTCAGTGAACTTACTTTCCATTGGTAGAGCCAAATAAATCCATCTCAACACCATGTAATGACCAAATGCTACGCTGGTTACTTCATACATTCAAGGAAATGCAGAACTGAGAGTTGTCAAGGACGTTGGTGATCACCTTGTCTATTTTTCACATTTTATGGAAGAGGAAACCGAGGCATAGAGAGAGGAAGTCAGTTGTCTGTGGTTCCACAGAGAGTTGGCAGCATAGCTAAGAGCAGACCTTAAGTCTCTCCCAATACATCCTTGTTAGAGAATGGCCAGAGAGGACTTCTCTAGTGAAGTATAAAGGTATTGGGATGCAAAAGAGTACTTGGAGTTTGCTCTGATATACAAATACATTTCACAGACTTCTTCCTGCAACCAAAGACCCATCTTTGGAAGCTGTGTTTTCCTTCAAATACTTCATCAAAAGGTCAGATAGCAGAGATCCTAAAATTGGGCTTTTTTACAGAAAGGGAGAGAAGCAATATTTACTGAACACTTCGTATGAGCCATAAAATTGAGTCCCAGAAGTTAAGTGACTTACATCAATTTTGAAGCAAAACCAGGGGTGGAACTCAGGTTTCCTATCCTTAGTTTATTGGTCTTTTCATGAAGCCAAGAGCCATTAGCAGACTGCCTGAGCTGGAATGCTGGGCTGTTGCCTGCCCAGGGCAGAGAGGGAAATGACTGGCTGCAAGCTTGAGTGTGGGAGTCTCCTGCGAACCCCCTGCGTGCCTTCTTCTTTACCCCAAGACAGAGCTGGCATCATGGGCACAGGACTCTGAGCTTAAGGGGCCCCATGTATGGTTTAATGTTGCCATCTTGAAATTCTTAATAATTTGTGAACAAGGGGCCCACAAGATATGTAGTCAGTTCTCCCAGATTATAACTTTTGTTGTTTTCACTCAAAGTACTTCCCAGGTCACTCACTTGAATAATTCGCCCTCTCCCTGTCCTTATCCCCCTAGGGAGGGTTATTGGGAAGGTCTCCTCAGGTGCGCTGGAACTAAGCCAGCTAGTGCTTTTCTGGATTCCCCGGGCCACTTCCTGAAGGGCCTTATCCTCCCCAGACATCATGGAGCTCTGCTCTCCTGGGTCGCCACAGAGTATAGGATTCATCCATCTAGCTTCACCAGACTCAGGAACTAAACTACCCACCACTTGAATAACCCCCTTCTCTGGTTCAGAAGCCCTTGGTGCTTCCTGCCTAGAGCAGAGTCTAGCCTCTATAGCTGAATATATTCCAACCTGCCTTTGCCACATGTCCTCTCAATGTTCACGTATATAGAGTCTCTGTTCTGACCACAGTATCTTTTTTTCTTTTCCTTTGCTAAGCCTACCTTAGATACTCTGTCCTCTATACCTTTCCTTTTGCACCCTCGTGCACCACCTTTTTCTTTTCACCTGTCCTTTGAGGCCTAGCTGCAACCCCATCTCCTCCGTAGAGGGCCTTCTCTGACCACCCACTCTCTGTTCTTTCTCTCAAAAGGCTGCATGGTTCCTGAAGATGGAGCCAGCGCCCCAGCTCTGTTTTCCTCACAAACCCCACCCACTACATTGGTCAGTGAATAGTTGCTGGTGTCTTGGTTCTCAGCAGAAAAAAAGGCAGGAAATCCATGTCCAGCTGAGACTGGGTCATGGGCTCCCAGACCCAGCTTACCTACTGCAGGAGACGTGCCAGTGAGCCCCTTGTCAAACCTGTTTCCCCAGCCCAAGCTCTGGGCCCGGTACTGTCACAGGTCTCGCTAGGGGATGTTGGCTCAGAATGTTCAGGGAAGGGAGGCAACTTTCCCCGACAAGGGCAGAAGTGTGGTGTAGAATGTCCAGGCGTTGGAAGTGGGGCTTACTGTTCTCTGACTGAACAGGCTCTATCCAGGTTTTGGGCACCACATGATTAAATTAAAGACAAGAGGTGGAGGACTACCTGGAGGAGGAGAGATTGGGAACCATGCCAAGTGGGAAGTGATTGTAGGAAGTAGGTATGAGTAAGTTGGAGAAAAGAAAGCTTGAGAGAACTTGACCTGCGTATTTAAAATGGTCCAAGTGCTGCTTGCTGTGAACTAGCAGAGGTGGACTAGTGCTGTGCGTTCCCTCAGGGCCAAAGCTGGACCAAGGCAAGGAAGTCACAGGGAAGCAGGGGTCTGCTCAGGCAGGATTGTCAAATGCGGAAGGGTCACAGGAGGGAGAAATAAGCTAGCTCTTCCTCAGGAGGAGTGTCTACACAACAGTTCCAACCACAACTGGTCCTTCAACTCACTTCTATTTCTCTACGCAGCTCTGTCCCCATTTCTTAAAGGGATATTTAAACCTCATCTTTTCTCCTTAAGCCTCAGATGCATCAACTATTCTCCACAGTCCCCATTCTGGTCCCACCACTCTTGCAATAATTTGCTAACCAACACCCTTGCCAGCCACCTAGATTCCCACCAATCTGTCTCCATGTTGCCAGAGAGATTTCTAAACTATAAGTGTGGATCTGTTACTCTCCTGCTCAGAATCCTCCAGTGGATTCCTGGTGTCCTCATAAGATGGCTGAATTCCTTGGCCATGACTTTCCTTTGGCCACAATTTCCACCTTAACTTTCAAGGCCCTTCGTGGTCTGACCTGTACTCTACTCCTCTCCCTCCACCAGAGGGCAGGGACCACATTTGTTTTGTTTACTGAGTCTTTCATTGCCTAGTTCCTGACATATAGTAGCTGCTCAGTATATGTTTGTTGAATGAAAGATTGTTCTCCTTTGTAAAGAGGCTGTAGGGAGATTGCTGGTTTGGGCCCTTGTCACCTCTGAAACCATGCTTCTATAAGACATGCCTTCCCTGCCCTTAAATGATATGTTATCATGTGCAACAGGAATTTCCAATGTTCACTTCCTGCTTCAAACAGAAATTCACTCTAGACTGTGATGCAAGAGGCCACAGGAGCCTCCTCAGGGATCTAGTATGAACAGAATTTAGTTGCACAATATGACTGCAGGAAAAAAGACTCACTGATGACATGTTTGGTTTCCATAGCATCAAGCTTATGCTAGATACACATGTAGGATGATTACTTTTCTGCAAGGGACTGTTCAGGCACCCAGCACTCTGACTCCCGCAGACCCTGGTGCTCTTCCCTCACTTGACAGAAACAAATGGACAGGACATCAGTAGCCAATAAAATGAACCTTGACCTATACATCTCACACCTTATACAAAAATAAACTAAAAATGGATCAGATTTCTAAATACAAATGTAAAACCATAAAAATTTGGAAGAGAACATAGTAGAAAATCTTCATGATCTAAAATTAGGAAAAGAATTCTTGGACGTGGTACCAAAATCACAATTCATAAAAAAAAAAATTAACTAATTGGACTTTATTAAATTAAAAGTTTTGCTCTGTGAAAAAGTTGGTTAAGAGGATAAAATGATAAATATGGGCTAGGAAAAAAGATTTGCAAATTACATATCTGACAAAAGAGTTGTTTTCAGAATTAAGAACCCTCTAAACTCAACAGCAATAAAACAACCCAATTAGAGAATAGAAAAATATCTACACACTCCACTAAAGAAGATACGCAGATGCCAAACAAATACTTGAAAAGATGATCAACGTCACTAGTTATCAGAGAAATGCAAATTAAAACCACAGTGAGATACCACTATTAGAATGGCTAAAGTAAATATCAATAAAACAAATCCTGGCGAGGATGTGGAGAAACTGGACATCTTATATGTCTTGGTTGACATGTAAAATGGTACAGCCACTCTGGACACCTGTCTGCCTATTTCTTAAAAAGTTAAACATACACTTATTCTATGACTCATGAATCTCAATCCTGGGCATTTATTTCAGAGAAGTGAAAACTTAGGTTTACACAAAATCTTCATAGCACATTTTTCCCACATGAGCTTATTTCACACAAAATATGCCTAGCACATAGTACACCAAAAATGTCCTGTATGCAAGTGTTCATAGCAGCTTTATTTGTAGTAGCTCCAAAGTGGAAACAACCAAGTGTTCTTCGGTGGGCAAGGATTAAACAAATGGTAGCACATCCATACCATGAAACACTACCCAGAAATAAAAGGAATGAATTATTGATACATGCAACAAGTCGGATGTGCCTTAAGGGCATTATGCTAAGTGAAAAAGTGAATCTTAAAAGGTTAGATACTGTATGATTTCATTTATAAAACATTCTCAAATTGAAAAAATTATAGAGGTGGAGAAAAGATAAGTGGTTGCCAAGGTTGGGGAAGCGGGGGAGGGATAGAAGTCTAAGGGGGCAGCACTGGACAGCTGCTTTGTGGTGATGGACAGTTCTGTGCCTTGACTGTGGCAGTGGTCACACGCATCTACATGTACGAAGACATACAAAAAAAAAGTGAGTGCATGTGCAGAAACTGACAAAACTGCATGGAGCATCAGTAATAGATTATATGCACGGAAAATATCACCATGGCAGGGAGCTCAGTGATGGGCACATGGAACCTTTCTATGCTATTTTTGTAACTTCTTGTGTGTCTGTTCATTATTTCAGAATAAAAAGTTTAAAAAAAACAGTGAAAGAGGAGGTGAAGGAACCTCATGCTTATTAAACATCTAGTTTGTGCTAGGTGCTCTTAGTTTGCTCATTAATTTAATGCATTTATTGAATGCCTTCTCTATATCAAGAACTGTGTCCAAGAATAGAAAAATAAACAAACATTTACTGTCGTTTTGATACTTACAGTTTAGCTCAAAAATGTTAAATAACTTGCCTAAGACCACACAGTGGTTAAGTGATGGACTTAAACCTATGGCTCCTGATCTCAAAACCAATGTTGCATCTAGAATTTTTTTTAAGTACCATGTGGCCATTGTATGTTTAGGTGACTGGTTTTGTCACTTAAAAATAAAACTATCTACAAAGCAATTGTATTGGGAGGTGATTATTAATTACATCTCTAGAGGCTAGTTTTGCTGTTACAGGACTTGCTATAGGGTTTCTTTATTTTAAATAGCATTGAGATATTGATAAAGTAATCAGTGTCTCATCCTTTTTGTTTTCATGGACTCGGTAACAGAGAAAGAGGAAGAAAGAAAGTAAAAATAAAAGAAAAGAAAGGTGAATTTCCCCTTTCTCCTCCCAGAAAATTCATTCAGGTGTTCAGTTATTAGTTCTGGGTGCCCCCACAACCTGGCTGGTTGTGGGAGGTGACGGCTTCCCTGTTTTAGCTGCAGGATGGGGGAGTAAGGTAGAAGTGTCCATGAGAGAGGAAATAGAGGTTTCAAGGGGGCAAAGCCTAACTCGGCAGAACTGGGACGGAGGGAGAGGGAAGATGGAGAATTGAGAAGCCCCGGCACCCACCTCTCCCCACGCCCCTGGAGGGAGCAGGAATTCTGGGGGGAGAGGAGGGCTATGGGGCCGCGTGTTGGACTAAACACAACGCACATGGCCCTGGAGCCACACGAAGGCCCAGCAGCCAATTGTGCCTGAGGTGGAGTGATTACCCCCACCAGTGGAGGCACCACCCTGAAACCAATGACACTCACTGGCTTGGCCATCGGCATCTGCATGGTTGTCTGAGGATCTAGGACCCTCCTCAGGATTTCTGGACCATGCAAGTTCTAAATTCATGTAGAGTCACAAGGGACAACAGCAGCCCTCCAAATGACTGAGACCATATCTCCTGGCTCTGCTCACCAGGCAGCAGGTGAGGGCTGAGCAAGATTTGCATTGATTTAGAAAAATGTGAAAAATGATGTACTTTTTTTATTTGAGTCTTCTAGGTTACATTGATTTGTGTGTAAGTATAAATATGGGGGAGAGAGAGAGATGGAAAAGAGGGAGAAAGAGAAAGAGAGAGAGAAGAGGGGAGGAGAGGGAAGGAGAGCAAAGCGGGGGAGGAGAGGAGGGAGAATGTGCCCTCATGCACTTCATGTAGCACTTGCTTTACATGCCAACTCGCGGGAACATGTTGATCAAATTTTAGCACATGCCTCCTGGCATGCCCTCTGGTTTAAATTGGTTTAAAAATCCATGTTAAAGAACTCATACGTGCTAGAGTGAGGATGTGAATCCAGATCTACCTGACTCCAAAGCCTATCACTCGGCATGACAGGGAAGTTAATTTACCAAATCCTGCCCAGAATGAGATTCATTGCTCTTCAGACTCTATCTAACCTCAGAGAGATGCCTGCCATTGTCTCCACAGCAAACTGGAAGGGAAGGTGGAATCCAGCCTTCTCTCTGCTCCTCTGCAGGTCCCCACATTCCAGCCTGACCAATGACTGTTCCTTAAGTCGAGTCCCTGTCCCAGTCATAGCTAGACTATGTGCAATGATGACTTCCATTTGCTTTCATAAGTGGTGCCATACCTTGAGTATTCATTTCAAGAAGAGCTCCAAGTCTTTTCTACTTGAGTTGCCACAAATTCCATCTCCCTACAATGTCCTTGCATAATTAATAATCCTATTTTCAGGGGCAGGACTTCAATTTGTCAGGGTTGGTTTGTTTGTATGTTTGTTTTTTCATGTCTGATTGTCCTAGCCTTTCCAGCACTGAAGCAGAGTGTACTGTAGGAAGGCATTGGAATAAGAACACATTTTTGTTTCCTTTTTTTTTTTTAATGTAAGACTTTGAATAACTTTATTATAATTTTAGATTAGTTATTATGGTCAAAAGTTAATTTTCAACAGATATTTTTATAAGCCAAGAATGAATTATTATTTACAAATTTCTATGGAAAGATTTATATTTATAAAAAATAAAGATTGTGGCTCTATTTATACAGGAGAGTCAAGCCCCTCTTCCTGCAAGGGGACCTCTTGCTAAGCACATGACTTTATCAACTCACTGTGACCTCTGTGAATGAAAGGAACCTGATGTGCTCAGAACTGTTCTCTCTGTTTTGCATCCTGGTTCTGCCCTGGCTCCCTCAGGGTCCCCTCTGCTTGTACCACCTGGGAATGCCTGTCTCTCCTCCCCAGCACCCGCTCTGGCTGAGCCCTTGCACCCTCTTCCCATGGAAATGATGTGTGTTGAGATGTCTCAGTGCTGACATCACCTGAGTTTTAGGATGGGGCAGAACCAAGGAGCCAAACTCACTATTAGGATTTATAAAAACATAATCCAAACAGCTCCAGTCATCAGGGGAAGACAGGCAGGGTTACTCCAGGACACCTCACTATCATCAGCATGTCATTTCCTTAATCCTGAAGTTTCTCTTTCTGTTTTCCTGTCCAAAAATGATGATGACTTTGCAGTATTTTATGATTATGAAAGTAATATACACTCTTACTTTTAAATGTGTAGAAAGCTACAAAGAGGAGAGTAAAAATCAACCCGAATCTCACCATATCCTTCCAGAGGTATCAGTGTACTCTTTCTTTTTCTAGACTTAATGTAGAAGTCTTCTTATATGATAGTATTGAGACCAGTATTTAGTACATTAAGCAAAAAAAGTTGAAATAAGGAATAATAATGATAACAACATATTTTAAATCTTTAATTTTAATAAAATATATCAGTGTTTTAATATAGTCTTTCCTGTCACTGCACTCTGCTGAAGGGAGTTCACCTTTGTCTTTCTTATAGAGACACTGTAATATCGTGTCTCCAAATTCTTGTTTTGGCTTTTTTGAAGTAGAGAGAAAACTAAAAAGCGTTTGTAAAGCAGTCTGAGAGAGAGTCTTGAAATGTTATGAACCTATGTTACCTATTCCAAGTAAAATAGCAATTAAATTCTTCAAAGAATTTCACTTAGTTTTTTTAGGTAGCTTTTGCCTTTCATTCATTTATTTCATTATTTATTTTCAATTTATAGACTATTTAACCACAAAATTACAATAACCAGTAAAGTGGAATAAAGAAGTCAGAGAACTACGTAACGGAATCCTGCACAACACATGAGCTATCTGGTGGGAGCAGACGTGGGTGGGTGCAACTGAGGTTACTAGTTTCCAGTGGCTTCTATAACAAATTAACATAAGCTTGGTGGCTTAAGAAAACAGAAATTTATTCTCTCATAGTTCTGGAGGCCAGAAATTCAAAATCAGTATCACTAGGCCGATACCAAGGTGTGGGCAAAGCTCCCTCCAGAGGCTCTAGAAAAAAATTAATTCCTTGTCATTTCCAACTTCTGGTGGCCACCAGCATTCCTTGACATCTCCAAATCTCTCTCTTCTTTATCTTTGTATCACCTTCTGCTCTGTGTGTTTGAAATCTTTCTCTGCCTTCCTCTTATAAGTGTACGCATGATTGCATTTAGGGCCCAGGCAGATAATCCAGAATAATCTCCCCACCTTGAGATTCTTAACTTAGTCACATCTGTAAAGATTCCTCCCCCGCTTCGCCATATAAGGTACCATTCACAGATTCTAGGCATTAGGACACAGGTATCTTTTGGAGGGCCACTTTCTCCCTGCCACACTGAGCAATTACACTGTGCCATTTCTTAGTGCTGTGCTCAACGAGCAATGCCTGCCCTGAGCCAGGAGAGGACTGGTGGCAGCCCCGCTGCTGAGTTACAGGACTCATGTTCCTCATTCCCAGCCCAAAGTTTCTTCCTACTGCACGTTGCTCACAGACGGCTTGTGGGAAGAGATGCAGGTATGCGGGCACAAGTAGGAAATCAGCAACGAAGGCTTGAAAATAACTCCGCTAAGCATGTAAATCTTGTGCGAGTGTTTCCTTGGCTCACAATAGCCATCTGGTATGTGTCAGCCTGAAGTCAGAACTATACACTTTCCAGGTATCGAAGCACCACCAGCTCTGTCTGTTCAAATTATATGAACACTTCAAGGACTATTGAAAATGCACCTGGAAGACTAGGAAGTCTTCCTTGATATGACAGGAGGTGCTCCTTCCTGACTCCTATGCATTTTGTTACATGCATTTGAAGGCTCCCTTAGATAGGGACAGGAACGAGTCACCCCCATTTCCACAGAGGTTTCATGGGCTCTTACCAAAAAGGCTTTAAGTGAATTCCCTAAACCCCCACTCCAAGATTTCAAAGTGTCTCCTCTTTTCCTTCCCACTTTTGAAGTCAGAAGACTACTCCTCAGCATTTCAGCAATCTCTTTGGATGACAGCCTTAGCTGGGCTGCTTCTACCGGGATCTGGTTCTAGGTTTGGTTCTGCTATGGACCAGCACTGTGACCTTGACAGTCTCTGAGGCTCAGCTGTTCCTCTATAAAATGGGAAAGGGGTTGAACACCTGCCTTCTCTGCCTCTCTGCGTTGTTGGCAATGACAGAGAAGACAGATCTGGTTGCCTATAGACTGGTTCAGTTCCCAGTTCATTCACATTCTAGCTGCATGACCTTGGGGAAGCTGCTAAGCCTTGCTCAGCCAATGTTTTTCACCTGTAAAATGGGAATACTAATGCCTACCTTCCAGGACTGTGAATAGGAATAATACACGCATAATGCTTAGGACAGTAGTGGATCTCTAGTAAGTGCTCAGTATATGTTAGTAAGAGTTGTTATCCTTTTTTTAAAAAAAACTGCATTAGTGAAAGAACTGGAATTGTCACACTGGAGGAGGTACAGCTAGGCAAGACGGAGGCAGCTGGGACCACACAGGGAACCATGGAGTAGGCAGGTCTAGGAAGGGGTGGTCTTGCAGTCTGAAGTTCAAGATCAGGCAGGTTGTGTTGGAATAATACTAACAATAATAATTGGCACACATGAGGGAATTGTCCTAAGTAAAACTGTTTAACTCCTGAGCAATCCTGTTGGTAAGGTATTATTATCTTCCTTTAACAGATGAAGCAAAAGAGGTTCAAAGATATCATATGACTTGCTGAGGTCACATAGAAGATCAGTGTTTTAGACACAGGTCCATCTGTTATTATAGCCCTCGCTGTGACCTGCAAGGTAAAAATGACATGTGTAAGGGGCCTAGCCATGCTGGGCACAGAACCGGTGTTTGACACTTGTGATTCCTCTGTCCCTAGGGGGAAGAGCAAGAGCATTGCTGGTACCATCCTGGGCAAAGCCGCGCCTGACCTCAGGAGGAGAACCTCGGCGGGGTGGGGAGTGGATGTTCCACAGAATGGACAGGAGTGAACATTTAAAAAATAAGATCCTCTGACCCTTTTGAGCTAGAGAGGAAATTCAAAGTGAAGCCATTTGAATTTATCTGGAATTAGCTATATTTAAAAACCCTTGCTGAGAATAAAAACCTCCAAGTGTCCCATATTCAAAGTTGAAAGCCAGCCCTTCCCCACACCCCCAGTGCTGATTGAGAGGAACCAGGCACGCAGAACCAGCTTCACCCCCTCTCCTGCCATCACCAGCCCCTAACTTAGGCAAGATGAGAGGAGGCTTAGGAATAAGGATAGGGCTGGCTTTTGGAGAATGAGTGTTTGAAAAGAGAAGTTATCCCCATTTGCTCACCTTCACGTGGGGAAGTGGGCAGGGCTCTTGACTGGTTTCTGTCTCTGCAGAAGAGTCCTCATTTTATTGGCTGGGAATGCATTTGGGTGCAAGTAACAGAAAATATGACCCGAAGAGCCTTGAGCTGGTGGTTGCTATATTAGTTCATATGGGGCATGGTCAACAATGCCATCAATCATACAGGCTATTTCTTTTTGTTCCACCATCCATGTGTTGGTTTTTGTCCTCTAGCTTGTCACTTTATAGTTGCAAAAATATTTTTTCACTTCCATGTTTTCTAGTGTCCACGGCAGGAGGAAGGGGGAAGAGCAAAGGACACTCTCCTCACAGGTGTGGCCTTTGGCCCCTGCTTCATCAGTCAGAGCTGGATCACTTGCCTGCCCTAAAACCCATCATTGGCCAAGGGGCAAGAGAGTACCAGCTTTGATGAATCAAGATTCATCTCTTATACCTAGAACAGGGGTCTATCCTCCTGATAACATGGGATCTCTGCCCCACTACCTGTGGAAAGTACGGAAAGGGAGGAGGAAGGCTAGTGGACAGTATGTGTTCCACCTTGAGAGACTCGATAGCAATTTTGGTGTCCCCAAAAAGGGGACACTGACCCCCCATTCCCTGACTGGACACTTGACAGGTCCCAGTCTCACTTGCCTGCCCCAGTACCATCAAATTTGGACAAGACGACACTGGAGAGAGCTGGCTGGGCAGGCAGAAAGGGGGCACTCCCTGGACTTCTGGATTATTGAGAAAGGAGGGCAAGGACTCTCACCCATGCCAAGTACCTAAGGGGCAGGGACCAAAGGGGATAGATGACATTGGGACAGTGGGCTTGTTGGGACCATCACTGATGCAGCAAAGAGCCATCCAGGGCATGCAGCATAAATTGAGGCTGCACAAAGATGTTACAGTTTGTGGAGGAAGAAGCAATTTTAAAAGGCTCCACCCTCTGTGTCCTCTGGCACAGTTTCACATCATTTTCTTCAATGCCTTTCCCTCACATTTTTAACAACCATCATGTTGACACAGCACCTTTGTATTCAGGGAGCACCTATCTCTCTTCCTGTTTCCCTCGCCCTCCACTCCAGTCTCCAGCTACTTCAGGACCCAGCCTGATGGGAATTGAGAACATGGGTAATGTCATTATTAAGTACCCCAACCGCAGTAGCAAGCAAGGGCTTGTTCTTAGAAGTTAACAAGACCCAGGTTATAAACACGGAAGTCCAAGGTCAGCTCCTTCCCTGCTGAGGGTCAGGCTGCAACAAGTCTAGCTGTATGTAATGCAGAGCAGACTGAGATGATAATGCTATTTTATAGAAGAAGAAACTGAGGCTCAGATAGGTTAAATGACTTGCCTAGAGGTCATAGAATCTGTAAGTGACAGAGCTACCTACCATGCCCAGGTCTTTTGGGGTCTCATCCCTGGCTCTCTCTGCCACACCATGCTGCCCCAAGATTCTGGGAAAGGAAGAGGCGGTCCCTCTCCCCTCTCCACCTTGCCCCAGCATTTTCTGTCTCTAATGGATTTACCACTCTTCAGCTCATTTAGCATCTCTGTGGGGAAGCTTCAGCTGACTCTTCAAACCTTTTCCTCCCAAGAGTCCTTATTGCTCACCAGGAACCTAAGGAAAAGGAAGCAGCCATGAGGCCAATAGAAAAATTTGGGAGTTACATACTGGAGGTATATAAATTGGTAAACATTTTCTGGAGAGTTGGTAGCAATGTATATCAAAAGTCTTAATAATAGAGGTATGCTTTGATTCAGCAATTCCTCCAAAAATTTTTCCTGAGGAAATAAAAAAAAGTATAAAAATACAACAAAATGCAAAAAAAGAAAAAAGAAAAAGAAAAAAGAAAAATAAAGCAAAGTCTAAAAGATTCTAGTAAAAGATTAAGATAAAAATATCCATATAATGCAATACCATGCAATCAAAGTGATGATGTCAGTCTATATTCATTGTTATGTAAATAAACATGATGAACAAAAAAATAGGCCATATGTATAGTAGGTATGGTATGATCTCATCTTTTGTAAATATATGGTATTGTGTGGTGTGTGTGTGTGTGTATGTTTCCATACAGTGTGAACTCTTCTAACTGATATCCAGCCACTTAGCTGACTCACCAGTTGAACCAGACCTCCCCTTCCACCTGGAAAACCTCCCAGCCGGTGCTCGAGCCCACTGAAATTTCCAGAGGGAAGGCCAGGGGCCTTTGTAAGTATTAATTTTCCTCTCTTCACAATCTATTGAGCTCTGAAAAAAATACACATACACATATATATAACAAATAATACATGTTCCATCTATATTATTTCATTGCCAATAAGAAAGATCTCCATTATGAGTAGAAATATTTAAAGCAGAGTCTAATGTCTAGAAAGACCATGCGTAGATGTTTACTATACAGGGATGCTTATTCTACATGGATGCTAATTAAGAATTAATGAGTCTGCTCCATTTCCCACAAGAACATTATTTGTCTCATGTTTTCTTCAGTCCATCTTCAGCAGTGCATAGATATGATAACAGGGTTTTGAAAAAAATGTGACCCCTTCGTTCTAAGGAAATGTTTGTCTCTACATAGTTTTTGTTTTGTTTTGAAGGTGCTAGGGCTGCAATTTTTCCTCCTGTGGGAAGATGCTGATAAAGAAACAGAAGTTCAGCCTGCCATAAAATTAGTATACAGGCAGAGTTAGTATCCAAGGCCAGCCAACTGAAAGCAATAAATCATGTCATCTCGGCGCATTGCTCATGGAGCCTAAATTAGAAAAAAAAATCCATTATGAGAAATGAAATTCTTAATAATGAAATCTCATTCATGGATGGAAGTGCGTTGGGTGGTTATGAAATATGACTCGGGAGACATTTGGAATGTTAATATCTGAGGATTCAGAAGATGGATGTCACAGATAATCACAATGCAAATATTAAATTGTGAGTCACTGTGCCACTTATTTTTTCTTAATATTCTACACATGCCACACACAGGGGAAAACACCTGCTGCAAGAAGATGCAGAAGACATGGAGCGATCAGAAAAATTATTGTCAAAAGATTTCCACCAGGCTGGACCTCCCTGGTGGCCGACCTGTAGTTCCGGGTGCTCTGCTTGGGCGGAAGGCCCCGTCCGTCTCATTTCACAGACGAGGAGCCTGAGGCTGGAGGACCTAAGTTCAGGGGTCTACGGCATGTTAATGTGTGGCAGAAACCTTACTCCTAGGCCTCTGCCCCTTCCCATGGCCATGGTGCCTCCCAGGACAAACACTGCTCACCTTGTCAAAGCCACTGCCTCACCTCCTGCCTGCCTTATGCACTTGCTGAATCAAGGTAATGTTTAACAGGCATTTACTGGCAGGGATTAAGAACCTGGCCATTTCATACTTGGCTAGGTAAGAAAAAAGTACTGTTTAGAGCACATTGATCTGGCTCATTAGACCCGACTCCAGTTACCCTTGGGAATCAAGGTTCACGTTGTGTTTGGGCACCAGAAAACCTGGGAATGAGCGAGACTTCAGTAGCCTTTCAGTTGGGCCATGGCTTAACTGAACTGTGGCCTAACTTTACCTCTGATCACTGCTGTCTTTCTATGCAGAAACTCTAGAGGAACCCCACTGGAGCTGATGCATCGTGCACCTTAACTACCGCCCAACACTACCAAACTCCTCCATCCTGAGCAAATGCAATATTTTATCTAGCAAGGGGGCGAGTATCCTCTTTTTGAGACTGGGTAACTTAGTTACTGCAAAGTCTCGGAAAAAAAAATGGAATACTACTTCCTCAGTGTGATAAACCCTGGGGAGACATAGCCAATGAAATCCATGCCAGCTGGGTACAGAGAAACTGCTTAGGAAGAATGTCCTGAAGTCAAATCAGCAGTTGAGGTGTACCTCAGAAAGTTGTCAGCATACTGTTGTCCATTGTCCCCTCTGCACTTTGGGCCCTGGTGGCAGGCCTGGTGATGATGGGTATTTATAGCAGAGGGTCTCTACCCTGCAGCAGCTCCACACTCCCCAACACATGGTCAAACAGTAGATGAAGAATAAAGAGCCCTAGTAACATTTATTCATTGATTCATTCACCTAACCAATCCTTTTGGAAATTTTCCTTTCTCCTGGCCTATGTTTTCAGGTGGAGGGAGGTTAAAGTAACACTTCTGGTTTCTCTCTGTTCCTCCCCTTCCTTTTCCCTCCCCCAACTCAAAGGGAGGAGGAGCGACTTGTTTAACAAGAGTTGGGAACCAAGCTTTGCACACTCAGCTCAGGCTATTGTTCTTCCCTTTGGGGTCTGCCTGCCTTTGAGAAGCGCCCCATCTGCTCTACTCCAAGTGCCCAGACACTCCAACGCTTGCAGTGCTCCAGGACCACCAGGAATTGTGATGGGGTAAGTCTCTCAGTAAGGGGGCGATGTATTAGAAGCCCAGTGGCTAGCAGACCTAAACCCCTTTCTCTCATATTAGTTTTTGCTACTAAGAAAGTTGAAATTTTTATCTCTGTGTGTCTGACTTCTGTGTATGTCTCTCATAATTTGTTCTGAACTCAGGTGAAGGAAAAAAAGGCATAATTTCTTGTCCCAAACAAATCCAAAAAACAATTAAGCACCTGCTTTGTGTATTCAACTGTGCAGGACACTGACCCTTGACTCAGAGTCACAAACTGAAGGCAGAGGTGGACGAGTAAATAGGTGGTTACAATACAGTGAGACAAGCGCCATGCCGGAGTACTGCGGGTGCAGAGGTGGCAGCCCTAGGGTCATGGGAGGCTTTGCACAGAAGAATTTTCTTCTTCTTCTTACTCCTCCTCCCCCAGCCTTCCTCTTGCTTCTTCCTCTCTCTCCCCCCTCTTACTAAAACCTCCTGACTATCATTTACTAGACACTGTCTTAGGTGTTATGGGAGTTGACTCTGGATTCCTATGACCCCTTCCCCCCGTCTCAGTGGGACCTGGGCCAAGGTTTGTGAAATAAGTGAAGTCTATATTTTCTCACTTCCTGATGCTTTCTTCTCCCAACCACCCAGTAACCCAATTCCCTGCACTGTCTCCTGATTGTCCAAAGTCCCTCATGATCCCACCCTACCCTGTCCTCTCCCTAGAGGAAGTGCCTCTAATCTCAGAATTACCTTTAGTTCATGTCTGCCTACTCCCAAATCAAAACTGTTGTTTTCTCAGGACCACACAGACAGATGCACCAGGTTTAAACTAATGCTCCTCAGTGTCCTTAGTCTATGTTGTGGGTTGTATTGTCCTCTCAAAAGTTGTGTTGAAGTCCTAATCCCTGGTACCTGTGAATGTGATCTTACTTGAAAATGGGGTCTTTGAAGATGTAATCGACTTAAGATGAGAACATATTGGATCGGGGTGAGCCCTAATCCAATGACTGTCTTTATAAGAAGAGGGAGCTTTCCAACAGAGAGACGCACAGGGAGGACACCGTGAAGGAGGCAGAGGATGGAGTGATGTGTCCACAAACCAAGGAACAACAAGGGTTGCCATCAAATACCAGATGCTAGGAGGAGGCAAGGAAGGATCCTTCCCCAGAGGCTTCAGAGAGAGTGTGGCCCTGCCAACACCTTCTTTTAGGATCTCTAGCCTGCAGAACTGTGAGAGAATAAACTCCTGTTCTTTTAAGTCACATAGTTAGATATGTTGTTATGGTGGCCCTAGGAAACATACATCCTGCTGTATGTGTTTACTTGTAACGACAAATGAATCTCTGATTCATGGCATTTCAGGATGATGTAGGTCCCCTTATCTGTGAATTGTCCCCACCTGCAGTCCCTTGGTGATAATGGCAAAATCAAGCTACTCCATCACAGGTGACTGGTCAGGGTAGATAAGTGAGTAGGGCCATCTATGCCATTAAATAATGGCAACCCAGTGGACTCCCTCTTTCAATAGTCTGAATGAAGAGGCCCAGAAACACTGACAAGCAGTGGGTACTGGGCCTTTAAAATCTTATGGAGTCAAGGCTGGAGTCAATGTCATGGGCAAGCAGAAGTTGTGAGGAAGCAGAAACCACGAGTAAGCAGAAGGCCTCACATTGCAGAGAGAACAGAACAGATGTGCAGAGGCATAGGGACAAGAGAGAGAAAATAGTGACCATGGCTACCTTGGTTTTTGAGGGTGTCTCATTGCTCAACCCCAGTCCCACAAAGAACTTTAGCAGGCAGTAGGGAGCCACAGAAGGTTGAAAGGAGCGGCAGAATTTCAATCTATCATTTTATTCAATGTTCTGCCTCTTCTGCCATTGCAACTGCTGCCATTACGGACCATACACCTCCAGGGTAGTCAGATTCATTAGGAACTCAGTTACCTTGGGAATGACCTCCACGTCTTCAGCTTGGGAAATCCAGATCTTGCCTGGATTTGCCATCTATCCAGGGCACAGTGTGGATTTCTTTCATTTAGAAACTGAGGACACAGTTAAGCAGTTTCGCCTCCCATGGACCTTTCTTTGGTATTCTTGGACAGCTTGCACCACAGCGAGCCAGGACGGCCAGTTATCACAGACATCACTCTATCACTATAATTGGAACCAACAGGCTTAGTAACTAGTGGCAGATTTAACCAGTGTCTTATCCTCTGGTGATGGCAAAGCAGAGGGGCATCAGCACAAATAATTTAGTGTGAAGAGCAGGGTGATGGTGGAAAGAGGAGAACAATAATTCTTTTTAAATGTCACAAATCATGTCCTCGATGAAATTTGGAATAAATTTTGGCCAGTGGAACCTTAGTCATTATATTTCCTATAAGGTCATGAATATCCCAGAGTTGGGTCCTGATCAAGGTTAAAGCTGAGTTTCCCTAATATTTTTTAGTTTTTCTCAGTTGCCTTTGTACCTAGTAATATTTATACAGCACTAATTGTATCCACATTAGATGCATTCATTCATTTAATCCTTACAACTATTACTTTATGAAGTAGGTTCTATTGCTATTCCCATTTTACAGATAAGAGCCAGGAGGCTTAAAGTGGAAAGGTCTCTTGTTAAGAATACTCAGAAAGTGAACTTCGAAGACTCATGTCCCAGCTTGATTCCCTTAAGTAGGTAGGAATCTGAAAATACCTTTGAAAAAATACCTGCATGAAATTTTGAAAGGCCTTGAACCTGTAGCTGGTTCCTAGGCCCTGAATTTAATTCTTGTCAATGACTATTGGGAAAGAAGGCCACAGCCTTGTCACACAGGAGACAGTCCTGCCCTGGTCATCAGATATTCTGGGCCTGGGCTCTTCCACTGTCCAGCCTGATGCCCTGGGGCAACTGCCGAAGCTTCCCTGAACCACAGTCTATAAAGTGAGATGCCAATCCATGCTCTGCTTACTTCACAAAGATGTTATGAATCTCAATCTAAATGAAGTGAAAGTGTTTTTGCAAACTGTATAGAACCACAGATGGGATTCTTTAACTCAAGTCAACATTTTTTTGAGCACTTAACCTGGGCTGGGAAATGTGCCAGGCACTAAGGATATAAATAAAAATGAATACCATAGGGTTGTTTATTCATTCAACAACTGAATATTGAGTGGTTCCATAGGTCAGGTACCGGCTGTGCATTGGGAATTAATCTGTGTCTGAGACAGAGGGGGATATTCTGTGCTAATGGTATATAAAGAAGATAGATATTCAAAACATGAATTCAGTCATTCTTTTATGGTGCTGTTAGAAGAATCACAGGTGCTATCGGAGCACTTGCCAGGGGTCCTAACCTGGTCTAGGAGTCTAGGAAGGCTTTGCTGAGGAAGTAATAGTTAAGTGTCTTATAGAAGCATAGAGGGCAGGGGGAGATGAATATGTAAACTAATAAATTCAGAGCTATATTAGATGGACACAGAAGGTAGAGAGGGTAGTCTTGGATACCTATATTAGAGCCAAGGTAGATTTATTACCTAGTCTGGAGTGTTGCTGTCACAATGTGGACACATCCAGAAAATGTCCATAGGAGTTGGTATCTAACTATGTGACTCCAAATAAGTAACTAAGACACAAAATAGCAGCCAGCAAAAAAGTAGTAGGAATACTTCTTGCTTTACCTTCCCTCTCCCTCTCCTTCTGCCTCACCCCACTGCCTCACACACCCTTGAGAATCTGATTAATCTGGTAAGTAAACTACAAGGAGGTGTACACCATGATCTTTGTACCCAGACCATATTAACTGTGGTTCCTAAACTATCCCATTACCAGATCCTGGTGATTCGTATATAAAATGAAGGGAAAGACTCACTTCCACTTTGTAACTGTGAAGCTTTTTGTAGATCATAGATAAGAGATGGTGCAAGACTTCCAAGCAATCTCTGACCTGTCCTGCAACCCCTAGCCATGAGAGTCTGTGAGGGTGGTTATAGTTAGAAAGCTGAGGCTGCCCGAGGGCTGGTGGGATAGCAACAAGGTAGGTCAGAAGTGTTGTCCTAATCCTATCTTCACTGCTAACTGGTAGGGTGATCTTGGACAAGTCACTTCCCTCTTTGAGCCTGTTTCCCCACTTATAAATAGAGGAAATCAGAAACATCCTTTTGAACTAGTGTTATGAATTACGAAAAGGATTCTGTACCCTACCATACCCTTCCAGGCTAATGTGGGCCCCTGTGTTATGTTCTTGGTACTTTTCCTTGTCAGCACTTATCATTGTCTCTATTTCTTCTATTTAAAACAAAAACAAAAACAAAAAACCTACCTATTTGTCAGTATTTGCCCTCCCCAAAAGACTTGAACTCCAAAAAGATTGTACTTACATGTTTTTGCCTGTGCCTGGTACATAGTAGGAGCCCAATAAACATTTGCTACCTAAAGGGTTCCCAGCGAGCGCCCCTCCACTTATCCCAGCCCCAGCCCTGCTGGCTTGGTACCAGAGAGGATGGGGCTTCCTAACCTGTGTCTGTGAAAAGCTCTGTGCTGACAGATGTGTGGGTTTGTTTTTTGTTTTTTGCATTTTTTTACATTGCAAATGGTCATTTTGGTGCCAATGTTGACATAATTATAACCAAAGCCCTTGTTTCATTAAAACGTCCCTGTTCTTTCCAGGGCTGTGGAAGAAACAAGACTGGAATCAAAAGTTCAGTCAAAATGAAGGTGGTTGCTGCCCATAGTGTGATAGTGGGGGTTAGCAAACCCTAACGTGGAAATTTCTTTTTCAAAGCCAAGAATTGTTCAGCACTGTGGTCAGTGCTTCTTAGAGTAATTTACGGAGCTGGACCACCTTTGATGTCCTTTTGTAAACCACTACTTTAGCTGTATTCATTCGTTTGTTCGGACAGCACTTTTAGGTTTTAGCACAAGCCAGATCTTGTGCAAAGCATGGTGAGGGACCTCGAGATGGATGTGTGCCAGGAGACCAGGGCCAAGTAGAGGAAAGAGGATCTACCCAAAAACGACAGGGCTGACTCTAAGAGGTCAGTATTTGTGTTTGTTTAATTAAAGTTCATCACTTGCTGCTAGACAGTAACCCCAGGAAGTCAGTGAGTAGGTGTTTTTGTCTTGCTCCATATTGAATCCCAAGTGCTGAATGGTGCTTGGTACATAGTAGGAACTCAATCTCATACATTTGCAGAATGAAAGAAATAGTGACATTGAAAAGAGATGAAGAATGTAGTACTGTGGGGACTGGAGAGGTAGAGCTTCATCTGAGCTGGGAAATCACATGACTGAAGCTGAGAGGGACTGTCCAGGTTAATGTTTTTGCTGCTACTCTCAGTCCCATTTTACAAATGAGGAAACTATCACAGAAAGAAAAAGTGATTGGCCCAGGGTCACATAGTATTACCAAAATTCATATCAACATATGAATTTTACTCCTCCAAATTCATATGTTGAAACCTTAACAGCCAGTACTTCAGAATGTGACTGTATTCCGAAGTAGGCTCTTTAAAGAGATAAGTTCAAATGAGGTCATATGGGAGGGTCCTAATCCATTATAACTTGTCTCCTTATTAGAAGAGGAGATTAGAATACAAATGCCATGCATGGAGGGAAGACAAGTGAAGACACAGGGGAAAGATCTGCAAGCCAAGGAGAGAAGCCTCAGAAGAAACCACCCTGCGGATGCCATGATACTCGACTTCCGGATTCCAGAATTGTGAGAAAATAAATTTCTGTCGTAAGCCACCCAGTCTGCAGTACTTTGTTATGACAGCCCTAACAGACATATACATACAGGAAGTGAGGGCAAAGTTAGGACAGGAAGCCAGGTCTGCTCAATCTCCACCCTGAGCTCTTTGCATGGCACTATTCAGCTGGTCCAATCAGTGCTCTCCCCAACACTTGCTACCGATGGGGTCGATGACAGTGATGATAAAAGCTAACCCATATATAGTGCCTATCATATACCAGGCACTCTTCTAAGTATAGATGAGGAAACTGAAAGACAAACAGATTGAGCAACTTGCCCAAGAACGTACAGCTACTCAGTGCTGGACCTGGGATTCTGGCCCATTCGGTCTTCTCCAGGAACATGGTTCACTTACCATGCTATTCTAGTGATATGTCTACAAGCCAAAGACATTTTCAAAGATGAGAGATAATCATGGCACTTCAGGCCTCACTGGGTTTGCTTTCGTATAGCCATTAGTTCTGCATACACTTATCCCAATCTGAAGTAGCTCAGTGGAAGCATAAAACAAGCAGAGGGAAGTGTTAAGATTTATTTGTTCCAGAAACTCCTGATGTGTTAGACTATCAATGCAGAAGCATTGAAATAGCAGATTTGAAGCCTCCCTCAAGTTCAAAAACATCTTTTAATTCAGTCCCTGAAACTGAACAACCAAACCACTTCAGTCAAAGCACTTTGCCATAGGAGAACTGGATTTGAACCTTCTTCCCACCACTTACCAGCTGAGTGACTTGGGGTTTATGATATCAGTCTGAACCTTAGTTTGTTTGTTTTTTTCTGGGAGATGGGAAAAATAACACATATCTTACAGATTAGACACAGTGTATGTAAAAACACTGTCACAGGTGCTAATGCACAGGAAGTGATCAATAAACAGAGCTCTTATTAGCTAAGCAAGATGGCCATCCCCAAAGGCTCTCTCCTGTGTGATGCCTTGCCCTATGTCTCATCCTAACCTGTCCAACTTAATTATCTTGCTCCTCTGGCTCTCCAAGGAAGTTGCTTACACTTCTATTTGTCACTCAATTTGTCCTTCCTTATATCACAGAAGGTGATGACACACCTATCCATTCACCTATCCACTCAACAAAATTGTGCTGAGCGTTTTCCATGTCCCTGTGCTGTGCTGGGCACTGCGAGTTCAGAGAGGGATGTGATGTGGTTCCCAACCTCAAGGGGGTTGATGGGCTTTTGGGGCAACTCATGGTTGGTGTGTCCAATAGGCAGGAGTGCTGTAATAATAAATTAACAATTTTATTTTATTATAGCACTTATCATGGGAAAAAAACATCACTTTGCTAGATTTCCAAACACATAGTATGATTTAGTATTAATTTTATAGACTAAGGGAATCATGATGTTTTCAGTTATTCTACAATTTAACTTCTAAAGGTCTTAATCTGAGTCAGCTTGACAATAGACATATTAAGGAATCACTAAGTGTTATCGCTGGGTTAGAAAAGATTCCGTTTTCTGGGGACTCAGTAGGAGAGCCCCACTCCACTGGAGCTCCCCAAGGGCAGGGACCAAGCCTTATCCTGTCTTCATAGCTGTCCTTTGAGCTGAACAGAATTTAGATGCTAGCTCCTTCAGTGCATACCTGAAAGGGGCGAGAAGAGGGCAGGTGGGGGGTCTCTTGCCTAATCCTCTAGTCTGAGCTGTGGAACTTATTATTTTCTCTTTTGTAAGAAGAAAATAGACCCCCTCCCTCCAACCTCCGACGGTGGAATTTACTCTCCGAAGATCGGAGAAGCGGAGAGTGGCAAACGTTTTAATAGTTAACATTTGTTGACTCCTTATTAGATGTCAGACATTGGCTGGGGGAGGGGGGCTTTACAGGGTGGAGCGTGAAGGTCGGGAGGACACCTACCTAGGCAAGCAATGCAGTCTAGACCAGAGGCTGGAACTGGACCGCGGGGACGGGCTGGGGGCGGGGCTTCCGCCTGCCAGCCTCCCGGGAGGCGAGAAAATCCCGCCCCCGGCCGACCGGAGAGCAGGGATTGGCTTTCCCGAGGCCGATTGATGGTAAAGGCGCGAGCGGAGGCTGCGGCAAAGGCTGGGCCGGGAGCAGGAAGTGGGGTACGGTCAACTGGAAGCGGGCTGGGGAGCGGGGTGGAGAGCTGGCTGCCTCCCTCGCTCAGCTGAGTTGCCACCGTCACTGGGGAGATGGAGGGGCCGGGTCTGGGCTCGCAGGTGAGTGTGGCCGGCGCCGCCTGTCCTGGGAGCCTGGAGAGAGGTGGCGGCTGTAGGGAAACGAGGGCGTGGGTTGATGAAGCTCCCAGAGGGGCCTCCGGAGGCGGCGGAGCCTTGGGCGGGGTAGGGGGAAGCCTGGAAACACCGGGAGTAATGCTGGGAATTCTCTCTGAGGCGACCGGGAAGGAGAGGCCAGGGCAGAGGATTGAGTGCCGTCTCCAACCTTCCTGTCTCTTTCCGCGGGCCAGGGCACCTCCAGGGACCGGTACCCTCTTGTGCCTGGCAGGGACCGCTGTGAAGCCTGGGAAGGAAGGATAGCCGTTCCTGGGAGAGGTGTCAGGTGACACACCTGAGCTGGACCAGCCCGTCTTGACCTTGGGTTGGAGTCTGTGCGATTCTGTAGATTACTTGTTCGCTGGAGGTGCCTGGGCACCCACCCGCCTTTGCCCCACCTAGCCGTGTTTTTAGCGCATGTTCCCACACCCTTGCTTACTCCTTGGAAGAATTCAGTCTGGTTAGGCTGGAGAAAGGGGGGCAGGAGGTGCAGTGACAGCTATCCGCAAAAACCCAAAAGACTCTATTCTGTGGGGGAGGTATTACCACAAGCCAGATGCAATTCCAAAGAACAGAACAGGCTAGTGTTGGGGGCGGGGCGGGGGGGGGATTACAGAAGGTACGTGTTAGCTACAGCAGAACGAGACTTTTGTCTTTTTCTTTTTTAATGGCTCTTTCCCAATGCTTAGAGTGGCATATTGTAGCTGTTCACTTAATATTTACTGAATAAATGAAGAATATCCAGATTCGGCCTTTTAGTGAGTGTTTAGGATGTGCCATATGCTTTTATATGTATTATTTTATTCCAGAATTGAAACATCCTTAAGGAGATGGCATTATCCCTATATACAGATGAGAAAACTGAAGCTGTCTCCAGCTGGGGTGAGCTAGGCAGTAGATTTTCTGTTGCTAGTGGGATTCAAGCAGTTTGAGATGATTGGATCACTTGGCTTCTAAAAATGCCTTTCCAATCTTGAGAGTGTTTCTCATGCTCTCCCTTCCCCTTCCTCCTTTCAACAGTCTGATGTAGCTTTAAGTGAGGAACAAGACATGTGGGCAGTTGTCAAGGCATTCTTATTAGCTGTTCTTGGATTTTGACAGAAAAAAAAAAGAGATTTGCAAGCTGACTGGATTTTACAAAAGGGTGTAGAATCCTCCAATGGGAATTACGTCTCATTTTTTTTTTCCCTCAGAGTTTCAAGGAAAAGTTGGTAGGAGTAATTATCATCTTAATTACTGCCACTCATGTACAAAAACCTTTAAGTGCTCAAAGTTTACTCCCTCATGCTGATGGGAAAACAGCCCTGCCCCTAGTTCCATGACAGATGAAGGGAGAGAATGATTCAGAGGTTAAAAATAATGGGGCAAGGTGGAGACATTATTGTTGTTAATAACAATTGCTATTACAATAATAGCATAAAGATCTTACCTATATATGGTGCTCTACAGTTTGCAAAAATATTTTACCATTCGTGCTCCTCACAGTGACCCTGTGAGGTGGGAGGGATTATTATTCTAGTTCTAGAGATTAGACCAGAGGCTCAAAAAATGCTGTTAAAAGTCTAATGGGTGCTAAGTAACAGAGCCAAGACTTCATTCATTCTACTAGGGGTTAGGCAATTACAGTTGCTGGAGATAAATCAGTGAACAAAACAGACAAAAACATTCCTGTTCTAGTTAATTTTGGTCCTTCTGGTTCCAACTTCAGAGATAATGGGTTTTTGCCAGAATTTGCCAATACAGGTGTACTTGTTTTATTGTATTTCCCTTTATTGTGCTTTGTAGATACTGTGTTTTTATAAATTGAAGGTAAGACCCTCCACCAGCAAAAAGATTATGACTCATTGAAGGCTTAGGTGATGGTTAGCATTAGTTAGCAATAAAGAATTTTTAAGTGAAGGTATGTACATTGTTAAGACATAGCCCTGGCTGGTGTGGCTTAGTGGACTGAGCGCCAGCTTGTGAACCAAAAGGTTGCCAGTTTGATTACCAGTGTAGGGACACATGCCTGGGTTGCAGGCCAGGTCTCCAACAAGGGGCGTGCGAAATGCAACCACACATCAATGTTTCTCTCCCTTTCTTTCTCCCTCCCTTGCCCTCTGTAAAAATAAATAAATAAATCTTTTTTAAAAAAAGACATAATGTTATTGCACGCTTAATAGACTACAGTATAGTGTAAACATACCGTTTACAAAAAAAATCATCACTTGCTTTATTGAGGTATTCACTTTATTGCTGTGGTCTGGAACTGAACTCCCGGTATCTGCAAGGTATGACCGTACCATCTGGTTCCCAGTTTCCTCTCTGACCTCATTTTTTAGTACTTTCTTTTTGAAAAAAGATTTTATTTATTTTTAGAGAGAGGGGAAGGGAGGGAGAAAAAGAGGGAGAAAAACATTGATGTGTGAGAGAAACATCGATGGGTTGGTTGCCTTTTGCATGACGCCAGCTGTGGACCTGGCTGGAAACCCAGGCCTGTGCCCTGACTGGGAATGGAACCAGTGACCCTTAGGACCGCAGGGGCGATACCCAGCCCACTGAGCTGTACCAGTCAGGGCTTTATTACTTTCTTGCATGCTCAGTCAACCCCAGCCATACTGGCCTCTAGGTCTTTGTACTTACTATTTTCTCTGTCTGGAATACTCTTTCCTCATATACCCACATGGTTTATTTCCCCACCTCTTTAAGGTCTTGACACAAATGTCACCTCAGTGTGGCAAGCCCTCCTCATTATCACCACTACCAGCAACATTCCCTAGTCCCCTTCCTTGCTTTATATTTCTTCTCAGCATGTAACACCATTTAACATACTCCTTTGTCTTGTTTGTTCTTTTTCCTTCACTGAATTAAGGCCTATGAGGATGGTGATGTTTATCTGTTTTGTTCACTGCTGTGTGCCTAGTACTGGTGGGTGTGCTGTAAATAATTGTCCAATGAATGAACTTGGAAGCTGAACTCTGGTGCTTCTGTTAATATCTTGGGAAATGTTAAAGGTTATCCATCAGCTCTGTCTTTCTCTCTGTTTTATTTGATAACCTTGCAGAACAGTGACCCTCATCAGAGCTTGAATGTGATTCTGTAGATTTTGGTTTTCTTTTAAATTAATGCCCGTTGTAACTTTAAAAGTATTTACTTACTATTTAGAAAAATACTAATTTGATTACTAATCAAATTAAAAGTACTAATGAGATATCATGAAAAATACATGATCCCTTATATCTTGGAGATGTTTCTCTTATCTATTGCTGTGTAACAAGCCACCCTAAAACAGTGGCGTGAACCAGCTATTGCCATACTCATGGACTGTGTGTCAGAAATTTGGACAGGGCATAGCAGGGATGGTTTGTTTTTGCTCCACCATATCTGGGGCCTCCACTCAAAAGACTCGTAAACTGGGATGATTCAATACCGAGGGCTGGTATCAGCTGGTGTTGTCTTCATTCACGTGTCTGGCAGTTGATGCTGACTTTCTGTAGGCCCAGTAGACCTTCATGTGGCCTGGGCCTCTGCACAGCAAGGTGGCTGAGTTCCAAGAGTGAGCATCTTGAGAGAGAAAGAGAAAGCTGCTTGTTTCTGAGGTCCGGGCCTGCAAACTAGCAGAGTATCACGTCTGCAGTATTTACTAGCAAAGCACCACAGAGCTCATATTTGAGAGGAAGGACATAGACCCTCTCCTCTTGGTGGAGAAGTGTCTAAGAAGTTGGGAGCTTTGCTATAAAAATCACCACAAATGTATCCATAGCTCTCATGTAATTTTCACAATATCCTGTTATCCTCTGTGTAGATTATTCAGCTATCTTCATGTCTCTTCCTTGATATTCCTTTTTTTGGCGGGGGGGAAGGGGGTGGACCTTATCTGTTGTGTTTACTGCCATATTCCTGTGTCTAGAACAGTGCCTGTCACATAGTAGGCATTTAGTAAATACCTGATGAATGACTGAATGGACCGTAGTAGGAGTCGTGTCTCCTTCATCTTTAACCCTAGTTACCCAGTACTGTGATTGGTACGTAGTAGGTGTTCTTGACTTTTCCCTGAATGAAAGGTTAATGAAAACTCAGGAGTTTGCCGACATCCTGAGAATTTGCTTAGTCTATTGTTACCTTATTAACATTGTAGGCAGCCATGTAACAGTTAAGCTTCCACTGCCAAAAAAGGGTGTGTGTTTATGCAGTGAAGTCTTTACCAGTGCACATTTCATTAATGACTCTTGCAACAGTTCCTCTTAGAACCATGCAACGTGGAGTTGGAAGGAACTTTATAGCTATATTGAGTTGCTTCTTCCATTTTACAAATGTAGAAACTGAAGCCAAAAATAGGGTAGTTAGCCATTTATAGCTTACCCTGGGTTCTTAGCTCAGTTTGGGGAGACCCTCTGTCCAGTCATGCTAAAGAGGAAAGTGACCTTCCAAAGCACAGGAAGTGAGGATGATGAGGATGAAATCAGTGTCCCCAAGAAGAGGCTGGTGGACCCTGTGGCTGGGGCAGGAGGTCCTGGAAGCCATTTCTAAAGCAAACACACTGGACAAACACTGTTTCAAAGGACAGTGATGATGATGAGGAGGACGAGGGGTCCAGCAAATGTGGCATCCTGGCCTCAGAGGATGTGGAAGGTCAGGAAGAAGCCATACTCCTCAGTGAGGGAGGTGTGTGGATCACACCCTTCAACCTACAGGAAGAGATGGGAGAAGGCCACTGCGATGCTGATGGCAGCTACTTCCTGAACTGGGATGCTCAGATCCGAGACAGCTGGCTGGACAGCATTGACTGGGCGAAGATCAGGGAGCAGCCACCTGGTCAGCGCTCACCTGAGTGGACTCAGAGGCGGGTCAGACTCAGAGGAGGAGGACAGCAGGAGTCAGACACCGATGGGGGCCCAAGCCCTCCTCGAGGGCCTTCTGGAGCTTCTGTTGCCGAGAGAGATGTGGCTGGGGCACTTAGGCATCTGGCCCCCAGACAAAGCGGGTAGCGAGGGGCCTGGATGGCCCATTTCCCCCAGCACTTGGACGGGCTGTCTGGGTTAGCCAACCAGATGGTGGCTCGGGGCAACCTTGGCGTTTATCAGGAGAGAAGAGAATGGTTGGCCATGGAGCTGAAGGGGCTGGGGTGCCCGACCTGGGGACACCCTGACCCCATCCTTGTCTGGACATGTTTGCTGAGGAGGTGGCAGAGGGAGAGCTGGAGACCCCAACCCCCGGCCAGAGATGAGAGGCAGGGTTGCCAGGAGATGGTCTGGTGGCCATAATGTGGGAATGGAAGTGGGAGAGCTCGGGAAAGTGAGCTGTATGGGCCCTTCACCAGCACCCAGGTGCGGAAGAGGCTGAATGAAGCCTTCTTGCCTGATGGTGTTTATTGACGGAAGCTGAATCCCCTGGTGGACAGTTCTACAACTCCAAAAATATTGACCTTGATCTCTACACTTGAGCCTCCTGAGGACCAATTTGGAGGCTGCTTCTTTCCTGGACTCTGGAGGGAGCCCCAGCTGCCTCAGGCAATGAGGATATTGAAGGCCACTTTTCAGTCAATTTTTCTTTCCCAAGAAAAGCCTTTTGTTGTGTATTAGGTCCTTGGCTGTGCTGATGACCAGAAGCTAGGGACCTCCATAGCGCCATGGGGAAAAAAATAGGGTAGATAATTAGCCACCGTCATACAGCCAACGTGAAATCTGAGACTTTGGCCTTGTTCACATTTCAAAATGGTAAGAATGAAACAACTAGAGAATACCATAAAAATATTTTTTTGATAACTGGGGAGTAACTTGTAAGAAGGATTTAGTATGAAGAGATAAACTTTGCTTTAATCTTTGGGATGAAAAGGTATGGTTGTTTTCCTTAAACATCTTTATGGGACCATCTCCATCCCCAGTCAAAGTCAGCCTCCCCCAAAGCAGGTCATCTCCTTACTCATCTGTAGCTCTCGTGGAAAATTTTGGGAAGGAGCAAATCTTTGGGCTCTAAACCTTTTTGATCATGCACTCCTGTCAGGAAAACAATTTTGAGCTTGCACCCCCTAGAGTAAAACCCTACTATAATGTGAAAAGTAGGATCCAAAGTTTTCATTTTTGTCAAATATTATGTATTATGAGCTGAATGGAATGATGAATGGAGCCTGCACTGCAAGCTGCCTGGGAGCTCAGAGCTCCAGCTGCACGTCCAGGCCCTACAGGCTCTGACTGCACTTTATTGAGTGACGGTGGATAAACTAACTTCCGCACTGATGGGGGTGAATCTCTGTTATGCGGTTGGCTGGAACTTAAAAAGTTCAGCATCCCTCTGTTTGATGTACAGATGTTAAGTAATAACTCAATATATACGTACTCATGGTAAGGTTTTGAATTAAAGATATAAATTGGCTTCAAATCAGTCTTTTTGATAATTTTAATACTTTTGGAGGGAAGCTGGCCTTTTATTAGATTGGGTTGTTTGTTTTGCCTTTGTGTGACTAATGATGAGTACCTGACAGGGAGAGACGTGTCAGCTCTGCCATGTTCTTGTTTACATGTGCTTATGCTGTTATTATGATCTCAATTCATGGTTTCTTTGTAGTTTCGCTCACTTGCTCATTTTGGGAGGGCAGCTTAGTTAAAATTAGATGATGTAACTTGAAAATTACTTAACCTGGTGTATACTGCAGCACGCTGATGGCCTGTCCCCCTGTCCACCCCTCTGGGTTGTGAAGCTTTTGCTGTACCCCAGCTTCCTTGTCCATAGACTGCTTGATACACAGATCAAGTGAGGCTGCCAACAATAAATTAGTAAAACTTAAAACCAAATTTATAAATTTTTTGGCTTTCCCTTTAAAAAAGAAATCAAAGGCATTGTAGTGGAGTAGAAGCTTTGACATCTTTTCCCATTACCTAATGGGTCACTGCATATGCAGAGTACACTTGCCTCACTTTGGAGGTCATTGACTCTGAAAGCAGGCTTTGAGTTTATATAGTCATGTTTAGGTTTTACTCTGATCTTGATTTAGGCAAAAAAGAAAAAAAGACATGAACAGAACTCCTCTTCTCTAGTCTCTAACCGCCCCCCACCCCCAGCTTTTTTGCCATTTAATCACATATTGTCTTCTGTTATCACTTACTCTGTCTCAGACTTATCTGCCCTATTAGACTTAAACCCCTGGAGGATAGATGCCCACACCTTCTCTGCTCCTAGCATAATGCTTTGCACATCATAAGCACACAGTAACTAATTGCTGAATAAATAAATGCTCTTAATTGTGTATATTCTTTACATTGAAATGTGTAATCCTTGTGACTTTCTACGTGAAAAATGAAGCTGATGTCCTTAATGACTTATTAGAGGCAACAAATTTGTATCTGTGGAATGAGTGAATTTACTGTGATGAAAAACCTGTATATAAACAGTTATTCTTTCTAACATACAAATGGAAAAAGATACACTAGAAAAACAGTAGACTGTGAAAAGGCAGCCCACCAAAGAGAAAATGAGAGCCAATCAATCAGTATAACAAACAAACTCAGATTTAGCAACTAGGGGCATGCAAATGAAAAACAAGATGACATTTTTTAGCTATCAGATTGGCAAGAGTGTAAAAGGACTGATTAATACAGCCCTGGCTGGGTAGTTCAGTTGGTTAGGTCATCCTCCCAATACACCAAGGTTGTGGGTTTGATTCCAGGTCAGAGCACATGCAAGAATCAACCAATGAATGCATAAATAAGTGGAACAACAAATCAATATTCTCTCTTTCTTTCTCAAATCAACAAATAAGAAAAGAATTTTAAAAAATAAGAAGACTGATAATATTCAGTTATGGGTAGGTTTGTAGGGAGAGGGACAACACATATTTGATGTTGAGAGTGTGAATTGGGGTACGTAGTTGGTCAGTATCTATTTATATTTAAAAATGCATATATTTTTTCACCCAACAGTCCTACTTTGGGGAATCAGTCCTATAGAATGTACAGACGTTAATTATGGGATTATTCATAGAAGTGAAGACTGAAATCAGCCTACATCCCTAAGGATAGGGAAATGGTTGAGTAAATTATACTAGATTTCTACAGTGGAATCACACTCAACTCTTACTGACTTGCAGAGCCGTATATGATACATTGTTAGGTAGACAAGCAAGTTGAATGCAATTCATTGTAACCTTGTTTTTTCCTAAAATGTGAGAATATGATAA
Source organism: Pteronotus mesoamericanus (assembly GCF_021234165.1). Lineage (NCBI taxonomy): Eukaryota > Metazoa > Chordata > Mammalia > Chiroptera > Mormoopidae > Pteronotus > Pteronotus mesoamericanus. The sequence continues at coordinate 41,517,158 of NW_026555277.1, read as the reverse complement.
AAAACCTATATGTATATATACTTTATGTGTAATGTTATGTATGTTAGAGTATATACACAATGAGGAAGGATACACCAAACTGTTAAAAATAGCATCTTTGGTAGTGTAAGATTTGAAGGGAAAGTCTATTCACTTTTGTATTGCTAGCTCTTTAAAATGAATGTGAATCATAATTTTAAAAATGAGGTTTCACATAAAAAGTAGACTAATTTCTCTTTCATTTTTAGCTACATCTGCTATCTATTACCTCTCCAGAAATTCTGAGCATACTTCAACTCTTTACTTACCCCTTGTCTTCTTCTGATTGGATATAATTATAATTACTATGATATGATATGATATGATATGATATGATGAAAAGGATTCTAAAGTAATATTCTTATTTATGTCTTAATCTAACAATCTATATGTTTATTTTTAGCTGTGTGAGAGTGTAAAATAAGAGCATCAAGTACTAAGGTTGAACTTACCAGATAAATCAAAATTTAGGTAGTCAAAAGAGTGTTTGTTGTTCTGGTTGTAGGTAAGATAGAGTCAGCAGGCTCCACCCTGTCTGTCCCACTGAATGTACTGGGCAGAAAGCAACTAGCAGCTATCTACGGACTCTGAAAAATAAAGTGTAGCTGGTAGATTAGGGGAAAGGAGAAGAGTTAAAACAAAACAAAACACTGAACTAGGAGGTAATTTACCTTTTTTTTTCCATCTTGAACCCCTTCCTTTCCCTTCCTTTGCTTCCTGCCTGAACTTGGACGCTGGAGGTGAACATCAACGTAGATGTAGAATGAGAGTACTGCAGGAGAAGACCTCTAATTCAGTTTCAAAGAGGAAGAAAGCTCTCTTGGTAGCATAGGCACCTGAAAATCTGAGGGAGAACTTCTCTAAACAGAGGAGTTGTGGTCTGAAGACAGTTGTTCTTAGATGTGACATCAAAAGCATGATCCATAACATAACAAAAAGATGATAGACTGGACTTCATCAAAATTAAAAATTTTTGCTCTATAAGAGACTTTTACGAAATAGGAAGATAAGATACTGGGAGAGAATATTTGCAATCACATATCTGACAGGACTTTTGTCTAACAGGGTGTCCAACCTTTTGACATCTCTGGGCAACACTGGAAGAAGAGTTGTCTTGGGCCACACATTAAATACACAAATACTAATGAAAACAGATGAGCAGAAAAAAAATGGTTTTAAGTAAATTTATGATTTTATGTTGGACCATATTCATAGCCATCTGGGGCCACATGTGGCTTGCAGGCCGCAGGTTAGACACCCCTGACAAAATATATGATATAAAGAGCTTTCAAAACTGTAAGAAAATGAACAGCTCAATTAAAAAAAAAAAGGTAAAAGGCTTTAAAAATTCACCAAAGAAGACACACATATGGCAAATAAGCACATGAAAGATGTTCAGCTTCATTAGCCATTGGCCGACATGCAAATTAAAACCATGATTAGATACTACTACACATCTACAGTACCAACCATATTAAGTGCCAGAGAGGATGCAAAGCCATTGGAACTCTCATGTTGCTCGTGGCCACTCTGGAAAATAGTTTGGCAATTTCTTATAAATTTAACATACACTTAACAGATGGTCAAGCAATCTCGCCATTAGAGAAACAAAAACATATGTTCACACGGAAGCACATACATGAATGTTTATAACAGATCTATTTATGATTGCCAAAAGTTAGACACTTTTTTTGAATGGATAGACTGTGATACAATCATGTGATGGAATACTGTACAGCCAGGAAGGAACTATTAATAACATGCAACAACTTCTATGAATCTGAAAAGCATTATACTGAGTGAAAGAAGCCAGTCTTAGAAGATTATATACTGCATAATTCCAGTAGATGACATTCTGGGAAAGATAAAACTGGTGATGAAGAATGTATCAGTAGTTGCCAGGAGGTGTGGAGAGGGTATGATGACAAAGGAATATCCCAAGAGAGTTTTTTGAAGTTTTGGAACTGGTCTGTCCTGACTGGGGTGGTGGTTACACAACTCTATACATGTGTTAAAAGTTATAGAACTATATACCAAAAAGTCAGCTTTACTCTAAGTTAACTTAAATTTTAAAAGAAGCATTTGTATCTTCAGAGTAACCTGTTGAGGGGTGGTAATGGACTTATTTCAGTAAAAGTGTCATTTTGTAAACCCTTTTTGGACTCCTGCAGAATTGACAGACACATTACATCAAGTATCTTTAGTTTTCTATTTTTAATGGGTATTCATCCTTGCAGGTTTTTTTTTTTTTTTTTTAATGAAACAGTGAAATTTATTCAGAGAGACAGGTCTGGTGAATGAGATGGGTAAAAGCTAGGCAACAGCCATGGTAAAGTACAAGGCAGGGTTACACAATAAGCCAGTTTTGATTCCTAGAAATGGTTTGCTAGATATTTGATGTGAACCTTCACCTGCATGCAACGAAAAATGTGAGATATAGTACAAAATCACTTTAAGTATTTAAAAATCACTTTTGATGCCATTGTAAATTTTTAAAAAAGATTTCTTAGGGTCTATGTGTATAATTATTTATTAGCAAATAAAACTTGCTTTGCTTTGTTTCTTATCTGAGTGCATTTTATTTCTTTTCCTCACCCTATTACTGTCTTGGACTTCAGTACATTGTTGATTAGAAGTGGTGGTTGGTAGCAGGCACGGTTGCTTTGTTCTCACTCTTTAAAGCATTCAGTCTTTCACCATTAAGTGTGTGGTAGCTGTAGATTCCTTATAAATAAATGGTTTTTATCAAGTTGAGAAAATTCCCTTCTTTTCCTAGTGTTCCAAGAGGTTTTGGTTTTTTTTTTGTTTGTTTGTTTTAAAATCATAGATGGGTGTTGAATTTTGTCACATGCTTTATTTTACTGAAATGAGTATTTTTTCCTTTATTCTGTTAATATAGTAAATTTCATTAATTTATTTTGAAATGTTGCTTTGTTGTAATATATATTGCCCTTTTATATAGTACTGGATACAATTTGCTATTATTTTGTTTAGGCTCTTTCCATATGTTAGTGAGGAATATTGGGTCTGTAGTTTTCCTTACCTGTTATATGTGTTGGTTTTAGTATTGGGAAAATGATGCCTCCTAAAATGAGCTGAAAAGCATTCCCTCTATTTTCTGAAGTAGTTGGTATCATTTCTTCAGTAAGTATTGTGATAGAGTTTTCCAGTTAAAAGTTGTGTGGGCCTTGAGTTGTTTTGTTTTTTTAATGGGAAGTTTTTAAATTATCAATTCAATTTCTTTTATAGAGACAGTGCTACTCATTTCTTTTAAAGTCCATTTAGATAACTTGCGTCTTTTGAAGTATTTGTGTATTTCATCTAGGTTGCTGAATTTATTGACATAAATATGTTCACAGTATTCCCTTAATAGTATTTTAGTGTGTGTAGAATCTTATACTGATGTTCCCTTTTTTAAAACTTGTGTTTGTGATTGACGTCTTCTGTTTTCTTGATCATTCTGAGAAGTTTACCGGTTTTACTGATTTATTCTTTCCCCAAAAACTAGTTTTTGGTTTCAATGATTTTCTGTGTAGTTTTTCTTTTTACATTCATGAATTTCTTCTATCTTTGTTGTTTCCTTCATTCTCTTTACTTTGGGTTCAATTTTCTTTCTCTAGATTTTTTTTTAAATCCTCATCCAAAGATATGTTTATTAATTTTTTTTTTAAGAGAGAGGAAGGGAGAGAAAAAGAAACATCAATGTGAGGAACAAACATCAATTGGTTATCTCCCTTATGGGCCCAACTGGGGATCAAACCCGCAACCTTTTTGATGTATGAGACAACGCTCCAACTGCCTGAGCCACTGGCCAGGACCCCTCTAGATTTTTAAGCTGAAAGCTTAGATCATTTATTTTACACTCTTCTTTTTTTCCTTTTATAAGTATTTAAAGCTAAAAATTCAGTTTAAAAACTATTTAGGTAGCATCCTGCACATTTTGATGTTTTCATTTTCATTCAATTCAAAATATTTTCTAATTTTTCTTTGTTTACTTTTATGACCTATGTGTTATTTAGAAATGTATTGCTTGGTTTCCCAATATTTAAGAATATCTCATATCCTTTGGTTATTGCTTTTTAATTTAATTACATTGTGAACAGAGAACATACTCTGTGAATTCAAACCACTTGTTTGTTTTATGGCCCAATATGTTGTTTATTATGGTGTGTATTCCATGTGTACTTGAAAAAAAATCTATTATTAGTGGAGTTTTATAAGAATGATAATGAGATCAAGTTGATAGATAGTGTTCTTTAAATCTTCTCTATCCTTTTTTGATTCCTATCCTTTCTATCCAATACGGTTTTCTGTTAACTTGTTCTGTCAGTTACTGAAAGAAGTATTGAATTATCCAACTATAATTGTGAGTCTTTCTGTTTTTCTTTTCAGTTCCATCAGTTTTTGCTTCATGAATTTTAAAGTTCATTTTGGGTGCATGCACATTTTTTATTATGTCTTGATGGCCTCCTTAATATTATGAAATGTCCTTCCTCATCTCTGGTAATATTTATTGTACTCGTATCTACTTTGTCTCATATAATTATAGTTACTACATTCTTTATGCTTAATGTTTTTGCATGGCATATCTTTTTCTATACTTTTAATATACACACACCCATGCACACTTATATTTAAAGTGGGTTTATTGTAGACAGCACACAGTTATGGGGGTTTTTTAATCCAATTTAACAATATCCTTTTCTAAAAAAAACTATTCACAGGTATAAAGAGATCATCTTTTATGTCATTCTTTTTCTTCTTTGTCGTTTGTTCATTTTTTCTGCTTGCTTTTTTTTAGTGATGAGTGTCTTTTAAGTATTTTGTCTCTGCTATTTGCTTATTACTTATACTTCTTTGTTTTATTTATTTAGAAGTTGCTCTTGGGTTAACACTATGCAGTTTAACTTGTCACTTTCTACCTGCATATACTATTAAAGCATCTCTTAAAACAGTATAATTTCATTTCTCTACTATCATAAGGAAATTTAAAAATGAGAAAAAGTCTGTTATGTTTACCCACATAATTACACATATTTATCCACGTAGTTCTGACACTCTATTCCTTTGTATTGGTTCCATCTGGTATTTTTTAATTGAATTTATTGGGTTGACATTGGTTCACAAAACCATACAGTTTTCAACCATACAACTCAATAAAACATCATCTGCACACTGCATCGCGTGCCCATTGCCCAAAGCAAAGTAGGACGCAGGCCCATTGCACCAAGCAAAGTAGGACTAACTTCCTTTATCATTTCTTGTAGGATAAGTTTGCTGGCAATTTTCTTAACTTTTGTTGTCTGCAAAAGTATGTATTTCACCCCCATTTTTGCTGGTGTTTCCAGGCTTACAGTATTTACCTTCAGCTCTTTAAAACTATTGTGATTTTGTCTTTTGTCTTGCACTTACTGATGAGAAGTCTGAATTCATTCTTATCTTTCTTTTTTTAATATAATGTGTCTTTTTTCTTAGGCTGCTCTTAAGATTATCTCTTTATTTTTGTTTTTTAGTGATTTGATTATGATATGCCTTGGTATAAGAATTCTTTTTAGCTTCTAGGAGCTGTGGGTATATAATTTTCACCAAATTTGGAAGACTTTTGGCTATTTAGTCATATACTTAAAAATATGTCTCTCTCATCTCCTGGGACTCATGTTATAAATATTCAAGAGCTTGATTATTGGGGGATGCCTTTAGGGTGTGTTTGCCACAACTCCCAGAGCGGGGGCCTGGTGACCTTCCTACCTGCAATGTCAACAGCCGTGACTTTCCATTTTCTACAAATATCAAGATCTCTTTGTGCCTTTGCAGATAAGTTTTGCTTTATGACAAAACATATATATAATTTAGAATTTTCTAATATTAAACATCTAATCCTAGTAAAGAGAATTAAGATGGACATCTTCCTTTGGATACAACTCTAAGTCTCAAAAAAATTCTAATCTAATAACATAGAGATTGTTGATAGTAGTAAATTCTTCATTATGTAATTGAATGTGACATTAATTCTCTTCCTGTGCTTTGTCCAATGACTCCTACTCTCCAGTGCAGGAATCACAGCCACGGCCCCCACCCTTCAGGATTTGGTCGACTTGGAGTCTGTGTACATGAAAACAAAGAAAGTGCCAAGGCGAAAGAAGCTCTTCCTCTTATAGAGGACTCTAGTAACTGTGATATTGTAAAAGCTACTCAGTAAGTCTTCCCAGTTCTTTGTTTTATCCTTATGTTCTGTTGAATTATAATATGTATGTGCAGTTCATGATACTCCAGTGTATAACCAACTCACTTCATATTCCCGTGCTAGTGTGCTTGTCCTACCAGCTTCAGACCGCTTAACACAGTGCACTTTAACTGTTTATTCCTAGTCTCTTCCATTAGATTGCAAGCAGCTTCTTAGCAAAGCATGTCTTTTTCATCTTTGTGGCCCCCGTGCGTTTGCACCATTCCTGTCTTATATTAGGTGCCCAGTAAATGTTTGCTGAGGGAACGAATAACTTTAAGTGACACCAAAACTGAGTTTGGAATACAAATCTGAATCTTTTAAAATGTACTGCAACCTAAATATGTAGGTGGGAAGGAAAAATATCAGTGCACACATTTATGGATGATTTAAACATTTATTTATGGAGTACTGCGTACCTATTATGTTGGGTACACTAGAAGAAAGTCAATAAAGTAGAAATAGATTTTCTAACAACTTGAAACAGAGTGGGTTGTTTCACTTGCACCAAAAATGAATATATGTTTTGAAAGTTTCCCCTTAAGATCTCCAGATGTATATGCGTAAAATCATTTCCAACGTTTTTACCCTTATGAATTTCATTGATTATTAACAGCCACCCACCTCTTGCCATTAAACGTATTTTGAAATATTTTGTCTATCAAGCTACATTGATTCATAATCCATTTTATTTTTTACATTTATTTCTTTTTTTAATTTTTCACATACATTTGTCTCCATCTACCCACTACCACTTTCACCTGCCCTCCCGCCACAACCTCCCCCCCAATATAATCCATTTTCTTAATAATCAAATATAAATCTGACCATCAGAGTATCTAATCAGCATGAAAGGAACTAATGTCACCCCACTAACTAGATACAGTTTCTGTCAAAAGCAAAGAAGGTTGGTGACAAATTAGCCTGTTCGGCCTTCACGTAGACTAATGTATTATTTATGTCAGTTAAAAAATAATCGACAGTTACTTAGGTATTGTAATTATTAATTTATGTGAATTCTAGGGGCTTTGGGAACCACTACACTAGGTGAATATCGTTTGATATTGTTTATATTATTATATTTATGTGAAGATGAGTGTTAAGGCAAATATTTGCTTTAATTAGAATGGAAACATTTAAATGTTTCTCTGCTATTGGTAAAGTTCTATAAGATAATTGTGAAAAATCTGGCTACACTCACTGGGAATCAAAAATTTACATTTTATATCTTTCTTAAAATTTCCTATAAGGTCTTAGATCTTCTTAAATGGTTGTGGGAACATCTTTAGATAGATGTGTGTATGTGTTTTCTAAACCACCAAACCCTCATTAATATATTCTATTATATTTCTCACATAAAGGGAGTATTTTCCAGTAAAATGTTAAAGTTGGCTTTTAAAAGATGAAAAATATAAATATATGTATCATTATCAATAATTTACTCTTATTAATATTTTCATTTAGCATTGTCAGACAGTTATCTCTATCCTAAGAATGCTATAAAGACAGACAGATAGGGACACACACATCTTTTGGTGAGACAGAAATGATTTAATTTTACAGCACAGGAAACACATTTCTATGATTTGGTTTGATTTTGACCCTTGAGGGCCTATGGAAGATTTCAGGTCCCTAAATAGAAATGTTTCAAAGAAAGTGCTAAGTAGTTTGTATTGAAAAGAAATACTGCTAATGAATTATTTTAAAAGTAATTGTAGCATTAGATAGAGGTGTTTCTCTCCTGTTTCTCATTCTGATAGTCAATTAAATAACTCTCTTAAATATTTCCTGAGTCCACCCCTCCTTTTCCCTTCCTATTGCCTCTCTTGTTTTAGGCTCTCATTGCTTCTTACCTGTATTTATGACAAAAGCCTGTAAACTGATCTCTTACTCTCTGCCTCACCCTCTTCAGATTAGTTTTTGTGCTGCCGGCTAATGTGATCTTTCTTAAAACTGAGGGTCTTAGTTCTTTCCCCTTTAAAACTTTCATTGGTTTCCCTTTGAATGATAGATGAAGTATAAACTGCAAAGCATGGCATAGAAGGCCCATTCAGTCTTTGCCTATCTTTTCTAGCCTCATCTCTTGCCCTTCTCTTTGTTATGCTTTACCCTTCCTCAGTGTTAAATTGCTTATATTTCTCTGAACATCTATGCGGTTTCCCATCTCTGATTTTTGTACATGCTATATACCCTGTGCCTGAAATGCTGTCCCTTCGGCCTGTAAAACATAATTCATATACCATATTTCATTCCCTTCAGGACAGCTAATCATTTCTTCCTTTGTTATTCCTTATGTTTATATTTTATTATTGAATTTATCCCATTCCAAGTTTTAGTCTCTTCCCTAATTATGAGGTTATTGCATGGGTGTGGTTTGATTCAAGGATGAAATTATAGTCAAGAATCAGTACCATCCATTCCTGGCATGTAGTGGAAGGCCAGATGAAATTTATTGAAGGAGGGCAAATGTGAATGTTCAAGTTTATTAAGCAAATCAAATTCAACTCCAAATAGATTAATCTCATCAGTTGATAAACCAGGTTTACTTTCGTTGTGTGGCTTTACAATACGCCTCGTTGTGTATATTTTTGTTAATGCATTTCTCTGTTGACTGAAAGATTGGATAAAGACATGGTAAAAGGAAGACACTTTGATATTTGAAATTATTTTTAATGGTATCAATTATGTCCTTTTCTTTCTTATTTGAGATACGGGATTTTTGAACGATGTAAAGAGTTGGTAGAAGCAGGATATGATGTCAGGCAACCAGACAGAGAAAATGTGTCGCTTCTTCATTGGGCTGCTATCAACAACAGGCTGGATCTTGTAAAGTAAGATGGGATATATGTGTATTAATTGTGTATTTATACTTCTAGACCTCTCCTTCTTTCATCTTTTTCTTCAACTGCACCTATGAATGTTGAACAATTTGTGGTCCTTTATTGTAAACGAATACCTGAATCTTTGTGCCATATGCATCATTTATCAGGGTGTTGAAAAGGACCTTGACTGTCCTCCAGTCTAGGATTGTCATTGGCCCAGAAAGGAAATAGGCAATGAAACTGAACATTTTTTGGTATAAAATAAAAGTGTAAGATAAACTTTATCAGGATAGAACAGAGAGATTCATGTAGTTTAGATGAAATATTGAAATATTTTACATTGTAATAATACCATTAGGAATGTTGGGTAGGGGAATAATTTAACCTTTTTAGAAACTAAATATGTAGTATATTTTTAAGTAGGCATGTATGGGATTGTGGAAAATATTTTTTCTTTATAAAGCACTACTGCCTACTCATTGTTTTTGTTTCGTTGTTTTATACCTTAGCATGTAAAATGTATGTGTGTATATGAATTATATATATTTTGTGTTATACATATTTTAATCTTTGAGGTTTAACAAAATAAAAATATACTAAAGTTTAAAATAAACATGCATACCCATAGGCAAACCTCTTTGTGAAAATAAACTGGTGTATTGTTTCAATATGACTTAGAAATAATGAGACTAAGTCCTCTAAACCACAGAAGAAAATAAGTCTCTTTACCTTAGAGATTCACTTAATACAGTGTATCATATGTGTGCACCTTAAATGGAGAGCAGCACACTCAAAATGTCTAACTTTTCTGGAAGGATTTTGAATTAATTTTTCACTACTTTTAGAATTTATTTCCATATAAGAAATTCTAATTTTAAACTGTTTAAAGTGACATGATTTCTTGCAAGTTAAGTCTGTGTGATTCCAAACCTTTTGAATATAAACTGTTTCAAGAGTATCGTGGTAATTAGAATATGCAGAGTAGTTATCATGTGCTTGGTATGTACGTTTTAATGGAATGCTCATGACAGCAGGAGTGGTTACTTATATGCTGTGAATATTTCACTGGGGATCTGCTTGAGGCTGTCGTGCGAATCTTTCAGACTTCTGTGTATCTGAGTGTTTTAGGCGGGTTCCTATTATAATTTCTGTTTTCCTATACATTTATTACTAAGAAAAGTTAATGTGTTCTTTCTCAGTATGAATTTTAAATTATAAATCTTATTTTTATCTATGTCTGTTTTGAACAGGTATTATATTTCAAAAGGTGCTGTGGTCGATCAGTTGGGTGGAGATTTAAATTCAACTCCTCTTCACTGGGCCATCAGGTAAAGGCCGCCTGTACACTGAAATTCCTATTCAAAGTCAAGCGATTTAAGATTATTTTCTGAACAATAACAATCAGCATTTTCGGAGACAATTTCCTGTGATAATGAAAGTGTTCTATTCTGTGCTATCTAATATGGTAGCCACTACTTATATGTGAAATGTGAGATGGGGCTAATGTAAGTAAAGATTTGAATTTTAAATTACATTTAATTTTCATTAATTTGAATTTAAATAGCCACATGTATGGTTAGTATCCACCGTATTGGGAACTGCAGTTACAGACCATTCGAAAGGCTTCCTTTCCGGTTTTTCCCCCTTCACTAACTAAATAAATGAATGGATGAATGAATGAATAAATAAATGCAGCTTTAAAGTGTTTCCAGAGACAGAACTTAAGACTTCACTATGATGCTCAGACTCAAATGTGTGTCTTATACTTCTGTTTTAATCAAAATAAATATCTATTATATTTGATCACCTGAGTAAAAGCGATAGTTCAGTGAACTATAAACTCAAATCAGTTCTTTTCTCTGGTATGTATTAGCCATCTGAAGCTAAAGTTAATAAGTGCCTTTCTTGATACTTAACAATTTCTTTATTTTTCATTTTAAATCCATTCTCTGTGGTTGATGGCGTGACATGAACCTGAAACTAAAATGACTAATTGTTTATTTAAGACAAGGAATTGAATATTTTCTCCATAGCCAAGAATTTTGAAGAATCTAGGGTTAACTCATTCCTTTTAAGCCACTGAGATACAGTGCCTTATGTGGAAAATGAGCCACGTTCATGTGTGCTAATCCTAGTTCCTAAGAATAATATTATTAAAGTATACCTGCAGTCTGAATGTTATATTGCAGCATATCTGGCTCGTGATTAATTTAAAGTAGCAGCAGTGAGGTCTAAGTGGTCTTAAAGTTTACGTTTTTAGCATTAGTCATGTAAAATTATTATTTGTACAGGGTGGCAATATAAGGTTTAAGGTACATTAGGAGGTTATTAAGGTTATTACCTGCACTCAAGGAGGACTGTCCACGTCTAAGTTTGGAGAATCTAAATAAAAGACATTTACAGACTCTCCAGGGTTTTTAAAATCTTATTGTTAGGAAATACTTTTTATATCTAACTAAATCCTTCATATCTTAGGGATATCAATTTCTCCCTGAATTTATTTTATTTTTCTGCATGCCATAGAATACAGTGTAATTATTACTCTCTATTTACAGACAAGGACATTTACCTATGGTCATATTATTACTACAGTATGGCGCAGACCCCGCTCTCATTGATGGAGAAGGATTCAGCAGCATCCACCTAGCAGTGTTATTTCAACACATGCCCATTATAGCGTATCTCATCTCAAAGGGACAGGTATATTTTGAAACATATCTTATACTCCAGCTATGGCAGGTTTGAAGAGATTGGGAAGATGGTTAGTAGTCTGTTCTCATTTTTAAAGTAGAAGTTACAGATATCCAGATATTCAAATATTAGCCTCAGTAAGTCTGGTATTGAATACTCCCCTCTGGCTTTGTTGGAGCGTAAAGGATAGGTCATTTAACTCAGTAACATATAATAGATATTTCTGAAACTTGTAAGCCTGTAATAGTTTTTCTTAAGACCCTAGTAATTTGCAGAGATTTTCAAAAACATGACTTCAAAGCCTGTATTTTTTTATCTGGTTGAATGTAGAAATGGTAGTCAGATCACTGAATTAACCTATCATTGCTTTCATTGTTTGAATCTAAATGGGAGACCAATTTGAATGTATGCTTCTTATTGTTCTCTAAAGTAATTCCGTGAAAAATGACTTGCTTTAAGAAGCATCCATTTATGGCACAGGTTAAATTATAGGTTATTGGCAGTGGGAGTTTCACTCTCAGCTATATTTGTCTGGGATATGCTTTCTCATAGCAAAGTAGTTTATGTATTAGCAGACCCACCTGTAACAGGCATGGAAACATGTTTGCACAAATGCTGTTGGAATGATTGTGTTCTCTTTAAATAAGCACTTTCTCTCAGACTCAGCCAACTACTGTAGAATAATTATAACCTTCTGGGGCTCACTGTGGAAAGATGTTCGAGGGGGAATCCTTTCTGCTTCTCTTTGAGTTCCTTACCATGTTGTATTCCTCCAGGGCCCATAAGAATCTTCAATAACTGAAATTCTTTTTTCGGCTTTGTTGGAACCATTATTGTATACCTTGAGTCTGAGCCCATTTTATGAAAAGGACATATGATTTCCTTTTTTAAAAAAATATAACAATAGAAAATAAATTTTCATGTGTTACCTTTTAAAATAGATGATAAATCGAAAAAATATAGTGAGTTGCTTCAGAAGATAGGGAGTTTATTATTCCTGGAAATGGTATTAAGTAGAAACTGGATGAGTTTGTGTAAGATGAGAGTATGAATTAATGTCTCAGTTAAGATCATAACTAGATGACTTCTAAGGTCACTACTCCTAAAGTCTCTTACATTTGATGGTGATTATCATTTTTCTCTCTTTCTTAGCTCTCTTCCATTCACATTATATAACACTTTAAATCATATATTCAGATATTCCCTGTAAAAAATTTTTAAAAATCAATGGATTTTTATATTATGGCTGTGAAGCAGAACATTCTTTTATTCTAATGATATTTGAACCCTCCTTGTAGACACAATGATAGTGTTAATACATTAAAGAGATACATCCATTAAGAGAAGAAAGAGAATTTTGACCTGGTCTGCAGTTAAGTTTATTGACTCTTCTTTTTGAACAGAGTGTGAATATGACAGATTTGAATGGGCAGACACCTCTCATGTTATCAGCTCACAAAATACTTGGGTGAGTGAGTTCAGTTGAATTAGCTTATTCTGATTCTTGGTTCTGACAGTTTCTTTTTGTGTGTATAATTTGAAGTATCTTAATCTTTATAAAATGATACTACATTCTGAAGAATAAAATAAGATTTTCCACCCTATGACTGTGACATGGACTTTTTATGTAGTTTTATTTAGAAAACCACCATTGAAATAAACTTCCCCTTTTCTTACAGCTTATGGAAAAAGTTAGAAAACTACTGTAAGGAAATAATTTTCTTACAAAACAGGTAGAGATTTCATAGCATGTACTTACTTATTAACATGACTTACATTTCTTAATTTGCATTGAAAAAGGCAAGTTTAAATGTTCTTATAACGTTTAAATCTAGATGATAAATCTGCTTTCCAGAAAACAGTCGATGTTGAGGTTCTCTGACATTGCTGGCTACTCTGAAAATATTAATTATAACCCACCTATGAAAATAGTTTATCTGTTCACATCAAGCACTTGCATATTTAAGTTTTTCTGTGCATTGTGTTTAATGACTACCATATAGTCCAACTTCTGATTTTCTTCTCTTCAAATATATGCAGTAGTTTTCCCTTTATCTGTTTGTTTCCAATGTTATGCTCAATTTCTGATTCTGCTTTTAGTTTGGATTTCTCTCCTAGGAACTGAGTTAGTTCTGATGCCATTTCCTCCTCATTCATGGAGTGGTGGGTTAGGGGTAGAATTTTATTAGAAAGCACTTTGTCTTCTTTGCTGATAACTCTGAAGTCAGGTATAGTGCGTAAAGATCTTGCTAGAATAAGTAAAGTAGATTATTAAAAGACTTTCAAGTAGTCATGAAGGAAGGGAAGGTATTGATGATAAAGCAAAAATATTTTGTTGAATTTGGCCTTCTAGTCCATAATTTTCTAAGATAAACACGTATTTTAGGGCATTATTTATACGTGCTTTATTTAATAATGAATTAAAGGGAGAATGTGAAGTTACCTTTGGGTTTATCTCCTCAAATGTAATATTTTACAGTTTTTAATTAGATAAATAACAGAGAATTTAATATTAGCCACAGTTAAATGTACAATTTAAAAGAAAATGTTAACCTATAGAACAATGTGAGAGTAAAACAAAACAAGAGCAGTAGTGATGTGAAAACTGTTACCCACATAGTAGACTGTCATATAATATGTATCTTTGAGGGCAGCGGGGAGTGTGCATCTCTCCTGTTAGCATCACAATAGAACTCTGCACAAAGAAGTTCCTCAGTTTTCAGAATACCTACTGATTTGTTCATTGATATAGTAGTTTAAAAGATTGATTATTTACATTTATCCTTCAAATCATTCCTCTCGCTCATACCCCGTGGTATTTTATTATTTTGAAACAGGCCAGAACCAACTGGATTTCTTTTAAAGTTTAATCCTTCTCTCAATGTAGTGGATAAAATACACCAAAACACCCCACTTCACTGGGCAGTGGCAGCAGGAAATGTTACTGCAGTTGATAAACTTTTGGAAGCTGGTTCTAGCCTGGATATCCGAAATGCTAAGGTATGACCAGGTATTTATCTCCCTTAGTTTACTATAACTTCAGTTGGAGGATTGATATATTAACATAAAGGTAAGCTGTATGTATGACTTAAGACCATTGGATAGCTGTAAACAGTAATAGCTGGCTACCCCCAGAATAAATATGTTTAGTCTGTGATTCTGGTGAGTTTTTTAAAAAAAAGTCTAGTATCCATACTATATCAAAAATGTAATTGAATTTCTTTCTTTCTTTCTTTCTTTCTTTCTTTCTTTCTTTCTTTCTTTCTTTCTTTCTTTCAGGGAGAAACACCTCTTGAGATGGCTCTACAAAATAAAAATCAGCTCATTATTCACATGCTAAAAACAGAAGCCAAAATGAGAGCTAACAAAAAGTTCACACTTTGGAGGTGGCTGCAGAAATGCGAGGTATTTTCATATGGGCCCTAGTCTATAAGAACTGTTTTGTTTATTTCCTTTTGTTTTGTAAGGCATCCGGAAACTAGAGAATGCTACATTTCTTCTGATTATATCTCTCACACACATTCCGTAACCCAAAGTTGGAAATTTGACACTTTCATTGGCAATTCACTGTTGTCCTCAACTAGATGGCTCTAAATAAGATGACGTGTTACCTTGTGAACATACATCATGGTGTACTTCCACATTTATTTAATCAGTGAATTGAAATGCAAATGGTTTTGATGTTTTGGAAGCAAATGGAAAGATAGTTTGTTGCAAGAAACTTTATGGAAACTTTTGTTAAAGAACTTGTTCCTTATTAACATCTTTTTCAAAAAGAAAATAGTAACATTCCAAAATGTTTTGTTAGAATCATGAGGAGTTAGATTTTTAAACTAGCGATGTTGCAACAAACTTCAAGCAATGATGTCACTTCATAAAGGAAAAATAATCTGAAATTTCAAGAGATGAAATCCACATTTTATTCCTTTTTTTATAATTTGGCAATTCTTTTGAGTGGTGCTCTTCTAAACTTAAAAGTGAACTGAATAATAGAAAAACAAAGTTCAACTTGTTCTTATAAATGTCCAGCAATACTAAGTCATAGAAGTGAACATACTTCAAATTGTTAAAATGGGATTTTGAATTGATTCCTCTGGTTTTAATGGACTATATGGTAGATAGCATCATCTTATCTAAAAATAATTAGGAACTATACTTTCAGAATGATTCTAAATCAGTAGACACCAGATTTCTATGGAGAGGGTCATGAATGCTATACCTGTTTTGCCGTTAGATATTTAGAGGGAGAGAGAAAGAAATAATGGTTACTCTTCAATCTCCTTTGCCAGTTCTTCTGCTTCTCCCTGACCCCATATGGTAGGATGTCCTGGATTTTGTCCTTGGACTTCTTTTATATGTATTCATTCCCTTAGTGATTTCATGCACTTCCATGGATTTAAATGCCGCCTACATATTGATAACTCCCTAAGTCGTTGCTAGTTTAGACCTTGCCAGACTTGTATCTCCCAGTTACCTGCGCGACTCATCCAGTTCAGTGTCTGATAGGCATCTCCATTATAACACACTCAGAACGGAACTCCTGATGTTCTCCACACTCCACCAAACTATTCCACCCATAGCCTCCCACGTCTCAGCACGGGGGACTCCGGCTTTCCGGTTGCCTGTGTGTTTTCTCAGTCACAGCGTGCATCTAGGCCATTAAATAACATTTTAGCTAGTTCTTCCCTGAGTATATATGCAGAAACTAGCCCCTTCTTACCAGCCCACCAATGGCATTTTGGTCCAGCCACCATCATCTTCCATGTGACTTACTGTAGTTGTCTGACATCTCCCTGCTCCCACTCACCTCTAGTCTGTTCTCAGCAGAGCATCCAGGTGAATCGTTTAAAATGTGAGAGCCTATCATTCATCTACTCAGAATTCTATGTCTGCCGCCTTCTCCCAGAATAAAAGCCGAAGTCCTTACAATGGTTTACGGGGTCCTGTTGGTCCAGCTTTTTATATACTATAAAGTTCACTAGTACATTTGACTGTCTTCCCCTACTAGAATTTAAGCTTCAAGAGAGAAAGACCTGAAATTCATTGATGTTTCCCCAGTGCCTAGAACAGTGCCTGCACATATACAGCGTGGGGCAAAAGTAGGTTTACGGTGTGAGTGCATGAAACAAGAGTTTATTCTTGTATTTTTATTTATTTATTATTGCATTATTTTCCATGGAAACAACTGTATACCTACTTTTGCCCCATCTGGTATATGCACTGGAATAACTGTTGAATGAGTGAATAGTGTGACTTGTCTCTGAACGTTATAACTGGGGTTGAAATTTTGAGATGCATATTTAATTTGTGTTCTGAAATTACATTGCTGTAGATTCTAAGTTTACCTTTTACAAAAGAATCTAAATGTGCTCATTTTGTGTTCTGCAATCTGAGTTGGAAGTATTTTAAAGAGCTGGTGTCATGTGAAATATGGCTCAGAGAAGTAAAAATCGAAGACGATAGGGCAGGATATCATCTCTCACTTTGCTGTTGAAAAAGCCCCGCTTGCTTCCAAGGTCATGCGTGTGTCGCGGTTAATGGGCTGCGGTGTGGAACTGTGGTGCCCACCTCCCATGCCGGCAGTCACACTGTCGGTTCATAGGCTTTAGTCCTTCTTTACTTTGCCAGGACGTGTTTTCATCTTTGGCATCTATGTGACTGACACCAAGAGCTACTCCCTTCTTGAAATCCTCCTCCCTGGCTTCTGTGGAGCCTTTCTTTCTCCTGGTTCTCACGCTGCCTTTCTGATCACGCTGGCCACTCTTTCTCAGCTACCTCTGAGGACTTAGCTTTTGCTCCTTAAATTGGTGTTGGCCAAGATTCTGCCTTTTTGTATCTGCCCACAGTCCTTGGGATGTTGTTCATTTATAGCTTTACCTCCTATATGCTGATGAATTCCAAGTTTCCTCCTGAGTGGTAGGCCTGCTTTTCTGACTGCCTCCAGGGAATCCTGTAGATGTCCGTAGGCATCTAACATTCCCCATGCGCTACACTACAGGCATCTTTTCTGTGAACTTGTTCCTTCTAACCTTCTTTATTAGGGGATGGCACCATCTGGGGCCCAGACTGGAACTCTTATGCTGTCCTCATTAAATCTTGGGTGTATTGATTTTGGGGTGGCCTGTTTTTCATGCCTTATGCTTTCTGGCATATACTACTATTTGAAAGAAATTATTTTTTTTTTAAATGCCGGCTATCGTTAACACTCTTCTAAACAACCACCATTTCTTAGAGGGAAGGAAAGCAAAACGAAGGATGTGTCAGCAACATTTTAGAAAATGTAAGACTTGTAAAAGATTGGTACCAGATTTGTAATTTTCCAAACTTCAAATTTATCAGTCAGAAATTTTGAAGGAAAACTTTGTGTTCTGCTGTTGTATTACTTGTTATTATATGTTTAGGAAGTAGTTCTTCTAATGAACTAATTATTATTAGATACTTCAGAGGTAAAATCCATACAATTCTAAAATTCTGAATCTCTTAATAGCTCTTCCTGCTGATGACGCTTTCTGTGATTACCATGTGGGCTGTTGGATCCATATTGGACTTCAATTCAGATTCTTGGCTTTTAAAAGGATGTCTTCTAGTAACATTGTTTTTTCTGACATCTTTGTTTCCAAGGTGTGTATATTAGTGTTTGCAAGGCTGATTATTGCATTCTAATTTGATTGCTTATTTCTGTTGTTGATGAGCTGGAATCACAGATTTTCTATTGAGCTGTGTTACTTATCACATAGAAACATACTCAGGGTTGGTGGGAGGGAAGGGCTTTCGTAGCATATGATTGGACTGAAAGCTAATTGATCAACCCAATGATTTAATGGAATGGACAATTAGTGGAAAATAAATATCCTAGCTTACTTTTTGAAATGTTAATTTTGATGAATAATGGGGAGATCTTTGTAACTAATTTGCATCTTGAAGCATTTTTGCTCATTTTTCAGAAATTTTGCTCTTTCCTCTTTTAAATCTAAATTCATTTTAAGCTAGTTATTTTTGTTCTTAATGTTATTTAGTTGAAACAACCTGATTAAATCATGGGAGATTATAAATAGCAATATGGTATGATTCTATTTTTAGGAAAATATTTATACATGGTTACATATAGTCATTGATTAAGAGTCAGATTGCCTGGATTCAAGTCAAGCTTTACCATATAGCAGGCAACCTTGAACAACGTGCTTTACCTTTCATTGCTTCAGTTTCCTTGTGCATAAAATGAGGGTAATAATTTTAACCGTGCTCACCTCATGGTTAATACGCATACAATGGTTAGAACGATGGCTGAGACAATACTTAATAATCTTGTCATGCCCCAATCTCTTCTTCCCTTTCCCAGTAAAAGGGCATCTAGTTCCTCACGCGAATTATGGGTGTCATCCTTGGATTACTGTCTTCCTCGATTCTTCTCCTCACTTCCCACACCCAGCTCATTACCAAGTCCTTGCTCGGCCTCCAGTGGGCCTGCTCTCTCCATCTCCGCAGTGGCACCCCCGACCCAACCTGCTAACTGGCCTCTGGACTCCAGCCCCTGGCCCCTTCCAGGTCATCCCCACTTAGCAATCAAGGCAGTCTTTTAAAAAGGCAAATCAGTTTGTGTCTTTTTCCGCTGCTTAAACCCTCCAGCAGGTTCTCCGTATACACAGAATAAAATCCAAACTCCTTGTCTAGCAGGTGTTATGTGATTTATTCCTTTCCCTCTGACTTCATCTCTTTCCTCCTTGTTCTCCAACTTTCTTTCTGTTTCTCGAACACATCAAGCTCATCCTACCCAGGCCCTTGATTTGCACTCGTGTCTTTGTATGACATATTCTGATTGTTGCACGGCTGCAGATATCACATTCAGGCCTGAGTTCCAATACCACCTCCTTAGTGAGGCCTTCCCTGACTCCCTGATTTGGTGTCTTTGTAGCACTTAATCACTTTCCTGGAATGTAAGGCCAATACAAGCAGGACACTTCTCTCCTGAATGAAAGAAAACTGTAATGATGATCCATAGAAAAATACCTAAAAGGAAATAGTGTTGCTCCGTTAGGATGTGATTATGAGATTCCTGTGCCCTCCTTATGCTTGCCAACGTTTTCTGGAATAAGCATGTGCATACTTTATTCATAAGAAAAAACAAAGTATTAGAGGACTACCATTTGGTCTCTCAAGAGCAGGGCAGTTGGCTGGAAATGAATAAGAATTTAAATGTAAAATAAAAGCTCAAATTTCTGAAAAATAGCAAAGTGTCTAGATTGCCTGCTACACAGACGCTTGTGACTTAGAGATAGTCATTCATTTCCCACTAATTGGATTGGCTCAGTCTCCAAAAAAATTTTAATCCAAATCATTAGGTATCATAATCATTACTCCCCCTCCCCAACCCCAGAAAGATAGCAAGGGCAGTATTTACTAACCTTGGATAGGGGCATTTGAGATTTTGTTTATTATAGTAAAAGCCTACATTATAAAAAAATATATATGAAAGCTTTCATTTTTGATGACTTTGAGTTGAGGGCGTGACATACGAGGGTTGGCATATGGTCACAATTCAAATGGGAGACACATGAATATAGCACCTTTATCTATGCTGCTTTTACTTCTCCCACACTCCTCTGTAGAGTCCCAATATCATGGAGTTAAGCAGCTGAAAACTTCTACCATTGTTAGGCTCCGGGGCAGTTGCTTATTGATAAGGCTGCTACGTGACCCCTGTCAGAAGTAGACAGTCTCTTACAAATGAGGTAGTTCACTCTACTACTTAATTAGTTCCAACACATTTTTGCTGCAAAATCTCAGACAGGTCATACCCTGGAGGTTACACGGGCTCTATATGGCCTATTCTGGTGGCATATTGGGTTTGGGGTTTTAATTCTTCTCAAATATATTATCATAATATGCTAATGATCTTGATAGCTTACCTTTTTCATGCCCATCATCAACTCTTGGTTTTCCCTGATACAAATTTTAAAATAGATCCAGGTAAACTATATTCATGCATAGATTTACTGTATGAAGTACTTAATATGACAGACAGATTTTTTTCTTTTAAAACTATGATATTACCATTTGAGTACATCATTTGTGGATTTCCAGGCTCCTTGTTACTCAAGTGTGAGAGGGTTAGGGTTCTGACGACCAGTGCCACTTTTAGCCTTTCTGTACCTTCTTAGGTCCAGGGCCTGCTTCCCAAGCTGGTTGTGGGATTTAAAGGTTTAAGTCTGTGTGCATCTGAGTGTTTCAAAAATAGCACTATCCTCTAGGAGAAATCTATATAGATGTGAAGGTGAATCTCCAAGTATTTAAAGTTTTGCATTTTGGAGTATTTGAACATATATGATATGTCCCCCCAAAAGAAATACAAATATGATATGTCTCAATGGAAATAAGAAAGATTCATTGAAAATATAAAGTGATTGGGAATGAAGTAATGTATAAATTAGCTGTAAGAACTAGAACATTGACTTGAGAGTCCTTGTACTTCAGTTTTTCTCATGTGGAAAGTGGTACATAGTAAGCATCAGCAAGTGAAAGCTGTTGTTAGTATTTAAGGGAATCATTTTTATTACTATTTTTATTATTTAAGGGAATTTAGAACTAAAATTAATATGAGCCATACTTGTTTCCACTAATACCTTGTGTTTATCCTTTTTTCTTTTAGGTTCTTGGTCGGGTATAAGAGCCTTGTATACTTACCAATGGTCTTTCTGCTAAGTTCCATTTTTTGGATGTTTGTAACTTGGTTCATCTCATTCTTTCCTCATATCCTTCAAGCTTAAATTTAAATGCCTCTTTGTTTTTTAAAAACAGTAATACCATTGTTAGAAATTTAGATATTAGAAGCGATCCAGGGAATGCAATTCACATTTGTATTTATTTCATGATTTTGGTTGAAGATGTTTAAGGTTGAAAATCTGCTCAACTTTGGAAATAATCTCAAAGCACACAATGGAAATGGTAGGTGTCTGGTATTTATTACTCATTGGAAGGACATGGTATAATGAAATATTGTTTCACCTGGATCCATAAAAATTTCTTGTATTGCCTTGAGTTTCTCTTACATGTCAGATGGTTCTTCTAACTTGGTCAGCAGTTATAGTTTATTAATAAATCTTATGGGTACCAAGCTGGCCTACATGGGAGGGATTTGGGGGAAATATGCCGTGTGCGATTCTCAGTCCACAGTAAAAATATTGATAAATTTACATTGCTGCCCAAAACATACGTGAAACAAATATTTCAGAAAATAGACTCCTAATGTGTGCTTTCTGTTTTACTTTATCCTGTTGTATTTCTTTTTTTTAAAAAAATGCTGGTTACTACCCACCTCATTCTTTTGTGGCCTCCCAATGGTTGGCAGCCGTGGTTTAAAACAAAACTCCCCTAAGGAGTAGGATGGTCGCTGGGAGAGCAGGGCTCAGGCCAAGGCCGGCTTGGGGCTGTGCCGCGCTTTTAAGCTGGCCAAGTTGGCCACGCAGAAGCGAGGAGAGGGGTTACTCCTTAGTTTATATCTATAGCTCCTAGAAGGAGGGAAACATTTTCTCCAATTTTTGATCTTCCCACCTCTTTCCGGGGTCTTTTTTCACGTTCCATGGACTCTAGAAAGCCGTTACAAACTTGTTTTCCTTACACGTAGGAGAAGAAGGAATATGGTGGATAGAAATGTACCCTTAAGCATTTCACTATGTGAGATGAAAATAATTAAATTTACAAGTAACCATGAGCACATAAAGTAACAGCACAATATACCTCAAAATCATCTGTGCAGGTGCCAAGGCTGGTAAATTTGAGGGTATTGACCTGAAACCGAGAAGGGACGGCTGATGTTTTTGTTTACCAACCCATGTGGCAGTGGAGTAAATACAGTTTTAAAAATGTGTTTCTTGATGAATTTTTAAAATGTGAGCTACCCACATTATTTCAAATATTGCACAAAAAATGATATAGTTATTATATTGAATTATTTCAAATGTACAGAATCAATATTAACAACACTAAGTCCACTGTAGTTTGAAAACCTCCATTGCAGAACTTAAAGTATTCATTATTTGTGAAGATGCCGTTACATCAGGAGAATTGATTTCCACAGCTAGATGGAATCTTAAGATGTTGGAGTTGACAAGATGGGATACTTTACTCATACGTACAGCATAAAGCCATTTGATCCAGCACCCTTATGAGCCTGTTACTGGTGAGGGAATGTCAGTCAGTAGGTGGCACACTTCGCCATCGGATTCCGTGTTTTTCCAGCCAAATGTTAAATGCTGTTTGAACAGCCCTGGCTATGAACTGCAGTGCTACCCTGAACCAGATGTGGTTGTGCTGATTTTCGTGAGTTAGAGCAGATTCTGGCTACAGATCTGGGGTGAGGTCTGAAGTTATGCCTCTCTACAAGCTTCCAGGTGAAGCCATTGCTGTGTGTCCTTGGACCACACTTTGAACAGCAAGGGTCTAGAGTCTTATTTAATGGCTACCTTTTCTACTCTCAAGTTTGGCACCAGGCATCTTAGCAACACCTTGGAAGGCAAATATAGTTACTGTGTCAATCATGATTTAAATTGGGCAAGGAAGATTTGTTTATTATTGTATATTGGTTTATTACTGCACAAAATTTTACTGGAGCAAAATTTAACTTTTTAAACAAAGAATTTGTACCAGTTCAAAAACATTTCAAAGTGGGAGCCATTTATCCATAAAACACGTTTTATCTCACTTTATAACACCTGCCTTTCCCAAATAGTATTTGATTTATAATCACTTTGCACGAAGAGTAATTTCTTTTGTTTCTAAATTAACTCAGCCTAAATCAGTTACAATTAGGTATTATGCAGTAGGAAATTTTTGCAAACATTTATCTAATATATAAAAAAATATTTTTCATCAGAATCTCTGAACCAAATGGCTTGGGTTTAGTTTTTTTTATGATTTTGTTAGAATGAGAGAAAATATTTTTCTGGATGCTCTCAGGAGAACCACATTATACCATTAGAGGTTAATTTATTTGGATCTTGAATGTTTTTTAGTCTTCAGGATGTTCTTCATATATTGCAACTCTTCCTATCAATATTTCATGTGAGTTTCAACTTTTGAGGAGGGATTAATTTGTCAACTATGACCAAATTTTCATAGGATTAGAACAGAGAATGGGGCTAGGTTTGTGAGCAAGGATGTGTTAGATAAGGGAAGGTAAGGATAGAATGCAGAGGAGAGAGATTCTTAGGTACCAGTGATGAAATTTGCTTACATCATAATTATTGCTATTCTTAAGGGAAGGCTGATATGTTCCTTAACCTGGCATTAACATCTAGCAGCCACTCCTTTCTATTTTGCTTTTATTCTCAGCATAATAGGCTTCCTCTACTTTTTCTACAAAACTTGGGCAACAGATCCAGGCTTCACTAAGGCTTCTGAAGAAGAAAGGAAAACGGTGAGCTTTCTTTGTAATGTTACTTTTTTTTTTTAACAGTGGGGTATGTAAACTTCAGAAGATCATAGCCATGTTGGTTTTTGCCCTGAATGCATCTCTAGTGCCTGGCACCTAATAGATGCAACATAAGTATGGAATGAATAAATCATCAAAATGAGATTTTCCCGCTGTCATAGTTTGTCATTTGCTTATATGAAAGTTTTAAAAAAATATTTTAAATTTCTGTTATAGTAATACCTCACCAAAACTTTTTCATATGTAATTTCTGTTAGCAGATATGGTCTTCTACTTTATAGTAGATACTTAGATAATGATCATAGAGCTTAAATTCCGTCCACCTAATACATGGAGTAGGCAGGAGCCGGGGGAGTCTCCCTCCTTACTGACTGAAGAGATGCCCCTTCTCTTCCTCAGCTGTGAAGTGGGCAGTTGACATGGCATTGCTCGTGAATGTTTTCAGATTGGGGAAAGTGTCATCTTTGTTACCTAAGGCCAGTGGTCCTCAAAGACAGCCCTCGGTACTTATAATGATCAGTTCTTTTGTATACTTAAAGTTTTTGTTTCTTTTTAAGAGTGTCTGTGTTTGTTTTTCTCTGGCAGATTATACCTGGGAGATCATTGCTATTGATGGAGAAAAGGGGATATAATTTTTGTGCATTCTAATCTATTGGCTATGGTTGAGGCACAGAATGATTTGTTGGCAAGCCTTACAAATTGCTTTTTAGCTACCTCAGTTCAGAGAGAGCTGTGATTATGGAATATAGCCATGCATTTTGCATGCCCCTGTATAGCACAAACGTAAGGTCAAACTCCATGTCTTTCAGAACATCATCACCCTCGCAGAGACTGGCTGTCTGGACCTCAGGACATTTTGTGCATCATGTCTTGTGAGTGAGTCTTTTCTTTATAATTTTTTTCCCATTGTAAAAGCAAATTCTTGGTTACATTGCCCATGTAAGCATTTATTAAATCTTCATGGTATATTTATTCACATTTGTTTCTACTAGGCTCTAATTTTGCATTACTGTCAGAATAATTTTCTGTCTTGAACATCTGGGAGAATGATACTTATGATCTTTCGAAGTTGCCCCTGATTAAAAATCTCTTCGTATGTTTTGTTTCCTTTTTCCTGCCACGAAGCAAATGTCAGAACTAACTTGGAGTCAGAGGCTCATGATTGGCCCTAGGAACCACTTAGTAAACTTCTCATTTTGCAGTTATGGAATCATGGCCTACAGGGAGGAAGTAACTTTCCCTAAAAGATTGACAGAGCCAGAAATGTAACTCACGTTTCTTTTTTCTTAGTCTGATGCTCATTGTGCTACTTGGCACTGCCTTATTTCCCTTTAGATAGTGTCAATAGGCTCTGGAATTCCAATCTTCTTTAGTGATGGCTTCAACAAAATAGACGTAGAGAAGTAAATACTGTGTTAATAAGCCATTCCAGAGCCTCTTTGTGAATTGATGGTCTAGTATTTAGGATTGTTTGTGCCAGTATTTTTATGACTTAAGAATAATATTTTGTGTGTGATTTGCTACCACTTTGTGACACTGATTTATGCTTGGGTCTCTCTTAATTGCCAACTTAGGTAAGGAAGCCATTAAGGTCACTCCATTGCCCTGTGTGCAACTCCTGTGTTGCTCGGTATGATCAACACTGCCTGTGGACTGGACGCTGCATAGGTGACAGACTGAATTTTTCAATTACCTCTATGAAGTTAAGCTTATATTTGGCTGTATGTGTAACTCCTAGAAGAAGCGGAAGGAAAACCATTTTGTTGCTCTTCCTTATCAGAGAATCATCTCTATGGTATAACACTTTGGAAGGCTGATTTTTGGTGTTAATAATGATATAATTTTATAGTATTTTAGCTTTTATAATGTACTCTCATATATTGTATCCTACTCAATCATCAGATACCACTCCTATGAGGTTGCTATTGTTATCTCCATTTTAGAGTTGAAAACATAAAAGGTAAAAAAATTATTTGCTTGAAATCACTTTAGCAGTATCAGTCTTCTAATCCAAATACCATGTTTTGTGTCTTGTCCCTTGTTTACATTCTCCACTTGCCTTCTTCAAGGCTCAGGTAGGAGCTAGAACCAGAGACGGCAGAGACCTGGGGATTGCCTTCTGCCCAGGGAATATTTCTTGTCCTGATCTGCAGCCCTGGGTTTTCCATCACAGTAAAAGCCAGGAGTTTATTGTTAGGAACTATGCTCACGGGTCTTCAGGAGAAGATATGCTTTTATGATCTTGATGAGCAAAATGCTGCCTTAGCTCAGTTAGGTTTCCTTGGTACATTTTGATATTCTTTACTTTTCCTAGAGAACAGCTGAAATAACTTCTTTTAAATATGTAATGAATAACTATTAGTTCAGTTAACATGGACAACTGACCAGGACATATCAGAGCTGTTTGGTTTTGGTGTAATGATATTTAAAAGCAAAGCAACATCTTATTTCTTTACTTTGGTGAAGACTTAGAGCAGGAAAGTGGTTAATAAGGTCTTAATCTGGAAAATCATTGTAAGCAATTATTAACTATGTTGATTTTCTTTTTGATGTAGGTTTTGGCAACCATCGCTATTACATATTCTTCTTAATTTTCCTTTCCATTGTGTGTAACTGGATTATGTATGAATCTTTCATGTGTAAGTACAGATTTTTCTTACAGTAAGCTCATGCACCCACACCCACATAGACTTTTCCTTGAAAGCTCTTTCATATCACATTCTGGCAGGGCAGCTATAACCTATACCCCTAATAAATGTGAAACGGATGCCTGTAAACTCTGAGCATTGGAAAGCGGCAAGAAATGCCAGAAGAGGTTCGTTGTCAGTACCTTTGAAGGAATTTACTCTAAAATGCCCTTGATAAATTAGAAGAGTACTCAGAACTACAGAATCATTTAAGGCAAGTGCAAATTTATTCCCCAGTGAAAGGAGGAAAAATCAGCTGCTCAGGTGCGAAGCAAGAGATGTGATAAGTAATAAAACGGGGATGCGGGGGAGGTGGGTGGTGGAGAGGTTGGGGGAGTCGGACGGTCACCACAGTAATTAAGGAACAAAACTGAAAGCGCATGTTCTTTGATAAATCTCAGGTCACAACTGATGGAAAAAATTGTAACAGTCATTAAAAGCCTGGAAATCATAACTTGGAAGAAAATATTCGCTCACTTAATCTGCATCCCTGAGAAAACAACTTTTTAGTAACAGTATAAAGGCCACCTCTAGGGGACTCATGTAGGTCGTGACATCTAACTGTTCCAAGGTGATTCAAAGAACAGGGTTTAAATGGAAGTGAGAAGGATATTGGTCGCTGCAAAGAACTGCATGACTGTGCTCTTGAAACCTTGGACTAGGTTACCTAACTGGAAAAACCTATAGTGCTTGTAGTTAACTTGGACTTTGTTTAACAATTATTTATTTATTTTGAATACTTTGGGAGAATTTGGCTCTAGAGGCAGAGAGGCTTCACTGCTGATCTGCTTCCAGCCTTCCTCCTGTCATATTTACGCTCAAGTCTTGTATTTTGCCAGTGAAATACTAATTTGCTGCTTGAGCAAAAATCTGGAGTGTTACAAGAAGATGTTAGGAAAGTTTTTTTCCTCCGTTTTTTCCCTTTTTCCTTTATCATCCCAAACTCCACCCTTCCTCACCCCTCCCACCCTGCCTTTCTGGCTTTCCTTAGTTTAAATTTTGTTTGGTTTTTGAAAGATAATCCCTTCTACACTGTCCCCCAGCTTCCCAGCTTCCCTCCCCAGAGACATCCAGTATTACAAGTTTTGTTTGGTTTGGGGTTTCATTTTTAGCCATTGTCAATACGTACGTGAAATGGTTTCTTTTTTTCCCTGCTGTAGGCATGGAGGGGGCTTTCGTTACCTTGCCAGCCCCTTTCCCACCCAACACCTTGGGTGTCTGATCACTAGGGAATGCCTTTGTGGCTCAGTATAACTGTCGCCATCTCAAGTAGATCTCATAGTCAGAAGGTTGTGTTCCCTGATCTCATTCCTTGTCAAAGTCCATCAGTAATCCTGAACATTGGGATTTAAAACCTCTTATTAGGTCCTGTGGTGAAAGAAAGAAAATGACTTTTGGATAGTGCTTCTTTCTGTTGAAAGAGCTGCCCTTTGAAGGCCTGACATTAAAGCATATTCCTGGAAAACCTTTTTAAGCTGGCCCGTGGACCAGCTTGTGCCTTGGACTTGATCCTGGGAAAAAGGAGCCAGATTTTACACCACTCTTGTCTCTCCCCCCTTGTCTCTCTCTACTAAAAATAGTCCCCTTTGTCTGGTGCCTATGTCCAGCATAAGACTGTATTGATAAGGACAGAAGTGATTTTCCATCACATTCATTCTTTCCAAGTTGCTTTCTTATTATATGCTTTGGTTCTTCCCTCCTCTTTGTCTGTATTCTCTGGCTCCAAACCAATTTTTATATTATGTTTTTTCTTAGTAACAGTCCCACCTTTACATTCCTTTACAATTGTGTTGACTAGCTGAACATATTTTATTACTTTATCCAATTTATATTTTGACAACTTTTTTTGTACAGTGAATGAGGACATTGGGTCATTTATCATTATTTCACAGATAGGAAAAATGAACTTTAAAAATAAAAGTGCCCCGTTTTTCTCATGAGTCCTCACTGTCATCCCCCCTTCTCTGTGTAACGATGAACTCTCCTGTTGCTGTTGCCCTGCTGTGCGCCCTCCCCCCGTGGCATCCAGTTGCAGCTACTTCTGCTTCTGTACCCATTTCATCTCGTGAGGTCTTTTTTTCAGGATGGACAGTAAGTAACTGAAAGTTCCCCATCATACAGGTTACAGGGAGAAAGATCTTACATCGTTGCTAGAAAGAACATTGTAACTGTCAGAGCTATCTAAAGACGAAAGGGATTGATTTGGAACAACAGGAGTTCCCTGTCATTAGCCAATGACTACCTTTGAAGAATGTATCAGTACATAGTGAAGGGTTGTATTGTATAAGATAATACATATGGCCATTTACAGCCGTATTTTTTATATTAAATCTGAAATCAGTTCTACGGAAACTTCAATTTGAGGTCGTGCTGTGTTAGCAGAAAAGTTCCCAGAAGAGAACAGAAGAAATCCATAAGGGGAAAGAAAGTAGATAGTCTTTCCTACTCAGCTGTTTTCTCTGCCCACTGTTAGGAATTACATTCTTTTACGTCCATACCAGGTGCTTGGAATGTGCCTTTCTTTGGGGTCCTGATGATAAGCTCTAAAGAGTGTAATCTGCCTTGTTACCTTGATTGCTACTCTGTGATGATTGCTGTTAGGATGCTTCTGGCATATATTCATGAAAGAATGCTGGGAATTAAATGATACTCAAAAAAAAAAATAGATAGTTGGGACAAAAATGGACAGACAGTTGATAGTAAAGTCATGGACTCATTTTCTTCCTATCCCAGGAACTCTTAAGTATTGCTTTGGAAAAATGTCTAAAACTACTTAGCAGCTTGTCAGAGGCATTTATGAAATCCCACGGTACAAATCTACAGAATTCTCATTTCAAAAACAATTTGCCCTTTATGAACAGTCATGGCACCTGTAAAAGTCATTGGCTTTATATAACCTTGAAGGTCTGTTCCCTTGTTTCTCCAGCTTCCTAGGTATACTCACCTTACTGTTGCTTTTAGTTAGCTGCATGGGTTAGGGGTCAACATCGTGAAGGCCATAGTGAAGTCCTCTCTTTTAATTGGCATATAAATAGGTTCTCCTGGGGAGAAACTGAGCTGCAATCATATGAATCTTGCTCTGTATTCTTTTCCTGGGGTTCCTTTCTTATGAATTCCCTCACCTGGCCTTTCTCCCACTGCAGAGTGAATTATGATGCCAGTGCAGGAGTACACTCAGTAACTGCGTGCTCTTAACTTGTGTTCCAGCGGTATCTAGGTGCTTATAGGATTTCTTGTGCCCACAGCAATGGCATGTTGATCTGAATCCTTAATAAGAGTTTATATTTAGTTCTCTGATAGGCCCATATCTTGCTGTAGCATGGATAGGACAGAGAATTTTCCAGGATAAATATTTATTAAATATAATCATTCTCAGTTGTCAAGTCATTGAAGAATTAACTTCTCTGGCCAGTGCATTATGCTGAATATACTGATTTTAGCTGTGGTTTTATGGACCTTTTTACCCTTTTACTCTTTCACTGCCAACTACTAATGCAATGTTATCATAGCCTTAATTAACAGTAAGGTACAATTTTTTAAGTATATTTTATTGATTATGCTATTACAGTTGTCCCAATTTTTCCCCCTTTGCTCCCCTCCACTCAGTAACCCCTTCCTTCTAGCAAGCCTCCCTCTTAATTCATGTCCATGGATCTTGCATATAAGTTCTTTTGCTTCTCTTTTTCCTATGCTGTTCTTAACATCCCCTTGTCTATTTTGATACTACCAATTATGTTCCTTAATCCCTGCACCATTTCCCCCATTTTCCCCCTTCCCCCTCCCAGCTGATAACCCTCCAAATGATCTCCATACCTATGATTCTATTCCTGTTCTGGTGGTTTGCTTAGTTTTTGTTTGTTTTTTTAGGTTCAGTTGTTGATAGTTGTGAATTCGTTGCCTTTTTAATGTTCATGGCTTTGAACTTCTTTTTCTTAAATAAGCCCCCTTAACATTTCCTGTAATAATGGCTTGGTGATCATGAACTCCTTTAGCTTTACCTTGTCTGGGAAGCACTTTATCTGCCCTTCCATTCTATATGATAACTTTGCTGGATAGAGTAATCTAGTTTGTAGGTCCTTCCTTTTCATGACTTTAAATACTTCTTGCCAGTCCCTTCTTGCCTGCAAAGTTTCTTTTGATAAATCAGCTGATAGTCTTATGGGAACTCCTTTGTAAGTAACTCTCTGCTTTTCTCTTGCTGCTTTTAAGATTCTCTCTTTACCTTTAACCTTTGATGTGTCTTAGTGTGGTCCTCTTTGGGTCCAACTTGTTTGGGATTCTCTGCTTCCTGGACTTGTATGTCTATTTCTTTCACCAAATTAAGGAAGTTTTCTTTCACTATGTTTTCAGATAAGTTTTCAATTTCTTGCTCTTCGTCTTCTCCTTCTGGCATCCCTATGATTCAGATGTTGACAAGTTTGGAGATGTCCCAGAGATTCCTGAGCCTATGCTCATTTTTTTGCATTCTTACTTCTTTCTGTTCTGATTG
Source organism: Pteronotus mesoamericanus (assembly GCF_021234165.1). NCBI lineage: Eukaryota > Metazoa > Chordata > Mammalia > Chiroptera > Mormoopidae > Pteronotus > Pteronotus mesoamericanus. The sequence goes on along the minus strand of NW_026555277.1, from coordinate 41,485,801 downwards.
AATGTTTATATCTTCCTTATGCTCCAAATCATTGCTTTGAGTCTTGGCTTCCTTCCCTTCTCTGTTGGTTTCCTATGGATTTTTCTTTATTGCACTTAGTGTAACCTTCATTTCTTCCTTACTTTTTTTGCCATACTCAAGGAGTTCTTTGAGCATCCTGATTACCAGTGTTTTGAACTCTTGCATCTGATAGCTTGGCTATCTTTGTTTCACTTAGTTCTTTTTCCAGGGTTTTGTTCTGTTCTTTCATTTGGGCCATGTTTCTTTGTCTCCTCAATGTGGCAGCCTCCCTGTGTTTGTTACTGTATATTAGATAGAGCTGTTTTTACTCCCTGTGTTAATAACATGGCCTATGTAGAAGAGGCACCTGGAAATTGCGTAGAATAGAGTCTTAGATACTTTCCAGGGTGGGGGAACCCACTTCACTGCTTTGTGGCTGTGTGAGGAGGGCTCAGAGAGGGGACAATGCTGCTGCCTGGCTTCCGGATGTTTTACCTGGCACTCGCCCTGTTTCCAGTCACTTCACCCCCTTCCTGTATGTGACTGGTGCCCTTCCAGCTGCTGCCCTGGTGGCAAATCCTGGAGTGGGGGGGTTTACATGCATTCTAAGACCACGTGGGCCCTTTAAGTGGCAAGAATCCAGCAGTTTCTTCCACCACCCTAACCCCCACTGGTTTTTATAGCCAGGAGTAACAGGGATCTACTTTCCTGGTGCTGGAACCCTGGCCTGTGGGGTCTGGCCTGGAGCCCCCAAGGTATCCCTCCTGATTTTCATCCAACACACATGAATGTGGGACTGTCCATTCTGCTGCGGCTGCCGCCTCTCCGCCCATCTCCACAACTCTGCCCCTCCTACCCATCTAGATGAATGTGGCTTCTTTAAATCCTTGGTTGTTGGATTTCCATACAGCTCAATTTTCTGACAGTTCTGGGTGTTATTAGTTTTGAGATCTGGTTGTAGTTCTTTCTATTGTTACATGGGGAGGTGAAGTGTGTCTATGTACGCTGCCATCTTGACTGGAAGTCCAAGGTACAATTTTTTTCATTTTTATTGTTGAGCTGGCATTTGGGAGATAAAATCTTAAAGTTGGGTTCTGACCTATGCCATCATATCTTCCATTCTCTTTTCCCTAAATAGAACTGCAGCGATTTTATCTTCCTGCATAATGATTATTGGTATGTTACCTTTTTGAATAATGGGTTCCTCTTTGTGTGTTCACAGATTGGTCAAATCATTGTGCCGCAACATTCAGAGAAGATGGACTATGGACCTACCTCAATCAGATTGTGGCTTGTTCTCCTTGGGTTTTATATATCTTCATGCTAGCAGTTTTCCATTTCTCATGGTCAACATTTTTATTATTAAATCAGCTCTTTCAGGTATTTATTTCTCATAACCTGTACTAAGGTAGAAAGACTCTAATTTCAAATCAGTAAAGTTCATTTCTAATTCCACCTCTGTTACTTTCTCTGTGAGTCTAGGCATGTCATTTCAGTCTTGAATTTCAGTTTCCTTGTCTGTAAAATAGGGATAATAATGCCTGTTTACTCTCACTGAAGGGTTTAAAGGTTAGAAGAATATATTGTTTGCGTTGGCCGTAGGAGTTATCTAATCCAACCTCTTTATTTTGCAGAGGTACAGAGGTGAATTGAATTGTTCAAGGTCACCCAATGAGTGGGAAAGTCAGAATATGTAACTTAGGTCTTCCAACAGTCCCATTTAAGGGCTTTTTCCATCATACAGTTAAGTTATGTAGTATGTGAAAGCATGGTATAAACTGTAAAGCATTATGCAAGTGTAAAGTGATTTTTTTCCCTCAGTTTTTTCAACCTGTTTGTTATCCTTGTTATTATGCAGTACGTAAGTGGATAGAAGTGGGGAAGAAATATAAAACACATCATTAACCAATGGACATGGTAATTGCACTTTCAGAGAAGGTCATGGCCAAACCTTCTTAGGAAGTTCAGCTCCGTGGCAATAGTCACATTCAGCTTTCTGTGATGTTTCTGTCCCTTTCCTGTGGACTGCCGTCCCCTGGGAGCAGAACCTAACTCTCATTGTTGCTATGGCCTGCCATATGGAATGGGCAACCATGATCTGTCTGCACCGCTTCCTGCAAGGCTTCAGATAATTAGGGCATTACTCAACAAAAGCAAAGTATATTCCACTTTTATGGGGAAGTAATCAATTCTATAATAATAATAATAATAATAATAATAAAGAAAATTTCTAAAAAGGAAAAATATCCCTTAATCCCTTAAAAAAAGGGAAAATGCTAAGAAAAGGAGTTAAGTTAATAATATTGACAGAACTGAGGTTTCTGAAATTTCATCAGTTCCTATCCCTGTGGTATCTGTAGACTTGAGCAGTAAGAATGAATATTAGCATCAGTGATTACTAGTAGTGATTACTATCATTTATAATGCCTAATATTTATATATGCTTTACATATTCCAAAGCACTTTGTTTCCTCACAAACATTTGAGATGTAGACTGTGCCAGTGTGACATCTCCTCCATTTTATGGATGAGGAAACTAAGCCTAGGAGTGGTTGAGTGCCTCGCCTATGGCCATAGAGCCAGTAAGAGCAGGTAGATGTAGAACCTAACACTTGAGACATCAATTCTTACTCTCTTCCTTCCTCTGTGGACTCTTAGAACAAGTACAAGTATATGAGGCAATAATGTTCTTAATTTTTAAGAGAAACGTTAATGATTTGTTTATATTTTTTAAGGCAGGAAAATTGACTCAGAGAGAGTTTTAGATAATTTTCAGATACAGAAATTCAGAGCGAAGTTGTTTTCTTAATAACAAAACAACTCGGCCTTTATTTCCTGGGTGCTCTGGTGAGCCCTGGTTTTGACTGCAGCCAGTCAAACTGAGCTGCGGTCCCAGTTCTGCTGCTTTCGAAGCTGTGTGGCCTCGGACCAGTTACTTCACCTCCAAAAGCTTCTGCACTGGGTATTTTAAATATGTTATTTCCAGTTCTTAAACAATCTAATGAAGATGATAATCTCTGTTTTAAAGATAAGGAACTTTATGTTTGTGTTATTTTGAGGGTTAAATGAGATAACTCAGTAAATAGTAGTGTTTTAAATGACATGGGAGTTTTTAAGTTATCTTAATTCTTATGTGGATTTTGCTTCAGATTATTAACTTTTTCATTTGGCTATTTTCAAAGAGGTACCAAGAAGAATACATAAGTTGAGATAATTGCACTGATACTTACCTTATATTATTTTATTTGTCTAAAACTTGCATGCTGAATTTATTGAGAATCTAAACATGGCCATAAGCCATGGCTTGAATTACTAAAGTAATTATTTTATGACCCTTATTAAGTCAATGTGTTGTGCTTTCTTGGAGGTTAATAAAATAAAACAAAACAAAAAAAAAATGCACAGCTACTAGATTTACGTAGGAGAGTTTACTTAGAGCTGCCGAATCTTCACCCTCACCTCATCCTTGGTTAGAAGGCTGGTGATATCGTTTTGGGGAGAGTACTGCATGTTTTCCAGTGTCCCACGATGCACTGCTACGAGTGATGTAGCCTTGATGTATCTACTACCCTTTTTCAGATTGCTTTCCTGGGCCTGACCTCCCATGAGAGAACCAGCCTGCTGAAGCAGAGCAGGCATATGAAACAGCCGTTGTCCCTCCGGAGGACACCATACAAGTAAGTGAGATCTGTTCTTTCCACTGAGTCCTGTGGAAGATGCTGGCCACGCCACTGGTTGTCCAGCGCGGGGCCACCACCCTTGGCCTTGCTGCTGTCCTCTAACTTGCTCTCTGGTAGAGTTGACCTTGTTTCTTGGAAGCCTCAGTGACAGGAGGCGAGTGGTAAGGTCATGAGCCCCAAGGTGGTAAGAATTTGGGACTTAGTCTACTGGACTCAGCACAAATAATAAGTGATTTTGACGTTTTGCCAAGATGGGGATTCTCTGCAGTCAAGCCACATGGTCACAAGGTTGCATATTGCTGGCATGAAGTCAATGTGAGATAATTAAGCACGTGGCTGAGAAAGCCAGCCACAAGGCTCTCTGTAGAAAGCGTTAGATTGTGAGCTTTGCCAAGATTTTCAACCTGCCTCTCTCTGTCACCAGTAATTATTTTAGGCCTATGTCTGATGTGCCCACCTGTGTCAGGGAGAAGCTAGTTTCTCAGGTTCCGGGTATGTTCTTCATAGAGCGTTGGTCGCATAAAACCTGTCCTCAGTTGAAAGTGAGTGTGTTTGTAGGAAGGTCGTCATGTTAACGATATTAACGATCAGGCTTTGGAGCTTATCTCCCTGCCACATACACCAGGGTCTTGGAGGCTGGCAGTGCTGCCGAGGCGACCCAGAGTCCTCCAGGGATTTGAGCGCTCACTGGGTATCTCATGAGCAGTCTATTTTAAAGCACATTTGTGGTACGAGGTGAAACTATTAGGTTGTTAGACAAGGAAATCAGAGACTGGAATGTGACTCTAATACGTGTTCAGAGAGGAAAGAAAATGACCTAACTGGGAAGCAGTGGCTAAAGTGATGGAGAGTGGAGAGTAGTGTTAAATTTGTCATGACCGTTTCTAACTGGCAGTGATAATAACTAAGTCCCTGTCTCAGTGCCTTAACCAGAGGAATGAATATTTACTGAAGTATGGAAGCTGTTGTGGGAGAGGTGGAATTTTAAGCTGAGCCTTGAAAGTTGTGGGGTGCGCATGATGGAGGTTGAAGGAATGGCCTGCCACGCCCTGGGGAAGGGTCTCATAAAGGGGCAGAGGTGCGAGCTGGGTGTGCTTGGGAGTAGCTGCTAATGGCAGCCTAAGCTGGAGGAACTAACGGTAAGGCCTGTAAGCCATTTGGAATCTAGCTTCCAAATCCTGCCCAAACCAAAGGGCTGCCTTGTTTGTCCTCCCGAGTGACTGTTACTCACTGACTGGGCCCTCTGAATTCCCAGCGTGTCTCTCCACTTCCACCCGTCCATTCCGCGTAGTCAGCCCTCTTCCCAGGAAGCTGCCTTCCGAGCAGCGATGGGATGTTCCCGACCACAGTCCTGTCACTGAACAGCAGCAGGGCACTGTCCTCCTCATGCACAGATGTATTCGATGTGGGTAGGGTGTTGGATTGGGCTTGAAACGAGACATTTGCACAAAATCCATGTTCCTCGGAATTGGAATAGACAGTATTCAGGAACTAATGGAGAAAAAGTGAGGCTGCAGACTGCTGCAGGCAGGAGGGCGCCCAAGGGGAAGCAGGCCCTGACCCGGCCTGAGAACGGGCAGGACTTAAAAGGGGGAGGGGGCTACCTGCTGTAAGGGTGGTGGCCTGTGAGTTCCAAGGCAGAAGAATGGCCCACACAGTTATGATCACGGGAAAAATAGAGCCAGAGTAGCTGCAGGAGGAGGTTTATAAAGACAGTTTGGGGAGCTAACACCTGGGGAGCCTGGGGGCTTCGTTGTGTAGGCAGGGCCTGGAATACAGAGGTGAGGGATTGGATTTGAGCTTCTGGGCAGAGGGGTGTATTTAAAGGGTTTCGACTGGAAAGGGAAGGGCTGTGACACATCAGAGTTTTGGAGGACCAGACGATCTCCAGTGTGTAAGGGCAACTGAAGGAGTCGAGATGGACGTCGTTTAGAGGGCTGCAGGGCAGGGTTAGAAATAACACACCACGGTACCTGTCTTTGTTTCTGGCCTGTCTGGCCTTTGAGGTAATAAAGTCTGAATTAGGAGAGTGGGGATGGAAAGAAAGAAGCCTGTTGATGGCAGTGGCCATTCCAGTGAGTGGAAGAGCCAAAGGGGAGTTATTTAGTTGCCGGCAGAAGCCAGGGACTCTCAAAAGGAGAGATTCAGTTCCACAAGTGGAACTGGGCTTTATTTTTAAGGTCCCATGAGCCCAGTACGTAATTCCCCTCTGGATTCCTGTAGGATCTTCAAAGGATATTGTATATTGTAGAATCGCAGTGAATGTTTACAGTGTGAGTATTTGTCAAGGGCTGCACAGGAAATGTATTGAGACGTGTTCCCCTCCTTTCTTGGCAGCCTTGGGTTCACACAGAACCTCGCAGATTTCTTTCAGTGTGGCTGCTTCGGCTTGGTGAAGCCCTCTGCTATAGACTGGACATCACAATACACCATGGTTTTTCACCCGGCTAAGGAGAAGGTTCTTCGCTCCGTATGAAGCAAAGCAACCCAAAGCCCTCCGACTTGTTTGTGTTTATATTCACACCCTGGTGTAAAGATGAAGATTTAGAGTTCACCAAAGCCCAAAGGAAAACACAGGTGGTTTTGAAAGCCATTTGGTGAAAACAGAAGTTCTTGATAAAGGCATTATTCTTTTTTAGATTTAGCAAGAGCAGTCTTGGCAAACATCTAAAAAATAACTTTTATATTTTTTACAAATGCAAGTTACTTTTGGGGGGGAAATATTCATTAATTATGGATAAAATGTGGTATTTTCAGATACGTTATTGGCTGTTTCAAAATAGTACTGTTCTTTAAACTTGTAATTTTTGATAAATTATTTGTCTTTGTTTTATCTATAAATATGTAAAAAATATTTAAATGATATACTGTTTTGCTTTCACACTTAATAAAATTTTTTTTTGTAGTTCTGTAGTTTCTGAGACTTAACATTTCTAGAATCTTAAATCGAGGAAAGGTATGTGTGTGTGTGTGTGTGTGTCTGTGTGTGTGTGTGTGTGTGTGTGTGTGAGAAACTGATTCATGATTCCAATCATGAGTTCAGAGCACTGTTAAGATCAATAAGCAGGATTTAATTTAGTTTTCCATCTTACTGAGAAAATTGAGCCTAAGTCTTGAAGATTAATTATTATTTTTACTTAGTACCCCTGAAAATATTAGACTGCTGTGATTATAATTGCTAATTTCCCTTGTTCTGGAGGAAATGCAAACTGAACTTTAACTCTTGGATATGGGGACACACACACAACATGACCCCCGCCCCCCGCCACACACGCATGCCGCCTTGCGCATGTCACTTTCCTGATGAAAAACCCTTCATAACGTTCCCATGCTCTTGGGGTAAAACGTAAGAGGCCCTGAGGAACAGAGCCTTGTTTTGTTTACCAGTCTCACTCTGGACCAAGCTTTGTACTCTAACCATGTTCGACAGATGAGGAAATTAAAATCTAAAGAAGTTTGTATCTTCTCCAGGTCACGTAACTGCAGAGTGGAGTGGGTAGTTCTCTAGAGTCCTAATCACCTAGAATACTGACATGTTTGTGTTCAGTAACTGTTGAATCAATGCCGGATGCGACCTGATCAGAATTGGGTTTGAAGACTGATTTTCAATTGTGGGGCAGAATGACTTTTTCAAGCTATGACCTTTCTCCCTGCCTCATTTAGATATCTAATATATACCTTAAACTTCACACGTCCAAAATTGAAGCTGAACTTCTGAATTCTACCCTACCCTCACACACACACACACAAACACACACACACACACACAGATTTTAAAAATAGATAACAAATAGATTAAAACATAATACATTTTAAAGTAAATAAAAAGTGAACAACCCTGTTCCCTACACACAGTCTTCTCCATATCTTAATCAGAAACTCTGTCCTTTCACTTACCCAGGCCAAAACCTTAGTATCTTTTCATGAATCGCCTTTTTTCTCATAATATCCAAGATTCATTTCTTTGTCAAATCCTATTGGCTGTCTGTCTCTAAAATATATCCAGCATTGAATGCTTTTGGCCACCACTGCCGCTATAGGTGCGAGTTACCATCACCTCTGGTTTGTGCTTTGCATCCATTTTCTTGTTTGGTCTCCTTCCACCCTCACCTGGCTCTAAGGAATCGAAGTGATCCTTGTAAAAGACACGTTGAATCAGGTCACTCCTCAGCGCAGAACCCTCTTCCCCTTGCTCCTCGTTTTACCTGGAGAAGAGCCGAAGCCCTGACCTCGGCCTGTAGGGCCCTTGGGGATCTAACTGCTTCTGCCTCCCCCTTGCTGATCCCACACGCCTGCCAGGCATGCTTTTGTCTCAGGCCTTTGCCTTCCTGTTCTGCGTGCCTGGAATCCTGCCCCTGTATCATCTGTAGGGGGAAGTGCCTTCCTCCCCAGCTTATTTTAGATGAGGCTTCTCGATGAGGCCTGTGCTCACCAACATTTTATAAGTTGTAACGTCCTCCTGTTGGACTCTTCTTCCTCTTTACCCTCCTCTCTCTTTTTTTTTTTCCTGTAGCACTTACCACCTTCTAACATTATATAATTTATTATGTCTACTGTATACTGTCTCCCTCTCCAATCCTTATAAGGCCCACAGGGCAGCTTGGTTTTGTTCACTGATGTATCCCATGACTTAGAATATTGCCTAGCACATAGTATGTGTTCGATAAATATTTGAGTTAATCTCTGGAATAAGTTTGTTGAATGTATTGAAGGATTTTTAAGCAGGACATGATGTGAGAGTTGTATTTGAAGACTTATCCTCAACTGTGGGTGGGGCAGATGGACTTTTTCAAGTTACACCTTCTTTTCCTCTCTCACTGACCCCTACCAAGTAAGCATTGTCACCTTGTGGTCCATAGACAACTTACATTAGAATCACATGCTGGGGCGGGGCGGGGTAGGGTGGGGTGGGGCACCCAGGATCATGGGTTCCAAGTTGAAATTCCTCATCTCAGACCTTCCAAATCAATGCCTGAGAAGTGAATTCTGGGATCCAAATTTTCTTCAGGTTCCCCATGTAATTCTTACGTGTACATGCTATAGTTGAGAATCATTTTTACTTAGGTGGAGTCTTACCTCCACCATTCTATTTTTGGCTTTTTTCAAAGGTACAGAGTGTAAAGTTAAAAGAAAAAAGTTTGAGAATCAGTGTTTTATAGCTGGACATCTTGGATTTGAATGCTGGATCTACCAGTTACAAGCTACTTTTGCTCTTTGGGCAAATGACTTCACTTTCTAGTGCCTCAGTTTCCTCATTTGTATTATGTGAGTAATAGTATATAAATGTTAATACATATAAAGTACTTAGAATTATAACTGGCACATAGTAAGAATTCAATACAGGCTGGCTATTCAGAAATTTCTAGAGAATCAGAGAGAGAGAAGCTAATGGTAGGGAAATGTGCCAAATTCACCCTTCTGTCTTCTGCATTGTGTGTTCTGGGGCCAGGATTCTGAAAACTACTATCTCCTTGCCAGCTGACTTTCTGTTACGTTCTGCCAGTAGACTGGAAGAGGGGAGGGAGTTACCCCATGGCACATGGTGGCTATTCCTCTCAGTGTTGTTCCCACAGTGGCCCTTCACCCTGATGGTGACAGTTAGAATCAGTGCCTAGCGTTTTCCCCAGAGCAGCCCCATTATGCCCCCTTAGAAGCACCAGCCGTAACCAGGCAGAGCTTTCTCCTCAGAGGTCTGATTCCTAGTCCCTGGGAGACCTCTCCTCGGGGCATCCAAGTTAGGATACCCCCATCTGTCCTCTGGCTCCCCACCTCAGACGTGGTAACTGCTTCCTGCACTATTTCTGTGGTAAGTCAGCGTGTTCTTTACATTTCTAAAAATATTAGCAGCTGTTTAGCCAACTCCCTCTATTATTTTCTCTCTGTAAAAAAACAAACTAGTGTGGTTTTTGTTTTTCTGACTGGACCCTGACAGATAGAGAATGTTAGAGATACACTTTTAGTAATGGCCTAGGCAAGACGTAATGAAGGCACAGAAGAAATCCAGCAGGCCCAGGTTAATGATTGAATGTCAGGGAAGAGGAGGAGGAATCAAAGACGACTTTGAGGAACCGAAGCCTGTGACGGAGAGAAGGAAATCTGTGTGGAGAGACTAAGTGATGAGATTGGTGGTTGGGGCCTATCTGAGGTACTTGCAAGCTATCCAATGGAAAAGTCTAGAAGGCAGCTGGAAAGAGTCCAGTGTTGCCTGCCACCTGCACAGATGGATGAGATTGTCACGGGAGAGAGGTAGAAAAATGAGATGCAAATCAAAAGGGGAGTTGCCTTCCTGAAATGAAAACATCAATTTGAAAAAGAGACCAAAGATGACAATCAGTACAAATAGGAAAAAGTGTGAGAGGCCTGGCCGGGCGGCTCAGATGGTTGGAGGGCAGTCCCATGCACCAAAAGTTTGCTGGTTTGATTCCCAGTCTGCGCAAATGTAAGGCAACCAATCAGCGTTTCTCTCCCTCTATCTCTCTGAAATCAATTAAACACATCCTCAGGTGAGCATTAAAGAAAAGTGTGAGAGAGAGGAAAAGAGAGGAACATGAGTTGATGGAATATGGATTTGGGGAACTGGAGAAGGAGGAACTGGGAGGAGGCTGGGTAAGAGGATAACCAAGAAAGTACAGTGGGATTCAAGGAGAAGAATTAATTTCAAAGAGGAAGCAGTCAGTGGTCCGGAGCAAAGGGGAGGTGAGAAGAACAATTGAAGAGAGACCGGAGGGTTTGTGATTAGGAGGTGGGGTGGGGTGGCGGCGAGGAGGGGACTCGGATGCCGAGGCTGAGATCCTAAGGAGTAAGTGGACGCTAGTCTTACATACTGTTTGGCTCTGAAAGGAGATGAGAAGGCCAGAGCTTGATGGTGAATAGAAAGGTTTTATTTTTGTTTTGTTTTAAAGCTAAGACAAACCCAGTCATGTTTTTTGGGGCCAGAGGAATGTGACTGTTAGGCTATGTAACTTCATTTCTTTTCCCAAATATCTGTATAGTCACATAGGAGATAACGCATTTAAATCATTTTCACAAATATTGGACAAAATTTTGATTTAAATGGACTGGGTGGACACTAAATAGTGAGAAGTGGAATATCTCAGCTGTAACACGTCCAATGTTTGAGATGTGTGCTAGTCTAGGGAGTTAGTGCTGTAATACACATGCCCTACACCGCAGTGGCTTAACACAACATAAGGTGTATTTCTCCTTTTATGTTAACCCATTTCGCTTTTAGCAGGTGCTCTTCCATGCAGGGACCCAAGCTCCTTCCCAGCCTGGTGGCGCCACCATTTCCTAGGGCCTCAGTGTCCGCTGGGCCTTCTGTATCTATGGATGTGGAGAGAATGGAGACTCTACCAGAGGTCCTGGAGGTCCGACCTCTGTTGGCCAACGGAGTCCCGTGTCCCAGCCTCTGGTCAGGGAGCATGGCAGACGCGGTGGAGCAGTGCACCCGAAGCAGAGGAGGAACATGGAGACTGCTGAAGCGCATTAAGTTTCTTTGTTTGTTTGTTTTCATCCCCAAGCTCCATCACTCCACTAGGTAATTGTCTTCTTGGAAATTCTTGCAGAATTTGCATTTAGTCCTGCCAACACTCTCTTTTACTTCTTTCACTTGACAAATGGTTGTTAAGTGCCTCCTATTTGTTGAACACTGTGAAAGCAAGCGTGCTGCATTCTAACAAGGAGGCAGGTGGGAATTCAAAATTTCAGTGCAATGCGTGCTATGTTATTATGCACTGGCTGTGGGAACACAGAGGTGGATTAGTCCTCAGGTAGTTCGGTGAAGATTTGGCAGAGGAAATGCCCTTCGACCAGTGACTTGAGTTCACCAGGCTAAGGAGTTGGATGAGAGGGTGAAGATGGGATTCCATCTTCCAGACATTTCCAGGCAAAAAAAAAAAAAAAAATAGCATTGGCAAAAGCATGATGGCATGAGGGTATTTGGCATATTTGGAAAGCTTCAAGTCTTTGAGTGTAGGCGGAGCTTATATAGAAGGGATTGTCTAAAACTCAGTTGAAGGGATAAGTTCAAGTCTAATTTTTAAAAGTCCTTATGTGACATGCTGTTATGGGCCAAATTGTATCCCTTCCCCAAAATTTGTATGTGGAAGTCCTAATTCCTAGGACCTCAGAATGTGACTGTGTTTGGAGATCAGGTCTTCACAGAAGCAATTAGATTAAAATGAGGTCATTCAAGTGTTCCCTAATCCAACACGGCTGGTGTCCTTAGAAGAAAAAACTATTAGGACACCCAGACACACAGAGACAACTATGGGAGGACACAGGGAGGAGGTGGTCAAGTACAAGCCCAGGAGAAGGGCCTCAGAAGGAACCAGCTCTGCTGACACCTAGATCTCAGACTTCTAGCTGCTGGAACTGTGAAAATGTCATTTCTGTTGTGTAAGCCACACAGTCCATGGCACTTTGTTACAGAAGCCCTAGCAGACTAGTATATGAGTGCAGACGAAAGAGTAAGAACGGAGGGGGTGCGTTCTAGAAGTGTTTGGAGTCAGAATCAGGGAGGTTTGGGGAGTGAGGCAAGGAAGGGTGAAGGAGAGAACAAAGCTGAGGGTGACAAGCTTTTAGCTTCAGTCTCCCAGGTAGATGGCTGGTGGGGCTAGGAACTGAAATGCCACAGAGGAGAAGGCTGCATTGTCTGGTAGGCATGTCCCACGTGCGTCTTACCCCTTTGCAAGCCTGCAAGTCTCCAGTGCAGCAGATTTCTTTCCGAAGAGCCAGGGTAGTATATGCTTTCGAAGTCAGTGCAGGTTAAAGGGACCTGGGGTTTAGTTAATTCAGTTAGTCACCGGTATTAATTATTCAATTGACAATGATGAGATCTCTTATAAAGCTCTGATTAAAAAAAAGTTAACAAATTAAAAATACATTGTCCTATGCTTCTGTCCCCAGAGAATGTAAAAAGGTACACCTTCAGGCTGTTTTGGTGGAACCCAGCGGCTGAATCACCCCAGTGGGGGTTGCTGGATAAGGAAAGCTTATGTCTACATTTTTCTCCTTGAAAGTGGAATGGGGCACAACCTTTGCTAGCTGTTTTTTTTTTCCTTTCTTTCTTTCTGAGCCAGTCTTTTAATGCCAATCCAATAGAGAAAATGATCAGGTGTAATAGCATTTTGAACATCAAAAAATAAAATAGATAAATAAGGAATAAAGTCAGTGCAGGGCCTGCCTTGACCACGACAGCGTGTAAGCAGCCCTGAATAAATGCTCATTTTAAAGAAAGCAGGCTCGGGCCTTGGGGGCCAGAAAAGCCCGCGGTTTAATGGACTGCTTCATAATTTTTATCAATAAATTTTAATTTGTTTCCATTTACTTGAAATAATTCAGAATTGCACAGTGCGGGGAGAAGAGCTGTGCGGGTTAAAAGTGGAGGCCGGAGAGAACACACACTTGAGCCACGGAGAACTTGCTGGGACGGCAGGCAGAGATTTTTAATCTGCTGCATTTCATTTGCCAGCCTGGCAATTTGATGTAAGGGAAGTTTTAAGAAAATTGCTAAACGCTTGGGAATTGTTCCAGAATAAAAGAAAATCATCCTCATATCATTTACGACACAAGTCAATGCCGCATTTCAGTGCCTTTTCTGAGTTTTCACAAAATGTGTAACATTGCAAAGCCTGTGATAGGACAAAAGGATCTACTCTTCAGCAGTTTTGTTAGTTTTGATTTTCCTTTTCAAGTTTGCTATCATGTTGTCTCTTTCCATAGGACCCCCGTTTTTCCCAGTGCTCAGCTGACAGATTCTGAAAGATTGATTCCCTTTGTCTCCTCTTCCTCACCCCTTCCCCAGTTGACACCAAAATTTATTATATTCTTTGCAGCCAGTTTTTCAAACTACCTCTCTATTTTTGAAAACTTCCCTCTGTTTGAAAGAAAAGGTCCAGACATGCAAAGTACCAATAAAGCATTTATTGCCTTTCCCATCCCAGGTATCATAAATAATAAAACACTTGTTACAGATTAAACTCTTAATAATTTTCTTCCAAAGGTCTCGTCTAACTTTGGGTAAGGCCTATCATCACTTCTGAAGAGAAATATTGTCCAACTACCAACAAGAGGATGTTTGGGGACAGGTGTCCATCGGAGCAGGACGACTTGGAAAAGTGTTTTAGACTGATGAAAGATCTGAGAATCGGTATACTTTTCACTCTTTCTTTTCCACTTGTTGCGTGAGTCCACCAAACCCAATACCTGTAGGGCCAAAATTTTTGGCATAGCAAACTGTGAATGAAAACAGGAAAGGGGAGAGAGAATGGGTTGGTTAGCACCATTATTTCAGTTCCTTCTGCCTGCATACAGTTCCTTGACCTGTGAGAAGCATCCTTTTGATAAATGTATTTATAAGATAATTTGTAAGTAAATCGAACACTTTATTTTAGTATAAAAGTAGTTTACAGTCATACTTCAGTACTAGTCAACTTCAAAACTCATAAGACCCTGTACTTGTTGCATTTTAATGAGATAAAAGTATTTCAGTGCTCAGCGCTTGCTCAGGACTTGTCGTACTTGCTAGGACTTGTGTGAGTCACGACCCCACCCCTCATGAGAAAATACTTCATCATTTTGTACTCATCGGTTTCGGCACTGATCACAAGTTCCAGAATGAACTAACAGCAAGTACTGAGGTACCCTATTGTACTTCTTTGCACCTCACTGTGTTCACAGACATTTTCTCATTTGAGTTGACATAATCTGGCTCCTGATTGGCTGCCCAGCCTTGTGCCCCAATGCCTCTCGCCTCTCCAGGCACATAGAACGATGACCCAACTTCAGGGCCTCTGCACTCACTGCTTCCTGTTCCTGGAATCCCCCTTCCCCAGCCCACGTTCATCCTTCAAGGCCCAGAGGAAGCTTGTCCTCTAAGAAGTCTTCCCTAACACCCCAAGCCGATCACTTGCCTCTTCATACGCTACTGCATCATGTACACTCTGCTACTAGAGCTTTTTTTCACTTGGAAATGCAATTACTGGTCCACATATGGAAGTCCCTGTTGCTTATAGCAACAGTGTCGGGGTTTATGGCCTCTAGGTGCAGAGGACACTCTCGTGTCTTCTATTGGCAGGAGAAGTCAACCATTGTGTCTCCCTCATCATGGGAAAAGCTTTGGCGATCTACAGTCTTGATTAGTAATGTCCTTCCCCTGGCCCCCCCTCAGTGTTCCTCACCCCACCTGGAGATCTTGAGATGCCACCATTAAGTGAAGGAGTAGGAGGACCCCACTGAGAAACAATAGGCCTAGGAGAGGCTCTGAGGTTGAGGATGCATTGCCTCCTCTTTTTTGTAGCATCAGGGAAGAGCTACTACGGTTCTGCCATCTCTCCACGAGACAAAGGGATCACGGAGGCAGCTAGGGGCAGGGCTGCGAAGACCAGAAGGAAAACCTACTTGTCGGTTCTTTCTCTATTAGTAAAGGGATGTGCAACATCAGCAACAGTAGCATCAGGAAGGAAAGAGGGAGAGAGCAATGGAGGGAGGGAGGAAGGAAGCATATGTCTTGAATTCAAGAGCCAGACTGAGTTCCTACCCCTAGTCACTACTATCTGCCACTCAGATGAACAGAGGCCTTTGGGTTTTCAGAAGAAAATGTGATGCTGTTTGTCCAAGCCTGTGGTCTCTTCCAGAAGCTGAATCAGAACACTGCTTCCTCCTCATCTTCTCTCCCTCCAGGCACCCAACTGCCCCGAACCCCTGAGCATTTGCAAACATCATCCTGCCGCATGCTCCGATGGAGACTTCTTTTCCTTGGGTAAGAGCCCAAACCATGCTTGGGCTGAGTACCCGTGCCTCCTGGCAGGCACAGGCCCCTCCACATGGACACAGCTTCTCCTAAGGACCCTCCTCAGGTAAAACATCTCCAGAGAGTCTCCAGAACCACTCACCTTTGCAATAAAGTTCCCCATCTTTGTCAGTGACGTTCGTGGACTCTAGACTCTTCCCACAGATGGCACAGCGAAAACAGGTCTTGTGCCAAGGCTGAGGGGCACAGGAGAATAGGAAGTTACCTATATAGCATGGTGGGCAGCAGCGTATTCTATTTCCATGTTTGCTACCCCGACCAACCGCGTATGAAGAAGTGCCACTGTCTTATCAATTCATGTACCTAATCGGCCCCCAGAATAATTTCTCCAGGGAGCTGAAGATAATGAGATGCTATGGAATTTGGCCAGCAATTCTCAGAACCCCTAAAAATAAACTTATCAGCATGATTTCCATATGTATTCCTTCAGAACAGACTAGAAGACCAAGGTACAAACTGGAGAGGGAAGCTGGGACGTGGGACAGTGGGTAACATTTACACTGAATATAAATTTAAAGAAGAAAAAATGAGAATGAGGCAGTTATCCAGGTAGCTCACCCCCATTTTAATTATGTATTTCCAGGAGAAAAGAACGCAAGGCTTGGATCATCCAGAAGATCGCCTGCCTTCTGCACATCTGCCTGTCTACTGGGCCCAGCCCAGGGGTTCTCATGTGTCTTGGGGTGGACGCTGTCCTGACATTTGAAGTCAGTCCCACTCTCCGTGGCCCTGCGTGCCTCATTCAGTGTAAGCAGGATTTTTTTTCTCTTTTCATCAGGCCCAAATCCTTTGGTGAATACCCTGGCTTCAGGCCTGAAACGGGAGCTTGTGGAGCAAGTGTGCATTACTGTCGCAGACGTTTGAGGACTCTGCCAATTGCCAGGACATCTGTGAGCAGCTTCTTGCTGCTGTGAAGGGTTTGCTCTATCCACCAGCAGTGATGTCAGTGGCAGATTGAGTTATGTAGTGGTGACACCTTTCTGGAAGGCTCTCAGGTCTGACACCTTTCTGAAAGGACTGTGGACTCCGAAGGACAGGGGGCCTTGTGCATCTTTATCTCCAAAGTTTTTACTGGGTGCCTTAGAGCGAGTGGGCCAAGGCTTGTTGCATCAAATCACCAGTTCTAGTTTCAAGGGCACTGCAGACGACAGTCACAGCCCGGCAAAGTGAGTGAGGATGGGTAGCTCCTAAGGTGGTCCCTCGGAGCTAAAGAAATGAAGGGGCTTGGCTCCTACCGCTAGTCCCTGCTTCCTTCTCTCATCCTCCCAGCCGATCCAGTGGAGATAAGCAACTCCCATTCGGCTCACATAGAAGCCCTTACCTTGCCGCCTCCCATCACCTTCTCAGCAGCATAGACTGACTTTCCACACCGAGGGCACTTCTCTGACTCTCCAAACTTTGCAGTGAACTTGGAAGGGTTGCTGGTGGTGGCTGAACGTGCTGGCTTTGGGGATCTGATAGAAAGAGACAAACGAATGGAAACGATAGGCCTCCCTTGGCAGACGGCGCTAGCTGTGTGACCTTAAGTGTGCCTCAGAAGCCTCATCTGGAAAATGGGGAGAGTCATGGTCCCTTCCTCCCAGAGCTGGTGAGAGGGATAAATGAGGTGATGTGAGTGAAACATTTAAAACAGTCCCTGCCTGGCATGTAGTAAGGTTTAAACCTTTCCTTCCTATGTAAAGCACTAGCGTTCCATGTATGTTAGCTTGTGTTATTGTCATTGTTATCATTGCTGTGACTGTTAGGTTTTTCTGTACCATGTTGTAATCCACTGGCCTGCTTTCTGAAATGAGTTTTGAAAATATTACAGGGCAAGATGAGATCTTGACAGCTGATACTAAACAAGTCATGAGCTGATGCATTCCTTGTCCCCATGTGAGCAATGTTTGAGGTAGAGGCACAGTAACAACCCCTGTGTTTCCACATCTTTTGGTGTTTTCTTGCTCACTTATTGCTCGAGTCTCACCCTAACCTCTAAAGTAGGCCAGGCTAGTTGGAGAAAAGTGAGGGTGGGAGGCACAGCTGCCCAAGGTCAAGTAGCTCATAGCCGGTGGAGCCGCAATGAAACCGAGCTCTCCAGACTCTAGTCTGTCTTTGTGCAGAGTTATAAGAAAGCCCTAACACAAGAGAGTGAGCTTTGGGCAGTGCACAGTGGAGACTGCAGTTGGTATCGTCTTCTTTAAACAGAGTATTCAGTTGGGATTGAGTAGTGAGAAAAATTAAAATGACTTATCATACAACCTTGCACTTTTCCAGGCCCCACTGTGGGCTCCCCTCTTTGGGAGGGACCAGAGGACGCTGTAGATGGCCTACTGCTCTGCGGAGCAGGCCCTTGCTGGGACACTGCCCCCACTGGGCGGGGCCTTTCTGCCCAGTCCCACTGCAGCGCCAGGCCCGGACACCAGCCGGCCAGACAGCAGCTGCAGGTGAGTGGCCGTCAGTCTACACTCAGTTCCGGGCTGGAATTCACCGTGATCATCACGGCTGGCAGGGCAGCCTGGTAAATGGAGGAGGCACGGTGTGGTCGCCCAGCTTCCCCCGGATAATGCTGGGGGAAACCTTGGCGCTGTATTGGCAACAGGAGGCCGGGGAGACCCACAGAACAGTTACGAAGGACTGTTTACTCCTGAGACATACAGCCCATCCCCACAGAACCACTCCCCCTGTGGACAGTAGTCCTTTTACAACCCAAGGGAAGAAGTCCTTTAGTGGCAAGCACAAAGCAAACGGCCATTGCGTCCCTGCCATATTTATGTAATTTACACAGAAAAGCCCAAAGGGAAGAGAAGAGACTCCATGGAGTTTCACAAAGGTCAAACTATGGAACATCTGTACTTTCTGTGTTTTCTCTTGACATGCAAACCAAGGGCCATGGTATAAAAGTAATTGCTCTTTAGAAAGGCAGATAATTTAAAGGAAGGCTTTGGAGGGATAACACATTGTTAAAACTTGATCAGACTGAATATTCCTATTGTTGGCAGGTCAACAATAAAGTCCATTCTTCCACTTCCAGGAAACATTACTATGGGAACAGAATGAACTGCCCCGATAACGGGCTGTGCGAGGCTGGGAGAAGCGGCGCAGTGACTCACTCTTGGAACTGGAGGCCCAGGTGCTCGCCCGTGTCCGTGCTGAGGCAGCCGGCGCCTTGTCCGAACCCAATCCCCTTGGGGCCGTATCTGCGCCCATAGCAGCTCTTACAGTAGATCTCCGACTCGTGAGCTGCGACTGTGGTGCTGTCCAGAGCCTTCCTGCAGGCCACTGCCAAAGAAAAGAAGGTCAGGAGGTTGGGGTGACGTTTCTCCCCACTTCCTTGCCCCTCCAATGCCATGCTCAGGGTCAAGGGGCCCTTGGCCAAGAACACAACTTTGATTCCTGACCAGTACATCTATCTGCCCTGGGTTGTAGATTCCAAGGCAGTCCTCTTTCCACAGATGAGGAAACTGGGGCACAGAGAGGGTAAGTAACATGTTCAGTGATACCCAGCTAGTAAGAGGTGGAACTGGAACCAGGCGTGTGTCTTGGACCACCTAAGAATATTGTCTCTGAATCAGAAGAACCTGAATTCCCAAGAGACTCGCCCTAAATGACACCAGGGAAGCGTGTGTGTGTGTGTGTGTGTGTGTGTGTGTGTGTGTGTGTGGCCGGGGCGGGGGCAGGAAGGGTAGGGGTAAGGAGCTGAGGCAGGAGAGGAATGTATTTTTTTCCTCAATCATATCAAAATCAAGATCGAGCATTTTCTCTACTTAACATGACCTTTGAAGGGCACTGCACTATTCGAGGAGAAAGTTACCACTGAGGCTACTCTTGATCCTGTCCCGGAAGCCAGGAGGTGGTGAGCGGGGTAGACTTGCCTCAGAGACCCTTAGGCTGATATTGGCTCAAACCCCCCTGTCAGTGCATGTTACCTAATACAGAGTGTCCTCCATAGTGTAAAGTGTGCGAGGCAAGCCCCCATACTTAAAAATAGAAGATGTGTAAAATTATTTTGCCAATTTGAAAGAAACACTTCTAAGGATGTAAATGAACGTGTCAAATCCCTCCTTATAATATTTAATGTAATAATATAAATCATATATTGATTTGGAGATGTTATTTTTTTTTCCTAATCTCACACAAATTCAGGAAACAATTGTATCCAAATTCTTTCTCTGCATCCTCAGCATCACCAGAGTGTCCTTCTGAGACAGCTGGCCGGGCGCCAGAGCAGCTCATCGCCACTCGTCGCAGCCTGTTGGCACCTGAGTAGGAAGCTGTCACCCAGAAATTGTACCTTAATCAGAAGTTCCTATTAACATAATATTAGGGAAACTTTGAAAAAAAGTGTAGGATTTCTACAACATAATAACTTGCAGAATTGCTTTGTAACAATAACCCTTCAAGGTTGTTCATGATGATGCTCTGGGCTTATTACAGTGAGGTTGCAGCCCTGGGAATAAGAATACACATGCATTCAATTTATTTGCCTCCTTTTTTAAATTTTAACCAGTACCATCAAATGACCTCTATAAGCAATTCAGCATTAAATGAGTTTGTTTCAGGCTCATATGCCTTCCTCAAATGGTATTTTTATTTTAAAAAATAAAGTAATTGGATATGAGAGTGGGAGTAGATGATGAGAATGTACATGAGGGAGGACTGGCCAGAGCGTGATGGCTGTGTGGCTGGGGAAACAGGCGTATGGAAGTGCATGAAACAATTATGTCAGTGTTACAGGTATTAAAAATTCTGTAACATTTTTTAAATAAATGAATAATAAAGTAATTGAGAGACTGTCTTACAGCATGGGAGATTTTGTAAGGCCTTGAAAACCAGAGCAACTCTTTTCATGAGGAATAATTTGGGGGGGAGGAATTCTTTATACCTGGACATATAAGGTATGCATGTATCTGCCCTTCTTGTTGTTCTCAGTTACCAATCTTCAGAACAATTTTTCAAATATGTATTGATGTTCTAGATTCTGAGTTCCTTAAGGGCAAGATTTTTATCTTACTATCCCCAGAACATAGCATGGAGTCTGGCCCAGAAGTAGTCTTCTGTAAACATTTGTCGAATGAATGAATGGATAGGTGGATGTGTGGATGGGTGGATGGATGCACATGTGAATGAAGATCAGTGTCCACAATTATACAACAGAACCCTGCATGGCCATGACTGGCCTGAGAGCCTTGGACTCCTACTCCAGGGCTCATTCTTGTCACTCCAGGACTGCTTGTGCCCCATCCTGTCCTGGCCAATTCGATAGCAGCTCCCAGACCCTGACCAGCTCCCATACTTGGGCCCAGTGGAGCTGTGCTGTCCAACACTGTAACATGCGCCTGCCACATAAAGTCCACACGATGAACACCGTGTTCAAGTACTCAATACAAACAAAATAAGAATATAAAATATTTTGTTAATAATATGTATATTGATTGCATATTAAAATGATAATTTTCTATATATTAGGTTAAGTAAAATATTTTAAAATTACTTTCACCTCTTTCTTTGTACCTTTTAAAAATATGGTTACTAGAAAATTTAAATTTGCGTAAGTGGCTTGCATTATATTTCTTCTGGACATGCTGGTAAGGAGGATGAAGATTTGTCTAGAAGTTAGGCAAACACAGTTGCGGGGGAGGCTTAGGTAAACTGTGGCTCCCTGAACCCTGTTTCCCAGAGTTATAGGGTCACCTGTGGATAGGCAAGTCTTGTGATGATAATATAAAAAGTGTGCTTGCTCCTCTCTAGGGTCTTTCTGTCCACACTTTAGAAACGTACATTGCTCACATCCCCATCCCATCTAGGAGTTCTAAGGAAAGCGTCAAAGGGTTAAAGGAATGCAACACCATACGCTCAACCCCCTTTTGCCATGCCTCCATCTTCCTGCTGACTCGGGGAGACAAGAAAGACACCCCTTAGACCATGGAGAACTTCACTACCATTTTCTGTTCCCACTCAGGTATCAAGGTCGATCAAAGGAGAATAAAGGTCCAGAAGGCTGGATTTCCCTATCAAGAACTCCAGTTTTCTTCTTGTAACCACCCATGTGGCAGGGATAACTATCTTGACATTTTATACATGGGGAAATGGAGGCTGGACGGAGACATGACCTGCCCAAGGTCTCACAGTCTATGGCATAATAGAGACACAAAGCCTAGTCATTTTTACTCCAATTCCCAGGTTCTTGCCAATATTCCTCAACATCAGTATCCAAAACATCAGTAAATCAGCCAACCCAATCACTGAGAGCAGTATTTTCCCCTGTTCTTCAATATTTATGTTTTCTGTGGGAGGTAAGGGATAAGGGAAATGCCTGCAGCAGAGAAGTGTTAACTCTTCCTGGCAGCTTAAGGATGAAGTGTCTCCTGCCTTGACAGATGGAGCCCAACCCTTGAGGTTCTGTTTGAAACAGTTTGGGGCAGTGTGACTGTGATGCCTAGTGGTCACCAGGCTGGGGCATGGAGGTGGGGCAGGGGACTCTGGGAAGGGGCTCTGCCAAATGTCCAGTAAAGCTAATTCTTAAGGCAGATCTACTGGAGGGCAGCAAAAAAGGTAAGTGGCCAAAATAGGCTCTTCTCCCAAAATGGAGCTGGCTACTAAGAAATTCCAGAATGCACTCAAAGAGACTAGACTGGGAGTCTGAAGATACAGGTTCTATTCCTGGCTCAGCTACAGATGCTTGAGGCCTGGGCTCAAAGGTGAAAAATAATTTGTCGAAAGTCACATGGTTTGGGCAGACCCAGACTCCCAGGTGAACCACAATGTCTTAAAATGGCCCCAGCTTTAGCATTTGTGAATCTGTGTCTGGCAGGTGATGGTAAACATTCCCTTTGTCAAGTGACTGGTACCCAGGCCCTGAACTCCTTCATTTCCTGACTTATAAACAGAATTGGCAATATTTCCCTGTCTGACACAGGTTCTTTGGAAAAAGCCAGTTGCAGCTGACTTCAATGACAGCTGGCCAGTGGGAGAGACACTGAGAGCCAAATCCATCCTGGTTCCAGATAAGTAATGGTGTGTTTCTCTGCCAAGTCACACTGTGTAAATGTTGCCACCAGGTTCAAGTTTTCACCACCAAGAGCAGTGGTGGCCCAGCTTTTTCTGACTTTGAGCTGCAGAGAGATGGCCTTGGAGCTAGGCAAGTAGTTGGAGAACCACTTGCTAAGCTGGGACCCACCAATCCTCAGGTGATGCTGATGCCACTGGTCCTGGGACCAGTCTGAGAACCACTGACAGATAGGCATCTGGGGCTAAAGGTGAACTTTCAAATGCCCTCTGGATGCTAAGGAGCCTTCATGGTGTGCACCCAACTCACTGCAGTGGAAGCAGGTCTTGTGGAAACTCCTTCCATTGCACTGGATCTCTTCCGCATGGTAGACTGTCTTTTCGCAGGCTCCGCATTTTGCTCCTCCACCCCAGTTCGGCATCTTGAAGACTTTCTGACCAAGGTCAAGTCTAACAGGATATAAAGCAAATACCACAAATTAAGGTGACCTCAGCAGTGAACCAATTCCTGGTCGTGCAGTGGTATGAAGACCTGGATCCTGCCCCAGCTCGTTTGGTCTTTCTTTCTTTCGTTCGTTCATTCATTCATTCATTCATTCATTCATCCATTCATCCATTCCTTCATCAGAAAATACTATGTGCAAGTTGCTAGTCCTTGAATAAGGCTCTGGGCAAGTCACTTTACTACTTGGGGACTCAGCTTCCTCTTCTATTAAATTTCAAAAGCCCCTACCCCTATGGACCTCATAGGGTTCTTGGAAGGGATGGATGAGCTAATTTTTTAAAAATATTTTATTTATTTACTTTTAGAGAGAGGGGAAGGGAGGGAGAGAAACATCAATATGTGCTAGACTCTTACACTCCCTTATTGGGAACCTGGCCCGCAACCCAGGTATGTGCCCTGACTGGAGATTGAACCAGCGACCCTTTGGTTCACAGTCTGGCACTCAGTCCACTGAGCCACACCGACCACGGCAGATGAGCTAATTTGTATGTAAAATTATTTACAAATATTAAGTATTATTATTTCTTTCCACCTAAAGTTTTAAAAACTATTCCATCAGGGTGACAATAACCTATTAAAATGGTCTTCTTATCTAGTTCAGTGCTTCTCAATGTACCTTGGATCTTGCTAATAACATGAAGGTTCTGCTTTGGTAGACATGAAGAGAGGCAGGAAATTCTGCATTTCTAACAGACTCCAGTCAGTGCTAATGTTACTAGTAGTGGACCACCCTTTGGGCAGCAAAGCCTTAGCTAATATTGCTGATAAAAATATAGAGTATACAAAATATTCTCTTCATGTTTATTCCTTCTATTCATTAATTCCTTTTTTAAGACATATCATTGCCCAGGCAAAGAGCTATACTGGCACTACTCTAGGTCAGTGGTCTGGAAACCTGCTTTCTGCTTTCGGGGCTGCCCACAGCTTACTGTATGCATTGACATGAACTGTGTAGCTTCTCTTACCTCTGTATTCCCAGCTATACTATAAAATGTCATTCTTTTCCTTGCTTCCTCACAGTGCTGTTTAGAGGACCAAATGATGTGAGGTGCAGGAAGGTGCTGGACAGAGCTCACAGTGCCTGGTGTGATCACGGGAACCAGGTGGTGATGCTGTGTGTCTCCGCACACCTTTGAGCACATTCTGCTGGAAGGAGCTGCTGATGCCCACAGCCCTGGCCCATCATTGTCTCCTCACTAGAGAGTTAATTTTAAGAGATACTAGAAAAGGAGGAACACCAAAAACAAGTTTTCTCCTTCTTTCTGTGTCTGTGTGTAAGTATGAATCCAGTTTTCAGTTTCCCCAGAGCAAAACTAAAACAAGTCATCAATACTCAGTGAAATTTCTGCAATCCTTCCAGGCCCCCTGGTGGGGGGGACTCAATTTTCACTGGGATCCTTTGGTTTCTAAGAAACCTAGTGTGTCATCTTGTCATTGACACCAAGCACAGTCAGGTCATTCCAAGTGGCTGCTTCTGACCTTCTTTTTCCCTTCTGGGAAGCTATTCACCTTCTTATAATAGTTGACGATTACCACTAAGCCCTCCTGGACACTGGTCAGGAATGTGTATCCCAGCCTCGCAACTAAGACAGGTTTTGCTAAGAAACAGAAGGTAAACAGCAAACAGACCACTGAACCTGACACTAGGACCAAAGGGAACATCCCTGTCTAACTGTCCCTGCAAGGAGCTTCCCGCATTTACAAAAACAGTGTGAAGTTAGCCAGGAACATCCTATTCTTCCTCTCACAGGAGCAGGCTCTTTTAATTCAGTAAAATTTTAGAAAATAACTTTTTTTAACAGAAACATGTAGCGTTTCTATTTCTATAGTGAAGTTGCGTATTATTATAGTGGAAATGAGTAATGGATTTTGAGTTGAAATCCTTGAGATCAAGTCTATATTCATGCATTCATTCATCCATTAATTCATTCATTCACCATGCATTTGCTACCTAGCTATCATATGTGAAGCACTGTACCAGGTACTGCTGAGGGATCAAGGGGAGGAGAACATAAAAATGAGTGGTTTGTGTCTTCTAGAATTGAGAAGCTCACATTCCACTGAGGGAAATAGGCAGGAACCAGAATACCCTGTACCAGAAAAGAGTCTTGTGAAAAGTGCACGCAAACTCAATGGAGGGAATGGCTACCCACATTTACATTGGAGATGAAAGCAGTGAGTTGTTTGGAGGAGCGCAAAAAAGGGCATATCCAAATGGGGTTTTGAAGGATGACTAAGAGTTCACCAGCTAGAGAAAAATGGGAAGAACACTTCAGGCAGAGAAAAGAACATGCAAAAACACAGAGAGGCCTTAATATCCTCTAAAGGAAACCAAAATTGTTTAATTTTTTTACTCCATTAAAATTTTTAGGGCTTTTAGGATTGAAATAGATTTTGAAGATTGACCAACCCCCTCATTTACAAACAAGGTGAGGCATTAGCAAGCATTCAGGAGTATTTTCTTAGCTTACTCCCTTTTCCAGGAGCCACCTTTCTCTGATTAAAGATGATATACTCTCCAGAAAAGAATAGAATCACCTAATTGTACTTACATTCATCTTGATCCAGAGTTTCAACATAATGTAAAATAGAGGAGAAATGTAATGTATATCCAGGAATGTGACAGTGACACTTGTGAAATTAATGATGTGAAAATTTTCATGAAAACCACACTAGGTCAAATCTCTCATTTCAGATCTCCAGTGGAGATTTCATGGGCTTGTCCTGAAAGTTAACGGGAGAGAGCTATGCCTCTTGGGTGCATGTGTATTCAGCAGCTGCCTACACATGATACTTTTCAAAGTGAGGATAAGATTATATATAATAACTTCTTCACAAAGTCACATATCCTAGCACAGGTTTTTAACAACGATCATAAATATCTGACATATATATCAGGACTTGAAACACAAAATAGAAATCTGTAACCATTCTGTTAAACAGGTGCTCAGTTCCATTTCCAAAGATGGAATTGTAGCTGTAGAGGCCAAACATAGAAGATATCTCTGACTTTTCCTTCCAATGCTCAAAGGCCAAAAGGCAAAGGGTGTTGTTGTAAAGCATCCTGAATTGGAAGACACAGGTTCTCACCTTGGCCTTGTGACCTTGAACTTGGGTGAAATAAAGCGATAGTACAATCTACTGTACTTTCCCCACAGGACCATTGTGAAAGTCATGGAAATGTGATGGCATTTAAAGCAGTAGGGTAGCCCCCCATTTATCTTCTGGGGATGTGTTCTAAGAGCCCCAAAGGATATCTGAAACCATGCATAGCAGTGAACCCTATATACAGTTTCACTTAAAGGAAGCACGGTCTGGCTATACATCCATGCCTTTCACTTAAAGGAAGGCCTTTACGGCTTCTCCTTGGCGTACCTGATTTGTCAGCGTCACTACTCTGCACTTTGGGGCCATTATCATGTAAAATAAGGGCGACTTGAACACAACCACTGGGGTACCATAACATTTGATCTGAAAGCCAACTCAGTGGCTAAGTGGAAAACAGGCGGGGAGCATATATCGCGTGAATATGAGATTCACGAACTGAGTGAGATTCACATCCTGCGTGAGACCTCGCGAGATTTCGTCACGCTACTCAGAGCTGTGCGATTATATTATACTACTCAGAGCGGCATGCATTTAAAAACTTAAGAATTGTTTACTCCGGGAATTTTTCTTTTAATATTTTTGGACCAAGACTGACCGCCCCTAATCAAAACCGCAGAATACAGAAGCACGGGTAAGGGCGATTTTATTGATAAGCTATGTAAAGGGCCGGCATTATTACTTCCTTTCTATCAGGGTATTCAGATAGTACGAATTTGCTCAGTAAGTCGCTATGATTTGAAAGCACATTTAAGTCCTGGCTTACATACATAACCTTTTTAGCCTCCTGCATTGCTTTGGAATTCCTGTGTCTCAACACTCCCCTAGCCAGACCCACAATGTGAGTTTACCCTGGCAAGATACCAAGGGATGGGTCATTTGTTTATCAGCGTTGCCTGGCACTGGGGAGTATCATTGAAGGTGGGATGCCAAATATAGGCTTGCCTGTCACTCAGCACCATTTGTCCCCTGGGTCACAATCTCCATCACATTTTCTGGGCCAGCTTGGGAGATGGCTGCATTATCACAGATGAAGTCGTTGCTCAGGATTGAAATGAAGGACAGCCTGAGATTTATGAGACAGAAGGCAGGGCCCTGCTACATTAGCTAGGGAGAGGGTGGACGCCAGACTCTTGGGTACCCAGGTCCCAGGGACAGATGACTTGTACAGACTTCCTAACGAATAATGCTGTGGAAGAGATCATACTGGGCATGTGCTGTAGTGGGGGCTGGGAAAACACTGGATGAAATGTAGACTGGAGTCTTAGATCTGTCTTGCCTCTTTGAAGCTGTATGATATGGGAAAATTGTTCAAGCTCTCTGAACTTCAGTACCCTCCCTAAAATGGGCGTTAATAGTCCCATCTGTTTCACTATCGCTGGCAGGATTGTAGCAGGACAGCTATACGTCAAACCACTTTGTAAACTGTAGAGTATTATAAAATGTAAGTGCTCATTAGCTCTGTAATAACTCGAAGCTGTCATGCATCGATGTGAATTTTTACAAGAAAAACCAACTGTGTGTCATAGGCTTATTCTTTCAAACCCAACACTTTGTTTCTTTTGTTTTTAAACTACCAGCTGTGGAACTGAAAGATGACGCGGTAGAGAAAAGTGGGTGAGGGACATAAAACGGGCACTGAGTGGTTCAGTTTCTTCTTTGTCCATTAATGTACCCGGGTTGAAAACCTAGGCCCTGACCAAGCAGAGACCTCAGCGAAAATGCCGTTTTGAGTTCAGTGTTGGTTCCTTTAGTCGTCCTTTTAGGTGCCTGATCATCCTATCGCAAGCTAACTTGCCTCCACTGGCTGATACAAAGATTTTGCATCATAGAAACTTATCTCTGGAATCTAAGTGATATTATAATTATTATTAATATAATACTATTATTATTGGAGCTGATATGTGCCTGGAGACCAGCCCTTGGGCCAGATATTGTGTCATATCTCATTTAGTCTTCACAGCAACACTTCCAGGTAGATAATATTACAAAATTTACTTTAGAGATGGGTAAATGCAGTCTGAGGGAAATTACATTGCCCAAGGTCACGTGGCTAATTGAAATTTGGGTCTCTCTGACTCCAAAGATGTGTTCTTACATTAACTACTACTTACTGTTAACTATGCATCAGTGGCTTTATATAAAGTGTCTTTAATATAACAGCCCTGCAGGCTAATTGTGTTATCCTCATTTTGCAGATTAATAAAACTGAGACTCAGAGCTTAAGTGACTTGTCAGAAGTCACACAGCTAGTTAGTAGCAGAGCTGCAATCCAAACCCCAGTTAAGCTGGTTCTGTGTCCCATATCTCTGCTTACAACACACTAGAGAGGGGACAAGGCTCAGCTTCCACCAGCTGATGGGAATTAGGATCTGATCATCACCTCTCAGTGGGACAGAGTACTCGTGGGTGGG
The DNA here is from genome assembly GCF_021234165.1 of Pteronotus mesoamericanus. Taxonomy (NCBI): domain Eukaryota; kingdom Metazoa; phylum Chordata; class Mammalia; order Chiroptera; family Mormoopidae; genus Pteronotus; species Pteronotus mesoamericanus. The sequence continues at coordinate 41,457,298 of NW_026555277.1, read as the reverse complement.
AGTAACAGGGAGTCTAAATTCGATTGAAGAAAATAAAGGACTTTCTAAGAGTCAGTGCTATTCAAACATGGCGAGGGCTTCTTTGAGGCTGAAGAGATGTTCTCTCTCACTATGGATTTTACCTAGACTGGGATGGGTACCCAAGTGCTGCGATGTAGTAAAGCCCCTTCAAGGGTCCTTCAAGCCCTGAGACAGATTTAGAGATCTGAGCAGTGACTGGAGCCTCACTTTGCAGAAATGCTGCCCAATTGCATCCCCTCTCAAACACTGCCTTTTCGCTTTTCTCCTCACCCAGGTGAGGAGGGTGATGTTGCATAGAGGAAAAACAAGGGCTTTGGAGAGGACCAGGCCAGAGTTCCGAAAACACTATCTGTGGGACCTCGGACAAATTCCTCAACGTCTCTGAGCCCAGGGTCCTCATGCATGTAAAGATAAAATGAGAAGTCTTCTCTTAGAAGCTTGTTTGCAGGTTAAATAAAATAATAATAGCAGAGATGCTATGTATAAATCCTTAATACATAGCAGATGTTTAATAATTTGTATATTATTATTATTATACCTCTAATTTTTAAATCCATTTTCTTAAAACAAGCAAATTTCTTCTCGCTTCAGCTCCATGGCCCTTCTGGTTCAAACTATGAACCAATTCTGCTTCTCAGCCTTCTGAGTGTACTGCCCCCAGGAACAGATGCAGCCGGGCCAGGGAGAGAGTCAGCCCCTTTGCGGGGGCCCAGGGTGCCTGGTGCCAGAGACTGCATATCAGGCAAGGTCCTAAGCCTGTGCCCTGGGACAGCCACTTCCTTGCTTTGGAAGCTCTGGTGCCTAACACCAGCGGACCTCCCTGGTGACCTGTGCTTTGAAGGGAAGCAGCAAACCTGGCAGAATCCCTCCCTCTGGCCCAGGGGGATAGTACCCTTTGGCTCCCATGTGTACGACACTAAAGGTCGATAGCTTCCTCCTAAACTTCTGAACAGATACATACATGAAGTCTCCCGTGAAAAGGCCCTTTCACAAAGCCTGGGAAGCGTAGGTCACTTGTTCCCAGCACAGAAATAAACCCAAGTGTCGGCTGGCATCCCTTTAAAACTTAGACACAGAAGACACGCCTGCTCATTACACTTAGGCTGTAATGCCCGGGTCATGTTACATCTTTTCTGAAATTATCTCTGAAGTACGGCCAGCGTTTACTCTCAGAAACTCACTTTGTTCTGTTTTGATCTTTGTAATTTGTTTTCAAAGACCATGTCGCACTGGCTCTGCCACTTTCTAGCCATGTGACCCTGAGTAATTCCTTTGCTCCCTTAAACTTTTGTTTCTTCCTCTGAAGAATAACTTCTTCCAGGACTCTTTGTGACAGTTAAGTAAACTAATATTGTTCTGCACTCACAGTAAACAGGGCAATAAACAACCAACAAATCATGATCAACCCTTTCCCAAGATGAGGACCTTATTGAGGCTTAGGAAAATTTCGCATCCTCCATGGCCCTTAAGACAACCATGGCCTTCCTGCTCGTCTTCACTGCACTGAATAACTACTTTTTCATGGTGAAGGCATCACATTTCCCTTTGGCCATGAAGCTGCGCCCTGGATACAGTATTCCCAGATATCTGAGTGGTACATGTGTAGTCGGAAATCTGCCTGCCTTAGGAGTTGTATTTCCTGTGTATTACATTCCTAGTCTGGGTCCTTTTGTAAAAGAAATTTATCTTCTAACTCCGGGTCAGCGTGTCATTTACTCTGACCTCTGACTTTTGTCGTAACACGTGTACTTAGCGGGAAATCCTCCTGCAGCCCATCAGGTTTGGCCCTGTGCCTTTTCTCAAAGGCTTCACAAATTCGTATAGCTTCACTAAGCTTTGCGGTGTACTTTGCTATACCCTATCTAATTTGATTTTCACAAATCCCTTTGGGATAGATGGCCTCACCTTAATTTTACTGCTCAGAAAATGGAAACCCAGAGAAGTGATGTTCAGGCCCACCCTCCTTTTCCCTAATGAATGGCTTGTGCATGAGGGCTGCACCTGTCTGCCTGGACTGGACAGGACAGCAAACCCTAGGGGTCAGCTGCCCTCCCTGCCACAGCCAGGGCCCATTTTAATGACCAATTTGATCAGAAGGGAATCAAAGCCAAGCCAGAGGTGTCCTTACATTTCCTGGGTCATAAAGCGGTTTTACATACATTGTGATGAATTGGATGTATCCAACATTGAGATTCAGCCCCAAAAGTAAACTGAGGACACAGGCTTTCCCCATTTCCCTGCCCTTCCTGCTGTTCGCGCCCCCCCTTTCCTGCGGTAGTGCTACTTCTACCACCCCAGCCCCGACACAGGACGTGGTCAATGCAAGCTCATTAAATTGCATTGAATTGCACTGTAGAGAGACAAGGCTTCTCCTAAATTGGTTCACCATCTTCTCCCTCTTGGGGGAGTCACTGCCCCGGCTCAGGGGTGGAAACAGAAATTGGAGATGGCGGCTTTGTCCTTTGGGTAGCATTTCCACTCAGACATTGCTTAAAACCGTTCTCATTCTCAGTCACACTCATGCCTGTCATTCACTGGAATGGGAAGAAAGGAAGCGGGGGTGGGGGGGGAGGGAGGGAGGGAGAGGGAGGAAAAGAAGAACGATGGGAAGAGAGAGAGAAAGAAAGGAAAGGAATGGAAAGAAAAAAAAAGAGAAAAGGAAAGGAAAGGAAAAAAGTCCTTGACTAAAGCCTAGAGGAAACACTCGGAATCAGCCCCTCACCCCTGGCTAGGAATTATCCTACTAAATAGAGCTCCTAATGGATTTTCAACATAGTCATGTCTTTTTCACATACTGTTTTGGTTAATATAAAAGGTTTAAAAGCAAGTTTGTTGCTAAACATCCTTGGGATATAAAGCCTGTTTTAAACCAACAAGTGTTGCCCTGGTTGGTGTGGCTCAGTGGATTGAGTGCCAGCCCGTGAACCAAAGGGTCGCCAGTTTGATTCCCAGTCAGGACACATGCCTGGGTTGTAGGCCAGGTCCCCAACTGCAGATGTACAAGAGGCAACTACACATTAATGTTTCTCTCCCTCTCTTTCTTCCTCTCTTCCCCTCTCTGGAAATAAATATATAAAATCTTAAAAAAAGAAAAAAAGCAAAAAAAAAAAAAAAAAGAAAGAAAGAAAACACCAAGTGTCACTATTTCCTGTGTGCAAGACAGGATATGGTGAAGTATAAAAATCTGTCATTCACTTACACCTTTGGAATAGCACAATTCCTTGTGTTTTGAGCATTGGAAAGCTGGCTTGTGCTGCATTATATCTATTATACCACTTTCTAACTGTATGTTGCCTTATAGTTGAGAAAAATGTCACCACATCCATACTGATCCTCACAGAGGAGACCAAGACCCTCAGGGCAGGAACTTCTCAAAGTCACACATCCATTCATCCATTCTGACTAGAATTCAGGTCTTTTGACTAGGACAATAGGAAACATGATTCAACCGCGAAAATAGTTTTGGACCAAAAATAATACCTTACTCATTTGTCTGTGAGGTTCTCTTAAGCCCCGAAATACTGACCACCCTTTTAAGGAATTTTCTAAACAACTGTTAGGTCTACACCAGAGTCGAGCATAACTGGAGTCTCCTTACACAGACCCAGAGTGGTTGCTGGTGCTTGGGTCATGAAACACATCCTTACTCTGTGGGACCTTTCACAGTCCCAACCAGCCACCAAAACAGCACCCCACGCTCCAGCCCAAACGCTTGTTTTTCCCCACGTACCTGCCTGTGTGGTCTCTGTCAGCTCAACTGAGCTGGGGGGGCTATCGTCCTCTTTAAATATATGGAGGCTGTCACCAGCCTTGGCCTGCAGAGCGAAGGCGGGAGGGAGGCTGAGGGGAGAGGGGGAATGAGACATGAGTAACACAACTGCTATCAGAGGCTGAAAATAGCCTGTGACCAAAGTCCTGAGTTTTGTTCCCCCGACGCCAGCTGTGGGGCCCTTGGAGAACAATATATTTTGGGTTCTGTTTTAATTGCCAATCACCTATGGCACCAAGGGATCAATTTATGGAGTGTGAATTTCTGATTGAGTGATGGGACCAGGAACAAGAACAAACAAAGGAGGATTTTATGTCTCAAATCATTTTGTCCAGGCTCCTACTCCCCTGACCTTTCTGTAAATCAATGCAAGGTACCTGCAAATGAATCATGAGCCATATCTGGGAGCCCTCTTGAACTCCAAGGCACAGATCAGTACACTCGTGAAGAGAACTCAGAGCTAAAAATAAGAGTGATGGGTGTCTGAAACGATACTTAGATAAGCTCTTCAAAGAAGCTTGGGGAAGAAAGGTCAGTAATCATCAAGTTCCTATCACTCCATGGCCCACCATCCTATGAAAAAAAGTTTTCTCTCAAAAGTTTTGAGTTAATTTGCTCATCATCATTTTCTATGTAAGAATGTAACATGACAGTGCATCATATTTATGACCAGTCTTCCTAAGTCTCTGTAAAGCCACATTCTCTTTGGAGGTCTAATTTCTTTTTGCCCGGTATGCACATATTTTGGCTTTGATCAAGCTTCAAGGACTCATATGAATTATAGAATTTGATAGCTGACAAGAAGTTCAGAGATTTAATAGACTAATTCTTCATGTTATGGCTGAGGTAACTGAGGCACCTAATGTGCTCAAGGGCAAACAATGAGCCACTGGCAGGTTCCAGATGGAAATTCAGGTTATTTGTCTCAGGTGAGGTACTTTCCCCTAGTGTCGACCTGGACAGATGTAGAAAGCACCTAATTGAGAAGTGTATAAAATCCAGCCTTCAAATAAGCCATATTAGCCCTTTAGTTACACCCCCCCACACACACACACACAAATTGGTTGAGTGATAGACTATTTCACTGTAAAAAAAAAAAGTGTTCATTTCACAAATATGAATATAGCACAACCTATGAGATATCCTTGGTCTATGTTTTCATGCAAAAGTCTGTTCAACATAGAAATAGGGAAGTGGGGAGTATCCAGAATGTTAAAGTTAAAAGGGAACTTAGAAGTCTCCTAGAATAGCAGATTTAAAATTTTGTGGGATTTGTTATATAAAGCAGATAGAAGAGGGAGTTCCCTGCTTTAAGTAAATAGGTGATCTAATAGACCAATTCACATAGCTTTTTCCCAAAGTGGCTTCTAAGTTACTTCTTTGGAACAAAATTTAAAAGTCATAAATGTATCCCACCACTTTTATTTTATAGATATAGGTATTAAGGTCCAAGAATGGATTTGACTTCCTTAAGGGGAGATGTGGTGTATGTAGTAGAATTATTTCTGGAGCCAGAAAATCTGGGTTTGACTACAATGTCTCTGACTCTTAAAAAAGTGTTTTCTAATTATACAACACAGGAATACATTTTTATTTTGAAAGACTAAACAATAAGGATGTGTTTAGGGTAAAATGTAAAAGTTTCCACTTACAATTCTACTGTCCTTCCCAGAGTTAGTAACTGACAGTATTTTGGGTTTTACTGAATTGAATCATCTTTTTAAAGGAGATTTTAGTACATTCACATTTATTATGATTTTGGATATATATGGAATTATTTCTTTCATCTAACTTTGTTCTATTTTTATAATATTCTTTCTTTTCTGGCCTTTTAATAATAGTTAATATTGTGCCGTGTTTTTCTCTTATGAATTAGAAATGATCCTCTTCCTCTAATTTAAAAACTAATACTATATATATATTTACATATATATATATATATATTCTTTTATTGACATCTAGATTTAATTAGTAGCTGTACTGTTTCTCCTGGGGATAAGAAACTTATAAGAACCTTGGCATACTTTTGCCATCACCACATTGCCCTCTTCCTTCACCTTGACCTTGGAATTACACACCTGCCCACCCTCCCACCCCGCCACCCCTGTGTGCAGTCATCTGTGATTTTACTTTCAGGTTGTAATTAATTTTGTTCATTGTGCATCAGTGGTTGTTTGAACTGCTTTCTTCTTCGTTCAACTATTGTTCCTTGTATATTTTTTGTATCTTACATTTCAGATTTTCTGAAAGAAAGAGAGTGAGAATGAGAATGCACTCTCGATGAATTTACTGAAAGAGTCTGCTGTAAATGAGCTTTCTTACATAATTCAAAAGGTCTTTCTACTAGTTTGCTAGAATTGCTGTAACAAGCACCATACACTAGGTGGCTTAAACAGCAAAAATTTATTTGCTCACAATTCTGGTGCCTGGAAGTCCAAGATCAAGGTGTCAGCAGTGTTGGTTTTTTTCTGAGGCCTCTCTCTGTGGCTTGTTAATGGCCATATTCTCCACATGTTATCAGAAGGTCTTTCCCTGTGTGTGTCTGTGTCTTAGTCACCTCTTCTTATACAGACACCAGTCATGTTGGGTTATAGCCTGCTCACATGACCTCATTTTACTTTTAAAGGACTATCTTCAAATACGGTCACATTCTGAGGTACTAGGGGTTACGATTTCAGCATATGAATTTAGGGAGACACAGTTCAGCCTACAACAGTCTTAATTTTGCCTTACACTTGAATGCTAGTTCTGTAGTCTCTGGAGTTCTTCTGTCCAATATAGCAGCCAGTAGTTCCATGTCATTATTTACACTGGAATTATTTAAAATTAAATAAATTAAAAACTCAGTTCCTTAGCCACAGAAGCCATATTCCAGGTTCTTAATATCCACCCTTGGCTGGTGCCTGTCCCTTGAACAGCATAGTGATGGCATGTTTCCATTATTGTAGAAATCCTCTTGGACAGCACTGCTCTAAGTCCTCTTCATCTGAAAAGTGAAGCCGATCCTTTTTGGATTCTCTGAAGAACAGATAATATTGAGCATGTGTTAGATCCATAGCACGGAGCTCAGTCAATGCTTGCTGAATGCTGACTCAGCAGTAAGGGAATGGTAATACTGGGACCAGAACCCACACTTCCTGTCCCATTGTCCCCCTGGGACAACCATAAATGAGTAAGCCATAGAGAAATACAGGACATGAAGATCAGGCAAGAGAGCACGGTGGGACGCTGATGGCAGTCTTAAACATGTGCCTTAAAACATTACGTTTACACCCCGAATCAGAATAAACATTATTCTATTTAATCCTCATAAAAACTTTGTTAAGAAAGTATTATAATAGTGGTTGCCTGCATGAGAAATGAAATAAATGCAGCTCAGGAAGGCTAAGTAACTTCTCCAAGGCCACACAGTGAGTCAACAGTGAGTCGATGACACCATCAGGCCTCGAATCCACTGCCTTCTCTTCATTCCCTTAAAATAACTAAAAACTTGTAAGTTATTTGGAAACACAGATCACCAAGGTGACAGAAAAAGCTAAACCCAGGTTGAACTCCAAACCCCTTCTACAACCGTGGTTCCCAAAATTGTTTGATCACGGTCCCCTAAGTAAACATTTTTTGAGCAATATACATGCATACACACATATGTGTACATGTGTGCATGTGTGTGCATAATTATAAATTATAAAAATTACTGTAGCATTATATACATTATGAAACATACACAGAACTATATACCAAAAATATAAAAATCAACGTAGTAAAAGTTCTAAAATACAGTTTTGCATGCTCCTTCAAGTGCTGGGTCCCTTAAGCTCTGGAAATCACTGCTGTGCACCACGCCATACACAGAAGGAATAGGCTGCAGAACTCAGAGGCCTGGAAATCTCAGCTTCCATCTCATCCAAACCACTCGAAAAGAAGCATGATTGCATCTAAATGTATTCAGTATCAGCCACATTCTTATAGTTACCAGGGCTTTTCAGTACTTCTCTGTACCAGTAGTGTGACATTTGTCATTGGTTCTATTTCAAAGAATTAATTTAAAACTATAATTCAAAGGGTGCTCCTGGCCATGTTCCCTTCCATGAAAGACAGAGAAATGGGCAAAGCAACACTTAAAGGTATCACATGGTTATTTCTCCCAAGAGATAAAAATAAATAATGTCATCTTCACTGAAATGAAATGAGACTTGAAGAAACAAATAGTTGATTTACTTGTATCATCTGGATTTTTTTATTGTTCTCCCTGTTTCGGTGACTATTCATCACTTGCTGATTATAGTGATATCAGGGTTCTTTACATAATGCTTTCAGCTTAAAAGTACTGCCATGTGTTTCTCTCTCGCGTATGATCTCTTTCTCTGTTCCTCTGTGTCTGTCTCTGCCTTTTTGTCAAGCAGTGGGAGGATATAGGTATTAATGTCTCCTTTTTACAGATAAAGAACCTCACTTGAGAGGTTAGGTCACACAGCTAGTAAACAGTGAAGTCCGGAATTGAACCAATATCTGCTCCAGAGCCAATGCTCTGAGGGAAATGCTAAGGATCTGGTCAGCGTTAGGCAGTTGGGAGAGAGCCACTGCAGGTCTGAGTGCCTTCATGGCCAAAGTACCAACTCAACTTCATCTTGCACTGAAGGGTTAGCAGAGCTTTATATCAGTGGTTCCATGGTTCAGTAAGGGCTGTTCCTACATTTGTTATTCAGCCAGTGCAAAGCCTCTAGGACAAGCCCAGAGCTATACAAACCTCTGACATGTGCTAGGCCAGCAAGTTGACAAATGCACATCAACTCACAGAGGTTCAGAAGTGGATCAGTGAAATTGTTTTCTTAGAGGATATTTCCTTGGGTTGAGAGAGCCCTTGACTGTTCACCTGTGTCAGCAACAGATACTTAAACGACATTTGGATTCCAGCCCTTCTCTTTAGCCCTGCTCTTACTGCTCTGGTTGAAATGTCTGAAAGGCATTTTCTGAAGCCTCCCAAGCAGTTCTCCCCTTCTCTCCCTATGCCTCACACTCTACCAAGTCCTCTTTTGAAACAGAGATCTGATGATGGCACCCTTCAGCTTGAAGAGCTCCGTTGACACCCCGTTACTATGAGATCATGTTAAAAATCTTTGACATGGCATTCAAGTTTCTTCATCTTGCCTCAGATTAACTTTCCAACTCTTTCTCCCACCACCCCACTCCCCCTTATCCTATCTTTCAGCCTCTCCAGTCTAATCACTGTTCTCTAAAAATAGCGAGCAATTTCATGCCTCTCTGCTTTGCTCATGATCCATCCTCTGCCTGGAATGTCCTTCACCTCCTTAACCTGCCCCCTCTGGTGGAATCTTCTTCATCTTTCCCTAAGCAGCTCATATGCCGCCGCTTCTGTGCACACCTTCACCCCCACCCCCACCAGGATGTGCCACTCTCTGCGCCAGGCCCCCGAACACTTCCCTCTGTCTTGTCAACACAAGAAACTCTCGCTGGTGGTTTACCTGTTATTTTGACTCATGAGATGGTGGGCCGTTAGGGAGTGCCTTGTTAATCTTTGTGTCCTTGGAGTTGACACCTCCTAAGCATTTGAAAATTTGGGGTTGAATTTATTCATATAAGTGAGTAGTTTTGAAAAGTCTTGAAAAGACTACATTCCTAACAGATCTGAGATAAACAGCAAGAGAGAGGGCACACATTGAGCAAGAAGAAATTATTTATTTGAGCATATAGTCACCCCATGTAAACTGCTAAAGTAAGAATTGGATGAGTTTTTAGAATACATGGAACACTTTCATTGGCTTTCCCAAAGCTCTGTGCTGTGCCTAAAGTGGGAACAGCACCGGGATGGGAGGGCCTACTGTTATGGGTTTCTGGTCTCAGCTCTGTTATTACCTTAGCTGCCTGCCCTTCGACAAGTCAGCTCCCCTTTCTAATTCTTTATTTATAAATGTTCATGATGGGTACAATGACTTTTACGGTGTCTTCTACTTCTAAAATTTGATGATTCTTCTGTTCTAGTTAGAAAAACTAAGTCTTAATTTCCCCTTTAGTGTGATGATCCCTTAGTAATAACAGCAGTTTGTGTTTTATATTCTGAGTTTTGACAAATGTATAATTATACGTATCTATAATCATAGTAATAACAGCAGTTTGTGTTTTATATTCTGAGTTTTGACAAATGTATAATTATATGTATCCATAATCATAGTATCATACAGAATGGTTTCAATGTCCTCAAAATCCTCTGTGCTTTGTCTATTCACCCCTCCTTCCTCCCAGCCTCTGAAAAACTGATCTTTTTATAGTATCCATAGTTTTACCTTTTCCAGAATGTCAGTAGGTAGCTTTTTCTAATTGGCTTCTTTCACTTAGTAATATGCATTTGAGGTTCTTCATTTCTTTTTAATAGCTTGATAGTTTATTTCTTTTTAGTGCTGAATAATCCATTGTCTGGACATATCACAGTTTAGTTAGCCATCTAAATTGACTATGAAGACATCTTGGTTGCTTCCAAGCTTTGGCAATTAGGAGTAAAGCTCTGATAAACAACTCTGTACAAGTTTTTGTGTGAATATAAGTTTCTATCTGCTTTGGGTAGATACCAAGGCATGTGATTGCTGGATTGTATGGTAACAGTATGTTTAGTTTTGTAAGAAACCACTATGTTGTCTTTCAAAGTGGCTGTACCATTTTGCATTCCCACCAGCAAGGAATGAGAATTCCAGTTGTTCCACATTCTTGACAGCTAAATGTGTGTAATGTTATCTTGTTTTAATTTTCAGTTTCCTAATGACATATATATTGAACATCTTTTCATATGTTATTTGCTGTCTGTATATCTTCTTTGGCGAGGTGTCCAGGTATTTTGCCCATTTTTTATCAAATTGTTTATTTTCTTGTTGAGTTTTTAGATTTCTTTGTATATTTTGATAACAGTCCTTTATCAGATGTCTTTTACAAATAATTTCTCCCAGTTGGTGGTTTACCTTCTCATTCTTTTGTCAGTGTCTTTTGCAGGACTGTTCTCATTTTTTAAAAGACTTTATTTACTTATTTTTAGACAAAAGGGAAGGGAGGGAGAAAGAGAGGGAGAGAAACATCAACATTTCGTTGCCTCTCCCATTCCCCCTATTGGGGGCCTGGCCCACAACCCAGGCATGTGCCCCATCTAGGAATCAGACCAACGACCCTTTGGTTTGCAGGCCAGTGCTCAGTCCACTGAGCCACACCAGCCAGGGCTGTTCTTTTTGTTTTTAATAGACTAATTCAAGCAAAAGTCCACTTTTGAGTCACTTTAGCAGAAATTACACTTATCCAAAAATGTCTTTCTAGTGTTTAGAAATAAGCTTTATTTTATTTGTGTTTCCTTGACCTAGGAATTAATAGAAATTGAACTTAGAAAAATCACCTGTGGTCAAATCTGAGCTATAATTTCTAATGTGTTTTTTCAAATATTCATTGAGCGGATGTCTAGGGTTGGCAGACTTCAATCCAATTTCTTAACCCAGCTTTTGCTACATCTGAAGTCATAGACCAAGGGATGCCAACTAATGTTCCATAAACCAACAGGAGGTAAAATTTATTTCTTCCTGAGTATACACACTGTGATGGCAATGTCTGTCCACTGGAATGTGAACTACATAGATGGTAAGATGCTTTGTGAGTAAGAAACAATTTCCTGAGAGGATTAGCTGGAACCTAAGAAAGGTCTCTTGTTTACTGGAAGATGGGAAGAATTTGCCTCATGAGTATTTGAGAGAAAGTGGTCCACATAGTAAGGAGCTCTAGTAACAGAATGCCACAGTGCTGGAGGGTGGCCAAGTGTATGGTGTGACAACTATTGATATTTTTATAGATGTAGATCCTTTTATAGATCCCAAATATGGTACTGGTAGTTGTGTTATAGTTGTTGTTGACCTATTTGGTGATGTTTCAATATCTGAATTTCTTCTAGCGAGTTCTCCTCAAATGCTAAGATTTGAACGTGTTACAAAAACTCTCAGAGGCTATAGAGCCAGTGCAGTTAGACCACAAAACTTGGTATCCCTGAGACCCTGTAATATTTTTAATCTGCAAAGGAAAATTGTATTATGCATTCTCTCCTGCATATGTGAAGACAGATGTCATGGGACTGTTTTCAATAAACAAAAATTTTTCCTTATAGATTCCATGCTAATTGAAAATTAAGTATCACATTTTATTCCGGAAATTGGGAAGAGATATTGACAATGAAGATCATATTCTGGGAAATGATGAATCTTAAAAGCATACCATGTGAGCAATAGCCCAGGGAACTACATACATTTACTCAGAGAAAAATTGGTGATGGTGGGAATATGAAAACGTGTGTGAATCTCCCAATATCTGATGAATTGTCATATATATAGGAGGAAGAAAATTGGTTCCAAGGAAGGGAAAACCTAAGACCAATGAGGGTAGATGCTGCAGACAGGCTGATATTGTTTCAGTGTGGAAGAAAATCTTTGAGCTATCTAATAACATAGGGAATCCTTTTTCACTTTGTGCCAATAATAGAAAATGACAGAATTTTTAGAGCTCACTGTGGAAAAGAGTAGTCCAATGACTCCTGGCTGCCTGAGGGCTGTGATGTTTAATATCTTGGAAATCTGTAACCCATTCACAGCATCAGGAAGCTCTGTATTAGTAGTATCAGTGGTTTCTGAAAAGATTAATTCCTCTTCATAGGAAACCTTCCAGCAGAGTTTGGAAATAATCCAGATGGGTTGCTATAATGGTAATTAATTTTTTAAATTTATGTACTTTTTATATACAGTTTTATGAATTCTGAGAAATGCATGGGCTCACATAACTACCACCACAATTAAGGTACAGAAAAGTTTCCACCATTTTCTCCAAATTATTTTGTATTTACCCTTTGTAGTCAAATCCCCCCCAGTCCCGAACCACTGTTAACCACTGACCTGTACTCTAAACCCATAGTTTTGCCTTTTCCAGAATGGTATACAAAAGGAATCACACAGTATCCAGCTTTTTGAACCAACTTTCTTTCACTTAGCAAAATGTATTGAGATTCATCCACGTTGTTGACTCACCCATGGTTTGTTGCTTTTTATTGCTGACTTATGTTCCATTGTCTAGATCTATCACAGTGTCCATCCATTCACCACTTTAAGAATATCGGAGGGACTTCTAGTTTCCATTTTGGCATGTAAGGAGTTTGGAGGCCCTCACTCCATTCTAACAAGTAAAAACTGAACAAACTGAAAATCAACAACTTGTCTTAGATCCATCAGAAAATTGAGATCACAAGACAAACTGCTGCCCCCTAAATTGGAGAGACAAACAGGTGGATACAGGGAATCACAATTTAGGAGCAGAAATCCACAAGTATAAAACTCTGTGGGAACCAGTACTGGTTTTCTTTACACAGCACATCGTGTTAGCTGCAGCCTGACTTAAAACATGGCAAGGATGTTAGAATTATCAGTACAGGAATTTAAAACAACTATGGTTAATATGCTAAAAGCTTTAACAGAAAAAGTAGACAATTGCAATAACAGAAATGCTAGAAATAAAAGATACTGTAACAGAAACAATGACTTTGATGGATTCCTTAGTAGTCTGCACACAACTGAGGAAAGAATTAGTGAGTCTGAGATATGTCAATAGAAATGTCAGAAACTGAAAAGCAAAGAGAAAAAAGACAGAAAAAAGTGGAGTAGGATATACCAGAACTGTGGGACAACTAAAAACACCGGAATATACACATAATGGGAATATTAGAAGGAGAACATAAAAGGAAGAGAAGAAATCTTTGAAGCAATATTGACTGAGAATTTCCCAAAATTCATGCAGACACCAAACCCCAGATCTAGGAAGTGCTGAAAACACTGAGCAGGTGTGTCTGCCCCACACCCGCTCCGCTCAGGTGTTGATCTGTTACTGGGCAGTGGTTTATATCATCGTTTGGTTCTCTAAGGCTTTTCCATTCTTTTTTGAGTCTGATTTGTGCATGCTCAGAGGTGAGTCTGACACTGTGTTCATACAGAATTAAGGGATTTCCTTCTGCAGCTTTCTCATCCTGGGAATTACCCCAGTGCTTTCTGTCTCCCAGGGGTAGTTTTTCCCTGCCCTCTGGCTAGAAAGCCAGTGTTTCAGAATTTTAGCCCATGAGTTTACCCATAACTCTGAGCACGCAGGGTGCCATTAGGGCAACTCAAAAGAAAAAAGAGAGAGAAAGAAATAGGAATCCTTCCCACACTCTTCAAACCATTGAGATGCTTGTCACCAATTTCTGCCAAACTGATGGCTTGTCTCGGGGTTTTAGGTGCCCACTGCTGCTGTCATCATGAGAGTGAACTGTCAGAAGCAGGGCTAGTGTTAAGGAGGGAAAAAGAATAAAAATAGAAAACTTGAAGGTATTCTCCATACTCTTCAGCGTCAGGGGCCTATTTTCTTGATCCTCTAGCTAGAAAAGGGGGTTTCTTTCAGATCCTTTGCTGTCTAAACCTGTAGCACAGTTCCAAGACTTAGCCCACGCGCACAGATAACAGCCAACAGCAAAGGAAAGGAGGGAGGGAGGGAGGGAGGGAAAGAGAAAGAGAAAGAAAAGAAAGAGAGAGAGAGGGAGGAGGGCCAAGTGAGTTCACTGCCACACCAGTTGTTCACGTTTTGACTTCTCAATCGGTTTGTTCCTGTTTTCTTTTCAGAGTCCTCAACTAGCCGCTTTTGCTTTTGTGTTCTGTCCAGAGGTTTTAGTAATAATCAATGGGAGAGATGAGCTGTGATATGCTTATTCTGTCTTGATTAGCACCAGAAGTTTTGTAATGACAGCTTAAATACTGGATGATGTTTCTTTCAGATCATTATTTTCAGACCTAGCAACAAATTCGAATTAACTGAGAAACTTAAAAAATATAGAATCCAGGGGCCCACCCCGGGCTCATCTCTGAGGATGGGACCCCAAGAATCTGTAGAAGGTGCTCTGTGTTTCACATACAGCCAACCTGGCTCTGGCTTGGGGACCCATAGTTAGGGCTTGTGCTGAAAGTGTGGGAACCCCTGGTTGATAGGCTCTCCAAGGCCCTTTCTGACCCTGAGTTCCCCAGGCTCTGTAATATTCAGAATATTCCGCTCATAAAGCAGCTCGTTAAGGGAGGTGCCAGTCTATTCCCTTCTTTCAAGTCTTTACCTGAAGCTCTATATCACATAGGTCTAAAGCAGACACAACAGCAGCAACGAAATAAATATATTTACAGAATTGGTAGGAAAAGTAATGTAGCAGAGCAACAACAACAAAAAGAACTAGTAGGAAAAATCAAGATATTAAAACCAACAGGAGAATGAATGGATTCACAACCTGTAAGATGAATTTTGTGGAAATTACAACTTCTTGCAATAAGAACAGCAGTAGATTCTAAATCTGCTTTATGTGGTGTTAGCCAGGAGGAATGCCACATATGCTCGAGTGTGAGGATTAGTGGTTTCATTAAAAGCTTCCTTTCCTCCCTAGTATTAGCCCTTTCCATATATTTGACAAAATTCTTTTGGTCCAGTGCAGTTTCTGCTTATGTGTTAGGAATTATTAGTGAGTTTAAATTTACTTTTCACAAAAATTTATTTCTAAGGGACCTCAGAAATTACTTGAGCTCACTTCTATGATAACAGAAGAAGTAACCAGCCCTGAGCACTTAAGTGCCTTATTCAGAGGGTCAGAGCTAGGACGAGCAGCCAGACTTGGACTCCCAGGCCATGCATCTTGTATCTGAGCTGAGCCAGGTGGGATCTTGGATGCAGAGTCTCCTGTCCTGGTAACTGATCTGGGTCACGTAGCTCTAGTGGGTAGTGGCTAAGTTCCATACAATGCATTTGTGAAGTACACTTTGACCTAAAGATGATTTAGCTTCTGGATTTGCCGCTATAAAAATACTGGCCACAAAAATGGCCCACAGTTTATAGAGTGCCACCTTGGTGGCACATCCTATTCTCTGGGCGCTGGGAAGCAGACAGCCCTTGTTCACCTCTGGAACCGGCAACCCCCTCCCCCCATGTCTTCTCAAATGTGCCACGCGGTATGGTATAGTCAGGGTTTAATCAAGGGAGCAGAACCGTGATGAGTTAGGGAAGTGGGAAAGGGTGAGTCGGAGAATCAGAGCTGCCACCAACCAGTCAGCCTTGAAAGGCTCAAAAAGTCAAACCTTTCTCTTTTGGCTAACTCCAACAGGCAACCATACATAGACGGCTGTTTTTTCAGTGAAAGTTTGTTCTGGCTTTAACGATTTGACAGTATAGATCATTATAGGTAGTAAGCCTGAAATAGAAACAGCTGTCATGCCTTGGGAATAAGGCTCCTGAAGCTCTGTTCTTGTTAGTCATGAACAATCTGGAATCAGCCCGTTTCACCCCAGTTTCAAAGCATGTGATAGCTTTAGAGGGATGAAGTTCTGGAGTGGCGGTGTGGAATCAGCAAGGACTGGCTTTGCACAAATACTGTGTACCTGGGACACGCTCCTTCTGCTTTAGAAAAAACAGGGCCAATAGTAACCGCCTCAGAATATTATTTTGAAGTAGGCAAAATGGTAGATAGTCAATAAAAATTATTCACATCTCAAGTCCCACTCTTCCCCCTAATATGTCTAGGACGTGTCCTGTTTCTCGGAGTATCTCTATGTAGAAATGCTCTTCGTGTTATCGAAATGTTGGATTTTGATCATGAATACAGGCATATAATTTATATGCAGCATTTCTGGTGTTTCATGAGGTCCCAGATTCCCAGGATCAACAAGTTTGGATTCATGTGGACAGTTAGAAAGACCACTGACTGGCAAGGGAAGCACCCGAGAGGAAGCTCATTGCTTTAGCCCCGCGGGAGAGAAGCAGAGCCCTCCTTCCGACTTGAAATGGTGGAGAAAAGCGAGGTGGCGGCATCAGTTCCCCCGGAATCCTGCAGTTTTCCTGGGTCAGAAGACAGAGCCTCATCATGAATGTAGGGTAGAGGGAAGTTGAAGCTGATGTCAAAAGTTGGAGACAGAGAACCATGAGAACTTGAAAAGTATAGTTTCTGGAGTGATTCATTTTAGGAGGATAAGACCTACATATTTAATAGCTGCCAAGGGCATTACTCTATCATAGATGGCCTAAGTTGTCTGTTGAATTTGAATTTAACAAAATAGTGCTCATGAGTTTCTTCAGCATGAATAAAAAGTTAAATTATATTCAAAGTACTCTTTGTTTAAGAATATGGGGAGCTATTTTATCACTTTAGAAAGATTCTAATCAATAGTAACTAAAATAAAAATGTTTTCATTCAGGATAAACTTCCAGAAGATTCAAACGCAGAGGATCTTTTATTATCCAAAATAGGATAATAGGCATTGTTTTGCATTGCACAGTGATGAGCACATGGTAATAATTGAATAAATATTTTAAAAATAGAATTCAGTATATACAGGACAAATCAGACTCTGAGCATAACTCATGGAATATAGAAGATTCTCTGGTAGCCTTTCAAAAAGGCAGTTAATTACCTGACTGTTGGAAGACACTGATAATATATTCCCTACCTATATTTTTCTACAAAATGTTAAGAATCATGACATTCTTAACCCTTGATAAGAATCAAGGGTTAAGTCTGCCCTTAATTACTTATCTGTTTGTGCAAGTGATTGACCTGAATGCACTCAAATAGGAAATTGAGATGTAAAACCACTTTTTTTAAAAGTTAAGTAAAAAGTTGACACTTTTTTTAACATACAATAATGGCACTTTTCCTTCCAGCTTATCTCTTATTTTAGGACCTCAAGATTTGAAAGCTACCAGGTGGTGATAAATACTGTGGAGAATCTATAGTCAACGCAGGGTAGTCTTCTATAGTATTAATAGGATTGCTCAGACAGCTTATCTGCTTAAGTTTTGGAAATCTCTTCATCTTTTATCTGCAGTAACACTAATCACTTGAAAAGGACAAGGCTGAGGAAACTTGTTTTAAAGCTGGGCTTAATTTTTTTTTTTTTTTGCATCAAATTCTATTGCTCTAGTTTCCTGGATTCCTTGTCTCTCTCTCTCTCTCTCTCTCTTTGAACTACTTCCCTTTCAGGTATTTTAAATGACACTTTATGTTCATTTGAACGTAGGTGACTTGCTCGCATTTTCTGATGGGATAAGCATTTCTCAAGGCTTTCTGCTTACTCTGGCTGGATTTTACCAGAGCCCGGGAACGGAGAACTGACTGGTGTGGGAATTGGGAAGCCTTGGCTCTGGATTTCCCTCTGGTTTGTAAGAGTCCTTTGGTTAAGACGCTCAGGAATGATTGGCAACTTTAAGCAAAGGAAACTTATTGGAAGGATAGCAAAGGCCCACAGAATCGGTGGAGCACTGAAAATCAGGTTTGAACATGGGCGGGTACAAAGGCCGTTCCAGAAGCTGGGAAGCAGGAACCCCAGCGACAAATTTGCAGCAGAACCAAAACGGTGAGGTCATTGCTGAAATGAAACATCAGATTCCAGGGAGGTTGGCCTAGTCTGGATGACATGCCCACCCTGGCTATAGATATGGGTGGGACCTCCAGTTACAGCCTACTGGGCTCCATCCAGTGATTCCTTAAGAGGAAATCAGAAGGCAGTTCAAAAACAGAAATTGCGTGCTGGGCAGGTAACTTTGTCCACTACTGTGCTATCTGGCATCTTTAAAGTTGCTCTAGTTTTAAAAATGGGCAGTGTTTCTTTCATGAAAACCTTTGGGGATACCACATCCCCATGATGTTTGCATCTATGAATGCCTATAAAACCAATGAACAATAAGACAAACTGGAAGAAGAGAGTTATGAGCACTAGTTTAGTTGTCCCACTGGTGATAATTGTTATCACTCTATAAACGTGGTTGCATTCGTTCTCCATGGCTGCGTAACAGTATTACCACAAACTTAGCATCGTAAAACAACACAAATTTATTATCTCACAGTTCCCAAGGGTCAGGAGTCCGGGGACAGCTTAGCTGGGTTCTCTGCTTAGGATCTCATCAGGCTGCAATAAAGGCGTCAGTTAGGATTGTGGTCTCATCTGAGGCCCAGTTGGAGGAAGAACCACTTGCATGTTCACTCAAGCTGTTGGCAGAATTCAGTTCCTTGTGGTTCTAGGTAGGACTGAGGATTTCAGTTTCTTGCTGCTTGTTGGCTACAGGTCACCCTCAGCTTCAAGAGGCTGCATACAGTTCCTTGCTGTGTTGGGCTCCCCAACGCGGCCACTTGGATTCCTCAAAGCTAGCAAGGAAGAGACTCCAGCAAAACAGGCCCTACAATCTTATGTAAGCACATAATTGTGTACATATAATCACACACATTGGTTAGAAGGAAATCTTAGGCCCCACATATACTTAAGGGGAGGGGGGTCACACGGAGGCATGAATACCAGGAGGTGGGATTTAGGGGCAAATCCACGAATCTGTCAGAGCTGCAGAACTGAATGGGACAGTCCCCAGAGCTGCCTTGAAATCTAACATTACCTCTTTCTGTGCATCTGACTTTGCTAAACCTCAGTCCTGGGGAGGTATTTCATGTGGAGACCTGATGAGGGGCCTCAGCTCCAATCTCTCTAGCTCAGCTCTGGGGGAGGGAGAGATGTACGGAGCTTCACCTCCTGAGCTACCATGATTGTCTTTCTAGTTGATGTTTCCCTTTATCTGTGTACAGTTGAACCTAGTGGACTCCACTGAACTGTATCTTTTGTCCATATTTACCACTTGATAAATTTTTGTTATTACATAGAAATTCTTTGTTTACTCACGTGTACATATCTTACCTATACACAGGTAGGCAAAAGTAGGTTCACATTGTGAGAACATGACACATGGGGTTTATTCTTGTATTATTATTTATTTGTATTACAACTGTAAACCTACTTTTGCCCATGCCTTGCATTATAAATAAGCACCTAAAGGCAGGAACCATTCACATGTCCTTCAAGTAGTGTAAAAGGCAGAGGTACTTTGGAATAGCTCATATTGGTTCTCTAGTGGTGTGAAGGAAGAGGGGGTCTCCAGGTTAATGTGAAAATCTCCTCTCTTAGCTGTACTTGGTTATGCAAACAAAACATGTATATTTATGTATATTTGAAGGGACAGCCTTACAAATGCTCAGATTACCCTGAAACAATGGGCTTGGTTCTACCAGAGCTGCTAGGCTTGCATTTCTTGGCACGTGGGTAGTGGATAGAGGGCCAATTGGCACGGTTGAGTCAATGCATATACTAGCAATGTAACTGGACTTTTTAATTTCTGAGAGCCTCAGTGACCTCATAGTTCTAGCCCATAGAGGTAATGCCTCTAGAATGAATAGCACAGTTCCTAGCATATAGTAAACATATAGGAAATAGATATGATGAATCACCTTTAAGACACTGACCAGGGAGGGCACATGTCAATTCTCAAGGTACAATTCATCCCATAACAAAGAGGAGTCAAGGAGATACACACTTATCACATTGGAGCTCGTGTCTTCTCTTAGAGCTCATGGGGTTTAGTGTAGTTTCCAGAGGGTGGGGGGAATCAGAGACTTTACTGCTGCTTTCCCATTCCTGGGGCTGGGCCATTTGGAAAGTGTGGTAAGAGGACTGTGTCTGGGGCCCGTCCTCTGTAGGCAACAGGAGGCCTGGGGCAGATGCTGGTGGTGCCAGGGCAGGGTAGGGAGCAACCCAGCTCCTCCTTTCACGGCTAGTCTCCCAGGGTATGACGGAGAGCACACGGAACTTAGCTGCGTGACCTTGGGCAAGCAACAGAGACTCAAAGCCATTTTCACTGCTGTAAAAATGGGCCATATGGAAGATCAAAAGGGAGGCAGAATGTAGGAACATTTTGTAAATGGTGCATGTCTAAGGGAACCCAGGATGTATTCTCCATACCAAGAATTTGCCTTGGAGTTTAGTTAGACAAATTTTCATTTTCTCCAAACAGTGCCCTCACTGGCCAAATAAAAATGTTAAATACATTTTTAAAAAGTTTTAATTTCAACAATTTATGATCAAAAATACATTTCATAAATAATTTTTCCATAGACTTGATTGAGGATTGTTGCAAACTTTACAAAAAGACATACTGCAAAAAAAAAAAAGATTAAAATTATAAAAAATATAGCTATAGCCCCATTTAAAAATACATTATACATCACAGCCTTTTCTTTGTGCAAAGTTTAAGAGAACGCTGTGTTATGCATCACATATTCATTCAGAGACGTAAACTTTAATATAGTTACTTTGCATAATGGTATAGTGGAGGCACAGGTGAAATTATTCAGTCTTTCTCCCTAGAAGCTAATATACCTTAGATTCAATATTTTACTTTTATTTTTTAGGACTGATGGATAAATTTAGTTTAACACAAATATATATCTGTGTGTGTGTGTGTGAAAACAATTGTTTGTTTTGAAATTAAGTAAATCCCCAACATATTTACAGTATTTTCAGAGAGTATGTCTGTCAAACCAGTCTGAGTACATCTTCTCTATTAAGCAACTCTTTAGAAAAGTAAATGAAGCCAAATTTGTCAATTAATGGACATCCTCTGTTGAGACTTCCAGTTTTCGCTGTGGGACAAAGAGAGATCCTACGGAGGTTTTATTAGCACCATCAAAATCCATGCAGGATGAGCCCATCGATTTCATTGGTCCACCTGGGGTACGGAAGAAACTTTCGGCCACTAATTGTGACCCTTTGGGTGTTACTGGAACAGGCTGATTGGAAAGAGAGGAATGGAGAAAAAGAAGTCAAACCCACAGACAGGTATGCTCTAGCAGCCTTAGAAGACTGGACTGGAAGAACAGGTCACATATGGGAGCCCAGCATAACTTTGAAATCAGCTAGGTAAGCTTGCATGAGTTTTACATTCTCAGCTATTCTTTGTTAAGGTGAGAAAAAAGCTCCTGGGAACTCAATAATATGGATTCCTTGCACCCTCGTCCCAGGTTTGGAGAGCAGATAGGCCTTCAATATCCTCATGTTCCCATCCTTTCCCTCTTTAAAGAAGAAAAGCAAGATCGTCTCCCATGATGATGACATTTGAGACTTAATAATCTAAGGAAAAAAATAAGTTAAATGAAAGTTCCCTCACCTGTTGTGCCCCTGTCACAGCAATGGATTGTCCATTCAGTTGGTTCTGGCCCAGGACTGGAGAGTCATACCTGGTGGCCCGTCCTTGCTGAGAGCCTGCATTTTCTGGTATGATACTAACAGCCTCTATTCTTGGAGACATGGGGACAGTTCCGGACCCAGGGCTGGCAGACACCTGCACACTGGGGGAGATGAGTCCCAAGTGCTGCAGGGTGAAGTTTACAATGGCTGAGCTTGGGTTCTGGACGGGGACAGGGTGGCTCGAAGAGATAGCCGAGCTGTTCCCCACAGGTACGGCCGCCACAGAAGTTGGTGAGACCATTAGCTTCAGAGGCGTTACATGAAAAGAGGGAAAATTAACAGCAGTGAGTTCAGATGATGTCACTGGAATAACACCTGGAAATAAAAGGGAGGGAAATATCTTAAAAAACACAGGCATTTGTCTGAGAAGCTTACCAGGCTTAAGTGAACTTGAGACTGACCCACGTTTGAATGGCGTCTTACATACACTCACCTGCGATTGGGGAGCTGTAGATCCTGTGGTTTGGGGAAAGTGTACCTGAGTTTTCTTTACTATGCAAAATGGACTCTGCCCCCAGGGATGAGCACTGGGTGAGAGGGATTAGGTATCCTGATGGGAACAAGGTCTAGAAAACAAGGAGGAAGGGTTTATTTTACACACAAATACCAGAAGAAAAATGGCATGTGCCTCTTCGGGACTAATGCACCTTGGTGGTTGTCTCATTAGACTAATGCCTCCAAACTATACCCGCTGCGGGCAGGCCCCTTCCCTCCCATTCCAACACTTGTCCTGAGTAGCACAAACCATGTGTTTCTTCAGTGCCCTCTGTGGTCTTAGGAAATGTCCTAAGACCGCCATGGAGCCTGCTCAGAGTAGGAGTCGCCCAGCACACCCACTTCACACTGACCTCCTGTCAGACTGCGTGGTAGGACGTGGTGCTCACTGTCAGAACCAGGTTAATGCCGCTGGACACCACAATGGCACTGCAATGTTACTATCGATTGTTCTTGAATCACATAGAAGGGTGGTTCCCAAAGAGCATTCTGAGGGACACTAGTTCCATGGGGTGCAAGCAGGCACTGCTTGAATCCTGCTCAAACATGTTTGGGAAATGCTGAATTCCACAAAGGAAAATGGTATTTAAATTAGAGAATTTCTAAGGTCTTTAATAATGGCATGCACTGTAAATGTCCAAGGGGGAATATCCAGCATGTAGCACTTCGCAGGATACCCGGCAACTACATTTTTGATAGTATTGGAATTCAAGGAACACATTTTAGGAAATGTTGATTTAGAGAAGGGGGTTGCCAAACCACGGGCCAATATGCAGGCTTCTGTCTGTTTTTGTAAATATAACTGCACTGGAACACAGCCATGCCCATTTATTTATGTATTGTCTATAGCTGCTTTCTATTTGTTTTTCACAATGGCAGAGTTGAATAGGTACAACGGAGAACATATGGTCCACAAAGCCAAAAGTATTTACTCTCTGGTCCTCTACAGAAAGATGTTTACAGGCCCCTGACTTAGAACAAAGGAGTTATACAACCACAGATTTGTTTCTAATACTTCAGGTTCTAATGATACCAAGCAAACACATTTATACACATTAAAGGGCATAGCACCAGAATTCAAAAACTACAGATTAAAAAAGAGAACTGAATAATTTATATTAGTGGACCCAACTATCATAGAACAAAAGCTTTAGGCAATAAAGTTATAGATCAAATGGAAACGACCAGAATGCTGGGTTGTGTGTGTATCCTCTCTTTGCCTGCTAGATCCATGTATTTTACCAAAAAGAGAAAGTGATGGGTGGCTGAACTGCCAGAAAAGTCTGCATCAGCCTCACCATGAGCAGGACTGGCAAGAGCTAAATGCAGCTCTTGTAAACAAGGGGCCCTCCTTTTATCTTCCTCCAGATCTTTCTTCTGGACATTGTTAAAACAACAGTCTACATGACATTGTTAAAACAACAGTCTACACTTTGATCTAGCTGTTAATATGTCCTGTCTTTTCCCTGGGAACCAGTAAATTCAGAATCCACAATGCTGAAAGTGTACCACAAACTTTAAATTTTGTTTCTTAGATGCTTAGCACTGTTCATAATCTTTACTGGAGGGTTCCTTGAAAGGTGCAGGAATAGAAATTTTTAAGGAGTGAATTTAGGGGTGTTACAAATCCTCTTTCTTATTGTTAATCCTACTTCTTTGCCATACAAGTTACTCTGGTTGATGGTTTAATTCAATTCTTCAGCAAAACCTGTAGTACTCTAATAATAATTATTTTTCAGTTTTCTACAAAATACATTCATCACAATATCTTTTAACCTATAATGACAATTTCTTTTCTTTTTTTTAATTGAGAACTGTTATATTAACAGGATGGATGAATTTGGCATGTCTCAACCTGCATGTTATCTCCTCTAGGCTACATTAGCCCCCTTCCATCCTTTTCCACATCCTATTTGATTTTCTCTATAGTTCTTATTATTCACTAACTGATGTGTTTTGTTTGTACACTGTCTTCTCTCCGCCCTACTACCTGTAGCTTCTCAGTAAATGTTCACTGAATGAATTAACATAAAAATTAACACACTTTCTTTGTTCTGCTCATTTCATGCTAAAAAGAAATGGTTGAACTGAAGTCACACAGATGAAAAAAGAAGGAGGGGGCGTGGAAAATCTATCCACTGAAAACTCTAATCCTGGATATCTAAGTGAGCAGCAGGAGACGTTATTAAATTACCCCACTGGCGCGAAGAGATTATGGACCTTCCAGAAAATCCAATCAGTCTAAAGCCTTATATTTCCCCACCTAGCATGGATATTAAATGCAAAATGATAATATACTAAGATAGATATTTTGAATGGTTACCATGAGGTCATCCTAAGGGAAGACTTGACAAACTCTAAAGCCTCCTTAATAACAACAGCTACAGACAATACCCTTCATCGTATATGGTGCCTTAAAAAGATTTCCAACCCCTCTGTATATCACCATGTAAGAAGTTCACCTAGCTTCACAAAAACTGTAATATGGCCCTGGGGCAAGTACTCAAAAGCAACCATCACCAAAGGCAGGTGCTGGGTGTGATTTGGTCCAGGGCACAGTGCTTTAAACCCCATAGATGATCAGGAAAAACTGGTGGAACAAATTCTTCAGAGATGTGGGAAAACAAGATATAGATAAACAAAATAACTTCAGTTAACAGCAGGGATGAAAAAAGAGATTAACTTCTGCTTCCACATTGAGTGGTATTCATTCAGTGATCATGTCTTTCATATATAATTGTCCTAAGAGAGGAAAATGAGATAATATATGTAAAAGTGCTTAATCCTTCTGACATCTGATGTGTGGGTAGGCATCCAATAAATGTTAATTCCTTCTTGATAAATTCCATCTAGGAAAAAAATTATCTGGAATATCACACTCCCTAGAAACCAGTGTGTTGTGTCAAATATACCTACAATTTGCCAGATAAGATTTTTCTATTTACTCAAAATAGAAATTTTGGTTTAAATATTAGAAAGTAAAAAGAGGGGGTAGAATTTATCTTCTAGGCAACAGATGCCAGTTATGTGACATCAAACAAACCTTAGGTAATGACTCAGAAAGCCCAAGTCACCGGAACCTTATGTATCCATCCATTCACTTGAGGTTACATCTGCTTGTAAATTATTTAAGACTTTCATGACAGGTGTTTGCATTCCAGTGTGTGGTAGAGAAATGGACTTAAGGACAACCACCCGTGGTGATTTAAAAGGAGAGCAAATAATCCCTTCCTCCAAAGGTTAAAAATGTCCCTGCTGTCATCCCAGCTGGCCCGCCGGGATTAGCTGTCCGGGGGGCCTTGTTTGGATTATGGATGCTAAAAAAACAGTTCCTTGTCTTTCGAAGGCCTTCTCTTTGCACTGGTTAATTTCACAAGCCAAAAGATCCCCCTCTAATCAGTTGGGGAGTTCTAAAGCTTATATAGTACAAAGGTGTACTTACTGTGGGAACATTTTCATGTCCTTTTAGGTCCTCTTTCAATTTCTTTTTGGAACCACTGTCCTCGACTATGCTTGCCCTCTTTGAGCCTCTTTCTGCAGCAGGTTCTCTGTCTCGGTTCTGGGTTCCTTGTCTCTCCGGCACTGGCAACAGGTTTCCAGGCCTGGTGGAGGTACTGGGCTTTTCTGCATCGTTGGCTGCTTTCTCGGTAGTGGCATCTGGGTAGTCTTCTGATCTTGTAGCTTTAGAATAGGGGGTGGGGCAGACTGTTGGGCTCAGGCCTTGGGGCGGCGTCATAGTTTGGGCTTGGGCAGGCTGCAAGTAGATGGCATAGGATGGGCCCGAAGGAGCTTGAGGTAGGATCATGGGCACTGCTGATGACAGTGGGTTGGGGATCAGAGGGACCACCCCCAGGGGCTGGAGAAGGGCCGGTGCCGTCAGCTCCAGCTCAGCATTCACTGGGGAGTCCAGGGGGGCCATTGGTTTGCAGTGCCCAGATCTTGCCAGCTGTAATTTTGCTTTCTTTCTGGGTTCACTGAAAGACAAGATTTAAAACAAGACATTTTCTAAAATGTTCTGAAATAAATACATTTTCTCTAAAACATTCTACCACTTTATACCATCCCAGATTGAAGCCTCACTATTATGAAACGAGCAGATAGTCTCTGCAATAATTGCACAGGAGTTAAAGAAAAGATTATCTCACCAGTTTCCAAGGTTAGTGCCTGTTCTTACATAAAATAAGTAATCCTAATGATGCAACTAACAGTAATTCATCCTGTTACTAAAGAGCATTGCCAACCTACCTTGACTGCTCTTCTAACTGCATTTTGCATATAGCTGCGAGCTGAGCCATTTTACTTGGGAAGGGCGCAGAACTCTGAGAACTCTCAGCTGGGAAAATAGAAAGAAAAGGGGGGAGGCATTGGTCAAAGCCAAAGAAGAAATGCTCGCGCAGATGACGCATCACTGAAGGCCAAGGAACAGAAAACATGCACCTTCCCAAAATCGCATAGCAATTAAACAGAAACCCCCACAAACTACTTTTTATCCTTTAATTCATACATAAGTTAGGCTTCAAGTGGCGTTAGGCATATGGATATGGAAGCAATTCTCTAACAAGTCCCATTGGAAGCAAGTAAGCTGAAAAAAATCAGAAAAAAAGGAATTCTTCCGAGCAGAGCCCTAATGTGACTGAAAACACACCTTTGTTGGTCTTGACAGGGCTACTGGGAGCCGAATTTATCTTTCTCCGATCACTTTCTATGCTTTTTACCAGTTTGATAAGAGATGGGTGTCGAGTAAAGTTCGGCTTCCCATGTGTCGAAAAGAGGTTTTTGGCACAGTTCTCCTTTGAGGGCTGCCTTACTTCGAGGTCTGAGGGGGAGAAGGGAATGACGGGGCTGAGACCTGAAGGAGAAAAGCGCAGGCCATTAGAACACGGGTGACTCGTCTTCCCTGTGGGATGTAAGGTCCCAGCATAGTTCTGACTGATTTTAGGAGCGATGTGGCAACAGTTGCAGAGTGCCAGTTATATGCCAGACACTGTTTTAAGGACTTCTATATATACAAAACCTTGTTTACCCCATTAAATGAATCCTGAGACAAAATTTCACATTTAGCATTTCTAAAACCCACCGTAACTTGTAACTAGTGGCGTGCTATCGTGTTATTGTCAGTGCTTTTTTTTTCTTATTGATATATATTAAATTGTGCGTCTTGTAATCAGTGGAGTCTTAATCTGATGAAATATGGTGACCCTCACTGCTATGGACTGAATATTTGTGTCCTCCCCAAAATTCACATGTTGAAACCTAATGCCCAATATAATATTAGCACCTTTGGGAGGTGCTAAGGTCATGAGCGCAAAGCCTTCATGATTAAGCCAACAGATTAGACCCCACAGAGCTCCCCTTCTTCCAAGTGAGGGTACAACAAAAAGAAGGCTGTCTAGAACGCAGGCGCAACCAGACACTGCATATACAGATCTTGGACTTCCTAGCCTCCAAAACTGTGAGAAACAAATTTCTGTTGTTTATAAGCCACTCGGTCTATGGTATTCTGTGACAGCAGCCTCAACACACTGAGATACTCCCACCACCTCTACTAGAGAGGTACTTCTCAGGAAATGCACCCCCATTTCAGAGACATTAACCAACTGAATCACAGGCTCTCGGCTGGTAGAAAGTGGGCCTGGGATACAAATTCCATCAGTGTGGCCGCAGCGCCTGCGCTCCAAATCCCTGTGCCAAAGGACCTCTCTGAGATTACATCCCAAATCACAATATCCTCATAGAGGCCCCATGGTTCTTCCTGTTTTCCAGGTGAGGAAACCCGACCTTGGATAAGTAACGTGCCCAAGTCCACACAGCTAGTAAGTGGCAGAGCTGAGACTGGAAGCTAAGTCTCCATCTGCCTTCATGGCCCATGTTCTCGCCACTTTCCAGCACTTCTGTGTGGGAGCTTTGGTGGAATGCAAAATGCCAGAATCCCGGAGTTGAGAGGGAGACTAGAATATTGATACTGGAATGAATTCATTTCATATTCTCAATGTACATAGGCTATGTTATGGTCACTGAGAAGCATAATAATGACAGCATTAGTATCTTATGTTTTGTGATGCTTTCAACTTTTGCAAATCCTTTCCCATACAGATTCTACCTCCTGGACACCTTATGGGAGGTGGTTATGGGCCTTGGGTTGCTGATGGAGCCGGTAGCCAGACCTTCCTTGTTGGCACTCATCTTTGTCTTTTCAATCACTTGTATGTATTTCGATCACATACACACACACACACACACACACACACACACGCGTGTATTATATATATATATATACACATATATGTATATATATATAGTTCCTCCATGTGGGAGTGTGGTTAGGAAAGGGAAAGGAGAATGTCTCTAAATATGTATTAATTCAAAACAATGAAGCAAAGAATTTAAGAAAACAAATACATACCACTGGGATTAGGACTGATTTCTGGGCCTGTCCATTTAAAAGCTGGTTTTCGACCTCTTTCTTCGGTAACATGAACTTTCTTGATAAGATCCAGGCTACTCAGAACATTAGCTATATCATACAACCTCCTAATTTTTGCTGGGGGAAGAAAAAGTTTACATACTGGTTAATGGAATAATGAAAGATCAAAGGACTCTGCTTCATAAGGACTTCATATATTCAAAGAGCCATCCTAACCATCAATGTCAGACCGAAAAAATGTGACTCTTTTAGAGTTATACTAGTGATACTGCTATAATTAAAACAAAAAAAATAGTTTTAAATATTAGAAAGACTCAGTTACTGCTGCTACTAAATTGTGAAATGACAAAAGCACATGTTGGAAAAGGAAAAATGACTTAATGAGATAACCCTATCAGGAGCTATGTTACAGATTTCTTGACAAAAGTCACTATTGCTAGGCGTGTTCTCATGAGGATTCAGAAGAGCTTTATTAACAAAAGAAATAAAGAATCAATGATCAATGTATTGCTTTCCTGCTTGTGATATTTTATAACAGTAAGATTGATTTACTATCATAAGCATGGACAGTTCCACAGACCATCAACATTTGTAAATTGTTAATGCTGTCCTTATGTAATATGCAAAGCAGAGATTTATTAATTCTACAGATCTTAGATACCTTAAAAAATTTTGTTAGAAAGTCTGCTTTTACTTCCAGCTTGATAGTACAAAATTATAAAATGAGCCCCTTCTTCATAGCCATGCCAGAAGGTTCTGAATTCCCCAGGGATTTAGCAAATCACACAGCTGCAGTTCCTGGAATGGATTCCAAGCTGTGACTAACCAGGGACACGGGGAGCCGAAAACTGTCTGGTGACTCAGAAAGCAGGCCGCCCATCAGTAGTATCAGGACGTGTTTTCTGAAATTGTAGCTCTCCCAAGCCAATTGCCGGCATTATTGTTTTTCTCCCTACTTATTTCTGTCTTGATAAAGACACTGTCAACCTGGGGATGTCTGAATGTATTTTCGTAGGACTAGAACAGCTCTTGGGGGATGGGAAGGGGTCTGTGTGGCAGCTCCCAGGTGTTCCCACAGCCTCTGCTGTTGCCTGAAGTGGCTCTTCCTCACCACACAGCTGGGTCCCCAAAGTGTCGCATGTTCAGGCTAGCCTCATTCCCTACTTGGAGCTTTGCTAACGCCTCCAGGAGCGAGGGTGTGCAGCAGACCCCTCCCCTCCTACTGAACACTTTTTCCTATACCTTCTCTCTACCTACATCTCTCTGTGGAGGTTCCTGTAAAGTCTCTTTTAGGGGCGAGGGTAGACTTCTGCATCAGGAATCCAATCTGTGATCCCATTTGAGCAAATATTCTGGCTAAAACCATTCTTTCAAACTGAGAAAACAACTGTGCTGCAGGTGACTTCTGGTGACAATTTTAGAAGAGTTATTTGTACTCTCACATATGAGAGAGAGTAGAAAGCGAAGAAACCAGGGTTCCAGTCCTACTTTACAATGTCCTGCTCATTTAGACTTCAGGCAACTGCAGCTTATATATTAGTAAAATAAACACAATGTTACAGCATTGAATGAGGTAACTTTTAAGAAACTGTTTATAGGTCAAAGTGTCAGACAAGTAAGAGAAGTTACATACATGTGTTTGACCCCTACCCATTAGTTAAAGCAGTACGATCATGGCTGCTGGGGAGAAGTGAAGACACAAAAGCATGATTAGAGAAGACTTGTTCATATAGTGAATGCATTTGGAAATCAGTTTATAACTGAGATTTTACCGTTTAAGAATAGGTCCAAAAGTCCGTAAGTCATGACACTTACTTTTAAATTTGCTTTTATCCAAATCTTCCACATGGTCCTCCCCAATTAATATCTTGGCAGCGATTTCGAGGCTTACTATCTGAGGCGTTGACACCAAAAACAGCATCACAAATTTCTGGCTCATCACTCTTAAAGACTTGTCTTTGCGGCTGTTTACAGAAGCTTTGGAGAAGGATGAGGATTAATGAATTAAAATTCATCAAGGGACAAGTGACTTCTAAAGTAACAAGGCTAAAAATATTACCACCTGATCATACAGTTGACAGCTGCAGCATTTGAACGTTAAAGGCAGCAGTAGCTTTAAAGCAGTGTTCCCTAAGGAACCTTTTCCTTAGACCTCAGTTTCCAATACCATCTCTCACCTGCCCGAAATTCTACTCCAGGGAGTTCGACAAAACACATGTCTGGGTGGCCATTTTGGTCAGCATTCGCTTTGATGATGTGATCCTCTATACTGTAACTCTTACTGAAGTCAAACTCTTGTTCATATTCTCTCTTCTTGATCATCATAATCTGCTCAGCATATTTGTTTTCCTCCCCGACGCTTTTCAAAGTCCCAAGGGTTTTGTTGAGATTATGTCGTCCATGCCAAGTATACCTGTTTTTGGCAAGGCGGCTCACCATGTGTAAACTCTCTAGGACATTCACGATATCGTAAATGCGTCGACGCTCAACATCTACAAAGAATGAACAACTGTATGTTACTAGGATCAGAGTTTGTAATGTGTATAGAATTGAATAACTTTTTCTTCCATGGCTTATTTGTCAGTAGGTGCTGGATGACACAACTTTACTCACACTCAACAAAGGTGAGGATGAGAAAGATACGTTCCTGTTCTCAAAGGGTACAAATTAATTAAGATGAATTAGAGGTGCCATTTATTGAGGATCTACTATGGGCCATACGGCTTTAAAAAATTTCTAGCCTAAACTTGTGAGGTGGGTATTTCCTGAACACTTCTGATGGCACATAGAGGCTCGGACTGGCTAACTGGCTCACCCCAGGGCACGGAGCCAGGTAAGTGGCAAAACGAAGTCTTTCATACTCTCCATCTCATGCTTTACAACTTGTTTATTATGTTACTCCCCAACACACACACACATGGCTGTCATATGATAGGTACAAGGTGCTGAGGTTTCTTGCTGTTCCTGGAAACTGCCAGACATGCCTTTGCCCAAAGGCCTTTGTGCCGGGTTATTCCTTCTGCTTGGAATCTCTCTCCCAGCTGTCCTCATGGCTCTCCACCTCAGTTCTTTCAAGTCCTTGCTCAGATGTCACCTTCTCAAACTGAGGCCTGACCTGACCACTCAATTAAAAGAAGGAACAAACCGACAGTAACCAGAGGGGAGGGGGAAGGGAGATAGCGGGGAAAGAAGAAAGGGTCATCAAGGACCATGTACAAAGGACCCATGGACAAAGCCAAAGGGTAGGGTTTAGGGTAGGAGGTGGGGGAGTAGGGCGGGGTTATGTGCGGGGGAAATGGAGACAACTGTACTTGAGCAACAATAAAAAAGAAAAAAATTAAAAAATTACAAAGCACATCCCTAGAGCTCTTGACCGATCTTCCTTTACTCTGGTCTACATTTTCTTTTTTAAAAGATTTTATTTATTTTTTCTTAAAGAGAGAGGATGGGAGGGAGAGATATATCAATGTGTGGTTGCCTCTTGCACACCCCTCACTGGGGACCTGGCCCGCAACCCAGGCATGTGCCCTGACTGGAAATCAAACCAGTGACCTTTTGGTTCGCAGGCCAGTGCTCAGTCCACACCAGCCAGGGCTACATTTTCTTTTTTTCCATAGCATGTATTACCTTTTAACATATGTTATAATTACTTACTATGCCATTTACATATTACCTAATGTCCCCACTAGAATGTAGATTCCACAGCACAGGCATTTTTCCTTTTTGTTAATTGATGTTATCATGAACTGCTACAATGTTGCCTGGCACATAGTAGGTGATCAAAATACCTGCTGAATTACAAAGTACATCCTACATAGCTACAATGAAGTGTATGCGGATAGATGAATCTCAATTGTATATTGTTAAAATTAAGTAAAGTTGACATTTATAAATGTATTAGAAGGGCAAAACTTTATGGCATAATAGATACAAACTAAAATATCTTGTATATCTCTTCACAGTTTTAGATACTTTCATGACTGCAAAGGTAAGCCAAATTTGTCATAGGCCTCTTTTTATTTATAAGGAGATTTGAATCTATAAAGAGAGGAATTAAAAGAGGCAGGGGGACACAGTAATCTTGCCAAACACTCAGAAAATGTACTGGTCCTCAGAATAGTGCTGAGTGGCAGGGAGCCCTAAGGCCTTGCTCCCACACAGAAGCTGATGATCCGTCATAAACTACGCAGATACCAATCCACAGACTGGCTCTTCAGCCAGAGCCAGGAGAGAAGGTCCAAGTTGTAGCTGTTATGAAACAAGTCGTAAAACAATGATGCCTTCCTTTAAAGCTGCAGAGCTTTTGAAATGCCCTCAGAAGCAATCTCCATTGTGATTTTTTTGCTTGTTTTAACTCACTGAAATTGGAAACTATATGCCTTTCTTCTTAAATTAATAGTGCTTTAGAGATTTATAGTTCCTTGTGGCCTTCTTTGTGTCATTACAGATGGCTGGATGAGTGTGGGTCTGAAGGAGTGAGTCCACGTCATTTAACTATTAACCATTGTAGTAAGCTGTTTGCATACTTACTGAGTTCCTCAGCCACTTCGTCAAGACAGATGTCATTATTCACGGCAGGGTTGGGATAGTTAGGATATCGTGCTAAGAATTTATGACACAACAATCCTAAACTTTTCTCTTTTCGACTTGGTTGGGATTTCTCATATTCGTCTCCTGATAAGTGTTCCTACAAAAGAAGAGGTAAACAATGTCTCATTCTGAAATAAAGTTTGACAGATTTATTAGGGGCCTCTGCACTCTATGACTAACACTGGTGTGAGTGCTTCACTTCAACAGCTGCAAAATTGGGGGGATAAAAAGGTGGGGAGCCAGTGTAAACTGCTTGGCAGATCTCAAAGGGAAGCTTGAACTGAAAGTAAGCCAAAGGTTCAGAATTCCATGCTATATTGGACAGGGTCCAAGCCTTTCTGGGGCTTTGAAGGAGGCTAATAGTCTGTGACTGGCAATGCTTTATGTTGCTGGCATTCAGCTACTCTTCTTCTCCCCCCAGATCCCTCCAGTCCTCTGCAAACCTACGTGTAAACAGTCTTTGGGCTCTGGTAATCCATTTCTGTTGTCAAACAGCCCCCTTTTCTGATCTCTGTTGCGGATCTCGGGGCTCACAGCACTGATAAGCATTTTCAGGTTGGCTGTTGGTGTCCAGGGTTCTCCCTGGGAGGTTTCCTTGGGCTTGGTGGGTGTGGTTAAAGGGCCAAAGTCAGGCTGGATCTCTGTCAACACTATATTTGCTGCAGTGGATTCTTTCAGAGGTGTTTTCATCTGTCCCCTTTTATGCGGCTCAGAAAAGAGATTTTCCTGGTTTAAAACAATAATTAAATTCACTGTAAAACAGGATTAATCAGATAGTCTTTGACTCTAGAAATTATACAATAAATCGAATATTGCTAAGGAAAAGAATGCCTCATGAGGTTGTAGAGTTGATTATTTTAGTCACTATATTGATACCTGTCCACTCTAAAAGTTAAATTTTCCAATTTTTAATTACACAACAAAGCATGGACCTAATTTTTTCATCTTCTGTTTCACGGATTAAAAAAATTCAAAACTTAAAATTTAACTTTTTATGTTGAAATAATTTTAGCTTTAGAGAAAAATTGCAAAGATAGCATAGAGTTTCCATATACCTTTCACTCAGTTTCCCCTAACAGAAGCGATAACTTTAAATGATCCCAAACTTTTAGGGGTTACTTTCACTCATGAAACTATAGTGAGTAAAGGCTTCCATAGCAGAAGCCCTGTCCCATCCATCCGTGTATCCATCTAGCACAATGGCTTGCATGCAGTAGGTGCTCAATAAAACACCATTGATGTATAAGAGTCAGACAGCCCTGGAGGCAAGGGTGAGGGCTAGAAGGTGGTCAAATTTATTGGCAAATTCCACTAGGAAGCAAAATCCAGAGTGCCAAAGAGTAGAATTTCTGACTAGAAAAGGCTGCTCCTTGATTCTGTACCCCTTGACATTACAGATGGAGAAGTAAAATTAGTTACTCAAAGTCACAAAGCTACTTCCTGGCAGGGCGGGAAGGCCGGGTGTGGTGCAGCAGGCAGAACTGCCACTGAGACATAAGAGGGTAAATTGACAGTAGTTACTAAATAAGACTAATGGAGACCATGTTTCTTCTTTTGGCCACTGGGGACTTCACACATCCTTCCGGTCTATTTTAAAGAAAATGCTTGGAATGACAATCAAGTGAAAGAATACAGAGATACACTAATTGCTCAATGACTTTAGAAACAAAGATGGATGGGACTATTTTGTATGCCTGTGACTCCTCAAGATTTATTGAGTACTTTTCCATTTGTATTTTCACCAAATTCTAGTCCTATTCTGCACAGGACTTCAGCCCTCAATCCAAGATACACTTCCTTGGAAGTCAGTGTGAGTCATCCAATGGGAAACCCTCCTAAGCATGTGCACCCGAGAGGTGCTGACCCAAGCATGGGGTTTTTCTAAAGGCTGCTGTCTTTCACCTCAAGCTATCAAAGTAACAGACAGCAATTCTCTTATTTGACAAATGTGTAAAGCTTTTAGGAAACTTGCATATTTCCTTCTTTTTTTGTGTGTTAACCTAGCAGTAGTTGACCAGCAGTCAAGACACACCTCGCCTGACAATTTTTTTTTGCAATTTTACAAAAATGTTTTTCTCTCAATGTTTGCAACCCTCATGGTTAAAGAAGCTGGTGATTTGGTAGAAAATTATCTTAAAAAGAAATCCAATCTCCAATCATGTCAAATGCTCTTTCTGAATTCCTTTTGTTCAAGAATTCTCAGGAATACCATAATGAAACTAACAAATTTTATTATTGTTAAAAGTAACTTTCTGATTTCTTTGAGACTTCCACCAAATCTTTCATTAAAAATTAGAAAGATTACTTTATCTCTGGCAACTCTCTCCCTCTTCAAAAATTAAATTTCCCTGCCTTCTGGGTTTCTACAGAAGCTAACTAGAAAGGGATGCAGCATTAATAAGATACTGGATATTTTAAAATTAGGAGTTAAATCAGGATGATATTGCATTTAAAACTGCAAGGATGAATATTGAAGTTAAAAAGATACCTTTTCGTTCTCCATCCTGTAAATTTCTCATACATTTAGAGTTTCTTAAAAAGTAAAAAATCTGACGTTCCTCCCAATATCCTGATGGTTCAAGTAGTCCAATCAATTCTATTAAAAAGTTTAATATCCTTAAGGGAAAAAGGAAATAGAAAATTAAAGAAAAACAAAAGCAGGAGATCCGTTGAAAATTCCTTCATGGACAGAACAGACTACTGAAACAAAGACTAACGAAAACTGAAAAACTGCATTTCCATTTTATTCCAGACCAGAGATAGCCGCTCTGGGCAGGAAACTAAATCAAACGGCAGTAGATTCTTTCAGCAAACCGATCCGCTACCATGAGACTTAAAGCAACCCACATAAATTCCAGTGACAGCCCTTTTTCACCTTTAGAGAAGTCAGGCCATTCTCAGGACCCCACCGAACGGACTGTAGTAAGCACAGCACCCACCGAAGTCACAGATCAGGACTTAGACTGAGCTCTCGAGCGGGCTGAACTGACACGACCCTTAAGTATCTGGATGAAAGTGCATTTAGATGCCTGTATTTTCCCCCTGACACACACGTGCATAGGGCTCAGCAGTAAAGTCTTGGGAAATAGCTTGATAGGAAACTTTCAAATTTCAGTCCTTAAACTCCAAAAGTACTCTGGGTATGTAAAGAACGCCTTATGATTCAGGGATTTAATAAAGACCTCCTTAAAGTTGCAAAGCGCTATGTGCTTGCCATTTGGTTAGCCAGCTCACGCCACGATGTTGGACCCCATCCTGAAACACCGACTGCCATTGCACAGTAAGGCAACCAGGTGCGGTCCAGCTGGCGCCACACACTCAGCGCGCAGCGCACTTCCCCTCCGCCTGGTCAATTACCCCTCCCCCCAGGCTCAGTCCGCGCTGCCCGCCAGGCGGTTTCCGGACAGCATCCTCGCGGTTTCTAGGGCAACGGTTTCTGACCAATCAGAGAGCCGGCAGCAGGCATGCGATTGGTTGGCGCTGCCGGGGCGGGTCCGGGCCTTCCGCCTTCGATTTAAAAATTTGGCGCGGAAAGCCGGACCGTGGCCGGCACCGCCCCTTAGCTGCGCGGAGCTAGAGCGCGGGCAAACCCGCGCCCGGAACCACTGCATCCTCGCCCCTCCCCCTCGCTCGCCCCCTCCCCTCTGCGCGGGAGCTCAGCTCCTCCCTCCACGGCCCCCGGCGGAGCGAGAGGCGGGAAACGGCCGCTGCTGCTGCCGCAGCCTTCCCGAGCTCTTTCCCGGTGCTGGGTCGGCCGGGTGCCACTTCCCTCTGCGTCCCGCTGACCTGTCAGTTCACCTCACAGTTGGAGCGGGCGGAATCTGAGCGGGGACTTCTTGGCACCTCTTCCCCGCTCAGGCTCTGGAGCCCGCGAGTCGGGCCTTCAGTCGGTCCTTACGCCGCGCCGAGGTGGGTGCCAGAGGGAAACGCCGGGACCGGGACTGGCTGGCCGGCGGGAGGGAACAGGGAGCGTGACCGTCCAGGAGCAGTCAAGCCCCCGATTTGAAATTAACCCGCTCCCCGCGCGAGCCGATCCCGCGGCCGGGGCGGGCCGCTCCCCTCCCCCACGCCCACTCTTCCCAGCCCGGACAGCGCGCGCCAATCCGAGCCTCCAGACCCGAACCCGCCGCGAATCACCGTGCAGGCGCCGCCCTCCGGTCCCGCCTCTGAGATGGTGTTGGGGGAAAAGTTCAGCAACTTCCCCCACTTTTTTTTAATTTGCAAGCACCCCCTCCTCTTGCTCAAATTTGGGGAATGAAGTTTGGCCCTCCCGGGGCACGCACGCGGGCTGGGACGCGGGCGCTCTGCGATCCCCAGCAGAGCCCCAAATCCATTCACCTGCTCACCAGACCCCAGCCAGAACCATTCCCCCTTCTATCCCTGGCATGAATTCCTTTGCTGTCCACTGTCTGCCCCATGGCTTCTAGAAGAAATTGGTGTGGATAGGGAAAGGTTTGGCCAACTGGTGACCAAAATCGATGGGCGCAGGGTCTTCTCTGAGACGTGGGAACTCAGGTGTGTGAAGACGAGGATTAAAGTTGAACACCCGCCAAGCTTTTCCGGGTGCCCACCGTTCCCTCTCCTGGTCTCCCACTCGCTTCCCCGTTTCCCTCCCTGTGGTCTTCCCTCGCTTTCTCTCTTTTTCCTGTTTCCGAGCCTCTGGCAGCTTCAGCATGAAATATTATAGAGTCCTAGATTAATATTAGGATTGGGAGACGCTGTAGCCCAACACGCTTCGTTTTTCAGACGGGGAAACCGAAGCCTGGCTGGTAGCGCTACCTCGCCTGTACCTGGATTGTTTCGTCCTCGTTGGCTTGCTCCTCTGTCATCTGCCTTTTCCGGGGATCTGTGTTGGAGTTGCGGGACCGCATATATTGCCCAACCGCACCTAGAACAGGGCGCACATCTATCGACTGTTTGGTTTGAGCGTTTCCTCCTCTTTTGTAATCTCGCGTCTCTAAACTACAGCAAACCCAGAGCTACGGATCCCATAATCCCATCTCAAACTTACGTGTCAATGAATCACCCTTGCTGATTTGCTGCGCGGGACATTTTACATTCCCGGATACGATATAAGGGCTGGAATAGTGTGATACCGAGGCTGCGGTCGCTGTGCTGCAGCGACCGGCCGCAGGCCCAGGGGTCCGGGTGACAAGCAGCGGCTCTTCCCCCGGCGAAACTCGACTTCAGGGCGCGCAGAGTGACCGCGCCTAACGGTGTCTCTGTCCTCCCCTCGCTGCCAGCTGGGTGCGGTCTGTCCCGGCATTAGGCAAGTGTTGCTCAAGGAAGGGTTTGGACCTGAAAACTGGCTCTTGGTGTGATACCTGTAACTCTCAGATTTAAAATAAAGCGAGGGTCACGGGGCTGGGCCCCTCCACCGACAGCACTGAGCCGCGGTTCTTATTGAGCCCCCGTACACCTTTCCTGGAGCTAGGTGCCGTTATGAATACATCAACAAAAGGTGGGCAGCTGGTGCTTTACAGATTGTTGTGTTGCCTCTCCTCCCTCCTGCACCTATAGGAGTGCTGCTGTTTAGCTCTGCCCCGCCTACCTTAAGTTTTTACAGCCCAGGGGGCCTCTTAAAGGGACTTTTTTCTGAAGCAGCCGATCTGTTCAGAGGTGGTGACTGCTGCCGTGCTCACATCTGCGGTCTATGGGGCCATTCATGCCCCAGGTGTCTGAGTGCCAAATACTTGCAGGGCAGATAGTGCAAGGAGCAGCCATCTCTGGTGACACTGCTCAGATGGCATCTCATTTAATACTCAGCACAGGTGTTAACCGTGGGTAATGATCCAGAAAGAGAAGCAGAGCCTTTTTAAGTAAAAACCCAAGGTCTTAGGGTGAGAGGCAATGCTGGGATTTTAGGTTAAGTGTTTATTCCTAAGTGGTTTTTATTGAAAAGCCATGTTTTTCACGGTGCTCATCCTTACTTCTTTTGCAGGGTAGTTGTGCCCATTTTATAGAGAAGAAAAACTGAGACACAAAAATGATTTCAATGATGGCCAAGTTAGCTATAGAGTATCTAATCCAGGTCTACCTATTCCCAGTTCATATATCCCCTTCCACTGCCTCTGAAAGTTCCTATAAAGGCAATGTTGGTGACATCTTACACCATCCCTTAACCCTCAAACCCCTCTCCCAACGTAACAAAATATAAAAAAATTGTGATATGTAATTCTTATTTTAATGACAATTGTCATGTCTTATTGAAGCATGTGAAATTATAATCCAAATCCCTGACTATGATGAAAAGTGGCTCTATTAAGAGCGAAGTGACATAGTCTTGAAACCTTAACCCTTTCGGCTAAAGGTAATGAAAACAACAAACAAGCTGAAAGAATTCCACTCAACACTATTTAGTGTGTTGATTTGAAATTCAGCATGAGTGTAAGAGAAAGATATAAATCTATTGAAAACTTTTATGTTTACTATCCAGCCAAGAAAGAAGGATGAGGGGAGAGGTGGAAAATCGTTTTTTCTTATTTTCCCATCAACCATGTTTTCCAGCTATTAGTTATATAATCTAAGAAATATTCATGCGTTTGTTTCTGGTCTTTCGTTCATCATGTTGTATAATGTTTGTGTCAACGAAGCTAGACCAGTTTTTCAACTGTGTGCTGCCACCGTTATGGCTTGTACACCTTAGAGAGCTGAGACGTTACATAACACATTCAGCACTAAATAATGAAAGGATATCAGAGGTGAAGGGGAAGGCGGGCATCATCTGAGGGGTCTAGGTTTAAAGGTAACTGTCAGGATTTCAAAATCATGTCCATTTTCATCATCACCAGAGCCTCACACAGGGTGTGTGAAAAGATCAAGCCCTCCTCCCAATGACTGACAGAGGGGCTGAGGGGCTAAGGAAGGAGTTGCTCTAGCCAGTGGGCTCCTACACCTTTCCTTCTTGCTCTCTTGTCCTCCCGCCCCCAAGTGCTTCTATCACTAGCTGTCTTTCCTGACCCAGCGGGGCAATGTGGGCTTGTACAGTTTCTGTAGCACATGTAAGCACAGTCACCACAAAACAGCTGCCTAGAGCTTTAAATTGCACAAATCTCCATGTGCTGGGTTAGATCACAGCTGTCCGCAACTGTACCTTTCCCCTAGTTGGTTACTTTGCTCAAAAATGATTTGTAGTGGGTCCAGTCAGGGCAGAGTTTAAAGAGGATGAGTATGACAAGGATGCAGGAGATGGGGGTGCCGGCAGCGGGCTCGTGCTGACTGTGGGGCTGGCTTGGTCAGAGCCTGCTGACGGCTGCAGCTGGCCTATGTGTCAAGTCCCTCCAACTCTCCTGTGACTTCCTGTGAGGAACTCCACTCAACTGCTGAGACCTGAATGGGTATTTGCAGCCCAGAACGCAACTGCAGCAGTAACAGTGGCTGCCATTAATTGAGTAATTACCTTATCTAAATTTTGAAAATGCTTTGGAGATAATAGAACACAAAATACTGAGAACCATTTTATAAAATTGGAGTCTGAGTTCTGTCCTCACTGTCTTACTGCATCATCTGACCTTAAAATTGTCATAGGGCTGAAGATCCTGTAGGCTTAGCACTTGTCAGTGGACTGGAAGAACCCATTTTTTCAGGTTCCAGAATATTAAAAAGTATACATACAGGGAATGGGGGCATGAAAAATTCCCAGCCAATGCTGGAATCCCATAACCTCCCTGATCAGTGACTGCTAGCCTGTGGTTGAAATCTGGTACTGAAGTGAAACTGTGCTGACCTCCTTCAGGCAACCCTGTATGTGCGGCTGTACAGACACCCCTCCTACATCACTGTGAGCTCTTGGAGGGCAGGGAGAGGAACTTTCTTATTTCTCTTCCCTTCCCGCGCCCCCTCCCACCTCAGTGCCCAGCTGGGTGCCTGACCCAGACCAAGGGTTTGATGTTACTTGATTGAGTAAAGTCCTAGTCTTGAGTGCCGTATTACCAAGCTCAGCAGATAACTTGTCTTTTAACTTCTTTATTTTCAGGGCCAAGTTCAATGCCTGGCCCATACTTTGTGCTCTATAATGTCAAAAAAAAAAAAAAAAAAAAAAAAAAGGTGATCTCATAATTACCATCCCTTTAAAAATGTCTTTACTTTAGCTAAGTTCTATTTCTAACCCCCTTTACTCATGACTATTTTATCTATTCATTCACTATAACATAGTATCCTGATGCCTACTCCTGAATTAGATGCTTGGTAAATACAGATGAGTCAAAGAGGCAAAGTCCTTACTCTTTTGGAATTTATAGTCAATCAGTAGAACACTGTCTGGCACAAAATGTTAACTGCTATTATTATTACTATTATCATCTTATTTTTTCCCTGTAAATATGAGACTTCTTTAGCACTCAATTTAGCAAAATACTTTTTTTCTGTGTTCTATCTCTTTAGTAATTTTTTTTTTTAGTTTTCTATAATTATTTCCCCCCCCTAAGCACCCAACTTTCCTTCTTTCCTTCTTTCAGCCCGTGTGTATGGGTTACTTGCTTTGAGCCTAGGGACTGTGCTGCGCACCAGCTACAGGACGTGGCGGCTGCCCTTGGATCACAGCGACAAGGCCAGACTTTCACTTACTACCTTTCTTTCTCTATTTCTTCTCCAGGGACATAGACTTCATTTGGACAAATTGTCTACTTCTCTGAGTCTTTCAAACTGCTTCTTCAGAGTCACTGAAGGCAGTCTGGTTTCTCCTAGAATGATCACCAAAGTCAGCTGAAGTGGGTTGATCAAACCTCAGCCAGGTCTCCACTGGAGTTGGGAGGCAGGAAGATAGAACAGTCTCCTGATCGGCCAAGTCAGGCTGGGGTGGGGGCATTTCCCCGCAGGGTTACGGACAATCACCAAAGCTTCTGATAAGCTACTTCTTCCTCAAACAGGTTTCTTCTAACTCCTTGGCACTTGTTAACTTCCCTTAAAGTCATGGTTTCTAGGATCTGGTTTGACCTAATATACATCACGACACCAGATAAAAAAAGTATTATGGTAGTTAGGAAGTGATGGGGAGAGAGAGGAAAGCAGGAAGGGAGGGAGGGAGGGAGGAAGGAAAGGAGAAAGAAAGAAAGAAAGAAACCTCCCTTAATTGCCTTCCAAATGTGCCTGACCAGCGGTCAAACCCGAAAGCTTTGGGTGCTCAGTGCAATGCTCCAACCGGTAGCCACCTGGCCAGTGCTCTCTACATGTGCTTTTTAAGTAGTGCTAAGGTTTGTTACATATCCAGTCTTTAAAGTAAAAACCTATAATTGTTTTCAAGTTAGTTTGAGTCATATGAAACGACATTACTTTTTTATTAAAAAGAGAAAAATATTTGTTAACTGCCATTTTTAGATGCTGGTTATCTTGGCATCATTGTGAGAATAATGTCATATCTGTCATGTCAGAGATGGTTGCTTCTTAGAAAAACTTGGGGTCTAGAAATAGAGAGCCATCTTCTAGTCAATTATCTTTCGTGATAGAGGATAAGATGTGGATAAAAGTTCGGATTTTGGATTGAGATAGACCTTGGACAAAAGCTCACCTCATCATTACAGCTGTGTGACCTTAGGCAAATTACTTAACCTCTCTGAGCTTTACTTTCTCCTTCTCACTAAAATGGGGATCAAAATAACCGCCTTGAAAGGTTTTGAGGAGGAGATGAGATAAGTGGATATAAAGTGCATAGTATAATGTTAGCGCATTATGGTAAGTACTCAGTAATAATTATTATGTATTATCATAATCCAGATGAATCGGTTATTC
The DNA here is from genome assembly GCF_021234165.1 of Pteronotus mesoamericanus. Lineage (NCBI taxonomy): Eukaryota > Metazoa > Chordata > Mammalia > Chiroptera > Mormoopidae > Pteronotus > Pteronotus mesoamericanus. Next base: position 41,414,133 of record NW_026555277.1, on the reverse strand, counting down.
ATTTTTTAATTTTTTTTCCTGTTTTTTATCGCTCTGGAGAAAGAAATTCCCAGTTGCCAGATTGTTTGGCCAGGAAATTGTCCCTCCTGACCCACTGAGTCTTAACCCTCCGCCGCGTTCTCCTACCTCCCGCCACCCCTGCCGCAGTCCTGGTCGTGCTCCATGCTTAGCTGTGGGAGAAAATGTGTGGTGTCTTTGGAAGCCTTACAACTAGAGGCCTGCTTTATCTCTCTTTTTTTAGGACTTAGTATATAGAAATGCTTGAGAAAGATGCATTGAAGAGGAAAAATAGTCTAAGATAGCACACACTTATCTCTTAGTAGAATTAGTAAGTGCATCATAATTTAAGGTTTCTCTGTCTAGTTTATTGGCTCTATTAGTACACATTGCCTTTCCTGTTCTTTGTTCTTTGGTCTCTGCTCCCAGCACGCAAACATCTTAATTGCTTTAAGCACAGGCCTGGGCATAGAATTGGATTCAGTTAATACTTGCCAACTGGCTCAGAATTCAAGGACGCTGGCTTTAGTCCTGGCTGTGGCACCTGTTAGATCTGTGATCTAGGATGAGCCACCTACCTCTCTGGGCCTCAGTTTTACCTTCTGTGAAAAGCTGCTAATGCCTGTGGCAAATACTTCATTGATGGTGTGGACCAATGGGGGCAACGGATGCCAAAAAAAAAATTGTTTGAAAACATTAATTGCTATTTGATTATAAGGCGATAGCTTAATTATTATGATAAGATCTCTTCCCAGCTTATTGATTTCCACAGTAGAAACTGTCGTGTGCTATGTGATCTTAGAGAAGTCATTCAACTCCTCTGAGCTACAGTTGTCTCCCCTGTGATATGGCGGAACAGGCTTGGTTACTTGAATGTCCCAACCTTGTATAACTTTACGGTGATACTGAGTTCCCCTTGGAAACTGGGAAAAAGCACAGGCTTTGAAGTTTGACGGACTGGGGTCAATCTCCTGCTTCCCAGCCTGTTGTCTTTTTGTCTTTCTGGACACATAAAAGTTTGTCTCAGAGGATTCAGGTATTTTTTTAAATTAACAGCATTTTGGCTGAGGGGTAACTTTTCCTGCAGTAAGACATGAGCTGTGAGCAGAACTCTGCAGTGATGACAAATGGATCAGGTCAAGATTCAGGTCTCTAATTTTGAAACTCCAGTGGCCCATTTGATTTGCTTTTGCGGGTTGCACTTTTGTTGCCTAAATATCAATGCTTCAAAAGCTGGGATGGTTTATTGGTCTCCCTGATGCTGGGTCTGCTGCTCTCAAGGTGTGGCTTAAGCATTTCAGACCTGCCTGCTGCATACAACCCCCTCTGCCCACCCCGCCCCAGCTGTGTCAACAGGTCTTTGAGGTTCACACACACCGCCTGACTGGTCAGCAGCCCCTGGGATCATCTCCACCGCCTTTGTCACAGGAAATCCAGAAAGGCATGTGGGAAGTTGGCATTGCTTGAGAGGTGAGAAGAAAAATGATGGGGTCCTTGAAGAAAATATGGGAGAAATGTACCCAAATTCATGATCCAATTCCATCAGTAGGATCTGGGATTGTTTCTCATGGCTCTCTCTCCTTCTGGCTCAAATCAATAGAGTGAGCTGGTTGGTCTTTAAATGGACTCAAATATGTGCCAACCAGTGCTTCCGTGGGGCTTCCCATAGTGGCCGTATGTTGGTGACGCAGGTGGTTCTACAAGAACTGGAAAGAGCTTCTGAATCACCAAAACATGAATAAACCATGTTCAGGAGAATGTGAGTGCAGATATTTTACTTTCTTTCTTTCTTTTCTTTCTTTCTTTCTTTCTTTCTTTCTTTCTTTCTTTCTTTCTTTCTTTCTTTCTTTCTTTCTTTCTTTCTTTCTTTCTTTCCCTTCCTTCCTTCCTTCCTTCCTTCCTTCCTTCCTTCCTTCCTTCCTTCCTTCCTTCCTTCCTTCCTTCCTTCCTTCCTTTCTCTCTCTCTCTCTCTCTCTCTCTTTCTTTCTTTCTTTCTTTCTTTCTTTCTTTCTTTCTTTCTTTCTTTCTTCGGTGTTTTCTATTTGGGGGTATTGTTGTTTCTCCGCCCACCCCCTGCCCCAGCATTTACCGAGAGCTCCCTTTGAGGCAGCCATTTTGCAGGTGCTTTACATTATTTTCACTGTTCTCTCATTTAATCTTTACCGCATCCCTGAGAAGTATGTTGTTTTTATTCCTGTTTTGCAAATGGGGAAAGCTCTGGGAGGTCAAAACGGGCTGAGGGTAACACACCTAGCAAATAGCATAGCAGGGACCCCTTGCTGTCTGATGCTCAAGCTCACGTTCAGAACTTCTACTCTACGCTGTCTACTGGTAGGGCTATGTTTGGATAGTGTGCTGAGTAACTAGGAATCAGAATCTTTAATTGACTAGCAAGCCACTGCACATTTCTCTTTGTCACTGTCTTGTCAGTTTGTCCTTCCACTCTCCCTTACATTTCTTTTCCTTTTTACCACTGAACACTTGGACCATTGCAATAGCCTCCCTGTACACAGTCACCAGTCTTGTCCTTTTTCCTCCTTTCTGCTTCCCCTGTCAGATTGAGCTTCCTTTCACACTGTTTTGTCCTGAAATGTTTCACTTAAAATGGACTCTCTCTGACTCACAGGATAAAGTCAGTGCTCAGGGCTTGACATCCAAACCCCCCTCCCCTCCCCGCCCTTCTCCTCGCCAGCCATGATTGACCTCGGATCTCCTTTCCAGCCTTCCCCATCTCTTCCCACAATCACTTGATGCTGCCTTGGATTTTCTTACTTCAGCATCTTTGTCCATGAGGTATCCTCTGCCTAGAATGTTACACATCTTTCTACCCAGCCTCCCCTCTGTTAAAATTTCATCCTATTCTAGCTGAAGTGGCCTGTCTTCAATGACGTTTTCTCTAGTTGCTTTGCACAAATGATGCCCCCTCAAACATCTATAACACTTAAACAGTGCATCTCACACGTTGCTTCACTACAGTTGTTTGTGTCAGTATTTCCTCCCTAACCCTAACATGAGAGTGGAACCTGTGTGTGTGTGTGTGCGCGCGCGTGCACCCAGCCCCCACTGTGGTCATTCTCATCAGCCTAGTACCATGCACATAGTGGACCCTTACTTGATTGGTGAATGGACTAATAAACATAGAAAACCAAACAGCAATGATTAAGTCTTATTGAGAGTTTACTATGTGCTAGACAGTGTCCTTTGTGCTTTTGTATGTAATAATTTCTTTAATCCTTACAACCATTCCAAGAGGTAGGTGATATTGTTGTCCCCATGACAGGGATGAGGAAACCAGGGCACAGTGAGTTGAACTAACTTGTCAAGGAAATAGCATCGGGCCCAGGATCCAAGCAGCCTGCCTCCAGAACCGAGGTTTTCACTGTGGCTACCTCTCCAGGACTCTTTTTACTTTCCCATGGAAGGCTAATAGGTGACCTCAAATAAGAGCTATTCATGGGTTTATAGATTTAGCATTTGCAGCAGGTTCAGGAGAGCTTGAGAATGGCTAGGACCCAGTATTTCTTCTCTAAGCCAGAACACAAAGCCTTCCCTGCTTTGGCAGTGTGCATTGAGCAAATTGGTGAGCCAACACAACCAGCCCCAAGGGCTGGGGTTCCCCTGGTGATAGGTACTATGTAAAAATAAAGCATGTTTTCCATGTCCTATGAAATGTGGTAACTTCATTACACAGTAGTCAGACTATGGGCCTGGGACGCCTCTAACACTCCACTTTAGGCGTGAGGTGATTGCTTAGTTAATAATCCTAATTGGCCTAGCGCATAAACCCTACATCTATTACTCCCACCTCATAATTAACTTTTATATTTTCCTTAACTTTACAACTCAATCTGTGTACCAGAGTAACTGAAAACCTATATTTATCTAATTTAGCAAGCATTTGCATGTGCAGCAATTAGACTCACATGTTGTGTGATCAGCGTCCTTTGCTAATTGCATAATTCTTCTGCATTTAATCGTCAGATGGCATCCTTCGTTTTTATTTTTATTTTTTGTCTATGTGGTTTGCTGCTGGTTATGAGCAGCGTGTGCAATATCAGGCTGAGGCACCTGCAGTCACAGAACCAAAGACATTCTAGAGTTGAAGGAACTGCTTTCCTTTTTTACAGGTCAAGGAAGTGAAGGGACTCGCCTATCCAAATGACTAACTATTAAGAGTACATGGAAGGATGAATGCATCTGCAAAGACTATCTCCGAAACCATTCCATTGCAGAAGTTCCATGAATAATTCAGGCCAACCTTGACAATATGGAGCTTGAGTCTGGACTCAAGATTAGGCTGGGCCTAAAAGAAATCAGGTTCTGGGCAAGGAAGAATCTTAGGATATTCCAAAGCTGTAACCCTTAGCCATTGTCTACCAACTTCGGGCTGCTTATTTCCAGCAGATGCTTCCTTATAAAGAAGGCTGGCAGAACTCTTCCCTTCCTTCCACTTCTTTTTGCAAAATTCTTTATTCTATAAAGCTAGATTAGAAAAGAATGGAAGGTTCCTCCAAGAATTAGGGGTTAGCATGGAAAGAATCAGACTGTTAAGAGCTAAATAGGACCTCAAAGATCTGCTCTATGCACCTTGTTTTATAATGAAGGCCAGAGGGCCATATCTAAAGTCACAGAGTTGGTTGTTCGCAGATCTGGGACTTGAGTCTATGTCTTTTCTTGCAGTCCAGGTTTTACTCATTGTAGTGCTCTGCTAATGAGACCAAGAAGACAAGGTGTATTTTGACTCCTTGCACTCCCTCCCTCCCTTGGCACCTTTACATAGTGCCTGAAAGTACTAAACCAGGGGTGTAGGGATGCGGAGGCTCAGACCTTGATCTTGGCTGGGATGAAGGGGCTAGGGAAGGGCTTCACCCACATGAAGAAGGTACCTGCTCCCCATTGTGGAGATTTTGAACTCAGGATTTCAGAGCCCTTCACAGTCCTGGCCCTTGGTAGGAACTCCACTGATATTTGCTGCATGAATGTGTGTCCTGGCAAGGGGGTGAAGGTGAGGTGGGGAGGTTAGGCAGATAAGAGCAGGCCAGCTGTTGCCACCTGCAGTTTCTTTGCGTGGAAGGCAGAGGAAATCATGAGAGATCTGCCTAGGAAGAAAGAGCTTGTCATTAATGGGAAAGCACTAAGGATTATCAGGGCTGGAAGATACAGTCCAGTGGTTTGCTCAGAAAGAAGAGGAGAATGGCTATTGGCCTCTGCCACATCTCCGGAACTGGGGAACAGTCCGACTGCTGCTGACAGCGTTAGGAACGCCCTGCTCTCTGAACCCACGGCAGCCAGGGCAGACCTCTACAATGGCGCTGGCCGCCCTCTGTCAGATACGCCCTCTGTGTCTCCTGGCTCCTGACATAGTATCTAGGGAATAGTAGGTGCTCAGTAAATGTATATTGAATGAATGAAAGGGTGGATTGTACACTGTTGAAATGTGTGGTTGTAATCAGGTCAGCAGGGAGAGAACAAATGGAATGGCCAAAGTAGCATTAAAATATTTTAATTGCCTATAAAGATGGACCAGAAGGATAAGATTAAAGTTACCTAGTGCAGATGTGACACAAAGTCTACATTTAGTTTAAAAAAAAAAAAGATTGCCCAAAGAGTGGGTGATACTTCAAGGGGTACAGTCCATATTTTTTAAAAAGCCAGGAGGGGGTAGGTGTCAGTGGGCTATAAGCTCAGTGTGAAATAAGATTGTGATGCAGCTGCTCTGATGGGCTGGATTCCATAAGTAGAAGCCAGGTCCAGATCAATGCAGGTGACAGTCCTGTAGTTTTTGAACTTGCTCAGGTCACAGCTGGGACATGATGTTCATTTGGGGTTCTATTAATAGCCACACCTTAACTTGGGCCCAGTGCTTTAGTTTACAAAGTGTTTTCCCAGGCATTATCTCATTACAGTGCCCTAATAAAATGGTTTATATACTGGCAAGGGCAAGCCGACTTGCTTAAGGTCACTTAGCTGGCGAATGGCAGAGCCCAGCCTTCTGACCCCTAGGCTGTATTTCTGCTGCATCATGCCCCTGCTGTGCAGCAAGGCCACAGCACGACTCTTGTCAAGTGCTGTCCGCAGTGGACACGCTCAGATGGGCACCTCACCATCAGGCAGCCTGACAGCAATGCCTCCGAAACCACTCTTCCTAACTTGAGGGCTTTGACAGGCCACCTCACACCCATAAGCACAGTGACCCTCATCTGTTTCAAAACTGACAACAGAAAAACAACACATGTCACCTCACCTCTGAGTGAACCCAGGAAAGGACAAATCTCTCTGCTCAGATCCTCAGGTCCTTTGGAAAGGACTTGTGAGCTGGGCCGTAAAGGAGGAAGAGGAAATGGGAAAAGCTAACATCTGTCAGGTGCTTATTAAGTGTCTGGCTCAAGACATTTCACATTTATTTGTTTCCTGTTCCTAGCACAGTACTTGTCTCAGCAGTCTCGCTGCTCAACCTGCTCTCCACTTGGCCCCTCTCCTCCTTAGCATTTGGTTGTCCTAATCATCCCTCGCATGCACCTGGTCTCCCCTAGTGGTTATCTTCCCCGCTTTTCAAAAAAAGCCTGTGAAGAGAGGAAAAATTGCATGATCTCACTTACATGTGGGATCTAAAAAAGTCAAATACATAGGAGCAGAGTGTAGAACAGTGGGGAGGTGAGGGAAATGGGGAGATGTTGGCCTAAGGATACAAAGTTGCAATTGTTAGGATGAATGAGTCTAGAGATCTAATGTACACCGTGATGGCTACTCCTAACACTTTATTGAGTAGTGGTAATATGCTAAGAGCAGAATTTCAGTGTTCTTATCATAAAAGGTAAACTGCGAGGAGATAATATATACATTATCTTGACCAGTAATTACACACACACACACACACACACACACACACACACACACACGAAGGTCTGTCCAGAAAGTACCTAGCCATGTAATTAGAAAAATGGAGACTTTATTGAAGAAGATATAGGATACAAGAAACATTGTAGATAGGACAATGATGCCTTGGTCCACTTCAGAGTAGGCACTTTGGGACTTCATACAGTTCTTATAATTACCATCAGCTTCCCTGTTGCTTTTTTTTCTGAATCTCATCAATGGCCTGAAATCTCTTCCCTTTCAAAGGTGATTTTAGTTTTGGGAAAAGTCAGAAGTTGCAGGGTGCCAAATTTGGGCTGTAGGGGGGCTGAGTCGCTGGCATGATTTGATGTTTCACCAAAAAACTCTGCACAAGACATGATGCATGAGCAGTCCTGTTTTCGTGACGAAGCTGCCAATCACCAGTTGCCCATAGCTGTGGCCTTCTGAATCACCCGAATACTTTCCACAGAGGAGTGTTCAAGCTGACCTCAAAATTTGATGCGGGTTTGTTGCTCTCCTCTTTCAGTCATATTGAATGCAATGGCCACACAGTACACATGCTCCCTCAGTTGTGTCTACTGCCCCACTGACTAGTACAGTGAAGTCGTCACTGTTCATGCATGTGCATTCCAGTCCACTCTCCTTGGCTGCCAGGTTACATCGATGTCATGCAAACCACTCTTGTTATGTTAACAATAGTTGAACTTTTTCCAGACAGACTATCTATATAATCATCTTTTTAAAAAACAACAAGAACAAAATAGAGATGGGTAGGACAGAGATTATTTCCTCATTTCACACAAGAATGACACAAGAACACCCTTCCATCCTTTTGTCTACTTATCCATCCATCCTTTCATTTCTTCATTCAAAGACTTTTTATTACTTTACCTAGGTGCTAGGGTCTGTGTAATTCACTAGGGAAGGAGAGATGTCTGGGAAGCTCTTGAGAGATAGAAACTCATATAACAAAGGAGGTATATTTGCACTTTATGTAGGAATGCCATGCTCTTAGATGGGGTGATGGGATGTCATTGCAGACCATGACCAGTAGGTGGTGCTCTGGATCCCAAGGCGTCTGCCCTTTTCAGCCTTCACTCCAAGCTTTAATTTTATATTCATTACTGTACTTAAAATCAAATTTTGTAATATCATTGAAAGGCTGTATTCAATTTGATTTTAATCCCATTTATTTGCCTTTAATTGTACAATGCTCTTCTAAAAGTGGTCAAATTAAATCTAGTTGAATCAGGGCTTTCTGGGTAAGCAAAAGACATGTCTAGGAAATTCAGACTCCTAAATAAATTAGCCTCTCCAGTGGTTGGTACTGGGTTCTGGATTCCCTTCGTAGGAAATTCTCATGAAAAGCTAACACTATTGGGAAAAGATCTGAAAGTTGCACTTCAATATTTTAGTAATGATATCTCCCAGGGTTTTTTTAAATGCTTGCCTGCACTTTATTCATTTTTCACAATGAGCATGTATTAATTTTATTGTTTGTATTTACTTTTTCACTCAAGTATAACCTATAAGTGGAAAAGTATGCAAATCTTAAGTAAACAGCTTGGATTTACAAATTTATACCCATCTGTAACCCAGATTAAAATATATATTACCAAAACCCCCAAATTCCCTCATGTCCCTTCCCAGAAAGCCCTCCGTCCTCCTTCACTGCCCCTTAGGAACCACTAGTCTATCACCATAGATTACTTTTGCCTAGTTTTGAACTTCACATAAATGGACTCATACAGGATATTGTCTTTTATGAACTCTTGTTATTTTTAAGTTGATGTGTTTAAATACATAAACACTGACCAGTCTATTCTGTTGTGTGTGTGGCAGAAGTCTGCTCTTTTTCATTGGTGAATAGTATTCCGTTATGAATATATTGCAGGTATATATTTTTATGAATGATAAAAATTACTAAAAATGATTAAACACAGGCATGGAAACTGCGTCCTTGTTGAAGGCCAAGGAGACATTTCAACTGCAACATAACCCTCGGGGTACCTGCAGTCAGACGGCAGCAGCGGCTTCACACAAGCACAGGGTCTTTGAGAGAGGGCAAGGAGTGAACTGCTTACTGAACATCGGATGAAGCAAGTTCTGGCTCTCGCTCGTATGTGCCCTCGGGACAAGTCCCTTAAGTCACTGATCCTCAGTTTCCTTGTCTGTATAATGCATAGTGGTACCAGGCTGAGAGGGGAAAAACCCCACAACATCCAGTTAAGGTGTGACAGAAACTAGTCAGACATGGGGAGAGGGGCAGGAGATAAGTCTGAGTGGGAGAAGAGACGGACTTCCTGGCTATCCCCAGAGCTGTGGGTTCAGCACAAACTAGAGAAGGGCTTAGTCCTTGGTGGCAGCTTTCTCCCTGAGGACAGTCTTGCATCTGTGAGGGGAGAGAAGCCTGAGCCTGGCTTTGTGATCCTGTCCCCAGATCCAAGCGGGGGAACTTCATCTATCCTTGCTGCTGTTCTCAGCCTGAAACACACAGTGGTTCTTACCAGTCAAGCCCCTACTGTGGGGCTCAGAGGGATCTTCAACTGAAATCGGACCAGTTCAAAAAGCGCTTGTGAAATCAAGTCTAGATTTGTGTCACCTGTCCCTTTTAATGTACATGGGCATTTTGTGTTCTTAATAGATACAGCTCATCTTAACTTTTTGAGAACTCTATCTGCAAATCCGCCTACTTGCCAAAATGCATTTGTAGCCTCCAGATCAATTCTCACTGGGCTTTCAGGTCATCACTCTCACATGTGCAGCGTGGAAAGCGTTGAGTCTCCTGTTATGCTGCCTCTACTTGCCTCTCTTCCCTTGTAGAATTAACTCTCTCCTTCACCTCCCCTTCTGATCTTGTGTAAGTCAAGCTCAGAGCGGCTAACACGTTCTCATAACATAATCCGTACCCTTTGGCAAGGTCGGACATCACTTTGCTGTTTGACACTTGCGGACTGAATGCCCTGATTACATTTCTGGCTCAGTATTAAGTGATAAGTGTGGTATTAAGATTTAGACTTCTTGCTTTCTCTCCAAGTCATGGCTGTTCAGTTGTCACAAGCCTCCCCGTAGAATCTGAAATGAACTTTATTTGCTCGTGTGGCCACCTTCCAAACAGTAGTTCTATGAGAATAGCCTCCTTAGCTCTGTAGCCATCACCTAGCTTGTCCCAGGGCCTTGGCTTATCAGGGGAAGCAGGATTCTGTGCAGTGTCAACAGTCCTTTTTTCGCTCTGTTTTTCTCATTGTCTGGTTAATGCTCTTGCCCCATGGCCAGTGTCAGCTTTTCTGCCTACCAATTTCTGGGAGAATTTACTGCAAAAATTGAGTCTTTGTGGGGACAGGTGGTGTGGGTGACCTGAAACATTCTAAAAAACAAGGCTACTTTCAATTCAAAGCCTCAGTTACATCGACATATTCCTTGTCAGGTAACTTCCTCCTTTGCAAATACCCTGCCCACTGGTGGACCATTTGAGCAGCTGCCTGAGCCAGCCCACAGGATTGATTCCTCTTCCACTATCTGTGGAAACTGTCTTCTTTATTATTTTTAACGTGGTTCCTCTTAATGACCACTTTGAACATGCTTTGCTCTTCAACTGGAATACCTCCTTCCTATCGTTCATTTAATAGATGCGTGCCATTTGTTGTTCTGCATGCTGGGGATGTAGCAGGGAAGAAGATCAAGTTCCCACCCTCATGGTGCTGATGTCCTTGGTGGGGGTGTGTGTGTGTGTGTGTGTACGCACGCGCGCGCGCATGCTTGGGTAGAAATGAACATAGCAAGTGTCAGGTAGCTGGTGAGCTTCTCATCTTTCAAGGTCTAGACTAGGGGCCACGCCTCCTTGATTTCCCAGGCCTGCACTGCTGCTTCAATCCTTTGTCCTTGTCGTGTTCCATATATACGTCTGACCATAGCTCTTGACATGCTACATTGTAATGTATTTCTCTACAGGCTTGTTTCTTACATGATTGTGAGCTTCATGAGATCAGAGACTAAGTTGCATCTTTAATTTCCCAGCATTAGAGAGAGGGTCTGGCACAGTAGGAAGTTGAATAAATGTTTGTTGAATGAATGAATGAATGAGTGAATGAATGAATGAGTGAATGACTGGAGCAATGTGTGGATGCTCCCTCTGCGTGTCTGGGTAAACTGTTTATTCTCGTGGCAGTTTTAGCCAAATCTGAACATTATCTGTCAAATTAATCCTGACTTACAAACATACTGGAAAAGCAGAGTATGATGAATGCCACTTGCTCAGCCAAACTCCATTGCAAAAGGTCAGGGAACCCCAAATGTAACAGACTCCAAACCCAAATGAGGGCAAACAAGCCTCCTGAGTGCAGCCTAAACGGAACCCACGTATCTGCCATCTGTTGGGATTTCCAACTGAAATAAAGTTGTCTCCTTCCCGCCCTTCATGCTAACTTTCTCTTGGTAAACTACTTAAACAGGAATCTAACATATATTTAATTCTAGAAAAAAATAAGGGGTTAGGAAATACTTTCAACTCTGCCTAAGCCAAGACTTCATTTCATTGACACCCTGCCCTCCTGGGAGTCTGGTTATCTTACAGGTTCAATGATGCCTCAGTGGACAAATGCCCGTAGCTACAGAGGTGGGCAAGATCATGTCCTCATTTTCAGAGGGCAAACCTGAAACCAACAGCTCTTGTCCCTGATACTAGTTTTGGCATCACTAGGTAAGGGTGGCTAACGCCTTGCCATCTCAAACTTCCTCATCCACAGGGAATTTTAGTTGCCTCCAGGACACATTCAGAGCCACCATCTCAGTCTGTCCCAACAATGACCTTTTGAGCTGGGCGAGCCCAGGGTATTACCTCCATTTCGAGATGAAGAAATGGAGGCCAGAGGAGAATGAATGACTCGCCCACGTTCATGCACACACACTTGCCCGAGAGTACAGACAGGATTCACACTTTATTTTTTGGGTGTTCCAAGTTCATTTTTCTTATATCTGTGACTCAGCTTTGTCCTCTGCATGGTGGCCACTGGGCACCTGGAACAGCCAGCCTGTTGCTCACTGGCATTCACAGAATGTAGTTCCCCCCACAATTTTATCTTCCCCAAATGAATTTGTACTTCAAATTAAAGAAGCTGTTCAATGAGGTCTATTTTATACTGTGTCATCAACTCTCCACTTTCCCTCCTTTCCACTGTCAATGCAAGAAAACCCTTGGCTCTATAAATCCTGGCGTGGGGGCAGGGCGCGGCAGCGGTGTGATGAGTGCCGGCCACCCCGAGGGTGCCGCTCTCTCTGGCAGAGGCCCGGGCAGGGAGGCCAGTGCCACTCTCACCCGCCCCGCACCTGCAGTTGCTGCTGGCTTTCCCTGCACGTGTCCTGTGGACCAGGGACAATGGAGAATTGTCTATTACTCTGGCAGGAGGATGGACACGCCTCTAGTGGATTGTTTTTTGAGAAGGCAGACTGCAAAGCAAGCCGTAGGCCAGGGTGTCCCAGCCGCTGAGGGGGGCGCTTCACCCACAGGGGCGGGGACAGATGGGTCATTGAAGCCCCAGGCTGGTGGCAGCTGAACTCACTGGAAGCCCTCTCAGTGTGCATGGCTGAGTGGCACTCCTGTGGGCTGAGAGGAGGCCCAGAGGTGGAAGGCTGTCTGCGCCCCAGCTCCTCCCTGGAAAACCCGCAGGAACCTGGCAGTGACAGAAAGTCACGGTATAATGGAGGTGGAAAGGTCATTAGCCCATTCCTTCCTGTCGTTCCTGAGTGTCCACTGGTGGTCTGAGATGATCTTGGAAGTCACATGGAGAAATACAGAGTTTTACATTTAATAGTCATACATTTTAATGCCTTCTGTTTATGGCAAGTCACATAGGTTTTCAGCTGATGGCCATGATACAAAGTTTTCAAAAAATAAATTGGCATAAAAAAGTGAATTGGTTTAAAGACAAATATTAAGACAAATAGCAACTCTGATAGTAAGGGGATGGACTCTGAAGCCAGCCGGTCCGAGTGGCAGTTCCAGCTGTGGGACGATGGGCAAGCGCTTCACTGCTGCAGGTTCCTCACCTGTAAAGACAGGGCCCGCTTCGCAGGGCTGCCTCAATGGTGAAATGAGTCAATATATACAAAGCCCTTAGAACATTCCCCAGCTCCTGTTAGACCCAATATAAGTAACTGTTAGATAAAATTAAGGGAATTGAAGGTGGAAGGGATGTATAAGGCTACAGTCATGAGGGTAGTTCCAGTTTAACTAAAGGACGTAAGATGTCTTGGCTTCCGCTGCCCTTCCTGTGACAGACGGGGAGCCTGGAGGCCCACAGCGCAGAAGGGAAGTGTCCAGAGCTGTAAGCTGACCTGGAATGGTCACCTGGCTTGCTGTCTACTGCCAGGCAGCAGGGGAGCCACTCCCTTGGAGAAAGGCAGTTTGTTCCATGGGCCACTCCACAAAATGGCAAACAGCCTTCGAGAGAGGCATGGGCGTTTCCCCAGAGGAGCCCTAGTCAACCCGGCCCCACCGGATGGCTGCATTCCCCCACGGCTCCCCGAGCGCCGAGCACAGCTTTAACGCAGTGCTGTCTGAGTAAGCTCCTGTAGGCCAGGGTCAGGCCCGTCTAGTTCACTGACGGAGCCTCAGGGCCTGCACAGAGCCTGGCCCAGACGACCCTCTAAACAAACATGCGATGCCTGACCGAATGAGTGTGTAAACGAACGATTTTCCATCGTTGTCATTGCATAGATCAGCTGATCACCTGGGCAGAGGATGAAAGTGTGCTCAAGGGCCCTCTTGCCTGTCTGTGTATGTCCGTACGTTTGTGTGTCTGTCTGTGAGGCTCTTAAAGCAAGTGCCTGGAGGAGGTCTCCCAGCACACTGGATTTTAGCCAAAAGGCCAAGAAGTGATGGGAGGTCCCCTAGTATTGTACTGGATGTGTCAGACAGTAAACCATGCCCTACACATGTCGCACATGTTCCCTGTGACCTCTGGGGTCTCGAAGGTCAGAATTTCCTAGAGTGCTGAGAAGCAGGTCAGGAAAGTCCGAAGGCAGGAATGGAGGTGAGGCAGCTCTGGGGCCCAGCACCTAAGGGAGGAATGTGTTTATGAAGACTCTCAGCTGCAACAGCGAGGTTCCATAGGCAGGGTCAGGCTTTAATGATTATCATCCTCTTGGCACAAACAACTGACAAACTGCAGTTTACCTGAGGCACTGTCACAGAGCAGTTACTTCAGTTGCCATTTAGAGACAAGGCAGCCCAGAGAGGTTAACGAATATGTGCAGGGCCTCACAGCTACTAGATGGCAAAGCTGGACTAGAACCACCTCCTCCAGTCCCACATCTGGTATTGTTTCTACTGAACCGGGCTGCCTGCTGGTTGTGTTCATCTGGCTAACCAACATGGGGCATGGGGCTCCGTCCCCCACCCTCAGGATTGTTTGCTGATGAGACAGTGACGAAATGAACAGTGGAAATGAGAGACAACTAGAGACCTTGGGGAGGGGACAGTAGGAAGGGTGTCAGGGGGCCTATAAGAGGAAGAAAGGACTACAAGTCTATGAAGACAGATGGCCTCTTTTGAGACTATGTGGTCAGCTAGGCCAGGCGTCAGCTAAAGCCTCCCCTTGCTTTTAATTAATCAGAAAATTTCTGATTAGTTTCCTAAGTACTCACAATAAATCCAGAGCCCTCCCAATTTTCTTCTAGACACTGGGTGAACTGGCTGCCCATTTTCTTTTCTCTGTCACTCTGCATCCCCTCCAGGGCTGGCTATATTGTTTTTTTTTTTGTTTGTTTTGTTTTTGCCATTTTTAGAACGTTCCAGCATGCTTGGGCCTCCGGGCCTTTGCAGGTGCCATTATCTCTGCCTGGAATGCCTTTCCCCCAGGCTCTCTGAAGTTCACCTCAAAGGTCACCGCCGTAGAGTGGCCCTCTTCACGTCCTTACCCCTTCTCCTGCTTTCTTTGTCTTCATAACACTCCTTAGTATTGTATCATGTATTTCTATCTGTCTGTGGGGAGTTTTGTTCATTGCTGGCTGCTCAGTGCCTTGCCCAATGACTGGTGTATATTTGGTACAAATTGACTATATTTGTTGAAGGAATTAATGCATCTTGAACATTTCACCTTCCTGTGCCACGCTCCCAGGAGCAGTGATCCTGGCCTAGGTCGCTGGTACCCGCAAGGCCTCATGACTGGTACTGTTTTACATTCACTGGGACCCTAGGGGAGAGGAGGCCTGTTTGGCAAGAGACGGCCTCATCCCCAAAAGCCCCCACCAAAATCAGTCTGGGAGGCAGAGTCCTGCTGGGCAGGGCCGGAGGGGAGCACCCTGAGGCTGGACTGCGGACCCAAGGGCCAGGGCAGGTGAGGGTGGGAAGGGCTGGGCAATGTCAGGACTGAGCAAGGCAGGGTCAGAGAGAGGGTCTGGGCTTGAGGGCGGCCAGGAGGGGAAGCAGCTGTGAGGAGCCAACTGGAAGGGAAGCTGGGTAGTCGGCATGTCTGGAATGATAACGGGGTGGCAGTCATGTGGCTCCTTATAGGCATTGGCACCTTACGGCTCCCCAGCTGGCACTGGCTAGGCCTGAAGGGTCCATGCCTGGCAGAAACAATGGCAATAACAACATTGAAATATGTCAAGGACCTTCATATCTATTATAACAAGCATGCGCAGTACATTCATTCATTCAGTCAGTCAACAAACACTGAGCCCTTATTAAGAACCAGGAATTGTAGTTGTTGCCTTAGTAATGTACAGCAAATTTGTACATTTACAGGGGTAATGCTCCTTCAACTAAATAAATTTCTTATTTACTGGCATATATCATTTGCTTTGTCATCAGTGCTAAGACTAGTTAGTGCTTGTCAGGTAGTCGATGCTCAATTAATATTTTTGAATTTCTGGAAGAGGTAAATCAGTTTCGTCATTGAAAAAACAAGGATGTAACCTAGAAAAATCAGATTTGGAAGTCTGGCCCCAGGAAGCTTCCATTCTTGAGACTCTGGTCTAAAGCAGAGGCTCTAAGACTGTGGGGTTTCACAGACTGGGAAATTTTTTTTTTTTTAATCCTCATGGGTACTTTATTCAGATGGCCAGTGATCTGAAGAGATTGTGGTTTTGCACTCTAACAGACCACCTTAAATTCCATTTTAAACAGACTGGGAAATTTCTAAACTAAAAATGCCAAAAAAAAATATATTAGAGGGACAAGGTCAAAAGTTGCCAGCTTTTCATTTTTCTAAGTAAGAAGATGGTGAATGATGTTGCCAATGAGCCTTATTGCACAAAGGGACATTTAACGCTCCAACTGTGTGAAGAATGATCCCAGAATTTTAAAAAATTGGGGTACATTTTGGCTCTGTGGAAAAAATCACTATGTTTTTCTTAGATTTTTCATTTCTGAGGATTGCCGAAAACTTCACTAATCAACAGTGAAGGTACAAGTCAGGGCTCAGGTGGGCATCTAGGAGAATCTGGCTTGAAAGAACCAATCATTTAAGTTCCTGCCTCTCCCTTTATCTCGTTCTCTGGTTCTTCTTTCGACATCTTCCTTTCTCTTCTGCTTCGTATGGATACGCAGAGGCACATTTCAAAGCTCCACAGAGAAGTGTGCTATGTATCAGAGTTGGATTTCAGGTGGAGAAGAAAGGCCATTTCTCCTATTCCAGACACCAAACCCGTAACTCTGAAAAGAAAAGAAGGAGGGGCCTTTTCAGGGATGAAGAATCTCTCCCACTGACCCTCTTTATTATATTCTCAGTATTCGGTTATGATTCCTATTAATCACATGTAATAAACCTCCCAATTATTAAATTATACGGACATGCATTCCCTCAGCCAAACAATTATTTACTAAAATAAATTAACATATAGAAAAGCCTCTGTTTTATGAAGGCTGAAACTTAGCATAATGAGTTTATCAGGCTTACAAGAAGACCAGACAGCCTTTTCTTTTGGGTGAAATAAATACACTGATTACAGCGAAGCTCATCCGTGCAGGCATCGTGCCATTTACTATTTTTTTTAATAAACACAGCTCGAGTTGTTTATCTGTTTTCAGTATAATTTAGTGATGCTCCCCTTCACAATTAACAGCCATGGTAGGGGTGGGGATGGAGAGGGGAGAACATGTTCTTACCAGCCTCCAAGTCCCCCAAGTTGTTCACTTGGGGACTTCTTTGTGATTTAATAGGACTGCCAGTCAGCAGGCCTGTGTTCACAATATACTTGTCACCAGGAAAGGCTTCTCCAGGACACAAGCCTTAGCAGGGAGGGGAGCTAATCACAGGGAAACAATTATGCAAATATAAACTCTCTGAAGCCCCCTGCCATAACCTGGCCAGAGAATAAAGGTCTGCCTTCCACCCCTTTCTCTACTGGGCAGCAAGCCCTCTTGCCACATGTCTTCCAGAGAAATCCCCAAGTCATTAAGCATCTTCAAAATGGCCCCATGGGCACGTTTGGGAAATAGGATTTATTGGTCATTATGCCTGAAAACTCATTTTTCATGGTACCCACTAAGCTACTCAGTCTCCTAAATTATTTTAGCTAGTGGTTTAGGTACTGTATTGTGTTAACCAAGAGACATTCAGATCATTCATTCATTCATTCATTCAACGAGCAGGTAGTCTGTAGTCCAGTACTGGGAGCTCATGGAGCTTACAGTTTATCTTGTTCGTTCATTTAAAAATATATATTGAACACTGACCGTGTGTCAGGCACTGGGGTAGCAGGGTGAACAAGGCAGAGAAGGCTCCTGCTGTCACGGAGCTTGCCTCCAGGGTGGGTGGGTGGAGGGGTGTGGCAGCCGGGACCCCTGATAGTCACAGCCTTGTTTAATTGCAAGCTCTCGAGTGTGGCCTGGACCTAGTGACTCACTTCTTCTAAGAAATAGAATACAGCCAAAGTGATGGGTTTCGCTTCTGGTTAGGCGACAAAAGAGAGTGGCTCAAACTTGCTCGCTCTCTCTCTTGCCCTCTTGCTCACTCTGATGAAGCAAGCTGCCACCTATGAGGGGCTCTGGGGAGAGACCTGTGTGGCAAGGGACTGAGGGCGGCCTCTGTCTAACAGCTCCTGAGAAACTGAGGCCTCAAGCCAACCTGCCAGCGACCATATGAGTGAGCCAGGAAGCTGGTCCTCCCCGTTGGGCCTTGAGGACACGGCAGCGCCCCCCCAACACCCTGACCGCAGGCTGTGACACTCGGAGCGGGAGGGCCAGCCTGCTGCCCCTGGGCTCCTGACCCACAGAAATCACAAGATAGTAACTGTTGTTTTTAAGCCACTAACTTTTGGGACAATTGGTTAAGGATAATAATATGGGAGGAGATTGAAACCTAATAAGTGAAGGAGGAAGACAGCTGGTGATGAGGCAGTGCAGAGCGCCGATGAAGAGTGGCAGGTGCTGGTGAGAATTGGTATCTCAGGGTGTGGTAGATCCTGAAGGTCCTTTGGCCCAGTGCCCTAGGTGAAGCTCCAGTGTACTTCGCACGTCCCTTCCATGGGGCACCCAGCTTGAGTCAAATACTTCCGGTGATAGGAAAGTTACATCTTCGGGTGTGAGAAATATTTGCTGCTGGACCAAAACCTGCATCCTTTTGGTTTATCTCCCTCGTCCTGGTTCTTCCCTGTTGGGCTACACACCCACTCAGGCCATTTGAATCCCTGTCTCCCAGACAATTGTGCAGACCTCCCCTGTTTGCCCTCTGATTCCTTGATCTGGCTTTTCTTTCCTTCCTGGACTCCTGTCTTCATCTGTTTTGATACTGCAGTTGGCCTTTATGATTTGACTTTCTTTCAAACTCCCCTTCTTATACCCCTTGGGTCTCTCTCCACAGCCTCTGCTTGCTCCGGTGGGGATTGGCATCACTGTTGCTTTAGTTAGAATTGCTGCAGCCCTGGAGTTGGTTAACTGACCCCAAGTATGCCATGCCAGACCTGTCCTCCATAGCGAGCCCTTCTGTTAGCTGAAAGCGGCTCATCTCCCGGCTAAGCAAGCCTCGCTCCCCGGCACTCCAGCTGCTCCCCAGTGGCTCCCTCCTCTTTCCCTCCTCCACCAGCCTCAATTATCACCGCTGCAGATGACTCCCGAGAGGACAAGAGGACGGCTCCTGCCTAGCCAGCTACCTGCTGGGCATTTTCCTTTGATGATTCTTCCCGTCTCTCCAGCTTAGCACGCCTCTCCTAGTGTGCCTCCTTGCAACTGTTGTCCACACTGGGCCCATGCCCCTTCCAGGTGGCATCCTCTTTCCTGCACTATCTGCTGGGCCCAGGCCTCCTTTGCCTTCTGGTATCCTGGGCTGTAGACGCAGGGGCATCCTGACTCTTTCATACCACCTTCCATACCAAAGCTATCATCCTCTGGGCTGCCGATTTTTAATTCCCAGGCCCCATCTTTTGTGTGACTAGAAAAGCATAGATGTGATTGATAAGTGTTTTTTCTTTTTTCCTGGAAGAATTTCTTTTTATGTTTTTAAATAATTTTCAATTACAGTTTACTTTCAATATTATTCTCTATTAGTTTCAGGTGTACAGCATAGTGGTTATGAGGCAGGAGATGGTCAGAAAGGAGGAAACTCCAGAGGTGCCCCAGGGCTAAGATAAAGAACATGGATAAAGAGCGGAGACCCTGTTCTAAGACTCGTAGTTCCTGCATCTAGAAAAGCATTTAATCCTAGTGAATCAGGAATGCACCTGCATAGAAGATGCTACCTGACCCCTGCTTCATTTAATAGCATTATAATAAATTAGCATTGTGGGACCCCCTTCCCAGTAGCCTATCAAGAAAATCATGGGAGACCCACCCTAAAGAAAAAAAAGCCCTCTGGCCCCTGAGTTCAGGGCTGCTGCTTTTAGGCTCTGCTCTCCTCTGTTCTTCTCTGCTCTGCTCTTCTCAGAGTTGGCCTGCTCCCATGTTCTGTGTGGCTTAATAAATCTGCTTTCTCTCACTTTCTGCTATAAACTCTGTGTGTTCGGTTCAATTTTTTGTCTGCAAACACCAAGAACCTGGTTACCTGTGCCCACCTGTGAGAGTTAGACAATCATGTACTTTACAGAGTAGTCCCCTGATATTTCAAGTACCCATCACAGGGCCTCTTTCATGCGTTCCTTCCTTTTGCCACCCTGAGGCCAGGTTCTCCACTCACTCCTGTCCTCCAAAGAATTTATTACATGGGACAGTGCTGGACATGGGGGGTGCATTGATAGGCAAAGCAGACCTGGCATTGTCCTCTTGGAACTTACATTGTAGTGTGTTTGTCTATTTATTCGAATGTTTATTGAGCACCTACCATGTTGACTGTCTAGTTGACCCAGTTGCTCTAGCTTAGTTGTGCTGAGGGGCCAGTTTCCAGTACACAGCCGGACAGTATGCTTTGATAATTGGTGGCAGTAAATGAGAAGGATTGTCTAGAAAGTCAAGCGCACTTTCATTCTTTTCCTCGAGGAGCATGATTCGGAGTGTCTCTGGGCTGAAGCCTTTTCTGGACATCTGTCGGACTCTCAGAAGCGCTGTGGTGATGTCTCAGGAAGGACTGGGAGAGCTGGCCCCAGGGGTGGCCTCTACATTCTTCTGATACTGCGAGTTCCCTTATCCCAGCCCATCTCCTTCCCATCGCCTGTGGCGAATCCACTTCAAACACTTGCGTCACCATCAGAGGCAGCCTGGCCGTTGGGGATGGGGTGTCCTTGCTGCTGAGTAGGGAGCTGAGATAAGCAGGCAGGATGCCAGAGATCTGTGTGCCGACAGCTACCTGTGGGGCCTCAGGGCAGGACTCCAGGCCCGAAGGAGGGAGGGGCAGTGGAGACTGACCTGCCGCTACTGCAGGCTGCGGGGTGGGTGTGTACTCACCCCAGAGGCCAAGTAAGGTAACACAGTATCAGGATTTATTTAGAAGAGGCAGATTTTAGGAATCCCAGAGCCTTTAGCTCCAGCTTGTTGGTATCCTAGACTAGTGATTTGATTTCCCTGAGTGACATGTATTTCCTCATCTTAAATGGCCAGTACTAGTGGTACCAACATCAGAGGATTATTGGATGTGAACAGAAATTAATGTGATAAGGGCAAGATGACTTAAGAGGAGCAGCCTAGCCAGAGACCCCCTCCCAGGTTAACTGTTAATCATTGCTTATCTGCTTCTGTAGCCCGTTTTCACATCCCTTCCCCCACCTGGGAAGCCCATCCGTTTCCCGCCGGAATGCTAGGGCTTATAAACCCCTATCTAACCCCGATTCGGGGCTCAGAATTTGGAGACTGCCTCCTCTGAGCCCGCGCGTGTGAATAAAGGCTTACTCCGTTCCCTGAATCGTGTCTTGAGTCTGGCTTTCCGTAACATTTGGTTCCCTGACCGGGAAACGACTCACACGAGCAGGCCGTTTGCCTCCGGTGAAGACGGCTGGGGTCGGCCGGGTGAGCCCGGACTCCAGAGGGAAGCACGTGCCCCGGTGATTTCGGGTCCCGAGGGGCTGGGCTCCCCTTGGCCCCGACCTCGGGCCGTTCCATAACCCGGGCACTCGGGGAGCGGACCCAAGCCTACCTGAAGGCGCCAGATTGGTAAGTGCCCCGAGGACCAGACCCGAATCAGACCCACCTATAAGTGGTGGAAGGAGAGGCTGATCACCTCTCAGGCCAACCGGCCTCTGGCACGGTTTCCCTGTCGGGAGGGAAAGTGTTAACCTCTGTGTGATTGAGTGAGTGACTGACTGTGTGGCTCCACAAGCCAGCGGTGTTCCCCCGAGCCTACGGAGTCTGAGTGAGCCCTAACCTGCGGGTCCTCGGTCTGTCATACGGCATAACGGCTGGGAAGCTAACCCGGACTCTACTCGGGCAGCCTTAGCTAAGACAGACCCAAGTCCCTCGCGAGAGGAGAGGCCAGGCGGGCGAAAGTGAAAGTATCCCTGCTGCCCCCGTTTGCGCCGTTTCGGGAGGGATCATGGCGGGCAGACAGTCTACTGTCTTAGATTGCATGTTAAGGAATTTCAACCGGTTCCGGGGCCAGCAGCCCGATATGGATCCGGGGCAATTAGAAATTTTCTGTTCCGCTGAGTGGCCCACGTTCGGGATAGGCTGGCCTCCTGAAGGAACCCTTGACCTAGACATAATTAGGGCTGTCCATCTCATAGTCACAGGAAGTCCAGGACACCCAAACCAATTCCTCTACGTAGAAAAGTGGCAGGAGCTAGCGCAAGAGATGCCCGACTGGCTCCGGAAGTGTGCGGGGGTCAAACCTCGTCACCTAGGCGTTAAGGGAGGGCGAGCCAGGGGAGCCCGGAACTGTTGCTCCCGATCAAAGGAAAGGGATGTAACCCGCAAGTTGCCAAACCAGTGGCGAGACCCCCCTATCTATCAAGGCCCGCCAGAGGAAGACCCCCTGGTGCAGCCTCCCCCTTACCCAGCTAGGAACTTGGGAGGTCAGGCAGAGGCGCCTGAAACACCACCCCCTTCAGTCTCGCCCCCGCAGCCCGAGGCAACAGCGCCCCCAGAATCTCCTATCGCCTCCCGCTTAAGACACCACCAGTCCCTCCAGATGCCACTGCGGGAGACCCAGGGCCCGCCACGAACGGGGCCTGATGGGACCTTATACCCGGGACCGGTCGTGTTTTACTATCAGCCCTTTACCACGACTGACCTCTTGAACTGGAAATACCACACACCCTCATATTCGGAGAAGCCCCAGGCACTCGTAGACCTAATGGAGTCCATTATGCAAACTCACCGGCCAACGTGGTACGATTGCCGCCAATTGCTCCTAACCCATTTTAATACGGAAGAGAGGCGCAGAGTCTTCCAGGAGGCCCAGAGATATCTAGAAGCCAACGCTCCAGTGGGCACAATAGACCCAGCCCAGTACGCTCGGGTGGCAGCCCCAGAGACCCAACCTGACTGGGATCACAACACCGAACAGGGAAGAGCAGCCCTGGACCGGTACAGGGAAGCCATCCTCCAGGGGGTCAGAGCTGGGGCCAGAAAACCGACCAATATGTCAAAGGTGGCCAGTGTTGTCCAACGGCCAGATGAATGTCCCGGGGACTTCTTAGAAAGGCTCCTAGAGGCCTACCGGATATACACCCCCTTCAACCCAGAAAGCCCAGATACACGGCTAATGGTAAACACTGCTTTTGTCTCCCAATCGGCCCCTGACATCCGCAAAAAGCTCCAGAAGCTAGAGGGCTTTGCAGGCATGAACATCAGTCAGCTGGTTGAGGTAGCAAATAAAGTCTACAATAACCGGGAGGAGGCCGCTGAGAAGGCAGCCCAGAAAATATTAGAGAAAAAGGCCGCACTGCTAGCAGCCGCCCTCAGTCAGCCGGCAGCAAAAGGCAAAGGGGGACCGAAAGACCAGAAAGGGCACGCCAAGGTAGAGAGAGACCAATGTGCCTATTGTAAGGAAAGAGGACATTGGAAAAGAGAATGCCCGCACCGGAAAAAGAAGGCTGGTCCGGCGCCCTCTGAGCCGGCGCCCACCATCCTTAGCCTGGCGGGCCTAGACTCAGAATGAGGAAGACCGGGCTCCCTGAATCTAGGCCCCCATGAGCCCATGGTCGAAGTAATTGTTGGGGGCCAGACTCTCTCTTTCTTGGTAGATACCGGGGCAGAGCACTCGGTCGTCACCACCCCTGTAGCTCCCCCATCCGGACGAGAAGTCACCATCGTAGGGGCCACTGGTCAGCCAAGTAGCCCAAAACGCTTCTGCCAGGCCCGAATTGTTGATCTGGGAGGCCACCGGATTAGACATGAGTTCTTATACCTACCTGAATGCCCTGTCCCACTGTTAGGGCGAGACCTCTTATCGAAGCTGGGAGCTCGACTCACCCTCCAGCAGTCAGGGGAGGCCTCGCTGCAAGTGGACGGCCCTAGGCTCATGGCCCTCATTTTGCCACGAGAGGAAGAATACCAGTTGTATTCTGGGGAATCTGGTGACCATGGCCCCAGACCTGAGGCTAGAGACAACCTGCTGCAGGAATTTCCCACGGTCTGGGCCGAGGACAATCCCCCTGGACTAGCCAGAAACCAGGTCCCAGTAATAACTGAACTCAAACCGGGGGTTAAACCGTGCCGCCAGCGACAGTACCCTATCTCAAGGGAGGCCCGCCTAGGAATATCGGAGGTCATCCGAAAGCACCTCCAAGAGGGTGTATTGGTCCCCTGTCAATCAACGTGGAATACCCCGCTCCTGCCAATCAAGAAACCTGATGGAACAGGGTACCGTCCAGTGCAGGACCTCTGGGTGGTAAACGAAGCTGTCGTCACACTGCACCCGGTAGTCCCGAACCCATACACCCTACTGAGCCGACTCCTGCCAACCGCCGCCTGGTACACATGCCTAGATTTAAAGGACGCCTTCTTCTGCATCCCGGTAGCTCCAGCCAGCCAACCTATCTTTGCCTTTGAATGGGAAGACCCGCATACAGCGGTAGAGACACAGTTGACATGGACCCGGTTGCCACAGGGATTTAAGAACTCCCCCACGTTATTCGGCGAAGCGCTAGCCCGGGACCTGCAATCTTTCTCAGACGAGGGAAAGGATTTAACTCTACTCCAATATGTTGATGACCTTCTCTTAGCTGCCCCCGACCAGAGCCGATGCCTAGAGGGGACAAGAGCGCTCCTAAAACTGCTAACCCAACAAGGGTACCGAGTCTCACGGAAAAAGGCACAAATCTGCCAACAAGAAGTCAAATATTTAGGGTTCCTAATTTCCCAAGGCAAAAGATCCCTAAATACAGACTGGAAAATGGTCATTACCCGCTTCCCAGCCCCGAGCGGACGAAGACAATTACGTGAGTTCCTGGGAGCAGCCGGCTTTTGCAGAATTTGGATCCCGGGGTTCGCAGCCAGAGCAAGGCCACTCTACCAGGCCCTGCGTGGGCCAGACACCTTACCCCTGGCATGGGGAAAAGAACAGGAACAGGCCTTTGCTCAAATAAAGGACCTCCTTAGTAAAGCCCCAGCTCTGGGCCTACCAGACCCCAGCTGGCCCTTCTATCTACACGTGCATGAGAAGGACAAGGTTGCTCTGGGGGTCTTAACCCAATCAGCCGGACCTTGGGAGCGCCCAGTGGCTTACCTGTCTAAGCAACTGGATAACGTTGCGGCCGGGTGGCCCCCTTGCTTGAGGGCAGTTGCAGCCGCGGTATCCCTGCTACAAGAAGCGGACAAATTAACTTTGGGGCAGGAGACCACTCTATTCGTTCCCCATAGCATCCATAGCCTCCTGGCAGGACAGGGGCACCGATGGCTGTCCAACCCCAGACTGACACAATATCAGGGCATACTCCAAGAGAATCCTCGGGTCCAGGTAAAGACTGTAAAAAGATTAAACCCTGCAACCTTCCTGCCGACCGAACTAGGGGACCCAGACCACTGCTGCCTAGAGGTTACTGAGGAGGTCTATGCCAGCCGACCGGACCTGCGGGACCAGCCTCTGCCCAGTGCTGACGTGACCTATTTCACAGATGGCAGCAGTTATATGAGAGAAGGGGTCCGAGTGGCAGGGTACGCAGTAACCACGCTTGACCAGGTGGTAGAAGCCAAAGCCTTGCCCTCTGGATGGTCGGCCCAGAGAGCGGAACTCTGGGCCTTAATAAGAGCACTGGAGTTGGCCCGGGACCGGAGAGTCAATATCTACACTGACTCCAAGTACGCCTATGCCACCCTGCACATCCACGGGGCCATCTACCGAGAACGCGGGCTGCTGACAGCAGAAGGAAAGGAAATTAAAAACAAGACAGGAATCCTGCGTCTCCTCGAAGCAGTTTGGGCCCCAACTGCGGTGTCCGTCATCCACTGCAAAGGCCATTCCAAACAAGACACCATACCAGCCCGTGGGAACCAGAAGGTGGACTCGACAGCAAAGGCTGCCGCAGTATGTGGTGAGATGGCAGAAGTACAGCCCTCCCTTCTCGGACCCCTGCTGGGGAACCCCATTAACCGTCGGGACTATGAGCCAGCAGAAATGAAATGGGCCCAACAGGCCGGAGGACAAGAAACCCCCGAGGGAACTTGGAGGTTACCTGATGGGCGCGTATATGTGCCCCAGAGCCAGGCCAGCAATTTAGTCAGAAACTGCCACCATCTGACCCACCTGGGTAAGACCTCCCTGGAAAACTTGCTCAAAAGGTATTTCTACTTCCCCAACCTGTCAACCCTGTGCTCAACAGCCTTGGCTCAATGCATTACCTGCGCAAGGAACAATGCAGCCCCGCATCAAGGGGCCCCACCGGGAGTCCAACACAAGGGGTCCCAGCCCTTCGAGGACCTCCAGATTGACTTTACAGAAGTCAAGACCAGCCGAGGATTTAAGTATCTCCTGGTCCTGATCTGCACCTTTTCGGGTTGGGTAGAAGCCTTCCCCACCAAAACTGAGAAAGCTCGGGAAGTAACCCGAATCCTACTCAGGGAAATTATACCCAGATATGGGCTCCCACTCACCATTGGTAGTGACAATGGCCCGGCGTTCATCGCCCAGGTGGTTCAGGAGGTCGCCCGGCTCCTGCGCATCGACTGGAAGCTACACACGGCCTATCGGCCCCAAAGCTCCGGTAAAGTGGAACGAATGAACCGAACTCTCAAGGAAACCCTAGCTAAGTTCCATCAAGAAACCGGCCTGCCATGGACAGACCTGTTACCACTAGCCCTGCTACGGGTTAGGAATGCCCCGAACCCCTCGGGGTATACTCCCTATGAGTTAGTTTTTGGAAGACCCCCCACCTATAACTAGAATAGGAAGTCCCAATGACCTTCGACAGAAGGGGGAGTTACAGCAGACCCAGTACTTACAACAGTTGGGTAAGACCCTAGACAGGATCTACGGGGCCCAATTGGGCCAGGAACCCAAACCCCGAGGGAGGCCAGCACACCCCTTCCGTCCAGGCCAGTATGTATGGGTAAAGGATTGGAAAAAGGAACCACTCCAACCCATTTGGAGGGGCCCACATCTAGTACTATTAACCACCCCTACTGCCCTTAAAGTTGCAGGAATAACCCCCTGGATCCACTACACTCGAGCCAAGGCAGCAGCAGATCCAGACGAGCCAGGACTTCGGAGCCACCGAACCTCCACCTCGAAGGGAGCCCCCACAGTCCGGCTGAAGAGAACTGAAGGACAGTGGGCCGTCTACCCGAGGAACCAGAGACCTGATCCCACCCCAGAGTAGTGACCAACCATCTCAGTCGGCAACCAAGGCAGGGACCGTTGTCCCAGTGGTTATCTGATCATCGCCAGCCTCTCTGGAATCATCTTCGGTATCGGACTGGTAGCCACGACACCCTCTGAATGGAGCCAGGCGGAGCGCGTAGCCCTCGGGGTCATGTATCTATGTTTGTGTTGCCTGTTTGGGTATCTGGTTTGCTTTGCTTAACCTACTCTGCCTCAGTTACCCTCCCAACATGTCAGTGTGGAGCCCCTGCTGAGCGAATCCCAATAGGAGGGGGGGGTAATCCACTATCCTTTTCCCACCCGGGCCTTCGTCTCTAGCACTGATATGCCTTCAGGATGCATAAAGGCCAGCTCCATAAAATCTTGCCTCTGGAGGGGGCGCCAGTACAACACTGGAGTATTGGGAGGCACCTTAGGGTACCAGAGTCGGAAGTGCAAACCGCACGGCACCCCCGGCCGACAGGTCTGCTGGAATTCTCGCATACAGCTAGGTAGCCTGTCCCAATCAGAGTTTGAAAAGGTAAGGCTGAAGGCTGTTAAAGAGGTGGCCCACCGATTTAACTAGGAGGAGCCAACCTACCAGAGAATTAACCTTACCTCCTTCTCGAGGGCCAGGGCCATGGTGAACCCAGAAACCCAGGTAAAGCATTTAGTATCTGCCATATTCTCAGCTTACCAAACTATTAGAAACTCAACCCAGAACTGCTGGATTTGCCTACCCCTAGAAGAGCAAGGATATGTAGGAGTGCCAGTTCCCCCGAATTGGAATGAGACTAATAATCCAGCCCCCGAGAACCGGACTATAACCATTGGCCCTCTATCAGAGAGGGTGTTTCTGAGTTCTGAATATACTAACCTTACATGCCTGCAGCCGAATACGACAGGTGAACTCCAGGTTGGAATCCTGAAAGCCAATTTCTGCCAGGAGACCACCCTAGTATCCAACAGTGCACCTTTATTCACTGAACCTGGCCTGTTCCTGCTTTGCGGGCACTCAGCTTATCGGTGTGTGCCAAAGGACTGGGATGGGCGATGCACTAAAGTGTTCCTAGTCCCAAGTGTCACAATCCGAACCACGGGAGAAGTCCAGCAGGCGCTCCAACACCAGGAGCCTTACCGGGTGAAAAGAGCAGCAGGAGCAGCTATTGCAATAGGAGCGGGCCTAGCTATAGGCATAGGAACCAGTGCAGGAGCCCTGGGTCTGTCGGCCACCACATACCACAAGCTATCAACCCACCTTAGCCAGGATATGGATCAAATAGCAGACTCACTTGCCACCCTCCAGCAGCAGATAAACTCCTTGGCTGAAGTATCCCTGCAGAATAGGCGAGCCCTGGATCTCCTCACAGCAGAAAAAGGGGGGACTTGCCTATTCCTAGGAGAGAAGTGTTGCTATTTTGTTAACCAATCTGGAATCTTAACCCAGAAGGTTAAGGAGCTGAAAGATGGTGTGAAGCGCTACCGAGAGTCAGGGCAAGGGACATGGAGCTTAGATACCCAAATCTGGCTCCGCTGGCTGGCTCCATTCCTAGGCCCCCTGATATTACTCCTCTTAGGAATAAGTCTAGGACCCTGGCTGCTGCACACCCTCATTAACAACCTAGAGACCGCGGTCACCAGACGAGCCGCTGCTCGAGTGCTGCTCCTCCAGCATCACTGATACCAAAGACTCCCGACCCAACCCCAACAGAGTGACCACCGTGGCTTGTGTGATGATGCTAAGACTCAGGCCAATCTCGTCTAGCATCAAAGGGGGGAATGATAAGGGCAAGATGACTTAAGAGGAGCAGCCTAGCCAGAGACCCCCTCCCAGGTTAACTGTTAATCATTGCTTATCTGCTTCTGTAGCCCGTTTTCACATCCCTTCCCCCACCTGGGAAGCCCATCCGTTTCCCGCCGGAATGCTAGGGCTTATAAACCCCTATCTAACCCCGATTCGGGGCTCAGAATTTGGAGACTGCCTCCTCTGAGCCCGCGCGTGTGAATAAAGGCTTACTCCGTTCCCTGAATCGTGTCTTGAGTCTGGCTTTCCGTAACAAATGTGAGGGTGTGCCTGGTCATGGGAGGTCAATAAATGGCAGCTATTTTTTATTATTGTGGTTAGGGTGGTGCTGAAGTTCAGGTCAGGCAGAAAGAACCGAAGATGAGAAGGAACCAGAGTGCTCAAAGGTGTTTAAGTTCAAGCTAGGGAAACCAGGATCCTCCTACAAATGCAAAGAGCGGGTGCAGGGATGAAAGCGAGACAAAGTGCAGGTCGGAAGTGAGTGGGAGGGCAGAGGCGTGGGGAGGCCCTCCGCAGTTGCCAGGACTGTTTTGGGTTCTCAGCAGCTGCCTTGGTTAGCTGCCTGTTGGGGAGGTTGGACAGTGGGCAGGAAGTAGGGCATCCAAATTGCTCTTCCCCTGGTTTGGGCAGAGTTGTTTCCGGAGCAGAGTAGAAGCTCCAGACGACTGTTGAGTAGCCCCTGGATCAGGGACAGCAGGGCCCTGGAGGCAGGCAGCCAGGCAGGCCCACCGAGAGGGGGCACACAGAGGGCGTGCCTCCAAAGAGCACCTCCTCTCCATCTGTCTCAAGGCCCCTTACATCTTCCCAAGCTCAGGATGTCTTATATGCCCATTGTGGTAGGACCCAGAGTGTGTGGCAGGACCCACTACTCTCTCAGGTAGGACTTCTACCAAACTAACAGGACCCAAAGCCGATTTGACAGGAAACTTTATTGTCTCAGGGGGGACCCAGAACTGATATGACACTGCCCCTTACTCTCTGTGGTGAAGACCCAGGGCCCATGTGACAGGGCTTTATACTCTCTCAGGTAATACTTTCCCCAACACTGAGAGGACCCAGACCTGATGTGAGTGGACCACGACTGTTCAAAGCTGGGCTTATCCCACCTCTTTCAAGAGTGCCTGTCTGACCACTCTCACCCTGTGGATGACCCCTATGCTCTCAGCAGTTTCTCTCTGTTCCCACAGTACCGGGCCAGCTGCTTTATATGCACTGTGGCACGTATCCCTCAAAGCATCCCTGTGAGATAGGTGTCATTCCCATTTGACAGAGAGCAAAAGCGAGGCCCAGACGATTAAGTAGCTCTGCCAGCCTCCCTCATCTGGGAAATGACAGGGCTGGGGCTTATAAGCAGGCCCACCTGGCTCTAAAAACCCACGATGTTCCAGTCACTATAACTGATGACAAGTTTCTCCAAAACTTGGTGGCTGGAGACGACCACTGTGGGGGCTCACCTATGCATTCAGACACGGCACAGGAGGGAAGGCTTGTTTCTGCTCCATGCGTCTGGAGCCTCAGCTGGAAGGCTCGAAGGCTCGAAGGCTCGAAGGCTCGAAGGCTGGAGGCTGTGCTGCGCGGAAGGAAGCTTCTCACTGCCCCGTCTGCTGACTGAGGCCTGGGGCTGGGGCCTCACTCCTCTCCATATGGGCCTCATCGGGAACTCTCTCCGCACTAGTTCGGGCTTCCCCATAACGTGGTGGTGTCTCCTCCCCCAACCCATGAAGTGAGGGCCCAGAAGAGAGAGAGAATCAGAGGTCATATCGGCTTAGCTTGGAAATGGGCAGGGTCAGTTCTGCTGTGTCACGGAGGCCCATCTGGGCCCTAAGGGGGGAGAAGCAGACTCCACTTTTTTTGATGGGGCAGCTGCAAGGTTTTGAAAGGGGGTGCGTGATCAGAAATGTTACTGTGGCTGGCTGATTTTGGAAGATACAGTCTGTCATATGAAGGAACCTGAAGAAACACATCCTGAAACGGGGAGCCCATGAGGGCCGGCCTTGTCCTAATCGCCATAATGCTCATGGGATCAGCCCGTGGAGAACCACAGAGTGTTTGTTGAATGAAATGAATAGATACAGAATGGCCAAGTCAAGCTGTTTTGGGGGTTTTATTATTGTTGTTCCTTCCGCTTTCCTATTTACTGCTTTCTCTTTTACCTCTGCAGCTGAAATGTTCCATTTCAGGGTAGTTCTGCGTAAAGGTTTATTTCTTCTATTAGAGATTCAACAGGATGACGTTTTATTACAGTACCTGCTTCGTACCTTACAAGTCTCTGCCAGAAAATTCTAGAAAGCCGCAAAGGCATGTCTTCAAACTTCCATCAGAGCCTTCAGCTCTTAGGACAACATCGCGTTGCTCAGCCGTGCTCAGAGCCTGGGGACTTTTTCCCCTTGGGACTTCGGTGGACTGCGTGGAAATGACAGGGGACCCGGAGACCATAGTCTTGAGACTTGTCATGGAAGTCGGGTTTGAGTCATATAAGGATAGTATGCTGAGACTGGGTAGGTTGCTTTTGTCCATATTCTGCTTTTGGCTTGCCCTTCTCTCTCTGTCTCTGTATCCTTCCCTCTCACCCTCTTCCTCTTTTTTCCTCCCTCCTTTCCTTCCTTCCTCCCTCCTTTCCTTCCTTCCTTCCTTCCTTCCTTCCTTCCTTCCTTCCTTCCTTCCTCTCTCCCTTCTTTCCTTCCTTCCTTCCTTCCCTTCCTCCTTCCCTCCCTCTTTCTTTCTTTACAGTTCTGGTTTTATTTATAACTCAGTACTCCCCAAACTGATCTCAAATTCTATGAAAAATCCCAAGTCTGTTTCCATCTTACAGGGTACAGTGAGCTGCTAATGAGAGTTGCTGCAAGGAACTCTGACCCGGTATGATAGCTCGGCGGGGAGGGCCTGGCATGGAGCACCCAGAGAGCTGGATGAGGACCTGCGCTTCAACTCCCAGCCTCACGTCACTGTTCTCATCTGTAAAACGGGGAGATAGCTCCACCTTCCGCCCCATCAGGGGCTGCTGAGGGTGCAGGAGACCCTGGGGAGGAGAGGGTTTTACAAACTATAAAGGGCCGTGTGAAGCTCTGAGGTTATTCCTTTGAGTCAGTGCTTCTATCTACACGTTGAAGTGGAGGCTGGAGATAATTCACGCGATCCTGGCTGTAAGTGATTTGCATCAGATCTGCCCGTCTGTCCTCCCGGGAGGGAAAGGGTGGGTTTTCTAGGGGGGAGGGTTGTCGGTTCCTGAGCAGAGCACAGGGCACTGCCTGAGGAGGACTGTGGGGGAAGCAGGCTGCCGCCCTGCAGCGCGGCTGGGTTTTTGTGGGAAGCTGGCAGCTGAGAACTGGGGAGAAAGGGAGTGGGCCGGCTGTCAGCCTGGTCCTGCCGGAGAGCTCTCAGGGCGCCAGCAACCTCCCCCGAGGAAGGGAAGGTGAAGGGCAAGGAATCTGAGTCCCCTGCTCCACCTCCAGAAAGAAGATCAAAGCAAGCAGATAAGGCTCAGCAAACAAACCCCCCCCCCCCCCCCCCCCCCCCCGCAAGCAATGCTGGTGACCCACGTCAACATTAGGGCAGGATTATTTATTTCCCTGGAGCTATTGCCTATTAGCTGGGGAGGCGCAGCACTGGAGGCATTTGCGGGAATCTTCAGGGCCCCAGGCTGTGACCGGGGCCCAGATCACTGCCTCCTGTGTGTGTACGGAGCCCCGAGGCTGTGGCTTTAAATCACTCAAGAGCCACGTCCGGAGAGCAACAAGGTTGAGCTGAGTTAGAAAGTCTATGTTTTTCTTTATAAAAACTAAAGCAAAATTTCAAAAGTTTTAAATCACAAAGAGCACGTTCATTATAAAGAAATTTTGGAATACAGATATCAGAAGAAGAAAATAAATACTCAAAAAAATAGAAAACCAGTTGGGTCATACAGAAAATTTTATCTGTACATATATACGCAGGTAGAAAATAGTTTGAACAAGTAAGTATGAGCCATGCATTATAAACTGGTAACTGGCTTCCAGCACCCCCACCCCCATACTCCCATCAATTAACTACTCTTCGACATACACTTTGACAAGTAATCATTCATTTTATGGGTGTACCATGCTTTTACCAATTCCTATTTAAGGACATTTAAATTGTTTTCCTTTTTCTTAGAATCAACAGCAAGATGGCGACCACACCTACAGCTAATTGTCTTCATACATCTCCTATTATTTCTTTAGTATGTATTTCTGAAAATATAATACAACTTATGAAAGCTATTTAAAAACGGCTTTGAAAAATCTGCAGAAACTGTCTTCTAAAAGTTTATACTTTGTGCAATAGCAGCATGCTTGGGGGTGTTAATTCATCATCAGTGCTTCATGTTTTTAATGTGACAAATGCTGTCAAGATTTCACAGATATCATTTCAATCTCTCTTCTGATCTTATGAGTATGATTATCCCCATTTTACAGATGAGAAAACAAGACCGAAGGGGCAGAGTGACTTGCTGAAGGTTACGCCACAGGAAACGGCAGAGCTGGGATTCAGACCTGCTGAGACTGACTGCAAACTCCCTGCTCAAATTCTTATACTACCTTGCATCCCACTTGTACATTCATGGAAACTGCTGTCTAAAGAAGCACCTGATGTTTTTTTGGTTTTGGTTTTGGTTGTTTTTTTTGTTTTGTTTTGTTTTGTTTTGTTTTTTGGACTACCAAGCTAACGCTTCCTGCTCCCTTTGGCTGCTGTTTTCATGGGCTGAAGAGGTTCTGAATGACAAAGAACAGTTTTTGATTAATTAGATTTTTGTTGCCAAGGAATTGAATTTGCCCTTCCATCCCTCCCTTCTTGTTCAAAATGCACACAAGAAAATGATTTTAGCAGCAGGGATAATTTCAGAAAATGTGGTGTTAGCGCAAACAGAATGCAAATATTTTAGATTTTGTATTGTTCTCCGGGACCGCCAGAGTGGAAAGACATGGGGGAAGTAAGCCCCAGCAGACCTTCGGGAGGAGCTGACACCAAGCGGGGCACCTCACAGGCACTTCCTGTGCTTGCCTCCGACAACCTCAGAGAGAAGCAACCACAAGACTTGAGCCTGGGTTTTAGTGGGAGGGTGGGAGCCCGTGGAATCACTGGGTGGACTCACACAGATAAGGAGGGCCCATAAAAGGCACAGGGGAAATCAAGGCGCTCCTTTTTCTGGCACTTTCCTTGCCTAGTTGTTGCAGTTTCCCTCTGACCCAGGCACATACACAGCCCATCACAGGTTCACACCATGGGTTTAAACTTGGAGGGCTGCCGGGGTTGCCCGCCACCAGGGGCGGGGACGGAGCGGCTCTGCAGGGGGCAGTCTCACAGCAGTGGTCCAGGGTGGAATGGAGTTCCCCTCCGCTGGACTTGTCTTACGCTTTCTAGATTTACTCCTTCACTTTTCATTAACACCTCCTTGTAGCTTTCTGGGAGAGGATTCATGGAGATACATTGTCTCTATTTTTGCAAGTCTCAATATTCCATTATTCTGCTGTCACCAAGATTGATAGTTTGGTTATAGAATTCTGGGCTGAGAACTAGAATTTTGAAGGCATTTCTGCCACCACATTGCTACTCAAAGTGTGGTCCAGGGACCACTGTCCATCTGCAAACTATTTGCCATCCATCTGTGAGGAGGGTAAGTACAGAAGTTGAAAGAAAGTGTTTCTAAACTTTTATACTAATGTGATTGTGTCACTTTTATGTCTTTTGAAGCAGACAATTCAATTTGGACTTTTATATGTCTTTTTTTTGAATTTTATTTTTCCTAGTAATTCTTTTGTACTCTGTTTTCTAATAGTAGTGGTCAGTGATAGACTGAAAACAAAGTCAAGTCCTTCACCACATACTTTAAGAGGCACTGTTCTGGAACACTGTGTTCTTGAGAAGTCCTTTGTCGGCCTGATCTTGGTATTTTATAAACAGCCTGTATTTCTCTGTGAAGGTTTTAGGGTTTTGTCTTTATTCCTAGGATTCAGAATTTCACAATGAGAAGTCTTAGTGAGAGCACGCACTATGCCTGGCCCACAATGGGTTCTTCAACCTGGAGACTCATTCATTCATATAACATCCTTCTTTCTCTTTTTGCTCTGTTCTGTTTTTTCTGGAATTCTTGTTAGATGGATATTGGGCCTCCTGCTTCATATGTTGAATCTTTTATTTTGTCCCCCTATTGTCAGTCTCTTTTTGTTTTACTTCTTGTAAGATTCTTTAACTTTATCTCCCAAGTATTTCATCTGCTTATGTAGGCTATCATTAATTATTTGTATATACTATCATAATTTTTAATTTCAAAAGATCTTTGTTATTATTTCATGACCTTTTTTTCATTTTGTTCTTTTTTTTGGAGGGGGTAGACAGGTGTTGGCTTTTTAATTTGTTTGTTTTAGGAAACTGATTAGATGTACTTTTCTTTGTTAAAGTCTGCCTCCTGCTACACTGTTGTCAGAGTTCATGCACCAGGCAGTTGCAGAGCCAAATAGTAACCACCAAGAGTTGCAGGAGAGAAATACTGGCTACTGTGTTATGAATGGCTCCACCCAGGACAACAGAAAGCTAATGCTCAAAAGCCCAAACTCCCTGATGGCATATAGGTTACAGATTATGTAAGACAAAATCACAAGACACCATGTGTTATGGGTTTGAATTTGTGCTGGGAGCTGATTGCTTGGAGGTGAAGTAAGGGTAATAAATCAGTTCTTTTCCAGCATCCCTCTGTCTGGCTTCATGGGAAAGTAACCAGGGAGTCGTTCCACCTTAGGGCTCAGGCGCTGAAACATAACTTAGGTCAAGACGCCATCTCCAGCCTGCCTGAGGTCCAGACCTTGTGATCATTAGTCAGGTTCGGGCCACTGTCTTTGCTACCCCAGAGGTTGCTGATTATCCAAGGGAAGG
Organism: Pteronotus mesoamericanus; assembly: GCF_021234165.1. Classification (NCBI taxonomy): domain Eukaryota; kingdom Metazoa; phylum Chordata; class Mammalia; order Chiroptera; family Mormoopidae; genus Pteronotus; species Pteronotus mesoamericanus. Next base: position 41,378,484 of record NW_026555277.1, on the reverse strand, counting down.
CTAGGTGTCTGGGGTGGGGAGGGGGATGGGGTGGAGAGAAAGAGAGAGACAGAGAGATGATTTCTAGAGCTAGGATTTAAAGCCCAATTTAATCAAGTCATAAGGATCCTCTGTTTCAATGTTTCTTTTTTCCTACAGATTGAGTTTAGCTTCTCTTTACATTGATTGCTCTTGTCAAAAATCTTAGTTGTCCAATCTTATCTAATAATAAGGCAAAATTAAAGGGCTGATGGATAGCTCTGTGTATGACTTGGAAGACTTCACTCTTGGGTGATCAGGTTGGAGGCTAGCACTGGGAGAAACCCAAGTATCAGTATGTAACAGTCTTTTCTTGAGACTTCAGCTTCTCTGGGGAAGACTCTCCTGATCTCCCTGGAAGGGGGTGGTGATGGGCCAGGGTGAGGAGCAGCTGCCGGTGCTCTGCGTATCTGGTGAAAGGACTGGGGCTTTCCGTGTTCAGACACAGATGGCCTGCAGCTCTGCCCCGCCTCTGCCCTTCTCCATGGGGTTCTGATCAAGTCTTAGGCTTCTCCACCGTCCCATAGGGCAGACTGGCAATCTTTTAGCCTGATTCTCCTCTGTAGACATTTTTTAATAAAGATTTTAGTTATTTTTAGAGAGGAGAAGGGAGGGGAAAAGAGGGAGAGAAACATCAGTATGTGGTTGTCTCTTGCATGCTCCCTGCTGGGGACCTGGGCTGCAACCCAGGCATGTGCCTTAGGCTAGGAATCGAACCAGCAACCCTTTGGTTCACAGGCCAGCACTCAATCCACTAAGGCACACCAGCCAGGGCATCCTCTGTAAGCATTTTAATTTGTGCCTTTCTTTGCCCTGCTACATCACCCATCACTCTTCCACTAATTTTTCCTCTTCCAAAATTTGTTAAAATCTCCAGTCGGCTTATGCCCCCTTTCCCATTCTCTTTGTGATCAATTGACTATTTTAAACTAGAAGACTACATCCTGTACTTTTAGAGTTAACTTGTGCAAGAATGAATACTTGTTCATATTCTATTTCTTTTCATTCTTTTCAACCTATTTTGGACTCCATTTTGTGATTCATAGGTTGATAGTCATGCCTTTCATGTCTTCCTACAACTTACTGATAATTTTGAACAAGATTAGATCAAAGAGAGAGCCCAGAGGCATGTCCCTAAAGACCTGCACTGGTGTAGACAGACACTGTGTCTGTCTTGTTCGTATGCTGATTCTATCCCCAGCATAAGAGTTGTATAATAAACATTTGTTGAATGCAGCCATCATATCAGAGAAAGAAATGAGACTGATTCTGTGAAATTTGTTCCTAGCAACCCATGCTGGTGATACTGCTTACCACTCTCCTCTGGCTCATGAAATATTATTTAATGATCCCTTACAGGACTTTTTTAGGGAGTGATACTCAATTCATGGGTAGTGTCTTTTGAAATATGCCTGGTTACTTTTTCTGAAAAGAAGAACGTTGCCTCTTCAGGCTCCTCTCCTGGTCTCACAGACCCCGGTGCATTATAACACTGATAGTGGAGATGCTTCCTACCCTGCGTTTGTTGGTGTGGGTGGCCCATCTCACTTAAAATAGCTTAATTCCTTCACCTTTTTTGCTCATCCCCCAACCATTCTCCCTCTGGCAACCATCCAAACATTCTCTGTATCTATGATTCTGTTTCTTTAGTAGCCAAAGAACATACACGCCTGACCCATGGACACGGACAACAGTGTGGGGGTTGTGTGAGGGCGTGTGGGGGGGTCTGGGTGAAGGGGGCCAAAGGGGGGCAAATTAGGACAGCTGTAATAACATAAAAAATAAGACAATTTAAAAAATAAAACAGTTTAAGACTGTCTTACTAGTTCTCTACCTTGTGCTTCAGTGTCTTCCTAAACATGTATATTCTATGCTTTCTAGTTTAAAGATCAATGTCATTGACAGAGCTAACAGAGTTAAGCCTTTCCTCCCTCCCTCCCATTTTGTGATGCATATGTTGATAGTCATGCCGTCCACGTCTTCATACAACTTTCTTTCTTTTTTTCTTTCTCTCTTTTTTCTTCTTTCTCTCATTTCCTCCCTCCCTCCCTTCCTCATTTCCTCCCTCCCTCCCTCATTTCCTCCCTCCCTCCCTCATTTCCTCCCTCCCTTCCTTCCTTCCTTCCTTCCTTCCTTCCTTCCTTCCTTCCTTCCTTCCTTCCTTCCTTCCCTCCTTCCTTCCCATAGCCCTGACGCATTCAGCTAGTTGTTTCCTTATTCTTCTTGGTCTAATCATTGACTTTCAGAAAAGGAGAGAGAAAACATTTGACCAGGTGCCTAAAATCATACTAGCGCATTAATTTATTTTACTTTTGTCTGTCTTCCAATGGCCCCAATGAAAAGAAGTGTGTTTTCCTTGATAGAGGAACCGGTTCCATTTCAGTGTTTCTAGAACACCTCCAGGACTAGCCACAGCTGCAGAAGCAGGGGCACTGAGGAAGGCCTAGAGCCCGAGGATGCGCACGGAGGTCACAGCGGGAGCCGGAGCTGCTGGGCCGTGGCAGAGTAAGGCTGAGGAGAGGCCCGGTGTCCTGAAAGGCCCCACCTGCTGCAACACTTGACCGCTTCTTCAGCCTGATCTCAATCCGTACTCTCCTTGTTTATTGTATTCCTCAAACTTGCTAAGTCTGACCTGCCCCCAGGCTCTCCCTGTTTGCTTTTATTCTACCTCATAGTCTGCTCTTTGCTCAGATCTTTGCATTTGAGCTTTCTCTTCACTCTGATGTGAACTCAGAATTATCTCCCCCAGAGGTGTCCTCTGACCACCTCTGGGCTTTCCTCTCTCCCTCCAAGTAGCCCATTACCTTTATTTGTCATCTTTCTATCACTTATCATTACCAGAACGTTTCTTGTTTGTTTACTTGCTTAGTATGTCCTCCACTTTCTCCTCCTCTGTCAAATGTAGACTCTGGGGACTCAATTTGCTTCCCTACTTCTGTTTCGCAATGCTTCAGCCAGTGTCTGGCCAACTAAAGGAATGCAACTCATTTACTGAGTAAATGAATGAGAACAGCTCTGCCAACTTTAAAGTTCTGCAGAGGTAATCCGCGGCTATCACAGACACATCTTGAGGGCCCTCTGCATCTACTCTAGAGCAAGGGTTTGAACACTGTGGTCCATGGGTCTAATCCACCCCTCCACTTGTTTTCATACATAATGTTTTATTGGAACACGGCCATGCTCGTTCCTTTTCATTTTATCTATGGCAGTTTTCACCCAATGGCAGCAGAACTGAGTAGCTGAGACAGAGACTACATGGTGTGCAATGCTGAACATTTTTGCTATCCGGCCCTTTAGAGAACAGTTTGCCGACTATTGCTGTAAAGGGAAAACTCCCTCTACGTCACCACATCAGACCCTTTTTTTCATGTGAGTTGATGCTGCGATGGCAAGAGGCTTTGTTGCTTCCTGGATCAGAGGCCTCTTTCATGACAGTGTTTTAAGATATGGGGCTAAATCTCCCTGTTCATGAAATTGTTGGCCTTAGCAACTCTCTTAATTCAGGTGGAAAACTACTTTGACCTGAATTATCCAGAGAACAGAGATCAATGTGTTTTCTCTAATTGTTAATTATCAGGATGACACATGGTATGAGCCACTGCGCCTGTCTGCCTTTTCATCTAGAAGAAGGGTTTAGCAACGCGCCTTGGTGGCATGAAAGATAGACTTCAACTGTAAGATTTTATTATTTTTATTATTTCCCTTCGCTTAGATCTCTATAAGAATCATGATGTTTCCACGGCAACACAGGGCTTGGGGAAATTGGAGAGAATAGTCTTGGTGCAAAGGGATAACATCACAGCAACCACAACGATGCTATTCGGCAAGCAAATGTCGGTGTTCAGAGAGACCAAGGCATCTTGATGAGAATTGAGGTGCCATGAGTTTCAAAGTGGAATCATCATTCTCATGTTCAATAATTTGCAAACCCTTCTTAGCGTGCAGTGGAAAGGGAACATGCTTAAAACAATGCTGGGATTTGGCTCCCGGGCTTATTCTGGTGTGGGGGTGATTGTCAGGGAGCGTTTTACGACCAGGATGAAGGAGATGCTTTTGAATCTCTTTTGTATTTTCCATGTGTATTGGCAGCACGAGGGTCCCTTTCTTATCCACCCCAAATACCAGGAACTGTTCAAATCGCCAGGTCATTTTCCCTGAGACTACGCTCATTTCTTTAGAAATAAATCTTAAGCACTTTTATTATAAAAATCACTTTATTGTAGAAAAATCAGAGCATACAGTTATTTAAAAATAAGAAAGTAAAAAATCAAACCACCACTCTGAGATTTTATTATAAATCCCTCCAGACTTTCCTTCATGGACGAAAAAATTATATGTATATTTATCTCAAACATGCAAAAACACTACACGTACTGTTCTGTAACCTGATTTCTTTTTAACTGAATAGTATGCCACAAAAATTTTTACCCTCTGCTGGTGTCAGAATGGTGTGGTGTTGGCGTTGTGTGTCCTGAACCCTGACTGCCTTGTTTCAAATACTGTTGCTATCAATTACTGTTCTATCATCTTGGGCAAATTATATAACCTCTCGGGCTCCTCAATTTTCTCATCTGTAAAATGGGCGTAGTAATGATGGAACCTACAACATTGGGTTGAGGATTAAATATGTTAATATAAAAAGCCCATAATACAGCACATGGAAACCTCTCCTTAACTGTTAGTTATTATCTTTTCATGTCAGCGCGTGTATTTGTACATCTTCATTTTATTGCCCACGTGTTGCACTGCTGTACTGGTGCGTGAGCTCTCCTGCTCTTCCTTTGGTTTTGTGGTCGTGTACACGTGCTTCCATGCTGTGTAAGCTTTAACGCGGTGGTTTTACAGACCCTGGAGTTGGACCTGCCTGGTGCACCAGAGCACAGAGCGCTCAGGAATCTCAGTCCTGTTGCTGGAGGAGGTCCTGACCATGTTAGCGGGAAGGGAGCGGGGACGGTGGGTGTCTTCATAGCTGTGGTGCCCAGTAGGTAAGGGGTGATGCAGGGACTATGCATGAACTTCATGGCGCTGGGGCTTGGGTCTACTACCGTCTGAGCATGAGAAGTGAGTTACTTAACCTCTCTACATCTTGATTTTTGCATCTATAAAATTAAAATTCTTTTTCTATTTTCCTCTGTGAGTTCTTGTGAGTACTGAATTAGACCATTGATGTGAAGAGTTTGGTACTTGCCTCTTACTTGGAAACCTCTTAGTACATATTAGATACTATTATTATAAATAGAGAGCTCCCATGACATGTACTACTATTCAGAGACACACATTACACACACGTGTACATTCATACAGTTTACCTATGGAATAGTCATTTGATAAATTTAAAATTATATTTCTTCTTCTTTATGTTTCTATTGGCTTCTTGCTGGTTATTACACTATTGTGTCGCAAATTCAAACCTACTTTTTATACTCTGCTCTGCGATGCTGGGGCTGAGACTCTGCAAACCCTTACCTCCTTTGCCAGCGGGATCAAAATTAGGCGCTGCCAGTAGGGGGTGCTAGATGGAGACTGGAAGGCAGGCGGAAGGAAGAGATGCGCTTCTCCCCATTTGCTCCCGGTCCTGCCAGCAGTACCCCAACTTTTCTTCGCAATGGCAGTCGATTTCAATAGAGCAGGTTTTTATTTTTCTCACTCTCTCAAAACCAGTCTCATTGTCCCTCCTTGGAGACTCCCACCCCAGCCAGCTGGTTTGCCTTCCTCAGAGGCCTGGGCTCCTCCTCTGGGAGGACCGTCTTCATGCTCCGAGGTCCTAGCAGCCTCACACTCCTCCCGTTTTCCTCCAGCCTCGGTGGCCGTACCTGCTTCCTGCAGTCGTCTCAGCGAAACTTCAGCATTCCCTGTTTGCCTTTTCAGTTCTCCGATCCCTGGTAAACAATTCTTTCATCCCAGTTTTATGGAGATACTGACATATGCCACTGTATGTCAACATTGTTGACCTATATGTAATATATATTAGTGGTTACTACAATATGTTGTGACCATTGTTTTTTACACTAAATTGTCTCTGTTAAAATAGCTGATGTGGTTTTTGCCTTCTGACCAGACCCTGACTGAGAACACAAGCGGACTTGGCCTTCCCTACACTGTTAGTTGAAAAGGACACATTTAAAAGCGAAGGTGTCAACGTGGCCCTGAACAAAAGGATGCTTTTCTCCTGATGCCCTGTGCAGACTCTGCAGAAGCTCCTGGGCCAGCAGACCACCCGGCGCCTGGATGCTCTGGGCCCTGGCGCATGACTGTGCTTTGTGGGCCAGGGCTACCTCGGGGTGGCAGGGTGGGGGCCATGGGGGAAGCCAGGGCTAGGGCTTCAAGGTGAGTGGCCACATTTGAAAAGCAGAATAATCTTTAAGACAGATGGAGAGGAGAAGGAGGAGGAAAAGAGGAGAAAGTCTAGAAGAGAAAGCAGGAGAGCGGTCGTGACTACTCAGGTCAGAAAGAAAAGTGTCTGTGAAGGAGGCACTGACGGCAGAAGGCCGGGTGGAAAACTGGTCGCCAAGGGCTGATAGGGGGTGGGGGTGGGGAGAGGCAGGGGACAATGTCAGCCTCTCATTTATTTACACATAGTAAAAGCCTGGACAATAGGTTGGTCAACATCATTTTTCTGCTTCGTTGGTTTCCAAAAGGACTCACCGCTCCCCTGCTGAGAGATTATTTCCAGGGACCCTTTGAGGTCACTCACCATAGCTTTACACAAGGCTCAGTTTCTTCCAACTCCCTCTCTCCCTCTCTCTCTCTCTCTCTCTCTCACACACACACACACACACACACGCACGCACGCACACACGCACGCACAAGGTGAGCACTGACAATCCCCTGAATCACCCTGCCTCAGCTGGGACACCCCTTCCCCTCCCCCAGCCACAGCAGTGGTCCTGCCCAAAGGAGATCTGACCAGTGGGGCTTCAAGAGAGCAGCAGAGGAGGCTGCCATTGCCCCCTGACCCTTGGCTCTCCGGGTGACTAGGATGCCTTTATTGAGTTCAAAGAGCCAGGTGGTTCTCCGATGGGGAAAAGGCAGAGAGGCTTTTGTGGGGGGAAGAGTTGGATGACTCCCACTACAAGGCTGCCCTGGTAGTTTTATGAGTCAAAGCTGAGAAACTCCTGTCCTTGGCTTGCAAATTCTTGGCTAAAAAGTAAAATCTGCTCTTTACATCTTGGGAAAAGATTCCATAGGAAAAACAAAAGCATCTAGTGCCTCCAGTGATTTTTATTGAAATAAAGTTTTAATTTTGGAATAATTTCAGCTTTATAGAAAAGTTGCAAATGTAGTACAAAGAATTTTCATATACTTTCTTAGTTTTCCCTATTGTTAATATCTTACATCACCACGTGTTAATACTTTACATCACCATGGTACATTCATCAAAACGAAAGCATCAGCATTGGCACGTGACTATTGTTAACCGAACTCCAATTTGTATTTCAGACTTCATTAGTTTTCCACTAATGTCCTTTTTCTGTTCCAGAATTCCATGAAGGATACAATATAAATTCAGTCTCTAGTTTCTCATGGTCTATGACAATTTCTCAACCTGTCCCTGTTTTTTGATGACCTCAATAGTTCTAAGGAATACCAGCCAGGTATTAAATAGAATGTTTTTCAGTTTGTGTCTGATATCTTTGTCATGCTGAGACTGGGATTATGTGTTTTTTAGAAGGAAGACCACTGAGGTGAAATGTTCTAATCACATCCTTTAAAAAAATTTTTTTAGTCCTGGCTGGTGTGGCTCAGTGGATTGAGCTCTGGCCTGTGAACCAAAGGGTGGCTGGTTCAACTCCCAGTCAGGGCACCTGCCTGGGTTGCAGGCCAGGCTCCCTGATGGGGGGCATGCAAGAGGCAACCACACAGTAATGTTTCTCTCCCTCTCTTTCTCCCTCCCTTCCCCTCTCTCTAAAAATAAGTAAATAAAATCTTTCACAAAAATTTTTTTATTGAGGTAAAACTAACATGTAACATATTTGTTTTCGGTGTACAATATAATGATTTGATATTTGTAAATATTGTGAAATGATGACATAATAAGTCTAATTAACATCTGAAAGCATACATAGCTTTGGAGTTTTTTTCTTATGATGAGAACTTTTAAGATCTACTCTCAATACAGTGTTATTATCTAGAGTCACCATGATGTACATTAAATTGCTATGACTTATTTTACAACTGGAATTTTGTAACTTTTGAGCCCCTTCACCCATTTTGCCCACTCCCCCCCACCTCTGGCAGCTCATCGTGTCCTGTGTGACATGCCCCAGTGCTGTCAGCATGACAAAGCACTGGATCCACGCTGGTTTTTGAAGGCAGTGGGCAGGCTTGAGGGCCTCCTCCAGCCGGGCATCTGGATTTATATGCCTTCCCTGTGGACCCGGAAGACCATGAACTGCTGATGGGGAAGGACCCGACAAAGCCTGCAGCGGGGGGCGTCACATATGGGAAGAGCTCCAGACTAGGAGTCACTCTGAATTGTGTAATGTTGAGTGAGAGTCTTTAAACCTCTCTGTCCTCAGTTTCCTCATTCACCGGTCAATGAGTGATCCCTCCTGTCCCCTTCCTCCTAGGGTTGGCAACTAGATGAAAGGACATATTGGATGTGAAAAAACCCAGTGAAGGGCACGGGTGAGGAGTCAGCCTGCACTGGATTTTCCAGCATTTCAGGTGAGAGGAGGAAGACTTACCTATTGACCTCTGTAAACAGACCAACAAATGTAAGGGTGTGGGTGTAATTTTCCTTTTTTAAAAGTAATATCTATTGACATACATTTACATGCAGTAAAATTCACCCTTTATAGGCATAACAGGTCTATCAGTTTTGACAGCAGAATATAATCATGTAATAACCACCACAATCAAGATACAGAACATAAGATGGAGCATTTCCTTCATTCCCCCTTGCCCCGATTCCCTCATGCTCCTTTGTCATCAACCCCTTCTCCAATTCCCAGCCCTGGCAACTATTGGCATTTTTTGCCTCTATTTTTGCCTTTTCCAGACTGTCATATACATTGAATCATACAGCACGTAGCCTTTATTATTTTTTTTTTCAGTTTAAAAACAGCACTGTTGAGGTACAATTGACATACAGTACACTGTACATACCCAAAGTGTACATCTGAATGTCTTAATATGTTGTACATGTGTGATATCATCACTACAGTCAAGGTAGGGCACATTGCCATCACCCTAAAAACGTCCTCACGCTCCCTTGTGATCCTTCCGTCTGCCATCTGGCTGCAACCTCCTGCCCAACCTCCTCCCCCACTGCTCTGGGCGCACCTGCAGGTTCCTCTTTTGCCCTGGTACATGGTGCTCATTTTTCCTCTTGATGTCTCCCCCCTCGAAGCTACCTGCCTCATCTTTTTGGTCTGTCCAAATCCTGCCCATTATTTAAGTCTATCCTTTAACCCATCAAATGGCTGACAGGACCTTTAAAGTTATCCTTTAAGAATGACACAACCCACACTTGCCACTCTCTCCTTTGGTCCTAATGTATTCATACACAGCCTCTCCATGCCTTCTTTATTTTCTAATACAGCATTGGTATCTTACTGCCCTAAGCTGAGGTTGCCTGGTGGTTAGCAGCATGGTCTGAGTTTGGATACTTGGATTTCTTTCTTTAACCTTAGGCTCCTATGTAACCTCTCTATGCTCTGGCTTCCTTACCTATAATATTGAGAAGACAATATAGTTCCAGAACGGGTTGTTGTGTGGATTAATTGGGTTTATATGCATAAAGTACTTGGAAAAGAATCTTGTATACAGTAAGCTCTTAATAAATGTCAGCTCGCATCACTCAGCATCATTTGTGTTGAAAGCCCCGTAGAGGTAAAGCCTACAGCCCTTACTGCACCTGTGTGCCGTGGTGCCCAGCACAGTGGTAGGCCTGTGGAAGGAGTTCAGATAGTTGCTGTTTTTGACCAGGGACCATTTCGGCGAGTCAAAGTTTCCTGTGACCAATTAATATACATGCTTGTGTTCTGCTGTTAGACAAAACGAAACCAAACCAACCAGACTCCCAAACGAAAAAGCTGTGAGCTTTTGTCTGGGTAAATATAGCCATGACATGTCTATTTCCATGGTCTGGAATATCACCAGTGGAAATCTACAGTGGAAAATCTAGTACAACACTTTGATCACATGGTTTGTTTTGCTTGTATTTGGATATGCCCCTTGCTTTGGAACCAGGCAACCAAAACCTGCACGGTGAGGAGTCTGCTCTAGTGCAGTTTGCACAGGAGACAGGAAAGGATTCAAACATTTAGTGAGCATTTAGTGAGCGTCTGCTTCAGTGGTGTTAAATTTTCAGGAATTTTGTAAGCTAGTTATTGAACACAGCCATAATAAATACTTAAATTATATAGACTCACAACTAAATAAATTATATTAAAAACACAGGTAATAAATACTAAATTATACTCACATGGGTATAAATACTCCACTAATTATTGTCCTACTATCTATGCTTTTCAGGTTAATTATGTTTATTGCAGCTGTGTGGTGAAAATGCTATATACAGGTGTGCTGTTTCCCATCTCTTCCCGTCTGTGTTCAGTGATGCCGCATTGGCAGCTTGGAATTGATCATGGTAGAGTATTTACACCACAGATATCAGCAAGCACTTCAAATCAGGGCTTTTCATGTGCAGAGGGTTGGTTGCTAAGCATTTACCAGCACACCCAGTGATAGTGCATAGCAGGCATGATAGTTGGATGTTTTGGTTGCAAAAAGCAGAGACTCACTCAGGTTAGTTCAATTACAAGGAAGAGGGGTTTATGTTAAGGGTATTTATTGCGAGAAAAGGGAGATAGACTATCATGGAGATTCAAGGCCAGGCCTTATTCCAAGGCCTAATGGAGCTGGAAACTGGAGGGTGGTTCTAGACGCAAGGTTGTTCTGTTGACCTCAAGCATGGCCTTGGGCTCTATGCTCTGGTTCACTGCTATGCTCACAGTGCCCGCTTCTTTCTTTTCTGGTCTCAGCTGGCTTTCTCCCACTTTACCCTCTATTGTCTCTCTGTTATAGCTTCTGTTTTCTTAATTTCTCATATCTTTGGCTTGTATTGATTAATCATAGCCATACCAGCTTTTCATTGTTTGCTCCTGTTGAAGACAGGGCTGTTCTTTTTGTTTTGTTGTTTTAATTTCTGAGAGAGGGGATCTAATTGGTCCAGCTCATTTTTATTGTGCAAGGTGGTCTCAGCTGGTAGCTGGCCTATGGTTTACCTGGCTTTTGGCCAGATGCTTGTGTCTGGCTACTGTTGGCCAGGAAGGAAGGTGGGGTGACATAGTACATATTTTGGCCTAGTACATCAGCAAAAATTAATTCTCTAACAACTTTGGAGGCCAGATGTCTGAAATCTGTCAGGTTCTTGAGAAGAATGTATTCCTTGCTTCTTCCAAGTTCTGGTGGCTGCCCTGGCCTCCCTGAGCTTCTGGCCACATCATTTTCAATCTCTGTCTCTGTTGTCACATTGCCTTCTCCTCTTTTATAAGGATACTTGTGATGACATTTAGGATCTACCCACAGGACCCAGGGCTATCTCTTCTCAAGATCCTTAAGTCAATCACCGTTATCCAAATAAGGTCACATTCACAGTTTCCAGGGATTTGATGTAGACATTAGCCTACCACAAATGGTTTAATTGGATTAATAATATATACCAGCTTATTAAAAATGAATAGGTAGGTGTTGGCCGAGCACAAGGGGAAGGGAAGGCTGTGTGTGCAGAATTCCTGCAATGTGCTCTGTGAGAATTATAGTATTTGTATTTAACTGTATGTTTTCCCCTGACCCCAATCCCTTGGTTGGGTGGAGATGCACATACATTCATGTACAACATGCACATGCGCGCGCGCACACACACACACACACACACACCCTTTTGTTTCAGGTACACCTGGGCCTAGGCTGGGATCTTCTGGAGATCCGGAGCCACCTTGCAGCCCACCATTCACAGACCTCTCCAAAGGGTCTCTAGGGGGAAACCTTTTTGAACTTTCGTATGTATCTTGAACCTTTCTTTAGCTACAATCCCTTTCTTTAAACAAAAGCACATTGTGTGTAACTGATGAAGAGCCAAAGCGTGGCGTCCCACTTCTTTTCTTGATGTGCTTGGTCCCTTCTCCAAACAGCACACTTGAAAATTATTACCGTCTCAGGTCCGGAGTTGGCAAACTTTCTCAGTCATAAGCCAGATAGTAAATATTTAAGGATTCCAGTTCCTATGGTCTCCGTTGCAACTATTTAGATTTGCCATTGTAGTCCAAATGTGGCAATAAACAATATGAAAATGACTGGCATGGCTGAGTTCCAATCAAACTTTATTTACAGACACAACTTCAAATTTCACAGAATTTTCACATCGTGACATATTATTCTTCTTTTGACTTTTTCCAACTTTTCAGAGATGTAAAAACTGTTCTTAGCTCACTGGTCATGCACAAAGAGGCAGTGAGCTGGATTTATCCTGCAGCATACAGTTTTCCAACCCCTGTCTTAGAAAACAGTATCTGACCTGTGGAAGTTTACTTAAGATTTAAAGTCCCAGGACCCCAGCATTGGAAAGGACCACAGAGGCTACTAGTTCTTAATTTCCAACATAACATCCAGTTGTCATCCAATGCCTTCTTGAACTCCTGCCGCTGCGGGGAGCCCCACCTCCTGGGCCAGCTCATTCTGTCCCACAGATCGCGCTGATTGCCAGAGTTCTTCCCCATGCAGAGTGGCACCTGTCTCCAGTGAGAACATCTACAGGATACAATTGGAACTGTGAAGCACAATATTAACACATCAGGTTAATTTCATGCTCTACTTGTCTTGGGCTGATATTAAAGAAAATTAAATTTTGTGCTAATCAGCTTTAGCATTCAGCATGCACGACACAAATTTGTGATTTCTGGCAAGGGTGGGTAAATCATATTTATGCTATTTGCGTGGTGTCTCAATAACAGGGAAATACTATTACCAACAATTAAACTCCCAACTTGACAGATGTCACCATGAGCCGACATGGCAGAGTGCAACTGGAGATTCTTAGCAAGTTGCTGGTGTCAGGGGCACAAACCAGGGAGCTGTAGTTAATTTTCAATTTCCCCCTTTCCTTTGGATGGCTGTTTTAGAACGTTTGAACAATGGAAATGATTTTACTCTGTGCTCTGCCTTCTTCCTCTTTCCCTCCTTTTTGGCTTTGAATTGGCTTTGAAAAGCACTTTTTTTTTTTTTAGACACAAGCAAAAAGAAATGTGTTTTTTCTTGGTTGCCAAAGAAAGGGGTCTTTTGAGCACCTGAGAAAGATTCTTGTTAATTGCCTCTGGTTATGGGGCGAGATCACTTGGGAATTTAAGGGGGTGGGAGGTCTTGTATGGAGCTTCGGAGCTGGAGAAAAAAGTGGGTGAGTGAAGCTAGTCTGACTCCAACAGTGTCTTCCCCCTTAGGGGAGAGATGCTTGCTCACACCCACGGCCAGGGCATCTGGCGTTTTAGCTGTGCTTTCTCTGTGATGAGTTCATCACCAGCACATGTGCTGAGTGGACGCCATCTCTTAGGTTTTATTTCCTGCAGAAGATAAGGGCCGCTAAGCACACTGGCTCCAGATGGCCGGCTCTGCACCATCCCCGTACCTCATCTTCACCCACAAGGAAAGCTTCAGGGGAATGAATGAAGGTCCGTTGGATCTTGGATAAACATTTTGTTTAAGAGGCACCGGGGGTGCCCTGAGACAGGCTCTTCAGGGCTACCTTCTAAAAAGGGATGTACTCTCCTTGGTTTCTAGGCTGCAGGGGCAGCCCTGGGCTCTTGTGGGGAGGGGTAGAGGTAAGGCTTTTGTGTCTCCTGTTGGTAGGACGAACAACTCACTGGGACAGAGGAGTTTCCTGGGATGCAGGATTTTCTGTGCTCAGACTTGAACAGTTCCAGGTCAGCCCCTCAGAGCTTAATTCTAGCCTTTCATTCTTCTTACCTATCCATGTGTCCAGTTCTCTCACAGGGGCTGAAGAACCCTCATTTGGAAAGATGGATTTTGGACAGAGAGGACCAACATACCGCACATGCTTATTGATACCTCTGTGCCCTGACCCTGGGGCAGACAGTGCTCAATGATCCTCCCTCCACTCCCTAGTTGGCACCTTCCAAACACTGAATTCCAGGTAAGCACTATCAATCAGTATAAACCGAAGCAAAAGGTAAGACCTATTTACTATCAATCAGTATAATTTGACACAAAAGGTAAGATCTATTTACTATTTTGGATGGGGACATTTCTCCAGAAGTCTATGTGACTCAAGGGACAATTGCAAATGGAGACCAAAGTACAGAAGGTAAGGCTCAGCCAGTGAAGCACGTTGGGCATTAGGCCAAGGGAAGGTTTGGGTACCGCAGAATCCAAGAGCCCCAGAGGTGGGCTAAGGTCAAGTGATTCAAGTGGGCCTAGGACAAAGCCCCATTTCCAGATTGGGTGCTGGCCCAGCACTAGGGGAGAGGTAGGCTGATTTCAAGGTCTTGGTCAGACTGACATCTGTACCACCTGGATTTGAACCTGTGCTCTCCCTTTACCAGATACCCTGGCTGAGCACTTGGCCAAGAAGCAGCCTAACAAACCCCTGTACCTGCTGCTGTCACCTGGTGGGTCCAGCCTCATGACAGTGGTGCTCACATGCACGGGACGCTGGACACGGCCAGGGCAGGAAACCCGCCGTCTCACACTGGTAAGGCCATGTTGGCTGTGAAAAGAATGAAAGAACTTTAACATGGATGCTTGGAGAGCTGGTGTCCTGGGGCCCTGGAGGTTCCCACTTCTCCCCTGCCCACGGCCTTGTCCTTTCGCCCTTTCGCCCCAGGATCCCCAGGTCTTCTTCACCGTCCAGCAACTGCAGGAGGCATGCCTGGCCCAGACACAGCCCCCAGCACTGTTCTATTGGGTCTGATTTTGAATGTCAGCGTTTTCTAGTGTTATGTGATGCGCTGCTCCTAAAGCCCTGGCTGTGATCCTATCCTTTCTCTCCCACTAGGAAGACACATCAAGTGCCCGTGGTAAATGTTAAATATTTGGTATTTGCATGTGGAGGCTGTCTGACATATACCCCTTTATCAGTAGTAGCAAATAATAACATTAATGGACACGTTGTAGTGTTCTAGACATTTAACACGTGTTAACTCATTGAGTCCTCACAGCAACCCTCTGAGGTGTATACTGTTGTTAGCTCCATTTTATAGATGAGGAAGCTGAGGCATGGAGGGATATTATAATTTATATAATTTGCCTAATATTACACTGAATGTGAGTAAGTGTTAAGTAGAGAGCCTCCTGGGGTCCTCACATGGCACACAAAGTGTGGAAAGCAGTAGACGGTGGCCCTTTACACCAGGTCAGAGGGGGCCAGCGGGCCTTGGGCCAAGACTCCTAGGGCAGCCATTTGTGGTAACTGGCACCCAGAGACCAGATGGGCTGGGGACATACTAGTGGACGGGTGGGACAGGTGACGGTTGAGAACAGACGCCTCTTTCTGCCATGCCTTTGAACCCCCAAACAAAATAAGGCAAAACACACAACACAAAGGAGAATAGCTAACAAAACCCCAGACTGAATAAAATTTCATGGAATTGACTAAGACTAGATATCTGCCACTCTGGTAAAACAAACAAACAAAAAACAGAGAAGGTTATATGTCTTGGAACCATTTCATTAACCACCCCCTCCCTTCTGGGTTCCGAGAGGGGAAAATTCAGACAGACTTGTCACCTGCCCAGGCTTCACCCAGAAGTGAGCCCCAGGTGTCTGCTCCCAGACACTGACCTATCCTGCCTTGAGGCCTGGCCTGGATCATGGGTCGGGTGTGGACTGCACACTGGCCACCTTCTTGGGGATCTCCCCACAGCTGAGCTTTCTGCTTTCTCTCTCTTTCAGCCTCTTACAACAATATGTGGAATTATTTAGTCTGGGGAGTGTTAAGGAGTGGCTCAGACTGGTCATGTTTTCTTCCAGATCTGTCATTTACAGCATAAACTTTACACTCTGACCCTTGTAGGACTCGGGCACCTGATGCTCAAAAACCCAGGTCTTGAAATTCAAGAGCCTTAGAGGCTTTTGAAAGCCTGCAATTCTTCTCTGTTCTGCTGTAGTCACCCAACCAGGGGCAACGGGCACCTTCTTGTCCAGTTCGGCTTCTCCAAGGGAGTGACTGGAAATACTGGGGGAAATACATTAGCTGGTATTATCCATATGCTCACTTATTTGCCATTCCCAAGCTCAGTAATGCTTTTAAGTCTCAACTTACTGGTACTTTATCTTTAGTAAATTTCCTAAATAAAAAAGCTAATATACTTCAAGAGCAGAAGCCCAGTGCTGCTACCTTGAGCAACTATGAAGTAGCCAGACTACTTGGAGAAAGGTGACATAGGAATAGGAACAGCGCGGAAATTTTTTAAAAATTTATTTAGTTTATCCTCACCCAAAGATATGCTCATTGATTTTGGAGAGAAGGGAGGGAAGGGAGAAAAAGAGGGAGATAAACATTGACGTGAGAGAGAAACATTGATTGGTTGCCCCTCATATGCACCATGACCAGAGACTGAACCCACAACCCAGGCATGTGCCCTGATTTGGAACCAAATACGCAGCCCTTCAGTTTGTGGGATGACACCCAACCAACCTAGCTACACTGCCCAAGGACAGAGCATGAAGTTTTGGTACACATCCTCTCCCTGGCTGCAGGGCCCAGCTCTTGAGCTCCAAACTCCCGGGTGTAAAACAGCTTTCATCTTGTGCATCAACTCTGATCAACACTAAGAGTGCAGCTGGGTTAAGAAGGATCCTGAGGCTGGGTCTGTGCTCAGCAGGAAACAAAGTGATTGGTTGGTAAGGTCTGATGTAGGCGTGAGAATGGAGGAAAAGACAACACTCCTGCCCGATTCTTGTAGAACTTTTTCAAACTCATTCTCTCAGGAAAATGTAGTGAGGATCCCCCAAATGGTAAAGGAAAAGCCTGGTTTCCCTTTTATGTCAAAGCCTTAGGTCACAGGAGCGCCTGAGCCATCAGCACCAAAAGCAGTGAAGCATGACAGGGAAGGGCTGGCTCTGGGACATGTGTCTACAAACAGCCAGAGTTCTTTTCTCTGTTTATTTCATTTTGTTTTTTAACTGTTTGGATTTGCCTTTCTTCCATCATCATCATTACCATCATTTCCATAGAAGGTGTGACCCTTTGGGCCGAGTGGGCAAGTGGCTCTTCAGACTATAAACCAACAGGGGGCAGCAGAGAGCAGAGAAGAGCCAGTTTGGCTGGGGCAGCTCGTGACCCAGGAAAACTCTTCTGATCTTCTACTCCCCTGGAAAGTGAATCCTTGTGAACTCCCACTGTTGAGACACTTGTCTATGCAAGTGGTGTGGTCCAAGAGCACAGGAAGAAAGGCTAGAAGGAGGGAGGCTTTCTTTGGGGTTCAGGTGGAGAAAAGCCTTTGTTGGAAATAGGAAAGAATAGAATAGGAACGACAGTTAAAATTTTAATCCAGACCCTACCCAGTGCCAGGCCCCCTGCGAATGCTCCTTTTTCCCATTCTCTCAACGACTACTCAGGGGAAGTGGGTCCCTGCTTTACAGATGAGAAAACAAGGACCCAGAGTGGTTAAGTGACTTGCCCAGGATTAGATGACTGGGGCCGGGGGTGCAGAGCTGAAATTTGGACTCCTGTCTGCCCGGGCCTCTGTGTGTTGGTGCCCTTCCAGGAAGCGGGCAGAGAGGGGGACAGACTTCCTGGTCAGGATTACGGCCCTTGGTGTCAGACACACTCGGGATCAAAATCTAGTTCTTTCACTCCCTGGCAAGTGAACTTCCTGTTTTCCAGTCCTGTTTTATCTATGAAATGGAGGTAATAGCTGTTTCATGGGACTGTAGAGAGAATCAAGCGATGCCAAACGTAAACAAAGTCCCAGGGCCCTAGCCAGCCCTTAGTAAATGGAAGCCATTGTGGTGCCAAGTCTTAAGTCTTTACCTCACTGGTGCCTCTAAGTGTCCATGTGCCCAGGTCCCCATCTATGTGCCAGGACTCCCAAGATGTGGGATGTCATTGGCACCCTGGCTTTCCTGGCACCACCTCGTGGGATGCACGTGGGGATTGTGGTGTGATGCCTGGTCAGGAGGCTGCCCCTCACACCTCCACTTCCAGGAGGCCGGGAGGGAGGCAGCATGGGCTTAGAGGCTGGGCAGACCTAGCATCCCACCCTGGGCCAGTGTCTAACCTCGGTCTCCTGTAAATGCTGGTTGGATGTCGTGTGAGCCTCAGTCCCCTGATTTCTACAGTGGGAGAGCTGAGTAGTATCTATCAGTGGTGGTGCACACTAAGTGAGTGAGCTGATACACCGTAGTGATCAGGAGCCCACCCAGATTCTAGAAACAGACTGCCTGGGGTTCTAATCCCCATCCTGCCACTTTCTAGCCTTGTGGTTTTGAACAAATTATGTCACTTCTTGGTTTGATTTCCTCTAATGAAAAGTAAGGATAATAATATCCATCTCATCACGTTGTCAAATATGTTTCATATTTAAAATACTCAAAATGTTTGACAACAGGTACATACTCATTAAATACTAGCCCCCTTTTTTAAATTTAATCTTTATTGTATTTTTTCCATTACCCTTTAGTCCCCTTATAACCTCCTCAGCAATCACCACACTGTTGTCCGTGACCGTGAGTCCCTTTTCCTTTTTGCTCAATCCCTCCACCTCCTGACCCCATGCCCCCACCAGCTGCCATCCTGCTCCCCATCTACGAGTCTGTCCCCATTTTCCTTGTTAGCTCCTCTTTTGAGATGATGAGAGCACCAGCTCCAGTGCCTGGCGTATAAAAATGAATTCCCTTTCATTCTTCAGGGGGCTATGGTGCCGAGTTTCCACCATTAGGAAATTTTGATCTAGAGTCTGACGGTAATATGGCAATACCCTAATTGGGGATAATTATACTCTGCATGTTATTCAATTCAGTTTCACACTATTTGGCTGCTCTGTACCAGGTGCCACTCTCACCAGAGATGTGAACTTGAATGAGATGTGATCCCTGCCTTAGGAGCACAGTGTAGTAAGGATTCAATTATTTGTAAACCTGTTCGCTTACCCTTTAGTGTAGAGCCTATCACAAGCCTGAGATAATTAATCTGTGGAGGCACAAAGGAAGAGGCAGAGAAGTGTTCCTCTGAGGCGGTACTTGAACTGAGCCTCGAAGTCTGGCCCAAAGGCGGTTGAGCCTGGACACGGGAATGCCAAACAGTTGGGGTGGAAACAACATGCCAAACGACATCAAAATTAGAAAGTATGTTACCGATATAACCTTAACAAATAACTTCTTAAGGAAGGTCTTCAGACAACTAAAAAAAGAATTAGCACGAGTCATTCGGCAAAGAGGAAGGCAAGCGCACATGAAAGAGCGGTGAGCGGTGAAACCCGCCAGGTACAGCTATGGTCTAACGCAGCACCTGAGAGAGCAGGCTCGTGGAGGAGACAGGCCTGGATTCAAACCCTGGCTCCTGCCCTGCTGCGGTTGGGGATGTTTGGTCCTTGTGACGGTTACAGTTTCAGACAGCGGCTGGCTCCTTGTCTCTTCTTCTGCAACCAAGAACATGTGTGCCACCCAGAAACAGAGGAATGAGAAGCAAAGCATAATCTTATTAATGTTTGTGCAAGTGCTTGGCACAGACAGGGCCTTCTGGCAAAAGCTGAATTGTAGTCTGGCTTGGATTTAGAAGTGGGGTTTTTCCACTTTCCTCTCCAGTTTAGATATAAATCCTGAGAATGGCAACCTCAAAAGCTCAGTTATGCTGGAGGGTAGAGATCTATCTGTTGGTCCATCCATCCATCCATCAAGGTAGCTGCAGAATGGACTATATTCTAATTGTTTTTCAAGTGCAGAGAAGATAGAGAAAAAGCAAGCTATGGTCAGATTTTCCTGATGACAGGAAGCCCCAGTTAGAGGTGAGAACCAGAAGCGAGCGCTCTATAAATAGCTATTAACCTTTAAAGAAAAGGAACTTTATCAAGAAATTTCCCACTGGATCTTCTGGTCTCTGCCCCATCGAGTCACCAACCCTCACTCCCTTTGGCAGTGCTGCGGCTGATGCAGGTGTGGGCAGAGCTCAGATTCATGGAGGGGGAGGGCCAAGAGTCCCCTTGCTTTGTGTAGCTGGGCGCGGGGCAGGCCAGGCTGTCCTTGTCAGGAGGGCGCCGTCCCACTGCCTTTGAGAGGCCGCTCACCTGAGACCCCTGCGTTCCCCTGGCACCAGGTGGGCAGTCCTGTCGCGCTCTGAGCATTTCCCACCGCTGGGTCTCTCTTTCTTAGGAAAATTTCAGGTAATGGTACATTATCCAAAAAATTTCATTCATATTGTATTTTTTTATTTCAAATCATGCCCAATGATATTGTCTACTACAGTGAACCAAATTAATATAATATGAGCGTTTCAAATTTGAACATGAACTGTTTTCCATTATTAAGATCCCACTGAGAAGTTAAATTTGAAGATGAAGTTCTCTTTGCATGTAGAATCCCAAAGGAAAAATGCCCACAATTTCTTCCTCTATGATTTCTTTTTCTGCCTATTCTCAGATACTTGGATACCATCTGGGTTTCTTTTTTTTTCTTTTTGCCACTTTAGCCTCTATTATCTTTTACTGAAATGATTGAACAACACTTTAGCACTTCCAAAGTAAAATTCGCCAAACTTCAAATCTCTTACATGTTCCAATTTTCTTTTCCAGTCCCAGGACAGGGTAATACCTCTAAACTGGAGAATAGTCTGTCTTGGCAGAGCACTTACCAACCAGTCTCAGGTACGCCTACTAATTATGTTACCTTCTGCCATGTATCCTTTTAATAAACCATCAAATTCATGAGGATATACAGTTTTCCATATCATGTTTTTCTAACATTCCAGAGAACTGGACCCAAATGTCTACATATAATTAAGAATATAGCTGCAAATAATTCTATGTAAAATGCTAGCAAATCAAACCCAGAAAAGTAGTAAAAGTACAACATTCCATGACAGAGGAAAGGCAGTATGGCTCAACACTGGGAAATCTGTTAATGAATTCATTTTACTAATAGGTTAAAGGAGAAAACCCATATGATTTTCTTTATGATTATTGAAGCACATTTCAGAAAATTCGACATCTTTCCCTCATTAAAACTTTTGGTAAGTTCTGAAGAGGAGGAAAGTCTTACAGCCAAAAGAGTATAAGAAGTAAGCGGCAGCCCTGGCTGGTATGGCTCAGTTGGTTGGAGCATCATTCCTTACATCAAAAGGTTGCAGTTTTGATCCCCGGTCAGGCCACATACCTAGGTTACAAGTACGATCCCCAGTCGGGATGTGTATGGGAGGCAACCAGTCAGTGTTTTTCTTTCACATCAATATTTCTCTCTCTCTTTCCCTCCCTTTCTCTCTAAAATCAATAAACATATTTAAACAATTAAAAAAAGGAAGTGAACAGCAAACATCACATTTGATGGTACAATAATAGAGGCCTCTCTAGTAAAGACAAAGGCAATACAAGGATCCTGCTATCCCTGGGATTAGTCAAGATGGTACTGAAGTCCTAGCCAAACCAGTGGGATGAGAAAGAAGCGAGAGGTGCACATATTGGAGGAAAAGAGAGAGAATTATTTGAGATGACAAGATCATGCTGCAGAACTATATAAGAAGATCAACTATTAAGAATAGTTAGTTGAGGTACTGGAAACAAGAGAAACATACAAAACTCATGTAGCCTTTATATCTTAATATCTAGTTAGGCAACACAATGGGAAACATTCTTATTTATAACAATTTCTATAAAATAGGAATAATTATATGAATAAAATCATAAACCTTATGTATGCCAGAGAAGAACTGGTAAATGGCAAAAACATACCATATATTAATGCACGGGAAGGCTCATTATTGTAAAGATAGTAGTTCTTCTCGAATTAGTACATACGTTTAGTATAAAAAACCCAAAGGGATAGTTTTGGTGAAATCAGATTATTTTATTCTAGAATTAATCAGGAGCAACAAATATAAAAGAACAGCTGAGAAACGCTGAGGAGAAAAAGAGCACAATGTGGGGACACTTGTGTTACCGAGCACTGACACAACTGTAAAGCTCCAGCGACTCACACAGGATGATACCGGTGCAGGCGGGGCTGGACCAGTGCAGCAGAATAGAAAAACACACAGGAATGAGGCAAAAAATAAAATTATCCTTTTATCCATAAGTGACTATAACAGCTAACTTAAATATGATTGTGACAATGAACTACCCACTTAAAGAAAATAAAAAAAGAACCAGAAGGAATATTGGAGAGTGTTTTTTATAAGTCTAGTATATAAGAAACTTTTCTTAGCAAATAACGAAGTCTCCAATATGATACAAAAGACCGAGAGGTTTGACTAGACAAAAATTTTGGATGTCTGTACAACAAAGAATACCATGAACAAAGATAAAGGATGAGTGGCAGACCATAACAGAAATATTTGCAACTTGCATAACAGAGAGGGTTTCAATCCAGGATATAAAAGATTTCAACCAATCAATGAGAAAAGTGCTAACAACCTGAGAGAAAATGGTCTCACTGTATTGGATTAGTTATGGAAGTGCTTGCTGATCTAATAGGAAAATCCCAAATCTCATGGGAAACCCAGAGCGATTATTCATGCTGATCCGGCAGCTAGCTCTCCTCCAGGCAGCAAGGAGGGGGCCCAGGCAGTTTCACACATACCTTCCAAGGTCAGCATGCTCCACTGGTGATAAGATGTGCTCCTTGCTCTAAACGGTGCTTTTATTTCAGTAGGGGGAGACAGAATAAGGTAAAAACAAGTAAATAAATTTAAAAAGCAAGATAATTTTAGAGAGTGGTAAGTGTGCAAGGCAGGGAACATGAAGGTGATCAGCTATGGGCCTCTCTGAGGAGGTGGCGTTGAGCTGCGACCTCAGTCGTGACTAGGAGCTGCCCATGTCAGAGCCTGAGGGAAGAGCCCTTCCGGCAGAGGAGCAGCAAGAGGAAGGCTCTGAGGTGGGAGTGAACTCGGCTCACTTGAGTTGCACAGAGAAAGGTGATGTGGAGAAGTGAGTGAGGAGGAAGTAAGAGTATCTCAAATGGAGGGATGTCCGAGTGACGTAGGGCTGTACAAAGTGGAGGGGTTTAGTTTTCAACCTGTGTGCGATGAGAAACCAAGATGTCACAGTGTGATCATGTGACCATGTCTATGCAATGATACTGCTTGTTAAACTTTATAGAAAAAAAGAAAAAATGAGCCAACGAAGACAGATTCTGAAAATGTTCTCTGAAGGCCTTTTTGAACCAATCTGTTTGTTCTATACCTCCCCTGCAGGCTGAGCTTCGCTGACTAAAGTTGTTTAACAAGATTTCAGTGGAGTGGAGTGTATAAATGTTATGCAGAGTGAATTACAGGTCTGTAGACATTAATTTCATCGCCCTACACTCTATTAGCAAAGTTCACTTTATGGAACCGCCAAAAATGATTTATCCTATGCTAAATTAAGAAATGTTTCAAATCCTGTGAACTACAAGTGGCTGTTGAAATTGTTCATAGACATTTATTTTGGTGACTAGGAAGTCTAGTTGGGATTTTGATTTGTCAATTAAAATGCAAACCAGACCTTTCAATGCAGCACCTGACACAGTTCCTGGCCCACAGCCCACGCTCTCGGTGCCAATGAAGGAAAGAAAATGTCAGCTGTTGGGGAGTTTTCCCGCCCAGGTATGATTCAGATGTGCTCCAGGAGGTAGTGGGGCTGAATCCCCAACACCGACAGCCATGCTCCGCCCATGTCTCTGAATGACTGTGTGGGTGAATGATGAGATTTTTCTGGACTTTAATCAGTTTCACACAGTGCACTCTCCATTTACAAGGGACCCTTGGTTTAACAACGTTTCTTTAGAAAAATGGAAGCCCCTGGGCCGGACCAAAGATAAGCCTGTTGACCTGGCACGCAGGTGGCTGACTGATCTGGTGCCGCCCGCACACCCAACCTCACCTGTGGCCTCTAGCTGTTCGCTCTCCACTCCCAGCGCTGTGGCCACTGGTGGCTTCTCATAGGCCTTTTACTCAAGGCTTTTGCAAGTGCTGTTTCTGCTCGTGGAAAGGCCTCACCTTATTCCACCTTTGCCTCGTGGGTGGGCCTCTTTAACTCCTACTTACCCTTCAGGCCTCAGCTCAGATGTAGCTGCTTCTAGAAAGTTCCTCTGAATTTTTCTTCTTCTCCCATAGACCACTTCAGTTTCCTTTGCATGCATTCTTGTGTACTGTTTTTCACAGTGGTAATCAAAGTTGATAATACTATTTTGTAATTATTTTAAGACAGCATTTTGTTGTAGTTAAGAGCAAGGACAAATCCCTTCCAGGCTCAAGTATCAGTTTGGCTATCTACAAGCTGTATGAACCCGGGCAAGGCATTTTGTCTTTCCCTATCTGCCTCCTTATCTGTTAGAAAGAGGATGATAACAGTACCCACTGCTGGGGGAATCATGAGAATTAAACAAGCCCTTATGCGTAAATGCCACTTAAATTTAGACATTATCATCATTTGATGAATGTATGTCTCCTCCACTAGACTATAAGCTCCATAGGATAGGGACAGAGTCTACATTTCACTAGCCATTGTGTCCCCCTGCTTCATGGTGTCTGGTCTCTGGTAGGCTTTCAATAAATTCCTGTGGCAGGAATGAATGAAAAAACACAGAGCTGGTCTCCGACGAGCAGGTGCGAGCCTGGGGGAGGAGGCCTGCTGCGAAGGACACAGGAGGGCCCGCTTGACTAAGATGCCTCCGCCCTCCGCTGCACGAATGCCTGTCATTGCTAACATCACTAAGCCCAGAGGCTGGTGGAAAAAGAATCACTTCCCATGTCAACAGCGCAACTACTGTGGGACAAACTCCGAACACCATCCGGTCCCGGCCTGGCAGGTCCTCATAGCCTAGTAATTTTTTCAAACACATACAAATGGAGCTAATAAAATGTGTTAAAAATAGAACAGTGGTTTTCAAATGTTAGCATGCACCAGACTGAGCTGCAGAATTTGTTAAAACATAGCTTGCCGGGCCCGCCCCCAATGTTCCTGTTTCAGTAGGTGGCATTTCTAACAAGTCCTAGGGGCAGCTGCCCCTGCTGATCTCAGGGGTACGTTTTGAGAACCATTGGAATGGAGGCATGTTGTCTGCATCATGGGGGAGGAAGCGTGATTGAATTTGACTTTGGGGTAATGGTCACAGAGGCAGTGACATTGAACTGGGCCTTGGAGGACAGCAGGGTTTTGCAGGATGAGGAAGAGGATTCTATGCCCTAGCAAAGGTGTGGAGAGTAAGAGTACACATTTGGCAAACGATACTGTGTGGACAGGGCTGGAGGCTTCTGCTCATTCATCCCTTGTGCTTGACTAGCATGGGGAGACGCAGCCTGGGGAGAAGGTGAACCCAGGAGAGGGCAGGGCAGGCCGGAGGAGCTTAAGCTCTCCGGCTTTGGAGTTGGGCAGACCCAGGCCTGAGTCTTGGCCCCCCGCCCCCTACTCATGACCTGCAGGACTTTCAGCAAGTAATTGACTTTTCTCAGCCTCAGTTTCCTCATGGGACTACTGGTAATGGTAACTGCTTCACAGTCATTGTGGACGAAGCGAGCGGATGGATATGGAGTGCTCGGCTTCGGGTTTGGCCCATAGTGGATCCCGGCCATGGGAGCTATCAGCAGGTCAGTCCAGTGCAGCCCACACTGCAGTTTTTTGTGCATTGGTCTCTCCCACTGGGCTCGTCCTTCTGGACATAGTCTGTAATACTTCATCTTGGTCCTCCCTCTCCCAGCAAAGCCTGAGCCTAGATGGAGCTCAGATGCTCAGGAAATGTGACTTGAGCGGGGATCTTTGCTTCCATGCAGTGCTCCGGTGGTCCAGTGAGAAAGGACTCCCCGTGGCTTGAAGCTGAACTTGTACCTCCAGCCCTTGGCTGAACCATCTGCCTGAGGTCGTGTTGGAGCATAGACAGAGGCCACCTCCAGCTTATCTGTCTCTCCCATCCTGTTCCTCTTCCAAGTGTCTTCTGGCCCCCAGACTCTCCAGACCAATGGGCCATGACCTGAGTGCTTATGACCTAAGATCCCAAGAGAACAGGTGTCACAATAAGCCCTGTCCTTGGAGTCAGAGGTTTGAGCCCTAGGCTCTTCCCCCTTCACTCCCTGTGAACTTAGTTGGGTGGCCTTGGGAAGGTTGCTTCTCTGGGCTTCTGGCCTCATATCTTAGGTGAAGATGATAATGTCACCTCTTTGAATGCAGAGGGCTAGGTCACCTGTTCACTACAGGTGAGAGGGCCAGCCCTGGGGAAGGGGCCTTAGAAAGAAGGAGAACTATTTCTCCATCTTCCTCCCCGCCTCCCTCTTTTCCTCCTTCTCTCCTGCTGCCATTAGTTCTGTACCAGCTACTGTGCTGGGTGCAGAGCACAGAGGTGCACACGACAGACAGGGTTCTACATTCATGGGGCTTAAATGGGGTGGGGTTAGAGGTCGGTAAAGCTGAACCAGGTGAGAAATCAGGTCGATATTCAAGGAGATCATTATATTAGGACTTAACAAGAGAAAAACTCTGGTCTCTTCTGTAGCAACTCTAAGAAAATAGTCTGTGAGTCATGGGATTAAAGGTGACCACAGCCCAGACACATTGCAGCCCAAGACCGTAGTGTTTCTCCCTAGGAGTGAGTGAGGACTCCCTTCTCATTCCTTCATTCCACAACTATTCCCCGAATGCCTGCTGAGTCCTGGGCACAGTCCTGGGCCCTGGGACATTCAGGGAGCAGCCGCAAACAAAGCAAGGCCCTGCCCTCCTGAGGTTTACACTTAGTGCCAGAAGACAGCAAATGAACAGATGCTGATGTCACTCATCCCTTGGGGATAAGAGCTATGAAGAAAATGGAAGCAGGTGTGGGGATAAAAGCCAAATCTTCCTTTCCTCCTGTCTCTCGTGTGTGGGGGGAGTGCCTACCCTTGTGAAACACTCCCCGGGGAAGAGAGGGCGGTTCAATGTTGGTGATTTGGAGATAAAGAGCAGGGGACGTTCTGCAGCCCACTCTGCTCCTTTGGCCTTAGCAGGTAGGCGCCTCTGCCGCCTGGTCCAGCAGAGCCTGGCCAGGGGGGTCCATCTGCCTGGTTTGCAGGTAGATTCCCAGAAGCTCACTTGCCCACAGGTATAAGCCTCATCTTGTAATGAGGGGCATCTGTACTTTTGGAAATAAAGCTGACATTTTGTTCTTCCATCTGCCGTGTCTTTTTTCCTTATTTCACTATTGGATCAGAACTTGTGTGGGCCAGAAAGGTGCTATTTCATGGTTTCCCAGAAAAGAGGGTTAGAAGGTGCTGTTTTATTTAAGGGGGACAAAGAAGACCTCTCTGAAGAAGTGACATTTTAGTAGAATGATCTGAATGAAGTGAGAAAGCCATGTGGGAGGAGAGCATTCCAGGGAGAGGGCACTGCCTGTGCAAAGGCCCTGAGGCAGGAATTTGGGGCGTAGAAGAGACCTTTCTTAAGGATTCCTGGCTTTCTGCCTTAGGTGTTTGTCGGGATTGGATAAAACTAGCAGCTAAAGGGCCTAGTGTAACTCAGATAATGAATACACACTTCAGTCTAGAAGCCCACAGGCTATTGTTCTGAGCAACTGTCACATGTCTTCAATCCCTGCTTAGTGCTTGGACTCCTCCTGAGAGCCAAGAGCTGGAAAGATGTGCCAGAGGCCAGCAGGAAGATGCATGAAGTCTCTTGGGAGACTCACAAGACAGAAGAGGTGACCCTCAAGCTGAAAGCCTTGAACCTAGCTGGGTGATTGATTACCAGGAGACCGCCCTGATTTTGTTCTTTAATTACGGCATTTATTTGATGCATCATATTGGGCCTGGAACCCTTAATACGAGCCTGTGCTGTTCATTGTTACAATGTCCTAATTAAGTTTTGATTTATATGCTAATTTTATTCCAAGTGTGTTCAAAAGGGGGAAAGTTATTAGACTTTGTTTTGAGATTACATTTTAATCCTGGGGTCTGCCGGGCCAGCACTATGTTTATTTTGTCAGCTTTTGTTTCCAGAATGTTGGTGGCAATTGTGATTATTTCCTTGGAGGGGAAAGATGATGAAGTGGGAAGGAGCTGCCTGGAGTCGGTGGGGCTCCTGCTAATTAGGATTATGTAACCTCTTGCCTTTGCCCTGCCAGCTTTGCAAGGAGGCTTGCGTTGACTGCCCAGCTGGTTAGGAGGGACCACTGGGGTGTGCCTTGGGGATGTCATGGGATGGTAAGCATTTGCAAGGAAGACAATCACATGAGGGAGTGGCTGGATTTTGGAATGCTAGTAAATGTTGGCCTTTACCATGTGAGTGTCTGAAATGTGTAAGGATTGGGCAGAAACTCCAGCCAGGGGAGCAGCTGGTCTTTGCTCAAGAGAATGTGTGTGTGTGTGAGTGTGTGTATATGTTTACAGGATCATTTATCCTAAGTAGATCTCATTTGAATTTTTTTGTTCAAGGACTAAAAAGTCTTGCCATGAACCAATTTATCTCTAGACCTTAGAACGTTCATGCAGCTTCATACACACTCTGAAATAATGTTACTGAGACAAAAAGGAATTTCAGGTCACTCAGAGCAGAGTACAGGCCCTCTGCCCATGGCACTGAGTGCGGAGCAACCTCAGGTAAACACCCCTCCCAGTTCAATGTGCCCCTGTGGCTCTCTCACAAGGCACCATCCTGGACCAAGGGCAACTAGGGTTTGGATCAGGGGAAAGAAGAGACTACTAGGTAAATGGTTTCCTCAGACCACACAGCCAAGCTCAAGAAATTAATAATGGATGTATCTGCACGTGTATATTTTTCTGAGGAAGCGTTCGCGGTTTTCACTGGATTTTCAGAAGGAGTGGCACCCCAAAATGTTAAGCATTATAAGATTGGGAAGCATTAGGCTTAGATCTGGAATTTAATTTCTTAAAGCCCGAAGCCTGCTCCGCACTCAGTGCCATGGGCAGAGGGCCTGTACTCTGCTCTGAGTGACCTGAAATTCCTTTTTGTCTCAGTAACAGAAGAAAGAGTTGCTTATGAAATAGATGAGGACCTCTGAGTCAACACACAGTCAGAGATACCTGCTTTTCAAAACCTTCTGTAGCCTGGAGATTGTGTTTCCCATGCCACTTCAGTAAATGGTCTTCCATTGGGTCTTCCATTTTTCTGATTGGATTTTACGGGTTTTTACCCCCTTTCTGCACCCCCCACCTCGATCCTCCCGTCATCAGTGAATGTAAGAAATGTTTAACAGCAGCATATTCATCTCATATTTTCCTCTGGGTCTGGGGCTCATAGACACTTTTAGTTTATTCTAAAATATTTAACTTAGGGATTCTGATTCCAAAAATAATTTTAGCAGCTAACACTGATCAAACACTTATGTACTAAGCATTTTATCAGCCTTACCTCATCTACTCCCCCAACTCCTCTAGGGTAGGTTCTATTATTATCCCCATATACAAATGGAGAGAATGAGGCTCAGAGAAGTTAAGGGCTGTCTTGGAGTTCTGTACCAGCGGTGCGTGGTTAGCTGGTACCAAATCGGGGCCTGCCAGGCTCTAAGAGCACTATGCTAACTGCCTCCTGATGGGCCGTATTACTTCTTAAGTGTCTTTTCACAATATTCTCCAGAGATCATTCATCCGTCTGGGTATGAGTGATGGAGTACGGGATTATATCTTTCAAGGGGCTACCAAGGACTGGTTATGGGAAAGCAGAGTTGCCCCTCTGACCTCAGCAGGGAGGTGTCCCCCAGTTGGACAAAATGCCCTCATTTCTCTGGATGCCTTGGCTCTGCACCCCTGTTCAGACTGTGTAATCAACACCTCCCATCTGACCTGGTTTAATTATTATGTGGCTTCAGGAATGTTCTAACACTGACTTATGATGCCTGTATCTTAGCACCTCTGCTATTCCTTGCTGCTTGCCTGTATTTTTATCTTTACACCTCGGGTTCTGTCAGCTTTCCACAGAGTGAAAATGCCCCCGTTCACTTGGTGCTGCTCCAGAGGACGAATATTAACCATTTCTCTCAGACACTGACCTTGGGTTGGAGGAGGTGTCTGCTTTGTTAAGGCTCCCAGGTGACCCTTAAGAGTTTTCTTTGGAAAATGTATTCTTTTAAAATGGGTAACATAGACTTTTGAAAAAATCACTCATCATCTTTCCACCCCAACATAAGGAATTTATTTTTCCTATTCCTTGTCTTTGTCTGCATGTACATACATTGTATTTAGTCATGGTCATGGCATGTATCCTTTTTAGGTTTATACTTAACGTAGTGAGTAGGAATTTCACAAGCTATTCAAGTGTGCAAAGATGATCATTTTCTTTTTCTATAACTTAGACTCTATTTTGAGCTACATTTTCACTGGATGGCTCAAACAAAAAACAAACAAAATCTCATGTAATTTAATCAATTCTGTAACAACTTAATCATTCAAAGGTTTTCCCAGATTCTTTTGGGTAAATTAAATTAATTTAGGATGTTTTACCTCCTTCTGTCCCCCCGGGATTGTGATTAATTCCCAGGGGTTTTACATGG
This sequence comes from Pteronotus mesoamericanus, assembly GCF_021234165.1. Taxonomy (NCBI): domain Eukaryota; kingdom Metazoa; phylum Chordata; class Mammalia; order Chiroptera; family Mormoopidae; genus Pteronotus; species Pteronotus mesoamericanus. The sequence continues at coordinate 41,347,851 of NW_026555277.1, read as the reverse complement.
TATCAGGATCTTAGTTGGGGGTGAGAGAGGCTTCTGATCCTGTTTAGTCAAAGTCCAGTTAGGAAAACAGAAACCAAACATAACATAATTCAGGAAATTGGATACATCCATTATGGAAGGCCCAAGAAGCCGCACAGGGGGCAGTGAGTAGGTACGCAGAAGCTGTTATCACCATGAGGGTTGGAGGGACACACTGAGAAGGTGGAGCTACAGAGCCAAGATGCCAGGACCCTCTGGCTAGAACCATGGCAGAGGCTGCCTGGCTGGAGCTATAGGGCTGCAAAAAAGGGGCCGTTTGGCCTGAGCTAGGATCAAAGGGGACAGCCACCAGAGGAGCCAGGGCTTCACCAGGGGTAGACAGACAGAGAGAGGGAGAAATACCCTGGCTTTTCTCCTGTTCCTGCATGGCAGCCTTCCCCCAATGCCTTTCATAGGCCATACCCGTTGGCAAAGGAGCCTGGGAGATGTAGTTCCCTGTGATAAAGAACAGAAACGGGGTACTCTGAGGGTGGGGAACGGATCTGAGAATAAACAAATGACCGAGCCTGCCATCATCTGGCCTATGTCGGCTTCTGCTAAGGAAGAACCAGGCCCTCGCTGATCTGTGGTGGCTGGCCCACTCATGCTGGCCTCAGCCAAGATACCCCTGGGGCCAGCTGGGGCGCTGGCGTTGCTCTATAGATTCTCTCTTGTCCCTCCCTGAGACCCCTTCAGATCCATTGGACCCTCCCTCAAGCCTTCTAGAGCCCTCTTGGGGGTTGTGGCAAACTTTGGATAATTCCTCGTGCTGGGGAACGGGAGGGGACTCAGGGGCCACCTCAGGCTTGCTCTGTCTAGCGCTGCTGGCCTGCCACCATTCCTGTTCCACTGTGCGAAACCATGCTGGGCTGTGGGCGGTGGGGAAGACCTCCCTGAGCTTCCCTAAGGAAGTGAGGTGTGGGCTTTCTTGCTACTCAGCTTCCCCCAACCCTGTTTTTAAAAATTACTTTTGTTCCTTTCAGTGCTTGGCCTTGGAGGTGGGAGGGGAGGGGAGGGATGGTGTGGGCATAGGGTTTCCTTCTCAGAGTGCCCACAAATACCTACCACTCTTGCTTCATTTCCAAGCCTCCAAGGAATTGTAAGGGGGAAAAAAAAAAACTTCAGCTAACACTTCAAAATTTACCTGACCTCATTGATATGGATACATATTGAAAGAACCTTCACTTACTTAGCCATTCCCTTATTGAGCATTTGGATGGTTCTCAGTGTTTTACAACCAATCGGATGGTTGGTGAATTTAAGACGGTAGCAGAAGATGCCCACCTGATCCTGTGTCTTGATCCCCTGCCGACTTGCTATGCACCTTAGAGACAGCAGAGATGGGCTCAGTCTTGGCAGAACCGTGGGACTTCTGCTCCTTGGCTCCCATTTTGTGTTAACTCTCCCTGCCTCCCTGTCAGCTTTCACCCTAGATTTGGGCTAGAGCTGTGGCACCTTCTTGTCAACACTGGTCCTTGTCTGACACTATCTCCTGGGTTCTGTCCTCTGGCCGTATCGCTCCTGGCCGTCCCTGGTTTCTTCCTCAGAGGGGGAAGGACAGGGGAAGTGGGCTTTTGTCCCCAAGGCCCGTGTTGCAGCCCCAAGCGACAAGTGATATCGCCAAAGTTTATTTTTTAAAAAAGCATGTTGAACTTTAAAGTAATTTGAAAAGGAATATTTAATCAGTTTAGGAAACATGGAAAAACAGAGAAAGCAAATGGAAAAAATTAAAGTTGCCCCAAATTCTACCACTTAAAAGATAACCACTTCAAATTCCATAAGGGAAAGGACTTGGTTGATCTTGTTCATTTCTGTAACTCCAAGGCCTAGGCACATGCTAAGTGCTCAGTAAATATTGCTAAGTTAAGCGATAACCTTTTACTTAATTTTTTCCATCCATATTAAACAAATGGAAGCATATACTACCTCCCGTTTTGTAACCTACTTTTTTGGTGCAGCAATATGGCATTAACATTTTTCCGAATCCATAAAAGTTCTACATTATTTTAATAGTAGGATAGTATTCAGTCGTAAAAGTGGACCATAATTACTTTAAGTAGTTCATTAATGTTATATAGTTAGGTTCTTGTTCTTATTTTTTTCACTCTTCCAAACAACTGTATAGCCTTGCAAATGTACGGGTGCCTGACTGGCTAACCCAAGGGCATTTACACCTGTTTTTAAGGCTTTTGATGCATTTTCCCTTCTAGGTATGCACATTTCCTCCACAGTAAATGACACTGGACTGTCCATGTCACGAAGCAAGGCTTCTGTCCATTTATTTACTGTTCCACAGTGACTCCTGCCTGGAGAAAGGCACAGCACAGAGTGGGCTCTTAATCAACACGTGTTGGATTTGTTTCCCTATGTCCTCACCAAAGCATTTACTATTACTTTCTAAAGGTTTTTTATTTTTCCTTCTGGGGACAAGCATAAAGTTCTCACATTTAAAAACCATAAACTCATCCTACCTTCTCTCCCTCAATGCTTAGTAAGCCTGTTAGAGTTGGACCTAAGTATTTAAAAATTATTCTCAAAATTAACGCTAATCAGAGATAAGGTCCTACAGAGCTGGAATCTCTGGATTCAGTGGTCTCCAAAGCTTAGGGTGCTTTTTCTTGAACCAGCTTACAAGTCCCATAGAGGCAAGCACCCCATCCCCAGGGGAGATTCCTGCAGGTAGAGGAAGGCAATTCAGGGTGGCAGCATTTACATTGATGTATTTCTCCATGAAGGATACATCCCTCCTTCCTTCCTTCTTCTTTTTTTTCTTTCCACAAAGCTAACCCACTGATCCAAAAAAAAGAGAGGTTTAAAAAAAAAAATTTTTTTTTTCCTTTGAGGATTTGAGGTATGTAGGCTTCCATCAGGCAACCCCTGCGGAGGGGGGAGAAGACAAAAGCGTAGAGTGGTGGCATCACCAGACTTCAAAGGGGTCTCAAAGAAGAACTAGTGCGAGGGGTGGGCCCTGGGGGCTCAGGAGGTACAGTGCAGTGTGTATCCACACATGCATGTGCATGCACACACATGTGCGTGCATGCATGTGTGTGCATGTGCGCGCATGAGCATGTGGATGTGAGCACCCGTCAGGAGGCAGCCAGGAACCCACCCTACAGAATCAAAATGGGGCTTTCTTCTGTGTGTCCTCGCTCAGCCTGCTGGGCTTGGAACAGTGAGACGGGTGGACACACTGTGAGATGAAAGGAATTTGCATTGATTTCCACTCCACTTTCATCCGATGCCACAAGGACAAGGGAAAAAAAAACCTAATGGGGCCCCCTTTCAACAGAGAAACAAGACTCTGGAAATGCAAATACTCTGAATGTACTATGCAAAGTAGTAAAGCCAGGGGCCTCACACCTGCCTTCCCTGAAAAGGTCGTGATCCACACACTGGAAGCTAGGGTGGGCGGGCCTCGTCATCAAAGCACAGAGCCTTCCCTTTGAAGAATTTAGAGAAACGAAATGTCAATGGAGGGTCACACACCCAGGAAACAAACACTATTCAGATATGGAGTAACTGTGAAAGTTTTGCTCAAAATATAGGAGGACACATCTATCCCTTTTAGATGGTAGAGTTGCTCTAGATTTGGCTGTAGTGGATCCTGACTCCTCACATTCTTTTGGTAACATGCCTAAATATTTCTGCCGTTGCCTGAGTCCATATATATCTTTACTTTCTCTCACTTGCTTTTCCGCGGCCACCTCTTCTTTCCCTGTCTGCAGTCTTCCCTTCTTCTATAGCCCACTCATCACACTGGTCATCAGAAATTCGAAGTAGTTCATCTGAACACATCACTCCCTTTCTCCTGCTTATACTCCTTCAGTGGCTCACATGGTCTCTAGGAGGAAGCACGACCCTGGAGGCTGCCCACTTCCACACCGCTGGCTCGTCCCTCAGCTCACATCTCCAGGGCTTTGGACACAGAGTTTTCCATACTAGAGCTCCTAGATCTCTTTCTCTCTAGATCATTCTTGCTCTTTGCTCCCAAAGAACAAATTTATCAGCACACCTTTCCAATGGCACCTTAATGATTATTTCACAAACACCTATGAGAGAACTAGGGTAGATGTTATTAACTCTATTTTAGATGAGACACGTGAGGCTTGGAGAACTTATAGCTCTTTACTCAGGTTACAGAATTACTAAATGGAAGATCTGGAGCTCACCAGACAGTGCAAGAAGTCTCCTTCTGGCTTTGCTAGATAAAATATCATCATCGTCAGCAGCAGCAGCAGCAACGGCAGTGGCAGCAGTAACAACTATTCCTATTTTTTTCAACATTTATGTTCATGATCCCTTCTCAGTAATGTCTAATCTAGAGCTCAGAAAGGATTGCAACAGTGGTTGAGATCAGGGCCTCTAAGACTACTTGAGTTTGAAACTTAACTCAAGTTACTTAATGAATCCCTGTGCCTGTTTCCTTTTCTGAAAAATGGGGACGATGATCATACCTGTCTCATAGGACAGATGTGAGGATTAAATGAGTTATTATGTAAAGCTTAGAACAGTGCCTGGAACAATGAATGATAGAGAGGAACTAGCTAGGACTACCCCTGGGCCTGCTAGTTGTTGCCAGCCGTACAGTACAGGAGGCTGACCCACCACAGCCGCTGCTGCTTTGGTGGCCCTGGCTTGAGGTTAGCACCTGACCAAGAGAAAGGAGATCACCCATAGGTGGTCCTGGCATGAGGAGACGAGCAGGGCCAATGAGATCATTATTCTGATACCTGAGCTGGACTGACCCAGTAACAGTGGAACTGAGGCTGGAGGGAGCCTGGGGTCTGGGCGAGAAGCAGGTGCACCGAGGTCTTGAGGAATCTCAATGTGTAAATGGGGGAATCTCACTGGGTGGAGAGGAGGGCTGAGCAGATGTTCAAGAGAAGCTTGAATCCGGAGAGATTCAGAGAGTGGGAGTTTCCTAAAGCTGCCGAGGCTCCTGCTGACTTTCCTGCTCGCCCCCCGCCCCAAGCCGCCTTTCCAAACTATATTCTAAATCTGTTCTCTTATCTCCATCTCCACTCTAAGCCACCATGTCTCGCCTGGTGACTTCAATGGCTTTCTAATAGGTCTGTCTGTTTTCTCTGTAAATACAGTCTTGACAATGCAGCCAAAACAAGCTTCTGGAAACTTTTCTCTCAAACCTCCCCAGGGCTTTCTATTGCACTTAGAACAAAATTCTCTGGCCTAATCTCATGATACTCTTTTTGTCATTCACTGCTCTCTAGCCACACTGGTTTCTTCAGTGCATCAAGCTCATGGTGGTCTCGGGGCCTTTGCACTTGCTGTTTGCTCTGGCTGTGAGGGTCTTTCCCCAGACCTTCACTTAGCTGTTTTTTTCAGGTCTAATTTGAATGGTCCCCTCCCCAGAGAGGCCCTCCCTTGTCACTCTATGAATGCTGCTCTCCTCAGCCTCAGTTTATCACATCATCCTATTTTACTTCCTCTGTGAGAGTCAGCCTTTTATAAAATTATCCAAATCATTAGCTTCTCTGTTTAATGGCTGACTCCACTGCTAGAGCATAAATTCTCCGAGGTAGGAAACATCCGTCATGTTCCTTGTGGTATATCCAGGTGATGACTGTGCACGCACAGAACATAGTAGGCACTCAGTAAATATTAGTTTGTTTTAAAATTTTAGTTTCAACTCCATCTCCAGGACATACATGCCCTGTCTTCCTTGAGATATTTTGAAAAACTTTAAACCAAAAATGCCTCAAAAATAAACTTAGAGCTTGGATCTTGTCATCTATTTTAACCTCTCTAGATTGTTCCACCCGGGGCCCCTTTCTCTAATTTGACTCCTCCACAGCCCCACCGAGTGCTCATGCCGCCCGTGGGCGTTTCTCAGCAGGCCTGTTTTTATAGCATCCTCCCCAGCTTTCAGAAGTGCCAGCCACTCAAGGCGGGAAACCAGAGCCAGTCCACCCGCTGCCTCCGCCCCTTGCCAGCTGGCAATGAACTCCTTCCCCACCACTGTCTATTTCAGACAATGTGGCATTGTCTCAACCCCCTATCAGTTGGGTAAACAGGCTCCTTCCATCTACTCGAGCTACTCAACTGTGGTGGTGCTGAGTGAGATGCTGAAGTGACTTCCATTTGAAGTCCTCCTTTGTGAAGTAGCAGAAGGGTGGTAGCAACAAGGAGGGTGGCAGGCTGCCCGGGAAAGGGGAGCGGTGTGGGTGGGGCGTGATGACACTTCTTCATAGGCGAACCTTTACCTTTATGTTATCTGACACTTCTTTTTTTTCAAGAATAAAACTTCATCCACTTCCAAAAGATTCAGAATGAGGGTCATAATTAATAGGATGACAGCAAATTGATTTTTTCCAAAGCTGTGGAGTAGATTTATCCACTCTTCATGCTGTGCCGCGCTGAGGACAGGGTGTGTGTCTGGCTTACTCTCTGGGGCATCTCCAGCACTGGCACAACTCCTGGGACAAACTTCTTGGATGCATGAGCCCTGAGCCCCTACTTTGAGAACTCACCATATGCCCAGATCGACGGTAAATGTTAAGAGGAATGAAAAAAGAAGAAATATGCACTGCTTATTCTCTCTTCCTTCTTTTGATTTGGTTGTAAAAGATCTGTCACTAACAAGCTTTGTGACCTAAGGCAAGTTACTCAACCCCTCTGAGCCTGTCTCCTCTTCTTTCCTCCTTCAGTAAACAAAACTCATCACAGTACATACTTCATAGAATTATGATGGGGTCTGAATGAAGTCTGCCACATCTTAGAGTTGCTGAATGAATTGTAATTAATAGTTCTATCCGTATAAAATATTGGCTGTCCACAATTCAGGTCATTTTTGACAACTGAGCTTCCTTAGTAGCCCTATTTTATTTTCCCCATTAAATTCCATTTAGCCAATTTGTATGAAAAGCTTTATAGCGTAGTAAAATCGTCCCTGCCTTGTAAGACCTTGGTTGTATTCAGAGTCAGCATTATGAGGGATTCATGTCGTTTAATAAATGGATGGAATGTGTGAGATTGATTGCCCGTCCACTAAATGGCCCCAGGTTGCCTAGACCCTTTGGTTTGTTTTTCATAGGTTTATGGGTCTCCTCTTTGCTGACAGATTGTCCTCTCTTCTTAAAGATGTCAGCTCGCTAACCATAGGGATCAGTGCCTTTCTCTGATATGCTGTGGGTTTGGAAATGAAATAACCAACCCTATTAAAAGTGTGAGTAAACCGAGAGCATGGAGGGTTTGAATACAGACTTAAGAGGTGATGTGCTTTATCGCAAACCTTTGTGTCATCTCTTTTGACTTTCCGGAGATCCCCCATGTTCTCATCCATTAGATCATGCGGCATTGACATAAAAGTTCTTGGCATATGTAGGCACTTGATAAAATTGATCAACTAAGCAAATAAAGGAGCAGAGAAGCATAGTCATAAGGACATAACGTAAACCTAAGGGGTCTGTGTGGAGGGAAAGGATGAGGTGAGGAAGTATGGGGTGAGGTTACTTTGGTAGGTTGAAAGAGACAAATTGAGCTAAGTCTTAATAGAAAGGAGATATGGTGGGTGAGGATAAAGCTGGTGTCATGCAGGGGTATAAAGAAGAAGTGAACCCTTCCTGCTTCCTGAAGTCTCCACAGTCTTGTTTTCCCTGGACAGATGGGAACACTATGCTCTACTTGCACTGACTTTCCTTTTGCTCCTTGAGCGTACCACGCTTGTCTGCCTTGTGGCCTTTGCACCAGCAGCTGGGAAGTTCTTCCTCTTGATCCTTGCGTGGATATCTCCTTTTTGTCAATCTGATCTCAGGTAAAAGTGTCTTCTTTTCCAACTACCCAGTTGAAGGCTGTCACCCTATGAAACTATCTTATTTTTAGTATCTGCAGAGCCCTAATTATTCTCTCAAATCATCTCGACTAGATATTTGTTTATTTTCCATCTTCCTCTACTATTCTACTATTGCCACGAGGGCAGGGACCTTTCCTGCTTGTTCACTGCTGTACCTCTGAATGTTTATTGGCAATTAAATTTGTTGCAGGGTTGAGTGAGTGATCAATGAATGAATGATGAGCCAGGGAGATGCACATAAAAAGAGATGATCATGGTGAGGTGTGGCACATGCTATTAACGAGAGGAAGGAGCATGGAATTCTGTGGGGCTCCAGAGAAGGGAACAACCCATTCTGATAGGACTTTTGGCGAAAATTCTTAGAGTTGGGCCCCCAATAATTATGAAAGTTCACCTATCCAAAAAAGGTAAGATGGAAAGGGACATTTTCTAACTTCTCTCCCGCTCTGCTGGCCACCTGGCTCTGTGTTCAATTTGGAGACAGCTCCATTCATGAGAAGCCACTTTTGTGTGTAAGAAGCCACCTCTGTGATGTGCAGCATGCGTAAGACAGTGTCTGAGCTGAAGCCACCACCACTGGCTTGTTTACAGAGGCCTCAGGCCAGATCTTCTGGAGGCTTGATGGAAGATTTTCTTTTATTGATAGAAGAAAGAACATTTTAAAATTGTTTAAAGTGCTTTACAATGCATGTCCTTCAGGTGTTCTCTGAAAGAGGGTCACATGGACACTCTTGTTTTGAAGACAAACTGAGGTGCAGGAGATCAGTATTAGGAGTCAGAGACTAAGCAAAGGGCGGGCCTTTGCATGTCTCCCTTTCATTCTATGCTATAAATATCTGACATTGCCTAACCATGTAAATCAAATTCCTGTAGTTCCCGTAGAACATTTTCTGTCTTCTTGGAGCCTAGTGTACAGGTGGGGACCAAGACAGAAGGCATAACCGCAAGAGAGAAAGGGAGCTATTTTAGAAAACTGTTCCCCAGGATGCCCACCTCTAATAGGTAAAAGGTCATTATATAGAGCAGTATATCAAATCCATTTGTGAAAATAAGCCAATACCCACTTGGACCAAACTTGGGGAAATGCACACACACCAACAACTCCAGGCTCATAATCAGGCTACAGATCCGGCCACTTGGTTTGTTTCCTCTTTCTGGATTTGCCTGGCAAATCATCATTCTGGTTCTCCAGAGAAGCAGAACAAATAGGATCTCTCTCTCTCTCTCTGTCTCTGTCTCTCTATCTCTCTGTGTCTCTCTGTCTCTCTCTCTGTTGTTCACTCACTCAATATGGAATTAGTTAAAGAAATTGGCTCATGTAATTGTGGGGTTGGAAAGTCCAAAATTTTCAGGGCAGGCCGGCAGGCTGGAGATCCAGGGGAGAACTGATGCTGCGGCCTTGACTTCAAAGGCAGTCTGGAGGCAGAACTCTTTCTTCCTTGGGGACCTCAGGTCCACCCATGTTACTCAAAGTCTATCAGTTTAAATGTTAATCTCATCTTAAAAAAACTTTCATAGCAACATTTTGACTGATATTTGACCAAAAACTGGGTCCCATAGCCTAAAGAAGTTGACACATAAAATTAACCATCAAAGAGGCAAATTGGGTCTATTGTAAAAACATTTCTCCTCTGCAAGGTACGTTATTGCTGAGAAATCATGTGCTTATCCATGATCACATCTGATCCTCAGAACATCCCTGTCAGGAGGAATATTAGCTACCCTATTTTATAGATGAGGAAATGTAGGTTCAGGGATAAGGTCACAGAGCTGATAAATGACCAAGAGGAGGTTCTAGCCCAGGCAGTCTGACTCAGGTCTGTTCTTCTAATCCTAGCACAGTCCCTATAACTTCGTTCATGATGTTACTACCCTACCATTCCCCTTCTGGTCTTCGTCCTTGCATGACCTCAGAGATACTTGCAGGAATTGGCTAAGAAAGTGACATGGTTTTTATTTTTCAGTTCCGTCCTGTGGCCACTCTCGATGGACCCCTCTGGGGCAGGGCTCAGACATGCTCGGCATGTGACGTGTTTGAGTGAGCATGCGCATAGGTGCCCTTCTACCCCCAGTTGCAATGTCCCTTCTGTTGCCCTCTTGCAGATGGGCCCTTTGCTCTTGATTACAGGAGGTTCCAGCCACCTTCCTACCACGAGACTGGGGGGAGGTGGTTACAACGAGCCTAGATCTGGCAGGGTACTGTGTGGGCCTCATTAATTCCTCTTACTCTGATGGTGGATGAGTGCACCCCCATCTTAAGCCTGGATCTCCTACCACCCCTCACCCAGCAGCCCAGCATCAGGACTAGCCTTCTGCTTTGGCCTGCGCCCTGGGTTCCTGTTCGAATGAACTGGTGGGCCCACATTGTCCTCACCAGGTAGTGGCGTGGCAAGACCTGCCCGGGCTGCGGACACACCCTGCAGCCCGGTGGCATATGTAGGCTTTGGAAAGGTCAGGCCACCCTCCTGCCAGGACTAATAGGACTTCTTGCTTTCTTACCTTGGACACCCTGTGTGATAGAGCAAGTGTTGATTGGAGGAAGAAATTGGAGGGAAATAAGAAATCTTCAGAGACAGAAGTGTCCACACCAGCGCCTCTCCAGACAGACATGTTTTGGGACCTGACCACAACTTAGATGACAGAATTTTTGTTGTCACATGTTCAGTTCTTATTTCCAAACAGTGTTGGAACCCTGAGGTTTCTCCCACCTGGGCACTTATAGGTCAACTGCTCTGTGAAGGAGGGCTAGAGGGACACAGCTGAGCACAAGCCTCTCGGATTTCAAAATGGCTCTGGGGTAGATGGGAGATGAGTGAAGGACTTCCTGAAGGCAGATTCCCCGAGGGACAGGATGTGGATGTGCTGCGGTCTGGTTTCTGAATGTCTTGACCGTTAGGGTGGCCGTGGGAGTCTGGCTCTGCATGTCCAAGAGAGCAGAAATGGGTCTTGGCCCGGAGGCTGGTTTAGTTCCGTGGTGGAAAGAACTTGCTCCCAATCAGAGCTCTACAAGAGGGAAGACACTAAGCACCGCCTGGGGAGATCTAGCGCCCCACCCAGAAAGGCGTTCACAGAATGGGCAGCTCCCTGATGAGAACCTGTCCAGAGGGTTTTTGGATTTAGTGGAAGGCTGAACTGGATGTTCAGAGTTGTTCTCCAGTGATGTGGGTCTTCTTTAAAGTGTCAGGTATGTCTGTCATGCAGAAGAACGCCAACAGAGAGTTCTCTCTCTGCCTCCCTTCCCGGGGCGGGGGGCCGCTTTCCAGGAGTAGCAGCAGCTCTGGAGAGACTCCTGCTCCCCTCTTCGGTCCCCTAGCCTGGGAAAGGGCTCGGGACCCTGGAAGGGGACCGGGATGGTGAGTTCGCCCATTGGCTGAGACGCGCTATGTGAACGGTGCTGGTTGGTCGGCAGGAGAAGGAGGAGGCGGTTTCCCGGGTAACGGGAGGGCAAGGAGCGGCTGCATCGGTGGCCGGGCTGAGGAGCGCGGGCTGGAGCGCTGTGCGAGACCGGCTGGAGGCTGTGGCTCTGCAAAGCTGCGTGGGCGCAGGTAGGAGCCTCCAGCACAGTCCACCCGGGGCCTGGCTGGGCCAGGCTGCCCCTCACTGGGATCGGCCAGGGGAAAGTTTGTTGCGTAACAGGACGAGCAGGGAGGAGAGGACTTGGAGATGCTCTGTGCTGGGGTCCCGGGGCTAGGAAGGGTGGGGGTTGCCGGTGGGGAGAGGACTGGTCCCTTGGAACGGCTCAGGGGCCACACTTCCACTTTGGGATCCTGGAGGAAGGTTGGGGCCTCTCTAGCCGCACAGGGGAAGCACAGAGACCCGGCAGGCAGCTGCACAGCGCCCCGTGCACTCCGACGGACGACTGACTGCCGGCGGGCCCTTGTTCAGAGATGCCCTGAGAAAGTGTGCCCCAGCCAATGTGGACTGCGGCTGGCAGCGCGGTGCTGCCAGGCCGTTCCGCAAGCTCCCGGGCGCACTTTCCGGTCCTCTGGTCCTCTGGCAATGCTGCACACGCCCCCATCCAGAATGGGTGTGTGTCCCTCTGGTGGTGCATGTGTGAAGCTGGGTGTATCTTCTTGTGCGTGTTGTTGTGTTTCTGGGTGTCTTCTGTTTGTGTGTCCCTGTGCGTTCTCCCTCTGCGTGATTACATCTCTGGGTGTATCCTCAAGTCTGGGTCCTTCTGTGTTTGCTGTTGGCGTGGGTATCTGTGAACGCCCTCTTCGGGGGCTTGCATCTGAGTATTGATATTTGTGGATCCTTCTTCTATTTGGCGTCTCTGTGTATTTTTGGTTTTTGTGTGCATCTCTCCTCTCCGTGTGCTTGTCTGTGTATCTATGAGTGAGTGAGTGTGTGTATGTTTTGTCTGCCTCTGTTTTCTAGCCATCTCTCTCTCTGAACGCCCATCAGGTACCTGTCTGTGCTTGTCCCTCTCTGGGTGGATGTGCATCCTCATGTGTGATCAGAGCTTCTGTAGGTGTGTGTGTGTGTGTGTGTGTGTGTGTGTGTGTGTGTGTGTGTATGCACGAGCGCACGGGCACGCGCTTGCCTATAAGTCTGAGTGTGTATATGTCTGGATTTCTGCGAGTGTCTACTGTGCCTGTGTCAGTCTGTGTCTGAGTCTCTTCAAGTGTTCGCGCGTGTGTGTGTGTGTGTGTGTGTGTGTGTAGGTGGATCTGAGCCATGGGTAACTAGGCCGCCCACCCCCCCCACACCCCGCGTTTCCCTGGCGTTCCTTCTCCCATACTCCCCTTAGCCTCCGGCAGAGGGGCGAGGGCTGCGGGTGTGGAGGGGGCGCCCGAGCGCCAGGAGTCACGGTGCCTCCCGGGCGTGCGCTCCGCTGAGCCGACTCCTTTCTTGCTAGCAAAGGGACCTTGGCGGCACCAGCGGCAGCCTGCGCCACCCAGCTGGGGCCCTAGTGACTTATTTTTGTGTGTAATCCTTTCTTTTCTTCAGGGAAGAGGCGGGTGCACACTCCGCTCGCTCACCGCTCGCTCGTTGTTGGCAAAGAACGGCGCCGGGGTCGGCTGCTGGTTCAGCCCTCCCCGAAGCCTTAGCAGAAGTGGCCAGCTAGGCGAGTGCCCTTCGTGAGCAAAAAAGCCCCCAAGTTAAAAACCCACCCCGGAAACCACGATGTCTCCTTGGCTATCTTTCTTACATCTTATGTAACTTATTGATGGATTGATTAATGAAAGTCTAGATTTCCAAGAAGCTCCCTCCTTTCCCCTATTGGCACCCAAGACTAATTAAAAATTCTGTGTTAGTGATGAGTGTTAATTAGACCATTGGAAAGACGGATGCACCCTGATTTCAAAAGCTTAACTCCAGTTATAAGATGAAACAGGTCAGGCTTTCCTTTCCCACCCCACCCCCAGCCTTTCCCCAGGCTTCAAACCAGTTTCCCCAAATTCCAGAGCCACCTGGGGGAGGAAGGTTTGGGGGGTGCAGGAGAAGCTAGAGAGGAGAGAGAAAAGCAAGAAGGCCAAAGGGGCTTTGCCCAATTTGGGAAACTTTGTAAAATTTAGGAAGGATGTTTGGCCACACATACAAAATGTGCTCACAATTCCAGCACCCAGGCAGACGGAAGGAGTGAGTGCGTTGTATCTGGGAGGGTATGCCCTGTGACTTGTCTGGTACCTAGGATCCCAAATTGGCATTTTCCAGGGAATTTTATTGCAGGGTGGGACCGCAGTAACCCTCTCAGAAGGATGCCTCTGCACCTGAGACTGGACCCCTTCCCAGCTCCCCACATCCTGGGCTGTACCTTCAAGCCATTCTTGTAAGAAAATCACCCCCCACCCCCACCCCGTGATTGCCCAGTAGGCAGGAAGGATTTGTGGGGCACGAAGTTGAAGCCCTTTGTTGACTGTGTTTGGACCAGGTGGGAGGAAGCCCTGGCAGTGTGTTCAGAATGTCTTCACTATGACTGGACTTGTTTTATGCATGTAAAGGAGAACTGGGTCTTGCCCCAAATATCCCCCCACCCCTGTCCATCTTGTGGTGCGATCCGGTTCAGTCTTCTTTCTCCCCTTTCTCTTGCATTGCTCCTGGCTGACCCATGACACAGAGAGAAGCTGCTGGTATGTTGCTATGTTTAGGCATCAATTTAGCACACGTGTTGACTTCTCAACAACCCAGTTAAATGTTCTCTTAGTCCTGCCTTTTACTTCTTTTTCATTCAAGTGTCTAAACTTCCTGAGATTTCTCTGGGCAGTGAGAGATGAAAGCTCTTGCATCAGGACTTGCTCTCATGAAGTCCGTTCTTCCCAATTGGGAAATGGATTGGGTATGGCAGTTAGCTGACAGCAGCATCCTTGCTTCTCCCCTTTCTCGGGTAACCCCTCCCCCCCAGGCTCCAGCACCAGGACAGCGACAGCCCCCTAACTGGTGGAGAAAAAAAACAAAAACAAAAGGCTCACAGGAGGTGTTGAACATCCTCCCACTTCCCGCTGATGGGGAGGCATTTCTGTGGCGAGAACGTCTGTCCCCATGTGCACTTGGGGCGTGTGCACCGGCTGGCATGATGGGATGTGACAGGGTCTCACCCGAGAAAGCTAGGGGCCTGGTGCAGAGTGCAGAGCAGCTCTCAGATATGGAGAGAGCCCAGGGCTGTGAATAAAGCGGCCCCTCTGGAGAAGGCCCTTCTAAGTAGGAGACACTTTTGGCATCCGTTTCTTTTTTCTCTTTTATTATTATTCATGAAAGCCAGGAACTGTAAAAAGTGTAGGCTCTGGACTCAGGCTTTGTGAAATAACAGTGACCCTGCCAGAGAGGCATGGATATGAGCAGGGGCTGTGAAGTCAGACCTAGGTTCCCGTTCCAGCCCTACCGCTTCCTGTCTGTGTGACCAGGCAAGTTACTTGACCTTCCTTATCTTCAGTTGAGTCATCTCTAACACACGGCCTAAGAATCCCTAACTGAAACAAAGATAGCTGGTACCTAGAAGACTCTTGATAGAGATTTGTTGAGTGAATGGATATAGCAAGCATTCAAAGCATGTTAGCATCTTTTGATCACTTACTGTGCATCAGTAGGTGATCTTGGTCTTCCCACTTTCATGTTTTGTCATTATCCCCACTTTATAGATGAGAACACCAAGGCTTAGAGAGGTTAACTACTTGCTCAAGGCCACACCGTGAATTAAGGTGCAGAGATGAGATAAAAATCTAGCTCTGAGTCCTCTAGTTTGAGGCTTCAGTTTAGACTCAGAAGAGGGCAATACTTGGAGCAAGTTTGGCCAGGGTTTATTGGCATTGTGATCTGGACCTAAAAAAAAAATGGATCTGAAGTTTCACCTTTGCCAGGGATCCCTTGAAGGGGCTGGGGTGGTGGGTAACAAGAGGGTGTCTATGTCTGGAAGGAGGTCTATTCCCACGGCTTCACTCACTCTGCCTCCAGTGTCAGCCAGCAGTGGGTGTATGAGGTGTCCCTCTTCTGGACCTTCTGTTCTCATTGATTCTGGCCAAATTCAGAACATTTGTGACTTGGGAATTCACTTGGAGAAATCTGTGGTGGCCGAGCATTTCACGTGGTGTAGGACAAACCTTCGATCCTTCTGCAGCTTCTCTCCCAATAGAAGCTGTTCTACTTTTCCTCCTTACAAGCCCTTTGTGTCTGAGCCTCTCATCTGCCTTTTAACCTGCTTTGGCATTGAGCTGTGCAGAAGCCTTCTGTGATAGGGGATGGCTTCGGCCTTCTTCCAAAGTAGCCACCGGTCAGGACAGCTGCAAGGGAGGGTCTGAGGGCTTCTGTCTAGTGCTCGCTGCGGCCGGATCTGGCCATGGCTCTCCTGGCTGCTGGCATGGCCTGAGTCATAGAATGGCTGGTGTGTTGATTAGAAATGCTGGCAAGAGACTAGTGCCTTTTAGTAAAGAGCTTTCCCCATCCCCCTCTCCCCTCTTTCCCCTTTCTTTCCTGGTGGTGCTGGTTCTATGGAAAGGGGCATTTATAATGACTTATTCATGCCTCTTTATGGGAATCCTTGAATATGTTGTCCTCACCGCTCCGACTGTTCATAGAAGCGTGCCCCCCTTGCAAAATGTTTTCCTTGGTGTGGAGGTCCCTCCTCTCTCCTCCCTCCGTGTCCCCCGCCCTCCTCCAGCCTCTGTGACGTCAGCCAGGAGGTGACTGGGTGCCTGCATTGCCTGCAGGTTCCAAGGCAGGGAATGCAGCTCCTCTGTAGCGCAATCACCTGCCTGCCCTCAGTCGATCCATGCTGCTCTTTTTCATCTCCCCAGGGGCAAGTGGACCCGGGTGTCTCGCTTGCCACACTCTGCCTCTGCGGCTGCAACTGGGATGAGAATGTTGATGCCTTTTTGCTTCCCAGACCATTGCTTCCCTGTCTCATACCTGGGTGCCTTATTCCTATGATGATAATGATTATGCACCCCACATAAGGGCTGAAAGATAACTCATTTGTGGCTCCGGTGTGCTTATTTCAAGAACAGGGTCCTCAGTGTATCTCTGGCCGGGAGAAGTGGGCAGCCCATGAGGGCCCCCCCTACCCAGTTGCTTATCCATGGATGCGCCCGGAGTACTGAGGGGCGCTCGGAGGAAGATCGCTGGCTGCTGCTTGGTTTGGGCTCCAGATGGTGGGCAAGGCAGCTCAAACCTGTACTGCTCCGCAAAAGACAAACCTGACCGTTGCACATTTTTTTCCTCAGGTATGGGTCCCACGCCATGGAGGATCCTGACAGCCCGGGAGGGGAGCGACCTCTGTGATGAACGCTGGCAGGAACTGTGAGGGGCGGCTTTGCGAGCGGTGTTTGTGGTGATTTATGGGAGTCAGGGGCTGCCGGAGAGGGATGTGGATGCTATCAGCTCCGTGGATTAAATGCCCATTTACATTGTTATTGACATATAAATTATCGGTGCCAAGGAGACAGTGAAGGAAAGGATTGCTGGGGCAGTAATGTGGCACGTGCCCCAGGATATGGACTCATCTTTGCCCAAATCTGTCCTCTGGGCTCTCAGGAAGCCAGTCTTAGAACTGAAGTAAAATCCCAAGTCCCAGCTCTCATGATGCCGGTAGCAGCCGCCCGCATTGCTAAGGCAGCGATGGTAAGTGAGGTTCCCGTGTGGATTGTAAGAAGTAGGGAAGACCTTTGAGGTAGCGTGGATTTCCTCGGCTGGCGGGAGCTGTGTCTGGCGGTGTGCATGCCTCGCCTTTGCCTGGGTCATTTTCCTCCTTTGTGGATTTGGAAGCATCGCTGAAGGAGAGAGGGGATTTTATTCCTGGGAAATGGAATCGGCTTCTGAGTCCAGCCAACAGCAGAAGAGAAAGCTGGTCACCCATGGACTGGAAGATCAAAAGAGGGTAAGTGGCAGAACTTTTTTGTTCCTTGGCTTGTGGTGCTGGAATTGCTAAGCATGAGTCAGAGAGCCCAGGTGGCTGTCACACTGTTGTTGTGGTCCATTATGCTTGTGTCTTTCTCTGGTGAAGGAGGCAGAGCAGTGGCTCATGATTTGCCAGGTCCTAGTGCTGGGCTTGAAGCCTTGACTTGTTGATGGGCAAGGGAAGAGAGAAAGAAAGAAAGAAGAAAAAAAAAATCGATCCTGGGAGCTGGAAAAGCAAAGATTTATAAGCTTTGGCTCAGGGAGTTAACTAAAAGGGTTGGTGTTTTCTTAGTCAAATATGAGCTTATTTGTACTGAAACCTCTTTGGGATTCACACACTCTTAGCGCCTTTTGGAAATGGCGCGCCTGTCCGTGGTGGTTTTGTTTGAGTTATTCTCCATGGGGTCTGCTGGCTCTTGTGTTCAGGGATCAAAAATATTCCATACTCTGCTCTTTGGCCCCATCTGTGAGGATGTCACAGCCTCTTAAAAAGGCCTGCTGAGTGTAGGTCATTTGCTGTCATCCATCTGAAAGCTGGTCACACAGGACCTGTGTCTACCAGTTAAAGTTCAACTTGTCTTTAAAAGCCAGACACATTCAGGAGTAGCATTGAGTGGTTTGTTGTCTAGGAAGAAAGCTGAAGCTATCCCCTCACTCCCAGGGGACATACTAGGAAGGGAGGGGCGTGTTGGGGCGGGGGGTGGCAAAGGTTAAATGCAGCTCTGTGTTAATGTAAACACAAATTTTGATATTTCCTTTGAAATGTTGTGAATGATTGGAAAGCTTGTGGTGTTCTCTCATGGTGGGATAGAGATCTGCTTTTCCTTGTGAGTCTCAAAGATCATTTCTTCCTGGTGTGAAATACATGTGGAAGTAAAAGCAAGCCTTAAAACTCTTCCTAATAATTTTAGATGGCTCTGTGGGGGGCAGGCAGGGGAAGGATTTGTAGAAGGTTTTGAGCTGACTTTCAAGGGATAAAATAATGGAAGCAAACTACATTTTGAAAGCACAGATATTGTCTCCATTTCTAAAATGATTTTCCACTCCTGAAACTGCACTCAGCGTATTGAAGGAAGAGCGCCCACCATCTTAGGCTCCTACTTAAGTGAAATTTGTTTTGTGGTGTTTGATTTATTCAGGGTATAATCTACTGGGTTGACCAAAAAGTCCATATGTTTGGGGTTTTTTTTTTCTGTAAAATAAAAGACATACTTTTCATTTTCACCAATAACTTTATTGATTTGGAGATTTTGAGTATGGCAGCTATCTCCTGTGTGGTATAATGTTGATTGTTCTAAAAAAATGCCTCAATTTGATTGCTATCAACTTTAACTGGTCTACCCGACTGTGGAGCATCACCCGGTGAGAAAACTCCAGCACGAAACTTCCCAAACTACTTTTGACATGTTTGGTCGGTCACAGCACCTTTCCCATATGCTGCACAAATCTTTTTTTGCATTCCAGTTACGTTTTTACCTTTCTTGAAATAATAAAGCATAACATGCTGAACATGTTACGTATTTCCTTCCATCTCCAATATTAAAATGACTGCACAAAAATTCACCAATCTTGACAAGTGCTTTTTTTTAAAAAATGCACACTGATATGACAGCTGTCACAATACAATCTAACAAAATTGTTTTGAATGAAGTTAAAGACAACTAAAGCGCTACTAGAGCCATCGTAAGGGAAAAACCCAATCAACTTTTTGGCCAGTCCAATACCAGACCTGTTTGCACTTCTTTCTAAGAAGCTTTCTGAGAGAGAGGAGAAAAGCCGGCAATTGCTATGAAGAGCACCTGGGACTGACTGCCTTTTACTAAGTGTTAGCCAAGTTTGGTATCTAGACACTTCGTGGAAGAACATTTGGGACCTCTGACACTGTAGAGAATTTTAATTGGGCTGGTATACTGAGATAATATGCAATTATGATGGCCTCTTCTTGGCTAGGTGTCGATGTCTGCACTTCCCATCTGTTCTTGGCTCCGGCTGTGTTGGGTCCACATGTACCATGGAGCCTCTGGAAGGAGAATATAACCCCAAGTGAGGCTCTGCGGCAGCTGGGGTAACATCAATTGGTCATGCTCAGCTGACATTCATTTTAACTTGAACTCTAGCCGTCATGGTGATTATTAAATTTATAATGATATATGTAAGATCCATTTTAATGACTCGCCATGCTCGAGTGAGCTCTCACTTGGGCTGGCAAAATAAGGTTTAATAGAGTATTACATCTCATCTCCTACTGAATTTTCCGGGTAGTGGTTGAAACTTTGCTTGGGAGGAATTAGATTGTTTTTCCTGATAGGCATTGTAATCAAGTTACATATTGCTCGAGTGCAGTTTCTGGGCTTCTAGAAATACCGCCACTGCCGCAGCTTCTGTTGGCGTCAGCAGCTTCTGTTGCTGTGTGCATGTGTGTGTGTTGTGGGCAAACACACACCCCATTTGCGTCAAGTGTGAAGCTAAACAAGCCTCCCAGCATGCAGCCTGGAATGTCTTGTCCAGGGAGCTGAAAGGCGACTCTACAGTGTTTTGGCTCAGATACCTCGGGTGAGCTGGAAACTCCTCTTCAGAGGGGGTTGGCTGAACATCCAACAAAGGCTCAATCGAGGCATCTGCTGGGGAGCCTGGATGTCTCCACCAGCATGCTTAAGTTACCAGGCACTCATTGGCACCAGGTCCTCATGGCATTGCTCTCAGTGTGTGTGCATGTGTGTGCGTGTGTGTGTGTGTGTGTGTGTGTGTTTCAGTTGTTACACAAATGAAGGACAACTGTGGGATAAGCCGGGGAGACAAAGCACAGGGAGCCTGGCTAGCTTCAATTTTGCTATATTTCCTACTGTCCTGAGCAACAAAAGCTACTTTCTCTAGGGTTTGGTAGGTGTAATGCTTCAGCATGGCCCTTCTTGGGGGTCTAATGCAGATGGCGTGGCTAGTTCAGGGCTCCTCCGGGACCTGGCTCTTTGTGGGTATTTGCCTGCACTGCCTGCAGTGAAGAGTGCCGGGGGCTATAGCGCCAGAGAACTGGGTTCAAATGGCAGTTGTGCTGTGTCAGCTGTACAGCCCTGGGAAAGCCACTTCACCTCTCTGATCTTTAGACTCTACATTTTCATCAGAGGACAATTGTATTTAGTTACAAGAATACCGTTACAATAAAATGAAATAAAGTTGCTAAGGAATTTGGCAATGGGTAATTATTTGGCACTTGGTAATTATTCAAGAAATGTTTTATATGGTCTCGGGACAGTTTGCAATGTGGGCTTCCATTCCCTTTCCTTTTGTTCTTTAGAGGACTGCATGTGATTTTAAGTCTTTAAAAAATACTCTGGTAATACATATTCATTGCACACCCAGACATTACAGGAGACTACAGAGTGTAAATTCTTCTTTTCTCCAATTCTGTCTAGCAGTGACTGCTATTAACAGATTGGTATGCAGCATTCCTAACTATTTTCCCAATAAAATGGCATTGCACTGTACAACTTTTTAAGAAACTTGCTTTTTGCTTAATGTAGTATAGATGTTTGTCTAAGTCATTACATACTCGCCTATCTCATGCCTTTTAATGACTGGATAGAGTTTCACTATAGAATGTGCCAAAATTTTATTTCACTAATCCCTATAGATGCACACTTAGGGTGTTTCTAGATTTTTGTGTTTGCTCTGTGATTTTTCTGGCATTATAAAATTCCTTACTCATCTATTCAACAACTATCTAGGAAGAGGCTTCATGTGCTAAACACTATTCTTGGAGCTAGCGATAAACTAGACAGACAAGGCCTCCTCTTTCCTGAAGCTCACATTTTAGACCAGTGTTGTGCATACAAATTTCTGCAATGATGGAGATGTCCTATTTGTGCACTGCACACATCAGTAGCCACAGAACACTTGAAACGTGGCCAGTGTGACTGAGGATCTTAATTTGAAATCTTACTACGTTATAATTAATTTAAAATTAAACTGGCGTGTGACGAGTGGCTACTGTGTTGGAGAGAGCCTCTCTGAAGAGTAAACAGTGGGCAAGTGTCTAGGTCATCTGTATAGAGACAGTGGTCTATGCTCTAAAGAAAACCAACAGGGCATCGTGGTGCATGAGGCCAGGGAGCGGTGCATTTCATATTTATAATTATTTTAAATTTCCTTTTTAATTGAGGTATAACTTACGCCCAGTAAAGTATATGCTTTTGAGTTTATAGCTCAATGGTTTTTATATCTCTTATACACCTGGGCAGCCACCACGCAGATCAAGATACAGACCATTTCTTGCCCCCAAGAGGGGTCATCTCAGCCTCGTGTGGGGCCTCCTCCCTGAGGGAGTGTCCTGTGAGTGGAGACCTTAGCAATGAGAAGCAGCTGGCCATGGGGTGATCGGATGGCTGATGTCAAATGTGAATGCACTCACTCTCACCCTGCAGTGTGGGTGGGTGCCATTTAAAACTCCCCCTTTAGTGACTTATCTGGGTGCCACTTATGGACAGTAACTTCCCATGCATCCCGAGCACGTGTCAAATTCAAATTCTGTGCTGAAGTCAGGAAAAATCCAGGGAGGCACAAGGCTGCAAATTGCCACATGAGAAAGTCAGCGAGGTAAGTATTGTTAGCGCTATATGAACCCACTTAACTAGAGCTGACGGCAGAAGTAAAATTTCCCTGGCAGACACCTATTGATCAGTCAGAGGAGCGACTCTGATTGATTTTTCTCTACTCCTCTTTGAAAGTTTGTCCTTCACAGACAGAGCTTTCCCACAGAGGATGAACACTGTACAATAAGAATTGTTCTGGGATTTTTAAGATACTTGACGACTGAGAAGTGACAAAGATGGTTTAGTTTGAATATTCTCCTGGCTGTCAGCTTCTCAGCATGAAAGCCACCTGGAGACAGTTTTTTAGAAATGACTTTGGAGAGGGTGAACTTGGGCTTAGTGTCATTAAAATTTCTCCAGCATTGCCTGAATTGCTCAGGGTTGCCAAATCCTGCCCTTCAAAGGGGAATGTATGATCGTACCTGCCGCACCAGCCTCTCCTCTTCACTTTATTAGGTGCATCCCCAGCTTCCCTGTCACCTGTGGTTACAGCTTGGAGTCCTTTGCCCTTTCCTCCCCCTTAAGTCTACTACTTTTTATGTAGTCACCTGCCATCTTGCTCCTGGGTCACAGTGTGTCTGGCAGCTGTCTCTTCTTTCTAGTTTCACTGTTGCCACCCTCATTCCAGGTCCAGGAATTCTTGTCTGGCTGGTAGCATGGCCTTGCTTCCATTTCTCCTTTAGTCCATCCTCCACTCCTGGCCAGGTTACCCTTCCCAGAGTCCAGCTGTCTTCATCCTTCTCAGTGATTTCCCACGGCCTCCTCAGAAGACGCCCTCCCCAGCCCCTGGCACTTTATACTGTGCCCAACTTCCAGGGTATAATGGGAGAGAGCTCAGATTTCACTGGAGTCTCATTGACCTCAGCATCAAACCTGGAAGAGCCCTGCAACCATCCAGAGCTCTTTCCCCAGGGGTACTTACTCGTGGGTTGTAAGGTGCTTAGCACTGTGCCTGGTACATAGTAAGTCATCAATAAGTGGGAATTGCTCTGACTGGTATAGTCTCTCATTCTCTCTTACCCAAATCTTCCCCTCTTGGCAAACTCTGATCGCTGTTCCTTGAACCCTCACATTCCCCCTCCCACCTCTGAGTCTTAACTCAGACGCTGTGTCCACCTGGAAGACCCTCCCTCCCAGACTGCTTATCCATCTCCATGAAGAATGGATCCTCCTCATGTTTCACTACCTTGTTCAAGTGCAGCCAGGGTAGCCGTTCACTGCATTCTCCTTGTGGCCCCAAAGGTTTTCCGCATGTCATACTCCTGAACCAGGCTGTTGGCTCACTGAAGAAGGAACTGGTCTTATCAATCTCTCCATCCCTTGACACATAGTAGGCCTCAGTAAATACTGGTTGAATGAATGAATGAATTTTACTTGTTGGTTTGAGATTCCTCTTTCCCTGTGGTCCTGAAGCTGAATCTTGTCCTCCAAAATGACTGGTTTAATATGTTGTCCATTCTCATAGAAAAAAGAGGGAGAAGTAAGATTCAGGGAGATGATTAGGAGCTCTCTGCAGGGATCGATACCTGTGATTAAGGGAGGCTAGATTGTGTCTAGTGAGTGGAATAGAAAAAAAGGGGTGAACTGAAGCAACGTTTTGAAGGAAAAAGTGGGAGAATTTATGTCAGTGACTAGACAGTCACTAGACGAATGGGGAGAGACGAAGCTAAGACGGTGCCATGCTTCGGCACGGGGGTGGCCAGAGGGGACCTGCAGCCCTTCGGATAGAGCGACTTGAAGGAATGACACCTCACAGTGCTTCCCACGGTAGCGGCGCTCTTTTTGGTTTGCACCAGGGGAAGCAGAGCAGTGGTTTTTTTCTCTTCAGACAAAGAAGGAAAACAAGACATACACATGTTTTAAGGTAATTTCCCTAAGCACACATGACTAGATTTAGTGAATTCTTCAGAAAGGATTAAGAAATAGGCTAAGAATTGGGAAAGTGACTGACATTTTGAGCAACTGCTATGTGCCAGGGAGTGTGCGAGGTGCTTCTTTCATTTTGTCTCATTTCGATCTCCTCCAAGAACTCAGTGTAGATAGTAACTCACTTTACAGGTGAGTTGCTGTCATGAAGGGCCTTCTCCAAGGTTTCTGCACTTATTTTATCTGCAAGACTCCAGCACTGTAATTTCACCTCGCCATTAGGATTCCCCCTCTCTCTTTTTTTTAGAGAGAGAGAGAGAGAGGGGAAGGGATGGAGAAAGAGAGGGAGAGAAACATTGATGCGAGGGAGGAACAATGATCGGTTGCCTCTGGTACATGCCTCAACCGGGGACCAAACCTGCAAATCAGGCATGTGCCCTGAACCAGGAATTGAACCAGAGACCTTTTGCTTTGTGGGATGGCACCCAACAAATTGAGTCACACTGATCAAGGCTATATCTCTAAATTTTTAAAACTGGATTTTACCTTATGAATAGTTTCTTCCAACTTCTTTGCAGCTGTGCACATATATATTCAGGGGCACTCGTGTGTGTGTACACACACACACACACACTCCATAGTGGGATTGGCCTGTGTGATCTTATAGGTGTTTGTTTCTCTGGAAACTATGACCATGTCAATCATCAGAACAGAGCTACATGCCACCACTCTCCCCAAGGTCGGTCACAGGCCATGGTGAGGCTGAGCTGCTTCAGAGGGGTTGTCCTCTGCCCTAGTGATCCGAGCTCTGAGATGCAGATAGTGTGCGGCTCTGGGTGGATGGATGCTCACACATCCGATGAGGGGGCAGCTTCAGCCACAGCTTCCCTGTTGAGCTGAACCACTTACTCTTCAGCCTGGGCCATGTGCTGCCACTGCCCCTTTGGAGCCAGAGGTGGCAGCAGTTACATGTGGATTTGCCTCCTGACAGCTCCCTGCCTGGATGTCCTGCCTGTCTTCCTAGTATGAATAGAAGGGGTGTTAATTAAACACTCAGAGGATGGACACTGAGGACCTACCACAGCACATTTCACATGTCATTGAAGAAGGATGCAAAGAGACTGTAGCCAGAGGCAACTTAGTTCAGTAGGTCTTGAGAGCCTACTCAGGTATTAGGGGAGAGGGGACAGCAAAGGGACCAGGTCAATGCCCCGCCTTCATTTCAGTGCAGAGAATGTAAGACAGTATCAGGTCAGCCTCATCCATCCATTCATTTATCATTCATTCATTTATCCCTCATTTATGTATTGGGTACCAACATTATGCCAACCAGCCATAGCATGAGGTACCAGGGCTATAATGATGAGTTTAGATACTGTTCCTATCTCTTGGGATTTCTAGTGTCTTTGAGGAGTCAGTCAATTGAACCAGTGGTGACACTGACATTGTCATTGTCTATCTGGTTTGGAAAGGTCAGGGGTGGGGAGGGGCTTCCCTGGAGGAGGAGGAACTTGAGCTCTGCCTATATAATACCCAATGAAAAGCATACTGAGGCTGGGTTTGTTGGGGAGGGGGACTAAATATGCAGCTCAAAGTGTGGACTGAATTGTGTTCCCCAACCCCAAATTCATGTGTTGAAGTCCTAACCCCTAATGTGACTGAGTTTGAAGATAGGGCTTTTATGTTGGTAATTAAGGTTAGATGAGGTCATGAGGGTGGGGCCCTAATTTGATAAGACTGGTGTCCTTATAAGAAGAGGAAGAGACAAGATGGGGGTGGGGGGGTCTGTGCACAGAGGAAAAGTCATATGAGCATGCAGTGAGAAGGAGGCCATCTGCAAGCCAAGGAGAGAGACCTTAGGGGAAATCAAACATGCTGATACCTCACCTTGATCTTGGACTTCAAGCCTCCAGAACTGTGAGGAAAAATTAAATTCCTATTGTTTAAGCTCCTCAGCCTGTGGTATTTTTGTTACGCAGGCCTAGCAGACTAATACAGCAGTGTACACTGAGAGAAAGAGTTGGCTTAGGTATGTTGTCTGCAACAACACAGATTGTGAGCTCCTAGAGGGCACACATTAGGTCTGTTCTCAAGCTTCCAGAATACTGCTGGTGCCTGGTACGTGCTTTGCAAATATTTGTTGAGTGAGCAAATGGAAGAATGAAAATGATGAGGAAAGAGAATGGAGAGACATATGAACAGTTGGGATTTTATCTTGTAGGCATTGAGTAACCACTACAGGCTTCAGAATTAGGGAATGACCTGAAAGTTGTGCTTTTAAATTTTAGAATACACTGGGGTGGATAAGAAGGGGTGAAGATAGCACTGTAGGTGAGAAAGCCTGGAACCAGAGACCAGTTAGAAGCCCACAGATGTGACATAAACACTTGGTGATAAGCTTCTACTCTGGGGCTAAGACAAAGGGAAGGGAAAGATGGGCACAGAAACAAGGAAACCGAACTAGAGGAACGGGATTTGGCCAGTGACTGGACATGGTTGACTCATGTCCTGCGTGGCTTGACTCGTACCTGTCTTCAAGATTCTGGGCCTCCCTCATATGTGGTAGAATGGTATCTAATAGGGCAGTGGCACTTTAAATCGTTACTGTCTAATGCACCCTGGATGCACTGTGATGTGCTGTGCTGGTCAGAACAGAGCAGCTGGCACTCCCTCCACTTGGCGAATGGGGTACATTAGGCATTGACCTGCCCAGGATCGCCCAACGCGGGTGAAGATCTCTAGTCCGTTTCTCGTTCACTTCAGGGTCACTCTCCAGGGAATAAAACAGAAATGAATGCTGATATTTTGTTATTTTAGCTTAATTTTCAATGAGAAAGAAGACTTGACATTTTTGGATCAGATTTAAAAGATGCTGGAAAAGTTAGGTTAATGTTGGTCCTAAGGGTGCTTGCTAAAAGTTAAACAGTATTCCAGGCACTTTATACGTGGCCATTCCCATTATTTGAAAGACTCATATAAATTACATGAGGATATCTCTGAACATAAGTAAAATGAATTTATTTTGGCCTTCCAGCTCTATCCCCTATTGGCTTTCAGGAATTAAATTACAGAATCCTCAGCACAAAGGAGGGCTGGCAGGTAATAAGAAGTAGTAGGCAGTGCCGACTTTCCCCTTTCATTAAAGCCCCTTTACTCACCTGCTCCTGTTAGACTTCATCTTCTCCTGTTGGTCTGGACAGTTTCCCCATTTACTCCTTTCTTAAACCATGTAGAGGATGGTCTTTATCCGGAGGGAAACAGTGGCGATGTCACTCAGGTTGTTTGGTATTTATTAGTAATATAACTTTGGTACCTTATTACATTGAATAATTTATCCTTTCTGGCCTCTGCTTCTTCATCTTGCAAATTATGATGATAATAATGAAGCTTTGGTAAGGATTATGAGATATAATGCACTTGAAGTACTTAATGCAGGACTTAGCACACAATTAAATTATATTTCTATTATAATTCTTATTGTGTGTTTTCCTTTCTTCACTTAGCAAAATCCAGTAGGTGGCACCTCTGGGGAATAAAACAGAGGGCTGGAGGGATGGGTGACTATTGCTAGTTTGAGTTTATGTTTCTGGTTAACTGAAGGTCATGTAAAATTCCTTGTGGTTTAAACTTTCGTTACTGTGTGTCTTCCTAAGAGAAAGTCAGCTCTTCTGCTTTAGAAGTTCAGTCGATGCAAACAACCAAATCTTCTGTGTAGCCCTCCTGTAGGAACTTCCTTGACCTCATCATTTTGCACATTAAATTGCAATGTATGGAGCCGTGGCATGCAGGAATTAGACTCAACTTTTTGTGTAATTCCAAAACACCACCCCACTGCAAGTTGCACTTTTGCTTGAATATGTTTTATAAATTTCATTTATTATACTTCGTGGCATCCCTGAAAACCTCAGCACCAGGGGGAAAAAATATCTGGTTATCTAGAGGTGAGTTCCAATTAATCAAGGTTTTCCAAATCTCATCCTAGGTTACTTTGCTCCTGAAGCTTAGATCAGATTCTTCCATGCCTGCGGTTTGAATCAAAATAATGACATCTCTGACTTCCCTCCTCAGGGCATTAATTTTTAATCTTCCTTCTCTTTGGGATAATTAGAAGGAGAAGGATGCGGGGGCTAGGAAGAGACATAGGAGGAGATGCGGATGGCAGAGCAAGAGTGGATGTTTTAAAATTGCAGCCTCTTCCGAGGAGAGAGACCAATTGAAGCCTGGCACCTTCATTCTCAGTTCACTTGGAGGAAAGAAGCAGAGGCAAGAATTGGGATTGGGATGGGGGTGGGGTGGGGTGAGGGCTGACGGAGCCAGACCTCAGTGGGTCCTGTTATGGGAACTGAGGTTCATTTGGGGAATGAACCAGAGCTGTATAACTGTATGTGTTAGAGAGTTAGGTCGAGGAATACGCTTGGGTGTATGTGGGGATTTCTTCCTTGGCGAGGCTGGGTAAGTACAGACAAGATTACTGAAAGTCCTGTCCATTTCCTGTATCCATGCTCCCATGAACCTTTGGGAGACAGTAGGATTTGAGGGACAGGAGTCAACATCTTGATTACAACTTGTAGGATCCTATGTCTCTCATCTCTTGTAGAGCTGTCACAGGTGTACCAGTCTGAACACCTGGGCACATGGTGCCTTGGAGTTCAGAATCCGGGTTCTTGCTATCTTCTTAGGTGAGTGAGTGATGTTCCTTTACGCCTCCTCCCCGCCCCATGCCCAAAGGGTGGATTGTAGGTGAGAGGCTCCCTCAGAGAGTGTGATTCTAAGTTTAAGTTCCTCTTAATTTCCTCTCTGTTTTTTTTCACTGATATGATTAAAAATGCAATAAGCAGAAATCCTTCATGGCATGGGAAAGTCTTCATGAAAGCTAAAAACTAGAACAAAGAATTGTAGTTCTTACATCTTAGGCGTCTCACTTGTGTAAACCTGCATTTAATCAATTGCCTAAAGTCTCTCTTCCTCACTAGCCATTCAGTTTCATGTGTGTTTCTATATTCCTAATACATACTAAATTATCTGCCACATAGTAGATGATTAGTATGTATTTGTTAAATGAATGAATGGGAGTCAACCTTCTGAATGGGGTGGGGGTGAATCTGAATGGATGGAGATGAGAGGGAATGTTAGGTCTGGCTTCTGACTCTCTGAGCTAGGCTCTTGGTGACAGACAGTAGCATCTGAGAAAGGAGGAGGCTTTAATTATCTTTGATTTTGTAATGGGAGGAAGGGTTTCTGGGATGACTGTTTAGTGGTGAATTTGTTCTCCATTTGTGTGCGTTTTCTTAACTTTGAAGACCCAGTTTCATTATTGTGAAGCTATTATTTCCCACTCCCCTGGCAGAGATATTCCTTTTTCCTTTGAGTTTCATGGGTCCATGGTGATGGGTGACCTGGAAGGTCACTTTATTGATGTCTGTGTGTGTCAATCATTTAGAAGTGAGATTAGAGGTGAGAACAGTGCCTCAGATGTACCAAAATGGGAATGTACTGAATAAATCAGTGCAAAGCGTGCCCTTACATGTTGCAGCACAATGGGACAAATTATAAGAGCAAGTAATGAGGAGTCAGGGAGGGAGAGAATGTCCTGTTGAAGCCCATGGAATGTTCTGAAACAGAGACAAATGATGCAGCCACTGCTTAGAAATGTCTGGGTTCACCTGGGCCCTTCTTACCTAGAAGAGAAGGTGTTTGGTATTAGGTTATGGTGTTGCTTTGCCAGGTGATTCTTGCTGAAAAATGGGATGACAGTCAAGAGACACAGATTTATGCAAAGAGGCGCTACTTAAGGTTGGCCTTTTGAGTGCCAAACAGGACGGTTTGATTCTTGTATAAACCAATGCAACACCCTCCCTCAATCAAAGCTCCCACCATTAGACGGCATGCCCCCTGTGTGGTTTAAATCATGATTCTAAATAGTCGTTTCCTCCGTGCCCACGCCCCTGTGAAAGGAGGACACTCTCTTGCTCCACTGGCTTTGGACATGGCCAGTAACCCGTGTGACCAGTGCAGTGTGCATGGAAGGAAGCTCGGTGTGCCAGTTCCAAACCTAGGCATTGTGAAGAAGCATAACTTGTTTCCACTTGCTCTTGTGGGAACTTCTCACTTCTACTGTGAGAAGAACATGTCCCAGCCAGCTTCTACCATTCCATCCTGGGCCTCAGAAACACAGGGGACCGACCTGAAGCAGAGATGCCCTAGGCAAACATGCATACCTGTGAGGGAGAAATAAATGCTTATTTTTATATGTCCCTAAGATTTTCTTTTTGGTTGATTGTTATGCAGCAGACACTAGATCTTTATTGGGCAAAGTATGTTTTATGGTTAATATTAACCTCACAATACAATGAACAAAAAGAAATTAAGTGTAGGGTTTTTCAGCATTCTATCCTGGAGCATTTCCATCAGACTTACCTGAAATAACAACTCTGATCCCTACCAGCCTAGTTAGACTATCTGGGCTTAGGACCCAGGCAGCTGCATTTTAAATATGCATTCCAGTGATTTTAATTGCACTGAAGTTTGCCAATTACTTTCACAATGGATTAAAACCCTCCCATTAACACCAAAACCAGAGTTTTGTTTTTGTTTGTTAGTGTAAAGGACACAGGTGCTGACAAACCCCGTAGAGTCTCAAGCACCGGGCTTCAGTAGGTCCGAAGGCAATTTCAGGTCCTTGCCATGCATTCTGCCTTGGTTGTCAGGTCCTCGCTTAGCCTCTCTTGGTGCCTCCGTTCTTTCCTCTTCCGCCTAACGCCCTCTCTCTGCTGCGAGGCACGCTTTCTTTCTCTTGTCTGTCAACCTCGTCACCTCCCCCTACTATCACCACCCATCTCTTCAATGTCATTGTCCACCGAGAACTTCCTTCTGTGTTTCTTCGTTCAGATTCATGACACAATCTGATTGACCCAGCTCATCTTGTCCACTTTAAAAGCTAGTCCTTCGAGGGAGACCAGTCTCTGGATTGGCCACTGTAGAGTTATGTGTATGTTCCTGGGCCAGTCAATCATAGCTGGGGGTCGGGGGCAGGGTCACAGGGTACAGAACCTAGCCTCTGAGGGGAGATGCTTCAGGATGAGGCATGCGTGGGCAGGCGCGGATTGATGTCTACTCTTTTGGGTAGAATGTGATGGAAAGAGGAGAGGGGAGAGGAGGAGACACTGGTGGTTAGGGGACTGATGGAATCATGTGCTGAATGTTTGTCTTTCTCATTGGATTGTCCCTGCCTCCCCAAAGCCCACAGCCCAGTGGAGCAACCAGGCATTAAACAAGTAATGGAACAAATATCTACCTAGGTTTTTCAAATTGACAAATGGAATATACTAGGGAAGGTAGAGCTTTCGACAATGAAAAACAGGAAGCTGAATGGTAGGTGGAGAGAACTTTGGTGATTAGAACCACCTGGGTTTCAGTCCCTGCCTCAGAACATACTGATTTTTTGATCTTAGGAAAGTTTCTAAACATTTTAAGCCTCATGCGTTCTTTATACAGTGTGGGTACTAATAGTTTCTACTTCATAGGATTATGTTAAATGAGATAATGTATGTAAAGTACTTAGCACAGCACCCGGTGTATTGCACTGGTACTGACCAAAAGTGAATTCTTTTTCTTTCTTTCTTTCTTTCTTTTTTTAAAATGTGTCTCTGAGTTCATGTTAAGCCATGAGAAACTGTACCTTGTTACTGTGGTGTTAGTGGGTCTGCTTTGGGACCACTGTCCCCCATGTCTATAAAAGGATGAAGAAAAGCCACACCTTCCAGTGTGTCACCTGGAGTGACAGCTATAGCTGGGCAAGTCCTGCCTTCTCTTGGGCCTCAGTTCCTGCTGGACTGGTGTGAGATTCTTTGACGCCTTGGTCTAGCCTTTTGCTAGTATTTGGCATGTGGGTTACTTTAGTGGGCATCCTTCTGCTTAAAGGCAGACAAAGTTTCCAGCTTTAACGTGTTTTTGTCCCCGACCACCTCCTGTGACCCTGAGGCCATATGCCAAGCCCGGGGAACCAGGGAGCCAACTCACTGATAACTGAGATCAAGGACACTTGAAACCGTGAGTGCTGGGTATGTGCATTATCTTCCCTCATGGCCATCAATCACTGGCAGGGCCAGGGTAGGACCGCAAAGAGGGAAATGGCAAATAAGCAGTTTGTGTTAATAGAACAACATGAAGCCCTTGCGTATGGTAATTGAAAAAAAATTTAATTTCTGCTCATGTCCCTAGAGGATCTTCCCATTTGGATTCCTATGGAGTCTCCAAATCGTATTATTAATATGATTGAGAAGGCGGAAGGGATTCACCTGCTGGAGTCGGGTGTGAGGAGAATCCCTGAGTCCCCAGAATGATGCTTAGAGAGATAATAGGTCTCAGCTAGATTACGGAGGATGAGGTAGAGGTGAGGGGGAAGGATGTGCATGAGGGCGGTACAGATGGGAGAGTAGAGACAGGCCGGAGACAGAGATGGACAAGCAATCGCTGAGGCCCTGTGATGCAGGTGGTTTTGGTACATTATCACCTTTAATTCTGACTTCAATAACATGAAAAAGGTAGTGCTATTCTTCCCACTTTACAGATAGAGAAATAAAGGCTCAGTGAAGGCCGTTTCCCATGGCCCCCACAGCAGGAAATGGAAGATCTGGCCCTGGAAGCCAGCTCTGCATGACTCTTAAGTCTGTGTCCTTTTTCATCAGATGCCATTATCAGACCTTAATATGCCACTCACCTGATTTCTGCCTTATTAGTATTACCCTGTGTCTGTCTTTAAAATGACTCTCTTAAAAAAAAATTAGCCTTGTTACAGGGATATCAATGAAATCCTGAATTTCATATGCTACTTATTTTCCTTTCAAATACTCATTAAAGTAAAATCATAGGTATGAAATTTTTATAAAGGTCACTGACAAAGCACCTAAAATAATGTCGTATGCCACCAGAGGTACCCAGACCTCCACTGGGGAAATGCTGCTCTGTGCCAGGACCTGGGCATGCAGACCAAATATATCTTTCTTATTATTTCACAGTGTCATTGAAGTCATAGCTGGTTCTCTTATTTATCCTGCCGTTACTGCCTCCCCATGACAGGAAGCCCTGCTTCTTGGCAGAGGGATGATACCCGCTTATGGCTGAGACAGGCAGCCAGACTTCGTCCTCTTGGGCCAGCTGAACCTCTTTGCCTGTTTTTTCCGATTGCAGCCCATGCCACCCAATTTTTCCCTGTCTCCCAACTTTGCTTCTGGTTTACTGTGAGTGGGTCTTCAGCCCCTGGTAGCCTGTCCTGGCATCTTTGTGTCCCCTAAAACGTCCGCCCAAACCACAGTGGGCAGTCAGCCTGTTAGGACGCAGGACGACATTGGCGGGCAGAGCGACCTGGAGCAGGTGGACGCCACCACAGCAGCAACAACAATGGCATTCGGGTACAAACACCCTGTGTTGCAAGGTACAGGACTGGAGGCCATGTTTTCTATTGTAGAAAATATTGGCTAGCTTCACAGATGCCATCATGGAGTTCTTTCACTCAGAGAACTTAGAAAACTGTGATTTCTTATTACTTTTCGTGAGTTCATTCGCTAGGCAAAGGTACTTTTACCCACTAGCTCTATATTGACTTTTGGGTTTTCTGCCTTCCATAGGAAGATCTTCGGGAAAAATGTTTATTATGAATGGTACGTGAGCTTGCTTTTGAGGGCAGGAAATTCACATCCCTCCCTCTTTTGGAAAGAATGAACTTGAAACAGTCCTGTCTGAGGTACTTTTTCAGGTGGGTTTAGAGTCCAAGTTCCACGGACATGGGTGACAGAGGACAGGAAGACAATAGCATGCACTTGGGCCACCTCGTACAGTACTGCTCTCCTCGTGGTACCGTCCACCTTCCCCTTATTCTCCCCTCCTCACTCCAACCAGCCTTCTCTGGCCTCTCTGCAAGTTTCACTCACATTTCTATCCACTTGAAAACCCTTCCTACCTCTTTTCTCTTGTTCTTTTCTTCTTTGACTCTTTGCAACTCTATTTTTCCTATCTGATATATTACAGGCATACCTTGTTGGATTTCAGTTCACTTTATTGAGCTTCACAAATATTGTGGGGTTTTTTGTTTTTGTTATTGTTTTTTACAAATTGAAGGCAAAGCTCTCCACCAGCAAAAAGATTACAACTTGCTTTATTGCACCCTTTGCTTTATTACAGCAGTTTGGAACCAAACCTGCAATATCTCTGAGGTATGCCTGTATTTTACTGAAATCACTTGTGAGTTAAGAGTGTGAGCTGTGGAATCAGACAATGAAAACTCCAGTTCTGTGACCTTCAAAATGTCACTTCACCTCTCTGTGTCTCCGCTTTCTTCTTTGTTCAATGGGAAAATCAATAGCTGCTATATCCTAGGCTTATTATTAGGATCACATGAGAAATACAACTACTTAGCAGGTACCAGTAGACAATAACTGTTTAGTAAATGCAAGCCAGGGGCAGGGATAGTGGTAGTAACGGTAGGCATGTTTCTCCCAATTAGAGTGTAAGATACTAGAGGGCAGAGATTGAGTCTCATGTTTATCTTTTATCCTCCAGAGTGGATCATAGTGCTAAAGTCATAACAGTGCTCCATAAGCACCCAATGGATTGAAAAAGGTTTTAAAGTTCATGCTTTTCCTCTGCCTGTTTTATTAGAGTTTCATTTACATAATCCTAGACCACCCAACCGACTGGTATGTCTCAGTTGGTTGGGAGCCCTCCCACAAAGTGAAAGGTTTCTTGTTCGATTCCCTGTCAGGGCATGTGCTTGGGTTGCAGGGCGCGACCGATCAATGTTTCTCTCTAACATCGATGTTTCTCTCCCTCTCTTTCTCTTTCCCTTTCCCTGTCTCTAAAAATAAATAAATAAAATCTTAAAAACAAATCAACCTAGACCCATTTTATAGAGTGCCTCTGTCAGTGATTAACTAAAGGGTTTATTCATAAATGTTTATCTTCCTGGAGTAAAAACACCCCAGTCAACCTTACTTTTGCTCTTGGCCAGTGAAAACGAAGCATAAGCTCAAAAGAAGAGCCCTGTTGCTCTTTTAGTGTGAAGTAAAGCAGCTCTGATTTTAGATGCAGCCAGAGAGGGAGAATTAGGAACAGCTTTGAGAATAGGGAAGTCCTGTGGGAGATGTCAATAACCAAAATTATCTCTCATTTCAGCAGCCACTGAAAGGAGCTCCACTTGGCCCCTTCCCTGGAGAGGTGACCTCTCCCCTGTGCCTGCAAGATGGGCCCAGCAAAGCAGAGGAGGGAGCAGTCATCAGGGGTCGGGTTACCAGTGGGCATGACGTCAGGGCGGCTCCCTGTTCCTAGAGCTCTGCGCTGGGCCACTGGGAGAGGCAGCAGCTGCAGCAGCTGTGCCTGATTGCACCTACATCCCCCCCTCAAATCCGCCCCCCCACTCTCTGCAGAGCCCCTGTATGTCTGAGGCTCTGGGTGGATGGCGGAAGGCCAGTAGGTGGCCGTCCCTCACGTCGGGAGGAGTCAGGGCTGCTACTCTTCCTGCTCAGTTGTTGTAGCAGGGTCGCCTTTCTGCAGCTTTCCCTATGAGCCAGTTTTCAGAGGAGCCCGTAAGTGGGCAAGAATGTGGTGACAGAGGTGAGGAAAGGCTCAGGTCCCTGGGATGGGCCTGCCAGAGTGGCCAGTGGTGCATGAGAGAGGCGGGGGGCTGTCCTGGGAAGAGCTGGACGTGGACACAGACAGACCCTGGATGAAATCCTAGATCCAGCCCTTAGGATTGGGCCATATGCAAATTGCTTCTCCTCTCTCGACCTATTTCCTTATCTATAAAATGAGGAAAATAACACTTTTCAGAGATTCTTTTTTCTTAAATTTGAGAAGAGACCACTGATGCTCTCTGGTGCATAGTGAGAGCTTAATACATGGCAGCTCCTTGCTACGTCCCCTTCTCACCCCATCACTGCCAAATATCAAACAGGTAACTAGCTAGTCTAAGAGCTGCTGCAGTTGAGAGGTTGTAAGAAACAGTCAAGAGCAGGTTTCTTAGGACTAGGTGCATTCCCACATCTGTATCGCGGACTGTGGGCAGTTGTTCCCCTCTCTGTCTCCCTTACTTGAAAATGAGTTTTTCAAGGATGTAGAACAAGTTTTATTCATTTTTGTATTTCCGGTCTAATGTTTGGCACTTTGTAGGTGCTCCAAGAACTCTTCATTGAATGAATGAATGAATGAATGAATGAGCAAGCAAATAGCTAGGCTATAGGGTGATGCTTATAGTCGTAGCTTTTCCAGAAAGGCTTCCACTGGCTTTGCTAAATGAAATGGTGGATTCCCAGCCCCTGTTCTTGGAGGCTTGTCTGCTTCCCTCTAGAATGGTCTCCCTTCCAGTGGCCCAGAGTGCAGCCACTCATTCCTGAGCTGTATGTCCCTCTTTGTGGGCCCTAAGGCCCAGAAACCCACCCAAAGTGATGCCTGGGAAAGCTGACATTTAGGGTTTTCATCTAAGACGCTCTCTGCAGCTTTCTTGTGACTCTGTCCTTGGCTGACATCCTTACAGGGGCTGAGTTTCCAGAAGATGCATTAATGGAGACATCACTATATTGCACTCCAGAGTTTAGTATAAATAACCCTGGTGTGCATTCATTCATTCACTCACTCGTGCATTCATACAATGTATTCCTCCTTCCTTTAAGGCACATAATTACAAAGTGACTGTATATAACTTTATCACTCACATGGCTCTGGTGTCACTCAGAGCAAGCAATTAGACTTTTCCCAAAGGCCATATTTGAGGGTCAGGAGGGCAGGCTGATGGAGCATTGACAAGTACTCTGATGGCAGCTTTAAAATACGAAGTAGAATCCTGAAGTAATGCGCCCTTTCCCCCTGTATAAACGCACCCCTACCATCAGTATCAGGTTCGAGTGTACAACTGCTCTCTTTCCTCCGTCAGTAACAGCCAGCTGGGCCCAGAGCCCCTGAGGGGTTTGACGCCTTGAGAATGGCGGCCACACTCATTTTGTTCCTGTGTGGACACTAACATGCTTCCTCCTGGCCCCCCTATTTATCCCTGGGCAAAGTTAAAAAAACTAATGAGGCAGTGAGTGGGGGCTGAGCTCTCCCCATCTACTTCAGCTGGATTGTAAGAACCTGGACCTGGGATGTGTGTGGCCTTGGAAGAGTCATTTCACTGTTGTGGGCCTCAGTTTTCTCTACTGTATGATGAGGCTGGTAATCCCAGCCCTTTCTCCCTCATAAGGTTGTTGTGAGGATTAAATGAGGTCATGTTTGTGAAAATGAAAAGGATACTAACAGCTTATGTTCCTTCGGGACTTCTTACCTCCCAGGTAGTGTTAGAGTTTCCATTTTATAAAAAAAGGACCCGAGACTCAGGGAAGCTAAGGGCTTTGTTCTAGGTCACACAGCAAATAAGTGATAGAGCATGGTGGCTTTGTTGTCTGTCAGACTCCATTGTCTAAGATTTTAATTGCTGTACCAGATACTCTTTCAGATTTGAGCTGTGTGGCATTGGATGAGCCACTTCCCCCTCTGGTCTTCAGTGGTACCATCTGAAAGTGAGATGCTTGGCCTGGATTTATGTTAAGTTCCCTTTCAGCTCTAAATTCCTGGTCGTATTTTTAACAAAGGTCACACACACACACCACGCCACAGCTCCTGCTCCCTGCACGTCTGATCTTCTTTGAGCATGGAAGGGCTTGACCACTGGCGGACTCTAGCTGAGAAAGTGTGCTGCAAGAGCAAGCAGATTGTAACGTACTTCTAAATAGCGGAGCCTGTCTAAGTGGGAAATGGATGTTGTAATACAAAGGCAGTTAGCAGGGTCCTTGGAGGTTTCAGCAGGATGTAATTATGGTTCCTTAAAAAAAGGTTCGCATATGTTTTTGAGCAAACTTAACAGATGCCCGGATGTCATGTCTGTATTCTTCAGGGAGTCTAGGATGACTAATTTTCTATAGCAAGTTTGCATAGCACATTGGAACGACCCATTGCAAATCAATTCCTAGGGTGCAATTTAATGAAAGCTTTCATTGATGATTCAGATTAATAATCTAAAAACCTTTGTAAAATGACCACAAATTCATTTCTTCCTTGGACTACTCTGTGTTTGATAAACTAGATGGTGAGTTCTCTCTGTAGTTATAGCTGAATGTATTTCCTTTTAAAAAGAAATCCATAGCCACGCCTGTTTATACGGATTGAAGGTTTAATGTTGTGTGGTTCATTTCTGGTGCAATGTCCTTTGCGAACTTCTGTGACTTCCTTAGAGATTTTCTTTGAGCTATGTGCCCGAGGGATATCTTTGAGATGGTTCACTACCATTTTATTGTTAAATTAAATGCACATTGATTCTAAAGAATCAATGCCCAGTTAAGGTATTTTGGGGGCCATTTCCTTACCCTGGTACACTTTATCTGGAAAAGTATTTTGGAAACCCATGTCCTGCACAGTCTATGGAGAATACTGAGCAGCCGTATCAGGGAATCGAAAAATAACAAGCCTAGTTTCCTTTGGTGGGCACCTTGACATCTCTTTTCTTGCTGGAGCTCTAACCAGTCTGGTAAATTTCCAGTCGAATCTTCTCCATCGAGTGGACTCTTGTTACTAAGACCTGGTTGCAGGCTTCTGGGTTTACGTCTCTGTACTGGCTGCCTTGGAGCTGAAGTTTTCCTTGTAATAATAGATAGTTGAAACGGTTGAAGATGGAAGCCTTGCACGTGTCTGGTTCGGGCAGAATGTCAGCCTTTTAGTTGCCTCCAACTATTCATAACCCTCCACAATTTCATAACCATCGATTTCCCCTCTTCCTGATGCGCTCTCATTGGCCTGCTGCCCACATCCTGTAATTGTGCCCGTCACCCCCATGACCTTTCCTTTGCTGAGCCTGATTAATAATGTACTCAACACATTCCCCTGTTGCATCAAATACCAATTTGGCCTGAATGGGTGAAAGAATTGCTAATGAGGAAATGGTTAAGTCTCTTTATTAGACAAGCCTTTTCATTGAACTGGTCTTGGGAGGTGAGAGAAGAGAAGAAGCTGCATTTTGCTCAGCAAGTTTTTCGCAAACTCCGCAGCAGAGTCTGATTCTGTTTACCCAGATGCAGCGAAGAGTATGTCATCTGATATGGGGGGACTCTGAGCAGTAAAGGCTTCATATGACACAGCTTGTGGCAGGTGTTTGCCCACTCTTTATATGTTTCTGCTAAATGTTTTAGAACAACAGGGGCGTAATTACATGGAGTATTTATTTACCAAGGAAGAAAGGAGGAGAATAGTCCTCTCCTTGCTCTGAAACATTTTGTGTCCTGAAAGGGTCTGGGAATGTGCTAAGTCAGAGGACGGGGTTGGGTAACCACAGAAGACAGACATGGCACCCACTCTTGCTGGCTCCCCACCAGGCCCAGGTTCATCATTTGCAAGTTGCTTCCAAGGCCAGGTTTGCTGACCGTTAATGTTAAGGGGACATGTGCCTGAGATGTGGCTTCTATGCTATGTCCTAGAAGGCAGCTAGGCTCTTCAACTCTGAGCTTTGGGAGGATCTACGACTGGGAAGAGGTATCCCATCCTTGAGATGCCTGTGGTTTCACCCAACATCAGAGGTGAAGGATTCTTGAGACTCTCTAGTCTAAGCCCCCATTTTACAGATGGGGAAACTGGGGGTCTCAGATAGCAAGCTGTCCTCTATAATCCTTGCCATCATTGGAAAAGAAGTGCAGAAAAGTAGAAACAATCACATTAACCAAGTTTTATTGAGCACTTATTCTGTATTATTCTATACTAAGAATTCCATGTGCATCCTTTTGTTTAATCTTCAGAAAAATCCCGCAGGTAGGTACCATTTATTATCTGCATTTTACCAATGGAGCAATGCAGCTGTGGGAGGCTAAGTGACTTTCAGAGGAGATAGACCTTGAATCTCCTCCGCCCCCTGCCCGCAATCCGAATCACCATGTTTTGCACTTTCAGACTCAGTCTAGGTTGACCTCCCTTCCTTTTATAGGTGAGGACAGCTGTGCCTCAAAAAAGGGGAGCGACGGATCCAAGGCCAAGCAACTAATTGGTGGAAAATATTAATATGGTTACGGAAAGAAGCTAACATTTCTTGAGCACTTATTAAATACCAGAGATTACACTGTGTGCTTTACCTTCTCATACTTAATTTTCACCACAACCCTAGAGGAAGATTGGTACCATTACATAAGGTGAATGTGGGCTGGGAGGGTGAAGAGTAGCTCGTTCAGTGATTTACAGTTAGTAAGTCAGGATTTAAGTGGGGGCTCTAGAATTTGGCTGTCCTAATTCTACTTTGTGAGGCCTCGTGTTTCAGAATCCTGTACATACTTGTTTCCAAATCTCACTTAATCCTTAGACTAACTCTACAGACAAGGAATTGAAAAATTTGGATACACACTCGTATTTCTCGCTCTGCTGTTAAATGCCTCATATACTCTCAAGCAAGTCACTTCTCTCTCTGTGTGCCTCAGTTTCCTTATTTGTAAAGGCGAGGTAGCATCCTTATTGAAGCCACAGGATCGTGGGAGGCAGTAAATATGCATGCGCTTGGCTTTCCAGCTGAAAAGTGCTGAACAGAGGATTATTCTGGTTCTTTCCATCAGGTCCTTTTCTCTTTGGAGGTCGGGAAGCTGCCTCTGTTGCTCCATCCCTTCAGTTCATCACTGGAGGGTCCACATTTGTTGTGAGTTAGATGACAGCTGGGTTTGTATTTGATTCGGATGGAGCGTGGCCTGGGTACTAAATGGCGCAAGACCTCTTTTCTAGCTCATTCGGAGGGACAACGCAGCCGGGCTGTCGTTGCTCCTTCCAGATGTCTGGGGATGCCTGCAGAGGGGAGCGGTGGGGCCTCCGACACCGAGTCCCCATTTCTTTGTGCTTGAAGGATAGCACACAGACAGGCAGGCTGAATCCTGCTTCAAAAGCCTGCCCCGCTTTCCTAAGACGGTGGAGAAGATCAGGCCTGGGAGGTTTGGGGAATAAGTAATTGCAGGAATGTCTGCAGAAACCAGGTTCCATGACCTCCTGGCCCCTGTCAGCAGTGCATTCTAATCATTTCACAGCGTTTGGCCTTTTGGGCTGTCGGGATTTCTAGGGAAAATTCATTTTAACCTTAGCCAGCCTTACTGTGTTCATTTTTATCAGGATGGGGACTATTTTTTTTTTCCAGTATACACTGATTTCTTCCTCATTTTAAATCCTGTAGTACTTAATTCTCTCTGAACCTATGGGAGGCAAACATTTTTGAGAGCTGACCCTTTGTGGGAACCTATGCTAAAACTTATACACATTACCCCTTCCCATCCCCATGAAACCTGGTCATTCTCTCCTTGCGATGTTCACACGCTTGCTTTTCCTCCTACAGTAATGGTTTCACTTTTTTCGGCCTCTTTTGCTGGCTTCTGCTGTGAATGTCCAGTGCCCCCAGGCTTAGTCCTAAATCTTCTTTACTCTTCTCTAGGACTTTGTGGGTGACCTCATCCAGCCCTTTGGCGTCACCTTCCATCCCTACACTGATAACTCCCAAGTTGATGTCTCCAGAGCCAACTGAGCCCCTTTGCTCCAGACTCATACTACTTGAGGTCTAACATGAAGTCTGGCCATGGGGTGCCTCTCTGACCTCTTCTTTGTCCGCTCTCCCCTTTGGGTACAAGGCTTTCACCTGTTGTTTGAACCTGTCACTGTAGTCCCCCCCTCACGGTCTTTGCACCTATTCTCCCTTTTGCCTGGAAAACGGTCCTCCCAGTACTCACATGGCCACCTCACTCTCCGTTCAGGGCCCCTCCTCTGGAAGATCTGCTCTGACCTTGTCACCTAAGCCAGCGCCTCCTGCAGGACCCCACCTCCTGCTCTCTATGCCTTTACCCTGCCTTTTTAAGTGTTTTGGCCATAGAGCTTATCCTCTTTGAAAATGATATTGCTTGCTTATTTACATACTTGTCTCTTGATTGTCCATCCCCTTAAGATGTCAAATCCACGAAGGCAAAAGCATTGTCACGTTCATCACTATGGCACCAGCACCTAGAATGTGGCTGCACGTGGCCGGGTCGGATGAATATTTGTTAGATACTGGATGAAAGAACAATATGAGAGGTAGGTATCATTTCCCCAACTTTGCAGGTGAGGAAGTAGAGGCTGAGAGATGTAATATGCCCCACACCACACTTTTATTTTTCTCCCAGAAAAGATGTAATGGTTTTAATCAAGATCCCCTATATGAAAACAATGTGTTGAGTTATTTTGATAATAATTTGCAGCTTATAACAAGAATAGATCTTTCTTGCTGTCCAGATAGCAAAACTTAGTATGTATACTTCAGAGCAATTATGGTAATATATTATGACCATAATTTACCACATGTATGACTGGTCTGCTCTTTCCCCCCAAACACATGCTTTTCTGACTTCACGCATAACCTTGTCTTCTTATTTACTATGAATATTGTAACTTGATACCCATAATTCTTTGTCAGCCGAACTGGATGACTCTTTATCTAGAGATCTAAATATTCAATCCATCCAAAGAAAATTATTCTTAAAAGCTTTTAAAAATATATTTAAGAAAACCCTCATCATTGAAAACCCTCACTGAATGATGATTGGTCATAGTGTCTAGTACGGAGTGATGGGGTGGGCCACAGTCAACTTGATAGTTGTGAGGCACCATGGCATGTTTTTCAGGTAACGCGTAGTTGGGAGATCTCAGCCATTTGTGTGCTTTGGCAGAACCCTGTTGTTTTGAACTTGCAGTCATACAAGTTCATTGTATATTGTGCATATCCATACAATGTGGATAAGTATATTGTGCATATACTCATTTCTTAATCACACAACAACAAGAAACATGAAGAGGATCCAACCAGAAGCTGTCAAGCTGGATCAACTCCTTTTTATTTTTAAAAATCATCTCTCCTTTTGAGTTTAAGAAGCCTAATCTCTGGAAATATCATGCATCTAGTAAAGTTCATAACCTGGACATTCAGGTTATATAACCTTTCCCCTAGCTTGTTCCTTAACTGTTTTGTCCACCTGACAGTTGGGTGCCCATCAAATCACTGAATTCCCCTGTGAGGCTTTTTGTTCTCTCTGCATCTGATGCCTGTCCCTGCCTCTTTATCAGAACCTTGCCCTCCTAGTGACTGGCAGTTCTCTGGGCTCAGAGACTCATTTTGATTATGCCTGTCCCTCCTGGTGGGATGCTGCCCAGCCTTCGGACCATGACTAGGACCGGGATGTCCTCTCTAGCCACATTGAAAGCTCCTCCTGGAAAAGGACAGTTTCTTATATTTCTATGTTCCTTCCAAATTTCAGCCAATGGCTGGCTACCTATAGCCACTCAGTAAGGATGCATTTGTCCAACTTCTTGGTTGGCCGGCTCTTCCCTCCATGATTCCCTCAGGTTTGATGCGTCGTGGTTCCACACATTCAGGTAAAGACTCTTTTGTGAAGCTGTGGCTGCAGATCTCCAAAGGAACACTGTTTCCCTGCTGCAGTTGCTCAAAATTAGCCGTGTCTAAGTTTGGGATGCCAGAAGAGGACTGGGCACAGACCAAGAAATGAGAGGCCACCCATTGAGAAAGCAGGGCAATGCATGGCACTCCCTTCCCCTCCGCTTCAGCAAGATTCTTCTGGGGCTGTTCTTTTCCTAGAGCTTGAATTTCAATATCTACCTCCTCCATTCCAAGCTTAGCTTTTGCTATATAGCAATCTAAATTTACTGTTCTCCCAGCCTCTCCTTCCTATTAAATTAGATATTAGAAATATCCATCAGCCGGGCTGTTTGGGGAGTACAGTTTGCAGTCTCTGTGCATGAACTGCTGGATGCTACAACTTGGATGCACCTGAATTTATCTACAGGATTATTTGAAAGCTTCATAGTTTCATCTGTGCAGGTGTTCAGGTCCTATCATGCTACCTAATAAACCATTAAACTCCCCTGGAAGGTCTCAACAAAGGCCCATGTTATTATCTTTTGGCATTCTTACAGCTATTTATTTTTCTCTTCTGGTGGTGATGGTGGTGGGTTGTTTGCAATCATTTTATTAGCTTTTCCTCATAAGACTCATTTTTATTAAAAACACAAATATCACTATAAATGTCTCGGTGGGGAGATTGAAGGGGATTTGGGGAGAGACTAGGCAAAAGGATTAAATGTCTGTAGTTTTAACCTGTTGCTGAAAAGAATGACTACATCGTAGCCATGGAATTTTATTTTTTTCCTTATAGGTAGCCTTCTTCAATTCTCTTTCAGATAGGATGTGACAGCTACAAGCTTGCTGGTTTAAAGCCAGAAGAGTCTCAGGGGAAGTGGAAAGTTTACAGAGATTATTTTAAGAAAAATCTTGTTTAGAAAAATCACATTTTCTACATTCTGTAGTTTTTTCTGCTCAAAATTTTTCCTAGTTGTGCACTTCTGGTTATATGGGACAATGCATTTCCTTGTTTTTTGAACTAACTTAAAATGGGTTTTCTTTTACTTGCTGTCCAAAGCATTCTAATCAGTAGATAGAGGTATGATGTGCACAACACTTGGTAGTTTACAAAGCATCTTCACATTGATTATCATGTTCAAATCTTATGACAACCCTGACGTAGGTACCCTTAGGTTCCTATACCACAGAAGAGGAGGCCAAGTCTCGAAGGGGATGGGAGACTCTTCCAATATCAGACTGCTAGTGAGTGGTGGAGTTGGTTTTGAATCCAAATCCTTTCATTGCTGTTTTAAGCTCCTTCTACAATTTCAAGTGTCTCTCAAAGAAATAGATTTG
Source organism: Pteronotus mesoamericanus (assembly GCF_021234165.1). Lineage (NCBI taxonomy): Eukaryota > Metazoa > Chordata > Mammalia > Chiroptera > Mormoopidae > Pteronotus > Pteronotus mesoamericanus. The sequence continues at coordinate 41,303,471 of NW_026555277.1, read as the reverse complement.
TCTCTCTACCCATCTATCCATCCATCCATCTGAAACTACTCACTAAGGAGCTCCTATAATACCAGATACTGCCTGGAATGCCCAGGTTGCCCAGGAGTGAATGGATAATTACAGTAAAGTATGACAAGTGCTCAGACATTAGCACGGGAGCCCTGGAAAAACAAATGAAGGACACCTGACCTGGGACAGTCATCAGGGAAAACTTCCTGGAGGAAGTGATGCTAAAGCTAAGTTTTGAATGTACATGTATGTTTAACAAGCATTTATTTCCCTATGCACCACTTGTGTGCTTACCCCTGATATCGCTCTTACATGAACTCAGTTGTCAAGAAAGTAGTCCAGGAGGGAAGAGCATTCCCAGTGTGGGAACCGAGTGATGAGGTGGCCTAGAGAAGGCTGGGAACACATGGGGTGGGGAAGGGGCCCCAGACAAGAAGCAGAAGACCTGGCTTGAGCCCCAGGAAAGCTCTTTTTTGTCCAGGCCTTGCTGCCTCATCGTGGTGTGAAGAGATTGGATCTTTAAAAAGCTTAAAAGTATTGATTGTACTGTCTCAAGTAGGCAACAAGAACAGGGCAAAGAGGAATGTTGTCAGAGGGCTTGAAGGGTGCTGTTCTGTGCCTTCTGTCTTTGCACTAGCTCTTTCCTCTATATGTAGAGAGCCTTTGCCCATCTTATCCATCTTTTAATCTCTGTCCCATCCCCTGCTCTGTTCTGCTGTCCCCAGGTGGGTGTAGCGATACTTCTCAGCTCCCAGAGAGCCCTGGGCTATACACATGTTTGTCCCACTCACTGTTTTTCGATATTTGTATGTCTGACTTTCCACTTGGCCATGGGCTCCTCAAGGGAGAGACTGTGACCTCTTACCTTCATGTTCCTGTGTGTGAATGAATGGTGGGGATTGAGGACTCAGTTTGATCATAGGAATTTGAGTTGGAAGAAGTTTCCAAAAATGACTTGGGTATTGAGATTAAAGTACTTTCATGCCTATTATACAGACAAGACTCAAGGCTCTGAGAATTTAAAAGACTAACTGAGGAAGACAAGCCAGGTCTGCTTGCCAGGACATCAGTTCCCCTAGGACTCCCAGGATTTCAATTTTATTTCATTCCTTTGGGAAAACAGAAGAGACATTTTCGCTGGTGCAAGTTAAGTTGAAGACGATGGGAGTTGGGGTGTAACAGCTTGTGGAGAGGAGTGATATGAAGTGTGTACAGGTTTGTTTGGTAACAGCCTTTTGAATAGATTAAGATGGTGAGTCTGGGAGGTGGTGGCAGGTGGAAGAGCAGAGGAGACAGCATTTGACAAGGCGGAGCTGTCTGGGCCCGAACAAACAGCTCATCTCTGGGGAGAGACGAGAAGGGCTTCGCAGAACGTATGTATGAGACAAGCTCCATGCGCAGTGAAGTGATGCGTACCGCAAACACATTTCTCTCCCTCTGCTTGGGCTGACACAGCCCTGGCCCTCTGCACATGTCATTTATCTTTCGTCCTCAAGTTGTAATGGACTCTTTCAGGCCATCCGAAAACAGGGGCTGGGCTTTCGGGGGTGTCCGCTTCATTTTCATGTCCGATTTCGTGGCTGGGGGATATTGTTTCAGTCTTCTTTGTTCCTCTCCCCCTGAGTTTATTCCTTGGCAACGTGCCTCTGGCTCAGTGGGGCCCCTGACGCGTCCTCTCGTGCTGCTGCTTGTCAAAACCCGACAAGAGGCACCTTATCAGTTCCCTGGCAGACGCAGGGTGGTGGCGCCGTGTGCACGCCCTGAATCGCTGATAGACGCCGCTCGCGGAGTCAGGCGCACCTTTAATAAGGAGCACCGCCTCGCTCTTTGCTATGATAGGGCTGGTTGTGATAAAAGCATCTCGTTGTGATTGGTTTTGGAAATGGCAGATGGAGAGCTGAGGGGAGGTGGGGCAGTGGAGTCACTGGCAAAGGAAAGGCTCTCTTTTGTAAAACCCGACTTTGTCTCTGCCACAGCCTCCAGGTGTCCAGCCCAGGACAGGTTTGACGTCACCTTTGATTGTGTTTTTCTGCTCCAAAATAATAGATGATAATCACACACATCCCCAGCTCAGAAGCTGCTGAGGGGGTTCTGCCTTCTGAGCACCAGCATCCAGAAGGTAGGACGTTGGCCAGACCAGCCTCTGAGCTCCTTGAGGGTTGGGCCTCTGTTGTATTTTCTGGTTCCCTGGCTCAGTGCCAGGCACAGGTGTCTGTAGAGGCCCATGGGCCTGAGTTCCAGCCTTGGCTTCACCTCTTGTTAGCTGTGTGACCTTGAGCAAATTACTCAATCTCTCTTGCATCCCTTCCCCAGTGTGTACAGGGCTGGTGGGCAGAGACATTTTCTGGAGATGCTGCTGCCCAAACTGAGTCTTGAAGTGGCATGGGGCAGAGCTGCTGGAGAACTACTGGTGGGCAAGCGAGGTCTGCTCCATATACCCAGCTATCTGGTGGCGAGGGGGTCTGGGAACTGGCAGTGTGATTCAAGGCCAAACAGGCTAGATGGAGCAGGAGCCGGGAGCAAGGACACTGAAGTCCTGGTGACTGGGTGACGAGGCCAAGGAGGCCAGAGGGAGACCTATTTAGAGAGCAAGACCTGACCTGTTACCTGAGAGAAGAGAGATAGTTGGGATGGGATACTAGGAAGCCATGGCAGTGGTTGGGAAATTACGAGGTGAAATTTGGAAGAAATTCATGCAACAGCTCACATTTGATTCACCACAAAATGTCCACCTTCTCTCCATTTCTGTGTTATGTTCTGAAGCAAACTGCCGAGTGGCTGCTAGGGAGGGAAGGGCAGGGATGGGAGGACGAGAGAGGGCGATGGCCACCTGAACCTTGCTGGGCGCGGCCGCCTCCGCGCCCTGGCCCTCTCCCTCCCCGGCACCCTGCAGCCCCTGCCGTGTCGCTGGGGAGCTGACTGGAGCCCTGTACATGCTGCTCGGAGGTGTCTTCTGTCTTACTTCAGATGCTCTGCTTTGCCCAGCACTTCCCTGAGACCGTTGCATCCTCCTGAACTGCTTTGCCACCTGCCCAGAGAATCCAGTCACAGCCACTCCGTGCTGACCTGCCCTTCCCAGGAGTCACTTCCTACTTCTGCCAGCACCAAGAATTTAACAAGCTCTTCCCAGTCACCAACAGATCATTCTGAAAGACTCAACTAATATCTTGGACATCTGTAGTATCTATAGTTATAGACATACATGATAAAGTTATATAATTAATATCCTTTATTACAGTAACAAAAGGGGTAAATAGTGCCACGACACTATTTTTACCTTCTAGGCTCTTCCACAAAACCTCCCTTTTGTGCAATCCTCCTCACCCCCTGCTAGTTACATTAGTTGCAATTAACCATGTATGTGGAATATTTTTATGCAAACAAACAAAACTAATAAATAATAGAATACCTCATCTCTCCACTCTGGATAAAATCCACTTGGTCTTAATGAAATTTGAACACAATACAGGGATGTTGACATCTGCCAAGCTTGTTACAGTAGGATTTTCTCCAGACCGCATTTCCTTAGGCGACTGCTGTTCCATTGCATTAGGTAGATCATCCCTGTGGCTCTGGGAATCTGGAAGGCACTCCCTAGAAATTGTACCTGCCTGGGAAAATCATGGTGCGCTTGACCTATCTCTGGAATTTCCAACTTCTGTGATCTAATGAGCCACTCAGGAAGGGGAGTGCCTCCCAGTATGTTACCATGAGGCATGTGGATGTGTTCCTGTTTGCAGCTGCCTTCCCCCCCAACCCATGACATCCTCTGTGATAACAGGCCAACAACAAGAGGCAGAGCCTTGAATTTCACGGCAAAGCTTTGGTAGTCTAGGCGCTCCCCGTGGCTGATGGGCTCACTGTCCGAATGGTGGCATCAGTCGGAGGGGGTTTTCTGCACAAACTATAAACACAAATCTGATCGTGTCACTTGTCCAAGCTCCTTAGCTGGGCAAAGAGCTCCTAGGTCTGAGTGAGCAAGCACCCTGCTTTGCCTGGGATTGGGGGTGTCCCTGGGATATGGGGCTTTCAGTGTTAAAACCAGAAAGTCAGGACTAACTGGGCTGGGTTTGCTTCCTATGACGGAGCTCGGGCTGCCTGTCCCTCTGCAGTCCTGGTTCCTTCCTGTCTTTATCTTGAGCAATAAATTCTCACAGTTCTAAATGGGCTGTAATAGTTCCCTGCTATTTCTTGCCTCTGCTTATATTCTTGCTCTCCCAGCTGCCTGTCTTTGCCTACTGATTCTCCCCATCCTTAAGGCTCTGTTGAGGAATCACCTCATCTGGTTAGCCTCTGCTGACCACCCCCCAAGTTTCTCTCCTCTGTGCTGATCCCCATTGTCACAGTCCTTACACTGTCCTTTACACTATCACCTGGTCCCCCGTCTCTCTCCTTCACTGAACCGGAAGCTTTGTGAAGTCATGAATGACTCATTAGATTTTGTATTCCTGGCACCTAGCATAATGACTGGACATAGTCATTCATTAAATATTAATTCAGAGATTTACTTAACTTTTTAAACATTTCAGTGAATGCATGAAAGGGAGGTGGTAAAATAGAATCCAGGGATTGGTGAACTTACAGAAGTTGTGTGGCTGTGTTCTCTTGACAAGCACGTGGAGCAGTTCATGAAAGGTGGGGAGACCCTAGCTCTCTCCAGGGAGGGGGTGACTCAGGGCAACCGAACTTCCTGCCCAGGCAAAAGGGGGCAGGAAGTGAGGGGAGGAGATGGCATGAGGATGGTGGCAGGCTGGGACTCTGAAGCGAGCTGGTGTCCTGAGATCTGGGATGGGGAGGGGGACAGGACAACCTGGGTATAGATGAACCAAATGCGGGGTGATATGTCATTTGGTTCTTTAGTGCCAAAAAGATATTCTTACCCAAGACACCTACCCAAGTGGGATTTGAGGACCAGAGAGAGAGGGAGAGAGAGGTGTGAAATCTGCCAAGGGGACCAGCCCAGAGAACTTATGAGGTTCCTTCTGTAGGGGATCTGCCTGGTCTCCTGCGGGCAGAGAGGAGCTCTGAGTGCTGAGAGACCTGGCAGAGGCAAGGCTGGTATGAGCAGGGTGCCCGACGCCAGCTTGCTGGGTGTTGGCCACAACTTGTCCACTGCCTGTCACCACCTGGCCCCCTGGTCGGCACGCTGCAAGAAAGAGACGTCCCCTGGGCTTTCCAAGGGGGGCTGCCTTGTGCACTGGAATCTCTGTCTGCAGGGTGAGTATTTCAGAAAGGCAGCTGGGAAAGGCAGTGCCTTTTTAATCTAAGCTGAACAGAGCCTGAGGGGGAAGGGCACGGCGTCCTCGGGAGTGGAATAATGTACTCACGACACCATGTTGCCCATGTACAATGGGACGGGAGGTGAGCGCAGGGGACAGCTTTGGTTATAGAATTCTTTTCCTCTCAGCCCATATTGAATGAGAGCCTGATATTGTTGCCAGTGACCTTCGACAGCAGCACAGGGGGAAGCAATTGTGCCCACCTTGATGAATTGGAACACGTGGGGGAGTCTAGCAGTGCCTTCCGCCCACTCAGGCCAGATGCTGGGCTGTGCTTCCATAAATGACTGTGCTTGGAACAACAGCCCTGTGGCAAGTAATTTTCTCTCCCACATTACAGAGGAGGAAACTGGCCCAGAGAAGTCTAACCTAATAACTGCAAAGCACATAGCACGATAGCTTGCATAACATCCCAATGATAGTAGCTAACACTTAGATATGGTTTGCTCTGTGCCAGACATTGTTCCAGGTGCTTTTACAGGCACAACACATTTAATCTTTCTAACCACCTATAAAGTGTGCTTTAGTATTAGCTCCATTTTACAGAGGAAACTGAAACACAGAGCGGTTAAGGAGCTTGCCCAAGATCACACAGCTAGTAAGTGACAGTTCCAGAATTTGAACTTAGGTAGTCTGACTCCAAAGTTTGAGTGCATAATCATTTACAAGACCATCTCATATACGGCAAGCCCTCAGTCACTATTAGCTATTGTTACAGTTTCTACCCCAAAGACACACAGTTTGTGAGGGCAGACCTGCGATTGAACACACAGTTTGACCCTTCAATATGCACTGAACTTCTGTATTAGGCTGAGTGAGGGGTTTGTGGATTCTTGTTGTTAACTGAGGGTTAATTAGAAAACCAATTGCCTTCAACCCTGTTACAGACCCTGCTAGAGGTCACTAATGTCTCTGTTCTCGTCTTCCTGGGCTCACCCTCACTTCATGTCCCTGTTCCTTTTGCAGTGAAGTGTGGCCATGTCAGGGAATTGTAGCCAACAGAATAGGAACAGAAGGGGTTGCACCACTTTCGGGCTTGCCTCCATCGCAAGCCCTCCCATCCATGATCTTAGAGGACTCAGGGGAGGGTCACCAGTGGAAGGAGCCTGCGCGCCAGAATGACTCCACGGAGCACCTGTCCTCCCCACCCCCTCCATCCCCCGCTCCCATGTAGGACTATGATGCAAGCAGGAGACCATCTTCATTGTATTAAGTCACTGGGATATTAATGTTGATAAAATAATCAGCTCCCCTACCCCAGTAATAGAGAGCCTCAAAAAAAAAAAAAAAAAAAAAAAGCCTTGTGAAGTACCTCAGTCCACTTCTCCACCACAGTAAACAGAGGCAGAGAGAGTGAAGTCTGGAAACAGCACCGACATTCGGGTCTCACACAGCTGAGTTCTGGTCCCAGCTTTCCACTTAGTAGCCTCGTGCCTCAGCCTCACGGAGCTGCAGAAGCCTCCTCCATGAAATCAAGGTGGTGCCGCCCCTGCTGGGCTGTTCGGAGAGGTGAGAGGTGAGGCGGCCAAAGCCCCTAGCACAGTGCCTGCTGCATATGTGTTCAATAAACGTTCGAGTTTATCCTTTTAATGAGAGAGCAGATGTCCAACATGTGTCAAACCTAAAATGTTTGCATGGCTGTTAACCCAGCAATTCCACTTCCAGGCATTTATTCTAAGAAAATAATCTTGGATGAACAAAGATGTAGCTACTAAAATGTTTATCCTAGTGTTGCATTTAAGTGGAAAATTGGAAACCAGTGAAATTTTCAGCAGTAGGAAATCGGTTAAATAAACTGTGGTGCGTTTATTCAATTGAGAACCATCCAGCCATTACGCATTGTGTCCTAGAAGGCTATACTATCACACACAAAAAATATTCAGAGTAAAAAAGTGGAAAAGACAGATTACACAATCGTATGTATTCCATGAATCTGCTTTTAAAAATAGAAATAAAAGAGTACATATACACAAGCAAAAGGCTAAAGGGGTACACCCCAAGATATTAAAATGTTTATCTCTGAGGAGTGGGGTTTGTGAGGTTGTTTTTCTCTCTTGCGCTTATCTGTACTTTCTAGATTTTTCAATAGTAAAGAGTATCACTTTGGTAAGAGAAAAAAAATCTAAGTTATAAAACCTTTTTTTTTTTTCTTTTTGGCCTTGTCTGCATTAAGCTGTGACATTGAACATCCCTTATCACTTTGTACGGATATTGACTTGGACATTGCGAAAGACAAGGACAAATGTGAATTGACACAGGGTATCTGTGGAAATATCTCTTAGGGGGTTGTCTTGCTGCCACTTGTGGGTTAGTTGGGTGCCCGTTTTGGATGGTTAATATTATGGGTATCATTTGCATGGACACGTGTGCAGATGGACCTTTGTGCACCTTCTGCTGAAAAAGTGCTCCTGCTTATGCAAATTCTGTCCCTAATGGGACCATGTGTCCGGTGACACTGTCCAGGTGCTCAGTGAACATGAGCGCCTCTGGACAGACTGAAGGCCACAGGATGAAAACTGATAACTCCTAGCCTTACTATAAGGCATGGGAGCACTTAGAGTAGCCCCTCTGCGCTGGTACCTGTACCACGGGCTTTCTTATCCCCTGAGCTGGGGACATAATGCATGTGCTTTTGCAAGAATAAGTGAACCACAGAGGCTAGGAGGAAATATTCACAATGCATACATCTGACAGAGGACTCCTATCCAGAATATATAAAGATTTCCTATAAAGAAACAATAAAAAGTCAACTCAACAAAAAAAATGGCTAAAAGACTTGGACAAGCATTTCACAAAACAGCATGTAAGAATGGATGATAAGCAATATTAAAAGGAGTTCCACATCATCAGAAATCAGGAAAATGCAATTTACAGCAGCAATGAAATACCACTTCATACCCATTAGAATGGCTAAAATTAAAAAAAAAGTCTGATAATTTGTAGTTGGTAAGGATGTGGAGCAACTAGGATCTCAGTTCATTGCTATTATGGATTAAGTTTAAATTTCTGTTCCTCTTAAATTCTGTCCAAATTAGTTTTATTTATGGGGTAAAATAATTTCCAGATAAATATGTTTATTCCTTCATGCATTTACCCAACAATTACATTATTTAGAGTTCGTAGTCCTAAGACAAGTTTCATGCCTTCAAGGAGCATGTAGACAGTTTGTAAAATAAAGCTTTGTTAACTCAGCCACCATCTAGCTAGCGTTATTTACCATATTTTTTTTTGATTCTCAGATGCATGTGTTATCTTACCACCAATTTTAAAATAAACCTGACAATGAAAAGAAGTGTTTTTTGCACCAAAAGAGTCTCAGGTTGCCTTTGTCTGCATGTCATTTTTTTACTCTTGGGTCTGGCTTCAAAAGAGGAGCTATTTTCACCCTTTGTCTTTTGCCTCTGCACTTAAGTTCTTTGGAAATAAATACATGGGAGTGCATGGTATTCAAAATAATCTTGTCCCATTTGCTGAAAGTTTTTTGCTCAATTTCTCCTTAAATATAGTAGCATTTTGATCTCTCAATATAAGAAAATTATCTTAAATGAATATAATCTTAAGCCATAAATTGGTGTGGCTTTGTTTGCTTGCCCAAAGGCGTGACTGCGAGCAAGGCCCAGGTTAAATCTGTTCAATACGTATTCTTTGTGCCCGTGGAATGACACACTGTGGGATGACACTGAAGCAGCAGCGCTGGTGTAAGAAACTGCTATCATTTCACAGTGAAGGTAGGGGACTGGGTTGGACTGTGGCCCTGTGATATCTTATCTATGTGATCTTGGGCAAGTCATGTTAATTTTCTGAGCCTCTGTTTTCTCCTGGGTGGAATGGGTATAATAATCTCATATGATTGATTTTATGGATCATGTTTTTAAAAAATCTTGGTATGTTACAGGTACCCACAAATGCCTATGGAATCCAGATCTCAATGGAGACACAAGACGCGCTTGAACACATTGTCAGAGACAACACAAGACAGTGGGGAGCCTGTATTATCGAGTTCAGGGTTGGGATGGCACAGCTTTTAGAATAACTTCCATCCAAGGATTTTTCAATTTTCAGTGAGCCATAGTATAACATTAGGAAATGTGTCCATAACTTTGGCCGTGGTCTGGTAGAAAGAAAATGTGACTTAGCAAAACTACAGTGAGTTAGTTTTATAGTTTAGGGCTTGTTGGAGATATTATCCCCAAGACTCCAAAGGACAGCGGGTGAAGGGTTAAGAAAAGCAATGGCAGGGGCACCACGTTCAGAAATACTTTCCTGGAAACGGATAAGGGATAAGAAGGGCTGAGGGTGAAAGTAGAGAAAGGCAAATAGAGAAGGTGAGTGGAGGCCACCCACCCAGTGGGAGGGCAGGGGACTTTCCTTGGGTGAAGCGTAAACAAAGGTGTGTGAGGGGTGGTGGGAGTGGGTTCCTGAGGCCACGCAGGTGATCACTGCCTGATCCAGGATGAGGGCCTAACCCTTTCTCCTGCATTTTTGTCCCATTGCACGTTTTTCAATGATACCGCATTCTCAGTCTGTCATTTTCTGAGCACACGCACACACACATAAACACACACACAAGTTGGCAATCCCTTTCTGGGGAGAAAGTTAATCAGTTCATTTACAATCCTTATCCTGTTCGATGGGCTTTAAGCGGTGGCCATTCAGGCCAGCCAGGTGTTCTAGGATGTGGTGGCTGAAGGAGAATAGCAATAAGGGAGGTGCTGGCTAAGGCCCGGGGTACCTGATTGCTTCCCTGGGCTGAGATGCAGGGATGGATAAGAGCCCCAGACTGCGTAAAGGAAGGGAGGCGGCCAGCGTCGTGAAGCCTTTCAAGGAGAAGGAGCTGCGGGTGGAAAGGCCTGGGAGCCCGGCGCTGTGAAGTGTCGGAGAAGCTGCCTGTGGCTGCGGCTGGAGTGCAGACTGGGAGGGGGGCGTGGAGGAGAGAAGCTGCTGAGTCTCTCAAATCTTTTCCTCCCGGGGATATTTTCTTTCTCTTCCTACTTTTGCTCACTAAATGGAACAGAAAATAATTTTCTTCCCCTAATGAAGTGACAGGGAATGGTTTGGGTAGTTGGTGGGTGTTGAGGGAGGCTGCGAGGCTGCGGGAAGCACTGGGGCTCCGGCAGTCCAGGGACGGGGTAGACATGGGGGGACCTGCCCCTGAGAGTCCTGGAGACCGTGACCAGTAACAGGAGCCTGTCTAATGTCAGTGACAATGGGTGAAAATGGTTCAGATTAACAACTGTACAGAAGTCATTTTTTTCTTTAAATCTTGCACTTTGCTGTAATGTGATTTAAATAGAGTTCTTTAATATTCAAGCCTAATTTAAGAGTTCTGTTCTTAGAAAAGTTTAGAGGAGAGGAAAATCCTGCTAACATTTGGCTCCCTCGGATGAACTGCAGGCATTAAGCACCCACTGTTTGCTCACACCTCTCCTTCCAGGTGTGTGGCCAGAAGCAGAATCCCTGAATGGGACCTGCATTCCAACAGGATCCTCAGGGGGCTCGAATGCACATGGTAGACATATATAAAATGAATGAAGGACAATGACAGAAGGCATAGCTAGCTTCCTGGGAGGTGAAACCTTGAAAACTGCAAGGCAGAAACTTTAGACTTTGGAAGGGAAGGAAAAGGGGCTACGGGATATGAAAGACAATGTGTAAATCTTTGTATATTTTAGAATACTTCATGAAGCAGCAGATTAAGAGTTGCACGTTGGAGTTTCTCAGGATAATGGGACATGTGTGACTCTCCTGGCAAGCACATCGCTCATCTCTGACAGACCTTGCAAGAGGTTGACTTTCTCCAGCTGTTCCCAATCCCAGGGAAAAAAAAACACACACAAAAAAACCCAAACCCAGCCTTACATCCCATGTCCCGAGTCTGGCGGTGGTGTCCTTGAGGTCAAGCCTCATAGGAGACATTGAAAGTTTGCTGGTTGTCTTTCCCAGTCTGAAGATTTTAATTGCTAGGTATTAAAAACACCCATGTAATATATACTCCATCTGAGAATTTGTTTTTATAAACTTCCTGTAACGTAATCTGCACAGAAAGATTGAGCTGCAGATGAGTGGGGGGGGGGGGTTTGCTGCCGGGAGGAAGTCTGAGGGGAAAGGGTGGTGCTGGTGTTTGGGGAACAGCTGCTTTCCTTGTGACTTGTTATGAAATAAACAGTAGTGTGGTCCAGTGGGCAAAATAAAACCTGTGAAACCTTATGATCCTGTCATTAGTACCATGCCTAAAAGTCACACTAGCCAAAATTTGCTGGCCACCTACTATGTGCCACAGACTTTATGTATATTATCTATAATCCCCACCACTATCCTCTAAGGCAAGCTCACATTATCCTCATTTACAGATGAGGCAGCCGAGGTTCAGAAATGTTAAATACCTCACTAGGGCCCCAGCACGAGCCCTGAAGCTGGAATGTGAATCCGGGTCCTTTTACTTCCAGAGCTGTGGTCTCTCTACTCTGCCCTCCATTGTCTGCTGTGAACCAGACTCATTTTGGGCCTGGCATTCTCGTTTGCTGCCATAGCACCCACCAGCTTTCTTCCTCAACTGAGGGAAGCAAATCTCACACGATTGTTCATCTACGAGTCAAGCAGAAGGTGAGCAGTGACAGGGCCTGCTGTCTGGTGGCAGTCACTCCACCAGCCAGGCAATTCCACCAGCATGGCATGAGTAGCTACTATGCACAAGGCAGGGCTCTAGACCCCAGAGATAAAGGATATTAAGACAGGACCTTTAGCATTCTGGAGCTGGGGAAATAAACACATTCAACACCCATCTGCACGTGTTAAGTTGCATATTGACATTGTGATGCTAAGTAGATCGTTTTTCCTCTGTGAGTCTCAGGAAGATCAAGGACAGCTATCTCATAGAGCTATTGCAAGCGTTAAACACCATGATGTATGTGAGTAGGCCAGTGCCATGCCTGGCACACAGTAGTTGCTTTAAAGATGTTTACAGAATTCTGAGTCCTTGGCGCTTTTCTGTTTTCAAAATCTGCTCTTTCCAAATATCTTATCTGTGTTTCTGTAGCACAGACAGGTTGGCCTAAGCCTCCTGAACTTCCCCCAAAACCTCCTGCCCAGCCCACAAGCCTAAACTACAAGCAGTGAGGGACTGGTCATGTCCCTACATCACCTCTCAACGGTGACCTGCTCAGACCAGGAAGACTGTGGCCCAGGGTCAGAAGCAGAACTCCTGCCATCTATGCAATGGCCCAGGCTACTCTGTGACCCTGGCCCCTTGTGATATTTTTATTCTTTGGCCAGAGTTTCACAATCTGCACCATTTGTGCAAACATTCCAGGAAATGATTCCAGGCTCATAAATTTGTGGGACAGTTTACATATGGCAGTTAAAGGAGAACCTCCTGGGGCTTAGGGCCCATTCCAGGGTCCTCCCTGTGGTCATCCCTTTCTTCTGGGTCCGACTGAGTAGGTGCTGGTGGCCTGAGGCCGTGACAATCCTGCTTTGGCCCTCTCGACTCTTTGTCCCCACCCTTCTCTCTGGCCTTTCAGGACGGATGGGTGGGCCTTGACCCAAAGTCTTCTGTCTCTCAGGTCTCCCCAGGGGAGAGCTCAGCATCCCTCTGCCTCAGCTCTTGATCCTCAGTAGGTTACTGCCAGATCTTCCCCAAATGTCTAATCCTGCTTCTCCCCTGCAAGGTAATAAACCCTGTGAATTCCATCCTTCTGCAAACATTCACAGTGAAAGAGATTCACTGTTACCAATGAGCTCCTACTGTGTGCTTGGCTTGGGGATGCAGGATGCACAAGGAGAGATAAAGCCTGACAGAGGCAATAGACGAGTAAAACAAAGAAATCATGTCGTTTCAGTTAGGGGAGGAATGAAACATCAGACTGAATGGTCAGGGAGCAGAGAGAATGGGTTGATGGATTATCTCATAACAGAACTAATGAGCAACACCCCTGCGTGGTTCGCAATGAGGAAAGTAAAGCAGGGCCAGGGGTTGGCAGGGAGGGCTGGGAAGCCGTGAGGAAAGTCTTCTCGAGGGATGGGAGCAGACCACGAGTGCTGCAGAGGAGCTGGAAGACCTGGGGAGGAGGGAGTAAACGTGCAAGAGGTCCCGAGCTGGGAGTGAGCGTGGCGAACTTTAGGAACGGCCACTACTTATTGTGCAGTTAACTACATGCATAGTTGTTATATGCAGTATCTTAATAGACCCTGTGAGAAGAGTATAACATTCTCCCTTCTCAAGAGGTAGGAGCTCTTCTGTCTCCTTCCCCCTTTTAAAGATGAAGACGCTGAGAGGTGGAGATGTAAGTAATTGATTTGCCCGCAGGCATCCCAGACCAAGTAAGTGTTGGGTCAGGCATTTGTACCCCAAGTTCTCTAGGGTTCAGTGTGCCCTCTGCCTCCTTTCTATCCCACTCCCATTCTGACCACACCTCACCTCTTGCCTTCACTACAACTCGCTTCCAAGGAGGCACCCGCCCCTTCCACACCTTACCCGTCAGAGTCCCTGCCAAGCCGCCTCTTCCTCATCCACCTGCCTCATGCTCAGCACCCAGTCAGTTCCTTCTTGGTATTTCACCTTTGTCCCTCTACAGACTGCAGTTTCTCCTGTTCCCAAGGCCTTCAGCTTGGTTTCTACCTGTTCTGTCCATGCGCCTTTGGCAGGAGAATGGTCCCCATATATCACTTACTCACCAGCCTTGAGTTCAGACTTCAGTGAGTTTTGATGCTCTCAATTTCAAAGGAGATCAGGTCTTTTAAACCTTACCAATGACATGAAGAACGACCCCTTGAATTTGAGGAGGACACAGGAGTGAACAAGAGATTCACTGTTAATACGTGTCCTGAAGAGAGTCCTGTGCCTTTAAGTAGCAGAAACAGTAGGGGATGGTTTTGAATTTGGGTGTTGCTAATGGCATATAGTAAGAAAATAATAGGGATTTTAATGTTTATCAGTGGAGTGTGGGGCAGTGGGGGAGGAGCAGGAACTGGTGAGAGGGGTGGATTAATGTTGTGCATTGTAACAAACACTGGAGTTCAATCTCAACTAACTAGCTTTTCTTTATCTATTCTATGTGGCTACAATGTTGAATGACCAATAAACTAGCATAGTGCTGTGCGCACAGAAGATGCTAATAAAATGTCAGTTTTCTCCCCATGTTCCCAACCCCAGCAGCTCAACCCCCAACAGATTAACCACTCTCCTGGATATGTGTTTATTTTAAAGTTGCTCTCCTTGAGGAAAAAAAAATTAAATGAAGCTAAAAATAAATAATGTTTACACATCATAGCAAAAAAGGGAATACATGAAATTCTTGACCAGAATGCCCAGGGAATGGAATAGTATTTTCTGGTAACTGATAATGAATCAGACTTTCTCTGTTTAAGCTTTAGGCTGGTGATGGAGAATCAGGCTGGGAAGGTGGTATGGGATAGTGGTTTTGGGCAGAGGCTTTGCCAGGTGGTTCAAGTCCTGACTGTGTCCATTGCTAGCTTTCTGAGGCAAGTGACTTAATCTCTCCATGCCTCAACTTTCTCATCTGTAAAATGGATGTAATACCAATTTGTTCCAGGAATCAATTGTTATACCATAAACCACCCCAACACAATGATATAAAGCAATGCCACCATTTTTTTGCTCACAAATCTGTAATTTGAGCAGGGTTCAGTGGCGGTGATTTTTCTTTCTTCTTTCTTTTTTTAAAAAAATTTTTATAGTTGTTCAATGAGAGTTGTCCCAGTTTCCTCCGCTTGCTCTCCCCTGCCCCACCCACTCCCGCTCCCACAGTCAATCCCTACCTTGTTGTCCACGTCCATGGGTCCTTTATACCTGTTCTTTGATGAGGCCCTTCCCCATTATTCTTTGCCCCATTATTCCTCTCCCCCTCCCCTCTGGTCACTGTCAGTTTGTTGCTTATTTCCATGTCTCTGGTTCTTTTGTGCTCATTTGTTTGTTTTGTTCATTATGTTCCTCTTACAGGTGAGATCATACGGTACTTGTCTTTCACTGCCTGGCTTATTTCACTTAGCATAATACTCTCCAGTTCCATCCATGCTGTCGCAAAGGGTAGGAGTTTTTTCTGTCTTTCTGCTGCGTAGTATTCCACTGTGTAAATGTGCCACAGCTTTTTAATCCACTCATTTATTGAGTGGCATCTAGGCATCTAGGCTGTTTCCAGCACTTGGCTATTGTAAATAATGCTACTAAGAACATTGGGGTGCATAAGTTCTTTTGAATTGGTGTTTCAGGATTCTTAGGGTATAACCCCAGCAGTGAGATCACTGGATCAAAAGGCAGTTTCATTTTTAGGGGTTTATATTTTTTTAGGAAATTCCATACTGTTTTCCACAGTGGCTGCACCAGTCTGCATTCCCACCAACAGTGTACTAGGGTTCCCTTTTCTCCACAGCCTCACGAGCACTTGTTTGTTGATCTATTTATGATGGCCATTCTGATGGGTGTGAGGTGGTATCTCACTGTGGTTTTAACTTGCATCTCTCTGATGGCTAGTGATGCTGAGCATCTTTTCACATGTCTCTGGGCCGTCTTTATGTCCTCCTTGGAAAAGTGTCTGTTCAGCTCCTTTGCCCATTTTTTAACTGGATTGTTTGTCTTCTTGGAGTGGAGTCATGTGAGTTCTTTATATATTTTGGAGATCGAACCCTTGTCTTAGGTATCATTGGTAAATACATTTTCCCATATGGTTGGTTCCCTTTTCACTTTGCTGATGTTTTCTTTAGCTGTGCAGGAGGTTTTTAATTTGATGTAGTCCCGTTTGTTTATTCTCTCCTTTATGTCCCTTGCCCTAGAAGATACACCGGTGAAAATATTGGCGTGTGGGATATCTGAAATTTTTCTGCCTATGTTTTCCTCTAGAACTTTTATGGTGTCATGATTTATATTTAAGTCTTTTATCCATCTTAAGTTTATTTCTGTGTATGGTATAAGTTGGTGGTCTGGTTTCATTTTTTTTTGCATGTACCTTCTTTGCTTCATTCACTGTCAACTAGTGTGGCTTGAAGTTGAAATCGTCTGAAGGTTCACTCACTCACTCACTCACTCACTCACATATCTGGTAGTTGATGCTAGTAGTCAGCTGGGGTCTAGCTGGGCTACACGTGCACTTTCTTTGTGACCTGGGCTTCCTCACCACATGTAGCTGGACCCAACGAGGATCATTCTGATTGGGAAAGGGTAGGGAGGGGGGACCTGGCAGAAGATGTATTGCTTTTAATGACCTAGCCTCAAAATTTACTCTGCATCACTTCTACAATATTCTATTCATGACAAGTGAGTCTGGAAGCCTGGCTTATATTAAAGAGAAGGAAATTAGAAGACACTTATTGATGGGAAGAGTAGAAAATAATTTGCAGCCCTGCTTAAAACCATCATATAGCTCCTGCCTCATCAGGGCTGCAGTGGGGATTGGATGTGATCTGGCAGTAAAGCCAGGCATGGTGTCTGGTACAAGTGTGTATTTCATACTTATGAAGTATGTCACATTTCTGGTTTGCATGGAGGAAATGGAGGCTCTGAGAAGTTAAGTGGCCTGCTCAGATTCCCAGCGAGTGCCAGAGCAGGGATTTAAATCGTTGCTTGCAGGACTCGGCATGGCTCCTCCGGAGGCTAGTGCGTGGCTCCGGCAGCACTCGGCTCCCTGTGCGTGCCATGCCATGGTGCGCTAGGCTATGCCAATAGTTACAGGAAAAGCATTGGTAGCCGGGGGTCATCTTTCCCCCTGTCCCAGAATGTCCGTCCTTCCTCTTGAAAAGTCCTGTTGACTAGATGGAGACCATAATATTTTGTAATGCTCTGTGCACCCTGCTGTGGGAATGACACAGTAAAACCATCAGTTTCATCTTTCTCACACGGTCATCCAGGAAGCCTTGGGTAAAAGTTCCAGAAAGCCTTTATGTCTTGCACCTGCTGGCTGGTCCTGGCCAGTGTCGCTCAGCTGGTTGGAGCATTGTTCTATAACTGAGAGGCTGTGGGTTCAATTCCTGGTCAGGTGCATGTTTAGGTTGTGGGTTTGGTCCCTGGTCTGGACACATACAACCTCCAAAGATCCCCTGTCTTGCAACCAATCAATGCCTCTCTCTTGCATTGATGTTTCTTTCTCTCCCTTCTTCTCTCTCTAAAAGAGCAATGAAAAAAATGTCCTTAGGTGAGGAAATACATACATACCTCTGCTGGCTTGTCCTGAAAGTTTCTGTTCTCCACGTCAGCAGTTAACTAAATTGGGCTGACCTGTAGCTTTAAGACACTTCCATCCCACTCCACTGGTTGCTCTTGGTTGACTTAGGGAAGGTTTGGATCCCTTCGTCTGTTTACAGGGCTTATAAAATATAAGCTGTATCTGTAACCTGAAATTTAATGTGTGTCAGTAAAGTATAATTTCTTTGAAAAAATATCCTGAAAAAGTGTTTTAATTTTGCTGCCAAATTAAAACTTATTCCTCTTTTTTGAAATAGAAAGTACTGTTTGCAGACAAAAACCTGAGAAAGAAGTTAATGTAATTGAACCACTCCCTCCAGGCTTTTAAACTGGACTTTTTTTTTTTTCTCTCCCTTATGTGCCTGTTTTCTTTTTCTTTTTCTCCAGTAGCAATTTGTTTGTTTTAAATTTGAAATGTACTGAATTCAGAGCCATTTTGCTCCGTAGCATTACTTCTGTTTTAAAAAAGAATTTCTAACCTAAGGTGTTTATTTTTAAAATCAAATCTCACTTACGAAAGTGTGAAAGAAATTGGTGTAGACTGTTGTATTCAGAGCTTGTTTCCACTTGGACTGTGAACCCTGAGCATTTTCAGAGGTGGCAATATTGAAGACCTGCATTGTGAGGGTGGGTTTAGGGGTTGAAGGGTTGAGGATTGTGGAGAGTGAAGTGGAAGGTCAAAGGACACCTCCTAGGTCTCTTCTGGAAGCTAAATTCCAAACTGTCCTTCACAGTTCCCTGCCCCCGGCTATTTCGCAGCCAGCAGAGTAGTCGGGTCCTCCAAGCATCCTGGGTGCTTTGTTTGGTAGCCCCTCATGTTTTACTGTTTGGGACTGACTTTGGGTCCTAGGAAAGAGGGTGTGTTCCACTTTCTAATTTTCTTTAAGGTATAGATATTACTTTTATCATGGAAAAGGAAACATTTGATTTAAAAACAAAACCACAACCCCCAAAGAATTGCCGTTTGGAGCAATAGTTGCCACGGGTGTGGGACACTCATTCATATGGCCAATATTTTGAGAGGCACCTACCTGTTCCAGGATCTGTGCTAGACTCTGGGGATATAATGATAAACATAAGTTGCCATGGCTCCTGTCCTCACATTGTTTCAGGTCTGTGGGAGGGACAACAGTAATCATAGGGGCTCACAGAAATAGAACATCCAGACAGGGGTGTGGTGCCACTGGAGGCTAGGAAGGGAGCGCCATCCCCAGGGGAAGGTAAGAGAAGGCCTCCTGCACTGAGATCTGCAGGTGGAGTTGCAGCGAGTGAGTGAAATGGGGAGGGAAGAGAGTGCCAGGCTGGGGAGCAACCCGGGCCAAAGCCCAGCAGCCTCAAGCGGAAGTGGAGGCACGAGGGCCTGAAAGAGGCTCAGTGTGGCTGGGAATGAGTCCCGCAGCTAGGACGTAGGAGAGGCGGCAGGGAGGCCCCACCCAGGGCTGCAGACCATGTGCAGGAAGATGGCCTTTATTTGGGAGCAATAGCAAGGGGCTCGGTAGGACCTGCAGTGTGTGGGGGTGAGCAGCACGTAACCCTGGAAAGGCAAAAACTCAGGAAGCTGCCAAGCCCTGCTTGTCAGACACAGGCCTTTTTCTGTCTGTGAAATGGGAAAATAAGCCAGTTCCAATGACCTTTAGGGTACTGGAAACTTGTGTTTTGGGGTTCACACAGTACCTAGAAATCCTCTGGTGCTGAGCTTTGGGATTAGCGAGGAAGAGGGTGGAGTGTTCCCGTGCACACCCCTGAGAGCGTGTGCCCCTCTGTATGTCTGTATGCCCGTGAGTCCCTGTCCGCACCTGAGTGGGTGCGTTCCTGATCACTGGGACTCAGACATTCCAAGGAAGGGAGACAAGCCCCCTGCACAGGCTCACGCTCCCACCCTCTGCTACCTTGGACAGCGCCTGCCCTGCCTTGATTCGCTCCTTCAGTGCGTTCATCCAGGAAGGCCGCCTCTGGGCCAGGTGCCTGGGAAGAAGAGAGGATTCTTGATCCTGATACAACCAGTCCAGGTGGGGTCCGGTCTGGGGAGCACGTGCAGAGACGGCTCAGGCCACCGCTCTGAAGGGACTGCGGCCTCGGCCTCCTCTTCCAGAGGCAGGCGCGCTGCCCGCGTCCAGTCCAAGAGGCACCATATTGGCAGGAGTGAGAAGGGGACGGTGACTCTCGACAGGTGGCTGAGCCCCCACAGAAGTCCCACTGATGGGCCACCCTGTGCTCAGGCCAGGAGGGAGGGAACCCTCAAGGAGGAAAGGGGCTGAGCCCACTGCAAATTCCTAGATGTCGTGTGGAGGCAAACCCAGCACACTGATTGCTCTGGTTTTTATTTCAGCCTCTGCCCTGGATGCTGCCCCTCTTCCTGCCTCTCTCCCTTTTGGGCCTCATTTCTGTTTCTGCCTCTTCACTTCTAAGTGCTCCTGTGGCAGAGCTGAGTCTCATTTCCTAGCTGTCCCAGCCCCGGCAGAGAGATCCCAGCCATGCGTTCCCCACAAACTTGTAATGTGGGAGGCTTTTGAGTTGGCCTCAGGCAGGAATTGAGAGGCCTTATCAACACAATGGGTAAAAACGCCCACATCCTGGAGTTTTGTGAGGATTAGCTGGGATAATACATGTAAAGTGTTCAGAGCCCTGCCTGGAGTGTCCCTAATATATCTCTAATAAGTGATAATATTGTAGTTATTATGAATAACCAATCTCAGCAGCTTAGAGGGTACAGGAGAGAGAGGGTGTCTTCCAATCTGAACAACTGGTGTTTGTTAACTAACTACTACTACCGCTGGCTAATGTTTGAGCATGTTATATGTGCCGGACACTGGACAGAGCAGCTGCTATTATGTCCCAAGGTTACACAGCAAGGAAGAGAGGAGGAAGCATTCAAACCAAGTGGCCCAACAGTGGGGCAGGTCCCAGCCCCAGAGGTGCCTGTGTTAGGTTGGTGTGTGATGTACTCCTACCGATGTGCAATGCATGAGGGTGTCTACCCACTGAACTTTGTGAAGAGAGAGCACATTATTCAGACACTCTGCCACTGTCATTCTGCTGATGTTCAAATCTTACCAATGGCCACACTGTGAGGTCATTGAAATCTGTAGGGTCTCTCGAAGGAAACTCTTGCTCCTTCCTCCTGATCATCTCACCTGGAGTGTGGGGCGGTGTCCACTTTGTGCCAGTTTTTGCACTCTGCTGTCTGCCACACATTGCTTCTCAGGTGCTCGTTGATGAAGGGAATTTGGCTAATGTCAGGTAAGGAGGTAGCCCGTGGGGTGCGCATTTCGTGTTTGGAGTAGGGACCAAGCTTTTATGCAGCGATGAATGCTTTGTGATATAAAACGTATTTAAATTTGAATGGAGCTCTCCATTTAAGCTGAAGCTTTATTTATCAAAATAATTCAAATCATGCAAGCGGATCATCCTGCATTAATGGATAGACTGCTACATTTGGACTTAGGGACACTGGATTCTCTTAAAGTGGGCTCACATGTCTTCACTGGAAGCTGCTCTCTCGTTTTTACGGGGAACGTGGCAGGGCAGGGAGTAATGGATGTGTCTCTCCCCCGTGGTTCCCTGAGGCTCGGGCCCCTCGTGAAGTTTGTGAGGGACAGGGGATCCTGCCTGTGTCCGTCAGATACTGCTGATAGGACCGTGGTGAGAAGAAGACTTGGAGGGCGATGGACACTGTTCTGAGATGCTTGAGGAAGCCCATAAAAGAGAGGACGTAGACAGGATTGGGGTTGGCAGAAGGGTTAAACCAGCGCTATGGGTGGGCAATGAGAGGAAGAGCTCCCCGGCCACCAGAGCTATGGAAAAGGGGGCAGGATGCTCCCAGAGGCAATGGTCTCTCTTGGCCCCGGAGGAACGCAAGTCAGTTCTGAGTGACCACTTGGCAGGACTGTTATAGGGATTGGAGTCTCTGAGAGTGTGTGTGTGTGAGTGTTGGGGGTCCTGCCTTCATATTTGCCTCCAAAAGGGGGGCTTTAAACTCCTGCCCTCCCACGTATGCAATGGGTTACCTCTGGTGTGTGTGTTTGTGGGTGGGTGGACGGGGGAGCACAACATGCCCATGTTTAATTATTCTTTTTGCATATATATTTATTGTGAATTTGTTGCAATAAACAAGTACCGACTTTATAATTAAAGAATAGATGAAAAATGCACCTTGAATCAAAATTGCCTCTGAATTATGTGTCACTGAACAAAGATCAGTGGACTACAAGTCAGAAGACCTTGGAAGGAACAGTGGTGCTCTTGGCCTCAGTTTGCCCATCTGTAAAATGGGGGACTGGACTATATATGCTGAACTTGGACCTGTACAGCTCTGATACTCAGGCTGGGCCGCACTGGGGGTTGGGGCAGAGAGAAAGGAGAAAGGGCCTTTATCAATGCCCTTGTATGTGATAGGGATAGGGCTAGTGACACCAATGGGACATGTGTCCTTGGGCAGCATCCACTTTGTTATTACTGCTCTATTCTGAACTCTCCCCAGCACCACCGCTCTGTCTGGGAGAAGTGTCAGAGGTGTGAGAGGACCGCATCATTGCCGTCCCAGAAGCTCTGTGCTGCCTAGAGGGCTGGCTTTTGAAGAAGCCAGACTGGGAGATGGCACTACTGGCTTCCCCTTCTGTCAGCTTGTCTGCTCCTTTAACCACGGCTGGCTTTTCCGTGCGCAGTGCTTCTTCCCCTGTGGTGAACCTGTGATGCTAGCCTCCCTTACGCTCTGGCTTGTCATTCCTCTGAGTTTCCTCTGTGTTCCACTCACCACTCTGCCCCCCTGCCCATGAACTCCCAGCCCCTCCCTCCTGTTCTCTAACCTTCCAGAGGTCCTTCCCTTGCTTACTGAAGCCCAGCTTCCCCTTTGACTCCCTGCCCCTTCAGTCTGACTAGACCCACAGTTTGGGATTAAGAGGCGCCCTGCCAGTCTCAGACGCATGGAAACCCCCTCCTGTGCAGCAGCAGCTGGCCTCAGCCCCTTCTGCCGCCCCATCCCACCAGGTGGGGAGGATTTGGAGCCTTCCCATCACCCACAGACGTGCTCTCAGTTGGTGGGTGAGCTGCGCTTTCGGACACAGCCTCAGCCCCTGGCAAACTCCTTCCTGAACCCTGGGTCACCGTTACTTCAGTCCCAGCTGGATGCTGGCTTCAGAGTGCATTGATTTTTCCCAGGACTTTAATAACCCTGAGCTTCAGTTTGCCTATTGGCTCTTTTGTAATGTATCAGCCTCAAAAAAAATGGTCACTTTCAGTTAAAAGATCTTATTACTGCAAAAAGAGATGTTGAATCACACTTTCAAGGTCACTGGTGAAATGTGATCTTTGAGTCTCGTTGGCCCTGATCCAGGGCATGGGGAAGTGGATATTAAGAAGATAAATTAGAAGTCAAAACACAGCTTTGTTTTCCCCTGTGTCTTAGGCTGAATGTGATGAATTCTGCAAGAAAAAAAAAAAAATCAGAACTCCCTCTCCCCGCTCCACACTTCCTGCTGCCTTCAGAAGTCAGGTTCCAACCTGGAGTGACAGGCAGTGGCACTTTATTTCAGTCCTGACATGACCAGAATGGTAATTTCTAAGGTAGTAACACAGGTGAGCCCAGGTATATTTCAATTCCATGCAGTTCAACAACTCTTTGCTGATGGGCTTGCTCTATGCCAGGCACAGCGTGTGTGGATGGGGACACAGGAGGATGTAGCCTCTGGGTGGAGAGAGGATGGACACATGTGGTCAGTGTGTCACTGGAATAAGACGACAGACCCCATGCTAAGCACTCTGTGTGATTTCTCATTGATCCTAAGTTGTAGACACTATGGTCACCTTCATGAGCAGTGAGGAAACGGAGGCTTAGAGAGGTTACATGCACAATGCCAGTGGCGGAGCTGAGCCTGGACCCAGGACTGACTCCGAAGTCGACCAGCCCTTCACCCATACATGGTACTGGCCCTCCGAACACCCAGAGGAGCCTGAGGCCCCATGGTCAGGATAGAGAGAAGCAACCTTTAGTTTGCGCAGCTAACCCCGTTTGAATGCCAAGGGAGAAGAGTGCGTGCTTGGGGCCTTGTAGGTGATGGTAAGGACGTTAGTTTTTACATTGAGGGAAATAAAAAACCCAATGGAAAGCTTTGAGCACAGGAAAGACCACATCCAGATTACTTATTAAAGGGTTCACTCAGGCTGCTACTGGACAGTGGCTGGAAGGGGCGTGCGGGCAGAGGAGAGCAGTTTGAAGGCCATAGCGTTGGTCCACAAAAGGGATGAGGGTGACTTCAATTATGGCTTTGCCATGGAGGGGGAGAGAAGTGGTTCAATTCCAGATGTATTTTGAATATACAACAAACAATATTTGCTGACAGATTAGCTCTGATTTATGAAGGAAAGTGAGGAGTTAAGCAAGACTCTCAAGTTTTTGGCGTGAGCCCATGGAAAATGGAATTGCTGCTTAATGACTCTGGGAAAGCAGTAGAAGCAGCATGTGTGGGGAGCGGGAAATGGAGAGGCTGTGTTGTGGGCACCCTGAGGGTACAGTGCCTTTTGGGCCCCCACGTGGAGACAGTGCGTAGGCGGTTGAGTGTGAGTGTGAGGTTCAGAGAAGTCCAGTCCTGCTATGTACATTTGGAAATCATCAGAGTACAAATGACATTTAAAACCGTGACACTAAGCATAAGCATAGATGGAAAAGAGATCCGAGGTCTGAGCTCTGGGGCGCTCACCCCAACATTAGGATGACAGGAAAATGAGGAGCATTGGTGAAAGATAAAGAAGGAACAGCCAGTGAGGTAGAAAGAGAACCAAGAGTGTGACTGACTTTAGAAAAATACAGCCCCTTGCCATTCTCTGCTTCCTCCACCCCGTTCAGGTCTCTAACTTTGAGCTTCACCTGCAGAGGTGGTGGCCCACTAGGACTCACCTTCCGACCACATCACATCAGATTCAGAGATGCAGAGTCCTAGTTCCATCAGATGTCCCAAGTGGGTTTCTGGGGGCATCGTATGGTCTTTTGGCCGGGAGGAATCTGGACTACATTTCAAGGGTCAAGCCACCTTGGACTAATTTGCCTATAAATAGAAGGAAGGGCTGAGATTTTTAAAATTTTGAATTGCAAAGCAAGAAGATATAGACACCTTTCAGGTTTAAGTCTGAATTGGAGGTCTGAACTTGGCATAACGAGGCAAGCCTGGTGACATTTCTGGGGAGCAATTATGGAACCACCAGCTATTGGCTACTAGGAACTAAAACTTCAGCAGCTTCCACAGAGAATATCAGAAGCAAGAGAACATCATTTTGCTTTAGATCAAGGTGCAGCCAGGTGTTTTGGAAGGAGCAAGAGACCTGATTTTCATTCAAATACCCAATCTGACCCTGCTGAGTTGTCTGTCCAACTATAGGCCAGTTGCTTAAGAATTCTGGGGGTTAGTTTTATCATCTGTAAAATGGGCATATTTTCTCATTATTTGCAGAGCTGTCATAAGGATTTCATGTACACATAGTACCTTGTTCATTTTAGGGCTTAGTTAGGGTTGGTTGGTTTTATTTGCTTTCCTCCAGAGAGAAAGATAGGACTTGGGAAGGTTAAACATATGCAAGGTGGGGCAAAAGTAGGTTTACAGTTGTGGGTAAGCAAAACAGAGTTTATTCTTGTATTATTACTTATTTATTATTGTATTATTTTCCATGCAAACACCTGTAAACTCACTTTTGCCCTACGCTGTATATTGTGGGCATATGTGTGTGCCTCAAACTCTCCAAGAATAGTCCTTTCCCACAAGGACCTCCTTAATCTATTTGGGGACACAAAGGCTGCTTACATGAAACTGTGTTTAAGAGTCCTGTGGTATGAGGGGAGAGGGACAGCTTCTAGGTGATCTGTGATCTGGGCTGAGCCCAGAAGAATGAACAGAGTGTGGCTGGGTGACTTGGAGAAAGGTGGCCTCTCTAATGTTTAGTTCTGACTTGTCCAGAGGTGAGAGAGTTGAATGAAAATCCGGTTAACTTTGAACTCATTCATTCAATCATTTAAGAGAAAATCATCAACACCTATGCTAGGCGGAGTCCAGGAGAAGTTCTGTGTTCAGGCACCCCAGTCCTGTGGGGTGTTGGAGATGTCATAGACATTCGCGATATGGGAGTGGTGGGTTCTCTGTTGGAGGCTAAGGGGCTACTGGAGCACTGAAGAGAGACCTCTTGGAGTAGAAACAAATCAGACTTTCTGGTTTAAAAACCAGACTTTCATTCAGCAAGAGTTTTGGAGCATCTGATAGACTGTGAGTCGTAAAGAGGCACAAGGAATGGGGGAATGAGTTGTTTTCATTAAACGAGTGGAGAGAACTCCTTGTCATGTTCCAGATGGACCTCTGGTGAAGGGCTTTCCTAGCTCCAAAGGTTCAGTCCGGGTCAAGGAAACAATGCCTTGGCTTCCCATGTGTTCCAGCTAGTACTGTTCTTCACTCTCCCCAAGTCACATTGGTCCCTCTTATCGGCCAGCTCATATGTCGTCCAGGGTAGTACATGGGAAACAACACAGGATTTGAAGCCAGATAGATTGGTTCAAGTCTCAGCATCAATCCTGGCTAACCATGTGGTTATAGAGAAGTCAGTCACCTGCTTAAGCCCCTTTCCCCAAATATAGAATAGGGATAAATGACACCTAACTCACAGGTCATTGGAGTATAAGGCTGTCACTACCTTACATAGTGCTTTTGTGGAAGTTAAATTAGAAATAGGTACCCCTTTCTCAGGACACTTTACTGTCATGTTCCTGCCTATGATGCAGATGGTACCCCCTAGGGTTGTGTGAGATAAACATTCTCCATTGCATAAATAATAGCTGCTACAATTATAATCATTATTATCACCTTGATAGGAAATAGCTGCAACCCGACCTTTTGGTGCGTTACTTGGATCAGCCTGATGCCTGATTAATCAGATTCATCACACTAGAGCAGTTCTCTTCTGACCAGCTAATATATAATCGTGACAACAGGCAGGGGTGTGCCAGGAGCTGTGTCTTCCTATTAGAGCTTCTTTAGCACTCAGTGCCAAAAGCTGAAGGTCGTCAAAATGTTGGCCATCTCTAAATTATAGTGCTGCCAAAATAACTCCTGCCACAGAGCAGACTGTCTCCAGCCATCGGAGATCAAAATAGCGCCCTAATGGATTTAGGAAGCAATCAATGCTTCTGAAGACATTTGTGGGTTGTAGTCCATTAAATATTAATTCTCTCTGTTTGTCTTTAAGAATATATTTTATATGTTAATGCATTATTGAAAGATGCTTATAATGTTAAGTGACTTAAGACCCAAGCATTGAATGGCCGGCTTTATTTTTCTTTGGGATATAAACATAAAATGTCAAGACAAAACCAAATTCCATGGACCATGCTGGCTGCTGCGAGTCACAGCCACGGAATCAAACTACGCTGTTGTGAAATGAAGTTGTTTTATTCGCGTTTTGATGGGCAAATAAATAACTTATGTATGGCATTTCCCACCTAATAAAATGTTTCACTGTCGGATTTACTGGGCACATTTATGAAATCACAACTGTGCAGCTCAGCTTTATTTGGCCTTAATGACATTAGGGCCAGGGAGGGTTGTGTCTGGATCTTCAACATACAGAACGATGCAGCTGAAGGAGGAGTGATCACAAATCAAAGGAAGCAAGGGCAGCCTGGGAGATGCAGGGAAAAGTGTTTAATTCAAATCAGAATTCACATTCTAGACAGAGAGCATTGTAGACTTTGGGGTTCCTCTGGGAGTGGGCAAGGTAACCTCTATGCAAAAGTACACAGGGTGTGTTCTTGGTATATTTCATGGAACACTACATGCTGAAAGGAATGATTTACTGTACTTTTTAGTGGCCACAGACCACAATGAAAATTTAAATTATGATGCCAGAGTGAAGAAACACGGTCATAGTCACATGCACACAAAATTCTTCATGTGATTTCCAAGGGTCCTTCACCCACTACGTGAGACTGCTGGGTTCTAATCTAGTCCTGCAATCTTACTTTTCACTCTGGAATGCTGAAGACCTAAGAGGAGAGGGCCCACTTAGAGTCACACAGCTCCTGATACCTCCTGCCAATACCACCTCTCTAGATGGTCGACTAAGTGTTAACTTTGCATGGAGGAGTGTAGGCCTGGAAGCAAGACTGCCTTGGTTCATATCCCAGGTTTGCTACTTATTAATGGCTTGACTCGAGCTAGTTATTTATCTTTCTATGTCTGAAATGTCCTCACGTGTAAAATGAAGATAACAATAGCGCCCCACTACACAGACTTGTTGTGAATAATAAATGGACTGATGTACTCAGAGCTGGGAGCTTGAAACATAGTAAGCACTTTAAAAGCATTAGTTTCTATCTTTGTGTGTCTACATCAAAGTCCCCCGTAATATGCTTTTCTAGCTCTTTGTAGGTTTCCATCTCAGGTCTGTTTTCCCCTCTTCATTATACCTCTAATGTAATTTATATAACTTTGAAATTATCTTCACTATTTGTTTGCATGTTTATTTTTGGTCTGTTAGAGTATCAATAGATCCTTCTTCATCTTCAACACCTAGAATGGCTTCTGGTGCATAGTAAGCCAACAATAGACACATTGGCTAACTGAATGAATGAGTGAATGAATAGCCCTTATTATTTGTCCATGTACTCGTCAGTAAGTACTATCTGTCTCTCTCCTAGACAGAAGCTCGGCAAAAGCATCACTCATGTGATTGTCTGCATCCCTCGGTTCTGCACCTGGCACATCATAGGTTCTCAATAAGTAGTATATGCTAATTGAATGTATAAATGCTTATTTGGAGACAGGAGGTAGTAAGAATAGCAGAGGAAACTTAGAAAAGAGAGAAGTAGAGAAAAAGCATCCATTTAAGGTCCAACCTTTATGCCACTCCTGTGTTTCATTTATTACTAAAACACTAGTTGGTGGTGGTTAACAGCCCAGACTTCAGAGCTCGCTTCAGCTACAGGCAGTGTATGTATTTGGGGCAATTCTTCTAACCTCTCTGTGCCTCTGTTTACCTCTCTGAAATATGGAGTTATATCAACACCTACCTATAGGATTGTTAAGAGAATGAGTTAACCTCTACAAAGTGCTTAGAATAGTGACAAGCAAATATTAAATGTAAAATAGATGCCAGCTCTTAGCATTTATTTGCTAATTCAGCAAACATTTATGAAGTATCATTATCTGCCAGGCCCTTTCTGGAGGTATATCTATATATCTATATCTAATCTATATCTAGATCTAGATCTATATCAGCTATATCTATATCTAATCTCTCTATTTCTCCATCCTGTGGGGACCTTAGCATCTCACAGGGGAGACAGGGAAGCACTCAACAATTATACTCTGCTGCTATAGAAGGAGGTGTCATGGGACATAGAGTTGGTACCCCCGCCAGGTCTGGGTCCAAGGTGCAGGGACATGGGAGTTCTCAGAGCAGGGAGCATTAAAGAAAAGCTGAGGTTAGCCTACTAAGAGAAATGGGAGGAAGTGCATTCCATGTAGAAGAAACATGTTCAAAGATAGGGAGGTGAGCAGCATGCTCTGTTTGGGGGACAGCACACAGAACTGGATGCCATTCATCCATTTAGTTCATTCTGTCAATATCGAGCACCAACAATGTGTGCAATAGGCACTTCGCTGTGCACAGAGATAGAGCAGTGAACAAAATGAACAAAGTCCCTGGTGTCATAACGCTTCTATTCTAGTGTGGGAAGAGAAACAATAAACAAATGTAGAGTAGATATCATGTGTCAGGTGACATAAATACTGTGGGGAAAAAATAGAGCAAAGAAAGAGATATAGAGTGTGTGGTTATGGATAAGGGTATTACCTTAGATAGGGGAGTCAGTGAAGGCCTCTCTAAGTGGCATTTGTGCAGAGCCTGAAGGAATGGAAGGAGCGAACCATATACTCCCTAATGGGATACTGGTCTAGGAAGAGAAATAGTCCTGCAAAGGCCCAGAGGTAGGTGCAGGCTGGGCTTGTTTGAGAAAGAGCAGTTGGCCAGTTTAAGGAGTGAACAGGGAAGGGTGGGAGAAGATAGCAGGCAAAGGGGAGCCCAATGCTGTTTGGCCTTGTGAAGACAAGGCAGAGACCTTGAGCACAGAGTAGGATGAAAGACAGAGAGTTTGGGGCCCCACTGCTTGAGACTATGGCATAAGCTCTGCTAAGTGATTGGGCTTTCTTCATGAGAGCCTGGGGAGCCATGGCTCCCCCAGGATTTTAAGGATTTGAATCATGAGCGACGTGACCACATTGTGTTTGACAACAATAAGTCTAGGTTGAGAGTTTATTGGAGGAAATGGGAATCAAGTGAGGAGTTCAGGGAGTCACCTAGGTAAGAGAGGAGAGAAGCCTGAACTTGGAGGGGTGGAGGGCGGTGCAAAGCTAACTGCATGCACCACATCTATACCCTTCACTATGACACTGTGTCCTTCACGATGGCATGTTCCTCTCTTTCCATGGGCCTCACCAATGCCTCACTTGGAAGGAGCATTGCTTCCTGAATTGAATTGTGGGTGGGGAAGACCAGATTTCAGTTGTCTGCAGGCCCATGAGGCCAACTGTGAGAAAGCAACTTCCAGCTTTCTGTGGATGCTTGCATTGATATGATTTCTGCAGCTCTAGCGAGGTTCAGAACAGTGGGACATTTTTATATTGTGTACCGCACTGCAAATCAGATTATTTTAAAAAAATTAATGGCATTGTCATTACAAAAATTTTAAATGCGTCTTTGTCTCTGCTCTTGGAAAACACTCACTCTTAATTTTTATGCTAAAGTGAGTGATCACAACCCAAGAGAGTGATTTTGCACTTTAAACATTTACTCCGCGATTTATCTCCTTCCAATGAATTCATGATTAAATTTTAAACCCACACTCCTATTCAGCAAGGAATTAAACAACAGAGGGTAAAGTGCCCTTTTTTTCCCTTTTTTTAAAGTTTTAATTTGGAAGTCTTGTCTATCTGGTGTCAAAACCCATTGCTGAGCATCTGCCTTCTCCCTGCATCGTCCACTGGGAGGTCCAGCTATACAAACCAGTGGTCAAGGAGCGGGGCAGACCAAGAACAGAGGCCAAGGGCGGCTGACTTGTCCATCCTAGATATTTTGTCCCATGTCCCCAAGAGATAGGAGTTGGTATTAACTGTCCTAGAAAAGCCCAGAATTTTGATGTCTCTCAATGTCCATAAATAAGAAGAGAAATGCTCTTTGACATGCATGCTGAAGGCTGCTGGTCTTAGACCACCAGGTTCCCCCTAACAGATAGGGAAGCAGATGTTTGGGAGGTTCCTGCCAGGATATTGATAGTTTTTTGCTCAAATTCTGACATTGGACTGACTCCCTCCCCTTCTCCTTTCCCACCTGGGTCTCGGTCCCCGGCTCTGTGATAAATGATCCCTTCCTCTCTGTACTGAAAGAGTTCTGTCTGCAGTCAGGACTGTGCTTACCCACAGACAGGCAATGATGTGAAGGCCCTCAAGAGGTTTGTTTGTCCTGAAAGCCCCTCCCCTTGCCGCCCCTCTGCGTACATACAGGAGCTTGAAACACCACCATGTGGAAAGATAGCTAGACACAATGGAATAAGCCAGGCCTAGGCTGGAAGCTTTAGCCTGCCACTTCCTAGCTGTGGCTTTGGATGAGGGATTAAATCTTTCCAGGCCTCAGTCCCCTCATCTGTAAAATAGGATCAGCAGTACTGGCTTTGTAACATCTGTGCACATGCCCAGCATGGAGTAGGGGCCATGGGGAGCATGCACTGTTCTCACTTTCTCAATTTTTATTAGGCTTTTGGGTGAAGGCACTGGGTCTCCAAAAAGGTCCCTGTAAAGACACAAACGGGCTATTGAGAGGTGTCATAGGATGTTATTATCACCCACAGTTACCCTGGTATGTATTGCTTAGTAAGTCGATGAGACGGGGCCACTGGGACAGAGTAGGAGAAGCATGGCGTTGGGATGGGGTGGGATAAGCAACTGATGCTGGGGGCAAAGAAACAAACACCAGCAAAGAGCTGCTAGGAGCCTGGTGGGGTGGGCAGGACACATTTGGCCACGTTCTGGTGATCTGCCAAGCTGGCTTGATTTCGAGATAGCCGGCTGCTTGCCTAAAGTCACAGAGCAGGCAGAGCCAAGGCCACAGCCCTCTCTTCCCCAGCCTGCCCGCTCGGGTGCTCCCTGGTGCTCCTCCCCGTGTTGCCCTGGGGCTGCCCGTGTGCATGGGATGGGCTCATGGCCCCGGAAGCCTCTTCCCGATCCCCCTACCCAGCCTTTTTTTTTTTTTTAAACAATCAGTCAAGCTTTTCTCGTGGACTCTCTGGTGCCACCACTGCCTTGTCGAGGACCTGGCCTCACTGCCTGACCACCCAATAACACGAGGGTCTGATTTGTTCCTGGACTTTTAAACGCACTCATAAAAGCAGCAGCACGTACTCATGACTGTCTCAGGAGATTCCTCGGAGTCGCCTCTTTCCCTGTCCGCTCCTGTCTCATCTCTCTGGCCCCAAGATTCTGCTTCACGCACCACCTCCTTCCACCTCTGCTCCCCTGTTGTGGGGTAACTTCCAAGCTCCCTCCTTAGGGATTTTGTTTCTGGTGTCCAATATGGTTTTCAACTTTGTTAACTCACTTGATTTCCGTCTCCCAGTGCCAGATGGATGGGGCAGAGGTGGGGAGGGGAGGGGGGTTCCTGATCTTACCTTGGCAGGACATGTGGCTCTCTCAGGACTGCTGCCTTCAGCTGGTGTGAAGGCTCTTTCTCTGCATATTTACTCATTCACTTTATAGACAGTTCTGAGCATGTATTCTGTGCCAGGCACTGTTCAGGGTACTGGAAGTAACATAAGGAAGACCCTTCCCCTGTGGAGCTTACAGTCTAGAGACAAGTAATGAGGCATCAACAATACAGCTGAACAGAGCTGTGCTGTAGGAGACTGACAAGGAGCACTAAATATCAACTTAATAATGGCCAGGGAAGACTTCCTGGAGGAGGCCAATTTTAGCTGAGACATAAAGGCGGCCAAGAGTTAGCCAGACGAAGGAGGGAGGAAAAGAGGATGGCACTTGCAAAGGCCTGCAGGCATCTGAACACGAGCGTGGGGGAAGCATGGTGTAGGACAAAGGAATTGTGGGAGAGGAGTTAAGTGATATAAACAGGGCCCACAACATGGGTTTGTATGCATGCTAAGGAGTTTGGGTTTCCTCCTGTGGACAATGGGAAGCCGTGGGATGGTTGTGCCCGTCAAATTTGCATTCTGGAGGGATCCCTGTGGCTGTGGGGTGGAGGACGGAGCTGGCCGCTGATACTGCAGAGGTGATAGATGACTTCAGCTCCCGGAACTTGTGCTCTTCAGAGAACGCCACACCTACCCACAGCGCCCATGTGCTCCCCCTTTTAATTTGCTGCTTAAAAACAAAACCACCAGCCTTCCCTCCCTTCCTCACTTGGCCTTTAGTGTGTCCCGGGCTTTGTCCAATCAGCACCGGCTGGCTTAGTGCCCCTCCCGTTCCCCCGGCTGGGGCCTGATAATGCGTGTCCTCCTTTGTTTCATTGTTCAAATATGTGTCTGTGATGTGGTTGGGGCTGATAAGTAAAGAAAATTGTGTAGCTTAACAGCAGACATTTCATGACCTCACGAGTCCCCCAAGATGCATGCTCCCAGCAAATTGTCGGCAAGCCCATTTATCACCGCGCTGACCTGGGACTTGGTGCACATTTCCCTATGAAAACAGCCCAGCAGAGTCAGTTCCCATCTGCCCCGGTGCCACCGTAATGAAGCGAGCTTTAACTAACCCTGGTACCCACTGAGCGGCCCCATCACAAATGGCTTTCGGGATGCAGACATGTGCACGTGGAATGCATCATCTTCCTAATGGTGGACTCGTGTGGAAATCCAATACACCCTTGAAGCTTTATTTATTTTTGGCTTAGGTAATTGGATAGCATTAATTATTTATATTTCATGTTGCAAGGCAGGCAGGGAAAGGGCAGGAAGTGGGGAGGTTGGGAGAGGGACAGCTGACCAAGTGAGACCATGGCAAGCAGCTACAATATTCTGAACCTTGATTAAATACGGATAAAAAATTGTGTGCAGTAGCTCCAAATAATTTTTTCTAGAAATATTTATGTGGTTGCCTAGAGACTTGGTGACTCTATAAGGCAAAATGACAATTTATCATTGTTTGGGAAGTCCCTTGGCAGTCCAGTTTCTGCTACCCCAAACTCATTACACTCCATAGTTTTGACATAAATGGTAAGAGCAAACTGCAGATCTTTATTGGGTGCTTATCACGTGCAGGCACTGTGATAAGTTCCCTACAAATATTACCCTTCTGTGAACTTCACGATCACCTCAGAAATTATCCATTTAATTATTATCCCTGTTTTACAGATGAGAAAACTGAAGCTGAAGAGATTAAGTATTTTGCCCACGGTCACAGCTAGTGAATGGCAGAGGTAGGACTTGACCCTGGCCTGGCTGACTCAGACTCTGCAGCCTCTTTTTTCTAAGGATGTTAACACTCCAAGCTGAAGACAGACACCCCCAAAACCCATGAGTCCCACTGGGGTTATAAGCTGCCTGCTAGGATCAGGACCAGGGAGTGGATAGAGCTCCCTCTTTTATACTTGGCTTTCTTTATGAGTTGTGAAGCTAAAGGTTACCATGTTAATTAAATAGGGAAAAAAAGGGGCTGATGGAGGATCAGTGGCAAAGTGACTCCAATTAAACCTTTAATGAGTATATTAAGCCATGTAAATCACATGCCTTTTTTTCCCCCTTTGGGAAAATCAGCTTCCCTTGGTGAGCAAATCACCGGCCCACCCTGTGTCAGCTGGGGCCTCCAGGAAGCTGGAAAGATGGTGGTTTTAATCGGCAAGTGCAAAAACCTGAACGATGCTTAAGGGTTTATAAAAGAGAAAGTAAGGAAGAATCTCTTCTTCAATCACCAGTGTTTTACTCAATGTGACTTCCAGATTTTACAAAGCATGGAGACTAATTCGGGCGTTGTCTTTCCAGATCTTCCATTAATAGAACTTGATTTTCTTTGAAACTTCAAATCACTCCCAGTCACCTCCTAAGCACTCAGCTGTGTTCTTGGCTGGTGGATGGAATCCTGAAGCTCCCCCATCCTCCCATCACCCCTGGAGGGGCCTTGGCAAGGCTGAAAGGGGAAGAAGCAATCCAGTGCTGGGGTCTCCTCTCTAAATGGAATGGTGGAGACCATGAGCAGTATGGGTCCAAGACTCTGGTCTGCATGACGATCGATCGTTCGTTCGTTCGTTCATTCATTCATTCATTCTTTCGTTTGTTCATTCATTCATTCAGCAAATCTTCACAGCGCTCCTATGATACTCCAAGTCTATGCCCCAGGATTTACCATTGCTATTTCATTTAGTTTCTCAAAAACCCTCGGAGGTGGACGTTATTACCTCACCCCCATTCTAAAGCTGGAGACACGGAGACTCAGAGAGGGTAGTTACTTACCTGAGGTCACACACATAATCTGTTGCAGAGCTGGAACTGGAACCCACATCTAATTGCCTCCAAAGTTTGGGATCTTATTTGACCCTGAGTTGGAGAGAAATGACTGAAGTTCTGTGTGGAACAAGGCTCAGGGTTCAGCAGGGAAGGGTGAGAGCCCTGGGGCCAGACCAGGGGCCTGGAGCTTCTCTTGGTGTCTCTCCAGGGCTGCTGGGTATAGGAGACCGGACCCATAGAGAGAGCCCAGGATGTCTAGAGCACCTCTGTCCCAGCATCCTCTGTGGGGCTGCTTCCCTACTTCCCATCCATCTGCCTGGCTTCCGGGGATTGCAGACAGGGGAGCTTCCTGAGTGCCGGGACCTTCCCTAGAGCTATGGAACGGGCAGGGGCAGTCTTGGCTATGTTCTAAAAGTGGCAAACCTTTTGTTTCAGACAACTTCTGCACCCCCTCATCTGAGTCCTTTCCTTCCTTTCTTCTGTTCATAAGGAACCTCATTCTGACTGTGCTGGTTTCCAGCTAATCCCTGCCCAATTTATTTTATATTTTATATATTCAGTGCACACTTAGATAGTGTTAAGTGTGCCGGGCACTATTTTAAGCACTTTACAAACACTAATGCATTTAATCGCCATAACAATTCTACTTAGTAGATATTATTATCCCAATTTTACAGATAAGGAAACCAAATCATGGAGGGGTTAACTAACTTATCCAAGGCTAAGCTGCCATTTGAACCAAGAGGATTTGGCTTCAGCATCTTTATTCCTAACCACTACATTGTGCTGATGTTTCTGGTAACTCCCCGATGGGATATTTTCATTTCAAAGAAATTTTAAAAACCCACTTTTAAACATAAATAATGAAGCTGAATGGGCAGACTGCCATGCAGTAGGGTTGGTGTTCAGAAGCAGGAGCTCCATGGGCCACTCTTCATATTGGACTTCAGACGGGGTGGGACAACCAGACCGCCCTTTGTGCAGACCAGGCTTCCTTGACACAAGAGGACTCTCTCCTTTAATTAATCATCAAGCTGACATTTCCTGAGCACCAGGTATGTGCTCGGCACTGTGCTGGCGGGTGAGGACTTAAACAAAGACACCTCTTTACTTAGTAGCATCATAACAGTGTAGGAGACAGAAAACAGGACAGTTGATGACAGCTGGAGAGGAGAGGCAGTAGGGCTTGTAGGTGAGAGAACAGGCTTTGGCACCTTTTTCCGCTGGGTTCAATCTGGCCCCATCACATACTGGGTGAGCCTCAGTTTCCTCATCTGTAAAGTGGGAATGACATACTGCTATTTGGCTCTCAGTTGTCTTCTACACCTAGTCCAGTTCTTAGTAAAGGAGGGTTGGAATGCTGCAGCTGCCACTGCCAGTAACAATGAACACTGATGGAACGCCATGATTTCCCAAAGATGCAGACAGAGGGAGTGTTTCTAGACAAGAGTGAGTGTTCTCAAGTGGTGTGGCAAAGGGTAAGAAGGAGGTGAACTCCATTTAATAGTTGTTGCAGGCAGCCAGCAATGTTCTGTTGGCTAGTCATAAATTCTTCCTATAATTGAGGTGAATGCTACCTGTCCAAAGAGGACCTGGCTGTGCTCCTTCTCACTCACAGTATTCAGAGTGATAGCTCACTCTTTTGTTGAGAGATGCTGGTCTTTTGTTGCCAAATTGCTCTTTAAAAATACACGTCCTTCTGTGATTTGACCAGGTGCTCTGTGTTACCTGGCTGACCTCTGCTTGTTCTTCCAGATCCGGTGTCCATGTTTCCTCTACAGAGAAGCCTTCCCTGCCAGGCCGGGGTGGCGTGACCCGTGCACAGCACGTGGTCCCTGCAGCTCTGTGGCGGTGCTGTGATCGTCAGAGTATACACGTAACCCTAATATAACCCGGGAAGCACGTGATCGAATTTTGGAACCTTGCTGTATCCAAGGATTAACAATCAAAATTAAAATTTTAAAGTAATTAAATTCAAATTAAAAAGTAACTAAAATCCATTAGTTACATGTCCTGGGGACACCAAACATGCTCATTATAATCTACTCCAATGCTTGGCAAATTCCCTTTCCCTCTCCTCCAATTTCCTTATATCCCACAACTCCTCTCAACCCTTCTCTCTGCCCCAAACCCCAATTCTCACTACACATAATGTGCAAGGGTTTTCTCTCTCTTTCTTCCCTCTGTACGTTCTCTATTCCTTTCATATGTCTATGGATTTAGTCCCTCCCCTAACAAGTGAGATTCTTTTCTCTTTAATGGAGGGAATGGGGAAACCAAAATGGCAATGCAGGATGTTCCTTAGCAGATGGAGGTAAATAGAAACACTGAAACACTTAGAAATCAACACATTTATTTCCCATCACTCATAATCTTCCCTTCTCTCAATTGTGAGACCCCCTTAGAGACTGTGAAATGCATCCCTGTGGCCAGTGTTTCCAGAGGTAATGGGTGAGGAATAAAGGTGGGC
Source organism: Pteronotus mesoamericanus (assembly GCF_021234165.1). Taxonomy (NCBI): domain Eukaryota; kingdom Metazoa; phylum Chordata; class Mammalia; order Chiroptera; family Mormoopidae; genus Pteronotus; species Pteronotus mesoamericanus. Next base: position 41,266,056 of record NW_026555277.1, on the reverse strand, counting down.
AGGCATGGGAATTTGTTTGCTTTTAGAGCCCCTATCTTCAAGGCTCTGCCTGAATTCCAGGATCATTTATTTTATTTCATTTTATTTTGGCAATGGAAGGAATCCAGGACACATGCACAGAGCAAGTTGACATCAAATCTTCCTTCAGCTGGTCTGAAGTACAGGGGAGCCCGTGCAGGCGGAGTCAGAGGGAACATTCCCACACCTACGAAAGCCTCTGTCCCATCTCGCATTCGCTTTCCTTTTCCTCTGGCCAATTAGCATAGTGAGTCTCAACCTGGGTGTGTAGCAGAACCTTGCAGACGGCTGTGCAATCCCCACCCCCAGAGCTTCTGGCCAGAGCATCTGAATTTTAACAGGTTCCCAGGTGATGCTGCTACTGATGCTCTGGGAGCTGTACTTTGAGAACCACCACATTAACAGCAAAAGGTGCTTCAGTTCCAACGACCTTGTCAACTCATTTGAATTCCTGAAGCAATTGAAAGTCACGGGGTTATGGCATATCTGAAAGACCTCCTAGTAACAAGAATACATTTTCTACCTAAATGCCATCAATAGCATTTTCTCCTGCTTCCCATATGTATATAGGGTCTTTCTCCTTCATTACAAGACCCCAGAGACACAGGGGACCAGGAACTTTTTTTTGAAGGGGGGGGTGAACGTGGCTTGTGTGTTTCTCTCATGTCTCATGAAGACCTCTTCAGGCTTTTGTCCTCCACATAGTGTCTTAATTATTATTTACCAAGAGGCTTTTAGTTCAATCCTCAGGTGCCCTAAAAATGAAGTAAGGGATGGGGAATGGGGTAAGGGTACGTGGAGACTGTTCTCTCCCATCTGAATGAGAAAAGGACCAGAGAAGAGACTTAGCCCAGAGCACAGCCAAGCTGCTGGGCCTACCCTGCGGGACACATTTTCATTTTGTGAAGCAAGCCCTCTCATGTTTGCTTCACAAAACAAGTGGCATCTCATGTTTTGGTGCAACATTTAAGAGGCAGGAAGGGCAGGTATTGCTATCATGAAGATAAAGATGAAGATATTGAGGCTCAGAGAGGCTTGAGGCTATAAACTAGAGTTTGGAAAGGAACCTTGGTATGTTATAAAACCTTCTTCTGACACAAAGCTCAGTGCTTTCAATCAACCAGCCTATCACTTAATTAACCTCTCAATTCATCGATATTTATCCAGAGCCTCCTGTCTGGGAGGCTGCATGTTAGGGGCCGAGAATTGACAGTGGAGAGGATCTGCCTGGTGCCTGCATTTAGGAAGTTTACCATCTAGGACGGAGGCTAGACACAGAGAGAACTACCAGCGGGAAGAGCATTTCTAAAGGGCTCACAGCACAGGTATCGATCACCTCCTATTTGGGGCTCAGATAAGGGTTCAGTGGAAAAGTGTTGTCCAAGCTGAAACTCTTATTCAAGGATAAATAGGGGTCATGGGGGACAAGGATAAGGCATTCCAAGTAAAGATCAGCATATGTAAAGGTCAGATGGTACAAGAGAGTAGAGCATATTTAGGCAACTGCAAGACTTGTGGGCCTGGAGCCAAATAAGTTACAGGAGAAGGGACTGAGATGAGGCTGGAAAGGGAGGCAGCAGCTAGACCATGGGCTCTTGCAGACTTTCTAAAGGACTCAGAGCATGCTTTCCAAGCACCATGCAAAACCACTGGAGAATTTGTGATTGGGGGTTGGGGTATGGGTGGGTGATGTGGCAGATTTGCATCTATTATGTGGCTGGAGAGTCAAAGTAGAGTCAGAGAGACCAGTTAGGCATCTGACACGGGAGTCCAGGTAGGAGGATGATGGTGGGCTGGCCTCAGGTGGTGGCTGTAGGGAATGAGAACAGGGCATGGATTCTAGAGATAGATGGCTTATAGGACTAGGTGCTTAATGATATTTGGAAGGTGAGGGAGGTGAGGAGGTAAGGCTGATACCCAGTCACTGGATGCAAATAATAAGAGTGTTATGGATCTAATATCAGACACAGATCTTGAATGCTAGGCCTGGGCCATGGAGGTTCGGGGGTCAGTTGTGTTGGGGGGAACCTGGCATTGTGCTGGAGTTTGTCATTCCTTCCCCCTTCTTTTATGGCCCCTGCCTGCAAGCTGCCCATCTTCTCTGAACTATAGTCTGCTCATTTTTTGTTGTTGAATTGCCGTCTGGCATGTATTTGCTTTTAAGAAAACATGTAGCTTTCCTACTATCTTTAGAGGAAAAAAAGCACTGCAGGTGAGCCTCATCAAAAACATTGTAGAAATCCATCATGAGCCAATTAGAAAACTTCAGAAACATGTCTGATATGGAAGGATCTCATGAATATCATTCTCCAGGGAATGTGGGTGAAGTTGTTTCCCAGCTGTTTGCACCCGTCAGGGCCGCCAAGAAAGGAGGCTGGTGCTCCTGCCTTTCTGCGCTCTGGTGGGTATGAGGCAGCGACTGTGGCAGGAAAGCTTCCAAAACCTGGTTCTTATTCCAATGACAAGAAATGGGGAATGATAAAAATGAACATTCCAAAAATTATTTTGGAGTGATTGTCAGTTATTAGTAGTTAATTCATCAAATATATCTGAGCCATACTTTGTACCAGTCTTTGTAATAGATGATTTGGAAGTCAGAGGTGAGACAAGGCCCTTGCTTTCAACTGAGAGTAGAGAAGGGTGAGTATAAGACGAGATGCTTGAGTAGATCAAGAGTTTCTTCAGACAGGGACTGTTTCTGATTTATTTCGTCAACCCCAGGACTAGTATGGGGATGGACAGAGTAGATCTGCTATAAATGCTTGTTGAGTAAAAGGGTAGAAAGATGATTGAATGGATGGATAGGTTTGTTTATTGGTTGGGTGCATAAATGGGTGGGTGGGTGGACACTGTATTTGCAGGAAATCTTGAATAATGTGTTTGTAGAGCACATTTTGCCATTTCAATGAGCAAGCGGTAACCTCTATTCACTCTTTGTCTTGCTGCATCTCTGACACTTCCAAGAGCTGAGTAGTCACAAAGATCTGCTTCACCAGATTAGCTGGGCTCGGTTTCCTCTTAGAATTGAGCAAGGACCTGCCACTTGATTTATACACTGAATGAGTAAGGCACTCATACATTTAGAAACACATCAATCCACCTCATGTAAAGTGGAAGAAATACCAGAGATCATGTAGATCAACAACTTCTTAGAAATGGAGAATAAACGAATAGAGTCATTATGCAAGGGGGGACCCCCAAAACCGGAATTATCTTCTAGAGGGCAGGCCCCTTGTAGTTCAGGCTTCCCCATTAGGTGAGTATTCCAGGATCCCACCTGTATCAGTGTACCAGCCGGAGTTGTGAGAGGCTGCACTTGACTCCAATGCATTTTTTTTGAAGACTCTTTCAATGCATTTGCTCATTTCACAATGAGTGATTTGCAAGTGCACCTAGCCACACCCTGCTGAGTGTTCGGCAGTTTTTTGACAAAAAATGGCATGACCTCTGTGCTCTACCCTCTCCATTCGCCTGATCTTGCCCGGAATAACTTTTTTGTTTGTTTCCATGGTTTAAAAAAGTCCTCAAAGAGCAAATATTTTGCCAATTTCGAAGAGGTGAAACAAAAAATAGCAGAAGCACTAAAAGGTGACAAAATCAAGAAGGTCAAAAACTGCTTTGAGCAGTGGAAGAAATGTCTTGATAAGACTATTGCATCAAATAGAGAGTACTTTGAAGGTGAGTAAAGTTTAAACATGTAAGAATAGATAAATTCCAGTTTCTTGGGGTCCCCTCTTGTAAACTCAGTGAAAGGACGCTGGACTGCAATCAGAAGATAGGCCTAAATTTTGCCTTTGTCACTCACTAGGCAAGTTACATTAGCTCTTGAGAATAATTCCTTCCTCGCCTCCCTTCACCAGTTTGTTGTGAGGGCCAGATGAGTGAGCAAGGGCTTGAGTAGGGGCTTTGCGAAGACCTGTGGTGATTCTTTCCTAACGGCATCAAGTTAGTAGCTGGAGAGCAAACATAAGGCTAGATCTTCTGGGTCAGGGCCTAGGCATGGTCTGCTGCACCACATTGTTTCTTAGAAGTGGCGTCCACCTTCTTGTTGTGCAGTTTGGTTAAAACCAAAATATACGTGATTCATACACCTACTAGAATGGCTGACATTAAACAGATAAAAAATGGCAAGGGTGTGGAGCAACTAAAACTCTCACATACTGCCGTGGAGAGGAAACTGGTGCGACCACTTTGGAAAACTGTCAGCATCCACCGATCCTGGATATGTACATGTACTATGACTGAGCTATTCCATTCCCAGGTACGTACCCAGGGGAAGTTAGAGCAAAAGTCATATGCTATATATAATGTTCATAGAAACATTATTTATAACAGCCAAAATAGAGTATAGCCAAAATTCCCAGTTAAGAGTATAATGAATAAATTTTAGTACACTTACACAATAGACTATTACACACCAATAAGAATAAACAAATGGAAACTACAGGCAATAGCATTGAACAAAAGAAGCCAGACACAAGACTACCTAGGTGTGATTCCATTTATATAAAGTTCACAATAGGTAAAACCAATCTCTCGTGTTAGGAATAAGGATAGTGTTCACCCTCGGGACAAGAAAGTGACTAGAAGGGAGAATGAGAGGGCTTCTAGGATGTGGCTGATGTTTTATTTCTTCATCTGGGTGCTGATTACATAGGTATGTTCAGTTATTGAAAATCCATCAATCTGTGCACTGGTGATTTATGCATTTTTCTGTTACCATGTTTTGCTACAGAGAAAAGTGAAGCTAACAAGCAAAGCAAAACAGATGATCTCCAAATTGTGTGGCAGGGTGCTTGGTGGGGCCTCCACTGCTGGCCCCCTGATCCCGACCCCCCGCCTCCTGTAATTAGACCCCTGAGGATGCTGCTGTCCCCGAAGGCAAAGGCCACCTGTCTCCCTAGCCTCGCGCAGTGCGAAGCCAGGACCTGGGGTTTGATGCTGTGGCTGCTGGTGAAAGGGGTCATCGCCTGGTGGGACCCCGCCCCTTCTGTGCTCTCCACCTCTTCGTGCTCCAGTCTCCTGCCCCAGGTGCGCCATCGCTCTCTGGTGGCATCCCAGCTGGAAACCATGCTCTGGGTTCTCAAAGAGCAGCTTCTGCCTCCTCTGCCCACCTGCTGCAGTCCAGGTTCCCATCACACAGCTGTCTCCGTGCCAGCCTGGCATCCATCACAGAGGATCAGACCACACAGCGGGGAGATGACAAGGGACCAAGGCTCACAGACACATCCAGGCAGGGGTCAGGGGCCGAGACTCCCAGAGCAAGAGATGAATGGAAGCTTAGAGGTCAGGGAGTGCAGCTTTCCCCCAAACAAGGCTCGCTTCCCTCTGAGGGCATGCTCTCAGGTATCACGGAATGAACGTGTATCATTTATTTTTCAATGGATTCTGCTGTGTATTAGGAAAGAATAGAATCCATGCATTAAACCCTTGATGTCATGTGTATTACTGCCTAGGATGATGTTAAATTTTTAAAAACTACTTGATTTAAATTTAAATTAAAAGTCAAACATTAAGTATTAGTATATATGATATAAAATCAAGAAAGTGGAAGTTTGGGAAACATCAGTCTGACTCCCTCGGTTCACAATGGGGAAACCAAGATGAAGGGGAGGAACAATTTTAGTAATTGTGACTCCTAATGTTGATTTTACCCTTGGGAGCCCATTAAATGCCTTAAGAGAGACGTTGTCCTAAGGGACAGATTTGCCCCAACCATGGGAGGTTGAGATAATGACCATCGTTCGTTACTGCAAATAAAGGAGCTGAGTCCCTGACAGGGCAGTGGCGAGCGCGTAGGATTCAAAGTCGTATCAAACTGGAGTCACATCCCAATGCCTTTTTTTTTTTTTTTTTAACTGTGTGACACTGCAAGTTAACCTCTCTGAGCTGTAACAAAAGACCTTATACCTGCACGACAGAGTTTATAAGGCTTAAAAGAGATGATCAAGCCTAGGCCCACAATTGGTCAGTCTGTGTCCCTAGAGAGACAAGGGGACTCACATAATTGAAAATATAAAGTCAGAGCCAGACTGGAACCCAGGACTCTTTGCTCCCAGTGCCATCCTCTTTCCTCCAAGGACCATCCCTTCTCACCTCAGTTTTGCAAGTCAGGCCCTGCTCCATGGCAAGATGCCACTCAGAGAAGAGGAGTGGCCTGGTCTATGCATGTCTCCACTGGGCTGGCCTGACTTCCAACGGCGAGAGCCCCAGTGATTTTAAAAGGCCTCTGTGAGTGAACCTGTGGAACAGTCAGCTGGGCCTGGCCAGCTTCATAGCGGCCAACCACAGAGCGAGACCACCGCTGCCCCGGAGAGCAATGGGCAGCAGCTGCCCTGTGATACCAACCGCAGCAGAGTGTGGCCACGTGCCCGGGGCCCTGGGATGGGCAGGCGCTGGAGAACCCCATTCCCGTCCAACAGGAAAGCATCCACACGACCCTTCCTAGGCTAAGCGCAAAGGAGAGGCCTACCCTTTGGTGTTCTGCACACTGGCTGGGAGCTGCAGGGGTGCAGGCCCGCTGCGCCCCGACCGCAGCCAGTACGCAGAAGATTTGGGAACATCTGGCCTTGTAGGAATTACCCAGTGGTTACAGTGTTTGTGAACATCTTCCCTTATCATTCCTCTTCCCCCTTCTCTCCTTCTGCCTGTGTTTTCTCCTTCCCTCTCCTTTCCTGTCCTCATTGATTCGTGTACTCAAGAGGCACAGTAGCACGGCAGGGGCTTGGAGGAAGAGAGGCCTGAGTGTGGGTCCTGGCTTTCCTTTTAGTATCAGGTCGGTCCATTTGAAATGGCCATTGTTGCAAGTCTAATGGTTGAGAACTGTGGGCAAGTGACATAAACCTTCTGAGCCTCAGTTTCCCTATCTGTAATTCCCCGTTTCACAAGATTGGGACACTTATGTTATAATATGTATAGGGTGTTTGTTTAGCTCAGTTCCTCACACACAGTATACACTCATTTGTATTTTTTAAAAGGTAGAATATAGGCATTTTCAAAGGGTTTTCTATTATTTGTGTAGCCTTCGTGAAGTTTCCATACCACATCTCTCTGAATTTTTGAATACTTAACTGTAAAACAGAGACAGCATCCACCTCTGAGGGTTATGGTGTAGATTTAATGAGTTAATATGTGTAAAGTACCGGTGGTAAGCTCCCAACAACTGGTGGCTGTTCTTTTCCATTACTCAATTCATTCGTTCTACATACACTTATCAACTAACAACTGTGTGCCAGGCTCTGTGGCAGGGTGCTGGGGACACATCCTGAATGTGATGCAATTCTTTCCTTCAAGAATTTACTGTCCAGTAGACTTGACAGGCAAGAGGCTTGTGACTATTTTATGTTGTGGGGAAATAAATGAAACCGCTAATCTACTGGACTGAAACTCCAGGTTCTGTCTTATGTGGGGAGAGTATTTATTGAGCATCTGCTCTGTGCCAGGTACAGCACGTTATCTCATTTAGCTCTCGGCACAATCCTATAAGGCAGGTATAAGGGAGGAACTGTGGTTCAGAGGTAGAAGTTACTTGCTAATGGCTGTCTAACTCCAGCGTTTATTATCTTTCTACTTTACATGGCTACCCCTGGGTAGCAGAGGTGGGGAGTGGAAGTGACAGGAGGCTGAGAGGAAGCAGTCAGCTGGACTTGATTTGCAGAGGTTTCCTCCCTCTGAGTTATTCATGAGTCTGTAGGAATATCTGGGGCCGTGGAGACTTCTGGCAGGTTTCTCCGTCTCGCCTGAGATGGGCCATTTGTGGTTCAGAAATAACAGGACGTTCCCCTAGGGGTTGAAGCTTGAGCTGAGAATCATAAAATAGTATCAAGTCCATTTAGGCTCTAACTCCCCTCCCCAAAGACAACATGTTAGTGGCGCACCCATAAAGCCATAGAGCCCCACACTTCCCATGAAAGGGGTGATCCTAAATGATGTGCCGTGATAAATTAATGCTCTTAGAGTTTTAGCTATTCATTGAATGAGCTACTTTGGCAGGGAAATTAGACATGCAGAATTTTGAGCTCTGGCCTTATTCAATTTTTAATTAATTTTTGTATAAGAAGCTGTAAGCACATTAATATCAATGAGATACTTTCTGCAATATGGCTAATACACAGCTTCAAGGAGCCATGGGTATTTTTCTCCTCTTTATTTGTGTTGAACAAAGATAGTCAGTTGTTCTCTGAGTATTATTTTTTGGTTCGTGGCGTGGGGGTGAAAGAGAAGAGGTAAATTTTCCCAGTAGGCTTGGGCTGAAGTGTTGTCAGGGACCGTTTTCAGGGAGCTATGAGAAGAGCAGTGCTGTGGCACTCATTGAAGATATGTCTGTCAGACATGAAAGAAAGGGTCGAAGGTGGGGCCCATGACTAAATAAACCATAGGATTTGGAATGGGATTATTCCAGTGTTTTCGTACGAAGATCTAAGCAGAATTTCAAAATAAAAATATTTAAAGTATTTAGGTTAAACCATAATCATTTTGCTACATCCAGATATTATAGGAGTTCATTCATTCATTCATTCATTGTACAGTAATTTGAACACCTATTATGTACAAGGCATTCTGTTAGGTGTTATAAGGCACGCAGATGTGGCATTCAGCCTGTGTCTAGGAGACCACAATTTGGTATGGAATATTTTAACATTAGGCATAATGATTAGAATCATCATAGAGGAACCAATTAGTGTTGGAATAATTCAGTGAAGAAGTTACTTGTAGAAGAGAAATTAAAGAGATGACTTTTTCATTGGATCTTTAAGGATGTAGAGAATTTAGACACCTGGAGAAGAAAGAAAAAGTCGTTTTTGGAGAAGAGAACAGCCAATCCACATCCAAAAAGAGTGGGGGAGAGGGTTACCAGATCCAAGGAAAATAACATGCTTTACTGCTGACATGTCTTTAATCAAGCTCTACCCTTCTTCAAAAATGCCTTTTACTTCTTGCAACTGCATAAGTCCTCTGTGCCCCGCTGGCCTTTCTTTCCTCTCATCCAAGGTCAGCCTGTGCTAATTCAATGGGCTTGTTTTACAGGTAATCCTCTCAGAGCCAGAGGATTAGAAGGACATGAAGTCAGTTGGTTATAGTCTTAACGAGAACAACATCTCTGTTGTTCGGCTCTCCGTGCATTTTATGTAGTGATCGTCCTTTATGTCACAGAATAATGGCCAAGAAACACGTCTTCAGCAATGAGAAGTTAGAGTGCCACTTCTAAGAATTGCTAACCTTGGGGACAGTGTCAGTTCTGGATAATGGATGCTTACCCAGAAAGCCCCTTTGGTTTCGGCCCTTTTTAGTTCTGAGTTCTTTTTCATACTCTAGTAGAGAGTAAGACTCATATCAAATTCTTTTTTCTTTTTTTGATGATTGAGGATACTAAAGGACCCCAGGTCTGTAACTTTGAACATCAATTCTTATGGCTCCTTATTATTGAGGTCAAGTCCAAGATACCTACTAGAAGTTATTGTCCAAAGCCCTGAGATGAGGTTGTTTTCTTATCTTTTGTCTTTTTGTTTTAATAATGGAAGGAAGGAGGGAACTAGATAGCTTTGGAGTTACTGAGGGCTCTGATGTAGCAAGGTATGATGAACTGGAGTTGCACTGTTTCAGAGACACGCACTATTTTGTCAACACCAGCTCAGTGACGGTGAAAAGAAACACAAGTTTGGGTTTGCATAGACTCTGGGAATGTGGTTTTCTGCAAAATTTGACAGCTTCCTGTCTATCCTCTCCTTTTCTCAGTGGTTTTAGTCAGTGACCAGAGCATCCCACAAAATGAGTTTGTATCACAGCTCTAGATATAAAGAGTTGTTTCTTTCCAAAGAAGTGCTCACATGGGTCATTAGAGAGAGAGATCTGGGATGAAGAGATGCTGCTGACAGTCTCCGCAAAAACTCAGCTTTCCCAGGCCATTGAATGGCCTTCTTCCCCATCACCCTTCTCTGGGAATTTTTGCCATTACAACCCGATACTCCATGAAGGACTCCATGAAGAAATAAATCAGAGATGCTCCTTGGTTACAGAAAAAAATATTGGCCTTTCACTCTAATCCCTGGTTTCCAAAGATAATCCCTTGCCAAGGATAACATCTACCCACAAGTGGTTCCATTAACGGGGAAGGTCATGTCAGCAAGAATCCTAGGGTCTCTCGTGGCGAACTTCCAAGCGGAATATGATTCTGGGTATGGGGAGAGGGAAATCAAATACCCGGTGAGAATCTCTTCACAGTCTCAGAGCACCACATAACCATTTTTTATTTTCCAATGAATTCATTGACTGCTCCCCCAACTACTGTATTAACAGGAAATTTGTGTCGTTCCTGAGGTCCTATCTGACCCCCCATCCCCATCACCTTGTCCAGGAGCTTAATGATGTATGCAGTGCAAAGGGTCAGGCGTGTTCTCTCCTCTAATCAGAGGAAGCAATGACATTTAAGGGGTTCACCTCTGCTATCTCCTTTACACAGTGCAGCCATTTAAGATTGGTCTTAGCACCCCTCTCCCTAAAGAAGAAGATTAAAGAAAAACAAAGGTTAAATTCCTGGCATGGCACCCTGCCACAGTGTGATTGAGATGTCTCGGCAGCTGACCAGGACACCCTTGGCTTCCAGAGTTTCTTTCACTCATTCATCCAAATGACCCATATCAAAATAAGCTTTTCCTCCTGCAGACCCAAGCTGTGGCTCCTTTGTTCAGCTGCTCTCTGCCCACATCTGCCTAAGAAGGTCAGTGGCTGTTCTGGGTCCATCTCCTCTCTCCTACAAAAAGAGGATGGCAATGAGCTTGGGATTGTGGGGAAGAAATGTGGTAATGCATAGGAAACTCTACTGGGCTCCTAGTGCACTGAGCTTGCAAAGGTGCTAGACTTTCTCCTTCTCCCTGCTGCTTCTTCCATTCTTCCTCTTTTTGAATAAGAATAGAAGAGCACCTGCAGCTAGGATTACTGAGGAAACCTTTTTACTTTTATCTAGAACCTTGGCCTAATTATAAGGGGAGGAGCATGTTCAAGTTAAATGCAAAATAGGATCCAAAATTCTTGTTTCTGTCTTCCAAATCCAGGTGTGAAATGCCCTGGGTAACTAGTCACTGGGATATGGGATTGAAAGTCAAACGGCTTCTGGGCTGTGGCACAAAATAGTTGTTTAATTTCCTGGAGGAGGAGCTGCAGCCTCCCACAGTCTGGCCAACAGGGTGTATTATCAAGATTTTGGATATTTGCCATTCCAACACATGGAAAATGGCATCTAAATATTTTTTTAAAAAATTATGAAGGCAGCCCTGGCCAGGTGGCTCAGGTGGTTGGAAAGTTGTCCCATGCACCAAAAGGGCTGCGGGTTTGATTCCCAGGCAGTGCACATACCAAGGTTGCAGTTTGATCCCCTGTTGAGACACGTATGGGAGGCAACCGATTGATGTATCTCTTTCACATTGGTGTTTCTCTCTCTCTTTCTCCTTCTCTCTCTTCCTCCCTCTCTAAAATCAATAAACATATCCTTGGGTGAGGATTAAAAAAATGAATGGAGGTGAACATCTTTTCTGTATTTAAAGCCACTCATATTTTATTGTTTGTGAATGTCAGTTTATATCATTTACTTATTTATTATTGGGTTGTTGATTTTTTATTGATTTCTTGAAGTCTTTATATATTAGAGATTATGCCTGAGCAATATAAGTTGCAATTTTCCCCTTGTTTATTATTTGTCTTTTTGACTTTTTTTATCGTGTTTTTGATTTTTATGTAGTCAAATTCATCAATTTTTTATTTTCTAACATTGGGATCCTGGGTCCAAATTATAAAAGCCTTCTTTATGTTGAAGTTATAAAAGAATTCTCCAATGATAAAGAAATTATAAAAGAAAGCTTCTCAAATGATAGTTTTCTTTTTTAATATTTATATCTTTGATATATTACATCCCTAATAAGTATTTAATAAAACTCAGAAGTCAGATTTTTTTTGTTATATATTCCAATTTTTAATATTGGCAACTAAATCCAATTGCATACATACATATTATTTTGGCCTAGCAAATCACACACGTGAATTAGATTTGATCTATAAACTCCTGATTTGCAATTTCTGGTTTAAGACCAGACCATCATCTGACTTGAAAATATTAAATAATTGGGTAAGTATAGGTGTGTTGTTTTTAAAATACATGATCACTTCCACGGTTTCTTTCTCATCATTTCCCAGTGTGTCCTGAAGCCCTTGCCCTCTGTCTCTCAGTGCCTGTGGCTTAGAAGGGGTCGAGCAGTGACGGTCCTTCAGTGCTGAGCTTTGGGAGCCACTGAAAGTTTTGGCAGCTGCAGATAGGGGATCTGATTAGCTATCACCGGGAATTACCTCCTTGACACATTCAAGCCACTCTGCTGCCTTGGCTGTATTTAATTGGTTTTGCAACCGAAAGGGTAAGTGCTTATCCCTGGTATTACTTACATGAACACTGAATTCAGATTTAAAATTACTTGATTTTTTAAAAATGCAGCTCTTGTCTTTCCTCCTAAGTGCTTTGAGATCACTGGGGGAAGGGTGCCACTCGAATGTGAAGTTTAATACCCTGACCAGGAACTAAACCTTGAGCACTACTTGCTTTGCTCCCTTCAGAGAAGCTCTGCGCCTTACTGTCACCTCTCCTCACTGCCACCTGCAGTCAGTTTCCTGCTGTGAACATTTATAAGCAGAGAATGGCGGGGGCGGGTGGGGGACAGGAGCAGGGGAGAGAAGAGCTGATTGGCAGGACTGTTAAGTTACGAAATGAGCAGAGATGTACCAATTAATGATTGGGAAACACTTTCCCATGTGATCCTTTTTTTTCATCTTATCAAGAAAGTTCTTGCCTAAGAACCTTGACTTATGTGCAGTGTGAGAAGGTATTTGTAGGCAAAAGTCAGTGAGGGAGGACTTTCTGCCAGCCTGCTGGTAGGGCTAGGGAACTCACAACTGGGTACCCCTAAAAGAGAGGTCTCCTGGGGAGGAGGGGGCAGGGGAAAATCCTGAATGGACCGCCATCTTTTTCTCTTCATTGTGCAAGCTCATGAAGCCCTCTCTGATGCCTTTCTAGAGGCCCCAGGCATACCCAGGGCTCTGCCTCCCTTGTTGGCTTGGGAGCTCAATGAGTATGGAGATGGTGGTTTCCAGGTCCATATCCAGCTCCATTCAACTTCCTGGCACAGGTTTGCTGAGTGAATGAAAAGTTGTGCCAATGCATTCATTTATCTGGCAGTCCCTAGCATAGCCAAGGGGGCCAGGCCTCTGTCACATGTCAATCAGTCAATCAACAGCCCTTTGCTGAGCTATTATTACAGGAGTGCCCCAGGGGCTTGGTAGAAAGAAGGCTGGCTCAGGGGTCAGGAGATCTGGATCCTGATTTTGACTCTGCCATTAACCCAGTGTGTGACCTCAGGCAGCTGGGCCCAGCCTCTCTGAGCCTCAGTTTTGTCCTGTGTCATGTGAGGGTGGTGGACCACGGCTCTCCACAGCCTCTTCAGCTCTGCTGCTCTAGAAGTCCGTTGGTTCAGAGATTGTCGGGAGGGACCCCTGTTCAGTGAGGCAGACATTGGCTGGGCAACCCCAAGTGCCAGACATTTTATAGGTTGACATAGATGCTTTCATTTAATCTTCAACACACCTCCGGGAGGTGGGTATTGTTATCTCCATTTAACAGAGGAGGAATCTACGGCTTGAGAAGATTGCAGTCAGAGACTCCCCACCCAGTTTCTCCCATGGCATGGACTCAGCAGGGTTCCATCAGAAAAGCACATTGTTTCTCTTCTGCCAGGGCCTTCAATCTCACTTCCTCGGCACTTGGTGACACTCCTAGCTTCCAGTCCCTTTCAAGCATTAAAAAGAAGTCTCATCTCAAGTTATCTGAACATCTAATACAATTTAAATCAAAACTTTAATGTGATATGCAATTTAAAGCTTGATCCCTCCCATCAGCCCCAGCCTGGTGTGGAGCTCAGCGAGCAGCCCTGGGGGAGGGGGACCGCCCTCTGTGCATTCGCTTTCGTCATTCCACTCTTCCTGCACCTCCCTCCCTTACTCCCCTGGTTCTGGCTCCTCAGGGCTGGGCAGGGGGCAGAGGACACCAAGCAGAGGCTTCTTCCTGCTGCCGATGCTCTTAGCACTTCCTTCTCAGCTCTCTTAACCTCCACCAGGCAGTTTCCCCAAGTCTCCTCTTCTGCGGGGCATTGGGTGGGTCCTCTGCGTTCCTCTGGCCTGCCCCACCCCCAGCAGGCCTCTTTGGACCTGTACCACCCCAGTCCCTTCTCCCACAGCCTTCTTCAGGTGGGTCCTTTTGAGACAATTCGAGCCCTGTGGATTTCACTGGGGTTCTCCGTCCCGTGTGGACAGTGCCCTGCTGAAAGGTGAGTAAGCAGGTAACCCCTGCCGACCCCCATCCCCTGCTCTGCCATCGCGGTGAGCCCCAGCCCTGGGCAGCAGGGTTCGTCTTACTTGCGCTCCTGGAGGCACATAGAGTTACCAAGGACCTTCTCACTTCTGTCTGCTCCATTAACACGAGAGAATTGTGTTGACAAGTTTCTGGAACTTAGCACACACACCCGCTGAAGGAGGTAAGAAGCCAGTCTCCCCTCCTGCACAGGTCCTCAATCTCTTCATGGTTCTTCTGGGGTCCCCTCAGGTGGCCACAGAGGGTTGAGGGTGGAAATCACCACCTTTCTCTTTCCCCTTCTATGCAGCCTGAACAGAGAAGGGGGTCTCACAAACAGCGTTGCTATTCTTCAGAAAGTGATACTGGGATGTGGCAAGCATTCTGTAGAACATGGACTATTTGTTATCCACTATCTTTAGTTGGAGGCTTTCGCCAAGATTCAGACACAGCAGAAAAATAAAACCCTTCCGTAGCCTGTTAAACCTTTCCGATGCACATCTGCCTTATTTTAGTTTTATTAAAGACAACATAGACATGTAGGCAGAAGGGCATCTCAGCTCCTGCCTGGAAGCTGCCAACAGCCAGTGGCACCTGTGGTCCCTCTGCCCCCAGTGGTCTGATGGTGGCAGAGATGAACAGCTCATCCCTTCAAGTCACGCTGGGTTGGTGCTGGGTAAGGCCTGAAGCGGGAAACGGCGCAGCGGGCTGTTGCTTCCTGGAGCAAGAAGGTCGGCAGTCATTTGTCCTGCTCTCTGCTGCATCTAATGACTGCTGGAGCAGCGACAGGGCCGCGGAATGTCCCCGCGGCTGCATCTTTCCACAGGAGGAGGTTTGAAAGGTTGTGTGCCCTGTGCATTTCCATGCCCTGAAAAATGAGACTCACCACTGAGCACGGAAGCCTGAGAGACGCCTGGCCTCCCTAGTTTTCAGATTATATTTTTGTTTCAGAAACCATTGTTCTGACAAACTCTTACCTAGAATTCAAACATGTTTAACAGTTTTTCTGACCAATGTGGGGCTGGATGCTGACTCCCACCCTCTCGTTCTACTTCCCCTCTTCATGGTTCTGAGAGGGCTGATAGAGAACTTCTGATAGAGAAATTTCAGGCCAGAGATCTTAGGCAGAATTTACGAAGATGAACTGTAAGAGGCAAGGATTTGCACTTACAGGTGCAGGGGAGAGGTGGGTGGATTAGCAGCAGCGTGTGAACATAGGACTTTGGGGTTTTTCAATAAATGGGAGGCTTACCATGTGATGTGGCTGTCAAATGCATTGATAAGCCTGGGTTCGTGAATGTGGTTTGAGACAGAGCAAACCAGGATAGGCCCATCTTGCTAAAGACCCTTACAGAGTTCCTTCTGTGAAAACTGTCACCCTCGTATCCTGAGGCCTACCCTCTGCTCTTTGATGGGTCAGAGGAGGGTGTTGGAACTGTAGGCTGGCCGGCAGCTGATAAGACAACACGATGCTAACACTTTGCATGACTGGGTTGGTGGTGATTAAGTGAAAATACCAAGTTCTCTCCCTGTGGAAGTTTTGCATGTAAGTCACAGTGAATATTTTGAGAAAAGACCACAAACCGCACACTCACAAAGGAAGCAGGGAGGAGAAGCTAAAAGGCACCATGGACATAAGGAACCATGTAAGCCAGGGAGGAGGAAGCAGATGCTGCAAAGGCTTGAGGGATGGAGGGCAGGCTGTTGGTGGGCGGGACCACGAGCAGAAGAAGTCCAGACAGGACTGTGGCCCCTGAGGGGCAGCTGAGGTGTCCCAGCAGTTGGAACTGCTCTGGATCTGGAATCACCCACAGTTTCAAATCATGTTTTGGTGGTAATCCATTCCAGGGTTTCCATGAGGCCCAAGCTCTTGCTTCCTTATCTTCATTTTTTTCCTTCCCAGTAAACTTTAGCGGAGCTTGGGAGAGCCTTGCTGTCCTCTGAGGCAATTTGAACTCCATCAGAAGAGCCCAGTTCCCCCAGAACGTCCTGAGCAAACTGGATGGAACCCCATTCCTCTCCATATTTACCAGACTCGTGGCTAGCCCTTGGCCCTTCGGTTTCACAGGCCATTGATGAGCTAGGCTATGTTCTGAGGAATTATGCTGAGCGGGGGAGAGAGGACTTTGGGACAGGGACAAGAAAAAAGATAACTGGTTAGCCTTGCCTTCTTTCTTCTAATGCTTGAAGGTCAATATAGGGTGGGGAAATGTAGGTCTGCAGTTGTGAGCACAGGAAATACAGAGTTTAATTTTACATTATTATTTAATAATTATTGTATTATTATCTATACAAACAACTGTAAGCCTACTTTTGCCCCACACTGTATGTAGAGATAGGATTGCATTTGAGGGGCGGTATCTCTACAGGGCAGCTATGGGACTGAAGAATGGATTTCTGCAGAGGCCTTTCAGCTTTCTAGTTGTAGTTACTTCAGTATCAGAGGGTTACTTTGTCAAGTGGTGAGCTCCCCATCAAAGAGGGGCAGCAAACACAGGTTGGGTGCTCCATTCTGGAATGCTCTAGAGGGGATTTCTGCATTTGATAGGACAGCAACGAGACAAAGCCCAAGAGACACCCCACCCCACCCCCTCCAAGCCTGAGGTGCTTGGATCCTTTATTTCTGTACTTTTTAATAGTAAACAGAGGTCTGGCCCTGCTCACCTGCTTTCTAAAGAGAGGGAATGGAACTTGTTGGCTGTCAGTTTTTAAAACTGAGTTTGGAAGCAGGCAAAAGCAAATCTATTTTCAGAGCAGCAAATGCCAACACAATTTATATCAAAACCCCCATCTGCTCAACTGAAAGGCAGTATGGACCAAACGTTTTGTGAGCTGGCAACACGCTTGTTTGTTGAAAGAAATTAGCTCCATGGGGACTGTCTGATTAGGCCCCTGAATCTAACTGGGGCCTTTATATTAACTCCTTGCAGTTGTGACCACTGTTGGAAAATTGCATTTACCCCTGATTAAAAGGCAGATCATTGCTTTTCAAAAAATCTCAAACCCAATGGAAACATTTAAGCTATCTATGCACATACAAAATCTGTATTAGAAAAAGAGTTCCCACCCAGCTCTGACCATTATGGCTCAGTTGGTTTGGAGTCATCCTGCAAAGTGAAAGAGTTGCCAGTTCAGTTCCTGGTCAGGGCACTTGCCTGGGTTGCAGATTCGGTCCCCAGTCGGGGCACATGCAAGAGGCAACCGATTGATGTTTCTCTCTCACATTGATGTTTCTCTCCCTCTCTTTCTCCCGCCCTTCCCCTCTCTCTAAAAACGAATAAATAAATCTAAAAACGTAAATAAATAAAGAGTTCCCAAAAGGAGAACTAGAGTAAGTTGTAATAGCTACTACAACAAATAAACCTTAAAATCTCACCAGCTTAACACAATAAAGGTATATTTGTCCCTCATGCTACGTTTTGAAGTGGATCAGTAGAAGGCTCTTCTCCACATTAACATTCAGAGACCCAGGCTTCTTCCATCTCAAGGCTCTCTCATCACATACATCACCCAGGGCCTGCTCCTACCTTCCATACCGTGTAACTATTGGTGACATTTTGACCAGTTTCCCCACAGTTACCCACTAGATCTTTACTATGTGGCTGATAAGCAAAAGAAGAAAAGCATGACGAATTATGCAGGAGGTCTAAGTGCCAGGCCTGCAAGAGATATTGGTCACTTTGACCACACGCCATTGGTGCAAACTAATTCCATGGCCTCCCTTGCATGAAAGGGGACTCGGTGATATGCCAAAGAAGAAGGGAAGACATGAATATTGGTGAACACCAGTGGGCTCTGTCATAAGAAACATAAGATAGGACTTGCCCCATGTCTCGGCATATGGATACTACAAATTTATCAGTGATATTGGAACTGGGCATCTAATGTTACATACAGGAGGTGATCAGTGGCTGTTGATGATATGGACATTAAAGATAGTAAAGCATCTTGGTCCCTGAAAGGAGAAGGTGGCATTAGGGGTCATTTCTGTTCAGTTTGGTAATGGAAAAAATGAAGCAATATTCAGAGAAGAATTGAATGTCAGAATGGCCAATGTTTTATTGTTGATAACTGGAAATAGAAGAGTAAGAACTTGGAAAGAAGCAGGGAAGTGAGAAGGTTTGCAGTAGAGTCTTAGGAAGAGAAAAGGAGCTGAGTTCCCATGAGAAGCATGGTATCCAGAATCCTGGACTCTACAGGAAGTTACGTGCATGTCTCGCAATGGTTAACCTCCGTGTTTGGAGAACATTTGTTTTTTAGCTCCTTTAGAAGATACGTACTGTTTTAACAAGTCCTGAGGTGTTTTCCTATCTTGTGCAATCAAATTATTCTAGACTGGGAGGTGGAAGTCAGCACCTTGGCTTTGTTATAAATGAGCTGCCAAATATCAAAAACATACTCATCGATCTTATATATGAAGATATCCATTGTCATCTGAATCTCTCATATTTTATAGTCACTAGGAACACAGGAAAGAAGTGAAAGGCCGTAGGGGACTTGTGCCAAGGTTCTTTTCAGCAAAGATAAAAAGATTCTTCACGTTCCCAAAATCTGTCTTGACTTCTCCTGTTGGTTCTCAGTTCTCCTAAATCGTGATGGTGCCAATCTGTTGGTGGTGGAATGAAGTTGTTAAGAGGGCAAAAGGGGAAGCAAGGACATTCTAGAACATGTGTTCTGTCACAAAGGAGACAGTGACCACCCATGAGATGAAGCTACTACCACCAACTCTCATTTAACTGGAATGCCCAATATTTATAAGTTTCTGGTTATTTGAGACTAACCGGAAAAATCTTTTATTTCCAATCATTGTAAATTTGTCAGTTACTCAAAATCTACTTTCTTTTTAAAACATATGTGGTAAATGTAATAGAATCTTTGCTAGATGAATGAGGATTTCACAGTGCCTTTGGGTCATCCTTCTAATTATTTGTTACCATCAGGATTGGCCTTGTATACAAATGGTAATTATACAACATTGGCTTCTAGTTCCACTTCCACACTCTTACCGCTCATCTCTCTTTTTCATCCTCTTTCCTGTTTCTTTGTATTTTTTTTTGCACCCTTGCTTTCTGGCAAAATTAGCTCTGGGAAATATTGGAGACATAAATATTAGAGACATAAATGAGAGCAGTCCTTTATACTTTAGGGTGCCTTCCTCGTTCAGGCAGCTGAAACACACAAATGGGTGATACACCAAATGTCTGTTTGTGAATTATTGCATTTCATCAAATCTCAAATGCCGTTGGTTATAAAATTCACTGTGATTTTATGTACCATTCAGAAAAAAAAATACTGCCAATAAACTATGATTCGATGCATTCTCATAACTTAGAATTCTTTTACGTATTGAAAGAGTTCTCTTACACTTATTTGGACATAGCTCTCTATTGTATTGCTCTTGTGCACGCATGAAAAGGGCACAGACAAAATAAGTTGAATAAGGTATTTCTAAAATGTCTCTAATTAGAGCCTGAGATTTCTGAATCACTTACTGAGTCATCAATATGTATGTTTTTCCACATAATATCATATTTGCTAACATAACCATTGTTGATTTAGTGTTTCTCAAATGAATTTTTAAAAGAATGAAGAGCCATCAGTACTAGGCCCTTTAGTAACTGTGCAATTATGTAGAGTGAGCCTACTTTAGACTCTAGCTTCACTTGACTTCTGGTGTATCACCACGCCATCCCCTGTCCCATAAGCACTTGATTCTTGGGGCTAAGGGAGTCCTTCACTGTGGCATCATTGTGCTTTATTGTGTCCCGCATGCCCTACATGGATTGGCTCTTTGATCTTTACAACAACTCTGTGAGGTAGGTACAATTACCACCGCATTTTACAGACAAGGATATTGAGGCTTCCAAATGTTAAGTAAAAAGTCTAAAACGTAATCAGTGGCAGGAGTGAGGGTTTGAACCTCACTTTCTTGCCTGCTTCCAATTTCTGCGCTAGTATTGTTGGCTTTATTGATCACTCTCCCCACAGGCATCTCAGCCTTGGTATGTAAGACGTCAGGTGGCCATGAGAAGCGCAGGTCTGGATTCATACAGATCTGAACTCAAATCTCTCTCTAGCCCTTATCAGCGATGTGATCCTAGGAAAATTATTCAATTTTTCTGAGTCTGTTTTCCCAGCTATAAAAGTGACAATGATAATGCTGATCTCACACAGAGGCTGTGAGGTTTGGGTGTGATGGTTTTTGTAACAGGCCCAACATGGTGCCACATGTACTTCCTGCTCCCCAAATGTGCTGACTTACATATCTCGCCCTTCATCATTCACACTGTACACTATTTTTTCTGAATGAATGTTGTGATGGGTGTAATTTTCTAGGTAACTGAGGGTTAATTAGAAATTCTCCCGTGTTCCAACCCTTGTTAAAAAACCTTACAAAGTGTCAGAATCCATTTTTCTTACATGCGGCGAGCATGATTTAATCTTTGATTCGTTCTGAACATCAGTCCTCATTACCCAGGCCTGCAGGTATAGCTAAGAATGATGCAGGATATTGAAAATAACATGAAAATTGATTTTAAAAATTAATTCCAAGTATGAACTTTTAAAAAAAGTAATCCACCTTTTTTTCTCAGACCCTCAGCAAAATGCCTATATATTTTAAGTAATGTAATTGAAGGCAAGCTATTAGAAGCATTCTGTATTTATATGCAATCGCCACTTAAGTATTTGTCCAATCATTTATTTTTAAAAAATTCATTCACAGCCTACTATGTACCAGGCAAGGGGCTGGTATTCAAGATAGACATGGTGGCTGTCTCTACAAAGCTACCGTCTAGTGGGAAAGACAGACAATTGGTAGGGAAGACCTGGGAACTATGGGGAGACATGGCAGGGATTCCTACCTTGCCTGGGTTTGGTGACTGGTGAGGGTGAAAGTGGAGATGGTCAGGATAGGCAAGGCATTCTGAAGGAAGTGGTGCTTAATCCAAGAGCTGTAAGGTGAGTTGAAGTTGGACAAAAGGAAAGGTTTTCTATGTAGGAGACACAGCCTGTGCAAGAGTTATCCTAGTGTTGTCCAAGGAGCTGGGGTCAGTATGGTTGGGACAGAGCAGGGATCACAGGAGGTTTGGGATAAGGTAGAGGGGAAGGGGTCAGGCATGCCTCTGATTGTCTAAAGGAGTCTCCCGTAGCTTCATTCATTCTTCCATTCTTTCATCGGTCATTTCTTTGGCACCAGTGGTGCTAGAGGCAATGAGTGTGTTAGGCACTGCACATGCACAATAAGCAGGTAATGGCCCCATGCCTCAGGGTCCACTCAGTCAATGGGGAAGAAAGGTACATCAGTGATGTCAAGCGTGGTCAAAGGTGAGGGATAGATACAGGTCACGAAGGAGGGAGCAATAGTTCAACCCAGAGGATGAAAGAGTCAGGAATGACTCCATAGAGGACAAGACACATGAGCTGTGCCTTGTCCATGGTCTATGCTTGTCTTGTTAATGACTGGACCCTCACTGTCCAGCTAACATATATTCTGGCATCAAGTAGACATTCAGTGAGTGTTTGGTAATTGACTGAACAAAGGAATGAATGGGGAAATGGTTTAGCCCTCCCCTGTCAACAGATGTCCAAGTGATTTTCTTTAGTCTGTGCTGTACGCACATCTGGAATCACCTCTGCCTCATCGCAACTCAAGCCACATAATGTTCTGGAAATCAGTACAGAAAAGATGCATTTGACCTTTCTGCCATGGAACTTACCATGGAATGAAGAAGACAGGCATTAAAACACTAACCACACAAATGATTAAAAGGGTAACATGGGATACAAAGAATATGTACAAGGCGAGGTATAGGCACACAAAGGGGCCAAGGAGGGCTTTTTTAGAAATTGCTGTTTGCACAGGATTCTGAAGGGAAAAAGGGACAGAAGGAATAACAGATGCCAAGTCTCCAAGACAGAGAGGAACAGAGTGTGTTCAAAGACACAACAGAAGGCCAGTGCGGCTGGACCCTAGGAATGAGCTGGGAGAGTGGCCGGAGATGGGGCTCGGGTACATGCAAGGTGCTCCTCAGGTGAGGTCTCTTAGCCACGACAGAGCCTTTGATCATCAGCCTGAGAGCTTTGAAGCAAATGGATTGGAGAGGAGCCAAAAGAGACAGTGGGACATACACGTGCATGGGCACACAGCATCCAGCAGGCTGACAGCGCCCTGGGACAGACAGCCTTAGGAACACGAAGCTGAGATCTGATTAAGCAAGGGCTGGAGTTTCCACATCATTTCTTCCTCGTCTTTCTGAAATGACCTGTCCCCTCTTCTTGCATTAAAGCCAACACTAGAAAGAGGACTGTTACTTGCTATTTGTTTTTTTAACCAATTTTGTAAAACAACAGGTATGATGCTTCTCTTTTACGGTTGGTATTCTCGGGAAGATGATATGGGTCGCAGCAGATAATGCAGTTTTATCAGAGCCCATTTTTTCCCTTGTTTTCAGAGGGGCACTGAAGTTGGGTAAGAATAGAATTCACCCTCTGTCAGCCATTGGCTTGAAAGCGAGCATTAACACGTACTCTTCAATTTGGTACAGGAGCTCCCCTCGGATACTGAACCAGGTCTTTACCCCATTTTTCCCATTCATAATGAGCTGATAAAGCACACCGCTCATGCCATTTGCAGAGATAGCTATGTGCTGGCCTGATTGTGGCCGCCCATGCCCCATCATCTCAATCCTCCTCCTAATGGCTTGGCAGGGGGAGCTGGGCAGCTCGGATCTACCTGCCTGGGCCTGCCTCTCCTCCTTGCAAGAAACCTCATTTCAGAGACAGCGACCTTCCCCGCTGAAACTGAGTGGAGCTCTGAGGGCGGGCAGTGCCCTGGGAGGAGAGACAGCAGACGTTCCCATATGAGTTCTGTTTCTTCCCCATCTCCCCAGAGGCCCTCTCCGGAATGCTAATGGGTTGAGGAAGAGAGCTGGGCGGGAGGCTGGGGCTCCCTCTCCGATTGCCTGAGCAACCTCCTATCTGGCTTTTGTGGGCAGTGCAGACAAGTAGACTGCTGACTTCTTGGGATGAGGCCAGCTGATGAACAAGGATAATTATGCCTGTGGGTTTGGAATTCCTCAAAACCAAAGGTAAATGATTCACTGCAGAGGAGGGCTTTCCCCAAACAAATGACTCTTGCACTGGTAGTGGGGGTAGCTAGAAAAGAGGTGCATTTCTCAAATGTGGGGAGTTGAATGTTCTCTCTGTTGGCCCAGGCATGGGAGGGCTGGCCCAAACTAGCGTCCTGGGAGGGGTGTTCTGCAGAAGCCTGCAGAGATGTTGGCCGGCATTGTTGACAGGGTCCAGAGCTCTGGTCCCGCCTGGACACCAGCTGGCTGCATGAACTTAGACAAGATGCCCTTTCACTGCCTTGACTCCAGAGTCCCAGTCTTTAAGATGGGTATAACAATGGGCTATATCAAAAGTATCACCCTCTCCCTCTCAGTCACCATCTTCAGGTGTGCGCCTCATTTCTCTCGACCAGAAGTTGCTCAGGTGGACAGCTTTGTGTTATTAGCATTTTTATTTCAGCTGCTCCTTCCGTTGTGGGGAGAAAGGTGATCCCCGATGGGATGAGGTTTGAGACACACTCCTGCCCAACGAGGTCTCTCTCTATCTCATCAAAGTGCCTGAAAATTTCATGTTCACATTTTATTTTAGAGGGAGGCCAGGTAATGTAGTGGAGAGAGCTTTGGTGGTAAGGCATGAGCATTGGGCATTCCCAGATTATTCTCCCTGAGGGCACTGTCACCTCCTAGTCCTTAGATTGTCCTGGCTGGACAGTCTAAGCTGAAGTGCTGGGCCAGCACGACCTCTGTCCCCTACATGTTGGCCCTTATCCTTGTTGGGTCACTCCTAATGGTGCAGCGTGGATGGAACCCCACATTGCAGGATAGTTTTTGGTCTCCCCAGTGCCCACTGGGGGCTGAGGGATACAACGTAGAAGTAAAGGGAGTTAACTCTCCATAGACCTGAACCAATGGGAAGGAAGAAGTTTGGGGGAGATGGGCAAATCCTCCCCACTCTTTCTCCCTGCTGTGGACAAGTTTGTCCTTGCGAATCTTTTAGAGAAAGTCCCACATGCTGAGCAAACACACATGCCACCTCACTTGCTGTGTCCCATAGCAGTTGTGGTAAAGCGGCAGCCAGCACAGTTGCATCTTGGTGCATCCATGTGCCCCTTTTCCTCGCCTCACTTTCCTTTTCCCCTCACACTTAGTGCCCTGGGATTGCACTTTCCAAAGCATATGTGCACTCGAATTCCTGTCAAAGCTCAGCTTTCTAGATGACCCAGAATAAGACATCTGGTTTGGCATTTGGATCTGCCATTCATGAGCTGTGTAACTGTAAAATAGGAATAATAATATCTATCTTTTAGAGTGTGAAAAGCAGATATAACGTATATAAAGGACTCGGCACAGAACCTGGTGTAAATGTGTAGCGAGTGCTCATGATTTATTATCTTTAGTATTGCTGCCATTATTGTTTGTGACAGAAACGGCTGGCTGTCCGTCAAACATCAGTGCACCTCTTCTGCAATGAAGGGTGGTTGCTGTGCCCGTCTAGGAACTTCATTCCTCAGACCTTCCTTGCACCTAGGGAAAACCTAGTGCCTAAGTTCTGGCCAGTGGCATGTGGGTAGAAGTGATATAATGCCTCGTCCAGGCCTGGCCCATGAAATGTCCTTGATGCCGTTTATGCACGTGCTGAGGACAGCAGAGTATCCATCACCCTGGTGCCCTGGATGGCTGCAGGGCAGAGGCCCCTTGCTCCTCCGCCCCTCCCTGCCCCTCTCACCACCAGTGGACTTTTTATGAACAAGAAGTGAATTTCTTTTGAGCCACCAAGATTTTGGATTTTATCTGTTATAACAGCTAGTGTCACCCAAAATTACACTGTTATTGCTATTGTTGCTACAATTTCTTGTTATTCAGAGTGAGACCTTTTCTAAGCAGCACTGTTAGATTTTTCAAGTGGATAATCATGTGGACCCTAGAGTTAGAATGCCTGGATGTGAATTCCAGTTTCATCACATTACTAGCTGTGTGACGTCTTTGCTAAATTGTTTTAGCTGTAAAATGGATCATATGGGTAAAAGAAGCTTATGTAAATAAAAGGAGAGTGTCTGGCACAGAATAAGTTCAGTAAAAGTTATCTACCACCACCGCCGTCTCCGCTGTCACTACCATCATCTTCGTCACCACTATCACTACTGTTTGTCATGAACCGGACGTGAGTGCCTGGGAGGCGGAACTGTGTGGTCTGCCTCAGATTGAGGAGGGGCATGAAGGACGTTCGGAACATGGCGCACAGGTCTGAGAAAGGCAGTAGAGCCGTGGGAAGTTGAGGTGACGTGGTTCCGAAGACAGGGGCAACCTCACAGTTTGGGGAAGAGCAGGCTACAGTTTTCTGGAAAATGGCCAATGTGTATCTTCTGAGAACCCCGTGTGGGCGGAGCACTGCGCTGGGCACAGGAGAGGCAGCAGAGAAGAGGCGGGGATGACAGAGGGGACCCCGAGCCCCTAGGATGCACGAGGGCTCGGACTGAGAGTGATAACTTGTTTAACCTTCACCACAAACCTCATGAAGTTGCTAAGATACCAATTTTACAGATGAAGCTGATACATGGGTCATGATTGAGTCCAAAGTCACACAGTAAATTGTGGAGCTGAGATTTTAACCTGGACTGGGTAGAGACTGTTGTCTCCTGACCTGCATTCACCAGGCTAATTCAGCAGAATTTCAAAATGTAGCTGGGAAAAAACAAGGAGTGTCAGTAGATTGGTACTTGCCCTACCTTTCCCATTAGCTGACATTACGGCTTTTGGCAAGGCATTTTATTGTCTCTGATCCTTTTTTTTTTTTTTTTTTTTTTTTTTTTTTTGTAAGAAGGGAAAGGGTATGAAGGAAAGCCACATGTGCCAGGTACTATATTGGATTCTTTCAGTAGAACAAGTAACTCATTACTTTCCAACAATGTGCAACGTAGGTGATGTTACGGAAAACTGAGGCACAAAGAGGGATCAATCCACTTGACCCAAATCTCTGTGTCATGCCCAGCTTCCTGGTATGTGTGTCAACAATGTTTTTGTGGTGTAAAGTCCCAAGTCATTGTGCTTCACCTCACTGGTATCTATAAGATTTCCAGCTCTTAATTTACCCAACCTCATTTCTGTAGAATTTCTTCAGGAAGCAATGCAAGGAAAATGGCAGCTTGACTATCTAGCTCTATATCCACCTACCCTCACTCCCAGCCTAAGAGAATGGAAATGGAGCCACGTAGCCCTATCTGAAGCACAGGACCAGGAATCTTGGTTCTTCCGGCTGGGAATGAATCTCTTCTGTGCCACCTCCCATTATAGCTATCACTCTTAGCTTTCCCTATTTTTTTAAGGAGGGGGCAATTTAAATGCTAATTTTGCCTCCTTTCTTCCATGACTCCTAGTTCTTCTGTGTGTTCTGTGTCATTAACCAAGGCCCACCCATCACAGAGAGCAGGGCCAGGGATTGGGTCTAAATGAAAGTTGACACAACTCAGGGTTTATCTGCTTCAATGGGCGGCTCTCCAGGGAATGGAGTTTCTGGACTTGTGGAGGGAGTTTTGTGCCTCTTAATGAGCTGCTTGCAGCCTGTGATAGCAGTGGGTTAGCAGTTGCTTTAGGGGATTTGATAACAAGAGTGAGGATTGCATCTCAGACCAAGAACAGCCCGCCTGCCACTGTCATCATTAATGCAAACAGCTGAACTGCTCAGGGCTCTTCAGGTGCGAGGGAGCTGAGAGAGATCCAGTTCATTGTAAGGGCAGGTCCCCATGGGATATGTCCATCCACATGTACAAACGAGAGGATCCTTGACTCTCAGACCTGGGTCTATGTGGACAACTGTGTGGAACAGATGTTTATATATCCTGGTCCCAGTGAGGAGAGAGAGCCAGTGTCAGCTGGCTCCTCAAGTGACATAAGAGTGCCTTAGGCATCTGTGATTCAATTTCTGTCCAAGGAGAAGGAACCAATGATGAGGAAAAAGAAAACAGCATGAGCTAGAGAGGTTATGGTGCTGCCAGTTGGGTCAGAAGGGAGTTCTGTATATTCCTTCCCCAGAATCTAGAAGGTTTGCAGCCACTCTGTGTGACTTGGGATACTGAGGCCAGCTGTTGCCCAGAAGACCTATGGTAAAAGAGGGTTATTCCCTTCTAGTCCTGACCTGATAGCCATTTCTAGGTGGACAGACCAGTTGGAAACAAGACACTGGCAGTCCCCTAGTTTAGTTGTGGCTTCTCTGAGATGGAGTGGGATGGTTCTTTTCAAAGCTTATCTGATAGAGATTCTACATCAAACTGTCCAGTGCACCCACATAACCACTGACATTTGTACCTTGCTTCATGGTTTTCAAAGCACTTCCACTTACCCTCATTTGAGCAACTTCTGTGGAGTGGATACTCAGAGCCTGGGCTCTGGAATCTCACAGAGTAGGTTCAAATCCCAGCTCTACAAATTCCTGGCTGAGATACCAAGACAAAGTGCTTAACGTTGGCTTCCTGATCTGCAAAGTAGAGATGGCAATTCCTACCTCCCAGAGGTTTGGGGGAAGATGAAATGAGATGATGCATTTGAAGCCCTAGGCTCAGGATCTGGCATTTAGTTAGCTGCTTTTATTATAATTTTTAATAATCCTTGTAACATTATGTGCTATGAGGTAATAATCTATGAATTATTAGATGAAATATTAAACATCCCTGACTTAGAATATAAGCTTGCTTCATGGTCAGACACAGACACTGTATCTCCTTGACTTATTAAAGTAAGTCACAGAAGGTCAATTTCTGGACCAACTAGGAACTTCGGTCGATGTGTGGAAACATCCCAAGAAGAGTGCTTCTTCTGTCTTCTTGAGCCACGATGGTCTATGAACTAGTCCTTCTGCTGGATTCTTGCGGTGAGACAAGAAAGATGAGGCACAATTCGGAACACATGACTCCAGACCATCCCTCCTCCCTTTTCTCTCTTCTGACCAAACACCCTGGCACCCTGGCTTAGCCTGAGCTGTTGCCCATCACACATGACGAAAAATAGTTAAAAGCTATCAGTATGGCCTGGGTGCCACTTCAGCTTCCCCAACCGGCCTGGCTGTCTCATTGCATGAACTAGTAGAGGTCCACGGCCCAGGGGTTGCAGTCATCTTACCTGCCTCCCCAGAGAAGGAGATGATGAGGGCACCCAGGGCCAGGATGCCCTGGAGTTATGGATCCATCCACCTGGTATATGGTGTTCCTAGGGGTAGCCATTTGCTGTTTAGCTGGAAATTTGTTTTGTGGGACATTTTGTTGGACATTATGTTTTGTGTTCTGGGTCCTGAATATGAGTTATATGAAATTGAGTAAGTTGCTTAACCTCTCTGACCCTCCGTTTCTTCATATGTAAAATGAAACAACAATCCTTACTTCCTATTATGAGTGTTAAATGCAGTCATGTATGTAGAACATGCGGCATATTACCTAGCATATATTAAGGACTCAGTAGATACCGTATGTTTTCTGTTTTGTTCACTTAGTGATTAGTTGTATAAATAAAACCTCTTTGGCAATGAAATTAAGGTTTGTGAAGGAGAGAGAGAGGGGAGCCAGAGAGTCAATCTGCTCTCTAAGAGTGATAGCTGAGGAAATAGTGCTGTTTAGAGTGTGGTTATTTATTTGTAAAATAAACCACCCAGGATTGTACACAGTGTGGGGTTATTTTTTTCCAGCTGTGAACTGCAATTTGTAAACTGTGATCTATGGATTATTAAATTCACTTAGCCTTTGAGAAAGCCTGAAATCGAGCGATTATTTTTACTTCTTCCCACCCGCTCCTTTCCTGCCTCAGCCCCTGGGTCTGAGAAGCCATCCTGGACTTTGCTCGCAGACTGGGGGAACAGGACCCAGCTAGGTGGGCTCCATGCTGAGGAAAGGGGTATGTAGGGCTTTGCCCACAGTCGTGTGAGTGGAGAGGGGGATTCTTGAAGCTGTCCCCAAGAGAGATCTCTGAGGAATGCGAAGGCCTGGTTTGAAATGTGGGAGGTGAGAAGTAACAGCCACAGGCAGAATGTGTTGGCACCAACCCCTCAGGGGGGTCATTTTGCTACCTATCTGCCTCCATCATCCCAGGAGGGCACTGCCTGATTACAGGCCTGATGCTCCTCCCTCTTGGCTAAGACAAAAGGGAGAACTGGGGTGGAGTGTGTGGGGGTGGGGGCATGGGGTGGGTACTTATTTTATTATTACAGTCTGTTTCCACGTCTGCCTTCCCATCAGGCCATGTGATCCTAAGGGCAGGACCGGGCCATGGCGGTGCCCTCCATGTCCCCAGTGTCTGGCACAGAGTCTGGCCCAGAGCAAGTCAGTGGTTGGGCTAAGAAAACAATCACGGGCTCCAGTGACTCCTCTTCTTTCTGCAGTCTCCTCTCGCATCCTGCCCTCAACCCTGCAGATCTGTGGCTTTGTTCCCCTCCGGTGAGAACCAGCCAGACCTCAGAGCTGAGGGCAGCCGGGAACCTTCTTCGCTTTTCCAGGGAAAGGCATGACAGGAAGGGATGCTGGCCTGAAAATTGTATCATTTTCAATTCTCTACTGGGACTTCTTTTTTAAAAAAAACCCAAAAAGAACCACCTAAGTGTTTGGAATGTGTTTAAAAGAGCTTTTACGATGGCAGTGGGGCCTGTGCGGGGACTTGGAAGTCTACTGCTGGGACACAGTGGCGCTGCAGGGGCGAGGGGCAGCACGGTGCATCTGGGTTTTTCAGAGTCTCCTCCTGAGGCACGTTGGGGATCACCCAGCAGCTAACGTCCTTGCTCGTCATATGATGATTTGACTCCTTGATGGCAGAGGGTCACCTGTAATCAGCAGCATTCAGAACTGCAATGTCACCTAATTTCCTTCCCCTTGCATGTCCCTTTTTATCAGCTCCTCTGAGTTGTGCAGCCCTGGAGGAAAACCATGTGGTACCAAGAGAATGGCCTGGTCTGTCATTTTCTGGCCGTAGCCGGCCCAAGCAAATCACTGGTTCTAGTCCCTGAAGTCGTCTGTTGTGTCCTGCAGCATAAATGGCAAAAAAAACCCTTTCCTAATCCATTAATGGCTTATTCAAAGCAGCACGTAATTCAGAACCTTTGCTAGTTCCCAGCTGACAAAAAAAAGCCCTGTTAATAAAAACATTAGAAACTGGCACATTCATCGTCTCATTTTGACTTTTGAATTAATGTCTCATCTCCTGAGTTTTGAATTAATAAGATTTGTCTGCATAACCCGTGCAACTTTGTCATTCACAACAAAATCATGCGGTTGGATTGGCTTAAGGGCTTTGGTCTGGGGCAGGGGCAGGGTCACACACAGTTTCCTCTGAGTGGCATTGGTTCTGTTCTCTCAAGAGCAGTCACGTGTGTGGTGGGCCTGTGCTTGCGTATCTGATGCTTCCCCCTGTGGGTGGCAACTCGTGGACGATTGTCTGGGCCTCCGAGGTGGGGCGGAGGTCTGTGGCCATTTCTGAATAAGGTATGGACTTAGGGTCAGAGGAGACGGGACAACCTGAAGGCTTCTGATGGGAGTGGCCACCTAGTATATAACTGTGCAGCAGGGAGTTCTCTGTTGCCTTCCATAATACACAGGGATAAAGAGCTTTAGCGTATTCCAGATAAAGGCTAACTTGGAGCACAGAAGAGGCTGACAGGACAAAGGGACCTAGCTATCTGTCCCTTATTCATGTCTGCAGCCCTCTCTGTCTCTCTTGTTTGGAATTGAGTTCCAAGGCTGCAGTGTATTGTCTGTGCCTCCTTTCATTTCCTTGTCCCTCCTCCTTCCCTTCTTTTATGACTCACAGATTTTTCTAGAGATCTGTTCTTCCTCAAGCAGCACAGAACCTGTGACACCAATGAAAGGGAAGTGTATTCCCTTTTGATTGTCTGTCTACAACTCTCCCCAGTGATATGTGTTCTTTCTCTCCACTCCCATCCTTTCCTTCCTTCCAACAGGTGTCTATTGAGCACCCACTATTAGCCAGCTCTGTGCTGTGCTGGGCTCTAAGCACACAGCAGTGAGCTCAGTCTGGAGGTGGAAAGAGATAAAACAACCAATTATGCAGAAGCTAAACTAATTACAGGTGAGCGGGGTGCAGCAGAGGAGGAGCGCAGGGAGCTAGAAGAGCAAGGCACGGTGAAGCTGGCCCGGGATCCAAAAGGCTTCCCTGAGCACCTGTCTATCTTTGGCTGAGACCCCAGTGGGCCACCAGCCCCTCCTAGTTTCTGCTGCTCCTGACCCCACAGGGGCTCAGAGAGCAGCTGACTTTCAGGGCTCTTTGCCCAATCCTCCTCCTCCAGAAATCCTTCCAGCCACAAATCTAAACCCTTCACCGATACATCTTTAAGCCTTTTTAAATGACTCCTTTAAGGTGTTGTCTCCTGCTCAAGGCCAGAGTCAGCCCTTTAAAAAAGGGAAGAGAGACCCCATCCAGAGCCATCCGTCCTTCTTCCCGTCACTATAGTGCCTTAATTGAACCCCTTTATGTGAGAAGAGGCCATTACAGTCACTTTTTGTTATTAATTACCCACCCGTTTATGCCTCTGAGTAGTCTTCATGGGCAATTGTGGGCACCACTCTCTGCCACCGCCTGGGTCACAGATGCTGGCTCCCGGAATCCGGGGTACTGGGCTGTGATTCAGCACAATGGAGACAGTGCCGCGGAGAGCATGGAGGGGACTTGGCTGGGGTCAGATGCAGGGCCTCTCTGGGAGGGGACTGGAGAACCTGAGGAAGGGCTGTGTCTCCAAAGGTGAAGCTTAACTACTTGGGGATTGATTCGATTACAGTGGAGCCCGTGGGTGTCTGCAGAGGAAGAGCGGTCCACCTGGCCTCCTAGGGTGGGGGCCGAGGCCAGCTGCGAACAGCTGCCTCAGTGTTACCCAGAAAGTAGGTCTCAGGGAGCTTTCAGGGCATTGCCTCTCTGCAGCTTCTCTTTAAGGAGAATGGGTATTGTCTTTAGGCCTGTGACCCTGCAGGTTGGAGGTTGTTAGTGATAATTGTCATTTACTGTGTGCTAGGCCCTGTGCTGGGAGCTTTATGTGGACTGTCCTAGACTGGAAGACCCCTGAGAGCAGGGATCCTGTTTTTTATTCATTCCACATATGTTTATTGACTGCTCACCACTTGCCAGCACTAGGCTGAGCTGATAGGCAAAACAGAGTCAGCCATCTCTCTCTCTCTCTCTCTCTCTCTCTCTCTCTCTCTCTCAGAGCCTACAGAATAATGGGCATGAAAGTTCATGGAACAGACTAGATCATGATCATGAATTAACAGGTTAGTGTAAAAGAAAACAATGAAGGAGTTGGACAGCCGAGGATAACATTTCTGAGAAAATGGCAATTAATATGAGAAAGAGCCAGCCAGGGGAGAGTTGGGACGTTCCAGACAGAAGGAACAGCATGTGCAAGGGGCCTGAGGTGGGATAAACCTCAGTGTCTCCAAGGAACAAAAGGAAGGCCTTGTGGCTAAAGCAGAAGTTCTCAAAGAGGATCTCAAGACCTGTGGCATGGGTAACACCTGAGAGCAGGTGAGAACTGCAAATGCTCGGGACCACTCCAGACCTACTGAATCACAGACCTGGGTGGGGGCCCAGCAGCTGGCAGGGTGACTCTGATGGGTGTTAGAGTCTGAGAACCACTGAGCACAGTGAGCAAGGCGCCAGGTTGCCTGAGATGAGCTATAGAGCTCGGTAGGGTCAGGGAAGGTGCAATAGCAAGTTTGGATTTTAAATGCAATTGGAAGGCACCAAGGGGTGACATGATCTGATTTTCAATTTTAAAATGCCTCTGGCTCCTCTGTGGAGCATCAGGGCACATGGGGTGGACAATGGAAGATGGAAGAGCAGTTAGGAAGCTGTTTTACCGTATCCCTGGCACCTAGAACCACAAGCGGTGCATAGCAGGTAGTCAGTAAATATTTATGAAAAGAACGATCACATTTGAGAACATAACGTTCTCATGGCACCCTCAAATTTCATTCATAGCATTTGTCACATGAAATTAAATAAACTGGGCATAATTTTTGGTGTATCCCTCCCCTCTGCTGTGATTTCTACAAGGCAAGCACAGGTGCCAGGCCCAGTGCCTGCCACTTGGGCTTCAAGGAGTATTTGTCAAATGACTAATTGAATGTAATCATAGCATCTGTATGAATGAGCTTTATTATTCATCCCATTTTACAGGACACAACACATTATAAGTTTTCTTAGGACTCTAGAGCCAGGAAGTGTAGAGGCTACAAACAGAACCCAAGCTTTTCAAGGACTATGTTAACCCCTCCCTCCTTTGTACTGTTACTTTTATGTTATTTAAGAAAAATCACCAGTAGAATTCCTGGGTAATGTCTGTGCTGGTGAAACAGTCCCCATAGAATGATTCCCAGCTTTGAGCAGTGCACCAGAACCCACTATATCAAAAGGCTGGGATGTTTGGGGGCCTGCCGGGTTGCCATGGTGTCTGACCTATGGAAGAGAGAAGCCTCCTCTCCTGGCTGTGGCAGAGGCCTGAGTGTGCATATTCATGGTGGGGCCAGCCTGCTAAGGGGGAAGGGAAGGAGGCCAAGCCAGGCTGCACCCTGCTCCTGCTGTTCAGGGTTTGAGCACCTTGGAGATGTGGTGGTGTTTCCAAATGACTGATGGCCGCCTTTAGCTCCTCCCAACCAGATGAGGACTCGGCTCTAAAAAACATAATCAAAAGTCTCCGCTTTTAAGGATAGAAAAAGGGAAATAAAAGGTGTGCCTTTAAAGGATACTGTGATAACTAGTTGTTCGTGGGATATTCCCTAATGTGATCTGCAAGTCATACAGCCATTTAATAGCGCCTAGGACAAGCTGGGTGCCCTGCTAGATACATAGGCACTACTGCATTTAATACTCAGGCACATTTGTGAGATACTAATAATGCTTTTTAATAAGTAGCATGTATTGTATGGAACAGCCCTGGAAAGTAACTGTTACACAGATGAAATAGCTGGGGCTTGGGGATCAAATCAATAACTTGCCTGACTTAACAGAAGTGTCAGAGATAGGACTTGAACCCAGGTCTCTCTGATTCCAGAGCAAAGGCCCTCTGCCCCAAACAATGCTCTCCCTTTGGAGCAGTTGATTGTCCTCTCCCAGGACCAAGCTCTGCTTTACAGGGTATGTCTCCTGTTATACGGGGACATGCACCAGAGATCAATCAGAGATGAATTCAAGGCATTTTAGACTGGGGGTCCCTGTAGTGCCATCTCTGGTGTGACCTTTCTTGTGTCATTTCTCCAGGACTCAGGTCTTCTGC
Source organism: Pteronotus mesoamericanus (assembly GCF_021234165.1). NCBI lineage: Eukaryota > Metazoa > Chordata > Mammalia > Chiroptera > Mormoopidae > Pteronotus > Pteronotus mesoamericanus. Next base: position 41,231,330 of record NW_026555277.1, on the reverse strand, counting down.
AAAATTCACTTAAGCAGGGGAGGGATCAGGTGACTTATTAGGTCTTTTCCTTTATTCAGAAATATTTATTGAGCTTCCGCTATGTACTAGACCCTCTTCACAGGTATTTCTACTTTGATAATTCATCATCTAATGGAAGAAGAAAAACTATTAAGCAAAATTTAAAGAAGACAGAGGAGAAGTAAATCAATGCTCCCATCATCATTTTAAGGAAGTATCGATAAATACTATGAAGAAACCAAAATAAAATAATGTGATAGAAGATCAGGGTGGGGTAGGTAGGCTAATTCATGTTGGGTGGTCAGGAAACATGTCTCTAGAAAGGGGAATTAAAGGCAAGAAGGGACCAGTTGTGTAATGACCTAGGAACCAGCATGCCAGGCAGAGGGAAGAGCAAGTTCAGATGCTCCGAGGCAGGACCAGCTTGGTAAGGGGGAGAAAGAGAACTGGGAAGAGGGAGGGAGGATGTGGGCAGAGCCAGCTCATGGAGGGCCTGGCAGGCTGTGGTAAGGAGTTTAGGTTTCATTTTAATTAGGATGGGCGGCTATTTGAAAGAGTTAAGCAGGAAATGACACCCTGTGATTTGCATTTTTAAAAGGTCACTTGGGCTGCCACTTGAAGGATGAATGGCAGGGGGTGGGAAGGAGGAGGGGCCAGAAGGGCAGTCATCCCTGCAGGAGGTGCTGGCCTGGGGTGTGGCAGGCAAAGCTGAGGAGAGTGAGCTTCTGGGAAGGACTGTGCTGGGCAGAGGGGAGAACAGAGATGCCTGTGATGAAGCCCCTGCCCACAGGATCTTACAGATCAGTTTCAAGTTCACTTCTTATGCCCAAGGAATAATTATAGAGAATGAAACACAGCAGTGAGTTGTGGGAGCTTGAAATGGTCTGTGGGTGCAGATGGAGTTAGAGAAGGAAAGGAGGCAGGACTCCTCCCTCCCGGGCCACTCACCCACTCTCTGCCTCTTCCCTGGCCGCACATCCTACTGATGGTTTAGTGGCAGACTTGGCACCTGTGTGCCTGGCATCTGGCTCTTGCCCCATCCCGCCAGCCCTGCCAGATAAGAGCACCCGGAGGCGGCAGCTTCGTGGGCAGAGGAGGCCTTAAAGTGGCCTCTGGGTCAGGTGCCTATAGCTGCCATCGGAGGAGTGGTTCGTGCCCTGCTCCTGACACATGTGGACAAAAGGTCAGCCCAGTGACGGTGCGCTGCAGCTGGAAGCAGGCAGTGCTTGTGCTGGAGAGCAAGGGGGATGCAAAGGTGACTAGCCAGCTGTGGCTGCTCCCAGCGCCCCTTCCTAGGATGTCTGCTCTGAGTGGAGAAGAAACATTAGGTGAGGGGATCCTCACCTAAGGTGCACAGAATTCACCAAAGTGTTCCTGTACCGAAGCTACGCATTAATGTGAAATATGATAAAACCTAGCCCCGCACATGCCCCTGAGCACTTCCCGGGAACATTCTATGGTTTTGTGCCTCCCACAGACAAGACTTAAGTTGCACCTGCTATGTACCAAGTACTGTTCTAAGTGCTTTATCTTTAACTTATTTCGTCTTTACGCTGACCCTTCAAGGTAGAGTCTATTATCACTATTGATTTTATAGAGCAGGAAACCAAGGCACAGAGAGGTTAAGATGTCCAAATCTTGCAGCTAAGAGGTAAAGTCAGGATTTGAACCCAAGAAATCTGGCTCCTGATCCCCCATGTTTAACCAGGTCTCTGTGCACAGTGAAAGAATAGAGCCTATAGTCCTCTCCTGGCACACATGCTCTTTGGTCCATCATTCCACCTTCCAGTCACGCCACCCACCTCCGAGAGGCAGTCCCCCACAGCTGTTATGCACTCACATGCTGGGCTGGGTGAGTGTGGATTCAAATCCTGATCCAGCATCGAGTAGCATTGTCACTGCGAGGGAGTTACTCAGGCAGAGAGTAGTGTGAGCAATGGCAGGGAGGCTTGAGTACACACGTAGTACAGGTGAGGACACAGGGTGCTTGGGGTGGGGAGGAGGAGTGAGAGGAGATGAAGCTGGAAGGTAGGCTGGGGTCCTTTTTGCTCAGGTCTTTGAGGTCCCCTATGAGACTAAATTTCATTCTAATGGCAGGGAAGAGCTACATCAATGATAGCTTCCAGTTGTAAGGACAGTGTCACTCCTAAGTTGTAAGAAAGTCCAACCCAAACTAGCTTAAGCATAAAGGAAACATACTGGCTTGAGTCATTGAGTTATCCAGAGATAAAGGAGTTTCAGGCCAGGCTAGATCCAGCGGTGACATACCACATCATTAAGAGCTGACCTTTTTGCATCTCTTCTCTGCACGCTGCATTCTCGTATACAATTTACCCCAGGTGGCAAGGTGTTTGTCATTGGCCCTGCTTTTATAATCCCCAAGAACAGAGAATGCTTTCACTTGAGCCAGAGTTTTAGGATTAGCCCTGAGCCTGGACCTGGCTCTGTTCATGTTACTTGCCTGGACCTGAACCAATCCCTGTGGCCTGGGAGTGTGGTGTTCTGAATGGCCAAGCACGGCATAAGCTCACCCCAAGGTAGACTGAGTGGAGGACTATCACCTCTATTCAAGGAGAAGGCCAAATGATGGCAGCCAATACGACAGATGTTTCCATAGAGCCACGTTCAAGCACAGGCATGCGTAAGGAGGCAGTATTTCAAAAGAATGCCTTGGTGGTGGTACGGAAGACGGCCTGGGCCAGGGGAATGGGGGAGTGTCTGCCTGTGCTGGGAAAGCAGCATTGGGTGCACACGCTCGAAAGACTGGATATCCTGAAGCAAGGCTAAGGGATTTAGGCTTTATTCTCTGGCACTTAGGAGCCATAAGAGGCTTTTGAGCCAGAGAGTACTATCGCCTGAGTTGTGTTTTCGAATGATTAATACCACAATAACCTATAGGGTGGATTGGGAGTGAGGAGGAGAAGCCCTTCCAAGATTCTAATCAGCGTGGTGTAGTGGAGAAAGCAAGAGGTTTAGACTCAGAGGGAGTAGGGTTAAAGTCTGGCTCTTTCACTTATAAATTTAGTGATCTTGGGCAAGAGACTAAACTTTTCTTTAACTCAGTTTTCTCATCTGGAAAATGGGATAAAGCTCTTGATCTAAAAGAAATATTGTGATTTAGAAAATTTCTATAAAGCACCTCATGGTGTTTTGCATGGTGTAGCCTCAGTATGCGACAAAACTAGTTCCTTTCCTTTTCCTTTTCCTTTTCCTTCTTCCTGTATTCCAGGGACCACAGCTGAAGAGTTTGAGAAAGTAGGTGCCAACTTAGAAAAAATGTGGGCTTGGGCTTTGAAACCAGAGATCCGTGTCAAATTCAACTTCCCTATTTATTAGCTTTGTGATCTTTGATAAGTTAGTTGACCTCTCTGAGACTCTTTTGTCTTCTGAAAAGTTTCATTTACAATCCTTAGTATAGGATTTCTATACTAGGATTTACAATCCTTTGTTGGGTAAATCCTACTTTTCCGAACAAATAAGGATAGGCATGTTGTCTGCCTGCCAATGGGTGATCCCCAAACATTAGTTATTAGAAATCATCACTAAAAAAATTCCTGGGTGGAGATAAAAGATGAACTTAGCAAATTGGTGAATATCTTACCTGGCAGCCAGGTGAGATTCCCTCTTGCTTGATAAGCAGAGTTCTTTACACTTTTCATTTCCTTCCACATGCAATAGAGGGGGATGAAACTTAACAGCATACTTCAGATGGGATTCATAATTTCAAGTCCTTAGAATTAAATTCAGACCTGATTTTCCAGGAGGGGACCATTAGCACTGAAGTGGCTTCCGTCTGCAGAGTTCAGGTGCTGCGATTGAAATTTGTAACCAGCACCTTCCCATTTGGCTCTTTTGCGGCCATCTGGTCCCCTTAGCGGAGATCTGTTTTGTTGGCAACTACGGTGCTGAGTAAATGCCACAGGGAAGTCGAAATTTACCCATTAGAGTTCAGTGCACCATGGAGATTCCCTTCTCAGCCCCCATAGAATGATCATCTCCGACCCTGCCTGCCCCCTTATTGGTCTATTGCCAACACTCCTCCATGGGGATTTTCTAGCACTATGATTATTTTAGTGCCAAGAATCAGAGTAATTATAACTTGCAGAGGGATTTCCTAGGAAAAGATGAACCTGGGTTTATGTATAAGCATATGTGAAAGAAGAGGTTTGGGACTTGTGCAATTTTATGTGGCTTTAGACATTAACATGAGCTTCATTTCACTTAAAAATACTTAATAAGTTTCTACCCACTGAATAATTTGTTAGTAAGAATGATGATGATGAAACCTACCATTTAATTGAAAACCTACTATGTAAAAGGTAGCATGCTAGGTGCTTTACAAAGATCTCTTCTGATCAGTCCAACTCAGAAGGGTCTGCTTAGATCTCTGTTTCTTTTCAAACCATAGCTTGTGATCTATTAATGGGTCATGAAATCAATTTAAAAAATTGGAACCAGCATTTAAAAAATGAAAAAAGATGAAATGATCTGGAATGCAATAGCAAATATCAGAGCGTATTACAGTTAACAATGAGAAGAATTTTTCATGAAATTTCTGTCTTGGGTATGATTAAATGGTTGAATACTAGATTATAATGAAAAATAAATTTCTTACTGTGGGTTGTCGTGAAAAAGTTTGAAAATAACTAGTCCAATTCATTAGTTCTCAATCTTTAGTATGCAGAAGAGTCTCCCGGAAGGCCTATGAAAGCAGTGTGCTGGGCCCTCTCCCCAGAGTTTTTGATGTAGTAGGTCTGGGTAGGGCCTAAAATCTTGCTAACAAGCTGGTTCTTAAACCATATTTGAAAACCATATTTGAAAACCTCATATATATGAGATTGATTATCCCAATCTCATAGATTCAGGAAGCTGAGATTCAGAGAGAGAAAGTTATTCATCCATGGGCCACAGCTGGTACATTTAAGAGCTAGGATTCAGACTCACTTTGTCTCCAAAACTGTAGACCACGCTATGCTCCCTTTGGTTTTGAAAATGATGTGTCTTCAGTGAGTGTCTCTGGCAAGAATTACTCTGTTTACTTTGTGTGTTTTTTTCTATTTTCTCTTGAAGTCCCATATAAATTGCCTGAAATAGATGAAACTTGGTGCTTGCAAGCATGACCCCATTGTTATTTAGATGAGGACCCGAATACTTGGAAGAGGGCAGTGATTTGAAGAACACTACTTTTGAATAGCACAGTCTGGATGAGAAGCCAGGTAGCATCCTTAGCCTTCATCAGTCCTTGCAAGCCCTCCCTACCTCCCTCTGTCAAATCCTCCCTGCCTGGGTGTTAGTTGGAGTTTTGACACGTGCATGGCTTGGTCTCATAAAGACCCCAAGACAAAGAGAAACCCCACTTTTCAGAAATTTTCTCTATATCAACTCTGTTTCCAGAAAAGCACTGATAGAGGACAAAATTTGCCACTTCCTAGGTTGGGAAACTGAGTATAGCAGGACCCAGCCTACTCAAAGAATACTACCCTTCTTCTAAGTGTAGCTGAATTGACAGAGTAATAGCTATGGGATTAAACAGAGCTGGGTCCAATACTGGGTGTCTAATCCTCAGGCAGCTACCAAACTTTCTCCAGATCTTGATTTGTCATGTTTTACATAGAGCTAAAAATCCCAAAACCTCATAGGAATTTTCTGAAGATTAAATAACATATAAAACACTTCGCATGGCACTTAGTATTTAACAAGCCCTCGGAAAGGAGTAAAGATAGAATAGTCTTCATTTATCCACTCACAAATATTTACTGAGCACCTGCTTTGTTTCAGGCACTCTGCTATGGAAGGCTACACAGCTGAATATGGCTTTGCCCCTGCCTTTAGGCAGCTCACAATTCATTGCTAAGCTGGCACACCTACCTGCCTTTACTCCCTGATCCCATGCTCGTGGCAGATACAGTTAGTTAATTGTTGTATCATTTCACAGTGAGATCAATATGCAGCTTTAGCATCCTTCTATACACAAAAATTCAGGCAGTGCTGCCCAGCAGACAAAGTTGGGCAGAAGCTACTAACTTTGTTGCTTTCCCTAGGTCGGTGTCCCCAGAAATGGATAATTATTATGATGTGTGTAAATGCTAGGTGTTCTTAGGAGTTGTATGAGGGTTGCTTAGTCCTCTGGGGAGAGCATGATGTGTAAAACTTCCAGACAGAACCAAGTCTGGAAGGACAAATAAGAGCTAATTAGGTTTAAAGGAGGGGTGGTGATCAGGGAGACAGGTGAACAGCGTACATGCGTATATACATACTTCGAAGACAGACCGACAGACAGACAAGCCAGCAGGCAGTTATCTCTCTACTTCTAGTGTCTATGCAAGAGGGAGTCAGAAGCATTTGGGAAACAGTAAGGAGGACGGGGTGTGGGGAAGGGATGTGGCTGAGACTGCAACGGCAATGAGAGGACTTCCAGCCATGCGCAAGTCAGTGTGCCCCTGGGGCCTGGCAGGCCAGTGTCCCCAACTCCTTGTGAGGGAGTTGAGGGGCTGCTGCTATGCTGCGCCAGGAAAGAAAGCTGAACTGACATGGATTAACCTGGAGAAAAGAAGTCAACAGGCAAGAAATGTTCCTCCTCTGTGTGAAAACCCCTGAATCCAGTGAAAAGATTTAAGGGATAATGGAGGCATTTCTCCGTTTCATGGGGTAGTGATCCGGATCCCTCAGGACCAAGCACAGAGCCTGATTAGTGCTGGGCCAAAGCAGCCCAGAGCACCCATTTCCATCACGAGCTGACTGCAGGCTACACTCTAATGGGATTGTTTGTTAAGAAAAAAGATAAACGCCATCCCTGCTTTAAAAGAAGGCCTTTCTCACTAAGCCCGAGCTCTGTTGTTATTGTGAGGGGATGGGGGTCTGGGAGAAATATTTCAGGTCCCACTCTCAGAGGTGACTGGCTTTGAATTTTGGCTGCAGAACCTTCTGATTAATATGCTATACAATTGAAGGAGTAGACAGGAAATAAAAACGGGTATAGGGAAATATCCCACTGGTTAGGGCAGAATGATGCAAAGAGGCGGCACCCTCTGACAGACGGTCTGCTACTCATACCTGGGTGAACTTGACCAAGACTCTACCCCTCTTGGGGCCTCAGTTTTCTCACCTGCAGAATGGAGATGCTGGAATCCTACTATCTAGTCTTATTCCCTTTATAATATTCCTTGTTTAGACAGTAATTGCCCGGGAAATTTGGTTTGTAGGGAGTTTGAGGAGCGAAGTTGCCAGATTCTGTCTGCTCTCATCCATCAGAGGGTACGTGCTGCTAACATGCGTCATCCAAATTTGCTGCTGTGATCAGAAGCAAACTGTTTGGTGCCAAAGCAAGTTAGGCATTGCAGGCAGGTCCCCACTTAGACATGTTCTACATTTCCACAGGTGGCCTTTAAGTCTTTTGTGTCAGTCAGAATGTACTTTCCAGGGAATTTTTAATTTGGAGGTAACTTTCTAATCCAAACCACAAAAACCCTGCTTAGTCCTTAATGGAACTAAAGTTATATTTGTTTCATGGGACTAAGCTGATAATGGTACTATTTTTATGGAGTAGCTTGGAGTTGGGCTTTTTCATGAGCTAGCTTGGAATAGAAAACTCTTTTGATGGGGTTCCTATGGAATAGTCAGTCATATTTCTTTGGATTGATTTGGAATAGTGTTGATTTTGATGGGCTTACTTGGAATGAAACTATCTTAGGCATTGACCTTAAACAAAGAGACAGCCAGGTATCTATTTCTTCAGCAAAATGGGTTTATCTGGAAACAACAAAGAATTGCAATTCTAGAAATGCAGTGTAATGGTGAAGCATGAATAAGTCCACAAAACAAAGGTGAGTATCTTTTTTTTTTTTCTTTTTTTTTTTTTTTAATAGAGGAAAGGAGGAGTTTAGAGGGGCTATTATAAGTAAAGAGTCCATTGGAGGAACTGGGAGTTCCAAGTATAATGGCTTTTCGTTGGCTGAATAGTTGCTGGGTGAGGAGAAGATCTTCCTTTTCCCCACTGGAATAGTGAAGTAGAAAAACACTTTCCTGTGGGAGATGAAAAGTAGGACTCTTTCTGTTGGGGTAATTGATAATGAGTGGTAGGGCATGAGAGCTTCCCCTATAGGCCCTCCCAACTCCAATTAAAAATTGTTTTTCTTTTATTGATTCTAGAGAGAGGGGAAGGGAGGGAGAAAGGGAGAGCAACATTGATGAGACAGAAAAACATTGACTGGCTGTCTCTTGCATGTGTTCTGACTAGAGGGCAGACCTGCAACCCGGGCATGTGCCCTGACCAGCAATTGAACCCACAATCTTTTGGTTTGCAGAATGATTCCCAATCCACTGAGCCACACTAGCCAGGGCCCAACTTCAATTTAAATGAGATTTCTGTGTTAATCTTCACACAGGTGAGCCTGGAAAACTATCAGTGGAAGGACATTTTCCACTTCTTAGGCATTTTAGACTAAAAGAACACCGGCAGTGTACTTTCTCCTGTTGTGTCTATCATAGGCGGGAAGATTTAAGAGTATGTATGACCTCCCAAAGAAAGGGAGCCCCCTGCAGGAGGGAGGAATGACCTGCTGTGAAATCCATAAGTAAGTCAACATTTCTATACCAAAATTTGTATCTACAGGCAGAAGAGAATAAAAAATCTTAATTTTCAAAAATAAAAAAATCTTCTTTCTATTATATAACCATTCTCTCTCCAAAAGATTTTAATTATTTTAATTGTTATTAAATAAATTAAATTTAATTAACTAGAACAAAGCCTCTAAAATTTTAGATACATAATGAAAGACTAAAGAAGAAACTGGGCCTTCTGCACATTAGAAAGCAGTAGAAAGAACAACTTAAGAAAAGTCCCCTGATTAGGGCTTTTTAAAAAGGTGACCAAACCAAGTTTACAGATGAAACCTAAGAATAGAAGATAATATAGTAGAAAATATTCATTTGAGAATCCACCATGGGCCAGCCACAGTTTATACATACCATCTCAGTTGATCTTTAAAACCACTTTAAAACCACTTTGTGCTGTATTTGACAGTTGGGGAAACTGAGGATCAGATCACTACCGGTAGAGCTGCAATTCAAATCCAGCTGTTCAACTTCTTTACTCTTTCTAATATCTTTATTCTTTCTAGTAAGGATTAGGAATGATCTTTGTCCTAAGGAATATACCCAGAAGGTAATCAGTAGAGAGGAAATTAAACAGTGAAAGCTCTAGATGGGAGATCACCAAGTAGTCCTTTTAACATATGATGCTTTATGGAGAGACACAGGGGTTCAGAAACACACATGAATGTGAGAGTCATTAAAATGCAGTTCACTGTAGAGTGTTCATTTAGTTGAATTCCTTGTTTCCATGAGAGAGTGATGATGATGATAATATTGGTGCTGTGTGTGTTTGGTATTTTATTTAAATTTTTATAGCAACATGCAGATGGGAACACAGGCAGCATTTATAAAAGCCTTGTCGCTGCACTGAGTGATGGGACAAAGTAATGGGTTAGACATTTCATTTTGTTTGTATTGGTGGGATTTCTCCTTCTGTGACCTCACTGTGGAAAATCCTTTTGCACCTGTTCGCAATTCCTTGTTTGCTCCATTAAATGCCCATATCATGCATGTCCCTGAGACGTGGCTGGCGGCGACAAGCTTGGGATATCATTTGCAGTTTGGGGGTGAATGGGCTTGCCCGCAATTCCTCTGAGCTTTTGTTTCTGAAAGTCTGGGAACAAGGTAAGAGGTGTGCAGGTGCCAGAGCCAGCTGCTGCTCAGAGCAGATGAGCCTTTCTTGGAAATAGTCCCAGACGATGAATTGCTCTTGTGGTGCAGAGAGATGCACCGGAAAATTGTCCATTCACTGTGCCCACTCTTTGACTCTTGAATGCACTGATGCTTGCTTATTCTACAGCTTCACGTGACTCAGGAATGAACCACATATGAAGGCTCTGAATGAGCCCTCGGCAAACCCAGCAGAGTCTGTCAGCTGGGGCAGAGAGGAGTAAGAGAGGTCTCTGGGGACATTTTATTGCACAGAGAGGGCCCCTTCTATTATACAATTGTATCGATAATTATTGCGGAACTTAGAAAATATAGAAAGTTATAAAAAAGAAAAGAAATTCACTTCTGGTATTGCTGCTCAAAAGGATTTTTTTTTTAAGGTATCTCCTGTAAATCTGAGAATCTCGCTTTCACTCCTCTATTTCTCTCAATCTGTCTCTCTCTCACCCCATCTCTCTCTCTTCTTTTCATTTCCTTCTTTCCTCCCTCCTATCCTTCTTTTCTTCCTTCCTTCCTTCCCACAGTCCAAATTGGAATCATATTGCATGTACAATCTGTGGCTTGACTTTTTTCACTTAACATTATAGTATCTACATTTACCCTCAGGGAGGTAAAGGAAGGGCAGGATCTAACAGCAATGGCATTGAGATTCCTGATAATCCTTCATATATTTTCTTGCTTTTTAGGAGGAGCAAGCTGTCTTTCAAATAACCCAATGTACTTCTTGGGTTTTTCCCTCAGCTTGTCCTGTGCCTGCCCCCTAGCCAGTCCCTTTCCTAGACCTTCCAGGGTTCTGTGCCCTCATCCAATCTGTCCTTTTTCCCAGCCTAGGCTCCACCCTTTATGTCACCATTTTGGCTTCCACTGCACTCCAAAGTAGAAGGACCTCCCCCTGTGCTGCCTTGGTTTCTACTGTGCATGTACCTAGCAATGGAATTTCCTGCCTGTTTTATCTCTCCCCCTTGTAAATCCTGGTTAATGGCTAGTAACCGATTCTTCCTGCCCACTTCAGGGATTATGCCCTGAGTGCAAAGGATGTGGCAGTCTCCTGGGGAGCCTGTGAATGCTGTAGCTTCCCAGTGAGGCAGGCTTAATGTCCAATTCAGCGCCCTACTAGATTAGGCCTAATACCTGATTCAGCTTCCTAGTTTATTAGGCTCCCTGTTTGATTCCCTTTGCTCCCTTCCTTTATTAATAACTAGTTCACTACCTACACTAACACCTGGCACATTGGAAGTACTCAAAAACTTGTAATTGTTTTTGCCCAAGTGGCAGAGCTGGGAAGAAACTTCAGGCAAGTGCATCATCAAAGTCCCCACTTTTTTTAGGAAACTCACTGCCTCCCAAAGATTGGTGGCTGCTTGCTGGCTCCAGTTCTGGCCTCAAGAATGCCCATGTATGAATGGGAGTTAATAATGAGCTGAGGCAAGTCCCTGAGGTGAGGCAGATGTGGTGGAGAAGCCATCTCTTCAGACCATGATCTGTAGCCTTTGCCATCAACTCCATAGGGTGGGGTGGAGGATAGCATGGGGCTTAAAAGATTGGTCTATGGCTTCTAGAGGATAATGTGTTCTCTGTCTTACCTGCTGGACTGGGCAGGAAAGACCCACCATTCCTAGAGCCAGTTCTGCTGATCCTGCTAATAAAGCCATCTGATCGACTGGAGCCATTTTCCCCTGTGGCCAGTGCTGTTGGTTCCTGTGTCCTCTCATTTCTACCATTCCATTTTGCCCTCTTTTCTCACCACACCAGTTGCACTTTTACCTTCTTGCAGAATCCTAGTAGGCTTTTTCTTGGCAAATCTGGCAGAAGTTAGAAAAGGCAGATAAAAAGAAGGAAGAAAACAATTAAAATCCAAAAGTTATTTTTCTGATCTGGCTATATTTGTTTCTGGCTATCTTATATTTTCTACTCATTCTATATTTTCTAACTAGACTCCTTTCAGTTGTTTCTTTTTTTTTTTTTTCTTCGCTATATTGATTTTTTTTCAACTAGGCAACTCTGGCCCAGCTGTACTGAAGCCCCATGAGAGGCTCTCACTTTGATTCTCTGCCTTCTTTGGAGAAGGAAAGAATGCAAAATAAGGCAGCTCCCATGTCTTGCGTGTCACCTCTGCCTCTTTATTAACACTAAAAGAGGAGGGGTGCCAGATAACCTGGAGATAGCTTGACACTGAGCTTGTCCCTAGCCAGAGTCAGCCCAGGCCAGGCCAGGCAGCCCTATGGTGCCTCCTGGGAGTATGTTTCTGCAAAGACTCCCAGTCCCCCTGGGGCCAAGATAGAAGTGGAAGACCCAGAAGGGCCAGTGAGTAGGTGTTGGCTGAACCACAGGGCTTCAGAGAGATGCTGGCTGGCCTGGTATCTCACTGGAGGTGTCTGGACTGCCTCCTAGGCAGCCCCCAGGAGGAGTCTGAATGACTTTATTAATCTTCCTGTACTGTAAGCTCCATGGAACCTTGTAAGTCTAGATATGGGTTCTAGTAGGAAACAGGTGACACACTGGAGAGGAGTGATTGGAGGGGGCTTAATCAGGGACCATTTACAAAACATTGGGCCAGGCTAACGCAGCCAAGAGGAGAGAGTCAAGGGGAGAGACCTGTAGTCTAGGCTGAGGGCTTCTCCCCTTGACTACAGGCCCATAGCAGCCTTAGCCTTAGGGGGAGGAATGAGACAGCTTGGTAGAGAGGGAGCTGGGGGATAACCACCCAGTATCTCCTTCTTCCTTCTCTTGTCAGTCAGTGCCTGTAGCTGACGTACAGAAAATCTGCCACCCCACATTATCTTATTTTAACGATGATCATTTGCACTTCCACTGGAGTTTGTCTTCTATGCCTCTCCCTCATCTCCCTTTTCTGGGTGACTTTCCTAGCCCCCATGGCTACATCCTCATGTTATCAGTGTCCTTTCAAACATCACACTAAGGAAGAGATGGGGCTCCATGTAAAGCACTCACACCAAGGAGGCATTTGGTTCCCTTGTGCAAGTCACCTAACCTTTCCAAGTCTCCATTTACTCTGTAGTGTAGAGGTAGTACTATGTACCACAGCAGGTGGTTGAGCTGAGAAAACATTTGTAATGTATAATGCCCTTAGCCAGTCAGTGCCTGGCATGTGGTCAGGGCCCAACAAATGCAGTAATAAGCAAGAGCAATAACCGTTTCTTGAGCGCTCACTGTGTGCCAGGAGTGTGTTATTTACTTTAGGATGGCTATGGATTTAGTTTTCCCTGGTGGGATGAAGCACTCCCTGATTTTTGCCAGTGGAAAACCTGAGAGATTAAGGGGTAGAGAGTTTACGCAGCTGTCCCTAGTTACACTGAAAGCAAATGAGAGAGCTGACCAAGAATTCTATTCTTATCACCACTATTTGTTACTTCCTAGCAGTGGTCACATCACCATCCTCCTCCTCCCTAGGTATTTATTCATCTTTGATTTTCAACTAACAAAAAGTGAGCATGAAGAAGGCAAACCCAATCAATAAATCTGGTAGGATCACAGCCCTGCTGTCCCTGGTTGGGGCTGCCCTGGCAGCTGTCTGGCTTCTAGAACCTCTAGAGCCTTCTCTGCCATGGCCAGCTTCCCTTTGCTCTTCTCACAGATGCCATCCTCAGATCCTTCCTCCTGCTGAGCCTTCCCTGAACACCACAGTTAGACCCACCAGATTCTCAAGTCTCCCAGATTGTTGAAATAAGAAATGGAGGTCAAGAGGTGCTTTGCTTTTAAACTTAATTATAAATTTTACTTCCTAGACCTTGGTTCTGCTCCCGGCATTCTTTCTTTCATCCGTGTGCCATTGGGCAAGTCATTTTTCTCCTCTGGGTCTCAGTTTGTCCATCATAGAATGGGAAGAGTAGACTGCATCCTCTGCAACCTCTTTCAGCTTCAATTTTCACTAGCAAGCTGAGCGTGTAGAGAGAAATATGGGGCAGCAAGGTCAGATGACATAGCAGGCAAGCACATGGATTCCAAAGCCAGGCTGCTGGTTCAGATCCCACCTCCAACTTTTACTGGCTGTGTGGCCTTGGTTCATTATCTAACCACTTGGTGCCTTAGTTTCCTCATCTGTAAAGTGGGGATAATCTCAAGTATTCACCTTAGAGAGTTGTCCTGAGAACTGAATAGCTGATATATACGTAAAGGGCTTAGAACAATACTTCAATGTAGATGTAACATGTAAATGTGAGCTACTAATACTATTAAAGGTAATATTGCTATTGTTATTGTGCCTGGAGTCACATAGGGCTGGTTTGAAGCCTTATTCGGTCAGCCCAAGCAAATTCATTCATCGTTTTGGGTCTTGATGGTCTCATCTGTAGTCAGACTTACAATGTACAGGTCATCAGAAAGATTAAATAGGATGATATCTGTAAGCTCATGGCCCACGACAGGCCCTCAGAAAGTGCTGCTGCCTTCCTCCCCCCAGTGCTGTTTCCTGCTTGATTTAGGCAGTTCTCTTAATAAACTTGGTGGTGCCCACTGGGAAGATGAAGCTCTGCCTGAAGTTTCAATGGTAAAAACCATCATTTATTCAGCAGAGCCTGCCCAGCCTGGTGCTGCTCACCCATCCATGTGGGATCCCCCCTGCAGCTGAGCTATGAGGCTCACAGAAGCACCAAGATTAACTGGAGGCTTTCCAGGTCTGGGTGAAGAGCCCACCCTTTGTGCTGCAAACCAGCCGGCCCCATTTTCCAGAAGAGAAGACAGAGGACCCATGGGACCCCTCCCGGAGCTCCCTAGAGAGCAGCCAAGCTGGAGTTGGAGGCAAGGTTTCAGAGTTTAGAGTTCTGGCTCAGACCCATGGTGCTGCTTTGGTTCTGATTCTCCCAGCTATGTTTTGTGAGGTCAGATCCAACTGGAACCGGGAGTTAATATGACTTAGTGGAATCTATTCAGGTCTATTTCTGCCAAGTTAGGCTTGCTTTGTTCTATGCAGAATCCTTAACTGCTGCTAGAATCATTGCAAATAGGTCAGAAATGGGCCCAGGTAGGAGGGTACAGCCATTTCCATAAAACAGACATGCTCATCTCTGCAGGTGGGGGCATAAATTGGCACAGTCATGAGTGAGGAGGGAGAAACCTGGTAGTACTCTAGCTATTAAACATATTTAAAAGTACGTACCCAATGACCTGACGCATTAGTCAGTGTCTACTTCCAGCTGTGTTTTAGAGAAACCGCAATAAAATTGATTTAAATAGCACTCAAGTCAACTTTTCTTTCCTGCAAAAGCCTGAAAAAGATCCCTTTATGGCTGAACCTGGAAGTCGCTCACGTTTCTGCCAGGTCCCATTGGTCAGAGCCTTGTCATGTGCACACAGCTGTGTGGGAGTCTGGGAAATGGAGTTGCTCTTCTGGAAGTGGGTGCAGCAGGTGCTGGGCTGCATTGCCGTGCCCTTCTTCAAGACTGACGTCCCTGTCCCCAGCTGCTGGGAATATTGGCAGCTGATAACACACAGTTGTGTCTCCTCTGTGATCACTGCACAGAGGCACAGGGACCCATCTCACTCAAGATTACGCCCTCTTCCAGGAGACCATTTTGCACATAATGGGCTTATGCAGGCAGAGAAAGTCCTGACCCACTTGCCTCAAGTTGGGGCAACTCTGAAGGATCATTATAGCTCCAGAGGTCCTTGTAAGCATCCACCAGGGCCTGGCTGAATGGGTTGTGCCCTCCTCACTTCCTTACAGGTGGCCTTCCATAGAGTACCCCCCCACCCCAACGAACCTTCTGCCTGCAGCGCTTAACACCAGAGACAGTTTCAGGGAACCTAAACTGAAAAATCTGGGTTCTGTCCTAAAGAGGAGGTAGAAGGATGCCAGGATCAAGCAGTCCTTATGGCCCGCTGCAATCCCATTTCTCACACTGGCTCTGCAAAAATACCCGCCAGTGTGGCCCAGGAAGCCGCATGGGCCATCCCTGTGTGGTTGGTTGGTGGGGATGCAACAGTGAGCAGCTAAGTGAACCGCGGTGTGGCTGGACCATGGAGTATGTGAAAGACGGAGATAGCTCTAGATTGTGGACAGATGTACAGTATGATTACTATGCTATTAAAAGTGACAAACACTACATACATGTGTAGTCATAAAAATAGATAGTAGATACATACTTAGAAAACCCGGGGGACAGTTATATGGAAACTGATCATAGTGGTGCCCTTTGGGGACAGGAGGAGAGACTTGGGATGTGTGAATGTCGGATGGGACGAGGAGGTGGAGTAGGGTAAGTGTTTTTGTTAAAAAATACAGGATCTGGCACAAACAACACCCTTTCTTATTACCAAATCTTTTATTACAAAATTATAAACATGTAATTGTGTAACATGACAATATCATACTCAAGCACACCATATGACATTTTAAGTGAAATGTTCATATTAGAACTATTAATTATTACATCTATATAATTACCCTACTAACTACACTCAAGCAGGCATTACCCCTGCTGGACCCTGTATATTAGAACCCTGGCCAGGGCTCAGCAGCTCAGTTGGTAGAATGTCATCCCAATTCATCAAGATTGTGTGTTTGATCCCCAGTCAGGGCACATACAAGAATCAACAAAATAAATGCATAAATCAGTGGAACAACAAATTGATGTTTCTCTCTCTCTCCCTCTCCTTTCCTCTCTCTGTCTAAAACTGATAAAAAAAAAATTTAGAAAGAATATATTAGAATACAGTCATGGATTATTTTTTCAGTTAGAAATTGATATATTTTTTAAAAAGTAGAAATCCAGTCTACCTCAAGGAAATCAACATCAGTCATCTCCTGAGGACAGAAAGAAAAAGCCAGCTTTGCTTTCAAAAGAGGCCTCAGGCAAATCACTCTACCTCTCTAAGCCTTGGTTTCCCCATCTGTGAAATGACAGTCACAAGCCCTATCTCATCTGTTGCAAGGTTGAAAAAGACATCAAGTTTATGAAGCTGTGAGCCCGGTGCAGGAGCACTGCCCGGAAGTGGTGGATGGACATGATGAAAGCCCCCTCAGCCTCTAGAAAAAATGGCTTGGCGGTCTCGGACAGGGACTCAGGCTGGTCAAGTGGGCAACCACCTGGCTCAGCCCGACTGGCTAGTAGGCAGCAGCTCAGACTACGTTCCGCTGGGGCCTGGGTCAGCAGCCACCTGGAAGGGGAACGCTCCATCCACCCCCTGGTCACAGCCTGCCTCTGGTGAGGGGGGGTGGGTTGCCAAGACGGACTGTTCCGGAACATTCTAGGTGTCCTGGGGCTGGGTCTCTGTTTCTGGGATATGAGCAGCAGCATATGTAACTGCGAGGATGTTTTCTATTACGTCAAAGGGATTGGGTGGTTTTTCTGTCCTCTTCTTTCTCAGAATGAAGAGGATAAAGCCTCCCTTTCAGTGAAGCCCAGCAGACCAGAAAGGCTTTGAAATCATGAAATGCAAATACAGGCTGCTTTTGAACTGCATTGAAGGAGAAGCTGCTGAATTAAATTAACATGGCCTGTAAATACAGAGGTTAAAAAAATGGAACACCAAGTGTTCAGAGGCTTTTTGTCCAGAGCAAAAATAATCACAGGACAATGGCCTATTTTGTTTGGATTACAGGCTGGACTGATATCACATTAGCTCAAACCCGGCAATGTTTATGTTGAAAACCGTTGTTTGCAGAGCACTGCTGTCCCACTTTATCTCGGTGGCGACTCCCTCTGAGCAAAGCAAGCTGGGCAAGGGAAACCTCTGCCTTCTGCCCACCTGCCTGGTTCTGCCCATGATGGCCAGACAGTGCCAGTGGAGAGGAATGGACAGGGATGGAGAGAGAAGGGTCTAGAACCAACTGAGGACCCATGGACAAAATTCAGCCTGCAAGAAAATTGTTTTTCAGAAGCTGTACCATACAAATCTGTCTATCCTGCTTTTCTCTAGCAGCTGACAGAACCAGCGTTTGACCTGCACACTCCAATGGCAACAATCACAGAAGCCAGGAAGCCAATGCCCCCTTAGCAAGAGAACCTGTTAGCCCCAATTCCCACCATTCCCTTTTGCTCCCCAGCCCCGAGGCTGAATGTCAGTTGCCACTAGGAGTGTATTAATCTTTTATTATTACTTATATTATAGCCAAAAATATTTCTCCAAACCCATAATATATTAAAATTTAAGATAATGTGAGCTAGATCATCCACAGGTTTATTTTTATAGCCAGACCGCTATACTCCTGTGGGTACTTGTGCTGTCAATCACTGGGCTACTGCTAAAACCGCCAGGCCTAGCTGTTGGTCTCAGCTCTTCAACTGATCTTGTACAATCCACCCCACTAACCCTGCTTTGGGTCCCAGCGTCTTCCTATGTGAAAAGAAAGGCCATTATCTCCCAGGCTGTGTTCCAGGTAACATCAGCTCTGTGGGACCTGAAGAGGGTTCCATAACCCAAAGCACTGTGTCAGACGGTATTGCCATTCCCCACGTGCAGGCCCTAATGCACCGACGTGTATCTGTCTGCCAATGAATTTACTAGGGAAGGCTATTTTCATGAAGCATCTTGGGGTACTGGTGTTCTCTGGCTCAGATTTGGAGAGGTGAAGGATTGTGCCCAAATTCCTGCCCAGTGTGGAATATTAGTACCCGGCGTTAGCCCTCCCAGTCCTCAGCCTGGGTCTGGACACCTTGCACAGCAACTGCAAGCCAAGCCACTGCCACCTTGCTATGCAGTTTCCTTCTGTTCCCCACCCCCCGCCACTCCCCACCAGTTTTTCTCTCCCTTTCAAGGCTTCCTCAGGCATCAGGGAAGGCTTGAAGGTAAGGGATCATGTTCCCAGGGGATCCTTTATCCTTTGCCCCAAACTGGGTCACAGGATGGTAAGTGTAGCCAGTCTTTGGCCAGGCAAAGTGCTCTTTTGGATAAGGATATTAAAACACTTCTCAGGGTGAATCAGGCACTCTGAGAGCCCTCCATCATTGTGGATGGAGGAACACCAAGAAGGTGACGCTAAGAAAAAATTGCCAGCTCTGTAAAACCTGTCACGTTTATGGCTTTTTAATGTCAGACTCTGCTGTTCTCTGTCTCCTGCAATGTTTGCCACTGAACTATACCCAAAACTAGAGGGCGGGGAGCTGCATCGATTTTATTTGTATCATATATATCTTATGTATTCAAACAGTTAATCAAGAAAGATTTATTGAGTGAGTTGCTGCCCCTTGAGGTATAGGTTCCTACTTTAGAGTCATAAATAACAGAGTGCCTATTATGTGGCATAGTGGAAACCTACAGACCTTGCAGTCAGATGGAACTGGGCCTTAATGGTTTACATAGCCTTGGTCACATCGCTAATTGCTAAGCCTCAGTTTTCTCATCTGTAAAGTAGGGACCACACTGGCAAACTCACAGCCTTCGTGAGGATTCTCAGCACAGGGCCTGGCGCACAGCAGGCTACAGGAAATCACTGTTACTGTGACGCCTGAAGGTCCCTAGGGCCTTTCCTCCATGTGCACCTTCTCTTATTCTCCCAGTCTCTCCCTGAGCCAGGTGAGGCTGGGGCAGAGAAAATCTGCATTTTATAAATGGAGAAACAAGTTCAGAGAGGTTGAGGGCCTTGTCCAAGGTTTCTCAGCCAAGAAGGGAGCCACGATTTTCAAAGTCTAGGCCTTGAATTCTACTCCCTAGGTGGCCTCCAGTATAGCACCAGACCCCATGTGACAGCGCTTCACCAAATGCAAACATTATTCAACCCACAGGCTGATGTGTTGTTGTCATGACAAATTCAGCATTTATGGCTACGAGTAGCAAGACGCTTTCCTAGAAAGATGCTCTTGAGCCCTCAAAGAGCCCTTATAGGGACTCTAAGCTCTGTTCATTAAAAAGAGCTTTATGAGGTAGAAAACGGCCTAGACCAGTTAGAGAAAGAGTATGGGTGTCAGGGAAGAGAGGCAGGGCAGGGGACCAGAGCTCCCCCTGGAGGCATG
Organism: Pteronotus mesoamericanus; assembly: GCF_021234165.1. NCBI lineage: Eukaryota > Metazoa > Chordata > Mammalia > Chiroptera > Mormoopidae > Pteronotus > Pteronotus mesoamericanus. The sequence continues at coordinate 41,211,657 of NW_026555277.1, read as the reverse complement.
ATGGAGGCGGGATGCACGTGGGGACAGTGGGAAGGAAGGGAGGCAGAAACTACTGCAAGAGCAAAGCCCCACATCAGCAAAGCAAAGGGGAGTGCGAGTCATTCGGTCTTCTGTGGTGACTGGACAGGCAGATCCAGAGCCAGGTGCCCACAAGCTGATGGAGTGCGTTCCGTGTGAGGGTCGGCAGAGCAGGGGGCAGGGGGCTTGCAGGAGACAGTGCCAAAGCAACAGGCAGAGCAGGCCACTTTGGAGTTCACTGAGGAGGCAAACAGCAAAGGCCCCGCAGACCAAAGCAGGAGAAAAAGGAGAGGAGTTATTAACTATTTTAGTCAGTCAGTCAACAAAAGTTTATTGAGCATATACTATGTGCAGAGATTGGTGTTTGCTTCTGCCAGTAGTAGTACAAGAAGATAGGGCCCAGTCTAAGCCCTGACCAACCAGGAAAAGGTCAGGGCCTTACCTGCTGCCCCAGTTCCTGTGCTATGCATGTATACGCACACACATCTATGCACACACATGTGCACACACTCATTCATGCGCACATATATACTCACACTTCCATGTACACACATATGTGCTTCTCATCCCCATCTCCTGTGCCTGCTGGCTTCCACAGACATGCCCAGGTGGCCCTGCTCCTTGGTCCCAAAGCAAGGCCCCTTTACATGTCAGGTCAGAAATTCTGATGCAAATTCAATGTCTACTTTAGAAACAAGGCTTTCCCATAATGAGATAATTATAAAGAAGGCTTGGCCAGGCATCCAAGGAACTGTTTTTCATTACTAGACAGGTGCACATTTTTTGCATAGTTCCCAGCTTCCGGAGGTCTCCCATGATGTTGGTGGTCTGCGCGGGGCCTACTGAGCTAGGCAGATGTTCTCACTGGGCCGCCCCAGCCAGCTGGATTGCGCGGAGTCTGGAGAGTGGCTGCGAGTTGAGCCGCAGTTCATTTGGTGGCCCGGTCACTATGTCGGGTATGATTAACTGAGCTGAAAGGAAGCTAAAGAAACTTCTCTGACAGGGAGGTCAGGGAGAATGAACTCTGATGGGAAATTAATGATGAGAGTCTGGAAACTCCATGAGAGGACTTTGCCACCGTTGCTCTGGTGGCTAGCAGCTGGTCTTCACCTCCTAACCAAACGCAAGCACCGAAGGGGCCTTTTGGAGGTTGTTTCTTTTGGGTGTTTCAAAGAATACTCCACTGCTGTATAACAATAATAATAATAATAATAATAATAACAACAACTAAACTGCCATTAATAACATGAACAGTTTTGAGTGAGGATGTATTATGACAAGTACTTTATGTACATTCTTTAAATAAACTGCCATGCTGACTATCACCTAAGTGACAGGAGCTGTAATAGAGCTTAAACCATTTACCCAAAGATTCAGAATCCCTAACTGGCAGAACTGGGGTTTGGACCTGCTATGTTATTTGACCTGTTAGTAGGTCTTGCATAGAAAGGAAGGCTGAGGCTGGAGTAGTTCAGAGCGGGAGTAACTGGCAAACTGTGACCCACCAGCTGTATTTTTAAATAGTTTTATTGGAACACAATCACATCTTTTTGTTCACATATTGTCTATAATTACTTTTCCACTGTAACAGTAGAGTTGAGTAGTTGCAACAGACTATATGGTCTACTATGTCTAAAATATTTACTGTCTGACCTTATACAGAAAATGTTTTTTGACGTTGATCTAACGAAACCAAGGGTGAAATAAAATTAAACAGGTTTCTTTGCTGCACAGCTTCTCAGACTTTAATCTTAGAGAGCTATCTCTGACACACAGGCTGTGCTAATGTGCGTTTTGAAGGTCCAAGAGAAGGATATGATATACACCATATCCCTACACATTTGACCAGGGGATCCCCCTTGTATGAGGCATCACTGAGGTGAACTTCAGGGGACATGGCTGGAGTCTAATCTCATTCATTTGGTCAAGGAAAAGGCAGGGTCAGACAGGAAAGTGAATGGTCCAAGTACACACGACTTGCGTATGGCTGCACCAGGGCTTGACTCCAGTTCCAAGAGCTTCCCAAGGCAGTGCTATACTGACGGTTCGTCGGCTTCAGTAAGAGTGATTGGTGCAGTTCCAGGAGTCCCTGCTCCTGAGGGGGTCATCAGAGGGGGCCAGAGCAGCCTTGTCTTCATTCAGTTGCCGTTTACAATGGTGTTCTACAACCCTGTCTTTATAGGGCCTGTTTGTTCTTCAAGTCCAAAAAGAGAAGGAAAAATCATCATACTAATAACAAATGTCAGTTTTAATCAGCATCATCTGACATTATGAGAATTGAATTTCTACCTTTTACCGCATACATTAAATATGGGACTTTATCTGCTCATGCAGAATTGATTTGCCCATAATTCTCTCCTTTGGCCCTTGTCATGTAAATTGTGGCATTTCTCCCCCATTGACTGCAGGAAGCATAATCTGCAGAAGCAGATTAGAGGTGAGAATCTAGCCTCCCGGACCAGCTGCTGCTGGGTGCTTTGTCTGTCTGTCTGTCATTACCCATTCATGCTTTTCATCTCTAAATTCCCTCTTTGGGGCTGCTCACTGGTTGATCGTACCTTCTGAAGATGGAGCCTGGACAGGAGGTATGGGGGTTATGGTGTGGGGGCTGGGCAGACGGCCGTTGTGCAACCTGGAGACTTCAGCCATGGCGCTCTCCAGCTTCTTCAGTGTGGACTGGTGATGGCTGGGTAGTTTGTAGGGATGGACCTTGGACTCATTTGCAATTCTTGCTCTACTACTTCACCACCATCCTCAAGAGTTCTATGTTCTCAAATACTCCGCAAGTCACCAAGGGGCCCTGGAGAATATCTAGCAGCCAGTACCTGTACTAGATAAGGACAGAGGTGGCTTCTGGCTGGAACAGAACCAAAAATTGGATCGGGGACCTGGCCCTGGGCATGGGCCTATGAACTGTGGCTTGAAGACCAGCCCAAGGGTCTTGGGAAAGCTATCTCTGACACATAGGCTGTGCCATTCAGTGAGGCCCCCAGTGTGTGGGCATCTGTATCATCACTCTGTAAAGCTCCTAAGCTTCATTTCTGTCTTGTAACTATTTCATGCTAAATACCTGAGCAGTGTGGTTCATAGATGGGGTTCTGGAAGCTGCAAGACCTGGGTTCAAGTTTTGACTTTTCCACTCATTAACTGGATCACCTTAGGAAAATTACTTAACCCTGAACCACTGCTTTGACATCTATAAAATGGGAGTAATAGTGATAGGCACAACCATGAGGTTGTTTGGAAGAGTGGATGAAATAATCCATGTGAAACATTTGGAACAGTGCCCAGCATGTAGTTAATGGCCAATACATAGAGGCTGCTCTTCTTGTTAAATTCTCATTCTACATCAGCTGCATCTCAAGACATACCTTGTGGTAGACTGTATCGATGTGGCATGTATACCAAGGTGCTCAAAGGCCACTTGGATAGCTATCGTGTGTCTCAGGTGTGGCTCGCAAAGGTAGGGTGGGGGAAGAAGGGATCTTCTTAATCAGCATCACTTGACATCTATCCCTTACTGAACACTAAACTGAATACCAGGTACTTTAATAGTAAATGGTCAATGACAGGTGGCTTTCCTATCACTCACAGCATGTCCCTTAGTGTTACTGTTGAAAACAGAATCCCAGACAAATAAGCAGGAGGTCTGGCTCGGGTGGGAAATTCTTAATGCTTTCCACAGAGGGAGATAAAATGAAAGAAATTTACAAATTACATTTATAATTTTAAATTTATTATCCATGTATTGAAAGCCTGTTATGTGGAAGAAGCACTAAGCCCAAAACTTGACTTGTATTGTAATTGAATTATATTTCACAGTAACCCAAGAAGTCAGGCATCATTATTATTTCCATTTAAGAGGTAGGAAAATTAAAGGCCATCTACACAGTCAGTGAAAAAAGGAAGACATTAGCTCCAGAATCAACTCCAAGGTGAATTTCCTCCAGGGGTCCCCTGTTGCTGCTATGTTTAGCCTCCAAATCCTCTACTGATCCTCCAGTAATAAGTATGTGTTGCTGAATTAGTCCCCTGAGCTCTCTCCATTTCAACTCAACTGTTCTGGTCCAAAATGAACATTCCTCAGGACCCCAGGGTTAATGTCGCCTGTAGAATTAGAAGGCAGTTTTTTCATGAGTCATATGCCATAGCTGAAGCAATGCTTGAGCACCAGGAAATTCACTATAAATGGAGGTGGCGTGTTGATGTTGATGCCTGGGGAAGGTCAGCCTAAGGGGGGTTGCTGTGGCCACGCTGACTTCTCAGCACTGCCTTCCCTAGCAAATTTTGCAAGTCAGGGCTCTTGACATGGGCCAACCAAGATCCCAAGAGGCTAAAAAGCCAGTTAGGAATGGCCAGGTGGGCAGTGATGTGGAGGAGAATCCATGTCAGGACCATCTAAGTGATGCCCAGCAAACCTTAATTCTGTTTATCATGCAGGTAAAAGGGCATCATCTTGAAGGCAGGTGGGATAAACTTCAGTCTTTCCCTAAGTGCCAGTGTGCCGAGGAGTTGTTGCAAAGGCTCTGCAGTCACATATGTTTGTGTGTGTTTGGGCAGGGTGGGGGCAAGGGTAGCAGCTAATGTTCCCCCCACGCCCCTCACTGCTTCCGTGCACCATGCCTGGCCCCACACCCCTGTCCTCGCACAAACACCAGCTTCCATTTACTGAGTCCCCATTACTAGGTGCCAGGCAGTGTGCTTGCCGACTGTATTCAGGTTCTCAATGCCCTGCTGTCGGTAAGCGAGTACTACGATCCTTCCTGGCTTTCAGAAGACAAGGTGGAGACAGAGAGAGGCAAAGTAATTCACTCCCAGAAGTGGCAGAACCAGGATTCAAATCAAAGTCTTTGGATTCTAAATCCCATACTTTTTACTCAGTAGGTCTTATCCACAGGATCCCCCACCTCTGGGTGCCACAGGCCATTCTGAGGTGGGCCTCAGGCACCTGGTTGCTAAATGAAGTACTGACTCTCTGCCTCTTGAGCCTGGCTGTGCTGGCCTCCCTCTCCTCCATGCCTTGCATACCTTGCATGGCATTGCATGGTCATACACACATATACACTCAGAAAACAAGTATATTAATTAAACTCTGGCTCTCTCTTTTGCACTGTGCTGCCTCCTGTTTCAAGAGGTTGGAGGTACTTTGGGGGCGGCGGAGGTCATGTTCTTCTGCAGCATCCTCAGATATTCGTTCGACCACTTCCTATGCCTGTCTGATGACAGGGAGGTCACTGCTGGTTCCATCATCGCAAAGCCCTGGCTGTTAGAAAGCATCTCCTCCTAGGGAATTACAACAATCCCAGAGAAGCAGCTCAGCTGACTGATGTTCTGCCTCAGAGAAGGGATCCCTTAGCTCTTGACCCTGACGGCCTTTGCCTGGACCGTGAGGTCTCTTCTCCTATACCATGTGCTGTGATCGTTCCCTGTTTCCAGGACAGACTCCTCTTGGGGAAGTTCCAGCTTTTGGTCTTCTTTGTTCCTCAGAGGGAGGCGTCGCTAGGCTTTGTCTACCCTGACCCCACCCTCTCCCTCCTCAGTCTGCCAGCCCTGAGCTGTCAGCCCTCCAGCCCACATCCTTTCCATCCTCATAGCCGCCGTCTGCTGGGGTCAGACAGGGAAATGGCTGATAGATGGGCCGGCAGGTGCGCAAGAAACCTCCCAGTGTTCAGTCTCTGGCATCTGGCACAGAGCTGGCTTTCATCTGCCTGCTTCCTGCCCACGCTCCGGCCCCAGCCAGCACCCATCCATACAGGGTTGCGAGAGGACTTCCCGGGGAGATGGGACAGATGTGTCCTCAAGGCCAGGAAAAATCCGTTTCTTGGGATGCCTTCAGTTCTTCCTGTGTACTAGAGGCTCAGGCTTCAGACTCAGTTGTTTGATTCCCCACCTTGGCCCTGACCTAGAACTTATCACAAGTACCTCCTGTGGACGTCCCTTTAGAAATTAGCAAGGTGTAAAAGACACAGCACAGGCTGGGTGTTCAGAAGTCCAGGTTCCTTGTTTTGCTAGAAACTTACTGTGTGACCTTTGGCAAGTCACTTCCCCTTCTGGCTGCTGATCTTTCCATCCACAAGAGACAATTGTGGGTTTCTGGAGAGGTCTTGAAGGCCAGGTGATATCCAAGTTTCTTTTTATAGGGGACTTTTCATGTCCAGAACCCTCTAACTTGAAGTTTCCTTTGGGTTTCAAGTCCAAATGGGAGGTGAAAGAGTGGAGAAAACAAAAGGAAGGGTCATGCTATCAATCTCTGCCCTCCCTTCTGGCCTAGGACCAGGCCGTCAGGAAGTTACCAGCAAATGAGGCTTGTTCTGAGAAGCACTGAAAGGCCCCCAAATATCTTCTCTGCTCCTATTAATTCAACAACTGCAGTCACTCATTTGGGGACACATGGTCTCCAGAAGTCACCAGTGAGTATTTAGATATGGCATCTGGGTAGTGAATTGAACATTCTCATCCATTAACGACTATTAAATTGCATTTGCTTTTCCTGAAGCAGATTAAATTGAAGGAGCCCACAGGTAGAATTTATTAAAACTGAAAGAGCGGGGGGGGGGGTGGCGAGAGAGAGAGAGAGAGAGAGAGAGAGAAACAGTGTGGGCAGGAGGTTGGGGATGGCTCCAAATGTTAGGCCTCAGAGTGTCCCGGGCGAGAGACTATGGCATAAGAGATGCCCAGGCACACACATAGCCTGTTCCCTGATGGTGCCAGTGTCAGGCTCTGTGGCGTGGCATGGTGGGGGTCAGGTCTGAGCCAGGCTGCAGGGCTGGGGAAGAGGGGCGGGGCAGGAGTGGCTGCATGAGCCCCCTCCCCCGCTCCCCTCACCCCAACCCAGCTGAGGAGCTTGGCACTGCCTTACTGCCTTTACGGCTCACCCCTCTGAGTGGTGAGCTTTGCAGCCCTTTAGGAGGGGAGCACAGTAGCCCTGCCCAAGTAGTACAAAACACCCTTCCTCTGATATTTGCCAAGCGTAGCCTTGGGGGTACAAAGCCAACCAGCCAAAAGTGGGTGGAATTAGAGTGGCTTCATGTGGAGTTGAGGGTGGTGGCTCAGGAGCAGGGAGGGCTTAAGTACCTCCACTTATGCCCCTGGGACCCTTGGACAAGAGGCCACTGGCTTAGCCACCCCATCACTCTCTCAGTCCTCAGGCCTTTGGTCTCTCTGGCTCTTCCGTCACAATCTCCCTCCCCACCTTTCATCCGGTACCACTCGGCTAGGGCTCTTCTCTGAAGCCTGCCACCAGTGAGTGACTGGAGGAATGAATGCACCTAGTCCCTCGGACCAAGAACCATGCTCGGTCTATCCATTTCTTCCTAGAGTCCTTGGCTCAGTGCCATGCAGCCCCAGAGAGCTCCTGGAGGCCCCACAGCGTGCCCAGGGAAAGCTGCACCCAATTAGGTAATTATTCCTGGACCCGAGAGGATGTCGGGATTGGGGTGGATCCACCCTACACAGGGGGCTCTGCCCTTACAGACCAAAAGACAGGGCTCAGGCATGCTGCCTGGGCAAGCGGCTTTCCCCGTCTGGCCTCTTCTCTGCAAAATGCCAAGAAGAAGCAGGAGAAACATGCGGTGTCACTAGGTGGTCTCAGACATGGCACAGCCCCTGTCCCTGCCTCAGTTTCTCCCTGCGTAAAATAGAAGGTTGGGTTAGCACGATGACTTTGGCTAATCACAACATCAAGGTGTTAGGGACTGCTGCCTTCCTCCACCTTAGAGATTTTGCTTCCCGTATCCATTGATTGGAAAGATACAAAAGAACAAAAAGCTACTCTAAATACAGCGATTCTGTAACCAACTTTATGAGTCACAACAGTACTTTTGTGCATTCGGGAATTCGTCGTCCCTTTTACTGATTCATCCTGCAGCCGTGGCTGTGGAAGGAGCTGTTCTTACGGAGAAGAGCTGAGGCAGGCCGCTTTAGGTCCTGCAAATAGACAGGCGGCTGAGGAAAGGTTAGGGTGGGGATGCCGGAGTCAGACGGCCTTGGGTTCATATCCCAGGGCCTCTCCTTCCCAGCTGTGTGCCTCTTCTTTACCTCCGAAGTGGGGACCACAGCACTCACCCCACAGCGCTGTTATAAGAATTAAATCAGGTAACGTACGGAACCTTGTTAGCAGTGGGTTAGTGCTCGGTAGGGAGGCCTAATAACTCTAATAAGCAAATGCTCATCTTTGCATTGTTACTGACATATTAATATACAAATATGTGCCACTAATTGAGTGTTTACCATGTTCAAGGCTTGGGGCCAAACTCTTAGTGCAGGCCCTCAGCCCCCAGCCTATGAAACTTGCAGTCTGGAAGGCGGCCCTGGCTGTTCAAATCTCTTTGGGGTACAGCAGACGGTTGACGGTTCCCCCCACCCTGGATGTTTGGGGTCACCTGGCCAGGACACCCTTTTAAAGGACATGTTGGGGTGTCTTCTCTCAGGAGTCTGACATGCAGTTGCTGCTGCCCTGGGCCCGGAGCCCAGCATCTCTTCAGCTCTCCGGCGGTCTGCTTTTCCCTGGGCAGGATGGGCGGTGTTCAGAAGCCTCCCCTGCCCCGACAGGAGAGGTGGTGAGACTGTCTCAGCCGAGGGAGGGTTCCTGGGACTGAAGATCCACGGCCCCTCCCTGCGCCAGAGGCTGCACCTTAGCTGAAGCCTCGCCTGCAAACTCTCCAAACCCCGACACTCAACAGTGGTGTCGTAAGCCCTTTTGGGATGGGCAGGAAAGGAGGAGGGTATTCTATAGTCTGAAAGTTGTGACACTTTTCTACCTCTGTTGTCACTTCTAATAATAGGTTTACTCGAAAAGAAAGGAACACTCTGTATTATAACATGGAAAAGGCAGAGAGTCTGGTTTCAGACAGAGTAGTACTTAATTCTAGCCCCACCATTCACAAGCTGATTTGAGCAACTTATATCAATCACTTTCCTACATCTTGGTTCTTCACCCGTGAAATGGGGGTCACAGTCTCTGCATTGCAAAAACCTGGATGCCAGGAGTTAAAATGAGATGCACAAAGTAGGTGCTCAGTACGTGACAGAGAAGCATCGGGGCTTGATTCTCAGCTCTCTCCGTGAGATCAGAGATGACATGAGAACTATCTTGCAGTGTGTTGGGATATACTAGTTACTGGATAAGTGTTACTGTTGCAAGCATACTGTTTCTTAGTAAGATAGCCCCCCCACCCCTTCATGCCTGACTTCCCACAGTGTTTCCACTACTTCTCGAGAGGGACATGGCCCTGGGAGCCACAGGGAGGCTGGTGCATACATCTATTTTTCTTCCATATTCCCAGCATTCCCGTATTCAGCTGGACACGTCTTCCCATCCTGCTAAACACTCTACTTTCCAGTTTCCTTTGTAGCTAAATGTCGCCATGTTACTAAGTTTCCTAAGTTATATACCAGCAGATGCCTAAACAGGGGGGCCACACCCTTCTTTCCACTTCCTCCATCTGGCTGCCGGGAATTTGGATGTGATGGCTGTAGCTTTTGTAGCCATATTGGACTATGAGAATAAAAATCTTACCTTAAGGAATACAGAAGGTAAGGTGGAAGGAGCCTGAGCCTCTCACGTGTCACCATATAAGGTCTGCCTACCTTCAGACTTCTTTATTTAAAAATAAACCTTTGTCTCATTTAAACCACTGCTATTTTGACTTTCTCTGTTTTACTTAGCAAAACCTTATCCTAATGGATACAGATAGAAAGGCTCTCTTTTCCAAAAAAATTGAAAACCTTGTCTTCCAGAAATTTATCCAAAAGAGATAATCAGACAATGCTTAAAGTCATGTGAACAAAGATATAGAATATAATTTTTTATTATTGCCAAAAGAAATGAATACAGCCTACATTTCCACAAATAGAGGAGAGGTTCATTATAACATGGTACATAATAGAACAGTGGTTGAGAGCTCAGGATGTGGTCTGTATTTAGAGGGACTTGGGTCTAGGTCTCACTTTGGCCCATTACCCGCTCTGTGATTAGGGACACTTCTACTTCATCTCTCTGAACTGTAGTTTCTTCATGTATAAAGCAGACAGATAGTAACAGTACCGGTCTACAAGGTTGCTCTAAGGACAAAATAAAATAAGGTGTGTAAAGCACTTAGCACAGTGCCAAGCTCAGGGTAATCACTGAGTGAAAGCTAATAATCTTCCTTTCCTCCCCCGACCCCCACGCCATCCTCCCTCCCCACCCTCTCCCCCATTCTCCTTCTCCAATGGGACACTATCCTGGAATCAAAGGTATCCAGGATCACCACCATCATGACCGCTAACACAATAAAGATGATCACAAGATATTTTAGTGGAGACAGAAAAGCACAGTGCACACGTATTTGTGCAGCATGACCCCGTGAGTGTGCATGTGTCCTGTGTATCTCCGTAGAAAAGGCAGGAGGGAAACACCCCAGCAGTGCTCATCTCTAAGACATGGATGTTAGTGATTTTACCTTCTTTAAGCCTCTCCGTAATGTCTACATTGTGGCAATGGACATGAAATACAGTCATAATTTATAATTAAACATGACTCGTTATTTCCCTATTATAAAAACGCGAGGCACCCCTGAGCTCTCCAAGCCTTGGAAGATTCCATAGGGAGCCTGTGAGCAGGAAGCCCAGCTGGCTGACTCAGCCCTCTCGGGCCAGGTGGAGCCTTCAGGGTGAGGCAGGTGGCGGGAGGGTTCAGAGAGACAGGTCTCCATTTAGAGCTACCTGGGGAACCTGCTACATTTGCCATCATTCCTCCTGAGCCTTCCCTTCTAGCATCTTCTCTGACCTGGAGGAAGGAATGCCAGCCAAAGTGAGACCGTGGAGTTCAATTCTCTGTTCTCTGTGGAGAAGAATAATTATTTTGCTTTCAAAGAAAGGGGTGGGGGCTAGGAAAGAAAGCAAAACATGGGCCCAGGAACTGCATATGCTTTAGTGCATGTGCTGTGCTTTGCAAATCCTCTTAGCAGGGAATTGTTTTATCTCCCCTCTGGCTGGGTCTGCAGCTGCGGTGCTGACAGACACTGGCCTGGCCCCTGCAGACCAGGCGGAGCTCTGCAAAGCAGTGGCCTCTGGGACACAGGCCCCTGGCCGATAAGCAGCTGACCCAGGTGCTGTGTTGTGTAAGTCCCAGCTTTGAGGATCCCGGAGAAGGGGCAGCCCTCTGTGGTACAGAACACAGGCAGCTGAGACAAGTGAAAGGAGGGCAGCAGAGGGGCCCGGTTGGTTATTGTGGGCAGGAGCACCCATTGGCGGAAGGGCTTCCTGTTACAAAAAGTGATGCATTTAATTGTCTGGGGACTCAGTTAGAAATTGCTTGTGGTTCATAAGTGGCAACAATTTGGCCCATGGATTCTTATTCTTCCTAGATCCTAACCTTTCCCCAACTTAGCTATAGTTACTAGTACTTGCTATATACTTAATATGTGCTCTTTGCTAAGCAGTGTCCATATGTCATTTAATCCTCATACCTCCCTGTAACTGTCCCATTTTACACATGAGGAAAGTAAGGCTCAGAGAGTTTATACCACACAGATCATCAGTAGCTGAACCAGGGTTTGAACCTAGATGTGACTGGTTGCAAAGCTCAGGCCCTCAAGGCAGAAGGACTCAACCCAGGTCACACATCAGGGTCACCTGTGGATCTTGTTAATTGCACAGTTAATACGACCCCACCCCAAGCTTCCCAAATCCCTGCAAAATGCTTTGTAGGTGATTCCGCTGTGCGACCTGGTTGAAAACCGTGATGCCCCAGAATCCTGGTTTGGTTCACCCTTTCCCACAGGAGCTGGGATGCTGGGCAGAGCATGAGAGCCCACGTGGCTGTGTGTGGGGGGGGCGACGTGGCTCCGCTGGTTTTTGGGGCCCTGCCATCCTCTTTCCAATTCTCCTCCCCCCGCTCTGTTTAGCCTCCTGCAGACCCCAGCTGACCCCTGAGCTATTGTGGTACTGAGGATCCGGACCAGGACTACGGCACCCCGTTCTTCCCTCTGCCCCTGCTGAGCTTCATCTCTGTCCCTCAGAGGAGAGTCATGGAGACGGGCCAGGGGCTGCCTGACAGGGAACGCTGCCTACCTGGGATGGGCAGGCCTGCTAGGGACCAGGTCTCCAGAGGACCCCTGGGTAACTCTGCAGCTAGACAGCTGGGAGGGGAACACTTGGCAGCCCCTCCAGTCACAACATGAACTCAGCTGTCTGCTCAGCCTGTGACAGTTAAGTCCCTTGGGAAAGCTGTTCTCTGTGTGTCCTTTCCTTATCTCACCTTGGCTGTTTCCTTCATTCGTCCAGCGCGCACCAGGCCCTCGGTAAGGAAGTGAGCATCCTGAAGTGAGGCAGCCTCCGGATGCACAGACTCAAATGGGAACGGCAGGCTGAAGACCGGCCACTGCTGTGTGCTGTGTGTCCTGCTGTGAGGGCGCCGAGGGGCCCCCAGTGAAGACTGGCAAAGGAAAAGCTGCCCGGAGGAGGTGACCTGGCTGTGGCATAGAGATTGTTAAATATATTGAATAACACTGCTAGGTTGCAGAACATGCAGGAATACTTAAACATGAACAAGCTGTTATTCATTTATTCATTCAGCATTTCCTGAGAAAGGAGCCGTGTTCCAGGAACAGCTATATCTCTCTGCTCATCGAGCTTAAATGTATGGAAGGGGGACAGACAATACACCCATATACATATTTGTTTATTATGTCTATATACAGGGTCCGGCACAAATAATGCCCTTTTTTATTACAAAACCTTTTTTTACAAAATCATAAGTGTGTCATTATGTAACATAACAATATCATACTCAAGCACACCGTATGACATTTTAGGTGAAATGTTCAAAATAAAACTATAAATTATTACCCTAACATCCACAGTCAAGCAGGCATTACTTCTGCTGGACCCTGTATATAGTGGGTATGTTGTTAATAAGACTTACTCAGAAGGGAGAAAAAAAAAAACAGGAAGAAAAGTCAGTGCTTGGGGAAGGGAAGTGGCAGATGTTACTATCAGGCTTCGTTGTTAAGATGGTATTTAAGCAGAGGTGAGGGAGGGTCGGTGAGACAGAGGGGAGGAGAGAGGAGAAAGGAGACAATGGAGGGGGCAGGTTTATTTTTGGGTTTAGAGGTTACATCGTCCCACCCCTCATCTAACATAGTGGATGCAGCTGAGACCCAAAGCCGGCAGGGCCTTTTAGGAATAGAAAACCTGAAAAGAGGGAATTTCTCCACAAACTAGGGGTAGGGGTAGGACATTGGGTAAAAAAATCAGTGATTTTTTTTTTCAAATAAAATATTGACACATTCTCAGGATTTTTATGGTTTTCTTTAAGATTTTAAAAAATTTACTTATTTTTAGAGAGAGGGAAGGGAGGGAGACAGAGAGGGAGAGAAACATCAATGTGTGGTTGCCTCTCAAACACCCCCCGCTGGGGACCTGCCCTGCAACCCAGGCATGTGCCCTGACTGGGAATTGAACCAGTGACCCTTTGGTTCACAGGCTGGTGCTCAATCTACTGAGCCACACCAGCCAGGACAAGATTTTTATGATTTTAATAAAGAGCCTTCAAAAGGTTGAAAAACTCATGTTTAGATATGTGATTAGTTACCTGTTGCTCTGTAATAAAACTTAGTGGCTTAAAACTATAAACATTTATTGTTCCAGTTTCTGAGGGCCAGGAACCTGGGAGCTGCTTGGCTGTGGCGCTGGCTCAGGGTCTCTCAGGTGCTACAGTCAAGGTGTCAAGGCTGTGTTTATGTGAACGCTTGGCTGGGGCCGGAGGATCCACTTATGAAATGATTCTTTCACATGCCTGGCGTGTCAGGGCTGGTGGTTCGCGGAGGCCGTGGCTCCTAGTCAGGGGGACCTCTGCACAGGGCTCCTTAAGTGTTTTGAAAACATGGCTGTGGACGCCCCAAAGCAAGTGACTCAGAAAAAAGCAAGGCAGAAGCCCTAATGTACTTTAGCCGTATAATGTCTGCAGCATCCTCTATGTTGTACAGGCCAGTCCTGTTCAGTGTGGGAAGAGGCAAGGATCACTAGGTACATTCTTGGACACTGCTTACCATAATATACAACTAATGAAAAAATCTATTTTAAAAATGGCATGAATTGTGCATTATTTAAGAAAATGTTTCATCTTGCCCTGGCTGGTGTGGCTCAGTGGACTGAGTGCTGGCCTGTGAACCAAAGGGTCGCCAGTTTGATCGCCGTGAGGGCACACACCTGGGTTGCAGGCCAGGTCCCCAGTGAGGGACATGGGAGAGGCAACCACATATTGATGTTTCTCTCCCTCTCTTTCTTCCTCCCTTCCCCTCTCTCTAAAAACAGATAAATAAAATCTTTAAAAAAGAATTTGTGATCTCTTAAGGCTAGATGAACTCCCAGTGGCAAAGTAGGAGGCCCAGGCTTAGAGTGCATCTAGCCCTGGGGTTAACTCAGAATTTCACCGACTGGACTTGGACCCATTACTTAATCTTCCTGTGCCTGAGACCCCTCACCTGGAAAGTGGAGAGCAATGACACCCACCTTCATTGTTGCTTTTAGGACTAGAGGTGAACAGTACCCATCCCAGTGGGTACCCACTCCGAAATGTAGAAGTTTAGGGGTTGAATCCTGGTGTTACCAGATATTGGCTATTAGACTTTGAGAAAGTTCCTTCATTTCTCTGTGCCTCTCTTTCTGCCTCTTTAAAATGACAATAATAATAGTCTCTGCCTCACAGGGTTGTTACGAGGATTGAACGAATTAGTTTTTGCAGTGCTTAGCACTGTGTCTCGCACATTCTAAGTGCCATGTAAGTATTTGTGAAATAAAACATAGCATTGGTTTACAGTTTAATAATGGGTAGTTCTCCCCACTCCATCCAGCTTTGTCCTATGACAGACATTGAAGGTCCCAGAATATACTGGAAAAAAATGGTTCATTCTTCTGGTACGTGGGCACCTTTAGGCTGTGGTCTGGAGCAGTCTAATGTGTTCACTATTCCTTGGCCTTTCACAGCCTCTGATGCCTAGGCTCCCTTCCCATTTTAAAATGTTGTCCTTTTCCGTGATTGGACACACAGCTGCAGCCCCTGGCCCGAGTCCACGTGGCTCTGAGTGTTCCAGAGTCATTAATCATGAGGTGGGGGTGAATGAATTGTGCTAACCGAAAGGTGAGCCTGTCACCAGATCTTGTGACCTGAAAGCCACAGAGAGAAAATGCAAATCCCTTTCAGAATATCTCCATTAGCTCAGCTCTTCCTCCCAGACATCCATTGACACAAAGTCCCCCACCCGGCCCCTTTTGCTGAAGTGCCATGTGGCCCTGGGGATTGCTGGGTTTGGAGCAGCAAGCAACAAAAAGGAGCTGGGACCAGGAGACTCTGACAATGGTCTTTAGGGCCACGGCTTGCTCATTCTGAGGCAGGAACTATCAGAGCTCAGTCAGTGCTCACAGTCCTTTTATTATCTCGTAACTTCAGAGATAAGGAAACTTAGGCACCAAGAAGTTAAGTAACTTGCCTAGGAACATGCCCCTGTGAAGTGATAGAGGCAGGACTCAAACACAAGCAGTCTGGCTCCAGAGCGCAGGCTCTGACCACTCTGTGTGCCGCCCTGACGGCTCCAGGCTTTCTGGGTCATCCCCACTCGCCCTGCGGCTCCTCTGGGAAAGAAGACAACGGACCTGGGTGCCTCCCTGGTTCTTTTTACACGTGGCCCACCGATGGCTGGGGTCAAGTCATTGTACTTCTCCCTGCCTCATTTTTCTCATCTACAAAACCAGGTCCCCCACAGGCCTCCCAGCTCTCAGCGGGGAGGGCACAGCTTTAGGAAAGAGGTAGACTTAGGTATGAACCCTGGTGTTTTGGCTAGGTCCCCTAACCTCTATGAGCCTCAGTGTCCCTTTGTTTATAGAAAAGGCTGATGAAGCCAACTCTGTAGACGTGCAGTTAGAGCTAAACAAGAAAATACATACATAGTGTTGACATGCAGAAGGTACCCAATAAACGTTTTCTCCCTGTTTCTACCCAACCCCATAAATATTGAGGAACTTATTTTTTAAAAAAAATCACAAATTCATTTATTCCACAAACATTGACTCCTACCTGTTTCTCTCCGTATTAGCCTGTTATATTCATTCATCTACCTGTCTCCCTGTCTGTCCATCCTCCTATCCATCTGTTCACTCACCCACACATTCATTCACTCAAATATCGTTTGAGGTACTGCTCTCAGCTGTTTTCCAAAGATGGGAAGCTAAGGTCCTTGCTCTCAAATGCCCACAGTCTGGGTTCCACATACGCTGTTGACTGTCATGTCACAATCAGATGTACAAAGCTTTGCTAAGCCAGGTTTAATTCACTAGGTTGACAGCTCTGTTATTAAAGTAGCTTTCCCCAAGGTTTTTCCTCAGTAGCAAGATACTATGGTTAAACCGTTAGTTTAACCTCTCATCATGTTCAAATCTGTTTTGATGAAATAAATCCACAGTCAGCGTCTCTCTATAGCTCATTCATTTATGTGGGCCATCCAGCCCTACCAGCCTGCCCAGACCACCCCTGGACTGTTGTATTTCTCAGAGGGCAGATCAGCCCCCGAGGCACGCCCAGCTGCCTTTGCCACCTGGGTTGGGAGAATTTCTCCAGGAGTGCTCACCTCATCTAATTGGCCTAAATGGTGAGCAATTAATGACATGGAACCTCTTTGAAGGCACTATAAATAAAAGGCTGGGAACCTAAGGTTGAAGTGAACCAGAGGTTACAGTAATGATGATGAATTGTTTTTCCTAGAAGGTTTTGTCGTTGCTGGGGTTTTTTTTGTTTTTTTTTTTTAAGGAGCTGGTTAGCATCTCTCTACCATGATAAGCCCACATGAGGGTAGAGGTGGGAGAAGATAGGGATTCTGGTGATGTCTGCTAGATGCTGGGAGGGAGAGGCCTCAAGAGTCATTTCTAAGGAGATGTGAACAGTGCCTGGCATTGTAGGCACTTACGTGTCTACTGAGTCAATGGAAGAATGCTCTTCAGAGTGGAGGAGAATGAATCTGGGTTTTTGGAGTAGCTTGATATCTTGAACTTGGGCATGTGGACAGTGTAACCTTGCTCGGCCTTGGTTTCCCTGTCTATTAAACAGGGATACACATAGTGCCTGCCTTTCAGGGCTATTGTGTGGAGTAAATGAGATAACATAATGCTCACAGCCGTATTCCCAGGGTGGCCTGGGTCTGGCATTTTGTAGGAGCACATCAAATGCTGTTCTTTTGCCCTGTTAGCACTCATTTTAGACATTGTCTTAGAATGCACATCCCCTGCATAGGATATGTTTATCTCTGTGTCTCCTAGATGTGTTTCTGGCTTATAGTAGCTGCTTAATAAATCTCAAATAAGGATGTCCCAGTTTTCTTTGCCCTTTTTCTCTGTGGTAGAATAACTATATCAATGCTCCCAATTTCTCTCTCTCATTCTGCCCCTTTCTCTTGTTCTTCCCCCCTTCTCTCTCTCACACTCACACACCCACCCACAAGTATCCATGCTCTTTGCCATGTATCAATTCATTTCTTTTCACTAGAGAACTGCTTATTTGGTTCTAAGACTGATCATGTGGTACATTTTGGCCAGTGGGATATTGCTCTTATTCCATTGTCAAGAGAAGATGCTCAGGCTTGCCCAGAGGAGGGTGAGAGGCCGCTAAGGAAGGACTGAGCCACCCAACAGCTGTTGACCACCAGTCAGGAGAGTGAGCTGAGCCACTGCCAGCTCTACACAGACAAGCCCAGCCCAAATCACAGTCCTACAGACTCATGAAATAAATGTTTATTGTTTCCAGCAATAGACTTTTGGGTACTTGGTTATATAGTGTTATTGTGGCAATAAATAGTTGATGCACCCCTCCTAAATTACTATCTAGGATGGATCTTAAAAAGTGGCCAGGAGAAATGATGAAGCATTTCTTGTCCTTTAAAAAAAATTTATCACCTCTGGGAAATATTTGGTCAGGAGGAAGCTGGCATTAATTGCTTAAATGATTTTAAGCATTACGAATTGGAAAGTCACAGCTGTCCCTGTTGAGCTCTCTGTCTTACACAGAGTGAAGTCAGCTGGAATAATAATATTAATGATATTAAAATCTTAGCTCCACAGTGCACTTTAAGACTTCGAGAACTTTCAGATGTTTTATCTAAATTACTGATTCCTTCCAGAACACTGTTTCTGATGGGTGAGGTGACTTAGGCAAGGTCATACAGCTACTGAATGGTAGAGCGAGCTCTTGATACAAGGTGTATTCATTCCTATGACTGCCGTAACATATCACCACAAACTTCATGGCTTAGAACAACCCAAATTTATTTTTTTATAGCTCTGTGGGGTAGAAGTCTGACAGAGTTTCAAAATCAAGGTGACAGGAGGGCTGTAATTTTTTTCTGGAGGCTCTAAGGGCAAGTCTATTTCCTTGACTTTTCTGGCTTCTAGAGGCTTCCCACGTTCTTTGGTTCACAGCCCTTTCCTCCATGGTCAAAGCCAGCAACGTTGCACCTCTCTGACCACTCATTTGCGGTCCTGTCTCCCTCTGACTACAGTCAGAAAAGTTCCTCCGTCTTTAAGGATTCCCATGGCTAGGCTGGGTTCACCTGGATGACCCAGAATTCTCTCACCAGGTCAGAGTCCTTCCCCTTGGTCACTGTTGCAAAGTCCTTTTTGCATGTACAGTAACGTATTGACAGGTTCCAGCAACTGTGATGTGGACATCTTTGCAGGACCATACAAAGGCTTGCCCACATTTCCAGTAACTCATCTCATCAGGATTGGCAAGATATTGACCCCCCTCCCTTTCTCCTTCCTTTCCTCCTCCTCCTTTTTTTCTGGACAATGGTATGGTAGCTCTATTTCCACAACTCCACAGGTTGTAAAAATATCAGGGTTTGGCCAAGCGGAGAGAAATGATAAGTGCGCTTTCCCAAACACATCTTGAGGCAGAGTTGCATTTGAGTACTCTGAGTCCATGATATTTTATATTTCTATAAAATCACTTATTCTGAGCTACAGACATGTTTCTGATTAAAATGATCCAAAGGGTGTGTTTCCTCAGCATATACTGCTTACTCATCTCTCTTAGTGTAAAGAGACCAGACTCTGTAGGAGAAATGGATTTATTTTATGTCAGGCTAGCAGCAGCAGAAATTACTTCATGCAAATGAGGCTTGGCAGTGTGACTTCATGAATAAGAAATGAACCGGCGCCTCCTCTCCCCACAGGCGATGTTGCGCGCTGGGAAATTAATTGTGGCGTTCATTGGGTGGCGCAGGCTCCCCCGTCAGTGTTTCAGACAGACACAAAGATGCTTTCCTTTACCCAATAGGATATGTACCATTTCACGTTTGTTATGGCTTTGCTCCATGTTGTAAGTGAACAATTGGTGGGTCTCAAGTTTCCTGGAAGCATCTGGAGACCTTTTCAGGACCTAAGATCTGTCATGGAAGCCAATACGATGCTGAGCCACGCAGAGTGGCCATGAGTTTAGGTCACCTCTGAGTTGACCTAAGATGCCCTGGCTCTCCCCCCTACCCCACCAGGGTTAGTGTTAGTGTCCTGGCTCTTTTGAATGACAGCATGTGGTTAAGCACATGGTCTCAGGAGCTGAAATCTGAGGGTTCAAATCCCTGATCTGCTTCTCTATAGCTGCAAGCCCTTGTCAAGTCACCTAATCATGCTGTGCCTCAGTTTCCTAATCTATAGATTAGAAATTATAATAGCACTTGCCACATAGGGGTGTTATGAGGATTAAACAAGTAAATGGCACTAAGCACTTAGAAGAGAGCCAAAGGACTCTACTGGCACCAGGCCATAGAAGGGCCAGATGATGTTCCATTTGCTACAATTAAAGTGAATGGTGAGTGCTCTTCATGCTCATTGTTTTGGGTGTTCATAGTGCCACTGCATAAGATCTCTCAGCTCCCCCATCCCTCCAGCCGCCTCCCAGGGCATCAGTTCCCACACCAGGCTACAGAGTGTCTTATCCAAGTCTGGGAATGGTCAGAGGAGCTGGAAACCCTGGCCCTGTGGCTGGGAAGGGCCTGCACTCCTAGGACTTGTGAGGGGTCTGTCACAAATGGCCCAAGTCAGGCCAGCAGCAGCCTTGGAGAAGGGCCTTTTGGGAGGGTCATAAGATTTGCGTTTCAAGTACTCTGTGACGTAGGGAAAGTCACTGAACATCTCTGAACCTCAGTGTCGCCAGCTATGACATGAGGCTGATAGTACCCTACCTGCCTTCCAGATCAGAAATAATAAGAGTTCTGGTTGAGTGTGATGCCTGACACCTAGCAGACATTATTACATACAGAGCAGCCATTATCGGTAGGGTTACAAGTGACTCAGAGCTGGTGGCATTGTCATGGCTGTATTCCCTGGGGAAAGACCACTAACTTCTGACAAAACTCTAGACTGGCAGGTCTGAGAAGGAGGTAAAAAGAGGAAGAAAGTGCCAACCAGGAAAGAAATACATGAAGTGTCTGTTCATCACTTCCTCCTCACATGAGACCTGCTGCATCATTTGCGGGGCTCACTGCAAAACAGACGGGTGGGACCCCTTCTTCAAAGATTATTAAGAATTTCAAGATGGCATCAACAGGGTACTAAACCAAGCGCGAGGGCTTTCTGAGTGCAGGTCCTATGCCACTCTGGGTCACATGCCGACAACACCAGCCCTGTCCCACCCATGCACACTGCCAGTGAAGCTTGTGCCGCTGTTGGACAGAGCTCGACAATGTTTCCTTTTCCCTAGCAACCTCCCTCCCTGCCTGTGCTGGGCTTGATGTGGTGCAGGAAACAGCCAACCAGGGGGAGGCATTTTGAAGCTGATTGAAGATACCTCTACCTGAGCCCAGACAATGTCATCAGCAAGTCAAGGTATAACGCAGCGATTAAGGGCAAATATAGAATGTATATTTATATATAAATTTTTCCTGTTGACACGATGCTAGGTACTTACAAGAGTGTTGCCATGGTGATTGGCAGGGCCAGCTGTTGTTTCATTTCCCCTAAAGAATTGTATGGTAATGAGGGTCCCCTGGAGAGTTCTCCTGGGGCAAGGAATGATACTAAAAATCTGCAAATCAATGAACAGGTAGTGTACAGGACCTCATTCTCATTAGTGGTAATTAAGAGGATTTTACAGCACTTTGATGAGAAGTGGCTAATTTGGGGTAGAAATGTAGAGAGTGAACTGCTTTTGGAGACTGCGTTTGAATCCTCTGTTACTTAATGGCCATGCTACGTAATTCCTCTGAGCCTCAGTTTCCTCATTTAGAAAGTGAGGATTATTTAACAAACTTGTGGGAGCATTACAAATAAAGTATATGAGACACTTAGCTCAGTGTTTGAAACACTGGTGATGTGTACAACATGGTTCCTATGATGATGATATTAATGAAATAATAATGATAACAATAATAAAGCTTCTATTGAGGATTTTCACCTCCATGGCCTGATACGTGCATGCATTATCTCGTTTAATATTTATAACAACCCTATCAAGTAAATAAATTGTTATCCTCATTTTATAGATGAGGACGCAGACAGGTTAAGAGACTTGCCTGAAGTCACAAAGCTAGGAAAGGACGAATGTCAGGATTCAAACCCGGGCAGTCTAACACCAGAGCCCAAGTTCTTAACTATTATATATAGTTCCCTTGGATAAAGATTAATGATGACATGAAGCCTGAATAAATTCTGAAGAAATACACAGTTTTCCATATTCCAAGTTGGTTCTGAAAGGTTGGTCCTGGATGATATGAGTGTATTTCCTCCGATAGCAAAAGCGGTGGTAGGGTAACAGGGGGAGGGGGAGGGGGATGTTTTAATAAGCGTCTGCAGGTGGGGCTGCAGGTGGGGCTGCAGGTGGGGCTGCAGGTGGGACCAGCATTGTTCAGCCCCAGGGATCAAAGGTCTCTTCTTAGGGCTATGCCCCTGATTCCTCTGCGGTTGCAGCAACTCCTTCCCTGGCCTGCTGCAGGGTCAGGATCAGGACCTGCTTCCAAGGACTGACTCTGAGTCCCCCTCCAATGGTCCTTCCTCCTCAGAGTATTGGGGTGGCTGAACTTTGTCCTCCCCAAAATTAAACAACAACAACAACAAAAATAAACAAGCCTACAGGCACAAAAGTAGCCCCTTGTATTTCTTCTTGATCCAATCTGGTTCCTCAAATATGACAGGTAACTTCTCTCCCCAGGGCCTTTGCATGGGTTGCTCTCTCTTCTGGGACTGCTCGTCCCAGCCCTCACTCCCAGCCCCACTTACTGCTTGTCAAATCCCTGCTCATCCCTCCGTGTGAGTGTAAATGTTCCTCAGGGAAGCCTTCCTTCAGATCTGCAGGCAAGTCTTCAGGGCAAACTATCCCCTGACCCCAGGCCCTGTTAAGTCCCCCTGGAACACATTCCTGCAGCCACCTGCCTGCCCTTCGTACCACTGATCAGAATTTAATTAAATATTTAGGAGTATAATGATTTGTTTAGGAGCTGTTTCTCTCAATACCCGTTTTATTCACTACTCAATTCCCAAATGCTTGTAACAATGGCTGACTCTGAGTTTGTTGAATAAGTAGATGAGAGTAAGTCAAATTTCCAAAGCACCCCCATCTTCTCTGAAGGGGCCAGCTTGTGCCTTGTAAGGGGAGAACTTCATGGCTTTACTGGATTCCTCAGTATTTCGTAGGTTGACTGTGGTTCTGCAAAGTGTTCGGGAGAAAGCAAGCAAAGCAGACTCATCACACAACAGGACAGTGTGGGAAGGAAAGGAAGCAAGTAAAATCAGGAAGCATCAACTACATTTCCAGACCTGTACTTCTCATTTAGTCCTTGAAAGCCCTGCAATGTAAGGGAAATGATTTGCATCTGTTAAGTGATGAAACAAAGCAGAGAAACGACAGAGCTTTAAGGCGAGATAGTTTTTGCTTTAGAGCCAGGGGTGGCCAAACTTTTGGCATCTGTGGGCCACACTGGAAGGAGAAGAGTTGTCTTGGGCCACACCTTAAATACGTTGTGTCACATAATCATGAAAACAGCTCATAATGTTTTAAGTAAATTTACCATTTTGTATTAGGTTGCATTCACAGCCATCCTGGGCTGCATGTGGCCCACGGGCCACAGGTTGGACACCCTTGCTTTAGACCCTGTGCGCTGAGACCCTTTCACATTGGTTCTTCTCCTCAGGTTGAGGTTCAGTCCCCTGTGGTTCACCCCTGTGTGTGCATGCGTGTGCAAGGGCACAGAATCACCTGGGACAGGAACACTGTCATGAGCATGCACGCCGGGGCTTCCGGCTCTCAGAGGAGCACCCAGCCTCGGATGATTGCTGCCCAGGTTTTGTACAGGAGGGTCTGTGTCCTGTGCATCCCGGGAAGGCTGGAGCGTCATCTTCAGTTTTTATACCACGCCATAGGAAGAATTACAAAGGGATTAGATCAGATGTATTTAAGAGTTGGCTAAATCGGGCTTGTATTCCCAGCACTGACAGCTGGGATGTTTCTTCAACCTAGGACTAGAAGACGCTTTTCCCAGCTTTTTCCTGCTGAGCCATGATAAATGATAATGCAATCAACAGGGGAAAAAATGAGAAGATAATTAGTTGCTCCATCCTCTCTTTGCTCGTTCTTTTAATTTCATCAGTTTACCCTCTTAACCTGCAGACTCACTGCCCCTAGAACTCTAAGGCATAAATGAAATTTTATTCTGGGGGCTGGGCAGTTGAGGCCCTGATATTTGCTGAAATTGCTTTAATCTTACCCAAAACATCCAGCTGGAAAGAAATGTTATGAGCTGGACCTTGCAGGCAGGGACCCACCCTTGAAAATGGGTTTGGGGACCTTATCTCATTCCTGGGGGTGTTCTTCCTTGAGCATTAGCATTTTTCAGGAGGAACTATCTAGTGATTTTAGTTCTTTGACTTTTGCAGGTGCAAACAGACCATTAGATGGAATTGGAAAACAAGAGGCTATTTTACGACTTGGAAAAATACCAGTTGGACCTTTTAAATGGAAAACAAGGACCGAGAGAGGGTATAAGGGGGAGAAGTGAGAGGAAGATACCCAGGGGCTGCCGTAGATCTGTGAGGGAGGGAGGAAAACCTTTTTAGGAAGTACTAGTAACAAATCTTTCCATAGCCCCATGTGCCAGGCCCTGTTCTAAGCACATTTTGTCTATTAACTCACTCACCCTCATGGTTATACTCTGAGTTTGGCACTATTTTTATGTCCATTTTCAACATGAGAAAACCGAAGTGCAAAGAGATGGTGGAGCCTGGCCTTAAACCAAGAGGGGGGCCCAGAGTCTTCACTCATATGCTTTACCCCCTGTCTGAGAACAGCAATAATAGTGACAACCATGATGATACTAATAGTGGTGGCTGTAATTTATTGTTGACCATTGGCCAGGCTCATCACAGGCTTCATAGAGAAAAGCCTCTCTGGTAGATTTTCTTCTTCTTGGTCATTTTTCTGTATAGCAGGTCAACTCCCTTGATGATGCCAGTCTACTTTTTTTAATTCATGTTCTCTTCTGAAGTGTGCAAATACCCCCAGAGCTGCTAGAACAACTGCTAACGCAATGGTTAAGCTGTGGGCACTGTAGCCAGAAAGAGGCCCACCCACTGCCTCTCCACAGAAATCAATACGGGCTTTCTTGGGGGGCGGGGAGTTGAAAATTGATTATGGCAATTTTTGCACAACTCTGAATATACAAAAAATCATTGAGTTATATACTTTTAATAGGTGAATTGTATGCAAATGACGTATCAAAAGAGCTACTATTACAGAAATAAAACAAGGTGAGGAGGGCATTTGGTGGCCTGGAACAGGGAGAACAAATGCGTGAGTGGAAGCTTCTTCATACAGCCCTCCAGGCACGTAAAGCCTGTGGAAGCAGATGCCATTGACTTCTCACCAAACGATAGCTAATGTTCCCCTGCCTGTCTTCGTCACCTTTCTGATCAGCCTTGCGTGCGAAGTGATGCTGGAGGGAAGGGCCAGGACGAGAGAACCGCCGCCCGCGTCACCCAGGTCTCAGTGCCTTGGTGACGATTCTGTTGGGCCTGTGCCACTGCTGGGGGCACTGGAGAGCTCTGCAGCCTCTCCCCGGCCTCAGACCCTGCCATCTGGCATGGACACCGGCCTTTCCCTTTGGAGCCAGGGCACTTTACAAATCCAGCCCTGACCGAAAAACAAAGTCCTATCCAAAACCTGTATTTGCCAAATAGGAATGGGCGTAGCCAGCAACAACACATTCTGGGGCCTGATGGCCAGAATTCTGCACGCTGTCCTCTGGGGTCCCTGACTAATGCCTTTTGTACCCCAGCCCAGTCTTTGACATTGCTCTGCCTGGTCACATTCCAGGGAAAATAGATAAACTCTGTTTCCCTTCCCATCAGGAAACCACCCTGTTCCCCAGGGAGCTTTCTACTCAGTAGGTGCTTTGGGGACCCTTAGGTGTCCTCTGCAAGGGGGTGGGAAGGAGGTGGGGTGTCTGGACAAAACTGACAGCTGGGGCTGTAGGGAGGGGGTGGGTGGCAGTTTGAAGACTCCTCTGACTTTGCCTCCAGAGAGAAAAGCCTCTTTCAGTTTCTCAGGCAGCCTCTGAGCACCAAGGCGAAGGAGAAGGCTGAAAGCAGGAAGCTGTGAGAAGTGGTACAGAGGTGCCGACAGCCAAGTGGTCCAAGTGTCAGGGGTGCCAGGAGAGAGGCTGTGTGCAAGGAGGGGAAAGAAGGAAAAAGAAAGAGCCCCATCCCCTGACAGTGGACTCAGGT
The DNA here is from genome assembly GCF_021234165.1 of Pteronotus mesoamericanus. Taxonomy (NCBI): domain Eukaryota; kingdom Metazoa; phylum Chordata; class Mammalia; order Chiroptera; family Mormoopidae; genus Pteronotus; species Pteronotus mesoamericanus. The sequence goes on along the minus strand of NW_026555277.1, from coordinate 41,185,899 downwards.
CACAAGGTAACTGTAGTGCATTCGCATTGCATTTGAGGTTCTCAGAGTGAAAGCTCCATTCACTAGAATGGAGCAAAGTGGCTAATTTGAAATTCCAGATAACCCAGAGTTAGGCAGAAGCCATTTTTCTGCTTCAGGCTCTGCAGGAAAAAAGCTCAAACTACTTTGGTCTCCTTCTGCAGCCCTGGAGATGGGGTGCCAGCAGCGTGCCTGGGTCCCAGCGTCCCAGCGTCCCACGCACCCCTTCACAGGCGAGCCACCAAGGGTCGATCAGGTCCCCAGGTGAAGCTCACGTTTGCAGGAACAGAACACAGGTGCTGTTTACACTGGTTCGAGTGATGCTGCAAAGAGGGGATACAATCTGCAGTCGATGGAAAGGGAAGAGTTAATTCTTCCAGTTGCCCTGAAAGAGGTGAGAACTTAGCTTGAAAAATATGTAGGAGGGCACAGAAAGGACAATGAATAACTCGCACAGCGACCCAGGCTGCAGTGGATCTAGTGTGGACAGGCCGCCAGTACCGTGTGATTTCCACAGATGCTTTTATAGACCCTGAGTGACAGGTGCGATAACCAGGCACTTTTATAGAAAGGGCGAGACTGGATTCTGCAGCAGCAGCAACCATGTGATTATCGCTGACTCATTTCATGGTGTTTCACGTTTTTTAAATCCCTTTGAGTGTGTCATGTTTTTGTATTCGAAGGTGTGTTATTCTCAACCCCCCAAAAAGGTGAGACCTGCTGGTGTCGGAAGAGTAATGGGATGTGTAATGACCCTAATTACTGCAGTGGCTGCTTGCATGAAAAACTATGCCGTGGGGGCCAGTGACCCCTAAAGAAGGCCTGGGGTTGGCCAGTTATATCTCAGAGCAGTGGCCCCTGGTAGGGCTGCCATGCTCCTGTCACTGAGCAGTAGCAACAAAATATCTCCATGGAGGGGCTGGGTGGGTCACAGGCCACTGCCCAGTGACGCTAGACACATTGCATGCATCCCCTCTCCGATGCTCCCAATCATTTTGTTTCTTTTGTAGCCAACTATTGTGGGTTGAATAGCATTCCCCCAAAGAGGTATGTAGAAGTCCTAGTTCCCATATCTGACAATACGGTCTTATTTGGATCTAGGGCCATTGCATATGTAATTGATTAAGATGAGGTCATACTGGAGTGGAATGGGCCCTTAAACCGATATGGCTTGTGTCCTTATGAGAAGACGAGAGAGAGATGTCCATGGGGGAGACTGCCCGGTGATGATGGAGGCAGAGATTGGAGTGGTGTGGCAGCAAGCCAAGGAATGCCGAGGATTGATGACCACCACCGGGAGCAGGGAAGGAAGAGTTCTAGCCAGAGTACCAGCCCTAGCCTCCAGACCTGGGAGACAACAAATGTCTGTTGTTTTAAGCCACGCCGTTTGTGGCACTCGGTGACCACAGCACTGCAATACTAATAAACCAGCTTCCACCATGCCCACCTTTTCAGTCTGACCTATATTTTTTCTTTAAAAATGCTAATACCTTCCCCTGGCGAGTATGGCTCAGGTGGTTGGAGTGTCTTCCCTTAGCCAAAAAATTGAGGATTTGATTCCCAGTCAGGGTGCATACCTGGGTTGCAGGTTCTCTCTCTGGTTGGGGCACGTACAAGTGGCAACCAATTGACATTTCTCTCTCTCCCTTCCTCTCTCTCTAAAAACAATGTAAAAACGTCCTCGGGTGAGGATAAAAAAAATTGCTCATACCTGGGCCAAGGTCAGCGTCCAGGCCCACAGGCCTGAACCATTCTGTCTACTCCAGATGCTCTGGCTCCCGCTGCTGCAGCCCATATTGTGTTTGTCTGTACAGTGGTTTAGCAGGGAATTCTTAATTGGCTCATTTTCAAGCTCAGGAGGGTGACTGTTGTCCTCAGATCTAGAATAACTGGCACTCTCTCATCAGATCCTCTCACAAGGCTTTACCATTGCTGTTCTTTTGACCGCGATTTTACAGACACTTTTGGTGAAACTATTTGTCAACTCCCCAGCCCTGTTCTCCCTGCCAGGCCACAGGGATCCCTCAGGTACGGCTCCTTCCCAGCAGCTGCAGATGGGACCCTAGTCCACTCTGTCTTCGTCTCAGAGGCCAGCTCACAAGCCTTTTTATCCCTGATATTTGATTTGAAGGTGTGCCTGACATTTAACCCTAGGTGATGCTCCCTAAATCAATTTTTCATTTACTGCCTGGAAGAGAATCAGAGAAGAAAGGATGCTGGGTAGGAGGTCAGCCTGCCCTGGCAAACGCCCCCTTCCAGGCCGGTGAGTCATCCCCGGAGGCTGCTCCAGCCTCTCTGAAAGCCTGCCCACAGCAGCTGTTTCGTTTATGAGGTGACATCTTGGACTCAGGAGTTCAGCTAGAGAAGGAGGCGGCTGTGGCCTGGGCAGACCCAGGCTGTGCTGGGATGAGACAAGGCCCCACGTAGAAGTGTTGGGGGCCTCTGAGCTGTTTGTTTTTGCTCATTCACCTTCTGTTTTAAAATGAGCCAAACTGGATGGGGAGTTTGGAGATCCAGTTTTCCACTCCCAACTAAATTTTCAACTTTGTAAAGTAAAAACAAACAAACAAACAAAAACCAATAATAGTTAAGAGCATGGACTTGGAGGCTCTAATACGGCTCTGGACGTGACCAGCCCTGTGATGCTGGACAAGTTATACATCTTCTGTGAGTTCAGTTGCCTCAGTTGTAGAATAGGGGAGAGAGTTGTGGAGGGAGGAAATGCCAAGCCTGAGACAGCATGTAGCGCAGTGTCTGGCACATAGGAATAAGCGAGAGCTAATATTAAGGTATTATTCTCGGCTACTCACCATGCGTCTCTGGATCTGTCTTTCTCCCCTGTGGAAGGGGGGCTCGAAGGACCGAGAGCTCATATATCCCACACCAGAGAAGGAAGCAGCAGCATCTCCCTTCCCTTTATCATCCACACATTGTCTCTGCCTCTGCCTTCTTTCTCTCTCCGCCCCCCATCATTTTATATTGTGAAGTAACTTTTCCCAATAATGAAAATTAATTTTTTAATTTTAGAAAATATAAACAAACATGTAAAAACAAAACATAAAATTCCTGTAACTTTAGAACCCAGAGAACATTTTTTAATATAACTTTCCAATACACACGTATCCTTTTCTTTTTAATCTTACAATTTCATGTGCAGCTTTCCCAAGCAATTATTGACAGTTCTTTAGCATGACCTTGAATAGTTGTCTGACAGTGCAGGATGTGGAAATCTTGAAAATTATTCTATAAAATTTATATTGTTGGACACTGTATTAATTTTTAGTTTCTTCCTGCTACTGTTAGGAGGTAGTGAGGCTGGAGGCTTGGGCCAGGTGGAAACAAGGGAGGGGTGAGAAGTGGCGGGACTAGGCCAAGTTTGGAAGGTACTGGAGCAGGATTTGCTGATTGATTGGATGAGGTGTGTTAGGGAAAGAAAGCAGTCAACAGTGGGTTTCAGCCTGAGCAACTAGAAGGATTGACTTGTCATTGACTGGAATGTGGGCGGCTGCACTTGGAGCAAAAGAATAGTAGGGGTTTGGTTTTAAAATATTAAGTTGAAAATTTCTTTTAGACATCTAAGTGGAGATGTCATATAGGCAGTTGGATATATGAGTATGGAATTCAGGGAAGATGTCCTGGCTGGAGAAATAAAGTATCGGGTTGGCCGAAAATATTGTTTGTTTGTTGTTGTTGTTGTTGTTGTTGTTTTCTGTAAGATGGTTCTAGTAGCACTTAGTTGTCTTTAACTTCATTCAAAACAATTTTGTTAGATTTTGTGACAGCTGTCATATCAGCGTGCATTTTTTAAAAATGTCAAAATTGGTGAATTTTTGTGTAGCCATTTTAATATTGAAGATGGAAGAAAATAGGTGACAGTTTTGACATAGTATGCTTTATTATTTCAAGAAAGGTAAAAACGCAACTGAAACACAAAAATGATTTGTGCAGTGTGTGGAGAAGGTGACAGATTGAAGGCATCAAAAGTGGTTTGTGAAGTTTCATGCTAGAGATTTCTTGCTGGACAATGCTCCCTGGTTGAGTAGATCAATTGAACCTGATAGCAAGCAAACCAAGACATTAATTGAGAATGATCAACGTTATACCACTCAGAAATTAGCTGACATACTCAAAATATCCAAATCAATAAAGTTATTAGTGAAAATGAAAAAGCGTCTTTTATTTTACAGAAAAAATAAACTGACTTTTTGGCCGGCTCAGTAGGATGTTATCAGCGTGTGCATGGATTTAAAGATCATACAAGATCGCTAAGGAACCCCAGACCCCTAAGAGAACTGAAGGACTCAGGCTAGCTGACACCACATCAGTGGGGACCTTTTGTCTTTTTGCTGCAAGGAAAAGGTGACACGTGCCCATCTCTCCTAAGCCAGTGGTGTGCCTCCCTGCAATACCAGAAAAACATTTCTTCTTTCACTAACAACTCCCCCCAAAGTCCAGAATTGCTTCTCTTGCTAACAGCACCTTGGGAAGAAAGCCACACTAAGCCTTCCTCAGCTGTGGCTAGAAGAGGCCACACCAGGGACTCGTTCAGGCTGCTCTTTTTCAGCCGATAGCTTGTACAAATTTGCATCCCTGGGTTAATCCTTCCCCACCACACCTCATCCCCCTTTTGAAAGCAAAACAAGCTGTCTACTTTCACTGTTGTGTTTTTCTTTAGCTGATGTCATGGGGTGGGGGTAGAGAGGATAGGGGAAGATGGTACAATCCACTTGCGGTTTGGGCTGGCTCCATTTTGGTCCCAATGGCCGGTGGTCAACAACCTCTGCAGAGAGAGAGCAGGAGAGATGCAAATGGAAATAAAGCTGAGTGGCCCCTGCTGGCCTGGTGTTTCACTCAGAGGAAGACCTGAGGTTCAGAGAGGTTGGGCAATAGACCAAGGTCACCACCTGCAATGCCCCAAGTATACCTGTTCACCGTGGTGTTTAGTGGATAAGTGCTGGGAATTCCAGGGAACAAAAAAGAAAGGTACGATGACAGGTGAAACTATCAGTAAGTTTAAAAGGTGAAATTTCAAGTGAGTATTTGCGGAAGAGAGTGAACGTGGATTGGTGAGATGGTGACAGAAGGGGTCATTGCTCAGTCCCCTCCCCGGGCCCCCACCATCCACTTTCCCTGTTGCCCATGGCTGCTACATGGTCATCTCCGAGCTACAGCTTGCACAGACTCACAGCCACCCTGGCGCAGCCTGGAGGGCGCCCTGGCTTGGGGGCTCCTTCATCGAATCTCTTCCCTGATTCAAGACTTTTAGGTCCTGATCCTGAGCACTTACAACTCCTTGGGCAAATCACCAAATCTCAAGTTTCGTTGTCTTTATCTTTTAAATAGTAATAATGACACCTCCACCAATTGCCCATCAGTGCCTGGCACTTAGCTCAGTATTATGCACTCCAAACACACATCTGTCTTGTCTGCCAATAACTGGCTGAGTTATTTTTAGCCCTATAAAGGAGCAGGTGGTTGAGCACTAAAGGCCAGGAGTCATTCCAGAATTCTAGATCAGGCCCACAGAGGGGCGAGGCTCTTGACCAGCCTTATGCAGATGTTGCACCAGGAACCAGTAACACATCAAACAGCTGGAGTAGGTGGCTAAAGGAGTGGTTCTCAACCAGGGTTCAGTGGCCCCCACTCCTGTGTGCCCAGCACCCTCTGTAAGTGAGAAAACAAATTGAGTTCACGGAATAAAAGTAATTTTGTTATTATTGGGAGGTAGAGCAAGGATTTGAATCCTGACCACTGGAAACCCCACCAATAACTGCCACATGCTGCTGCCCCCCGCCACCTAACAGAGAGCAAGCACTCTGTACATATTTGATGAATGAGTGCGGGAATGCAAGAATGACTCCTTCCGGTTTTGGCATGCAAGAAGGCTTTCCCTGGCTGCACCTGCCTTAGCTTGAGAGCAAGCCCAGCATGTCAGGTGCATCATATTATCCCTCCCGTCTCATTTAATCAGACCTACCAGGGCTTGGGAGTTTGCTGAGGATCATACCTGGAAGAGAATGTCCTTCAGCAAATAGCTCCTTGGACGAAGTGAGGCAAAACTGTGTGAACACTGGAGTGGTGACTCCACAAACGCCAGCCGGGTCTCTTGGGGAGATGTCGTGCCTTCTCTGGGGATGCAGAGGCTGGACATCAGGATGCGCTTTTGATTCAGCTGCAGCACGAACCTGCTAATTAGGGTTGTGTTTATTCAATGCCGCATAAAGCAGATTTGATGAATTGAGCAGGACGGAAGCATTTTGAGGGAATAGTGCTTTCTTTCAGGCTAAGACTTTCTTCAACTCTTCTCTTTGGGTCCAGGGGCCACTGAGGTCCTGTCCTGGCAGGACAACGGAGGCAGAGGTTTCTGGTAGGGTGCCCGACGCTGGGTTCACATCCACGCTCAGGCAGTCCCTGGCCCCAGGGACATTGGAAAGATGTGGCTTCCTCTCACCCTCTATGTGTGATGCGCCTATACACAAGCATGTGGGCATTTTACCAGACGATGGTCCAGAGCCAGCCCTAACCCATTTTCAGGCCAGTGTGTTTATTTACAGATGAACCCCAACATGTTTCTGAAATCTAGGGAAACATAAAGGATTTGCCAGTGAAGAAGGAAAGAGCCATGGGATTTCCATCTCGCGGCAAAATCTCCCCTGGGGCCTATGCGCCCCCCCCACCCCCCCACCTCCCGTCCTTAGCACCTGTCCAGCCTTTTCCCCATCCTTGCACCTCACCATGCTCCAGCCCCACGGCCTACTTTCTTTTTCCATGACAATTCCTTTCTGCCCCAGGGCCCTTGCAAAGCCATTCCTTCTGCTTCTCTTCTCCCTCCTTCCTTCTCCTTTGGGGCCCCCTTCCCCTACGTCACCCTGCCTTTGGATACCCTAAGAGGAGGATTCTTGCAGGGAACATGAGCTTCCCAGTAACATCACAGACAGTCGGGATTTCAGGGAGGAAGGGCAGGAGAAACCAGTGGTGTGTCTCCAGGTGTCTCTGGGTACCAGGCGCTTTGCTGACTTCTGTCCCAATCTCATGCTCCCAAGAGGCAAGGGGCACGGGCCTTGGGAGAGCAGAGGCCGCTGCCAGCTGCCACCACCATTTCATTACTCATTGCTAATTGTGGCGAATGGGGGTTTTACAGCTCCCCCGGCCCTCGTTGTGAGCTGCGGCAGCGCCATGATGGAGGGCAGAGGAAGGCCAGCCTGGGAATCCTGTCAAGGAGCCTATGTGCCAGCCCAGCTGGTTCATTTGGACCCTGAGAGGGTGAGTCTGGGTCCTACAACCATTTGGTGATGAGGAAAGGTCTGGGAGGTTTCAAAGACCCCACAGACTCTGATCTGAACCCCATTTCTCACATGTCCCAGCAAAGTCCTCAGCTGGAGGATGGTCAGAGGTTACTACTGGGCTCAGAAGAGTGCAGAGTCACATGTGGCTGCCGATGACCCTCTGACAGGAGGGTGTGAGGGCAGGGGATAGACACAAGACTTCCTTCTGGAAGCCATGGGCCCAGAGGCCAGCCCCCAGGTCCTGGGTGGCCGCAGGGAGGGGCAGGCAGCCAGAACGTCAGTGAGAAGGGCTCTGGAGCCTGACAGACAGGACGGCTGACCTGATGACAGGTCGTTCAGTCTGAGTTTGTTTCCTCACCTGTAACATGGGAGAGTCACGCTTGCCTCCCTGGTTGTGGGAGAGATGGAATGAGATACTATGCCTAAGTGTTTAGCAATAAAGGATGGCTCCCAAGGACCAGCTGTCAGGGAGGGGGAAGACTCTCACACGCTGCCCAGCACACCGTTGCTTTTTTGGCTTATCTTGCATGTTAGCAGGGCGACCTGAGGAGCCTCCCGTCCTATCTGCGGCTCTGCGTTAATCACCATTAATCAGAGCTGCCACCAGCAAGCACTTATTGAAGACCAGGGCTTATATATCATACTTCTGATCTTGCAAGTGTGTCCTCCAAGATCCACTTCCCAGATGAGGATGAACAAATCGGGGAGGATAGGCAACCTGCCCAAGGCCACTGAGGGAGACGCAAACCCAGGGCTGTTCCTCTGCCTGGCTTGGGACTAGAGGCCAGCAGGGTCCTTCCTTTTTCTTTGGCCACTATCATTTGGTCCCTTTTCCAAAGAGCTCTAGCCAACTATTATCTCCCCTGCCCCCTTCTCTGGGAGGCAGAATGTGGCAGGGGTTTGGAGTGCAGACAGATATGGCTTTGGATCCAGCCCCGCGTCCCACTAGCTGTGGGGCGTGGACAAGTCACTTACCCTCTTTGGGCCACGCTTTCCTGTTTATAAAGTGGTGATAAGGCCTGCTTCCCAGAAAGATCACGAAGGGGAAGAGCTCAGGGATGTGCTAGTGCCAGGGAGATGCCAGCTTGGAAGCCCTCCCAGAGCCCCTTTCTGCAGACAGGCAAGAGGGTGGGGGCCGGCTGGACAGGAAGCCTCCGTGGGCCATCACAAAGGCCTCCACCCTCGGCAGTCTCCAGTCTCGGCAGTCTCCAAGCCCATCGCTGGAGGAGGGAACCCACCCCTCCAACCCCCATAACAAAGAGAGTGCCCGTTTCTATGGTTACGGGAGTGTGGCCTCCAGAGACTTCTGATTTGGTGATAAGTAGCTGAGAGGATATTGCCTCACACCTTCAAGAGCCTCACAGAGTCTGCAGTAAGGGGCCAGCAGAGGCAACTCCCCCTTGTCCCTTTTCTCACCAGCTGGTGGTTTCAGAGCCCCCCTGGCCCCAGCAGGAGCCCATGAGGTCCTTCTCAGGGTCCTTGTGGTTGCACCCAGCCTTCAGACAGGGACTCTGACCCCCACTGTCAGCACGTGGCCAGCATTGCAGGCCTTGAAAAGGCCTTTCTTTCACCGTAGTGTAATTTTCCTGTGTAGGAGAAAAACCATAAGACCTATTAAGAAGGGTGTGCTGCTACATTATTCTGCAGGAGAGGAGATACTGCTCTAAGCTATCATTTCATGTCTTAAAACTTTTCCCTGTAGTTCCCCAGTGTTGACAAGATCAAGACCACATGCCTAAGCTGGTCCTCAAAGTTCTCCATAAACTGGCCCCAGCCTACCTCTGGGGTCTTACTAATCGTTATTATTATTAATGGAAAAAACGATGACCGTCGATTAAAATAATCAGTCGCCCATGTTTGAGGACTCACAAGTGAGAGATAATGTCTAAGTTCTTTCCTTGTATTATGCCATTGAATTCTAGTGACAACTGCAGGAAGTAGATGTTAGGTTCCATTGCCTAGAAAGGAAACTGAGGCCAAGGGAGCGTAAATCACTTGTCCATGGACTCTGGGACCCTGAAGCTCAAGTCTAGGTCACTCTGTGAGGCCATCACCCCATACCCACAGCCTCTGTCCCCGTCTCCACTCAGGCTCTCTTCTCCTGACTGGTCTCCTGTGTGTCTCCCACATGGCTCCCCGCCATCCTTGCTCATGCTGTCACCTCTACCAGGAAGTCTTTGGGAAGCAGCATCAGTAACAGACAGGGCACAGGCTCTGAAGTCAGGCATATCAGGGGACGGAATCCTGGTTGTACCTCTTCTCAGCTGCCAAGCTAAACTCCCTGGGCCTCACTTTCCTTACCTAGAAAATGGGAGGAAGTAATGGCGTCCCTGGTTTGATGAGTCAACATATACAAAGCACCCGGCTGGGAACGCTGGCTCATCTGTCCAAGTTCTGCCTGAAATTGGAGGTCCCGATCTGGCCTCCTCTGCATTAAGAGGCCTCCTTCTCTGACTAACTCAGTCTGTTGGCATTTCTTCTTCCAAACCACTGTGTGCCATCACTTGTGTCCCTTGCTTGCCATATCCCTTGAAGGCAGGACCCACGTTGACCTGGTCCCATCCCCTTCACATGCCAGAGTTTCATCAAGGTTTGCAGAGTAATGGCTCTCCAGGGCTCCTCACTACCTACCCCGTCTCCCTCTCTAGCATCCTCACTCTCTACCCTTAGCGTCTTCACTTTCATCCCCCATCACACACCCATGCCTTCCCATACCCCAGCTTTGCCTCCTCGAACGTCACCCATCTCTCTGACCTCCTAGTCCCTCTCTTTGCAATGCCGTCCTCCGTTCTCTCCCTAGGTAACCTCTCCTCCTTTTTAAAGACGTGGCTCAGGCATTCCCTCTGCCTCCAGGAAGTCTTTCCTGATATTCCAGGCTGGTTAGATAACCTCTTCTCTACGTTTCTCAGCCCCTAGGCTGACCTTTCTCCTGGCACTTGTCACAATGTATGTCCTGTATTTGTCTAGCTGTTTATATCCTCTGCTAGGCTGTCATCCCCTGGGGGCAGGGACTATGTCACTGTCATCTCTGGAGCGCTGGCATCTGACACAGTGTCCATCATAAGGCCCATGGTTGTTGAGGGGATGGATGGGTAGATGAATGAGTGAGCATTTGCTGAAAAATTCCCAGTACTTGCTATTTGAAGCATCTGCCCCCAGGGTTATGTACTATCTGTGCCTGCAGTGTGACTTGGCTACATTTACCTTTACATCCCAGAGACTGTGACAGCCTGTTAGGGGACAGTATCTGGGACTGAGGGGCTATGTCTAAATCTGCATGTGAATTTCATACCTCCATTTCAAACCTTGTTCATTAGCACAGCAATTAACAGCAGCAGTGCCTAATGACAGATGGTCCGGCTGCCTGCCTGAACCCCTGGCCCCACGGTGGGCTTGGAGTGGGGCATATCCGTCTGGCAAGGCTGATGTTTTCATTGATCTAGCAAGTCCAAGCTCCCAGGGCTGTGGAGATGGTGAGCTGCCATCAAGGCAGGCGCTGGTGGGGGCTGGGCCTGAGAGAGCCAGGTCTTGGAACCAGCACCTGGAAAGGTTAAGAAAGGTGTCCTGCTTCCATCCTTACTCTGAGATTTTTTTTTCAATCCTCATCCAAGAATATGTTTGTTGATTTTTAGAGTGAGAGGAAGGGGAGAGAAGAGGGGGAAACATCGATGTAAGAGAGAAACATTAATCGGTTGCCTGCGCCCCAACTGGGGATCAAACCCTCTAGGTATGTGCCCTAATTGGGGATTGAATCAACAACCTATTTGGTGCAAGGGATGATGCTCCAACCAACTGAGTCCCCTGGCCAGGGTGAGATTTTGTTTTTGTTTTTTTAAATTTGAATTTCATATTGGAAAGTCCCAGCACACCACTCACAAATTTTCTTGGGCCATATAAGCTCTAGGGAATTATCCAGAGATGCTTTCATTTTCCTATTAATTCCTTAGAAGTTTCTGGGCTTTCTACAATTTAGAATTGGGATGACCAAGTCCCATAGTCTTAGCTAACAGACACTTAGAGTTCAGTATTTAGAATTGTGTAAGACCAGTATTTGTATAAATACAATTATATTTAAGTGAATTTAGAGAGAGAATTTTTCTTCCTGCTAATCTCTGGTTTGAGTTGGCCCATGGACAATTACCCTGTGAATGATATGATATTCATTCCTCCATAAAAGAAATAGCAAATTGGCATTCAAATGGCTGTCTGGGTCACAAATGCAAGCCAGAATGAAGAACCTTAATCCAGAGTGGATTCTGCAGAGTTAAAGTCCATCAGAGCTAGAAAGGATCTTCTTGTCTAATCCCACCATTGACAGATGGTGAAACTAGGGCCCAGAGAAGTGCAATGATTTGCCTGAGGACACACAGTAAGCTGGTGGCCAAACAGGAACCTCCCCCCAACCTCGTATTTCAAATCATCGGAAACAGCCAGGCTTTGCCACATGCCAGCCCCAAACCACTCTAGCAGAAACCCTCTAAGTGGTGTGGGATATGCTTCCTTCATGGCCTGTCAGCAAACTCAGTGTGAGTGAAACAGAAGAGAGGGCGCAGGCCGAGGAAGCGAGGCCTGTGGTCTGCTGTTAGTCATGCAGAAAACCACGCATCTTGTTTTGAGAGGTGTTGACAAGGAGCCATGCCAGAGAAGAATGTTAGCTAAGGTTGAGAAGTCCCCATGGTGGGAGACCTTTGCAATGAGGGCACTTCTCTTGGATGGGGGCTACGGGAAGAACTGGGAGGACAGATTTGTTCCCAATGAAGTGCTGGCAGGAGAAAAACACGTGGCACCCTGTAATGGCCTACCCCCAGCCCTGTCCACTTTAGTGGTGGACAGGCCACCTGAATGCAATCTCCCAGCCCTCTCTCTCTGTTTTAGGAGGCCTCGCCTTTCTCCCTTGTTGACATGTAACCCCAAGTATCTATCTGGTGACCTGCTGAAGCTGCTATGAGCCAGAGCCTTGGTCCAGAAAAAACAGTCTTCAGGCTTATGGGCAGCTGGTCACCAGGGAGATATGAAGGGATATCCTGGGATGAATGTCTTAGTGTTTAGACCCAGGTCTTAGTGACTCATGGACTGGTCCCCCCTCTCCTGGAAATGCTTCCCATGTCCCTGGCAGGGGATGTCAAGGTTAGGTGGGCATTGCAAACGCTATCCTGGAAGGAGGGTTCATTCTCTCAGCATCATGCTGAGAGCGTCCAAAGCCCCATTCTCATGTTGTCCCTGGAGCAGACCTGTCCTTTCTGTCTTGTCTTTTTTCTTTCTTTTTTTTTTTTTTTTTTTTTTTTTGTTAAATTGTTCCGAGGCCTACAGCTGAAGGAGGATTCAGGCATACCTTCTCCTCTTACGTTACAAGCACATGATCAAAATTTGTCCAGTCTCAGGGACGTTTTTCTTTTTCCCTCTTGCAAGACAGTTTATGGAAATATAAAGATAACAAAAGGACATTTCAGTGGGACATTTCAGTGGGAAAAATACTTCCCCTGTAGCTCTGTCACCTTATCGTAATGGCGTCCCCTTTCAGTCTATATGCATGAGCATATATTTTATGCATAATTCTTACCTTAGTATAAATGTAACCTTTTTTTACTTGTATAATTCAGAATGTCAATTTAACGTGCTCTCTTAGCGCTCAGAATAAGCCTTTGTTATTTTGTGTAGCAAAGAGATCTGAAGGCCAGTGGTTTCAACCAAACAGAGCACATTCCTCTTTTATGCACGAGTCCAGAGATAGGTTTCTGTATCTATAACTACTGCTGTTACTATTGGCGCGCCACACCCACGCTGAGTACTACCACCACTACTGCTGTTACTAGCTGATGGTCATTGAGCATTACAATGTACCAGGTAATGTGCTCTGTGCTTCACATGCAACAATCCCTTCTAATCCTGACATTATCTTCCCCAGGATTACTGTACCCATTTCACAGATGAGGAAAGTCATTTTCCAAGGTCCTTTAGCCAGCGGATGGCAGAGCCAGGGTACGACTGCAGATGCTCTCTCTCAGATCATTGCGCAACATGGTTGCCAGGGCGGGAAGGGTCAGAGATGGGATTCAGTCCAGAGTCATCCAGCCAATTGCTCCAGCTGGGAAAAGAGGGGAGATGACGCCTGTAGCTGGAAACAGCAAAGAGAAGCCTGGGATTCTGGGGAGAACATGAGGCTGGCTTTGCAGATTGGTTTAAAGGTCCAGGGGAAGAAGGAAGGGCATATTTATCAGTGCTCCTGATTACAAGAAACAGAAAGCACTCCTGCTGCAGAAAGGAAACAAATTTATTGACAGCATCTGAGGTAGAGTGCGGACTTGCCAAGCAGGCTGGAGGCCAAGGCTGAGGCATGGGCAGGCAGGCGGGTGGCTGGGAACCTGGCCAGGGACCCACTGGAGCTGGGCCGTGGAGCCGGTCTGCTGAGGATGCCACAGCCGCTCCAGCCTCATCCGCTGGCATGGCTGCCTCCACAGCCTGGCCACAGCCACCATCACAACTGCCACAGCCACCCATGGACACTGGACATAGCTTCTGCTGCCTCTGCCAGGCCAGTGGGATGCTCCTCCTGGCTCCTGCTTCCTGCTTCCCGGGTCCATGAGTCAAGCACAACTCTCAGAATGAACCGAACTTTATTTTTGCCTCTCACTGAAACTTTTCTCCTGCCCTCATGTGAAAACTCAAAGAGATCCCATGGCTTTTTGGTTTACGCTTAGTGATAGCTTATATCACTTGAAGTCACAAAACATTCTCAGTTCTGTAATTAGAGAATCCAGTCCTGTATACTAACTCAAAGTCTGCATTTGATCTAGAGATACATGTTCTCACTTCTCTTTCCAAGGCCAGCCTTGTCTTGAGGAGTAGGTAGTATCAGTTTCTTCTGTCTTCCTCTGGTCTTCCTTCTCTGTCTGTTTACTGACTGCAAGCTCCAGGACTGGGCAAGGAGAACAGAAAGAAGAAAGGAAAGTTCTTACTAACGTGGCTTATTGTAACAGCCAGCCCGGTACTCTGGGGGTGGGGCAGACACTTAAGCTGACCCTGTAGCAGCTCTGTTGCACCTTCTCAGAGATCGCAGTTCCTTGACCTGGCTGATTGCAGTTGTTCCTGAGGTCCCTGGGCTTGGCTGCCCTTAGAGAGCCTGAAACTTTCTTGCTGCTAAAGTCCCTGGGCCAGCTGTCCTGTAGAGAGAGCCCACACCTGGAAAGGGCCATTGTCATACCCACGGACCCTGCGGATAAGACAGCAAAATGCTGTGGCCAGGACTCCTGTGGAAGTCCCCTGTCCCTGAGCTTCCTGCTCCCTTACCCACTGCTGGCAGGGAGAGTCGTCTCTTTTCTCCAAGAAACAGCCATTCTCTCTCTTTTTCTCTCTTCTCAAGGTGGTCACCCCACCACCCTCTGGTTCTCTCCACACCCAGTGCTCTCTTGAAATTATCAGACACTGACCATGAACTTCAGCATCTTGATCTCTCACTACACTCTGTAATGTGTAAGATATCTTTGTGTCTGTCCTAGGCTCGCGGCTGAATGTGCTCTTACTCTGGCTCCTGGTGCTCAGCCTGGGCTGGTCCCTTCTGAGTGGTGGAGGCTGTCTCCTACCAGGACTCTCCTGGGGGAGAATTCTATTGGCCTCCCCCTCAGGGGTTGAGGATGCTGAACAGCTAAGTCAGAAGAAGGTAACCCTCCATCCTTCCCCTGCAATCCAAGGCATCAGGCTGCAATTGTTTCCCTTACTAAATGGTGGGGGCATAAGAGGGGAGAGTTCTCCAGGAGCTTTGTTAAAGCAGACCCCATTCACTCGCTGCTCTGGGCTATGGTGGCAGGCAGGCAAGATGAATTATATTGCATCAACAAAACACAGCACACTCTCAGGACCTCTTTCCCCCAACACCAACTGTGTCATTCTAATCTTGGAGACCACCAGGGAGGGGCAAAGAGAATGAAAGAACAACCACAGGGAAAAAAAAATAGGTGGTTTTGAGGAGGACCTTTTGAGTAAGTCACTCCAGTGGTTTGGGGTGGCTTGTTGTCTTTTCATGACACGTCTCCACCCCTCCCCCGCCCTGCCCTAGAGTCTTTGCCTTCTGCCTCCTTGGCAATTTGCAACGATAATGAGTATTTTGCAGTTTAGGGTCACTGCTGAGTGAGCAGTGCCCAGTACTGCTTCTTCTTTTCTCCATCCCTTTCTGAGACTGCAGATGGCTGTAGTTCTCATAGGCACTAACCTTCCGACACCTGAAACTCCATCATCCTACCCCAGGCCAGGTGCACGAGGTGTTAGGGAGGCATTTCCCATCTCCCTCCAGAATGGAGCCTGTCTCCTCTAACTCTGAGGCTGTCAGGTACAAAGACTGTGACAGCAGCGGGGCCCATGTCTTTGGAATTCACAGTCCGCTAACATTTTTTTTTTGAGAATGGGGAGAATCTTATTTTGCCAAGTAAGGGCACTGAATAAAACAGAAACCTAAAAAACAAATATCGCCTAGCACCATCATTTCATAAAAGAAAGGCCATTTTCGCATGTGTGGGCGCCCACCCATGCACTCACACACCAAGGAGGAAGGAACCTAATCTCAGAATAAACGACAGCCCTTTAAACTAAGTGCATCTATATTTTTGTACAAAAACTCCCAACATTGCCCTTACATTTCTCATTTTGTTGGTAACCCATGGACACTTCACTGCAGCCTGTTCTTGGATGCAGGGGTATCTAACCTCTTGGTGTCCCTGGGCCACACTGGAAGAAAAAGAGTTGTCTTGGGCCACCATTAAATGCACAAACACTAATGAAAACAAAAATAATCTCGTAATGTCCTAAGTAAATTTATGATTTTGCATTGGGCCATATTCATAGCCATCCTGGGCTGCATGGGGCCCGCGGGCAGCGTGTTGGATGCCCCTGGTAGAGCCTGGAAAGCAGGCGCTAAACTCAGTGAATTAGCCGCAAGGTTAAGAAGGGTTCATGCATACAAGAAGCCACGCCTCACCTCCTTTACTGATGTCAGCACTTCACACCAGGTTGCCTAGCTCCAGTGGACACTAGGTTTGGATCAGGTGCACATTGCTCTCTGCTTCACGGGAGTATGTACTTGAGTGAAGGATATAGAAATGTCACCTCCCCAGAGAGTCCCCGCTGACGACCCATCTAAAAGTAGCAGCTGACACTCCATAGCGCCCACCCATCTGTAGTAATTCTCTAACACCCATCTTTGTCTTTTTCTTCAAACACTTACCTTAACAGAAACTACCCTGTTCGAGCCTTCGCATCCTCCTGTGTGTCCCATCTCCTCAC
Source organism: Pteronotus mesoamericanus (assembly GCF_021234165.1). NCBI lineage: Eukaryota > Metazoa > Chordata > Mammalia > Chiroptera > Mormoopidae > Pteronotus > Pteronotus mesoamericanus. The sequence continues at coordinate 41,169,322 of NW_026555277.1, read as the reverse complement.
TCTGAGAACATAAGCCCTAGGGGTTCAGGAGCGTCCTCAGCCTCACTTGCCACCTGCACGCCCACACAGAGGTGCAGCGGGTTCCCCAGGGCAGCTGGGGTTGGGTGGGGTCGTGAGGTGGGGGAGGGGAGTAGGACACAGCCCAGCCTGTCCTGGGTCTCTCACGCTGTGCATAGTCTCTTTAAATCACTCCATGATCAGGTGAGGACATTGGAGGCACCCTGCTGTGAATGAGTGTTCTGACTTCTGAATTAATGCAGTTCCAGCCAGGAAAATAAATTTAGAGCGGAACAACAGTGTTTCTTTAGAGGAGGGAGAAAAATCTGCTTTCTGCCATCTACCTCCTTCATCGAGAGCATGGAGGTTGCTGGAAGGTCAGGAAGAAGAATACTTAGAATGAAAAACTGGAAGGCTTCTCATAGCTCTTCCCTAATGGAAATCAGTGGGCCCAGCAAAGCATGCTGGTGGCGGCAGGAAGGTCACAGGTTCCCTCACCGGGTCACCACTGGAATTGGCCAGGGACCTGGCAGGCAGGACGGGAATCCGGCATTAGCATTCCAGTCACCCCGCAGGGAGGCAGGTGTGGGCGCTTCCTCCCGCGCAGTGTGGTTGTTTCTCAGGTCGCTGTAGTTACAGAGAGGCTGTTGCTGGCTCCTTCCACTGCGTGCGGCTCCAGGAGGGCAGGCAAGTAAAAACTCAGGGCAGCAGCACCCGAGGTGTCAGGAGCTGGGGAGGGAGCCCTGCGTTCAGGGCAGAAGCCGGGTCAGATGGTAATGATGCGAGTTAATATTTGCTTAGGATTCACCGTGTGTTATGTGTGTGTGCACCAGAAACCTTCATAACAATCGTATGAAATAGATGTGGTCATTATCTCCTCTTCACGCCTGAGAACACTGAAGCTCAGAGGGGTCAGGTGCCTGCCCAAGGTCACACCGCTGATGTATGGCATGGCAAGGACTCCAGTCTGAGTCTGCCTGTCTGCCCCCCCGCCATGCGTGCCCGTCTCTGTGCTTCTGCTCTGAGCTCACCTCCCGCTAAAAGGTGCCATGGTTTGGGGGCTAAATGCAGAGGCCGGAATGACAATAGTAACAAATGAGAATGGAACTCCTGCTAAGTGTCCACTGTGCAGGTGCTTTATACAGAGCAACTCATTTAATCCTCACAACAACCCAGAAAGGTGGGTGTCTTTACTCCCATTGTGCAGATGAGACACAGACTCAGAGTTGAAATGAATCTCCCAAGTCACACAGCCACGAAGAGGCAGAGTCAGAATTTGAACCCAGATTTGCCTGGCTTCAATATTCCCACAAAAGCATGATCCTGGCGGAAACGACTCATTCAGCAAATCTTTTTGGAGCACCTACTACACGCCAGGCACTGTTCTAGAGGTTAGGCACTGAACAGCAGTGACAAAATTCTTGCCTTCATGGGATTGGCTTTCTGCTGGAGGAAACAGACAGGAAACATGGACAGAAATAAATATGTATCACTTCAGCTAATCGTAAGTTATTTAAAGAATAAAACAGAGTCATGAGGCAGACAGTGACTGTGGCAGGGAGCTGCGGCGATCAGGAGGGCCCGTCCTAACTGCAGACCCCCCACAGGCTGTTGCCCCGAGCAGAGGAGCAAGGGGCCTAGTCGGAGGTGATTGCAAGAACCCAGGAAAGAGACAGGATGGCTCGGATCGGGATGATGGTGGGGGGTCGGTGGGATGTGATTGAATTCAGGATTTCTTTCAAAACGAATCAGGATGATATGTTGATTGGATGTAGACCAAGAAAGAAAGGGAGAAGTCAAGGGTGACTCCAAGATTTTGGCCTGAACAACTGGAGAGATGGGGCGGCCCGTTGCTGAGATAGGGAAGACTGGAAGGTCAGGAATTTAATTTTATTATTTGCATTGGAAATATTTATTTCCCTGTTCACAGGGAGATGTTCAGAAGCCATGATGATCTATGAGTCTGGAATTCAAGGGGTGTTCTGCGGTAAATATGGACCACTTTTCATCAAATCCAGGATGCCGTTGGCTGTGAGACCACTATTCTGTGATGTCCTACTAAGAAAAAGCATTGCCAGTTGAGCTAGGACACATCCCAACTTCAGGGATGGTAAAATGTGTCTTACAATCAATGGGATACAGTTAGTTTGGGAGTTTCCAGTGGACAGATGGTTTTAAAAGTGGCGGGTGTGAGGAACGGGTTCTAGGATGGCAGAGTTTGAAGCAGCCCAGCCAAGTGCATAGTCAGGCTATTAAAGCTCTTCTTTGGAGGCAGGTGCTGTTATGGCACCTCCCTGTGAAACTCAGCCGGAAGATACAGAACTCAGGGGTAGCCAGCCAGTGTTGCGATACATGACGTTGGCTACATGGTGTTGTCCAGGGGGCTGAATCTTTGCGCTTATCGGGCTTCAGACTTGACCTCAGTTTCATCATCTGTAGTATGTGCATGTAATGTCTGCTCTCCCCCTTCAAAACTTAGAAAACCAGCCAGCCTCTTCTTTTTCTGTGTCTACAAAAGGAAGAAGTTGGACAGGGTGATCTCTAAGCCCTCTTCCGGTTCAGATATTTTGATGGTGATAAGAATAATAGCTACAGTACTTTAAGCATCTACTAGGTGATTTATATAATTGTTAATCATCATAAACAAGTATTCAAGGTAAGTATTATTATTCCCATTTTACAGATGAGGCAACTGAGACCAAGAAAAAGGCAGGCCACTCACAGTCATGGAGCCAGGCTGCAAAGCAAGGTGTTTAAAGCCAATGGTTCTGGATTCCATCAAGCCCCCAGCCTCCCCACTGGGACTGATTATAGTTCTTGAATCAAACTTAGTAGCATCCTAGCCAGGGCCCAAGGGTAACCTCTTCCGACAGTACAATTGAACTTCATGGTGTTGTCCCACAAAAATGGGGAATGTAATTTGTCTCTGGGGTTCCCATGCTCTTGTTGAAATAGGATGCCATCCAGAAAGGTTAATAGGGAAGGAACTGATGTTGAGTGTAGAGGTAACTCGTACTCGATCCTGTGGACTTGGAGTATAGTGCTGTCTTTGACCACATTTTTGCAAATCAAGGGCCACTATCTATAGAGAATGGTGCTGAATGGGGTTCCCTTGGTCAGGGAGGGGTTAGCAATGTCTGCTGAGTCTTCTCTGTTGTGGGAGTTTCCCGAGCAGGAAGTGGGAGGGAAAAGGTGGCTTTGAGTGGGTTTGAGTGATGGGATAGAGTGGGCTCTTGCCCTCGGGCCTAATCATGGAGAGGACCGTAGTCGGCTGCCGTCAGCATTTCAGTAGGACTATCATGCAGACCAGGGCTTCTTAATCTCAGCAATATTGGCATTTGGGGCCACATAAAGCTCTGTGATGGGGGACTGTCCGATGCATGTAGGATGTTAGGCAGCATCCCTGGTTGGTATCCAAGTGTCATCCCCCGGCTGCAGGTGAGAAAACCAAAACCATCCACAGACATTAGAAATGCTACTTCAGGGCCAGACTTGCACCCACCCCCTTCTCCAGGGCTGAGGAGCATTGACATAAAGCATCCTCCCAGCGTCCTGTGAAAGTTATCAGCTGACCATCTCTGTGCATGTCCCGGGGGCTTTCTGAGAATTCTCCTCCCTGTGGCACCTGGCTGCGGGGCAGGGGGAAAGTTTTAACTAGGGACCCCATTGTAACTAGGTTCCCTATGCCTTTCAATAATTGTTCTGCTGGGAGAGCTCATGCTGAAACCTTTTCTGGCACCTATGTTTTGTCTCATTACCCTCGATCTCTGCTGGGTACCTTTTTATCCTCAGACACACCAAATGTCTTCCCACCTCAGGACATTTGCACTTGCTGTTTCCCCTCCCTGGGAGTCTTCCCATCATTCAGGTCTCTTTTCACACGGCACCATTTTACGGGCCCTCCTTGCTAATCATTGCGGTTCCTCCTAATTGCATCTCTGTGCTTGAGTTCCCCCAGAGCATTTTTCATCCACTGGTATCATCTCGTTCATTTAATTGCTTGTTTGTCTCCCCATCTAGATTGCAAATTCCCTGAATTCAGAAGCCTGTTTTAGTCTATTCCTTGCTATATCCACAGTGCCGACTGCAGTGCATGGCTAATCTCTGGCCAAATGGCTTTGGTGAACACTTGTTGAAGACCTACTACGTGCCAGGCACTGTACTAGGGGCTGAGAATGCCAAGGTGAATAGCACAGTCCCTCCGTCCTAGGAACTCAGGGCCTTGTGGGAGGAGAGCCCGGAAGGAGGTGAGGACAGGGAGGACTGGGAGCATGGAAAGGAGCAGGTGGACCTGCCTGGTGGGTGAGAAAACCTCTCCAAGTGGCAAGTAGGGGCAAGAGGGACTGCTCAGCCTCTGCGGCAGGATGGGGATCCAGGAGATCCTGGGTGGCGTCCAGGGGGCCGGGAAGGAGCGTGGCACAAATCTTGGCACCGTGGGAGCACAGGTGTAATGTCTGAAGCAACCAGAGATGGGGGCAGTGGGCTAGGTGAGGCCAACTCAGGAAGAAAGGCCTTGAGTCCTGTAGCAGGAAACTTCGACCTTATCCTGCAGCGAAAAGGAGCCATGCAGGCAGCGCAAGGTATGTCTGTGAAAGTCATTTCAGATCTTGGTGTTCAAGTCCTTCCTGTGGCACTTCCGAACTATGTGACTGGTCCAGCAATTTCATGCCTCTTAACTTCAGTGTTCTCATTTTTGAAATAGGGCTAACATTTATTGTGTAGGGTTGCCATGAGTATAAACAAGTATTTGGCTCAGTGCCTGGCACAAGGTAAATGTTCGGTAAGTCATTGCTATTCCTACTGATGTTGTTAACAAGAAACCATTGGAAGTTTTCCAAACAAACAAGGGGTGCGATAGGTTAGCATTTTAGCAAGATCTCCCAGGCAGTAAAGTAGAGGAAAGCTTGGCTGTAGCCCGGGGGAAAGCAGGCGAGGTGGGAACCAGGAGGAACAGGTAGGAGGAGGCTGCTGGAATGAGAAGGGGGGCAGGGGAGGGAGCATGGGTCTGGGACCTGGAGCATCTATGGTGCTAAACTGCAGTGGTAGGAGATGTGGCCATACTTTGTCCCTCAAAATAAGGCAACAGCGGCTAGAGGAGGAGCGCTCAAGCCTTGCAGGTAATAGAGACCTAGCACAGGAGCCAGCAGAGTTGGCCCTACCTGCCCTGGGTTCCTGCAGCAGCTCACAGCCTCTGCAGCCAGCTCTGCGTTTCCAACAGCCCCCGCCGCAAGAGGGGGCGGCTTGTATTTGTGTCGGGTGATATACTTTTAATTAAAATGGAAATCATTTGAGCATTCCTTCAAGTTTTACTTTGGGAATTGCCTTCTTGCGAGCTCTGCCCTAATTAGCATTCTCTTTATCCCTTATTAATAAACTATATCTGAGTAGTTCCATCCACCTCCTTTGATCACGGAGTCTCATTGTTTCTGAGCTAAACTTTATTCCCTGTTGACGTTTAGGGTGCAACCAGGCCTGGTTTGGCGGTTTGAGAATTAGAGTTCTTAAATAACTCCCAGTAACATGAGGGTCCATCTTCTTGCTGTCCTACTAAGCTCCAGTGAGCCCACAACACATGTGCTCCTCAAGGTCAACAAGCATGGAACACCCTGGGGAAGGCCTTTTCATGGAGCCCCTAGAATTACGCAGACAGGCCCTATTTCTAAGGCAGGGAACACAGATACAGCAGGACCCAGCACCAAAACTAGGAAAACAGAAGCAGAATAGCCAATGGCCTGGCTCCTAGGCTTCAACCCCAGGCTCAGAAAGGTTAAGTAATCTGGAATATTATTCTGCCATAAAAAAGAAGCAAGCCCTGCTATTTGCAACACTGTAGATGGAACTTGAGGCATTGTTTAAAGTGAAGTAAGTCAGAGAAAGACAAAAACCATGTGATACCACTTATGTGTGGGATCTAAAAACAGCTAACTCATAGAAAGAGAGAACAGATTGGTAGCTGCCAAGGGTGAAGGGGGAGGTGGGGCAAATGGGTGCAGGTGGTCAAAGGGCACAAACGTTAGTTATAAGATGAATAAGTCCTGGGGATGTAATGTACAACATGGTGACTATAGCTCACAATACTCTTTTATATAGTTGGACGTTGCTGAGAGGATAGATTTTAAAAGTTCTTATCACACACACACACACATTGTAACTCTGAGGTGATAGATATGTTAACGAGCTTTATTGTGGGAATCATTTTACAATATGTAGACATATCAAATTATTACATTGTATACCTTAAAATTACACAGTCTTATATGCCAATTATATCAATAAATCTGGGAAAAACAAAAACAACAAAAAATAAATCTGGAAAAATAAAATAAAATTTTGCCAAGTTAAAATAGAAAGCAAGCCAGTGGACCTACAGGAGAATGCTCATGTAGACACTGCATCATTATATATAGTAATATGATAGCAGCAACAGTAATAGCAACAGTAACAACAATAGCTAATAATAATAATAATAATAGCAGCCAACATGAGCAAACGGCCCACTCTGTGCCAGGTGGTGTTCTAAGCCAACATCCCCACAACCTTCTGAGGAAGGTCTATTATTACCATCCCCATTTCTCAGCTGAGGAAAATGGGGCTCTGTGAGATTAGTAATTTGCCCAGGGCATCCCCCTCATAAATGGCAGCATTGTCCAAAGTCGCCTTTCTTTCCCCAGCACCTTGTCCCTCCTGCTTCTTAAATTCTATCTGCAGTAATTTTGAGGCTGACAGTTGGTTTCTCTTTAATATTTCAGTGATGGGGCCATCTGTCAGCAGCCACCAAATGGGCTTTGTCTTTTCCGTCTGTTGTTGAGTGAATCCTGTACATGATCACCTTTACTATCTATTTCTAGAGTAACGTGCCCTCATTCTGGACACAGGGTCAAAGGAGTAGCAGCTCTAGTCCAAGTGCCTTTTTAACGTCAAACAGGTGTGGATTCAAGTCCTGACTCTGCCACTTTCTGGGTGACCTTGGCAAGTTATTTTAATTTTCCTAAGCTTCAGTTTCTATATCCGTAACATGGAGCTAATGGTAGCACCTGTCTTCTAGGGTGTGGTGAGGACTGACAGGTGAAACTCTGGTGAAGGAATTGGCCTGGAGGTACCATTTTTCAGAGAGAGCAGCCAAGTCCCAGAGGGAAGAGCAACTTGGCAAGGTGACCAGGGTGCTGAGGGAGGGGCCAGAACCCAGACTTGGATCCCTTACCTTAATCCACCTTCTGCAACACCTGTGCTCTGCAGTAGGTTTGATGGGGGGGGGGGGGGAAATGCTACACAGAAAGCGATTTTGACAAGCAGAATTGTTCCTTTGCTTATTTGTTCCTGTATCTTTAAACATCCTTGACATCGGCAAGGCTGTGGTGAGGTGCAGTAGTAACCCTGCCAAACTGTGACATCTCTAGAGTGGTCTAGCCCAGATGGCTCCCATCCATCGTTCGGCTTAACCGTGACCTCCTCTGAGGGACCCTTCCTAACCACTTAATCTTTGGAAGCTCACCTATCATATCCTAGAACACTCTTCTGATCCCTTTTCAAAGTCTAACTCTTCCTTTATGTTTTTGTGCTTTCATGTCATCGTTCATGTAAGTCAATGTTTTATTTGTGCACCTTTTTTTAATTAAACATTTTATTTTGGAATAATTGTAGATTCACATGCTGCTATAAGAAATAATGCAGAGAGATCCTATGTACCTTTTATTCAGCTTCCCCTCAAAGGTTACATCTCATAAAACCATAGTGCAGTATCACAACCAAGGTACTGACATAGCCTGTCTTTTTCAAAAAGACATTTCTTTCAACTAGAAACTAAGAACCACCAAATCAGTGACTTTGTCTTGTTCAGCAAAATATTCCCAACACCTAGAACAGTGCCTGACATGTACCAGGTGCTTAATAATTGTTTGCTAAATATATGAATAAAAAATGTAATCAAAGAGCCCTGTGTCATCTTGCATCCTTTCCCCTCCTCCCAACCTTGAAGCATTTCTGTGAGGCCCAGGCAGCCTTTACTTGGCAAAGTCACCAGTTTTCCAAGTCCTGTGTGCTGAATGTCATTAAGATTACTTAGAGCAATGATCTTCAATCTGGGGGTCCGTGAAGATTTTTCCCAGGAGTGTGTGTGTATGAATTATTTGGAGGAAATCAATTTCCAGCAACTCAGCTTATTTTTCTACAATTTTCCAAAATTGCTCTAGAAGGAATTTGACCCAAGAAGGGTTTGCATAGGCTCTTCTTCCATGTGACAAGAAGTAGGCCCCTCCCTTATCCCAAATCCTACTAGGATGTTTTGCCCTGGGGTTTCAAACCATCCGAGGTGTTAAACAAAGGGATAAGTTGAAATATAAGTTTGCAGTAAGCCTCCCAGTCTATCCCTGAATTGTGCACATTCCTGTCATAAGCAAAGCCTGGCACTGGATATATGGTCTTTGGCTGTCTGGTCTGAATCATAACAGGCAAAGCAACATAGGTTGACCATGCTGACCTTCTCTGCTTGGAACATTTTTCAGCTTTGCCAATTTTTTCCAGCTGTATTGGTAAAAATGGTGGGTAAAATTTATATGGGATCTTTTTCCTATTTGATGTGCTTCATCCCATTAAGGTGTTTCAAATATTTGTTTAAATCACATCATGAAATATTTATTCCAATTACACCTAATTTTAATTTTATTTCAACCTACATAAGTTATATTATTGGGTTGGCAAAAAAGTCCATTTAGTTTTTTCCGTAAAATAAATGACACATTTTTAATTTTCACCAGTAACTTTATTGATTTGGTGATTTGGATATTTTGAGTATGTCAGCTCTCTCCTGCGTGGTGTAGCTTTGATTGTTCTCAGTTAATGTCTCAGTTAGTTTGGTCACTATCAACTTCAACTGGTCTATCCAACCGTGGAGCATAGTCCAGTGAGAAATCTCCAAGCATGAATCTTCGTAAACCACTTTTGACACATTCGATCAGTCACAGCACCTTCTCCATACACTACACATATTTTGTGTGTGTGTGTTTTAGTTACGTTTTAGCCTTTCTTGAAATAATAAAGTCTAATATGTTGAAACTGTCACATATTTTCTTCCATCTTCAATATTAAAATGCTACACAAAAATTTACTAGTTTTGATAAGTGTTTTTTTTAAATGCATGCTGATATGACAGCTATCATAATACAAACTAATGAAATTGTTTCAAATGAAGTTAAAGACAACTAAGCATTACTAGAGCTGTCCTATGGGAAAAAAACGAACAAACTTTTTGGCCAACCTAATATTTTTTTCCATTTCCCGTTAACACAGTAAACTTATGTATACAAATGATGACAACTTTTTAGATAATCAGTTCAACAGCATGCAAATGATTTCTCAACATCCTTTTGGGGGGATGGGAGCAAAAAGATTGAAGACCACTGATACAACACAGCCATTTGGAAAGCCATTGTCAGTGCCATTTTGATTCAAGATCTAATGTCATGGGCATTTTGAAGCCTTTTCATTGCATTCCCACATTTGATGTAATCAGTCTACTCCCTGAAATGTATCAAGAAGCAGCCAGGCCACAAATGCTCAGGGTTGAATAGTTCTCTTGAAAGAGGCCTCACTGTGTTCAGCTGATAATCAGACAAACGGCTGCGCTGAGATAGGTCAGCAAGGGGGACCCACTGCTCCCCATCCCTTATCCGGGCCTGTGCTCTGTTTCTCTCCCGATAGGAGCACATAATCCCATCAGCGCCAATGGGAGTTATGTGCCTGCTTCACCGGCGACAATAGGCTGTCTGAGAAGGACAATTGTTCCCAGCAACTGAGGGGGTAAACACGATTGCCTGTTCCCAGCTACCATACATGAAGGGCCCGGCTGAGCCCCCAAAGCTCTGTCTTTGTGAGGCTGCAGAGCAGGGGAACTCGCCTGCCTTCTCCCCTAGCGGGGCCATCCCATCCTTCAGTGACAAATGTGCCCTGGGGCTTCTCCCAATGTCCCCACCAAAACTGGCTGCAAGAGGTCTTCCTAGCTCCTCCCCCCTTCTAAAAACAAGCCCCTGCTCTATTTCATTCTTCCCGATGAAATTGACAATAACAATGCACCATTTATTGAGCACTTATTATTTCCCTGGGCATTAAGCATTCTGCATACAGTTTTGCCTGTAGCTACAAATCCTCATGGTAACTGCAGGATAAATGTGATCATTCCCATGAAATAAAGGAAAAACAGAGCCTCAAGTAAGTCACACATCTGGTAAGTGGCAGGACCGGAGGCAGACCCCCGGGGCTGTGTAAGTCTCTAAATCCCAGGCTCCAAGTTACACTAGTGTTTCCCAAAGCGTGTTTCCTTCCAGATGCTCTGAGACAAAGCTTGGGAAAAACTATGCAATGGACCTACCCCCACCTCCCTCTCCATCCCTCATGCCTCAAAACCTTTCTTGGAGATTCCCAATGTACTTTCACTTATTAAAAGTTCTGAGAAGTCCTGCAGGGAGGGAATTTGTTAGCTCACTAAACTCACTATTTCCCAAGTATTTGTCCTTTTTTTGCCTGAAGTGGATTGTACTTCGTTAAGTGCTAAATGATATTAGAAGAGTGGGGTGAGGGGAGGCTAGCTAGAGGAAGTGGTAATGTGACTGGCCCTTGTACTTGCAGCCCCCGAAGCCAGCTGTGGAGGCCAAGCTGTTGACCATTGCTATGGATTTGGGGGTGGCTGACAAGGGAATCATAGCCAAGCTCTCTTATAGGGCCCTGCATGAAGCCCTGTCTTCCAGCATATGCTGCTCCACCTTTTATACCAGACATGTCACCTGCTTTTCCACAGCTGAGGAAAAAACACAAATGGTTCCAGATGACAGGGAAGGAGAGAGGATGGCTGCAAGGAGACTCGTCCTGGGATGGAGCTGAAGTTCAGTGGGCAAGGGTTTTAGTAGACATGAAAGCTTTGGGCCGAGCAGTCCCCCTTTGGGGACAGGCGGGCCACAGCGGAGTTCCCACGGGAACCTGGCTGTCCCTGGGGCTCTCCACAGCAGCAGGCTGAGGCCAGAACTCCTCCCCTCCCCCACCCCGGGATGCACTCACAGCTGAGGCCTCTCATCTCTTTGTCCCAGTGGAGGGAAGGGACAGAGCCTCAGGCGTCAGGCAGAGCATGAGGTCCAGGCAGACATGGGACATGCCAAAATGACATGTCATGGGGATTTGTGGGCCTCACTGGAGCCATTTCCTCCAGGGGGTCATTTTATTTAGTTCCAATTGGACCCTGTGATTGGTCTCAGTCCTGGGCCACCTGGTGTCCTGGCTCCATATGGCAACGGCTAGGAAGATGCCAGTTTTCCATTGAAATATGCTTCTGCCTTACTGTAGATGAGTCTGTAATTGCCTTTGGTCAGAAAGGGGCTTTGATTTTTAAAACTTAGCTTGCATATAATTTCTCCACTTCCGATTCGTTGGACTGATGGGTCAGTGTCTGCTCTATTAATTCAAACTGAGAGTCACAGCATGGAATGACAGGCGGGGTCTCAGAGGTCAGCAAGGCCCACCATTGACCTCGTATGGGAATCCCTTTCTGCCACTCCTGGCAGTTGGTCTTTTAACTTCTGGCTGAGCACCTCCACAGACAGGGAACTCACTCCCTCACTGTGCAGAACGGTCTGCTGTTGGCCATCTCTCAGTATGTTTGACTCCATATGGAGCTAATGATAGGTACCATTTAAGAAACACTCACCACCTGTGCTAGGAATTTTATATGCATGCTTTATTTAATCTTCATAATAACCCTCTAAGGTAGATACCTTTATTATCCCCATTTTGTAGAATGAGTAAAACAAGTCACAGTGGGTTAAGGAATTTGTTTGGGTCCCAAAGGCAGAAAATGATGGAGTTAAATTCAAAAGTGATCACTCAGAGCACGAGCTGTTAAACACTTTGCTCTCTCACGTTGGGTAAGGGTAGCTATTGTTCATTGAATGTTTTCTAGGAGCCAGGTTCTGTGCTGGGGTCACATACACTATCTCATTTCACTGGAACAAGCTGAAGGTCTGTGAATGATGTCAATTCATTCAATGTCAGGGTTGATGAGATGTCTTAGAAACTTAACTCTTACGCCTATCAATTAGCCTATGGTAAAACTGGTTTTGTTATACTTCATTTTGCTTAAAGTTGCAGAACCTATCAATGACTTCATGTGAGCTTGCCATATTGCTTAGTATACCCATTTTAGAGCGAATGACCGAAGTGCCCAGAGGCTGTGGGTTCAGAGACTATCACCAGCGAAGCTGTGACTCTAATTAAAGTCTTTTTGACTCAAAGCACACACTCTCCATCAAAGCTACAGTGCTACCATTCTAGGCGGAGAAATTGAGGAGCAGGAAGTACAGGAGTTTGTCCAAGCTCTCGAGCCAGAAATGGCAGGGCTGGGGTTTGGCCTGACACAGATCTCAAGTCTCCCTCTGTCTCCTGCTCACCTCTAACTCTGCCCCTTCCTGGTGCTCTCCTGCCACCTGGGTCCTAGAGGACAAGGCAGTCTCTCTGGTGAGGGGTGAACCCACCCCCTGGCCCCCTCAGTAGGTTTAATTAGCTTTCCATGTAGCTGCACAAGCCTGGGTCTAATCCCTTAAGTTTGCCAACCACCCAACTAGAGGAAGCTTATGGTCTCTCCCAAATTCTAAAGTTCAAAGATTCCTTCATCCATCCTTGGTCACCTTCAGAAGAGGTCATGAAAAGCCATGTAAATGTGAAAGTCAGAAAGACCTGGGTTCAAATTCCCCCTCTACCATTCCCCCTCTATGTGACTTAAAGCAGATGGATGGACCTCCCAGAAGCTCTGGGTCCTCACGTACAGGAAGGAGATAAAAGTGACTACTTTGTATGGTTCTCAATCTGCCTCTTTAAGAAGAGTGGTCTCCCTCCTGGGAGTATGTTCTGAATGTATCTCTGAAGTTCCAGGAACCGTGGCTTGAGCTGTTAATGACGTGTTGCCAACCAACATAATAGCAACACCGCTATTGTCAATGAAATGTCATTGCGCTTGTCATGTTCACTTGCACACTCCCACATCTATGACTGTTCCTTTACCCTCACAACAAATCTTACCTAATCCCACTGATACAGTCTCTCCAACTTGTCCTCTTCCTTTGAGAAAGGCTCAGCCTGATGTAGGAGTTAAAATCCATGGGTTTTTCGAGTCCATTTGGGCTTGTGATCATGTATGAGTTAGTCTGGTTGAACCTGGCTTCACCTGTTTATAGAAAGGGAATGAAAAAGGTCAGGGTTAGATGAGACCCTCATGAGAGGTGTTCAGACACTATTTCTCTTTCTATTCCTTGCCCTTTTCACTCACTTTGGTCAGCTCTGAGACTAACCTCTCAGCAGCAACAAATGCTATTTGTCTCCTCTTCCTCTTGTATTTCCATGCTTCATGCCCTCAGTTTGAACTGGAGGATAATTTATTAAGTATGATAACAGACATAAGTGTATTTTTTAGCCTTATAACAAGTGCTATTCCAATGTAAAATGCTTGTTGTGCTCTTCTAGGCCAAGTTTGTGAATTGCACTTATGATTTGCACTATATTCACTTATTCACATAATACGTACCAAGCATCATATAGGTGTCTAATGCTTAATTCAGTGCCTGGCATATAGTAAGTATTCAATAAATGTTTTATAGATGAATAAATGATCAAATGAATGGATGAATGGATTAGTACTTCTTCAAAGTAGCAGTGACATGAGCACAGCTGGCTGCCACCTAAACCAGGTGATTTAAGGGACGTGCAACATGATGAAACCTCTGACTCCAGCTCTTAAGTTTTTTCCACCATGAGCCTCTCCAATATGAGCAGAATGGGATCTATGCTATAAGCCAGCCACAGGTTTCAGGAGTGACAGTGTAGAGAGAGGCCACCATAAAGGTCAAGTTCAGGTGTTTTGTCCCCAAATTTCACTGGTTCCAGAGCCCTGGTCAAGCAGAGTCTGAAACCCAGTGTCACAAGTGGCTGTTAAGACCTTAGCTGAGTTCTGCCTTCCTAGAGTCCACATGCCACACACAGGAAACAGAAGTCAGGCAGGAGCTGGGCGAGCCATGTTTCACTCTAGGGCATTTGTCTATGTTGAGGGCTTGGAGTCAGAGAAAGAATCCACTCTTTGGAAGGCATGTGATTTACCGTGTAGCGTATTCCCAGTTCCTCACTCCTGACTGCCACCCTGGCCACTTTATCCTCCTGGAGACAGTGAACAGAAAGCATGGGACCTCAGTGAGAGGAGAGAGTTGGCAGCAGAAGGAGCCCTGGCTTTGGAGCCAGGCGGATGGAGTGACCCTGGCTCTGCCCCTTGCTAGCTGTAAGACCACAGACAAACCTTCCAAATTATCCCTCAGCTAAATCCTTGCAGGTGACTGAAAGCAAAGGGATGGGAATATGCATCATAACACCGGCCTCAAGCCACTGTTGCAAGGACGACTTGGGTCCACATGGGTGGAGCACCCAACAGAGGCTTAGACTATAGTCACAGTTAGATCCTCCACTCACCACCCTCCTTTCAGCCTGGGGGACAGTCAAGTCAATTTGGAGTCGAGCATTTGCATGTTCAAAGACCCTCTCCCTTCCGTGAAGCTGCTCTGCACCTTGCGGTTTTCACCCATATATTAGTTTCCTGTGTACCTACCGCATGCCAGAGCCCTCCACACCAGGGTGGTGTCTGTCATTGGGAGCCCAGGGGAGAGCCAAGCAGCCACCCAGACAGGCCTACTGGCCACTGCCCAAAGGTTTCGCGAGGTGGGCAGATGCATGACTCCATCTGCATCGGTCTGGGAGCTCGGTCTGGGTTTCGTGGCCAGCTGTGTCATTTACTGCACTTGTCTGTCTCCCTCTCTTTCCCTTAGCACATCTTCTTTGGCTTAAAAACTCATGGGTGTGCTGAATGTGGCCTCCAGGTTCAAGTTCCCTTCCTGTTGTACATGTGGGTTGTCCAAGGAAGAAGGTCCTGCCCCTAGGGGTCACCTTGGAAGTGGAGGTTCTGCCCGGAGGCCTTCAGCTCTTGTGGGGTTGACATAGAGTAGCTGGGAGTCGTTTTCCCTGCAGACAATTCAGCTCAGAAGGAACTGACCAGAGACGTACAGCAGAGGAGCCTTCTGTTATTTTTGAGGGTACTAAATATTTGGGAGAAATAATCTAATGGTTTCAACCTTTTTAAGCAGAACTCTTTTGTTGTTTGTCTTCAGATAAAATTATATGCAGTTACGGCCCATAAATCTGTATTCTCACTGGGAGTGGAGCTGCTCCAGGTGGGTTGGGGGGCAGAGCCCATTTTCTCCCTCGGAGGAAGTTTCCATCCCAGAAACCTTAGAATTCCATGGAGCTCTGTGTTAAAACCAAGGCAAGCCCTTCTTTAGGAAACCACACTGAACTGTGCCCAAGCAGGCGCGGAAAACAAATAGATGTTTTCTTGACAAGAACCCTTATCCCCATTTGGTCTTGGCCGGAGTTTCTCACAAGGCCTGACTGATTTTGAAGAGCAGATGACAGGGGAGGCTGAACCCCGAGCCGGAGACTTCCTCCCGTCTCACGCCTGGCTGTTTTGTAACTGAGGCCACGCTGAGGGCGCCACTTACTGGTGGATGGGGGTCCGGCTGCCGTGACTAATGGAGGCCCTGTGGCGGGCCATGCTGGGGGCCTGGGGTGTGGAGCCTGATGGCAGAGGCTGAGCCGCCGGGGGAAGGTAGAACAGCCGGGCAGCTGGGCAGTGGAGCCGGCTGGCCTGCCTGTTCTCAGAATCCCAGCTCCCCACAGCCACCTGGGGGTGGGCCAGGCGGGGGATAGGGGGGCAACTTCAGGGAGAATGGAGGGTTGTATACAGAAGGAGGGGCCAATTACAGTGGTAACCACCCTCTGTTGTACAAACCCTGGTGTTAATCACCCCAGGCTTTTTGGAGGTGTTTTCCATTGTTTAAATTAGAAATGTAGAAAAGATTTTATTTCCCAGGTTTTGAGCTTGCCCCAGGTCTTTTTAAAGTTTCTCTAAAGTAAATGTAACCATCATAGACTCTTTTTCTCCATGAGATGGGAAGCCGCGTTCCTAACCCAGGTCACCTTCTGGCCTGCAGGTGCAAGCATCTCCCCATCTACACAGTGACGGGCTTCCAGCATCCTTCCAGCCAGACAATGTCTGACCCTTCTTTAGGTCAGGGTCTAGGGGAAGATCAGTTGAAGTTCAGGCCATCGTTACCCCTTGGATTCTGGATGCTCAGCTGTAGCCTTTGAACCTCCCTTTTGAATGTCAGGTGAAGAAGCAGGGACTGTGTCACACATGCTGCCATGGAGGGGCGGGGGGTCCCTGACGTTGACGTGGGGGGAGGGGTCCCTGCACACCCACTTCCAACAGGGGCCTCCTTAGCCCTGCGTGCAGGCACTGCTGCTGCTTGGAGGCTAATGACCCTCCTGTCACTTTGGAGGCCAACTCTCCAGGTTGGAAAGCAGTTGTTAATTAAGGTAGCGGGTCTGTGGAGCCATCTGCGGGGCCCAGCGGAGGGCCAGGAGCAGCCCCAGCAGATGGAGAGCTGGAAAGATGCTGGAAGCATTTGAGTTCCTCTCACTGCCCTCCCCCCCCACACCCACCCCCACAAATGTAATGCCAAATAAAGGCGGGGCTTTGCCGTGAAACACAAAACTGCTGGCACCAAAATAGCTTCTTTCTGGTTTTTCTCATTGCCAACTCTGGAGAAGCCATTGAAGCTGGTTTTCCCCTCTTCCTCCTTCTCCCACCGCCACTCTTTTCAGTCCCCTCCTCCATCACAGGTGCCGGGAGACAAAGGAGGCAGCCAGCTTCTGGCTACCATTTTCATCATCTCGAATTCTTCTCTTGGCCTCCCCGATTTTTCTTTCATCTTCCCCTTGCTTGAGACCCCTTTCAAAGGAAAAGGTGGGGGCCGAGAGGTGGGGTGAGGAGAACCCCACCTCACACATTCTTCTTAGCTCCAAGTCTTGCCCATCCTCACTTTTGGAGTCTCAATAATAACGATAATGATAATAGTAAAGGAATGATTATACATTCACTACAGCGAATGGGCTAACTCTTTGAGGTGTCTCTGGCCTCCAATTCCCTGCTAATTAAAACAAACCAATAGTAATCCATATAGTAAATTTTCAGTGTCTGGAACGTCGTGGACCTATATGGAATGGTTGACAGACAGTTAAAGGTGAAATAAATATGAGCATCATGTCTGATTTACAAAAGGGGAAGCCCAGCCTCTGGGAGGTTAAGCCACCTGAAGCAAGTCACCTAGTGGCTGAGGGGTGGAGTCTCATTCAAACACAGGAAGCTGGACTCCATGGCCCCCATTTTCCCTGCTGAGAATCTCTGTTCTTAGGGTGAGTTTAGTCATAATGTCTGTTACTGACCATTTTGTTATTGTGCACTACTGACAGTTTCATGACAATTAGTAATGGGTATTTCCAAGAGTGATCCATAGGTGAACAAAATGGAAAGTAAGGAAAGGGCGTAACGATAAAGTAAAATCTTGAAACAGCAAAGATGTTAGTGATCAAAGATGCCGGTTGGAGAGGATTCAGCTTCTGCTGTCTGCTCCCAAAAGTCACCCATTCCCCACAGCATGCGCTGTGTCCCGGGCTTGTTCTAAATGGTATGGCCTCCTCTGTCCTAGGACATAGGACCTGTTCCTGCCTCCATTTTGCAGATGCAGCAATTGAGGCAGAGAGATGTCGAGTCATTTGCCCAAGGCCACACCCATAGTGAGAGTGGGGATTTATGAACCTCTGTTGTCTAGGTCCGCAATTTGCCTTCATAACCAAAGAGCATGCCCTTCATCGGTACCTTTCCAACCACGAGTAACAGGAAATTTTAAAACATTCTAAAGGTGAGTGTTGAAACAGGTGACCCCCTTAAAGATCAGGTAGTTGCACGAACTACAGGTGACTGATTCCCTGTGTACCCCCTGAACCAGGATTACAGACAAGGAAGGTAAGGCTGCATCCCTTTCAAATGACTGCTTGCCTGACCAAGAAGGGCCTCAGAGAGCATGTGTCAGCCTTTGAGACCAAAAGTCATTCTCCTTTTCTGAATGTGACAGGATATTAAGAAGGACATTTCTGGTTGTCCTGGAGTTTTGGCAGAGGCTCCTGAGCTAAGGCTGAGTGTTCACACTTTTTAAAGATAGGGACTGTGTCGTTCTCATCACCCTGGTGAGGAGGTGACCAAACCGTCATGAGGCCCCTACTTCCAGGGTGAATAAAGGAGACCTGGGGCGGGTGAGGGGGTATCCTTCTGGAAGCACTCAGAGACCAAGGCTGCCTTCAAGATGGGAGACTGGCATCTTATTCCAGCTGGATATTTGCCCGTCTTCACAGAAACTCCTTCACCTGTGCAGTCTCTTAGGATTGAAAGACAAGTGTCCCCAAGAGCTTGGGGTTCACCTGATGGAGAAAGACGCTGGCTGAAAGCAGATGCCCCCGAAAGCAGAGCATGGAGGGCCGGCACCGTGCGAGGGCGGCCTTTCCGCCAGGTGTAGGGCCATGGACAGCGAAGAGCAGCTAGGCTGAGCCATCTTGAAAAGTCCCCAGCACAGAGGGCTGCCTGTCAGGGAGAGGGGCTCCAGCAGCAGCGTCCCGGGAGTGCTTGCTGCAGAGCAGGCTCTGAGGAGGAGTGAGAGGTCACCCCACGGGGACTCCCCATGTCACTAGGGACATAATGAGAGGCCCCAGTGGGCATTGCCCAGGGTCCTAAACTGACCCCCTGAGTATTAGGTCATCTACCTATAAAGGGTACCATACTCCAGACAACAAACCCATTAGATGGGTCAGAGCCTGCCCTTCCCTGGATATCCCATCCCCTTCTCTCAGCTCTGGATGGGCCAGAAAGAGCAGAACTAGGGGAGGGGAGACTTAGCAAGGAAAGCAGGATCCTAGACACCACCCCCCGCTGCCCTGCTCTGTGTGTGCGCCACAGCTCACGTCTCAGCCAGGGAGACAGGACAGGGCACACGTGGAGTTGGAAAGGAGGGCCGAGTTTCACCTGAGATTGCACTTTACTTTTCATTACCTGAAAATGAGATTGTTCTAATACCTGAAGGCAACCTGGAAGCCCTGCGACCTGCTTGAGCTACTGTCTAGGGACAAGGAAGGGAAATTTGACAGGACAATAGGTGAAGGGGGAGAAGAATACAGCTCTTCTTGATGCTCATTTACTAAACTGTCCACAGAGGGAAAACTTGGCACTTTCCTTCCAGAGCCCGTCAATGGTCCTCTCTTCTAATAAGGAAAGAGGATGCGTGTTTATTAAGCACTTCCTGTATGCCGGCGCTGTGCTCGTGCCCTCCGTCCTAACATGTCACTACACCCTCCCATTGATCCCGTGCATTCAAGATGAATAATTTCTGTTTCATAGATGAGGAGACAGAGACCCGCAGAGGTCAAGCGACTTGCCTGAGCAGAGGCCCACTCAGAACCTGACACAGGTTAGAACTCACCACAGACTGTCTGCCCAGGGGCGGGGACTGTCTACAGGGCCTGGCACAGAGCAGGGGATGGGTAAATATTTGTTTAATGAACGACTGCCAGGCTCAGCAATTCCCACTGACCCTGCAGCTCCTCTGGGGACTGATACCAGCCCGCTCCCCTCACTTTCTTTCTGCAGCTTACACAAGAAGGCACACCGGTTAGCGGTCTGAGGCGTAATTGTGACCAATTTCCAGACCGTAAATTCCACAAGGAGGAGGGACCTAAAGTTGGCCCCTGAGGAGGAGGTGTGAGGGAACGCCGAGCCTCAGGCGCCCAGCAGGTGCCCCCTGAGGCGCCGTGAGCCGGGCGGGCTGCCCCGGGCGCCCCCGCCCCCCACCGCCCCGCCTCCCCGCCCCACCCGCCAGGTGGGCGCGCGCTCAGCTCCCTCAACGTTCCGTCACAGAACATCGGAACTGGCAAAGCCGACGGAGGCTCCACACCGCGGGCTTCAGAATAGTAGCTCAAGCAGATGTCCTGTCAAAACAGAATAAGAAACTGTGAAGAAATAGTCTGTGAAACCCAGCCACGTCCTGCTTGCTCTCATTTCTGGTGTAAAACAGCAGTGAAAAAAAATGTTTTTTAGTTCTGACAGAATAGTTCATTGCACTCGTGAAGCACCCATAACTTCTAGAATTGTTATCCTCGGTCAGATTTATTCTCCTTCCCGTGTCGCTCTTTTCTTCCTCTTTTCTCTGCCCCCGCCCCCAGCCTGGCCCTGGCTCCCCTGTCTTCTCCTCTCTCCCCACCTCTCACTCCTCTCCAGAGGTCACCCCAGCTGCCTGGCTCTGCGGCCCCAGGTTCCCTGGCTTCTGAGGCCTGCACGCCCCCCTTCCCTTTGTCTAAGGGGCAGAGGGGAGGCTGGTGAATTATTGATGAGGCGCTGCCCTCTGTGGAGGCCCAGGGCTGAGCCTGGGGTGGCCAGGGCCCCCGGAGAGGCAGTCTGGTCAGTTTGGGAGCGCTGTGGGGTGCAGATGGCAGGAGGGGGAAGCGCTTATGGCCTATCGTGTTCCTCTCCACCCAGCCTGCGGCTGGGCCAGGCAAGAGCTGGGATAACTGGGAATCCCCGGACAGATGGAACCCGGAGGGGGAAGCTCCGTGTGTGAGGCGCCTGGGGATTCACAGTTTACAGCCACCGTGTTCAGTCTCCTCACTCTGCCCCCCTTCAGCTTCTCGGAATCAATTCCCAGAAACTCGGGCAGCACACTTCCCAGCGCCGGCTCCCTCGACCCCTGGCTGCAGCCGCGGCAGCCTGCCCGCTGCCCGCCCCGCCCGGAGTGGGCGGCCTCTCCCCAGCCGAGTCCCATTTGGGTCAAAGGACACAAGAAGCACCTTTGTTCATCACAAGGCCATGGAACCACGTTAAGTGGAACCATTTTGTGGCATGAAGGGCAGGCAGACCTGTGAATTATCAGTCTCATAGATATAGGCATTTTGGAGAGAAAATGAATAAAAAGAGGTACTTTCAGCACTGTAGTCTGAAAGTGCAGAACTTGCCTTCATTGGCCAGCAAGCTGTGAGGATTTTCTGCCTTAAAGTAGCTTTCTTTGAGGGGCTGTTTCCTGGGCAGCAATTCTATCCATGGAAGAATTTGCTCACTCCTTTAGCATGAACATTGCATTTTGTGTGAGCGTGTGTGTGTGTGTGTGTGTGTGTGTGTGAGAGAGAGAGAGAGAGAGAGAGAGAGAGGAAGAGAGAGAGAGATCTACTCAACACACTGATATTAATGTGTAAGCAGAAATTCTTTTTGTCCATTGCCTCCATGAAGGGAAAAGAAGGCAGATTGCAACAGCCCAGATTCTGCTCTCAGCATAGCTGTGTGATATGCTGTCCGTGGACACATTTGTACAGGAAAATGTCCCTTGATGAGGGGAGGCTGTCCCTGTCCCCCCAGAAAGCCCCGTCAGAGAGACTCTTAAGAAGGGCAGCACCCTTTCAATGCACACGGCCCTGGCTCCAGCCCCCGGAGGCGTCTCAACCTAAGCCTCTTTGTGAAGAGCCCAGAGGTTCCTGGGAACTTCGCTCAGTCTCTAGTGTATGAGATGCGGACTTCACCATACCCTCGACCCCAGCTTTGGGCTCCTCACTGGCTACTTTCGCCATCTTGAGCAGGACTGTCAGATGTCAGGGGGAATGTGAGGGCTCTGCTCTAGGGTTGGTCCAAATTCCTGGTGGGGCCCCACCCTGCTTCACCCACCTTTCCTCCTGTGGGCCTCCACCCAGGGCTCAGGGCCTGCGGAGCGTCAGTACACAAGTGCAGACAAAGTGAGCGTGCGCACACTCATGCAATGTCTGTGTCCCCCACTCCCTTCCCCCACCCCCCAGTGAGTGAGGGGAAACACTGGCCACCAGATTGTCAGATGCCCAGGAGACGGTGAGCTGGGCTGCTGGTGGCCTCCGTCTGGTTTGAATCTGCACCTCTGGGTTGTATTGTTTGTAACAAACAGATGTATTTACCAGAAGAGCACATTCAAATGTGCTTTGGCTTTGAAAACTGATTCCAGCCCTGGCTGCTGCAGAGCCGAAGGTCTGGCCATTCTGTTTCTGGGGTGGCCCACCATAGATGCTGGGCCCCAGGGACAGAGCCCGGCGGAAGCAGCACCCGCCCGGAAGTAATGAGGGTGTGGAGGCCCAGAATGGGTGGCAAACCCTCCCGGGATTCTAGCAGAGTGGTGCTGCCCTCTGGTGGCATGTCTGGGCTGAGTCACTGGCTGGACAGCGCAGATTCTCTGGCACCCCTGCCAGATTCAGAGGGCCTTGCACCCACTCGAAAGGGAGGCTGGCTTCGGTGCCCCTGGCAATGAGAAAAGGGACAGCGTTTGATCTAAAAGCTATGGGGGTTCTCTTTGTTTGTAAATACTGTGTTCCATGACCAGGAGTTAATGTGGATCAGGGCGGCCAGAGGTTGCAATGGCTAGGTTAGTTTCTTCTAAGAAACTGCGCAGTGTTACAAAATCCACGCACAGGTTTTTATTTTAATCAAAAAGCAACTATGGAAAATTAGGTTTCACAATTTTAGTTTTACAGATGAATAAAGTGTGGTTCAGAGAGGTAAATAAACTGTCCTAAGGCCACACAGCAGCAAGCAGCAGAAGCAGCTTTCAACTCAGGCTCTCTAATGTCAGTGCCCACACTAGGATCACCTTACTATTTAGGATTTCTTTCCAGACATTAGAATGGGGTCGATGGAAATGCCTAATGCTCTGGGGGAGAGTCCAGGCTTCAGGGCCCTGCTTCTCCTAGTGGGATTAATGTTGGCCTAGATAATGGGTTCCGTGGACCTCAAAGCCACTGAGAGGCAGGCTTGTGGGATGGAAACACTGGTGGTGCTGGCTTTGAATTCTAGGTTGTGTGACTTTCCGGATGCTTGACCTCGGAGATGCTGTTTGCTCAACTATAAAATGAGGGGGTAGGTGAGGATTAGGATTGGCTGTTGTTGTTTTAACCAGCAAGGGTTTTTTAATAAATGATTTTCTACCTCAAGGACACTATGGTGGGGGGTGGCGGGGAGGAAACTCATCTACCAACTTACATTGTAATATTTTTTTCCTCTCATTCTTGATTCAAAAAAGATAGGTAACCACCCCCTGCAATAACCATGTGCCCCCAAGGAACAACAAACAGCCATGCCCTTCATCCTATAGAAGACACATGTGTAGGGCCTTACTGAGTGTATGTGTTAAATTTTATTAGATGTTTTGGAAGTAAAACGTGCTCATGAGCCCCCAAGATCCTAGAGGTGCAGAGCTCCCTGTTGAAAATGGGATCCTTTCTTTTCTAGCATTTTCTGAGGGTGTGGTTTTATATCCTGGAAGTCCCAGGGAGATGCCAGCACCAGGGGTCAATGGTGGATTCCGTCAGCAAGCCTGCTTTTGTTCACATGTTTCTCTGGACCCCCAACTCCAGCCAGAGTGCACGGCTTGGGAGCAGAGACAGACTCAGGCACCCCTGAGCAGGCCCGAGTCTGCACACCTGTCCGCGGTGACCCCATCCTCACGTTTGTCCTCTTCCTCTTCTCCCTCTCTTTCCCCGCTTTCAGAGCCAGGGAGGGTGTCGTAGCTTTGAAAACGTTCACTCGGCCACTGCTGGGAATCTTGCCTAAGGAAATACTCTAAAATATGGGAGATTCTTTATGCAGGAATATGCTCATCCTGATGCCATTTATAAAAGTGACAGGTTCAAACCATTCTAAATGGCAAATGATAGGGGAATGGTGAATTATGGGGAATCAAGAAAATGTCCTATTATGCCATCATGGGCTATTATGTGTGCAAGAAATATGAAAACATGTTTATGTTTAGTTAACAATGCAGGCTAAAAAATTATATTATATGACTCAATTGCAACAATGTACAATAAGTAAATGGTTAAAGACTGGGCTTGGCTGGAGGCCCCCCCGAGCAGGGCGGTCCTGACTCTTTTTGTGCAACAAAACCCCTTTCTGGCTACTTGGTGAGCCTGCAGGTCCCTTCTCAATATATTTTTAAATGCATAAAATAGACACCATAGAATTTCAAAGGAAACCGATGATATCGAAATACAGGTATCAAAATATTAAAACAAATTTAGCAATATAATAGTGTGTATGCTTCTCTTTAACACCTTAAATAACAAGATCTAGAGAGAGATTTAATGTTCTTCACTATACTTATGAAGAATTGACGAATGCAAATAGTATTTCAGAATACCTGCAAGAAGTAAATCGTGATAAAAATGTGTGGGATTTCAATTGCTGACCAAGTTGCTTGCACGGCTAAGACTTCTGTGATTTGGTGCCTGTTCGCAATGGGTGGACATGCAACCTTTTAGTTAGAACCTGATAAAAATAAGTATGTCATTTTTCCTAATCAAGTTCATGTACTCTCTGAACAGGTCCCCCAGGGTGTTCCTGAACCCTAATTTTTAAACCCCTACCTCAGAGTCTTTCTTTTTTTATTTCTTCTTACTTCTGTAGCCCTGGCTAACATAGGACACACACTGAATGGAAGGAAGCTGCACTTCCAGTTATGAAGCATGGAGTGGGGTCAAGAGGGGTCCTGGGGGATGTCAGATTTCCCACCTGCCTTCCCACAGCCTGAAGGTGGGTCACAGGCCAGCAAGAGGCTTGGAGAACCAGTGGCCACTGGAGGGCAGCATCGAGTCAGGATTTCCAAAGGGGCTCTTGGTCTCATTTCTATCAGGTGAGCCCTTGTGGAGGAGTGGATGCCCCGGAGGACCACACTGGGGAGGGGCAATTTCTTAAGTAACTCCTCAGTTTCTCCATGGGGTTGATAGGAAGACCAAATGAATTCATATAAGTTAGGCACTTTTTCAGTTATCTTGCTGTAAAATAAATTACCCCCAAACAACTATTTGTTCACAACTTTGCAGTTCAAACAGGGATCCATGGGAACAACTGCCTTGCCCATGTGATGTTGGCTGGGACAGTTCACATGGGCAGGATGACCCAAGAGATTTTCCTCAAGGGTACGGCACCTCAGCTGGGGGCTCACTGGGCCTCTCTCTCCAGCTGGGCAGTCAGAATGTTTTTACAAGCTGGCTCAGGACCGCAAAAGAGCAAGTGTAAAAGCTACCAGCCTCATAAAGACTTAGAGTGGGAGCTGGCGCTGCATTACCTCTACCACATCCTATGAGTCAAGGCAAGTTGCAGGCCAGCCCAGGTTCAAGGAGATCGAGAAAAGCTCCACTTCTTCATGGGGGTGGTGATTTGCACTATAGCAACGGGAGGAATTAGGGGAGGCCAACTTGGCAAAAAATTCACCATGGGCACTTAAAACAGTGCACGGCTCAGAGGAGACCCTTTATAAATGGTAGCTACCATCACGGCTGAGCAGAACGAGGCTGGGAGACACTATAGAAATTTCCCCAAGATCATACCGCTGGTAAGGGCGGAGCTGGAATTTAAACCCAGGTCTTTCTGAAGCTGTGTGCCCTTGGCCAAGTCACTTTACCTCTCTGAGCCTTGTTTTCCTCATGTGGCATCAGATTTGTGTGATAAAGATAACTAATTCATAGAATTATGGTGCAGACAAAATAAGGAAATGCCCAAGAAAGCATCTTATAACCTCTGAAGCATTATGGGAACACGAGTTATTTCAAGATATTAATTTGAACATCGTTCATTCAAAATTTGTCTCCTGCTGGTGGAATCTGGATTTAGGTTTACCTTCTTTGGCACTAGCAGCGACATTAAGGTGGCCAAGAGTGGATGACAGGAGGGGACATATAGTGCTTCACCTGCAAGCAAGAGCCATTTCCAAGTCTTTGGGAAGCAGCCATTGACGTGAATGTTAATTACAAGCCACTCTTATCTGTTCAATATGGGTACTCCCAAGAACCTCTTTATATAAAAGATGAATCTGGAGACAGGAATCTGTTTCTTTCAATGACTCTGGCCCTCTCCCTTCCCAGGGCCAGTCTGGGCTTTGCACTGTCGCCTCTGGTGAGTCTCAGCAACCTGTGCTGTGCCCTGAAGCCTCCTGCCCTTTGGGAGGCAGACAGCCAGCTCTGCAGCCCAGCCCCTTCTACCTGGAGTCTCCCCTTCTCGAATAGCCTCTCTGTTAGCCATTCCCCTCACGCGCTTGCTCTGCTCCAGCGGCAGGGACCAGAAGCTGTGCTTTTATTAAATTTGATCCTCATCAGAATTGCATTTGGTGGTTTTCCAAGTTACGACTTCCTAATTAGCTCTTTGTTGAAGCTGTTTTTCATTGCTGCACTCAAATAGCACCCCCCTTTTTCTGATGCTTTGGCTTCCTCTGCTTATTTCCCCCACTTAAAAATGAAGAGAGATGGGGAGAGAGAGGAAGAGAGAGAGAGACTGTGCTTCCTGAGACATCTGATAACTAATCACAAGCTTTAGGAACACCTTGAAGATCCCAGGTTTGCCAGGTCTTCTGACAACTGCTTCCAGCCTTCAGGAAAACCACCTCTCCTTGCGCCAGGGTGCTGAGAAGGTAAACTTGTGAGTCACAGTTTCTGGGTTCAAACCTCGGCCCTGCTATTTGCCAGCTGTGTGACCTTGGGCACGCTTATCGGGCGCTCTGAGCCTCATTGTTTTCATCTTTACAATGAGAAAAATACGCACATGCTTCAGAGGTCTGCTGTGAAGCTCCACTGAGGCCATACCTTGAGGTCACGCCTGTGCCAGCCCTGTGACATCCTCAGTAACACCAACAGCTGTTACTATATTCTAAGGACACCACTGTGTAAGGAGATACTGTGTAAGTGGATAGAAGTTTCTGAGGTGCTCTACAAATATTGCTTTTTTCTTTATTACTACTAGGAATAATTAACTGTTTGGCCTTGGGTAAGTTACTTTATCTCTCTGGATATCTGCACTGGACAATGGGTTGCAAACTCAGACACCTTCAGGAGCCAGGGTTGTACTAGGAATGAGTAAAGTAGGTCTAATAAAAGAAATGTTATCTATAGGCATTACGGTTTAAAAAGATGCATTGGAGGAAAGGATCCAAAGTTACATAAATTGGGGAAGCTCTGGGTTAAACAAACCTGAACAGGTCTCTCTATGCAGGACTCATCGGAGCCTTTAAAATGCCTGCGTGCACAGCGAATGTCTAAGGGAAGGAGAGCATCCGTGGGTGGTGTGTTCAAATTTCTCTGACCACAGACTACTTCTTGACTAGTGTTCTACTAAGTGCGCCTGGCAAATTCACGGGTTGATGATCTCAATCATTCTTTGTAATTATGAAATTCAGCCTTCGATTCAGCTTGTGTCTCTCCAGTTAAAAAGAGGAATTTCTGACAGATAATTTCCTATAGTTGTTGATCTTCACCAAAATGACAACTAAATCTATTCATATGACAGTATATGAGGTCTGTCTAGAAGCTATGCAGCCATGTAATATGAAAAACATAGACATTTATTGAAGAAGATACAAGAAACATTATACATAAGACAATGATGCCTCAGTCCCCTTCAAAGTAGGCACCTTGGGACCTCATACAGTTCTCCCAATTGCCATCAGCTGCCCCATTGTATTTTCCTGAATCTCATTGGTGGTCTGAAATCTCTTCCCTTTCAAAAGTGATTTTGATTTTGAGAAAAGCCAGAAGTTGCAGGGTGCCAAATCTGGGCTGTAGCAGGGGTCTGAATCACCTGGGTGATTTGATGTTTCACCAAAAAAACGTTACATAAGACATGATGCATGAGCAGGCACATTGTCATGATGAAGCTGCCAATCACTAGTCGCCTATAACTGTGGCTTTCTGAGTCATCTGAATAGTTTCTGTGGAGGAATGTTCACGCTTGCAAAATTTGATGCAGATTTGTTGCTCTACTTCCTCAGTACATGTTCTCACTCAACAGCGTCTACCACCCCCACTGACTAGTACAGTGAAGTTGTCATTGTTCATGTGTGCGCGTACCAGTCCACTCTCCTTGGTTGCCAGATGACATCAATGTCACACAAACTGTTCTCATTGTATTAAAAATGGCCGGACTTTTTCCAGGCAGACCTTGTATGCCTTGGTATGCTCAGCTCTCTGTGAAACATGGTTGGGTGTAGATGCTCCCACCCAAGCTAACCTTACATTAGACAGTAATGGGGGAGTCGAGCAGAGGCCAGGGTAGGAGAGCCGTGCGGGGGCCCCTCTGTTACTTGGGGAAAACCAGGAAATTATTTGGACCTAGAATTTGCTGGGCTAAAACTTGGCGCAATATGGCTGAGGTTCAGAAACCCAAGGTCTGCGGCAAAGGCCATTGGAGGCTTCCTTTGCTTTCATCAGCTCTCATATTCTAGAATTTCTCCCCTCCAGTGGAGAGGAAAGGTAAAATCAGAGAACATTTTATGAGCACCTATTACCAGGCATTCATCAGTTACTTAATCATCTTCATCAACTTGTTTAATTTAGATATACATTGGGGGAGTCCCTGCAATCTCAGTCAGCCTGCCACGGACCCCAAATTCCATAGCCTGTGAATAGCTAAAGCCCTGCCTAGATTTCTGCTTCTTACACCTCCTGGGCCCCGAGTTCCTTGAGTCAGACCACTGCCCTGCACCTTCTTTGAACCCCCTTGGCTCTCACAGAGTTGAAACAATCTGGCCAAGATCCCATAGCCTCGCCTGTAAATTTGGCTCAATCAGGTTTGGCATGGAGCCCAGGCCAACCAGAGAAACTTCTCCACAACCCTGGGCTGACATCAGCTGGGGGAAGACATGGGGCAGGGAGAGACCCCGGAGGCCGGAGCCGAGATCTCTGACATGTCTCCAGTCCAATCCTCCCTTCCCTCTTGCCCTCACCCTGGGTCTGGGACCACCCCATCCAGAGATGCGGGCATTGAGCCTCCAAAGGAGATGGCCTCAGGCCTTCATGCTTCTTTTTACTTACTCTTCCATTTTCCTGGCAGTGATAATATTATACCTATCTTACAGATATCCCTATAGAGGTTAAATAGTAAAAATAACAAAACTGCCACAACAACTGACATTCGTGGAGCTCTGGCTGTGTGCCATATGTTACCTATATGGTCTCAGGTATCCTCACATCCTTTTATGGGAAATACAGCGCCTCCTTGTGGAGAGGCTTATCATGACAGCAGCCAAGTTATGCCCAATGCCCAACCTAAGATCCCTTCTTGGATGGTGGCAAGGTCTGTGAACAATCAGAGTGTCCCCTGGGGTCTCCTCACAGGACACCCCTGGGGTCCTAGGTACCCTCTGAGGCTAGACAAAGTCATCCTCTTTAGGATATGGCCTGGGTCTTCACTTAACTTCTTTGATCCATGCTGAGTTTTGGGGGGTTCCCCCCCAAGTTTT
This sequence comes from Pteronotus mesoamericanus, assembly GCF_021234165.1. Classification (NCBI taxonomy): domain Eukaryota; kingdom Metazoa; phylum Chordata; class Mammalia; order Chiroptera; family Mormoopidae; genus Pteronotus; species Pteronotus mesoamericanus. The sequence goes on along the minus strand of NW_026555277.1, from coordinate 41,140,079 downwards.
GGTATCCCTCAAGCTCAGGTAGGGCTTGGGTACTAAAGCAGCAACAACATAGAATTAGTTCTAAGGTGTTTAACTAGGGATTAGGTCTGCCCAGAACCAGCTGACCTAATAAAATCTCAGAGTCTAGGAAGAAAGGACAGTCTAAAACAATGTCCAATGCCTCATTTACACAGAGGGGGAAGGCGGCCCAGAGCTGGCAGGGGTGCAGCCAGAGGCCTAGCAGTGCTTCTGGGGGTGGCGCCCAGGCTGTGTGTCTCCTGGTCACGTGACCTGTCTCACCTGGAGCCAGCCAGGCAGGACTGCTTCGTAATCAGGTTCATACTCAGAGCCGACCGTGCTTCAGTGGTGGCTTGGTGGGATGTCAAAGAATCTCTGACCACACGTCTAGTCCAGGCATCATCCTCATCCTGTGAGTTTTCCCTGGTCTTGAAAGAGCGTCATCCTTAAATTGGGGAGTAGGCCCTGCTAAAATGCCTTATCTACTCAGGGAAGGTATTAACAGCATTAATGGCAAAGCCCTAATTAGCATTTTAATATCTTCACATCTTCACATCGGCAGAGACTGAGACACTGAACAGTGAAATTTGATTGCTGTGCGAATGGGCAGGAAACTAAAAGAAACACAAAGGTTTTTATTATGGGCACATAGAATTTTTAAAACATGGAGATCTCATATCCTCTCATTGCTTAGATGGATGAATCAATATTGGGAGAAGAGACTTTTCCAAGACCACCCAATTGTCTGGGCAGGGCCCACCCAGCGCTCTGTTACTTCCCCAGCCTCTCCCCTTACCTCTCCCTTCTCCCAGTGGGGTGCTGAGCTGGGGGCCAGGGCTCTGGGGTCGGAGCCCTGTCACAGCCTGGGCACATAAGACAGATAAACTTGAGGCTCAAGATGGAATTCAGTCACTGTCCCCTTTTGACATAAAGGGATCTTTTCTGACCAGAGTCCGTTTTCCTGCCCGTAACAACCGTAAGTGAAAATAACCACCCTGGTTGGTAGTTGAGCCCTTGGAGGGGGATGCAGCTCGTCTTCTGCATGGTATCTTGATGTAGGATCCAAAGATCAGCTACTCCGAATTCACCAATGTGCTTGTTAAAATGCAGATTCCCAGGCTTTACCCAATATCCTCTGAATACATGTCTATGGGGATGAGGCCCTGGAGCCTGCGTTTTGAAATGCATCTCTGGTGATTCACATGCATCCTGAGGTTGGAGAACCGTCACTGGAATAGAACAGATCCCTAGAGTCTGGTGGCCTTGGGTTCAAACCCCAGCTCTGCCAGTTACCAAATGTATGACCTTTACACACCCAAGGTTTTTTTGGTCTGGAACATGGGAGAATAATAAAAACTACCTCACAGGGTTATTGAGAGATAATAAGGGTGGTAAAGCAGGAAAGGTCTTGGCACTTTGCAAGAACTTAACGAATAGTGGCTGCTACTATGATATCATTCTTTTGAGACAGTGCTTGTTTTCAGCTGTCCACATAGAGGCCACATGGGTACTCTGGGGGACCCAGGAGCCATTCTCCACCTCTGCAAGGCTGCTCCCAGGGAGGCTGTGCTTGCGTAAAAAGCCTGGCCCACCCCCTGCGGCAGTGGTCTTGGTGGGTACAGTGACAATGGCCACCGGCAGGGGGAGGCATACGCACACTCAGAGCACAGCCTGCTGCCGTCCTTGAGGGCGAGGGCTGTCTGCAGGGAATGTGTTGAGGCCGAGATCAGAATTAGTTCTCGAATCTTCCTCCCACTGTGCAGAGGAATACCGGAAGAAGACGTTCACAAGATAGGGCGCTGATTTTCCTCTCTTTTCTGGGCAAGCGAGAGCCTGGGTGGGCATGAAGCTGGGTCTGTCTGCGGAGGCCTCAGAGGGTGCCTCCTCAGCTGGGGGTTTGTTTTCACTGCCCAGCCTGGCCCTGGCAGGCCCTCTGCCAGCCTGGCCGCGGTGCCTTCCTGAGGAGACTCTCAACGGGGCTGTGATCTAGCCTCATGTTCTTTTTCCATCTGAAGGAGCGAACTTTCTCCACCTCAGAGTGGGGTGGGGGTAGGGTGGGGGTGTAAGGGTGTACAGACCCGCCTTCTGGTCCTGAGCCAGGAGTCGATTCCTTTGCTGTCATTTCCTATGAATTGAGGAAACCAACTACCATTGCTTGATCACCTTCTGTGTGCTATTCTGTACCTCATGAGCCTTCTGCAGAGGTGGAAACAGAGGCTCAGAGAAGTCAGGTCACTTGCCTAGAGCCACACAGCTGGTGAGCAAAGGTAATGATGCCCCGTGCCATCAACTGAGAGCCTAGTACATCACCAGGCTGGATGGCAGTCGTATCGCCCATGCTCAGTCCTACGACAACCAAATCTGTAGACCCCAGGGTCCAGCCTTAAAGCCCGTGCATTCCCCTCAACTCTACACTGCCTCCAAACACTGCGATGACCCCCTCTCCTATGTCCCCAGTCTTTCAAATTATTAAATTCCCATTTGTCCCACAAGGAAAATTTCCCCTTCTCTCGTAACCCAAGAGCAGTTGGTGAGAGCTGCAAGGGCGGCTTCGTCACGGTCCCAGTTTCACATGTGCATGGAATCCCTCATCTCGAAAGCACCAATTCTAAGCTCTGTTCCCAGAAGCCCTTGAGTAGGAACTTGGGGAGGAGGGTCTGTCCTCATCATGGGAGAAGCACCCCCCTCGTCCATCCCTTTTGTAGGTTTCCTGGCTTAAGCTGAAATTGGATTTATTTTAACTCCAGTGATAGATAGACAGCCCTCCTTTGTTTCCCCACAGAAATTAGTGCCACAAAAGTGACTACCTCAGTCCACTCACTGCTTTGAGCACACCATTCAAATAAGCTGCATGACACATACATGGCTACACGTGTGCCCTTGTGCACACGTGATGCGATGCGCTTTGCGAAAGAGCTGTAGTGTGACATACACAACGCGGTGAAGGAAGGCATTTCAGTTTTCTTCCTGGATGACTCTCCATCTACTAACCAAATGCCAGCCTGGTGTCTAAGGGCAGCAGGAGAGAAAGAACCCATGGCTTCAGCCTTGTCCTCCTGAGCGCCGGGCTTGCCAGCGCATACTGCCAGTCCATACTGGTGGGTTCTGATGTAGCCAGTCCATGGTTGCTCCTTCACGATACACTGCAGGACCCCTGGCTGCATCCCCGTCTAAGGGCTAACTGAGGTGATCATTTCAGTTTATAGTTGTTCCACTCAGGAAAATGGACTGTGGTCTGTAAAGTGCTCCCTGAGTCAAAAGAGGACCGTGGCTGAACTCCGTAAACTTGAGCAGCTCTGGGCTCAGTGATGTGTTTCTTTGTGACTACTGTGACAGCCACCCCATGCCTGGGAGACAGGGAGCCCAGGCATCTTGTGACGGATGGCCTAGGCTTGGCACGGCTTGGGGAGTAAGGTATTCCAGAGCTGGTCATGTAGGAAGTTCATGCGGTAGAGAGGAAGGAGAGCAGGAGAAAGAGCTTCTACGTTTTCTGAGCACCCAGGTATTCTCCTGGGCTCACTCCATCCTTACAGCCGCATCATGAAGGTATTTGTCGGAGCTCAGTCTATGTCTGGGATCCAGGGAAACAGAGGCCTGGTCCACGGTCACCGGGGCAGCACAGAAAGGCACCGGGAGCAAATCCAGGCAGGGCTAACTCAAATCCACGCATTTTTCTCTCTAGCTTGTGCAGTAGAATTTCCCAGTGTCACAAAGATACCTTCATTTGTTTTCTGGAAAGGGGGGTCTGTGCTTCCTGTTGTCGCCTTTTCTGCAGCAGTGAGAACACCGTCCTGGCTAGGGAAAGCTCTTCAGGCCAGAGACTGGAGGCGGAAGGTTGTTTCTGTAATATTTATCCCTGCAGAGTAAACATGTCTGTCTCCATCATTTTCCAGAGTTTCCCTGTTGGCAGCTTCATAGATACTTCCCTTTCTCCTCTCTTGAACATGTAGCCACGGCCGGGGACAGGGCGACCAGGCACAACTGGTTCTTTTCACTTTTGACGCTGGACTTCTTGCTGCCAGAGGAAGTGAGGCCTGTGAGTGAGCCACCAGAGCAAGGACTGGAGATCGGGACTCAGGAAGGGGCCAGTCAGGTTGGGTCCCAAGTGATGATCCCGGGGAGACGACTCACCCACCTGAGAGCGAAGCTGGGGTTTTGGACAAAGAAAGGACTGGTTCCATGAAGCTGTCTTGCAGACTTGTTTTTATCATGTTCCCACACCTGTTGCCTTTTCCCTGTTCTCACCAGCACTTCTCAGAGAGGTTGAGTACCTTCCCCAGAGTCACACAGCTCGTAAGTTCTGGCTCTCTGCCGCCCAGTCCAGGGCCTACCCACTGCTCTGTAACCATGAGGCCCTTTGTGAGTGGGGCCTACCTTTGTCCCCAGGCTCAACTCAGGCACCTCACTGTGGCCCTCTGCACTGTACCGCGCTGTTTACCTCAGTCCCTCTGACCCACGATATCTTCCTTGTCTTTGGGGCTTTGCACAGGCTGTTCCTGCTGCCTGGGACTCTTTTGTTATCTATATCTATATCTATATCTATATCTATATCTATATCTATATCTATATCTATATCTATATCTATATATCTATATCCTCAGGAAACCTACTCACAGTCATGCCCAGAAGTTTCCCTCTTTTGAAGTCACCCATCACTGATCCCTGTACACACCTACGTGCATACACTATGTCCCCACCTCACACATGGTGGTTAAGGGCTCCCTACACATCCCCATCCTAACACCAATCACACTGTAGTGTTACTTATTTCACTTCCTTTCTCCTCCCACCCTGACTGTGAGCTCTTCGAGAGCAGGAGCTCCTTCAGAGCTGCCACCCCAGCAATGAACGTTGAGAGGATGAAGGTGTGAATGAGTGAACTTGAGAACAAGCACCCGTGCCCATTGGCACCTGCGGTTCTCTTGGCCTGGCCCACCCTCCTCCATGCACAGCAGTGTCTTTCCTCCGAGCATCATGCTTCTGAAGCCAAGGGGACCACCAGGTCTGTCTTTGGGGGCTGAAAGTTCTCTGGGCTCAGCCAAGGACACCTTATTGAGGGTCAGTAGAAGTATACCCCATGGCCAGGACCCTGGGGAGAAACCCAGACATGTGGGACCAGCGAGGGGAGCGGAGGAGCATTGGAGCGTTGGAGCAGGCAGGGTGGGAGCAGGGTGTGGGTGTATCCAGACCCAGCTCTGGATTGGCTTTGTGAATCCTGGCTGCCTGAATTGCAGGGATGGGTCTTTAAAGTGGCAATAGCAAACTTGACCCAGGACTTGACCTGGAGCCTCGTAGGGTCTTTTATTGAACATTGATTATGTGTCAGATCCTGCTAAGGAGTTCACATGCCAATCTCATTTACTTCTTACAAAAGCACCAACCACCCTGATAGGCCTGGTCCCTGTCCCTGTGTCACCCAAAGAGAAGCAGAGGAGCAGAGAGGTGAGCACTTGCCCAAGGTCAGGAGCACACCAGGCAGAGCCAGGTCTCAGCACCAAGTCTGTGCTGTGACTTGCAGCCTCCTCCCAGCAAGGCCTCCCCAACCCCAGCCATACTCCGGGAAGGCAAAGGGCAGGTTCCTCCTTTATTCCAATCTAAGCAGATCTGATCAGGAGAAATGGAGTTGAGCCAAAGTAATAAACTTTCATGTCAGATGCACTACCTTGGGTCCCCTGGGTATCTTCTATTTGACAAGCAGCACAGGGGCAAAGCAAGGCTCTGGTTCACATGCTTTTCAGACGCCAAACAAGGCATCCGTGGGCTCTGTGGTTCAGAGAACCCGATGGTTTCGGCTTCTACATGGTCATGAAATTAATGGTTACTCCTGGGTAATGGAATTACAGATGATGTCTCTCTCTCTCTCTGTGTCTCTCTCTCTCGTACGCGCACGTGGTTCTTTAAAAATTTATGAGTGAAATACTATAATCAAGGAAAGACATTTTTAATAACAAATAAACAGACCTGCTTGGTGTGCCTCAGTTGTTTGAGCAAAGCAAAAGGTCACCAGTTCAACTCCCAGGCAGGATACATGACTGGGTTGTGGGTTCCGTCCCCTGTTGTGGCCCATGCGAGAGGTGACCGATCCATGTTTCTCTCTCACATTGCTCTTTCTCTCCCTCTCGTTCTCCCTCCCTTCCCCTCTCTCTAAAAATAAATAAATAAAATCTTTAACATTTATTTAAAAAAAGAATAAATCAGCAATACCCTGCAAGATGTCAAGGAGCTGTCTGCCCTCCTTGCCCCTGTTCAGGCATTGCTCTTAGCCTGGAATGCGCTGCCCTTTTGAGGCATAATAAGAAATATATTTGCTTTTGGTCCTAGTTTCTGTCTCAAAGCTCCTAAAACCCGTGGAATTTCCTGAGTGATATGAGTGTCATTTGTTATTCGTAAGACCTTTTGAGCGCATCTGGGTTTTAGGCTGTGGATGTGAAGTACAGTGGGGTCCCCCGATAGCCTCTGGCTGGGGCCGGTCACAAGTGCTGGAGGACTGGAACTTTCAACCTCACCCACTGACCTCTGGGAAGTGGGGAGTGGGGGAGGCCTGCACATTAAGTTCTATAAAACCTAAGGCTTGGGGACGCGGCACCAGCTTGTCTACTCCTTGCTCAGCCACTCAACAATGGAGATCAGAATGTGGAGTCAAGCCTTTGCTGTAGAGGTCCATCTGCAACATATTTCTTTAAGATTTTATGTCTTTGACAAAAGACCTTGATCTAGGTCAAAAGATTACACAGGAAGCTCTGAAGTGATCATTTCGGGGAAGCAACATGGCTCATGGGAAAGAGCAGGAAAGCTTGGACAGCCCAGAGCAATCCCTTCTGCTAATAACAAGCACTTTTTTGAGGAAGTTGGCATGCTGGTTAGCACATAGATGCCAGAGGCAGGGTGCTTTCATCTGGACCCTGGCCCTTCCACTTACAAGCTTAGCGAGTTTGGTCAATAGGCTTAATCTCTCTGTGCCTCAGTTTCCTCATCTGTAAAATGGGAACAGTAACCATGTACATCAAAACTTGCAGAACTGTGCCTGGCACATGATGGAGACTTAAAAAATGACAGGGATTATATTATGTTATATTATCTTACATTGTTCTTATTGCTGGTATTAATTCGTATAATCACCTAGGGAAACTTATGTTCACATCTGAAATTTATTTACCAAGGATAACTTCCCAGAAACAGCAAACCACCAAACCAGTAGGGACAAACATCGTTCCTTTTGAAAAACTGGCCACAAATTGCATTTTCATAAAATCTAATTTTCTCATTGACTTCTTGTTTGGGAAATGCTCGGTCTCTGAAATGCAGTGAGGATTCTGCCTGGACTCTTGTGCTCAGAGGGCACACCCCTGGACCCTAGGGGGAAATTGCTGTTTCCTCTGCCTGGCAAGCTCTTCCCCTAACTTCCCCCACCCCCCACGCCACCAGACGTCTATGGAGCTGCCTGCATCACACCCTTCACCTTCTCAGAAGTCACCTTCTCAGAATTCACCTTCTCAGCAAGCCCAGCCCGGGGCACCCTCTCCAAGTTCCCAGCCACCCCTGCGCCCTCCGCGTGCTGTCTAACCTTCCCAGCTTAGCTTTTTTCTTCTTGGCATGTTAACCTGACAGACCGTATTATTTATTTTTTCATTTGGTAGATTGTCCCTGCTCCTCCCGCAGCCCCCCACACTAGAAGGGAAGGACTCTGAGGTCAGGGGTTTTGTTCGTTGCCTTTTCTCCAGGGCCCAGAACATACTCAGCCAGGGCACGGGCTCCATGACTGTCTGTGCATGTGTTGAGTACACAAGCAGGAAGGAGGATTTGCAGGTGAGTTCTGAATTTCGAACTCGCCTGGTACAGGGGCACTCAGTAGAGAAAACCAGTCGTTACTGCGCTGTCCTGTGGGCCTGCCTTGGGAAGTGCTTGACGTGTGTCATGTCATTTCATCTTAGTGATAGCCATGTGGATGAGAAATTAGGGCTCAGAGAAATGAAGAAACTTTTACCTGTCATATAGTCAATGAGTGACAGAGCCTAAGGACCATGCCCTCCGCTCCTGGACAGGCAGCAATGCCTTCGTCCTCCATTAGCAAGGAGGCGTCCCTGGGTGGTTTCTGATCTGGCTGCGTTGCAGGGCCAGAAGGCCCATCCGTCTTCACCTGCCCATGTATGGAGGTGGCTCTCGGCATGTGTGCTGAGTCAGGTGGCCCAGGCAGCTTTCAGCACTTGGAGGTGGCAGGCTAATTACTGGCATCAGGAGTGGCCTGTGGATGCGCTGGGGATGGTCTGAAAAGTCTGCCCAGGGCTGTGGCCTGGAACAGGGCTCCCCCATCACTTTCCCTGGGAAAATGAGGTTCTGGGAGGGCCAAACAGCCATCAGGTTTGTGTGAGGGGCATTGTCTGTCAAAGGAAGGTATTAGATGAGAGTTAGAAAGACCCAGGCTCTGACTCTGGCTCTGTGTCTAACTAGTCATGTGAAATTGAGTACGTTTACTGAACATTCCCCTTGCTTATCAAATCTTAGCAGTAATCAGTGCCTACCTCCAAAACTTGTTGTCTGTGATCAATGAGACAATATGTACAATGTGCAAACCCCAGGTACAAAATACATGGTAGCTATTTTATGTTTATTCATTAGGAGTCATGGTCTCCTTGTCTGTAAAATGAGAGTAGACAGAGGCCTGGGACATTGCAGGAAATGAATAAAGGTTGGTCCCCTTCCTCTCCCCTTCCCTTCCTAAGGCACCAAGTTCTAGACCTGCGTTGTCTCTAGGGATGCAGCAGCCCTGCCCCTGCCCTGGGGGTTTGCTATGGGCTCATGTCAGTGAGTCATCTGCCCAGGGCAGTAGGGCTGGAGTGGAGTGGTCATCTTGGAACTATTGTGATAGAACTCCCTCCCCCACCTGCCTCCTTCTCTCCTTTCCTCCTTACCTCCTTTTTCCCACCTCCTTCTCTCTTTTCTTCCTTGCTGTGATTCATTTTTACTGAGTATTGGCTAAGTGTCTGCTCTGGACACTTGTGAGTCGCCACAGGTGCTGGATTAAATTAGGGGGATTATTTGTTGAAGACTAGATTTCGCAGTGATGAATGGCAAACAGGTCCTATTTCTGAGCCCTCCTGGTGGGCAGGCAAAAGGATGCTGGGCTAGGCTGGCGTCTAGCACAGGTGGGAGATGGCTGGTCCTGCCAGTGCAGTGAGAAGCCAGTCAGACCCCACTGGTCTTCCTCCTAAGCCTTTGTAGCCCCCTGCTCAGCCAGAATGTCAACCAGACTCCCTGGTCTCCCATTTGAGGTGCTCCACGTGGGGCACCCCCTTGTTCCTGCCCCATTGTGCACGTGCTCCTGGCTAACTTCCCACTTTTGCTTGCCTTACTTTCTGTCCCCACAGGGCACTTCTACTCATTCTTGCAGGATCTGTTCAAATTCTACCTCTTATACAAGGACTTCTCAGACATGCCCTGGGGGAATTATCTCTTTCCTTATTCTCCTAATTTCTCTTAAACATTTGAAGGCATTGGTCAAGGTGTATATTGTGTTGGGGAGACTGAATTCCAATGCAGTGTGATTTCCTTGAGGGCAGGGGACCAGGTCCTGTATCTCTGCGGCTCCAGAGCTTGCATGTCATTCATTCAGCAAATGCTGTTGAGGGCCCTCTCTGTACCAGACTCCAGGAGGAGCGAAGGAGATATCGCTGTGGGCAAGGCATGTTCCCTGCTCTTAACTTATTCCCCTCCCTACTGCAGGGGACAGGTAGTGAGAAGAGCATTGTAACACATAGTGCTGAGCGATAGATGTGCAATCTCTAACAAAGAGTGCCCACTTGAATCTGGTGTGGCCCAGGAGGGCTTCTCAGAGGCGGTGACAACTAAGACATATAGAATGATGACACTGAGGCTTTAGCGCATTCCTTTCTGACCCTGCCTCGCAGAATGAGGAGGGAAAGGACAAGGCCCACTTGGCCAGAGCCTGGATAACCTGGTCACATTCTGCTGCAAAATTTTCTGTTTTCAAGTGACTTCAAATTTTTGATGACTCAACAAGTCCTTGGAATTGAAGAGATTGTCAGCAGAATCTAAGGCCAGTGAGCAGACTTCCCATTGCAGGATATTGTAGGACAGCTTCCTCCTTGCTCATGGCTGCTTGTTTCTCTCCTCCCAAAATAATGCATAGTAATTGTAGAAAATATGGGAAGAAAATATAAATCACCCACAATTCTGCTACCCAGAAATAGCCATTGTTAACATTTTGATATCTTGAGATGATTATTTTGAGATATTATTCTAAAATTGCTACAATATATAACTACTGCTTATTAATTTATGTAAATACACAAATATGATTAACTTGTATATATTTATCCTGTTGTAAAGATTTGCACACTCTAGTGCCTGGACACCTGAGAAAGAGAGAAGCGGGTAAGGACTAGATTTTTTTGAGAACCTATAATGCAAGAAATTACTTACGTGTTTTAAACTTACGTGATAAAACAAACATCTCATTTAGCCTGATGGTGAACTACCAGATAGTTATTGTTCTTATTTGCATTTTACAGGGGAAAAAAAAAGCAAAAAACAAAATGTGGCAAGAGCAATAAATCCTATAACCAAAGCACAGAGCTAAGCTGCAGTGGACCTGTTGGGATTGAAGTCCTGGCTTGTTCCGTTTTCAAAGTGCACATTCCTTTCACCCACCACACAGTTTCCATGGCCTTAAGAGATGGCTGATGGCTGTGCAATGGGCTCTGCTGCTGTTTCTTTACCGAGCCCTCTGACAGGCCCAACCCCGGGCCCCTGCTGGGAGGGCTCACCGGAGCAGGCCTAGCCCTGCTCGCAGGCTGCTGCTCTGGCCTTGCTGTGAGACTTCCACCCTCAGGGGAGGGAAATGACTGCAGGGGGCCAGCTAAGCGGTGGCAGGTGCTGCTTTTGAAAGAAAGAAATAGGGACTGAGGCTGTGGAGTCCCCAGGAGATACCCCTGCCTGGCTGGCTGCCATAAGCCCCCCACCTCCAGTTGACCCCTTGTCATGATTACAGCAGCTCAAGGCCCAACCTTTTCAGCTCGTGGGGCTTAGAGACTAACTCATACCGATCGACTCCCAGAGACCAGACTACACTCCAGACAGGAGGGCACTGGTTCGCAGGCTGCTACAGGCTGGATTCTCCAGGTTGAGATTGGGGAAGAGGTGTAAACAGTTTCCCAGGAGTTGACACCTTGAAAAGAAGAGGACAGAAAGTGAGTTTGTGCAGGGGGAGCCACGAGATTGGGATGCTGTCAGGACAAATCCTCTGCCAGCCCAGAAGAGGACAATTGCCCAAGCAGAGATTGTCATTTAAGGGGTCCTGCAGTGGACAAAGATGGCCGGGCCCTGTTCTGCTGCCTTGCACAGTCACTGGCTGGGGCTGCCCCGAGGAAAGGAGGCCTGCAGGCCCTCCACGCTCCTTGCCGCTGGACACCAGGTCCTTTTGTGAAGGAAGATTTGGGTCATGCATCTCTGTGCCTATCACACAAGAGGGAATCTACCTGTTGCAGAAGGTGGCTTAGTGTGCAATCAGAGCGCAGGAATTATACCATCCAAATTCTTAATGGCATCAGGCTGAAGTAGTCTGACAGAGTGGCAAGTTGACTGCTTTCACTTTAGGCTTTTACTGTCATCTGCATTCATTTTCTGTGGCAGCCATAAGAAAATGCCAGAGATTGAATGGCTTAAATAGCAGAAATGTATGTTCTTGTGGTGGTGGAGGCTGGAAGTCCACAATGAAGGTGCCAGCAGGGTTGGCTTCCTGTGGGGCCCCTCTCCTTGGCCTACAGATGGCCAGCCTCTTACAGCCTCTTCACCTGGTGCCTCCGGTGCCTTTCTCTGTGTCCTAATTTCCTCTTCTTATGAGGATATCAGTCAGGCTGGCTTAGGGCACACCCTAGGGGCCTCCTTTAGACTTACTGACCTATCTCTAAACACAGTCAAATCCTGAGAGTTAGGACTTCACCATATGACTTTTGAGGGGACATCATGTAGCCCATAACAATGCCCAGCTCCTCCTGAGTGGACACAAGTCTGGCCTTGATGGGTCCATCCTGCCTCTGCAGGGCCGGGGAGGTTAACATGGGATAAACTTTAAAGAGGTAGCTGGTCACGAAGGACCTTCAATGTCATACTAAGGGCATTGTATTTTCTCCTGAAAACCAGGGGGAACTCTTGGTGGGCAGTGGCATGATCAGATATGCATTTTTGAAAGATCATTGTGTCTATCACTTGGAGAAATGTACTGAAAGAGGCAAGATTGGAAGGAGGGAGGCTCATCATAAAGAGATGATTGTGCTAGTCCAAAGAAGAGATGATGAGGCCAGAACTGGAGCGGTTGCCATGGAAATGAAGAAGAAAGGATAGCTCTCAGAATCTTTTAAGATCTATCTTTCCACAGTGTGGTGGCAAATACAAAGTCTGTGAGGGGGTTAAAATTGAGATGTCCAATGCAATCATGAAAGAATAGGACCCTATGTTGCAGGAATCATCTTTTTAACATCAAAATTCTTCCTCCTGATGAAATCTTGAATGAGAGATTCACAGATAAACAGATTACAAACAGGTGTTTTGGCAAAAGGCGTGATAGATGGCCTGTATCTTGGCCCAAAGGGATGGCTCATGATCTCCCAGGGGGCTCTGGAGGCCCTCGCTCCTCCCCCATGTTCTATTCCCTCCACTCCTCCCTCCGCTTGGACTAGACATTTTGGCAGCACACTTTGATATAACCAGACCTCTGAACCATCAGTGAATACCGCTTCCCCTAGTCTGCTATGTGCCCCCTGTCCAACAACTTCCAACCATCCAACCACAGCTCCCCGGACTTCCCAAAAGTCCAGCGACCAATGGGGCAGATCCTGGCACAAGGAGGGGCTGTAGGACCCTGTCCTCTAGTGCTGTGGCCAGCATCTGTTGACTCAATCATTAAACAGGTTGGATGTCATTAGCCCTTGTGTCTTGCATACCAGCCATTTCCAAATGTGGTCATTTTTCTCATGAACACAATGCTGTTTATCCCTTATCATGGGAATGCCTTTCTCCTCTGTTTGCCTGACCAGCTTCTACACATCCTTCAAGACTTGGCCCATGTCACTGCCTCCATGAGGCCGTCTCTGCTTCTCAGGGAAGTGTTCTTGGTTCCCTCTTAAACCTAACTCTGTTATGGTCCTATTTGTGTTGAATGATGGATATCTGTTTACAAGCCTGTCTTCTCCACCAGGCTATATGCTTCAGAAGAGCAGAGGGAGCCTTTCTACCATTCCCTTTCTAGTACGTAGTGCATAGTAGGCACGCAGAGTGGGATGGATGATCTCTGTGGCCCAGGAAAGGTGTGCTGGTGCCCTTCAATCTGGCTGTTTCAGAACGAGCAGTGCTGGTTCTATATTTCTAAGGAAGGCTCTTAATTCCCTAAGGAATTTGGTATCTCATAGTCTCAAGGCTCAAGGTAGTGGGCAGTGCCTGGCCTACAGGATGCCCTCAGTCCATGTGTATAAAAGACCAGATGACCTGAGAAATGTCACTTTGGTAAATAGTATGCAGGTATTATCACCACAACCCTATGATGTGGATCTAATACAATCTTTATTCATCACTTGAGGAAACTGAGGCTCAGAGAGGCTTGTCCAAGGTTGCTGTGTTTTAAGTGACAGAGCTCCAAAGCCAAGTTCTTGGCTAGCCTCTATCTTGCACTCTATGTGTTTCCTTCATGGGGCTGCATTTCGGAGACGGATCCCAGATATCCATCCCACGGGAAGGAGCTTGCCGACTCAGCCTCCTTCAGTGCCTTGAGGCCGGGTGACATAGCACAGGATTGGGGCCGCCCACAGAGAGGAAAGATGGGCCATTTGGGCCTTGTCATCCAGGGCGTTGTCTTGGCTTCTGGGTTCCTGGACTGCCACGGCTGGCCCACTTCTCTCTCAGTATCCTTCACCACCTATCTTTTTCACAGCTCTATTTCCTCTCTTGTCAACAGATCTCTCAACAAAATGTTTTCCATCATTGCCAGCTATTTTTATCCCTTTATCAGAGTTATTTCCTTTGGTAAATAGCTTCCTGGCACGGGGTGGGCGGTCTAGCCCAGGCGCCAGCCTGCACCGCGTGGGCAGGAGGTGCAGGGTGGGTGGGCATCTGGAAGAAAGGGAAGAATTGAGCAGCATGGGCCATGCCCGGCCACTGGGGACTGCTTTCTGTTCTGATGGCAGCCGTGGCAGCAGTGGCAGCAGCAGCAAGATGCTTATTCATTCTGCATTTCAATTTGTTAAAACCATTCTTTGAGAATGCAGCATGTGCCGAAGCAATCAGTGACAGGAGCCCGAAATAGCCTCGAAATCAACAGCATTTTGTTTTGCTTCAGGCTTTTCATGCCTGCGAGTGGAGGAAAGAAAGGATCCAGAGCGTTTTTTGCGTCCAAACACACATCTATTTTATAATAAGACAAATGACTCGTATTCCTGCTATTAAATCCAGCAGCGTCCCCGCCCCACCAACCACCCCCTCTCTGAAGACCTCGCCAACATTTCCTTTTGTGGCTGCAATGCCGCGTCCCCAGTGCAGCGTGCCTCTGCCTCCTCCTGTGAGCCTGGCTTTTACAAGTTGGGATTTTCATAAATTAACACCGCGCGTGCTGCTGCGGCTGCTGTGCCAGTTTCTTAAAAGGTGCTGCAAGGGGCAGGCCCTCCCAGACAGAAATGAGTCAATGGTTTGTTAGTGGAAGCCTCCTGCCCCAAGTCCGAGGTTACACCTGGCCTTTGTAGAAACCCTGGGCTGCTCTGTAAATGTGACCTGTGTCACTGCACACCTTTAAGCAGGGCTGCAGGACCAGCCTCAGCTTCTGGAGGTTTCCTGATGGCCAGGGAGATGGTGTGTGCTAGGGGGTGTCCCTAGAAAAGAGCAGGTGACCTGGACTCCAGTTCTAGCCTCCCCCTGACTCATGACCTTGTCCAAGCCACCATCGCCCTTAAGCCCAGGTTCTGGGGAATAAACTCTCAGAGCACCAATGGTACCTCTTCCATATAGCGCTTACACAATGACTTACTTGTGAGCCATTCTGACCATCTAGATCGAGGGTCTGCATACTTAGGCCCATGGGCCCAATCTGGCCATATATATTCATTTATGTATTGTCCATTGGGGGAAATAGACCCTTCCTTGGAGGGTAGTACTAAAGATTAAATGCAATAACGTGTATTGCTTTCACAATACAGTGTCAGAGCTGAGCAGTTGCCATGCAGAGATTGGATGGACCCCAAAGCCTTAAATATCCACTTGCTGCCTCTTTACAGGAAAAGTTTGCTAACCCCCAGTCTAGCTAGTAAACCCCAGGAGAGCAGAAACCATGTCCTTTCTGAGAAGTTTAGGGACACTCTCAAAATTCCTCAGCTAGTAAGTAGCCTGAAAGTCAATAGGAGTGTGGAGGCCTCAACATCCAGGACTGGCAGGGAATATATCAATTAAATGTGCACAGGTAGAGTAGAAATTTGACAAAAGAGACCCTCCCCCCCTCCCCCGCCACCCTGCCCAGGAATAAAAGCCACACGATGCATAGGTGGGTGAGCTCAGTGATCGGCATAATATTTCCAAGCAAGGACTCTGTTCGGGCAGTCTCTCCACCACTTCCTAGCCACGTGGTCTGGGGAAAGTTCTTCACTTCTCTGAGCCTCAGTTGCTTTAGTTATAAAACAGGTTTAAGAACACTTGTTTTGCAGAATTGTTATGAAGACTTAGCCTGATAATGTAGTAAAGCACTAGCATGGTGTCTGGCTAGTCCTGAGGACGCTCCCTGGGCCTGGCTTCCCTCCTTGGTCACACATTTCAGCTGAGCCCCTGCTATAAATGACATGTCTTACTGTAGCCTCCTTCGGAATGGCCTTCCCAGTGTGGCTTTCATAACGAGACAGAGAAAGAGAGTGAGACCCGGGGGTGTGAGTAGCAACAGAATGTAGAGTTGAAGTATTTCAGGATCACTAGACCTGAGTTCAAGTTTGAACCTCACTGAGCTGGACAACTTTGAGCATGTCACTTGAAGTCTCCAGGCCTCACTTCCCTTATCTGGGATGTGAGGGGAAATAGACCCTTCCTGGTAATAAAGACTAAATGCAATAGCATGTGCTCTGTGTTTGGAACAGGACCTGACATGGAAGAA
The DNA here is from genome assembly GCF_021234165.1 of Pteronotus mesoamericanus. Lineage (NCBI taxonomy): Eukaryota > Metazoa > Chordata > Mammalia > Chiroptera > Mormoopidae > Pteronotus > Pteronotus mesoamericanus. The sequence goes on along the minus strand of NW_026555277.1, from coordinate 41,123,947 downwards.
GAGTAAATAGTGAGCACTTGGTTGGTTCTTCCCTCCCAGGTAAGCTGGTGGTTTAAGTTGATTCTGACTTTTCTTGAATTCCCACATTAGGAATGTTAGCTTTGGGGGTCTCTAGGCCTCTCGTGGACCATGCCATGGGGCTGAAAGGCTCTGAGAAGGCCTCTGTCTTGTCTCACTGGAGTGGAAGTTTCTGTAAAACCCGGAGATGCAGCATGCCAAACCAGCCCAGCTCCACTCCTGGCATGGGGACCAAACAGTGACTTTGAAAATGTGTGTTTTCCTGGATAAAACCTCTAATTGGACAATTGTAGGTCTTCTGGCTCTATGTAGACTTTATAACTTTGAAAGCTCTGAAGCTGGGGCGAGGGAAAATTTATGAATGGGATTTCTTTATTTCTGTAGCACACTGACTCACGCTGTTGACCCAACTAGGGGGCAGGGATTCCATTACTTGCTAATTTCTCCCTGCCAGGTGGTCCTTACTCTGCCAGCTCCCTCCGGGAGCCACAGCCAGGGGCACAGAAACCCAGGACAGGGTTTCTGGCTGCTAAAAAAATTGTCCTGAGCCCAGATTGATTTCCCAGGCAAACGACTATGGTGCTTGGGACTTTCTCAAGGAAGCTTTACAGTTTTCTCTTAAATTTTGAAAGCTTATTTTACCCAGATTTTAAAGTCCTTTTATAGAAAAGTCTCACAGTTTGCATTAGCGTCATCTGGCTCAGAGGGAGGGCTTAACCCCAGAGCTCTTTGTGGCAGAGCTACGAAGACCTGTCTGAGCCAGCGTAGCAACGACACTGAATTTCACTTAAAGATTGTGTTAAGGTAATGTAAGCTTCTATAACTAAAAGACCCCAGAATGTAGAAAGGCTCAAACAAAATAGAAATTTATTTCTCATTCACAAACTAGTCCAAGGCTGATATTTCTGGTCTGTGATTTAGGAACCCAGACTCCTTCCATCTTATGGCTTCACCATCTTCTCTAGATGCTTGAACTAACCTGCAACTAGACAATGGAAGGTGAAAAAAAACATGGCAAAGGCTGACCCACTTCCTAAAAGCCTCGGCCTGGAAACGGCTCTCATCACTTCTTATATTCCCCCTGCGAGGTCACGTGGTCACATGTAGATGCAAATGGGGGCCGGGAACTGTAGTTGCTTGTTGGGAAACCCTTTCACATGGACAACCACATACTATGAAAGGGAGAACGTGGATTTTGGTGGACAGTTAGTAATATTTGCTGCAGAAAGGGAAATATACCAAAATTGAGGCCATAAAGTGTTAGATAGATAGGGGGCCATTACGCCTAGCACCATGAAAGCTATCACTATTTTTGTCTGTGAATCTCCAGTGCTTCTAACAGTGCTGAGCATATAGCAAGTTCTCAGTAAATGTTTGAATGAGAGGAATGAATGAACAGATGGATGAATGAATGAATGAGTATTCTATGAGTTTGATTTCTTTGTTTCCTGGCTTAGGCCATCTAATAGAAAGTCCAGATTCCTGGTCAATTGCTTCAGGCCACCTGGAGAATGTATCCTTTCCACCCAGAGTCCAAGAGTTGGTCAAATATTCCCCCAAAAGAATCCAGACACTTTCAGCTAGTTATTCAATTTAAAAAATTGCTTTTATTGAAGAAAATAAAAATTATATAAATTTGAGACCATCCCAACCAATCCAGTGCATGGATGTTGTACCCAAGAATCCACAGGATTTCCATTTAGAAATCCCCTTAGAGGGCAAGTAGTCCCACAACTGCAAATGTGAACAAGCCAACCCACTGGACGTGGCTATCTGGCATTGGATTCTGCGGGAAAGCGTGTTGGGAGTGATTAGTGATGTGTGCCATAGGCAAGGGGAAGCGCAATGGTAAGCCAAGTCCCATGTTTTTGAGTGGCCTTATCAAGTCTAAGATTCCTGTCTTTTCTATGTAAGAGTGAGGATCGAAGAGGAGGGGAGATGGGCGCTGCCACTGGAGATTTAGTTGGGAAGGTCTGGATAAGGTCGTGATTGGAGCTAGAAACTAAATGAATGAGGACAGGAAGAGGTAGGCCAGCTGGAAAATGATGTCCTGGAAACTTCCCTTGGAAATTCAAGAAAGCTAAGAGCTAGGGACTGCTCAGCTCCTGTGGCCCTTCTGAGAGAGAGAAGCAGAAGCACAGCACAGGGCGTGCTGTGGTTTGGAATCTGAGGCTTGGTCAACATTCAAGGGTGTTATGAGCAACTTGTTTTCCCCTAAAATTCAAGTGCTGAAGCCTTAACTCCGAGTGCCTCAGAATGTGACTGTACATGGAGATAGTCTCTTAAAGAGGTAGTTAAGGTAAAATGAGGTCATTGCAGTGGGTACAAATCTATTATGACTCAGGTGTCGTAATAAGGGGAGATTAGGACATAGATACACACACAAAGGGAAGAGCATGTGAAGACCCAGGGAGCGGGTGGCCATCTGCAAGCCAAGCAGAGAGGTCTCAGGAGAAACTAACCCGGCCCTCCACAACTGTTAGAAAATAAATTCCTGTCATGTAAGCCCCCCAGCTGTGGTACTTGGTTACGGCAGCCCCGGTGGACTAACACACGGGGAGGTGGAGTCTGCTCTCCTTGCCTGTGTTTCTCTCCAGGGCAGGAGCCACCAGGCGGTGCATGAGCTCAGCAGGCAGTGGAAAATGGAGGGAGGCTCTCCTGGGCCTCTGGAATGCCCTGAAGCTTAGATCCCTGCAGGCCGCCCGTGGTGACCAGGGTACAAAGGGCGCTGTCCAGCCCATGAGCGCCATGACTCACCGCTACCTGGTCCCTCCTCTGTGCTTCCCTGTGCCGGCTGCTGGGGGTCCAGAGACATGTGGTTATGGCCCCCAACCTGGGTGAGCGCAGTCTGGAGGGAGGGAGAGAAGTCCTGTATTTTCTAGATCCTAAGATGGCATTGATTACAAAATGCTTTATCAATTCAATAACAATGTTTCAGGAAGTAAGACATACTGAGAAGCCTGGATTGTAAGAACTATCCTGATTTTGGTGAAGTAAAAGGGGGCCCCCAGCATGTCTTTGAATCAAAGAAGTAAAATCAATGCTTAGAGTACTAGTCCGTGTGCACTATGACGAGGAGGGTGCCAGGGAGGGTGTGACTGATTCTGCCATAGGAGGGAGGTCAGGACCCTAGAGAGGGGACATCAGAGGAGGAGTATACCAGACCGACAAGGCAGGAATGGTGTTCCAGCAGAGGGAACCTCACAGGCAAAGGAACAGGGTGCAGGCATATCTACAGCAGCAAGAATGGATGAAAGGAGCAGACTGAGGTGAGGCTGGACAGGCAGACCGAGTGTGGACTGCGAAGGGCCTGGAATGCCGTGCCCAAGGCTCTCAGTGTCATCTGGATCAGAGGGTGGGAGATGAGGCTGCAGGCCAGGACAGAGCCCCAGCTCTGTTCAGAACAGGGGTCCCCGAAGCAGATCAGCCATTGCAGCTCCTCCTCCTCCACAGCTCCCAGCGCGGGTGCGCGGGTGCTTGGTAACCAAGGGATGGTCTATTTAAAGCCACTTCTAAGTTGGCTCTAGAAGGCACACATTGGATGGAGAGGGAGAGAGGGAAGGAGCTTGTCAGGAGGAAGAAGCCCTGAAAGGGATCAGCTCTGCCCCTGAGCTCACTGTGGGGCTTGTGGCAAGTCCCTGCCTCTCTCTGGCGCTCACCCTCCTCAGTACCTCATAGCGCGCAATCGTGCGGCTTGGGAGCCCGCTCTGTGCGTCTAAAACCAGGCTTCACCACTCATGACCTATGTGCTTTGGTCCCATTACTTCACCTTGGGCCTTAAGTCTTCTCCTGTGTGAAATGGGGATAATAATAGTTCCTAACTTTTAGAGTTGCTGTGAGGATTAAACGAGATAATGCATGTAGAACACTTTTAACAGTGTGAGGCACCTGCAAAGCTCAATTGTAAAACATTGTGATGATGATGATGATGATGACTGTGTTGGACTAGCTTTGTGGGCTGTAAACCTAAAACCCATGGAAGCTTTTTTCCAACATATTTGGAAATTCAACATGTCAGAAAGGTCACATTGAGCTCTTCTGGCTGAAATAAGTGGGGACACCGAGCCCAGGCCCTGAGCACTGCTCTTCCCCGGGGCTGTCTCCCGCCCGCCTGGGCGCCCCGACAGAACCCTCAGGCTCTAGAAAACTCAGGTTGAAAGCAGTTGTCCCAGAGGAATGCAGAGGTCCCTCTCAGCTGTTCCTTTTAATCTAATTCTTCCTTCCGAAGCTTGAGTATGTGTCTGGAAAAACTGTCCTTTACAGCTCAAAATCCGTTTTGCAGAAGCATCAGCTGAGCCAGGCCCCAGGGACAGTCTGGTAAAGGCAAACCGAAAGCGACGTGGGGAGGCAGGGAAGGCATTCGAGCGACAGCTCCCACTGCAGAGCCCCACAGCCAGCCCATGCCACCTCCACAGGCTACTGCGAGAGATTTGTATTTAAGGAATTTGACATGTTGTGATTCATCTTCCTGCCCATCAAAGTCACCTTAGTTCTTCTAGCACTTGAGTCAAGACTTATTTTCAAGGCCTTTTAAAAAGATCCCATGTTTGGTCCACAGTTGTTCTGTCCACCAGCCTTGTCACAGTTTTCTTAGTTGGGCTGGGTTGTGTGTGTGTGTGTGTGTGTGTGTGTGTGTGTTATCTCCACTTGAATACAGACATATTGATGACATACTACATAAAGTATCCCACTAGCATCTTTGGAATCTAGTTTCTTCAACTAATTCACATTGGGGCTCTAGAAGTTGAACGGCAGAAAGTGCATTGCTGTCTTGGCCAATGTCGCGGTGGTGTTACATTCCATTTTCACTCAGGACACGAGCAAAATATTACAGGTCTCATTGTCACCATCAAAACAAATTTACTGAGATAGGAGTATAGGCTGTGTCTCAGTGTAGCCCCATTAACAACTTCTGGACGCTGAGCAGCAGTGCCCAGACTCGTTCAAGAAAGAGGCTTCACCTCCACATTTGTTAGGCTAAGTTATGCAGACGAGACTGTCTCCACCAGCCACAGTCCAGGGAGCTTCTCATCCTTTCGCCTCTAAGGGGTTGGCGCTGCCACTGCCCTGTGAGGGGCTGTCTCTCTTCTGCACTGCACTTCTTGCCCTTTCACTTCCATTCCCTAGCACAGGTGCCCAATAAATTGATATTGGGTCAATCAAATGAAATTGCATGTGGACACCTCTATGTGGCTGACTCAGCAATGACCCCGACAGACCTGGATCCTGACCACAAAGAGGTTACTATTGGGCAGGGAAAATAAATAAGTACAAGTGTGACAGGGTTCATGAATTATTCTGGACAGAGTCCAGAATAATTTTGGAATTAAAATTCCAAAGTCCAGTATAACTGTTGTGGGCCCCAGTTCCCATGAGAGGCAGGGTTTTGCCTTCAGGACTTGCTGGCACTGCGCCTTGGGAGGACCCTGGAAAACGTCATCTTGGAGTCCTTAAATGGAAGAGCACCTTGCTTCCCGGGACTTCAGAGCCCAACGTGGTGCTCTGCCCAGGTTTTTCAGCATAAATAGAAGGCTGGCCCCCTGTTGTGTCCACTGCTTTATTGTACATGTGCTTTAGACATTGGACTTTTGGCTTCCATGGCAGACTTGGAGGCCCCAGTGAGCAAAAGCTAGCAGAAGGAACCCAGTCCCCAGCCTCTTGTTCAGATCCCATCTTCATTGACTGCCCTCTGCTTTTCCTTAATTTGCATCTGTCTTTAGTTACGTGCCAGCTGCTTCAACTACCTTGGGCTTGTCACTGTTTTCCAAGTGCTTCCATTCCTAACTGATCAGGTTCTCTCTGGAATGCCTTTCTTGTACTACTGCCTCCTTTTACACCTACTGTGTAAGAATGTGCTTCTATTCATTCCTCAAAAATAATCCTAAAGGCCACCTCCTCCAGGAAGCCTTCCTAGATTTCCACAGTTGGAATTTTTTTTTAAACTCTTCTCTCACCTGTGCCCATATTGAACTTATACACATATGACATTCTGCATTGATTTGAGTTAAATGTCTTACTTTCCTTACTGTGCTATAAGCTCAATGAGGGTAAATCTTTTTATCTTACTGGCCTTTGTACCTGCATGTATGTGAGAAGTTCATGGATTTTGGCTTCAATTATTAGGTCTTGCTGGATGTGTGAACTTAGATAAGTTATCTAATGCCTCTGAATCTTAGTATTTCAGTCTGTAAAACGGAGATTTAAAACAGCCTTTTCTTACAAGCTTATTGTGAGCATTAAATAACATGACTTGTACGAAGTAATAATGGCAATGAAATCCTAATAATGTGAGCTAACATTGATTAAGTGCTCACTTAGGCAGTGATCTAAACTCTTCACAAGCAGCGCATTTAAAACACAGGTGTGCAGGAAGTTACAAAACAGTACAGAGAGGTCTCTTGTCGCCTTCCCCCAGTTCTCCCCAACGGTTGTATCTTATATAGTTAGAGCCCTGGATCAAAACCAGGAAACTGACATTGGCATGATGGTGTGTGAGTATAGTTGTATATCATTTTATCACCTGTTTAGATTTGTTTACCCGCAATCAAGATACAGAACTATTTATCTCCACACAGATCTCCCTTCTATGCTATCCCTTCATGGTAGTGCCTGTCCTTCTCTCCTCCACCGTCCCAGCTCCTGGCAACCATGGCTATGCTTTCCACCTGCATGATTTTATTATTTCAACACTGTTATCTAAATGCGACGACACAACATGTGACTTTGTGAGACTGGAATTTTTTCACTCAGCACAATTATCCACATCATTGTGTGGGTCAAGAGTTCATCCCTTTGCTCTCGCTGACTAATATTTCATGGTATGGATGTAGCACAGTTTAACCATGGAAGGACATCTGGGTTATTTCCAATTTGGGGCTATTGCAAATAAAGCTGCTAGAAATATTCATGGATGAGTTTTTATGTGAAAATGTCTTCATTTCTCTGGGATAAATGCCCAGGAGTACAATTGTTGGTTTATATGGTAAGTGCATGTTTAGTTTTTCTAAGAAAGAGTCAACTTGTTCCAGGGTGATTGTATAATATTACATTCCCGCTGGCAATGTATAAGGACTTCAGCTTCTCCACACCTCCATCAGCATTTGGTGTTATCACTACTTTTTATTTTACCTGTTCTAATAGGTGAATAGTTAACATCTCTTCATGGTCTTATTTTCCATGTCTCTAATAGCTAGAGATGTTGAGTATTTTCTCACATGCTTTTTTGCCATCTGTATGTCTTCTTAGTTAAAATGTCTCTTCATGTCATTTGCCCATTTTCTAACTGGACTTATTGTTTGTTTGGTTTTTAAATTGAGGTGTAATTGACATAAAACAATAGTTTCAGGTGTACAGCATAATCATTCAGTGTTTGTATATACTGTGAAATGGTCATCATAATAAGACTAGGTAACATCCATCATCACACAGAGTTAATTGTGATAAGAAATTTTAAGATGTACTCTCTTAGCAATTTTTAAATATGCAGTTCATACTATTAACTATAGTCAACATGCTGTACAGTACTTCTCTGTAGCTTATTTATTTTATACCTGGAAGTTCTACTTTTTGGCTCCCTCCACACATTTTGGCCGTCCCCCAACCGCTACCTCTGGCAACCACCAATCTGTTCTCGATCTGTGAGCTTGGTTTTTTGTGTTGGGTTTTTTTTGTTTTTGTTTTTGGTGGTTTTTTTTTTTTACATATAAGTAAGATTATACGGTATTTATCTTTCTCTATCTGACTTATCTTGGCATAATGCTTTCAAGGCTCATCCATGTTGTTGCAAATGGAAGATTTCCTTCCTTTTCATGGCTGAGTAGTATTCCATTATATATGTACCACATTTTCTTTATCCATTCATTTGATGATAGACACTTAGGTTGTTTCCATATCTTGGTTATTGTAAATAATGCTGCAGTGAACATGGGGGTGTATGTATTTTTCAAGTTAGTGTTTTCTTTAGGTAAATGCCTAGAAGTGGAATTGCTGGATCATATGGTAGTTGTATTTTTAATATTTTGAAGAGCTTTCATACTGTTGTCTATAGTGGCTGGGCGCGTATTATTTCTTTTTTTTAATGTGGAGTGGCGACAGTTGTTTATACGTGCGAGAAATGAGTCCTCTGTCAGGTATGTGGCTTGCACAATTAGCTCGTTTAATCTTTATACCAGCCCACGCAGAGGTTACTACAATTCCAACTTACTAGGTGAGGAGGCTGAGGCACTGAGTGGTAGTACTATGCCTGGCACATAGCAGTGCACAGTTAATAATCATTTATTGAGCACTTACTTGGTTCCAGAATCTGCTTAAGTCCATCTAAGATAAGATTAGACGCCAGCACCTGGACATCAGTGCAGGGAATAATAGGCTTTATGTCTGTGGAACTGAGGCCAGGGGCACACACGCCCCAGGGCACTTTGGTGGGAAGGGTGGGGCTGCTGGAGATAAGGATGCAAAGATGAAAGTTGAAACCAGCTGTGAGCAGAGGGACAAAACACCAGGTCATCAGCCCATTAAGGGACTGAGAAGCTGAAGCACAAGCATTAGAGCAGGCCCGTGCTCTTGTCTGGAAGTCCTAGTAAACCTGCTAGAACTGTCCCCTCTTTTCACAGGCATCCTACCACAGGTTCGATAAACAGCTGGACAGTTCCCACCACAGGGGTTTCTTGTTTTTTTAAGGGAAGGGGTCTCTCCCATGTCTTGCCTTTCCGGGTGCTGAGAGGCAGCCTGCTGTCACGGGAAGCACAGGGCCAGGAGTCGGAATGCCAGGCGCTGGTCCCAGCCTGGTCCCAGCCTGGACTTCCCACCTCCACATTTGTAAAGTGGGAGTGACGACAGAAGCTAACTGGCAGGGTGCTTGTGCAGAGGAAGTGCAGTGCGGAGGCTGAGAACAAGGCTTCCCTCACACACATGGGTTCAGAATGGAGTTCTCTCTCTATCCGTGTGACTTTGAGCAAGACGCTTGACTTTTCTGAGCCTCAGTTCCCTTATCTAGAGCATGGAGACAGTCACGGTTCCTACATTATAGGGTTGCAGATCCAACCCAATTAAAGGAGATAATACATATAAATTCATACACACTTTATTGAGCATTTACTTTGTACCAGAATCTATTTACCTTGAGTCCATTCCAAATACAATTAGGCACCAAGACAAAGATATAGGTGCAAGAAGTTTACTTGAGAGAGGGGAAGGGAGATGAGGAAGGGAAGTCGCTTCTGGGGCTCGGTCCCATGGGCACCCACTGAGAGGTGGTGGGGGACATTTCTTTAGGTAAATGCCTAGAAGTGGAATTGCTGGATCATATGATAGTCATCATAATCACACACAATCACTGCACAGGGCAGTGGGGAGGCTGCCGTGTTCCTCCACCAGCTCCTGGTCCCAACAGGCTGATAGGAGTGCCTGGGGCACTAATCCTCCCACCCTTCACCTGCCCTGCACTGGGGCTAAGCCTATTCCCATGGAAAGAGAGGAGGTAGGGAGAGGGAGAGAGGAAGAGGGAGAAGACGACCCAGGAAGTCAGTGGCAGGTACAAGGAAACCGAACTATCTCCAAGGGGTATGGGTGGGAACTGGTAGCCTGTGCGTCACTGCTTTAAGCACTTAAAATGTTAACTCATTCAATCCCCACGACAACTCGATGCAATGAGCACGATTTCCATCCCTGTTACAACCTAGTTGCCAAAAGCTCACACGCACACACGTCAAAGAACTGAAACTCTTACAAAACAGACTAATCCTTGTTCTGTGCAGTGCACTCTGAAATCTTCTGGGTGTTTTTTTTTTTTTAATTGGGTTATTTTTAAAATGCTATTTGTCACCCACTAAATTGTTTTCATAACCCAGTAGTGGGCTGCGCTCCACAGTTTTGGAACTGACGGTGCCCTGGCATTCTATTTAACAGGACAATGTAGGTGACGGTGATGATGTCATAGGTCTAGCATCAGGCCTGGTGCCCAGAAGGTGCCCAGAGAATGTTGGTTTCCTTGCTTGTCCTTCTTGGCAAACCAGAGCTTTTGAGCAGCTGCCTCCCAGCCTAGCGGAGGCCTGGGCGGGCCCCAGCGCGTCTCCTTCTCTGACCCAGACTTGCCCCATGGGGTCTGCTCAGCCTCCTCTCTGAGGAGGAGCACCACCTTGGACTGTGACTTTCAAGTCGCCAGCTCCCCAGAAACCAACCCCTCCTTGGGCAGCGAGGTTATGCCCTGTCACCACGACGCTGTCACTTCCTTCCCCTGAGTCTCTCTGAGTGAGGATTGTTCCTCTAATCAGGATGGAGACGCAGCTCATTACAAGCTGGTGAGGCAACGGCTCTGTGCTCCAGGCCCGAGACAGGCTGTCTGGGAGCTCGGCCAGCCCCCTGCTGCCCTGGACACCAGGGCAGTGGCCTCAGAGCAGAACAGGCCCGCCGGGTTTGTTTGCCCCCTTCCCAAGGGACACAGGCAGACAGACACTCTGCTGAGACTTGCACAACTTCCACTATTGCAAAAACTCTGCCATGCTTAGACGATGAGTTTCATCAACATTCCATGCTGCTTCCAAAAGCATCTAAGCAGCATCTACAACTTTAACTGGCATTTATTGAACATTTATATTTATTGCACTGAACACTGTGCTAAATGTTTCTATGCAACATGTTGAATAGTCTTCACCGCAAACCCACGAGTCAGGCGGGGTCGTCCCCACTCTTCAGATGCAGAAACTGGGGCCTGGAATGTTTGGTAGCTTGACAAGCTCATCAGGCAGCCACGCCCAGCAGCTCCCACTGATTCCATTCCCACCTCCCACTGCCATGTTGCCTGTAGGCAAGTGACCCAGGCCTCCCCCTTCCTCTGGGTTCCAACCCTGGCTTCACTCTGCAGGGTGGCCAGGTGATTTCCCACAGGGGACTTCGCCTCTCTGAGCCAAGTGACCCTCATCCATAAAGCAGTTCCTAATGACATCTCCTTCCTGAGGCTACTAGGAGGAGTAAATGAGATAATGTATGTAAATGCACTTTCCAGAGCTTCTGACACTTGAGAGGCGCTCAATAAATCTATGTGTAAAACAGTCAATTCAGCTCTTCCCCGCTGATTTGATAGTATCTGTCAGCCATTTCCCATGATGTCACCATCCTGAGGAGGATGGCAGCTGACCTAGACACCTCCACGTGCTCCTGGGCTTCTCACACTTGTGCCTTGTCTGGTCCCCCTGCCTGGCCACGCCGCCCTCCCCAGAAGGATGAGCATCTCTTAGAGGAGTGGGAAGAAGCCATGTGTTTTCTCCAACAACAGACCCTCCACCCAGGATGAGGGGGATACGGCGGTCGAGTGGCGGCCGCAGAGCCTTGTGCCGGATTCCTCATTAGCCACAGTTTAATTACTGCCTACAGAATAGGTTTTAATAACCGCAAGTCCCAATTAGTTGCTTGTTACTTCAGAAATAATTACTGATAGTGCCCCTTCGTCTTTGTTTTAATTCCTGCTTCATTTCCAACTGCAGGAGCCTAAATGAGCGGGCACTTTCCATTGAAAACGTTGCAGGGCTGGGGCGCTGGAGGAACGCCGGCACAGAACCCTGGGCTGGGCGGGGGCACGTGTGTCTGTGCGGGATGAGCAAAGGGCTGGCAATGGCCATTTCTCACCCCGGAAGACGCCTCTGCAGAGAAAAACCCGGGCCCTTTCTCTTCAGCAAGGCATGAAGACACGGTTCTGCTACCAAGGTCAGGTGGGTCGGAGACATGCCACCCACCACAGAGACAGACCACAGAGCTGCTGGCCTCCAGGAGCGCATCACAGCAGCGATGCACCCCTCCATCGGCCCGGGTTCCGGGGCCCAGTCACTGACCATGGCAGCCGCAGGCAGAGCCAGATGGCAGAGCTGTGTTTGGGGGCGAGGAGCGGTGTGATGTTTCCTCCCCGAGAGCGGAGCCCTGATCTCAGCCGCATTTCTGATGTGCAGCCCAACGGCGCCTTCCAACCACACTCGAAGAAGACTTGGGGATGCAGGAGGACGTCAGAGGTGCCCCTGCGCTGTGGCACGGACAGCAAGTGGCCCTCTGTGCTCTGACAGAGCTGCGCACTGGGGAGGCCACCCATGGCTTTGTTCCAGGCGAAGAGGCTCCTCGCTTCACGGAATTCTTCTTCTGTCTGACCTGCTTCCATGCCGCTTTGCCTTTTTAACTTTTATTCTAAGGCACCTGCAAGAATATGGTAGCGCCAGGAGCTGTGGACGCCGGGCCGCAATGACAGCTAACATGTATTAGGTACTTATGTGGGAGATGCCTATCTAAGTGCTTCAGATGTATTTCCTCATTTGATTCTTACAACTCTCTGAAGTAGAATTATTATCATCAGCCCTGACTTGCACTGGGGAAACTGAGGCACACAGAGAGGTAAAGTAACTTGTCCAAGGCCACCCAACCACTAAGTGGCAGAGCTGGGGATTCCTTCCCAGGTACTTTGTCTCCATGGCCAAGCTTTTGATCCCTAGGTGATCCTGCCTCTTAGGGACCTGGGTCAACTCTGAATAATACATTATTTCATGGACAGGGTTTTTTGTATTTTTGTTTTTTTGTTTTTAATTCTTGTGTTGATTTTTCATTCCATGGTATTTCCTGAAACCTTCTCCCAACGTGGACCCTCCAGGACAGCTCTGTCCAGTTGCCTTCTGTTCTCAGAGTTTCTACAGCTTCTGTGATTAGTGAAATGGACAGGAGACCTTCTGAACCTGGCCCGCAGGCTGTGACTCAGGCCATAGTCATTTTGAGGTGACAAAGCTCTCTTCCCCATCATGCCAGCCAGCAGTCAGCCCTCTTCCATGCTTCCTGTCCCTCTTGCTGCGTGACCACCTTGTCAAGGGAAGAAGCCACACTGGAAATTACTGCGAGTAATTTCCTTTTTTCCACCACAGTCTTTGGTCTCTTTTCCCCCAAGAATTCTTTCCAATGAAATTGCAAGTGTTTAGCCAGACAAACCTGCTGAAAATTCATCCTTTCTCTGTTTTCCTTCTTACCTCCTATTCATTTAATCCACCCACCCAAACCGTGATGCTGTCTTATTGTTAATAAGCTGGGCTCTTTTGTGTTTGGAAGTTCAGCTGGAAAATTACGTCCACAAGGCAGAAATGCTCCACCTGGGACACAAAGGGACCCTTTGAAGGGACAAAGGATTTGGGATTAAGTAAGTAAGCAAACAAGCACAGCCTTTGAGGAGAGGAGTGCGGGAGAAAAGGAAAACTGCTTCATAAAACTGTGCCTCAGTTTATTTACACAAGGGGAGCTTATTTGTGTTATTTAATGTGCATGTCCGAGGGTTTCAAGGAATGTCCCTGTCATCGGTCCCAGAGCCATGGGGTCTCTTGCCAAAATCCCCTGATGGCCAATCTTTTTGAAGTGTCAGGTGAAGTGTGACGTGCTGTCCTATTTGAGAACCAGCATGAGGGAGACCTGGTCCATTTCCTCAGTTACTGAGACCCTCCTCTTCCGTGTGCGAGCGGATGTGCACCCCTGCTCCCTCCAGCTATTCCACCCGCAGGATCTGTCCAGGAAAACCTCAAGTCTCCGCAGCTAATACCTCTTCTTCCCCTCTCTCCCCAAACTGCTTCTCATCCCTGTCTTAGTTTGGGTCTTCCAACTGGACCCTGAGGGAAGAGTTTCATTCAAACAGTTTATTTGGGAAGTGATTCCAGGAAGCATAAGTGGGGAGCAAGATAGAGGAAGGAGAAAGCTGATAAAAGGTACACTCGGGGGTGGGTACCTGCTGTGGGACCCGGGGCTCACTTCTATCAGGGACCCACTGCGGGATTGTGGAGGACACACCTCAGAATTGTCCCACCGATGGGGTATTGATCCACCTACTCACATGGCTTATTGGTTGAGGGGTGCTCCTGGGTGTGAGCACCCCAGCACTTCCGGCATGCCCTGTTCGATGATTAGTCATTTCAGAGACAGGATGCCCCCCAGGCAGAGGGGCACCATCGCTGTCTGTGGGTGACCCCTAGGCTAGGCCAACAGTCATGCCAGGTCTTCGACAGTATCTGTTAAAGCAACTAAATGTTCTAACACCTTGTGTAGGAAAGTGGAACAGAATCGTAACAGTGGTTAATATTTATGTCTCACTTCTAACCAGTTACATGTATTGTATACTAGTGTTATTGGTCACCCAAACCTTCAAGGTGGGGCTGCTGGCATTATCTACAGTATAGCATCCCAGCTGAGGACACAGACTCTGGAGCCAGAGGAACTGGTTCAAACCTCATCTCTTCTACCAAGCGCTAATGAGACTCAGTTTCCACATCTACAAAACAGGGGTAACAATCGTACCTATTTCATAGGGTTGCTTTGAAGATCAAAACGGTTCCTATGTATACAAGCACAATGGCAGCTGGCATCCATAAGGTGCTCAATGCATACTGACCATGGCATCGTTCCATAGATGAGGGAACTGAAGCTCGGGGAGGTGGTCACGAGCTGAAGGTTGTGCAGCCACCACATGGCAGATGAGAAACCTCAGCTCGGGCTTTCTGCAGCAGCAACCCCCATTTTTCCACTATACCACATGCCTGTGTAATCGTTACTATGTGAGAAAGCACTTTATATACTGTGAGTGCTCCACAAATGCTTTGGTTAGTGCTATTTCCCGGTCTTGTAACAGCAGATACATTCTTGTTCTCTTAAGAGCTCCAGTCTGGTCTTTGAATTCTGCTCTCTGTCATCGCGGTATAGCTGGCACTGGGCACAGTGCCTGGTTGTATGTCAGCTAAGTGGATGAGTTACCAAAGGCCCCAGGACAGCCCCATTGACACCCCCCATCACAGCCCCCTCTTTCCTGCTCAAGCCGGGCCCTATCTCTCCCCCATTCCCCTAATGATGCTTTTTTCTCCTCCTGCCTCCCATTCACCCCCCTCGGAAGTCCTCCCTGCTCCGCACTGTCTTCTGCCTGCCCCAAAGGCCTTCACCCACGCTGCTGCCTGTACGATCTCTCCTTCCCCTGGACTCCCCCGCTCCCCACGCCCTCCCTGGCTGCCCCCAGGGCTCAGGGCTGCCTTCCCTCGCCCCACCCACACTGCGGTGTCTGTGCCTCATCACATGCTTCTCAAGTGTTGCTCCTGCAGCGTGTGTGGGTCTGGGCTTCCCACCCTCACCCAAGGTCCTCATGGGCAGAGCCAAGTCATTCATTCCTTTATTCACCTATTTGTCCACTGTGGTACCAGGCACTGAACCCCACTGGGTAATTAACTGAGAAACAGGGACACACAGAACAAGATGGGTCCATGGCTGGAGGAGCCCAGTCCAGGGAGACACTGGCCTGCAAACATTGCTAATGATCAAGACGGATCTTGGTGCTGGCCCAGAGCTGAGCATCAGAGACTGGGGACCTGTCTTCCCACAGGGCGGGGCCTGAGAAGCCTTTGCATAGATAACAGTGGAGCGCAGCTGTTAGCTTGGGGTTAATGTGGTTTCAAGGAAAAGGACACTTCTCAGGGAAAACCAGGTTAAAGAAAGCAGAAGTGGGCTGGATATTGGAGAAATACAAGGGACTCTTCTGAAAGCAGAGAGCAGGGCTTTCCCGGAGGGAACTGGAGAGTCATCAGTGCCTCTGGTCTCCTTCTTATCAATGTCTGCTGTGCTCCTCTCCTCTCCCCTCAGCTCTCTTTCTACACATGACCCCACAAGGTCCAGCTCTGAGCCTAGATGACCCCCCACCAGTGCCCTCTGGTTTCACTGTACAGGTCCCAATACCTGGGATACCGACCAGCCCAGCCTCGGCCAGGTATCCATCCCTGGTCCAATCAGCTTGGTCCAGGGAGGTGGGGTCTCTAGTTTAAAAAAAGAAAAAAGAAAAAGTCTTCCGTCCCCAGCAGGGCTGGAAGGCAAGGACTGCCTCTCTACAACAGTTTTAAAAGGAAATGTATTAGATTCCTGTGGCTGCCGTGACAGAGCACAAACTTGGTGGCTTAAGACAACAGAAATGGATTGTCTCGCAGTTCTGTAGGCCAGAAGTTCAAAATCAAAGTGTTGGCAGGGCATGCTCCCTCCACAGTCCCTGGGGAGGCCTGTGTTCCTTGCCTCTTCCCGCTCCAGGCGTCCCTTCCCTGTGGCAGCCTCGCTCTGATCTCAGCCTTGGTCTTCGCAGGGCTCCTTCGCCATGTCTTCTCGCCTTTTCTTGCCTCATCAAGACACTTGTTATCGGATTCAGGCCTCCACCTAATCCCCAATGATCTTATCTTGAGATCTTTAATTACATCTGCAAAGACTTTTTTCCAAATAAAGGTCACATTCACAGGTTCTGGATGGACATATCCTTTCTAGGGAGGCACTGTTCAACCCAGTACAGTGAGAGTCTGGCAGGTGGAGCAGGGATGGGAGGGCACAGCGAGCTAAAGGAACAGCAGGAGCGGAGGATTGTCGCTGGGGGCACAATGACACTGCTGCTCCAGGAGCACGGGGTTCGCGGATGGCGACAGAGCGGGCTGAGATTAGGTGGGGCCACACCGCAAAAGGCCTTCTGTCTGGAACAGTAGCTTTGCCCGATGGGCAGCAAGGGGGCCGCCAGTGGTTCTTGAGCAGTGACAGAGCATCATAGAACTTGTTCTGTAGATGGGTCATCCTGGCTGCAGCATGAAGCCATAGTAGAGGGAGACAGGAGTGGAGGGAGGGAGGTAGCCATTTAGTAAATAGGCACATAGCACGTACTACATGCCAGGCATATTTCTAAAGACTACGAGCACAGCAACGGAGAGATGGGACTAAGCTGCTGCTATGTTAGTGCTAAAAGGAAGAGAGAGAAAAAAAAGTAAAGAAATGATACTTTATAATATGAACTGGCAATAAGTGCTAAAAAGGAAAATAAAGAGGAGAAAGGGGTATAGTGAATGAGAGAAGATTTTTATGTCTGAGGTTCAAGGAAGGCCTCTCTGATGGGGTGACATTGGAGCAGAGCCTGAAGATGCAAAGGAAGGAGTCACAGATTTTTGAGGGAACAATGTCCTAGGCAGCGGGAATGGCGAGTGCAAAGGCCCTGAGGCAGCAGCATTCTTGGCATATTCAAGGAATGGCAAAGGGGAGAGTGTGGCCGGGGGGACAGTGAGCGAGGGGAAGAGGAGTGGATGGGGTAGCCTCAGAGACGCAGGGGGCCTGGCCTCACAGGGCCGTGCCGGCCCCAGTAAAAACCTGCCTTTTACTGATGTGGGGACTTTTGGAAGGTTTTAAGCAGAGAAACGTAATCAGATTTACATGGTTTTCAAGGTATTTCTCTGAAGAGGTAGGAGAGATCAAGGTCCAGGAGGGGAAGGTAGGAGACTACTGCCATAGCCAGCAAGAAAGATGACACTGGCTTGGAGTCGGGGGGCAGTGGTGGGGTGAGAGGTGCCGGGGCTGCCTCTTGTATGTACCTGACTGGGAAAGGAACGCTTAGCCTAGGCACGTGTCCCGGCCAGGAATCGAACCCACAACCATTTGTTTAGCTGGATGATGCTCCAACCAACTGAGCCACAAAATATTTAAAATATAGAAATGACAGTATTAGCAAATGGCTTCCCTGTGGAGTATGGGAGTGGAAGAGGGGTCAAAAACAGACCCCAGAGTTTGGAGCCTGAGGAACTGGAAGAGTGGGATTGTCGTTTACAGAGATGAGGACTGCGGAAGGTCAGGGTAGGGCAGTGGGATCAGGGTTTGGGGACATGCTAGTTATTCGTGGTTTGTGACGTATGACATTATTGAAACTTGTTTTGCGCCAAGCAATGTTCTAAATACCTTACAGGTATTAACTCCTTTGAAACTCACAGCAGCCCCATGATGTGGGAAGCGTAGTCACCCCGTTCACAGGGGAAGAAGCCAAGGTACTGAGAAGTGAATTAACTTACCCAAGTTCTCCCAGTTCAGAAGTTGCAGAGCCTGGAGTGGGCCCAGTCATGTCCCCTGCCACTACCCAGGACAGCCACTGGCTGTGTGAGAGGTCCAGGGGAGCAAGCAAGACAAGGGTTATGTAATTAGGAACAAAACACCCAGAGGAGATGCCGATATGTGTCCGCCAGCCTCCCCTCAGCCCCTGCTCTCATCAAGAGCCTGTTGCATCCTGGGAGAGCCCCCTCCCAAGGGGGGCATGGGAGCGCTCCTCTATGCTGATTTGAAGAGTATTTACCATTGTCTCTTGCTCTGTTTGTGAAATGCTGCTTTTGTTTCTAGCTACTTAAAATAATAGACCACAGTGGGGGATGGAAACGACTCAGTGGGAATGTTTAAGTTTCCGGGCCCAAAACCATTTCTAAATATTATTTTTAAAAAAGAAAAAATATTGAAAAGTGGCCTAGTTTCTGCTTAGCTGAGAAGGCCTGTCCGACAGAGCGTGTGAGAACGGGCGGGCGAGCGGGAAGGAGGAGGGCGGTGCTGGCCTCACAAAGCCTTCCTGGAAAGGCTTCCTTGTGGAGGCTGCCTTTTTCCTAAGGGCTTCCAGCAAGGCCCCTGCAAAATGGGTCATTTCTCTTCTTAGTTTCATCATACTTCAGACTTGGGGGGGGTCCTTGGGATTCAAAGCCCTGAGTTCAGGCAGTGAGGTCTCCCCAGGCTGCCCTGCTAATGTGCAGTTGTCCACACAACCTGCTGCTCATCCTGGGGTCTGTGACAGAGAGCCGGCCGATTACTCCAGAAAACCCAGGGACTGGGCAATCACCCACTCAGAGGCAAAAGATTAATGGGAATCTGTGAGAGGTCTGCATTCAGGACTGGTTTTGAATTCTATAATTTTATCTGTTTGAGTTCCATTTAAATACTCAGAATTACATAGAGGCAGTCACGCGGAGATCTCTCGGGGGGCCTAGCCTTATTGCAGAGTTGGGGATAATTTGTGACTGGCTTCTTGGCACATGAGCCAAGCCCCTTTGTTTGGTTGTCAAGGTCCTGCGCGGGCTGAGCCTGCTTATTTGCTATTTATTTCAAAATGCATTGGATATTGGATACTATTATGGGCCAGGTAATTTGCTAGATGCTTTCACATTGGTTGCTTTATTTAATCCTCACCCTAATCCTCAAGTCTAAATGTTTTCATACTTACTTACAGACGAGGAAGCTGAGGCCCAGAGAGGTCAGCTGGCCGCAGATGTCACAGCCGGTGATGGTCAGAGGCCCAACTCCATTTCCAGGGCTCCTCTCTGACCCCACCCCCATTGTCCACCTTCTTCTCCCCTCATAGCCCTGCCCCCACCCGCGCTCCCCTCCCCACTGCTTCCAGCTCAGCTCTGCTCAGTCCCAGCTCCACCTCTTTGTTCCTTGGGCTGCTTCAGGCAGGCACTTAGTGTCTGTCAAATCCCAGTCTCCAAGCCTGGCCCTGGCCACTGTTCATTCTCCAGAAGAGCACACAGGGGAAACCCCAAAGGCCATGAGGAAGCAAGGATGCCCTAAGTTACCTCTACGTAGAGATATGGCAGCCAGAACATCCTGGAATCTAGAGAAAGGTCTCCTGTAAGTCCCTCTCTTGTTTCTCTATTGTCCTTTATTTTATGATTTCTCAGGCTAACTGCAATCCCAAACGTGGGCCAGGAGTATGCCTTACCTGAGATCCTGATAGAAATGCAGATGTCAGGCCCCATCCAGACTTGTTGACCCAGAATCTGCATTTTAACAAGATCCCCAAATCATTCAGAGCATGCGCACTGTAGTTTGAGGTGCCCTGCTCCGGCTGGTGGGCGCCCTTCACACCATGGCCCAGGTTCCAGATCAGAGAAGGGAACCAGGCGCTGGCCCACAGCCCTACTCCATTCTGCCCCCTCGCTGGTTAGAGGCGCCCTCTCAGGGTATGTCCCTCTAGGTCTGGTGAAGTCGCAGTGGAGAATGGCTCCCTCCCTATTGGATAGGTGAGCCAGCTTCAGAGTTGGCCCTTCAGCTTCTGCTCAGCTAGGCCCTAGGGGTGAGTGTGACCCCAACCCTCACTTCAAATGGAGTGTGTCCCCGTTTCCCCTTGTGTGCCCTTGGAACTGGGAGCCCTCTTGGCCCAGAGCAGACGCGAGGATTCCTTCTTAGCTTTCCTGTCCCCGCTCAGCTAGACGGGGGACCCGCGCCGCTTACTTTGCCATCATGAGCGTTGGGCTAGGCAGCAACAGAGACACAGCCTTTGTCAGCAGAGCTGGGACAGCTGTCATCTGAGGTTGCAGCCGGAAGATGACTGGTTCTACATTTAAGTGTATTTGGCCACTACTTGACCCGATACTGCAGGCTTCCTGCCCCATCACGGGTTTGTACGCCTTGCCCCAAAGGAAGGAGTAAACAGGTACTTCTCCTGGCAAGCTGGCCCCCCCACTCACAGCTCAGCTCTTTTCCTTATCAGCCTCAGAGCCTCTAATGAATGAGTATGGCTGGGCTGAGGATGCCGTTGTGGGACGAGAAAGCAAACAGGTCCACTGAGCAGGATGCCAGATGGGAACTCAGATTACAGGCTTCTTAATCACAGCATGTAGGACAAGCTTCATGCATAAGGGGAACCAAGCAGACAAGTATTTCATGCCTTTGGGAAACCTTTCAGCAGAAGTTCTTCTAACAAGATAAGTGACCACAGAACCTAGTCTTATTTCTTTATTATCTTTTATTTTTATTCCAAATCAGGAGGCTAAATGCGAGCGCTACTACATATTGAGGGCTCACATCTCTCCAGGGACTGTGTCATGCACATAAACACATTACCTCATTGTGTACCCAGGACCCCCCCACCTTCCCATTTTACAGATGAGGGAAAGAACAGTGACAAATCTAAGGACTGCAACCAGTAAGATCCGGGATTCAAATCCAGCTTCCTGCACCACTGTGTTCTAACACCTTCTCGCAGAGCAAAGGGGCTCTTTTAGGATTTTGCAGAGCTCCATTTATCAAATAAAAGTTATAGGGCCCTTGTAGAAGAATTCATGTTTTAACCATAAAGTGTAGGTGTGTTTATAAATGGGAAAATGCCATAGGGACTCCTTCTTGGGCCTCCCCCCCTCCTCCATTTGCCCTCATGCCCTCTCTTACACAGCACCCAGGATGCCAGGGGAAGACCAGCAGATGTGACTGTGAAAAGAAAGCTCAAGAAAAGCAAAACCAACTGCCTTGCAGTGCTTATTAGTGCATGAACACAATGATGCCCTTGATGTTCTTCAGAGGAGGGATGCGCAGGCCAAGTCCACTTCGCCCTGTGAGCTTGTCTCCATACAAATGCTCCATTGAAATGAGAGTGTCCATTTATTTTGAGGAAACCTGCCCTATATCAACTATGATCCAGGGGAGAAAAGATATCCATATGTCATATGGGCGAGTCCTGCCACACACACACACACACACACACACACACGCACGCACGCGCGCGTTCCCTTCCAGAAAATCCAGTTGTACACACTAGGAAGTATCAACTCTCCCGTGAAAAGCAGGGTTTCCTCACTCTCTTCCAAAGGCAGTTGTTAGTTTCCTATTGCTGCTGTACTGATTACCACTAACTTGGTGGCTTAAAACAGCATAAATTTACTCTCCAAACTCAGCGTGTCAATGGGGCTTCCATAGGCTGTAGGCTTATCCTTTACAGTTTCTAGAGGCTTCCCACATTCCTTGTCTTAGAGCCCCTGCCAGCAATCAATCTAATCACTGTGACCTGTTTTCATCCTCACATTTCCTTTGTTCGCTCCCTGCCTTTCTCTTCCATCCTTAAGTGCTCTTGTCATTACATTGGGTCCACCTGGATAATCCAGGATAATCTCCCTATTTTAAAATCCTTAACTTAATCACAGCTTCAAAATTACTTTTGTCATGTAAAGTAACATATTCACAGGCTCGGGGAATTGGGTTGTGGACAGCCCTAGAGGGTCATTGTTCTGCCTTTTTAAAAGCAGATAACACCATAAAATTAATTAATTAATAAGATGCAGGCATATTTTAAGTCATTAACATTACTGCCAAAAGGGCAGTAACCAATTCCAAATATAAAAATTGGCGCTAGAGTTGAAGTTGAAGGTGGAGAAAAGGGAAAGGTGGGGAAAGAGAAGAAGAGAATGCAAAATGCACCACGAACAAGCGTGCGGAAACACAGTTTAAGGAAGACTTGCAGGGGAGGTAGCGGAGGAGAGAAAGATAGAGGGAGGATGGAGGGAAGGAAAGGCATTTCAAGTTGGGGGGAAACGGCAAGAGCAAAGGCCCAAAAGAAAGCTCCTTCCTCCTGGTGATGTAGTTACTGGCTTGCAGGCTGGTCTCCTTGGTAGACACTGAGCCCTTTGGGAGCAAGGCTCATGCCTTCACTTCTGTGCACCCCGGAGGGCTCCGTGGAGGACCCGACCCCTGCAGGCCTCCCCGAGCCTTAACAAGGGCTCGTTACCATTCAGTCTCTAGGATCAACTGAGCCACTGATTCTTGGCCCTGGGAGCCTCTGTGTTCTCAAAGATTCTACTCCTACTCTATCCTCAAAGCCTGAAAGAGAGGGAGAAGACGCTGCCCAGGCAGTTCCTGTGGGGTCCAGCACAAAGATTTAAACTTCGTTTAAGTAATGGGTAACTTAAGCCCACCAGCAATAAACAGCTAACCCTTGCTGAGCTCTTACCATGCATCCTCCCATCGTTCTTGTAGGCCAGGAACTAATATAACCCCCACCTCAGATGTCCCTAACAGGGCTGAGAGTTGCTTCTTGAAGGGCTGCCACCACTTGGCCAGCAAGAGGTAATCCTTCAATTTGACAGCAGTCTCGTCCCCAGGGACCTAAGGGAGGGTAACAGAGAATGTGGAACTTTCAGTTCCTGAAATGACTATCTCTTTATTCCATCTGCATTAGTTCAACTCAGTCATTTTTCTTCCTTCATGATTCAACTTCTTTTTCCAAAAAGGTTTTGAGGAGGCTTAAAATATAAGAGCTAATATATGGTAATAACCTGTATGTAGACAAGGAAGTCAGAGTAAAGAGGAAAATAAAGGGAGGGGGAAATCTGCCTTGGGTCCATATATGCTACATATATGCTGCAACTTTGGCTCTAAACTTTCTATAAAATGAACTCCCTTTGAAGCCTCAGAAATCTCTTATTGCTTATAATACATATATAACATAAACAATTTCTCCCAGGTGAAGTGCCTCATAGCTTGGACAACTTTGTGACAGCCTACCCACATCCAATTCTTATACAACCTTTAATCTTAGGGGAAAAGTCTAGAGGTCAGTCCACTTAAGAACAGCATAATGTAGGCACTTATTCTTTGTACAGTAGTTCCAGCAGATGGGTGGATGCATAGATGGATGACGGATGGATGGTTGATGGATGGATGGATAGATGGATGCATGGATGGATGGTGCATGGATGGATGATGGATGGATGGATGGGTGATGGATGGATGGATACAGTGGTAAAAACCTGGGCCTACCTGCCTACATTCCTGGACATGTGGCACTTCCTCATCTCCCTCTGGAATCAGGCCAGACCCTTCCCAGATCAGAGGGACCCAGCTGGCAAAATTCCACAACTGGCTGGGGTCCACCCAGTGTTGTGAGCTGAGCATATGGACCAGATGGGAAGCTTTAGGAAACGAGATTGTGTTTTTATCTTGCTTGTTTAATCATTGTTCTGAATATGCCTTCCTGTTTCCTTTCCCTGCCCTCACCTCTGCATCAGACAGGCCTTGGCTGTGGGTGGACCTCCTGGGAAGTGTTGCCCTTGGCCTCCCAGGCTGGGAGTGTCTGCTGTTTGCCAGGTGGTGGGGAGCCAGCCATCCCATGCCCTGCCCAGGCTGTGGTAACCATGTCTGGATGGGATGGGAGGAGATCTGAGCTGTTCTTGGGATCCGAGCCTGGCCCCACCACCAGACCTCCCCGGGACTTAAAGGGGTCCCTACAACTCTCCAGCCCGGGTTTCACTGTGTATGAAAAACTTTTCATGATGGGTAAGAGCCAAGCTGCCAGAGTTGCAACCTCTGCTGTTTATTAGCTGTATGACCTTCAGCAAATTAGTTAACTTCCCTGTGCTCTAGTTTCAATAATAATGATAGTACCTCAAAGGTTTGTAGTGAAGAGTAAATAAGTTAATTTGTGTGAAGTGATTAACACAGTGCCTGGCCCATTGTGAGCAACTTACTAAATGTAAAATGGGTAAAACCAAAATTACCTTGTCCACCTCTTAGATTTGCTGTGAAACTCAAATAAGTCATAGTTCATACAGTAAATAATTATGGAGCACTTTCTACATGCCCAACCTGGTACTGGGTGAGCCTAAAGGTGAGCTGCCTGCCTTTAGGGGCCTTTTTGTGAAAGGGCTTTGCAAACTTCAGGGCTGTTCAGACAAGAGAGAGGATGGTCATCTCACTACGTTAGAGTCTCTGAAACAGAGTCCTTAAAACCTTGACCAGCCAGACAACCTTCTTCCAATGAAGTTTATGCAGAACTCTAATTGATAACACGCAAAAAATCAGGGCAGATCTGGCTGGGTGGGTGGGGGGATGTAGCAGGGGGCTGCATCCTGCTGGTCCTGCTGGCTCTGTTCCTCTCTACTCAAGCCCCAGCCTCTAGTGGCCCTGAAGGAACCCCGTGGCTGCTCAGAATACAGACAAAACCCTTGGACCCAGAGGCGGCTTATGTCTTTCTTTGGCGCGCTCTCTCTCTAATTAATAAACTTTAATATATTTTTAGAGCAGTTTTCTGTTAACAGCAGAATGAGAGAGTTCCCATATACAGGGAACTCTCATATACATATACATACCCACACACTCACAACCTCCCCACTATCACTATCCAGCACCAGAGTGGCACATTTGCTGCAGTGGATGAACCTCCATTGATACATCATTATCACACAAAGTTCATAGTTTACATTAGGGGTCACTCTTGACACCTTACCCTCTTTTAAACATGCACCACATCGGTGTGCTGGGTGCATGTCTGGGTGCTGGGGACACAGACACCCAGCTCCATCGGCCAGGTGGTGGCAGAGGTCATGCCGAGCAACGGGGCCTGATCTATAGCTGTGGCTTTGGTCTGTGTTCTGGACCTTTAACTTAAAGACTCCTCTGGCCCCCATAACAATTTATTTTTAACATTTAATGTGGTCCTCCCCTTTGTGACTTTTATACCACCTCCTGGACCAATTCTTCACATTCAGAATAATGTCCAAAAGAGAAACTACAGTGGACTCACCAGATGGCTGCCTGCCCCAAGCCGAGGGGAGCTCACAATGGGTAGTTTATAGTCATTGCCTAAGAAGCAAGGGTCGCCAGTGCCTGCTTGGCTATTTTGGCCGATGTCCTTCAACAAAAAATAGATAGATAGATAGATAGATAGATAGATAGATATTATATAGATATAGCTATATATGTATTTATATATTATGTAGACAGAGATATAGATATATAATAACCATAGCTTTTCATTCCTTAAGTAGATTTACCTCCTATTTAAATTCTATAATAGGAAACTTGCTTAACATCTCTGTGCCTCTATCTCCTCATTGGTACAATTGATTGTTGGGAAAATCAAATGAGATAATACCTGCGAAGTGCTTAGGACAATGTCTACCACTGAGTGAATATTAAATAAAAGTTATTTGCTATTTTGCATTTATTGCTACTACAAATGCATTTCATATATATTATAGTCAATAAAATATTTCTGAAACAAACAGAATTATAAAGGATCAGCTCTAATCAGGGTGGCATTGAAGGTGGCAATGGGGTGATTCAAGTCTTTATTACCTGTGGTCTTGTGAGGGCCATCCTAACAGCTTTCCTCTATTGGGTCCCTAGGCTGTGCTAGGAACTGTGCTTCAAATATCATTTCATTGAATCTTAGCAAAGCGACCATTGGGGTAGTTTCTCTCTCTTTTCTTTTTCATTTCAGGAAACCGA
This sequence comes from Pteronotus mesoamericanus, assembly GCF_021234165.1. NCBI lineage: Eukaryota > Metazoa > Chordata > Mammalia > Chiroptera > Mormoopidae > Pteronotus > Pteronotus mesoamericanus. The sequence goes on along the minus strand of NW_026555277.1, from coordinate 41,098,123 downwards.
AGCTGTAAGCCCATCAAGCAGGAGGCTCCAGCTGCCTCTGTACCAGCTGTTGGGACACCCTGCCCTCTGCAGCCCCTACCCCTACCCTGTCAGCAAAGCGCATCTCTCCCACTGTTTTCCAAGTGGTTTGTTTTCACGGTTCCCCACTTTATCTGACAGCCCACACACAGCTACATGGCTCAGGGGCCCCTCTCCAGCCTGCGAAATTTTTACAAGCAGCACACAGTGGAAACATTGGCAGGTTTTATTTTTTATTTTTTCAAACTTTCCAAAATACAGCCACGTATATGTCCACGTTTAGGCCTACGTGTCTGCATCAGAAGCCCAGAGCACATGGCGTCTCGCTATTTGTGTGTGTGTGTATGTATTGTAGGGTGGGCCCACCTCTCAGAATTCAACGATAACAATTTCTGCCTTTGGGGCGTGTGTGTGTGTGTGTGTGTGTGTGTGTCTGTGTGTGTGTGTGTGTGTGTGTGTGGTATTTGTGGATCTCTGGGCTAGCCTGCCTCCCCCAGGCAGTGGGCACAGGCTCATTCTTCCCTGTGCATGTGTTTGTAAGCCTGGGCACATGCCCACCTCTCTCCCAAGGGTGTCCGTAGACACGTGTAAACTATCCTTCACTTCTGTTGTTGAGACTCTCCCAGGACACATTGGCCCAGTGGCGCAGGGAGAGCTGGGAGAAGGGAATGTTTAGTCTGGAAGGCAAGCAGGCAGGCAGCCGGAGACTCCCTGTGAAGCACCCAGGCGGGTGTGCTGGGCGCCAGGGCTGCTCCAAGGGTCCTGGCTGGTGAGGAGGACTGGGTGGTCCCAGCATGCCTGCGCCCAAGGTGCAGGTGCTCCTGCGCGAGCAACGCTGGGCTCAGGATGGCTCCTGTGGCAAAAGTGATGACTGGCTCTGGGCCAACCCCAGCTCCATTGAAACAGGTTCCTTGTTTTTCTTGTTTTCCGATTCTTGGTTCTTCTTAGTCCTCTGAAGAATAGAATTTGTGTGTTGAATTGAAGCTGGGTTAGATAGCACAGGGGTGTGGAAAGAGCATGACGCTTTGGTGTCAGGCAGACCTGAGACTGAACCCTGGCTCTGCCATAACTAGTCATGTATCATTGAGACAGGGACAGTTGCTAGACTTCTGAGTAACGCAGGAGTAATGACATTACATTGCAGGCTTGCTCAGGAGCCTGAATGATAACATCTATGTAAAGCACCTGGTAGGTTCTTGGTCACTTCTTGTTTCCTTTTCTTCCATGGAATTCTCTGGGCAACAGCTTTATGAGTATACCGGCAGTGCTGTGAATTTCTAGGAAAAGAGCTATTCATTTTCTGATGACTTAGGGGAGGGCAAACAGGAGGGCTCAGCTTTGTAAATGGTTTCTTTAGCTTGTTGTAACTTGAGTTTAAACCCTCATATTCAATTTTAATAGGTATTAGGAGGGCATTTTAGGAGGATAGTGGCAGTTGGTGGAGGGGCAGGTTGGAATTTCTGCAGAAAGCATGCACCTGCCTTCCCAGAAGGACCAATGTTTATGAGCGGAAACCAGCCCCCTGGGGTGCATCATGGTGTTAACAGGCTAGTAATGGGGGGGTCACAGGCTGCTTGCCACCTTGCTGTATAATGCTCTGCTGCTGTCGGACTCTGTCCTGGGCAGGGGGGATTCCAGGCACGGGCCCCCCTGCTCATACCTGGTGGGTGAAGACACAAAATCAACAGAGGAACCCAGCAAATTCATATTGGCTAATTCCCAGAATAGTAAATGCTACGAAGAGGATGAAATATCGTAGTCGTGACAAAGCGTACATGGTGAGGTGCAGAGCGTCACTTAGACAAGGTGGTCCTAGGAGAGGCCTCCCTAAGGAGACAGTTTTGTCCAAACTTGAATGATAAGAAGCAGCAAAACAAAGTTCTGAGGGGCGGGAGAGGGGGATGGGGGAAAGAAGACCCTGTAAACTCTTCCTCTTTGCCCTGGCTGGTGTGGATCATTTGGTTGGAGCATCGTCCCATATACTAAAAGGTTGGGGGTTCAGGGCAGGACACATATCTAGGTTGTAGGTTCAATCCCAGGTCAGGGCATATATGGGAGGTAACCAATCAATGTTTCTCTCTCATATCAATATTTCTCTGTCTCTCTAAAATCCATAAACATATTTTTAAAAAAGTCTTCCCCTCCTTTGGAGTACAAGTCCAAGTCCTTACAGTGCCATCAGGTCTCCACACGATCTGACTGCTCCCGTTACTCTCCCCCAGGTCACTCCACTCCAGCCACCTGGCACCACATCCACCTCAGGGCCTTTGCACTTGCTGTTTGTTCCACCCAGAGCACGGATACCCACATGGCTAGCTCACTCCCTTCTTCAAGTCTTGCTTGAAGGTCGCCTTCTCAGTGGGCTCTGGACCTATGCTATGTTTTTCCTTTTGTTAGTATGTATCCTTGGAAAGTGACTTAACCTCTCTGATCCTCAGTTTCCTTGATTGTAAAATGGGAATAACATCACTCTTGTCATATAGTTATGTAGGTGAAATATGATAATAAATGGAAAGCATAATACATGCTATGTCTATGACATGAAAAGGCTCAGCACATAGCCTAGCACATCATAGAGCACCAGGTGCCAAAGGGATGTTTGGAGCAAGTGAGGATGACTGAGTGTGTAGGATCAATGGGGGCCAAGGAACCCCCATGCCTGCTGTTTTGGACCAGGGCTCAGTCAGTTTGGGAGCTATGCCAACCATAGGAATAGAAGGTTCTCCATGGGTGGAGTTCCCTGGCCACAGGCCACGGAAGCTCCAGTTCTCACCTCATCAGTCCCAGCAAAGGAGGGTGATTTGCACAAAGGCCATTATGCCCTGGGCCTTTATGCAAGGTCTTTTCCCAAATGGAGAGATTGATCACAATTTTCTTGAGGCCCCTTTGCCATGTTACATCCCACTTGCCCTCGGGACCCCTGGAGGACAGCCCAGCGCAGAAGGAAGCCTGGTAAGAGAGCGGGTCCCCTCCCGCGCCTGAGCCTCCCTCCTCCGCGCTGTGAGTGACAGGCTACCTGACGGGCTACCGCGGAGGTGCGGGGCCTGCTGCTGCCGGGAGCCTGTGTCGTCTTCAACAAGTTCCTTAACTTGAGTCTCAGTTTCCTCGTCTGTCCAAAGAGATAATGGTAATCCCTAGCAACCAAGGCCGTAGGGAGGCTTAAACGAGTTCGTCCATGTGAAATGCTCTGCACGGGACTGGCACATGGCAAACACCCCATAAATGAGGCTACTTGAATCACTCCTGGGGAGCCCTCCTGTTGCCGACACTGGTGGAGCCGGGGCGTCTCCCTCCCACTCTGCCCCCAGGGTTTGGCTCCCTGGACGCCCCTTGTCCTGGTCAGGAAGCGTCTCACAGCCGAAGGCAGCAGGGGAGTTGGACTCAGCGGACGGGAGAGGAGCCAGTGGACATTATGTTCCTTCCCAGGAATGGGAAAGTGGGAATGTTCCTGGGCAGGGAGCAGAGCTCTAGGACAAGAACGCCTGGGAACATCCACTCCCCTTGCCCGAGGCCCAGGGCCTCGCCCTTCCACACTGGGCCCACGGGGTGGGGGGCACATTACAGGGGCGGCCACGTCCACACACACACAGCATAGGGTCGCACACATTCATAAATATCCCCACAGTGACACATATACATGCTCCAGTGTTCTCAGGAATGCATTCACACCTCCACACCTGCATGGCCACTCGCTCATCTATATTCATGTGTACACATGTACCCACAGGTCCTGAAGGACGGACCTCTTGTGCATGCACTCACACGCAGGATATTTGCTCTTTTCCATACACTGACCCATACTCACAAATACACACACATTTATCTGCACAATCACACAGATATTGACACTTGTGAACACACTTGTATAAACATGTATACCATAAATGTGTGCATGCATGTACACATACATGTAATTGTACATATGTATAACTATACACAGAGCCCCCCAGCCTCTAGCCTTCGGGCAGCATCCATTGCTATGCTACCTAAATAAAACAGCTCCTGCCCTCTCCCCACTACTCGGAGAGACCCTCCCTCCCTAGCACTCCCGAAGTGTTCACCTGCCGTGTTCAAATGCAGCCGTCTCCCTGACTTTGCTCTAAGCACCTGAGACTATAGTCCTCTCTCCTGTGTGCACCTTTGTTCCAAAATGCCACTGACACAAGGCTCTCATGGCCACCAGGCTTTTGCTGAAAATAAGAGTAGACAGAAAATAAAAGGGGTGGCCATTCTCTGTCTCCTTAGAGAGCACCTCCTGCTCCGTCAGAGTTGCACCCTCTTCTCCCGTCACACCCCTCTCTCCCGCCATTTCTGAGCCCTTTCCCCAACTCTACCCCCAGCCTTCACCTCTCACGCCCCTGGTGCTCCCAGGGAAGAAAGCCCAAATGTCATATCAGGCAAAGCAATTTAGCCCTCTTTTTGTTTCTCCTCCCCCTTCCAGACCAGGGACCAAAGAGGCCCATTGAGGCATTTTCCTGTGATGATGATGATGATGATGATGATGATGATGATGATGTCAGAAAACTCCCCTGAGGTGAATTTGTACCCTTTGTTAAAAGACAGAGCTAGCTTCAGACAGTGTTTGATGTTAATGGTATTTTTTCTTACATAACATTCTCTCTCTCTCTCTCTTTCCCTCTCTCTTTCTCTCTCTCTCTCTCTCTCTCTCTCTCTCTCTCTCACACACACACACACACACACACACGCACACACACACAGCCCTGGAGAATTAATTTCCTGTCTCCTGCTCTCCCCTACTCCCCTCTCCCATCTTCAGGACAGTTGCTGAGAAGGAAGAGGCTGAGCCCCCACATAGATCTAAGTGTGCGGGGCTGGGAGCTGGGGTGGGAAGGGCGAGTCCTGTTAGGGAAGGAGGCAGGTAAGAGACAGACCTGACCTCAGTTTCTGAAGGCCCCAGTATAGCCACCCGTCCTGCCCTGCGCTTGCCTGCCTCTTAGCCTTTGCTCGCAGTGCCTCCCCCTGTTATGGTCCCATCAACCCTCCCAACTCTGGTGGTCCAAGTCCTCCCCTCCCCAAAGCCTTTACCCCATCAGTCCAGGATGACTCTGTCCCACCCTATACTCCTCATGGGCTGTTATGGGCACTTTCACCAAAATTTTCTCCATCCTCTGGTTCGTGAGGCAGCCCTGGGGGCCCCTGTCTGTCTCCCCAGCTCTATCATGAGCTCCTGAGGAATGGGGCCCATAATCCCCCAATTTTGGGTCCCTAATATACTCACATAGTCTGGCTCAAAGAATGCTCAATAAATTATGAGGGCGGACCCTAAAAACCCCCAGAATTATCTTCTGGGAGGCAGGCCCCTTGTAGTGCAGGCTTCCCCTGCTAGGTGAGTGTCTAGGAACCCACCTGTATTGGTGTACCAGCTGGCATTGTTGTAAGAGGCTGCATCTGGCTTCAGTGAATGTTTTTTGAAGACTCTTTCAACATGTTTGCCCATTTCATGATGAGTGATTTATGAGCGCACCTGCCCATGCCACACTGAGGGTTCAGCAGTTGTTGACCAAAAAAATGGAAATGACCCCCATGGCCCACCTTCCTATTCACCCGATCTTGCCCTGAGCAACTTTATTTGTTTCCCCAGATGAAAAAAAGTCCGCAGAAGAAAAAGTTTTGCCAATGGGGAAGAGGTGAAACAAAAAGTCAGCGGAAGCTCTAAAAGGCATTAAAATCGATGAGTTCAAAAATTGTTTTGAGCAGTGGGAAGATCATCTCGATAGGTGTATTGCATCAAATGGGGAGTATCTTGAAGGTGACTGAGGTTCAAACATGTAAGAATAAATACACATTGTTTTATAAATAACTTCCAGGTCTTTTTTGGGTCCCCCTCATACATGTTTTTATCTTCATCTCTGTATCTATTATATCATTAGTATCTATATCCTCTATGTCTACATGTATCTACATAGTAGTTTAGGGCAGTGAAGGCTGCCTAGCCCAGCCAAAAATCCTTGGATTCAATAACAGGAAGCCTGATTTCTGATTCTGCTTATACTACTTACTGGATTTTTGACACAAGTGGACAGATCATTGAGCATCTCCAGATCTCTGTTTTTTCATGTGCACAAGAAAGGAGATGAATACAGCCAGTGGTTTTCAAACTGGGTTCCATGGAACCTTAGCGTTCCAGGAAGATATGATGGCGAGAGCAAGAAAGGAGAAGGCTGATGGGCAGGGTGCCCATGTCTACTAGGGGGGCTCCTCCTCGTTCGCTTTTATTAGCCATGGCTCCACACAAGATTGCATTTAAACAGAAGGTCCTGTTGCTAATTTTTTTTTTTTCCCAAAACACTGGTCTGGATCTTGTTTGAGAGTCTTTCCCACTTTGACAAACCAGGGTTGGTCATTTCTTTTACCCCATGAAATGCCCAGGTGAAGAAAAAGCAAAAACCATTTTTTCTCTATGGATTTAGGGCTGTCTTTCTTTTTGTTTCTAGAGTCACCAGCCTCCTATCACTTCCCCACCAAGGCCAGGGTGCTCCCCTCCCCTCTACTTCCCTTGTCTAGTAAACGAGGGCACTCACAGCACTTCACTCTCAGGGTTTTATGGAGAGACTTGTATTCAGGATGGCAAAAGCAAATCCCCGGCCCAGAGCGTGCCACCTGGAAGGCACCCTCTGAGTGGTGGCTTTGTTGACCGCCGGAGTCCCAGAAGACGGCTGCCTCTCTGTGCGTCATGCCTGACTCGTGGCTGAGGTTTGCAATCCGAGGGTGAAGATTGCTTTGTGATTAGGAGCCAGTGTGCTGTGAGACATCTAATTAGCCATCGTCTTCCCAGGAGACAGCTCAGCTGTGTAATTTTTATTTCTTTATTATACACACCCTCCGTGAGCAAGAGAGAGCAGGGCCAATCTCTCGCCAGCTTCACTGTTTGTTTGCATTCCAGCTGTGCCAGTTGCTCCCTTCTCATCTTTCCACAGTTCCCACCCACCAGGGAGCATGCCTGCCAGAGGGCAGGGTAGGGGGTGCAGGGAACAGCTTTTACATGTTGCTTCAAAGGCCCATCTCCAAGACCAGCACACTGAGAGCAGCTGTACTGGGCTGGATTTACTGTCTGGCTCGGGGGTGGTGGTGGAGGTGGAGGTGGGGAGGTGTCAATGACGGGATACCCCCATTTCCTATCTACTTACAGGAAAGATGTGGTGTGGTGCTAAGGACACTATGTGTAGCATCAAATAGGACCCATCTTTTTCCAGCAATTTTATGTACCTCTCTGAGCCTTGGCTTCCTTATCAGTTAAATCAGTACCCTGATACCTCGCATCACAAGGCTCATGCAAGGCTCCATCCTTCAACACATATTTATTGGGCTCCGCAGATGAAATAGTGTGTGGGGTAGAGCTCTGCAGACTGAGAGTGCTGTCTAGATAGGAGTTATGCTCACAATTGCAGCGTGTCCTTGATTATTCAAGGAGCTCTTATCAAGTTTAGATTATCCAGACTCATCATTAGATTATAAGGCTGGCCAGCCTCTTCCTGCTTTTGCTGTTGCCTGTTTTGTGGTTTTCATCGTGGTCAGTTCAAAGAGGTTGATTCCTTGGAGCAGGCCCAGTAGGGAGAGACTGACATCCTGAAGCTATTATAGATGGCAGTTGTTTCTATCCCATTGGGCTATGCATTCAACCTCTCTTACTTACAACACTAACTGCATAACACAGGATTAGAGTCCATGTCTCTATAAGAGAAATATAAACCCAGGTCCCCCCCCTTGTATACACCCCTTCTAATGGGGAAGACAAAGATTCACACAGCATTTAGAAAGAACCATTTTTATGAGCAGGGTACTTTACTAAGCACTTTTACCCATATGCTTCTCATCCAAACCCTTTAAGTGGATGTATTTAGTCCCACTTCATGGACAAGGAAACTGAGGCCCAGAGAGTTTGTTATTTGTACAAAGCCACATAGTTGGTGAGTGGTACACCCTAAAGTTTTGACACTGTACTGATTGTCTGTCCTATGTCCACTTCTCCCTCTAGACTCCGAGCTCCTTGGGGGCAAGAGCTGTGTCTGTTCATCACAGTGACTGGGAGAAGCCCCTTTTAAGATGCTGGCCTCCAAGATAGTTCATTTGGGGTCTCAAACACCTCCCAGTCACCCCCACCCCGACTAATCTGCCCTTCTAGTTGCATCCCAGAAGGACTTTTCCCTTCCTGACCTCCCTGCCAGGAATCCAGGGCCTCTGCTCAGCTGCCAGGGTGCTCAGGCCAGTGAAGGCTAGACTGGGGCCCAGGACTCCTGGCCAAGCTCCTGGACCGTCTCCCCAGACAGAGGGGGTGGTCCCTGGCACTCAGGACCCTGGACCCTTACCTGCCAGCAGGGCCAGCGGCTGCTCAGGCTGCCAAGAGGCTGCACCAGTCACAGCTGCCAGCGGAGACAGAGCCCAGGAGGCCTGGTCAGCGGTTGCCTGAGGGTTGAGAAATGTACTGGCTCCAGTCTGGCTCCTTCATCTGAGAACTCAGGGGAACCCGACCCAACAGCCCAGTGTTTGTTTCCGCAGCGTCTGGGGCAGCCACGCACACCAGACCTGCCTGGAAGAGCCCCGGCCGGGAAAAAGCCGCCTGGGTCTTCACCGCCCCTCAGTCCATGTTCTCCGACTGCTGCCAGGGGCCGCCGTCTGTCTGAGGGCTCTGCAGTGGCCGGGCCGACGGGAGGGCCTCGTGTCTGTGTGAGGGCGGGGGGTCACGGACAACGCAGGCCTGTCTGGCTTTGCAGCCTTTGTCCTTTGAGGTACATTGGGAGGAGCCCCCACTCAGAAGACAGACAGGACTGGTTTGGATTCCAGCTCTGCCGCTTCCCAGCTGTGTGGCCTTGGGCAAGTCACTTGACTTCTCTGAGACTGCTTCTTTATTTGTCACGTGAAAGTAATAGGGATAACTTACAGGATTGTTGTAAAGGTGGACTTCCTGAAATAATCCATTTAAATGACCTGGCACATGGTAGATGCTTAATAAAAGTATGTTCCTTTCTCACCATGCCAAGGTTTCCTAAGTTTCTCTTGCTCTTTCACCTATATCTGTAACACACAGAGAGCTCAGAGCCCTGGCTTCTGTGACAACCACTGTCCAGCAAATGTGCTACATACATTTCTCAATAGCCTGGGCAGCTGTGCCTCGATTCCCCAACAGTGTCTCCAACACACACATGTGAGGGAGGTGGCATTATGTAACTGTATAGGTTATTATCAAGGAACAGCTCACTTGAAAACTGATGTATTAACTTATTCTATTTATTCACCCGTTTATTCATTCATTCAAACACACTTATTCAATTTCTCCTCTGGGAAAGGCCCTATTCTGGAGCTCAGGTGTGCAGCGATGAGTAAGATACAGTCCCTGTCCTTAGTCTCATAGCTGGAAGAGATGGGCAAGTGAAGAGATAAAAGAAAAAGAATTCTGGGACACTTTAGAGATGAGGCTCCTTCCTAAGTCAGGTTGGAGAACCAAGGTGGGCCACTTGGAAGAGGTGATGCCAGAGTAGTGAAGGTAATTAGTTATTCTCCAGGCAGGTAATAAAGGGAAAGATGTTGCAGGGAGAGAGAGCACACATGCATTAGGCCTGTTGTCTGAGAGAACATGCCCATGTGTGAGTGAGAATTCACCAACTTCTCTGACAAGTGCCATACAGTAAAAGTGTGCTTGTTGCTCCTCACTGGCCCAGCTCTGATGTTTCCAGCTGGATGGTTCTAGATGACTGTCTTCCATGCACTGATTCAGGGACCTAGGAGCCGGCCTTGTATGACTGCCATCCTTTTTTCTTTTTCTTTGTTATAAAACTTTAATTTCTGAAAATAAGTAAAATCACATCATGAAAAGCTTTTCCTTTTTTTGTTTTTGTTTGTTATCTATTTTTTAAAGTATATGTTATTGATTATGCTATTACAGCTGTCCTATTTTTTTCTCCCCTTCATCCCCCTCTGCCTGGTACCCCCACTCCCTCAAGCACCCCCCCTTAGTTCCTGTTCATGGATGACACATATAAATTCTTTGGCTTCTCCATTTCCTATACTATTCTTAACCTCCCCCTGTCTGTTTTGTACTTACCAGTTATGCTTCTTATTGACCGCCATCCTTTAGAGCCTCAGAACCTGTCACTTCTAGCAGGGTCCCCAAGAGGAATATGAAGTGGCTTTTGGTGAGTACAGAGCAGTATTTCCGCCAACCCGTGTGAAGAATTTCTAAGTGGTGGGGAAAATGGGAACAAAAGGGATGCGACAGAGTGGCAAGAGATATGGTTGTTCTGGTAGGCGAGACCAGAGCATCCAGCTGATATAAGCCAAGCTGAGAAATTTGGGTTTCATCCTGAAAGGAGTGCAGAATCATCAGAACATTTTAAGCAGAGACGTGACAATCAGATTTGCTTTTCAGAACAATTACTCCAGCTGCAGTGTGGACGATACGTTGGAGGCAGTGGAACCAGTCAGAGAAGTATTCTAGGAATACAGACCGTTTTACCTTAAGGATGGGGGAGAATTGGGGTTGGAAAGGGGAGTAGGATTGAAAGTTGTCCTAAGAGGCAGTCTGGGTTGTGGTTTAGCGTCTGCATTGCAGCAAATCAATGCAGATCCCGGATAGCTTTTGGGTCCGTGTCTGGTTCGATGGCTAATTGAAACTCATGCTCTTGAAATGACAGTCAATACCACAGCAGCTATTTGAGCACTGTTTTCACGAGCCTGAATCTCATCTATTAGGGAGCTGGGCAATAGCTTTGGTCAGTGCATTTGCTAGCTTTTGGAGAAATCAGAGATGTTTGTGTTGTTCTGTGAACCTGTGTCTTTCTTTCTGTGTCCCACTCTGTTCTCCATGTCTGCTTCTCAATACCTTTGTCTCTGCCTAGAGAAGCGAGGATTTTCCCGTGAGCATTAGCGGGAAGGCAGATCTCCTTGCCCTTGGAAGGAGGCTCTGGGTGTGTGGTTTTCTGTGCTCACCATCTTCCAGAAGGCCCCACCTGTAACTCAGGAACAGATCACCCAGAAAGGGGCTGCTGGCCACAGGTCTTAAGCTCAGAAAGCTGCCAACTTGCTTCGCACTAGAAGAGAGAAGAGATTCAAGTCCCGGCAAGCAGTTCTTTTTTTGGAATCTTAGGTATTGAGTTCTGTAATCTTTAAATTTTTCCACTAACTCTGGGGACATTGGAACTTCAGGCTGCCTCACACCTTCTAGGTTAATATAGAAGACCTGATCGGTCCAGATCCACTTAGTATAGACCCACACCTCACAAAATGTCAAAAAGAGTTTCTTCTTGAAAGAAGAGAGCTTCAGTGATGGAAGCTGAAAATATTCAGCTGGATCACAGTGTAGCTCATCGGTTCTAAATTAAAGCTTCTATGAAGCAGCCAGTAAATGTACCTCTGGCCCTAATTTCTTCTGCTCCATCAAAGAGTTGGGGTTTGTGTACTAGCCACATAAAACGCCAGGACGTTCAACCTGGCCCAACTTCTAGTCTCTGTATCCCCTGATTACTGGCCTTGCCTCCACTTTCAGCCGCTCCATGTTTCTCAGCAACCCCCGTTTACCTCCATATCTGGGAAAACCTGCCACCTTCCCCTCCCAACCCATTCTGCCAGTGCTGACCCTGACAAGGTACACAGTTGGTTGAGAGCATATCTGAGCCTTAACTTACTCATCTGAAAGTAGAGACCGCATGGGCCCTTGTGCAGAAAAGCATTAACATAGGAGGCTAAGACTGCTGTCCTTAGAAAGTCCTGCTTAGCAGGTTGGCCTTGGTCTGGCGGGTTCTGGGAGGGGCCCCCTCATTCCCCCATAAGGATGGCTGACTATTCCTAAGGCGCTGTGTGAGCAGTATGGCTCTTGCTCGAGGACTCCTGATGCAGCTGCGCTTCAGCGTTGTTGTATGGAATGGAAGATGAAGTAGATCCGCTGCTTTGAGGAGGGGCTGGTCACAGAGAGTCCCTATGGAATGGTCGGACCCTCTGTGAGCGGCCCCAATGGGCAGCGCCGCCTGCACAGCCCCGCGTGAGGCCCCAGAGCCCTTCCGTCACCACCACCGTTAGCTGTTCGTAACTCTCCCACAAGTGTGCGTCAGGACTGGCATCCTACGTAGAGTGGCAAAATGTCTAGATATTTTATCAACAAGGGAAGTATTTATTTGGAGAGTCTTTTCCGGTTTTTCATAAGGTTGTGCATGGGGAGGACACTTTCCATCACTGTATTTTTAGGTTGATTTTCTGGGAAAATGACTGCCGCAGGCCCGCTGACGTGGAGGTGGCACCATGGTTAGGGGCTGTTGTGTCTTCTACTTCCTTCGACAGCAGGGCAAACAGAGGCTCGGAGGAAAGCAACTTCCTGGGTGTGGCACAGGAGGCCGTGGCAGAGCGTTCTCCCACTGCCATCCTCCTCCGCCGGTCCCAGTGGAGCCAGGTGACTCCACACTGACCGGCCTTGTGTGTGATCAGGGAGATGAAGCAGGAAATGGGGAAATCGTGGGGAAAGTGCCCAACTGTCAGTATCTCCTCCTATGAATTGGCAACAGGGTGTACACGCTCAGTCCCATCTAAGACCGGGTTGACAGCCAATGGATGACTTATTTGAATTCAGCAGGACTGTGGGGAAGGAGGAAGGACAACAATGGCCTCTGGCTCACTGGACATAATCTCTGTGTGTGGGTACATGAAGCCAGGCTGCAAGTGCCAATAAGGAAAGAAAGAACCCATTGGGCAGGTAATTGAATTCAAAAACGCCATTTGGGCCTTCTAATTCCTAAATGGTTCAGGGCAAAATGGGACTGGGATCTTAATTTACCCATTTCATAATTCAGTCACCTGGAATGGCATTTCCCAAAGCAGATCTATTGTAGATATTCCAGGAAGAAAGGTTGCTTTGGTCAAGTTTAGGTAATGTGTTAGTCAACCAAGTTGAATGGGTACCTTTACTGTAGGACTTGTCAGAACTTGCTTAGTATAATATAGTATAGTATAGTATAGTATAGTATAGTATAGTATACAAGGTCTGTCCAGAAAAAGTCCAGCCATTGTTGATATAACAAGAATGGTTTGCACAACATTGGTGTAACCTGGCAGCCAAGGAGAATGGACTGGAATGCGCATGCATGAACAATGACGACTTCACTGTACTAGCCAGTGGGGGCAGTAGACGCCATTGAGTGAGCAAGTGTACTGTGTGGCCGTCACATTCAAAATGACTGAGCAAGTAAAGCAATGAATCTGCATCAAATTTTGCATGAAGCTTAAACATTGCTCTGATGAAACTATTCAGATGATTCAGGAGGCTGCAACTGCGGGCAACTGGTGATCCGCATCTTTATCATGACAACCTGTCTGCTCATGCATCACATCTCGTGAAGGGTTTTTTGACAAAATGTCAAATCACCCTGGCAACTCAGCCCCACTACAGCCCAGGTTTGGTGCTCTGCAACTTCCAGCTTTTCCCAAAACTAGGGTCACCTTTGAAAGAGAAGAAATTTCAGACCATTGATGAGACTCGGGAAAATATGATGGGGCAGCTGACGGCAGCTGGGGAAACTGTAACATCCCAGGGTGCCTATTTTGAAGGGGACTGAGGCACTATTTTTCTATGTACAATGTTTCTTGTATCTTGTATCTTCTTCAATAAATATCTCTATTTTTTATATTACATGGCTGGATACCTTCCGGACAGACATTGTATATATACACATATGCATATATATTAATATATAACTGTAATGTATATCTACATGAATTCATATAATACATGTAATACTCTATGTTATAGCACACAGCACTCCCTGGACCATGATTTCAGGGCCTACTTTGAGAAACACAGCTCTGGATGTTGTTACCCCTCCGCTAGGCCTAAGAGAACATTTTAGGACAAAAGGATAGTTCTGTGAGGAGAAAGATAAGGCTATAGGGACAGGGTGGAGAAAGCCCAGTTTTCTGGGCCAAGTGGCTGGTTCATGAGCTAAGGGATGCAAATGCAGAGCTCAGCGAAGATGACATCTCGGCTTCTGGTCCTTTGGGGATTCTCTGAACCTGGTATGTTGAAGTCCAAGGCCCATAGCAGAGCACCACAGCTGTGAAGAGACATTGTCACACTGATGTCAAGCCAGGGGTAGCCCTGAGCAATTGTAGAGACACTAGGGATTATTGGCCTAGATAAAAGATGACCTGGGACACCATTAGCACTATCTATAGTCCAAAGTCCTCTCTATGGAGGGAGGCTCACCATTTTCTCAAGACCCCAAGAGAGGGGCATCACCAGGACCAATGGATTGATGTTTCGGGGAGGCACAGTTCAGCACCACTCGAAGGAGAGCTCTCTAGGGATCTTTGGTATCTATCAGGCCATGAGCAGGCTGGTCCTGCAGATGGTCAGCTCACCATTTCATAGAAGCAGGGGCTGATAACCTCCTGGTGGGGCAAGCGTAAATTTCAACTCTGGAGAAGGAGTGACTTTGAAGGTCTCTCTGAGGCATGGGACTTTTTACTCTAGATCGTTTGATTTTGAATTGACAGATGACAGCATTTTCCAGTCCCTTCACCCTCCACATTCAATCGATCAGCAAGTCCATCACTTCCACTTACAAATGACTCTCAAATCCATTCACTTCTCTGCACTACCACAGTCCAAGTGACCATGATTTTCAACCCAGAGTCTGCGATACTCGTAGCTGGCCAGTCTGCTTCTATTCTTGCCCTCTTTTAACCTATTCTTCACAGGGGTCAGTGAGTGAAAGGGTCTCGGAAGAAGGGCAGCCTCCTCACAGTGACCTACAAGGCCCTCCCTGAGCTGCACGAGCCCGCTGGCCGGTCTCATCTCCTCCCATCCCCGCCGCTGACGATGCTGCAGCCACGCTGCCCTGCGTCTCCCGCACAGCGAGTTCTCGCTGCCTTCCGTCATCTGCACTTGCTGTCCCCTCTGTCTGAAACGCAGCTGCCCCTGCTCTTCACATGGCTGGCTCCTGCTCATCCTCCACGTTTTGCCCCACATGTCCTCCCCTCAAAGAGGCTTCAGTGGCCACTTTATCTAGCTTAGCAGCCTTCTGTCCCTCGGCCTCTACTTATTCTCTCTTTCATAACACATTGTCTGTTTCCCACCTAGCACTTAAAACAATCTGAAATATAATTTCTAATTACCTACAACCTGACCTGCCTTCCCCATCTATCTCTCCCAATTCCATCTAAAATGTAAATTCCCAAGGGGCGCAGACTTTGTTTTTCTCATGCGGTATTGCCAACTAGAGCAGTGCTCAGCAAACAGTAGGTGCTAACAAATATTGTTTGAAGTAATGAAATAACAAATGACCACTTTCTGTTTATGCGGGGTGGTGGTAACAGGGTAGGGGGTTCTTTCGGCTGAATACCTTTGGTGAAGAACATAAGTCACAAGGAATCCCACTGAGCTCCCTCCATCTCCACGTTCCCACATGGGTTGCGCCCACAATGGCTCCCCATCTGTGCCTACCCTTCAAGTCACAGCCAGCCCCACCCAGCAACACTCAGGGAGGGAGCCGTGGTCCATGTAGGTTCTGGAGTGTTTCATCAGACCTGCACCAGGAGACAAAATCCTTTCCTAAGTGTAAGAATTGCTCAATACAGTATTAGGAAATCTTCCTTCCTGGAGGGCTTTTTCAGCAGAGAGATCTCCTGTTTCTGGGCCTGTTTTGAATAGACTTCCATCTGGAGGTGGAGGGAGAGACAATCTTGGGACTTAGGTGACCTCAGGAGTACCTCCCTGAGCCTGATGGCTCCATTCTTGTTGGACTCAGAGTTCCACTGCGGAGTTCTCTCTGCTTCCTATGTTACCTACTTTGACTTCTTCCTCTCCACCTGGGCTGTGGATGCGCCAAGGCGCTGTGCACTGAGTCGACAGCTTTGATTAAGCAGCTTTGATCTCTGTCGAGCATCTCTGAATAATATCTTTGCTCTCAGCATCTGTGCCAATTCCCAAAATAGTTTAGACCAGCCAAGCAGGAGGTTTGGGGGGAGCGGGCGGTGGCGCTGAATTGCAAAGTGTATTATATGAGAGATTTAAAAAGAAAAGACAGCTGCAAACAGTCAGGGGTGTGTGTGTGTAGGTGCACGCGTGCGTGTGCGCTCACGCACACAGCATGTGCTAAGGCCCCTGGGAAATGATTACCATGCTGTCAGTGTGCGCCAGCCCTGTGTTCACAGGAGCCGCCTGCTGTGAGCGTGGGCCGCTTGCGGCAGTCACCCCTCGAGTCAGGCGGCAGTCCTGCAGCAGAAACAAAAGCATCAAAGGCCTTTGCTTCTATTTACTTGGCTTTTGCTTGTTTTCATGGAGGTATTTGGAGACTGTGTGCCAGGTTGCATTCCGCATGGCTGTCCATCTGGCGTGCGTGGGCCTCGGGTGTGTGCATGGAGGGGGAATCACCATGGTTTTGAGATGTTGATTCTATGTGCAATGACGTGTATGCCACAGGAGGATGTGCCAGTGCTTCTAAGCATGCATGCTATATTTAGCCACAGGCTTACCATGAAGTTGGGACTTAACCACCTCCACGTAGTTCAACACTTAGGTGTCTAACTGTTGGTAGATAGGTACCTTTTGTGTACACACTGTGATACCTCTGTATATGCTCTTCCATTGCAGGGATGAGCATGTTCATGCCTGGGGGTGCATGTGTGCACATATACCCTTGGCTTGGTGTATTGGGTGGTGTGCACGCACACATGTGCACATGGCTCTCTCTCTCTGTGGGCTGGGTTGTCCTAGAGGGTGGCGGTGTTGGCCCACAGCAGAAGAATGTGCGTGTGCTTACATTTGCATGGGGTGAACTCCAGAGATGGATGCTGGGGTAAAGATGTTTGACCTCTGGGCATTTTGAACTGTAAGTCATTATTTTCTCCCCTTTGGCGCCCATCCCCTGGGAGCCTGTCTTTGTCTATAGCTCGTCAACTTTTACGAGTGGAAGGAAAACATCTCTACTTGGGACCCTTTGTTCCTCAATAGGAAGCCTTCCTTGGTGCTGGGTGCTGCTGCAAGGAGCCTTTGTTCTTACGGTGGCCAGAGGCCAGTGGATATGAATTTATGCATCTAATATAACTCCTTGTGGTGAAAGGCCTTTGTAATGAAGCTGAGGGCAGTGGGAGCCGGGAGGCAGGCTGTGGTCTTACATTCCTCCTGATCCAGCCCTTCATGTGGGTTCTTTTTCTCAAGGGATCCTCCAGCTGTGGGTCACGGGGCAGCCACAGAAGCCAGGCCTTTTCTGGAACCCTGAAAATAAAGCCCTAGAAAAGAATAATCTGTTTTCTAGGGCCATTAAGAGGTCTGAGTGTGCAGGAAGAGGTCTAGACCTGGCTGTGGTGTAGACCTCAGCCTGTTGGGGTTCTAGCTAAGGAGAAAGTAGGTAGTAGAGGTGGGCCATCAGACCAGGGCAGGCCATAACCAGAGCACTGCGAGATGAACCAGTGTATGGCATTATGTGTGGCCCAGGTGGAGCCTCGACTGAAGGTCGCATCTGGAATTCCTCCCTGGTGGCTGCCTACAGCACTATATTGAGACTTCTCAGGCCAAGTACGTTATTGTGGGGAAAGATGAGGGGTAATTAGTTTCCTATTGCTGCTATAATAAATTACAGAAATTTGGTTGCTCAAATTTATTCTCTTCTAATGCTGGAGGTCAGAAGTCCAACACAGGTCTCACTGGGCCAAAGTCAAGGTGTCCGCAGGGTTGCGTCCCTTTTGAGGCTCTAGAGGAGAATCCACTTCCTTGACCTTTTCAGATTCTAGAGGCCGGTTGTATTCCTTGGTGTGCAGCCCCTTCCTCCGTCTTCAGAGCCAGCAGTGGCCAGTCCAGTCTTTCTCACACAGCGCCTCTCTGACGCCGACTCCCCGGCTTCCCTCTCACACTTGAAGGATTTTTGTGGCTACATTGGGTTCCCCCGACCCCGATCATCCAGCCACATCTCCCCATCGCAAGGCCCTTAAGTTAATCACACCTGCAAAGTCCTTTTGTCACAGCATATAACATATTCACAGATTTCAAAGTATAGGATGTGGACAACTTTAGGAGGCCATAATTCTGCCTACCACGCCACACTGAGGACAGATCAATAACATCTGCCACGCCCCTGTGATTGTTTGGGATGCTAAGGGTGCCAGATGTTCACCCTCCCTAGTCTGGCAGCTAACTGCAGGTAGAGTTAGGTGAGGCACATCAACAGGCTGGGGAAGGGTGGGAAGAAAAGGGAACTGGCATTTATTGAGCCTTTACTATCCATGCAGGCGCTTGCTATGTGACTCAAAGTCCCATCTCATTTCATTATCCTCACAAGTGTTTGGATGAAAAAGTAACCGGTATTTTACAGTGGAAGAAACCAAAGCCCAGGTAGCTTAGGGGACTCATCCCAAGCCACGCGGCTGGTAAAAGACAAGGTAAGAATGAATGCAAAAACAAGTTCAACTACGAGGCAGGGAACAGGGCCAGCTTCTGACGTGACCGCGATGTCCTTTAAAGTTGAGTTGGCTGCCGGGGCAATGGTGCTGCACTGGATCGATGACAGCACCTGACACAGAGCTTTTCTCTGGAGCCATGCCCGTCTTGTGGATTATCCCCTGGTTTTGCAAGTGGGGTTGAGTGAGAGGCCAGGGCTGGGGGCTTCAGCCCCATCAGCAGAAATGCTAATAGCCTCCCTGGCAAACGTCAGAAAATGCACACCCAGCATCTCTGGGTGTGACTTCATGCAAACGCGGTTGGCGTGCCAATCGTCTTTCATTACTGACCTTGAGGGGCTGCGGAGTGACGCTGGCTAAGAAAAAACAGAGGTGTGGGTTGGGGCTCTGTTTCCCTGAATACAGATATTCTAATCAGCACATCAGGGATTGTTTGAAAGGGGGCAGGAAAGGCCCGGCAGGCTGGCTTCCTCCTGCTTTTTGTCTTTTGTGCAGACAAGCGTTGGACAGCCGCACGTGGCAGGCGGTGGTGTGGATTTGTGACTGCATCTGGGCTGCGGCCCTGCGATGGTGTGTGCCACGTGCCCAGGGCTGCCGGAGGTTGGAGGTCAGAAGGGAGGATGCCCTCAGAGGAGTTAGGGTGCAGAGCCTGGAGAGCTTCCTGGGTGGGGTTATGATGGAGTGCATTTTAGGGAAAGGGGGCAGGCCAGGGACAGCTGCTAATGGACACAATTTTAGTGGGAATTATACAACAATGTTTAGACAGCAGTTCTGTTCCAAGTACTATGGTGGGTGCTTTAAATAGAAAATTCTTAATCTTAACAACACTATGAGGTAGATATCATTGATTTCCCCAGTTTAAAGATATGGAAGATTAAGTCCCAAAGAGGTTAAGTAACTTGCACAAAATCACACAACTTGAATGTGGCAGAGCCAGGACTTGAACTCAGGTCTGACTCGCTCTCCAGCCCATATCTCTGCAGGCACTGCAGACTCTCCACACCTAGCCTCCAGAATTCCTGAAGGATCCCCTGAACGGAGCATGGCCCTGCCAACACCTTGATTTCAGGCTTCCAACCTATAAAATTGTGTGACACTAAAAAAGGTAATACACCCACAGGACCCAGAGCTTCTATGCCTTGGTATTTAATCAAGAAAAATGAAAACACAGAGCTACATAAGAGACTTGTTCACATATGACCCTAGCAGCTTTTTTTTTGTGATACCCCCAAACGAGAAACAATCCAAATATCCAATGGCAAGTAAATGCACATGCAAATTGTGGTATTGTCAGACAATGGAATACTACCCAGTAATGAAAAGGAATGAACTACTGATACACATATGAATGAATCTCAAAAAACATCATGCTGAGTGATAAAAGACAAACAAAATGACTACCTACAGAATGATTCCATCTGTATAAAGTACTAAAAAAGGCCAATTTAATCTTTGGTGACCAAAAGCAGGAAATAGAGCTTTCGAGTTGATGGAAGAGTCTATATCTTGACTGTGGTAGTGGTCACAGAAGTGTCACATTTATGAAATTTAGAGAACTGAACAATTAAAAAGCATGTGTTTTATTCTACATAAATTATTCCTCAGTAAAGTTGGCCCAAAGAGGGAGAGCTATTTGCTCAGGGTCACACAGATCTGATGCCCAAGACAGAACCCTAATCCCATCATCTGAGTCTTCGAGGCAGCACTTGGGAGAAAACAAACCATCCCCCCTGTCTGCTGTACAAAGCCCTCAGGTGCGCTGTACAGACCCTCCTGAAACGCTCAAAAGAGCCTTTCTCTGGAAGACATTCTTCACAGCCCATCTCTAGGAAGAATGTCTTTTCTCAAGGGCTCTCTAAGTGCACAGGGATTAAATAAGAGCCTGACTCAAGCGTTTTCAATGTGCCAGGCCCCGTGGGAAGGAGAGGGGCCCAGGTGCACCTCCCTGTGGGAAAGAGGGACCAGCGACTCCGGGAACTGTTATCCACAATGGGACCCATGATGTGGCCTGTGCTTCACCACACGCCCCAGCAGGCCACCGTGACTGCAGCGGTGCCCACACATCCGTGAGCTCCTGCTAAAGAGAGTGCCTTGGGGAGGCGGTGCTGCCTACAGGTCAAGAACCCCCTTTCACCTATGTTTGCTTGGCCTCAATTTCCTCTTCTGCAAAGGGAACACACAAGGCTCACTTTGAAATTTCACCGCAAGAAATAAGTAATATAATATATAGGAAGCAGCACAATGTGGCATGAGGTAAAATCTCCACACTTGGGAATTTGTTGTATTACTTGAATTATTATTACCAATCCTGCTTCTTTAAGAGCCTGTGGATGATCTGAATGAAAAATCAAGGCGGGGGAACCAGCTGGTCATCCACTTTGGCCTTCGTAGCCAAGTCAGGGCAGATGGCAGCTTTGACAGATGGCATCTGTTTCTAAAAACCGTTTCTGGCAAGATGAATTAGAAAGTGTAACAGGATATGCTTTCCTTCTGAGCTAGAAGCATGAGTATCTAGTTAGGCCAGATCCTTCAGGATCTCGAGCACCAGGGTAAGGAGTTTGTGTTGTATTCTATGTATCACCTTGTAATGGCAGACCACAGCATATCCCGGAACGAGGAGTGAGCTGACGAAGATGGATCTAGGATATTAAGCAGTGCAATGTCTGCAGAGGTGCTGACAAAGCAGGTCAAGCATTGGCAGGGAGGGAGGGTGTCTGGACGTTTCTCTGAATCAACCATAATATACAGCGAGAAAGCAAGGCTTCCCCCAGACCTGGAGCATCTTTGATTGGATGGGCTTAAGTTTGTGGACAGAAATATTGGTTTTCTCATCCTTTTATTTTTTTCCTTTTACTCTCTTAACTTCCCAAGCAATACATGTGTAACATGATCAATAGCAATGACGTACGAGTGGTGGAAAGCAAAAGTGTGGTTTCAAATTCTGTGCCTGCCCGGAAGGCCTCACCCCCTGCCCAGAGGTGACAATTTAGCTCACAGGGCAGGCATTTGCATGCATATACATACACATACAACTACAGAGATTTTTTTTTTTTAGCACAAATGGAACCATCCATATCTAGCGTTCTCCACTTTGCTTCTCACTTGGCAGCTTTTCATGGCAGCACATACAAATTCACTTCTTTCCTTCTAATGGATGCAGAGTATGGAGTACTTCACGTGGACTATAATTTCTATAATTAGCTCCCAATTGATAGATATTTAGGTTGTTTCCACTTTTCTTTTTTTAGTCTATCAGGCATTGTATTTCATTTGCAAAGCTCTGGGGAAGGCGGGAGGCTACCCAGCATGGAACCCTAGCTCTGCACAGGCAGGCTCTCCATCACCATCCTTTGTCCGTGCTTCCTTAGGGTCCCCCTTCATCTCAGTGTCTCTCGCCCTTGGCCTTTAATAACATGTGACACTTGGCACAAGAACCACGGAGCCATGGAGCAGCTCTGCTCTGTCCCTGATGCGCTGCGTTTCTTTAAGTGCTCTTGTTCATGTTTCATGATGGATGGCAGTGAAACCTGGGAGATGGACCAGCCAGGATTCTTAAAGTATCTGCTCGCACTAACTTAATGTATTCATTTATTCAGTGTGACAGTGCAGGGGAAAAGAAGCTCTGTGAATGCAGAGGCGAGCTTCAGAGGGAGGTAGACGAGGACAAGAGGGAGGGGGACTAACATGTATTAGCACCTGGCCTTTTACATTCCTGCACTTGTGAGCATTCCTCACGTACCCGGGACATTGCTATTAACATTCTCATTTTGCAGATGAGAAAACTGAGGTGAAGCCACTTGCCCAAAGACATGCTGACAGACAGGGCTGGGATTCCAACCCGGACGTGCCTGGCATCATAACTCACGCTGCTTCCATTCAACTCTGCCACCCTGGTTGCTGTGTTGTTGGAAGAAACCAGAGATAATGAGGCATGGCGATAATAAATAGCTAGCACTTACTGGCTGCCTACCATGTGCCAGGCACCATGCTAAGCTCATGATGCATGTGAACATATTTATAATCCTGTGAGGTAGCAAACCACTGGCCTGCCCAATTTATAGACAAGGAACACAAGGTTTAGAGAGCTTATGGAGCTTGCCTGTGGTAGCACGATCCTGGCTGGCAGAGCTGGGACTTGAACCTGGTTGCAGACCTCAGAGTCCCTCGCGTGGCAGAGCCACTCCGCTTTCCCCCTCTTGCCTGGATGGTCTGACAGGCTGGAAAGTTACAGCTGACTGCAAGGACCCAGCAGCAGCCTGGCATGCCTCCAGACCCCTGGTTGGAGAAGGAAGATTGTCCAGCTGCTTCCTCATTTTCCCAGAAGTCAGGATTCTGGTGGGGGTGGGACACCATTAGCAGGGCACATGCCTCGAGACCTGTCCCTGGGTGCAGGGGCTCAGCAGTGTCATTTGGCTTTGCTGCACTGTGGTTATCTCACATCACAGCTTCAAGCTAAGTTTCTCTCTAAATAGCAAACAGAAATGACAAAATGCAGAGTGCTGAGTGACAGTGCATGGTGACCTCCACTGCCAGGGAGAATGGCTGTCGGAGGAACGCCAGGGTCGGTTCTCAGTGGTGAAGGCCCATCCCCAGCTCACGAGGGACTCCATCTCACTTGTTTTCATGGAGCTTCCTGCTGCACTGGACCCTCTAGCTCAGCGATCATCTGGCATAGGGACCAGCACACGCAAAACCCCGGAGGCAGTGTGGCATGTCTGAAGAACAGAAAGGAGGCCGTGTGGTGAAGTACCATGAGCGAGGGAGGGACGCTCAAACATGAGGCTGAGGAGGGATCCCTGGAGCTAGATCATGCTGAGAGGCTCAGGTCATGTTAAAACTTTGGATTTCACCCCATGTTCAAAGGGAAGACATTGGGGAGGGTTTTGAGAAAGGGAGTGATTTGATCTGATTTATATTTTACGACCCTCTGGCTGCTGAGGTGTGAGCGGGCAAGTGTGGACACTTGTCAGAGGCTTCTCGATGTGGCCCATGGACCTGACAATACCCACACCACCCCGAACATGCTAGAAATGCAGGCTTTCAGGCTCCGCCGCGTAGCCACTGACTCAGAATCTGCATCCAGCACCAAGACGATGGTCGTTCGACTAAGGTAGCGGCAGTGAAGCTGAGGAGTGATCAGGTTCAGGATGTATTCTAGGGGTAGAGTTGACCGTGTTTGGATGTGGGGTGTGAGAGACAGAGGGATCGAGGCTCTCGTGTGGGCTTTCAGCCTGAGCAACCAGGTGAATGGAGATGTCGTTCGCGCGGATGGAGAACACTATGGAGGGAGAGCCTGCTGGGACGTGGGGTAGGCGCCCTCTAGACATCCAAGTGGTGCTGTTGTGTGGGAGGTTAGCTCTACAGTTTAATGTTGAGGGGAGAGGTCTGGGCTGGGGATATAAATTCCACGGGAACTTCTAAAGGGTATGGATACAGAAAAGTAAGGCAAGGTCTCAACCGGGCCCTCAAGTATTCAGCACTGGAAACAGCAGGAGAGTCTGGGGTAGATTGGGAAGACTTCCATGATGGCCACTGCTTTTGGAGCATCTAATTTATGGCTGGTACACACATATTGTTGTTGTTGTTGTTGTTATTTGTACTTCTCAGAACCACCGAGCAGGTAGAACTTATTTTGCACATTTAATAGATAAAAAAAGTCTATTGTTCAGAAAGGGTGAGCATGTAGCTGAGGATTTGAAATCAAGGCAACTTTCAGTGCCTATGTTCTTTTGCTTATGCCACATCCTGGGGGCCCCTCTTCAAGCGGGTTCTGCCTGTTAGGGAAATGCGCGTATATCTGAGTTATCACACATTTCTCACCACCCTTGTGCTGCTTCTCTGAAAGCACTCCCCCTATATCCTGAGAAGGCCAGGAACACATGCGTTAGGGAAGAGCAGGGAGGGTAGACCAGATGGCGAGGGCCTTGAGGGAAAGGCTACGCTAATGTCCCTCACCCACCAAGCAAGGCTCGGCTATGCCCTGGGGCCCCAGGGCCCCATGCAGGCTATAAGTGGGTGGGGGGGCTTGAAGAAGAGCTGGGTGTCCCAAGAGAATGTGACAAACAATAGGTCCAAGCAGCAGGACCTCACCAGGAAGAGGAGCCTGGGGTGACAGAGGGGAGCAGGTTTCTAGACACATCAGATCAGAGATAGGGGCAGGGGGTGATAGAGGTGCAGTATTAGGTCTGGGGCACAGGTGGCGACTTGAGCTGGGGGCCACAGTGCAAAGTCAAATATCATTAATAATGAAAGCTACTGTGTATCAAGCACCTTCTGTGTACCAGACACTGCATTAAGGACTTTTATATGTACTATTAGCATTTAATACCAAACCATAATTGCATTTTCTCTGTGCTAGGCCTTCCACAATTATGAAGTCACTTAATTTTCACAGCAACTCTATGAGGTAGGTACTATTATTATTCCATTTTGCAACTTAAGAAACTGAAGCACAGAGAAGTTAAGTAACTTGCCTAAGGTCACGCAGCGGCAGAACCAGTATTCAAACCCAGGCCCTAGAGTTTATTTAGGCTTTTAACTATTGCTCTATAGTAAGCACTTTACACCTAGAAACTCATTTAATCATCTTAACAACCACATTATCTCCATTATTATCTCTACTTTACAGAAGAATAAAGTGAGACTTAGAAGGCTATTTGATTTATTCAAGGTCACATAGCTTGAAGGCGGGGAAGCTGCATTACAGACACCGAAGTCCAAAAGTTGAACCACCTCCCCTGCTATAGCACCAGATCCATGCCACCTGATCCAAGGTAGAGCTGGCAAAGAGGGCGCTTCGTGCTGAGCCCTTTGTGTGTGGAAATCAGGCCCCTTGAATCCCTTACTGGGGATCCGATGGGCTCGAGACCTGGATGAGCCTGGCAGAGAGCTGGAGCGGGCTCTCGCTGGCTGACAAGAGCTAATTGCATGCATTTCTTCCCAACTCTGCATTCATCGACATCACACTGGTTGCTTGAAATCAGCTATAGTGAGAATGTTCACACCATGGAAATCAGCAAGTGCTGCAAATCAGGGATTTTTTTTCCCCCCAGAGAGCTGATGTGCCAATACCCTGCTGGTTAGACCTGAGCTGACATTTAGAATCAAGTGTGTTTCACTGCGGTCAGAGAAGGTTGTGGAGTCAGGAAACCTGGCACATTCATTTCTGCCCTCATCCTGGGGGAGACGGAAATCAGCAAAAACATTCTACAAATGCCTACTTAGCAGCTCAGGTGTACTCTGTTGCCATAACATTAGGCCCTGGACATACACTGGTGACTTCAATAGACACATCCCTGATCTTGTGAAGCTTATATCTGGTGGGGAAAGATGGAGAACCAAAAGAAAAATAAAGAAATATAGGTGTACGATTTCAAGTTGTGATGTGATGAAGGTAACAGGAGAATCTTGTATAACAGGAGTGTGACTGTAAAGAGCTGACATTTACACTGGAGATCTCTGGGATGAAAAGGGGCCTGCAAGACCCAGGTAGATGCAAGCGTGTGTGTGAGGGCCAAGTGCTGGGAGAAGCCTGGCAAATGTTGGAAGCCAGTCCGGGTGGAATCAACGATGTGCGAGGGAGGAAGGAAGTATTTTTAAGAGATGGCCAGAGGGTGTCAGGCCCTGTGGGCTCTGGGAAGGGGGGGAGGTGCAGTGGGAAGCTATTGGAGAAGGGTTTTAAGTAGGGCCTGGCAGAGGGGAAGAAACATGCTCCAGTTGGTAATAATAAAAGGTGACTTTGGCTCATGTATGGAAAGTGCAGTGGGAGGAGACTTGTCAGAACAGAAGCAAGGAGATCTGTTAATGGGAAACTGTAGGAATTCAAGCAAGACATGGCAGTGGTCTAGACTCTGAAGAGACACCTTTGAGATATGTTTAGGAAGTAGAATCAACAAGACAAAGCTCATGGATTGTTATGAGCTGCAAGGCAAAAGACATATCAGGGACAGAGGCAGAGGGTGATAGAGATGCAGTATTAGATCTGGGGCACCGGTGGGGACTTGGGGAATCAAGGATGGCTCCCCAGTCTAGAGCTCAGCTTTTCTGAGACATCGAGGACAAATGCCCAAGCCAGACTTCCTGAGTTCCAATTGTGACCTTACCCCTTACTAGCAGTGTATCCCTGAGCAAGTGACTCAGTCCCTGAGGGCCTCAGTTTCCCCATCACTAAAATGGAGCTCTCGCTCCACAGGGTTTACTCTATAAAATGCTTGGTATAATATCGGAGGATAGTGAGCACTACACAAAAAAGCATTATCATTAGCAGTAGTAGTCTATTGATTATTTTTCTGCCTGCCATCGAGAAATCGAGCCTTTCAAGGCAAACAACTTGTGTTTGGAAAGAAAATGTTCTGGAGAGAACGGCAGGCGTCCCTCCTTCTCTGTTTGTGTTCCCTTCCCCAGCCTGAGGTTGGCGAGCAAGGCTGTTCAACGTGAACACAAGTTCGATGCCCCAGAAAACACGAGGTTAGGCAGCCCAGCAAAGGCCAGACAAACACCACTGCTGGACAGAAGGAAACAGGCTTACTTTCTGCTGACCTCACCAGGCCACTGCGTCGCAGGGGCTGCCCAAGCAGGGCTGGACCTCCCCGGCGGGTGGGGACTCCCTCTGGGAGCTCATCACCTGTGCTGTCTGGTTCCTTTTCTGGTGTGGCTTGGGATGAGTCACCACTATCACTCACTGCTTCCTGGCCTGGACGTGATGATTCACAGGCTCGTGAACTTGGCATCCAGGCAGCTACAAGAGGTGGGGTGCGGAAGGAGGCAGGTAGACAGGGGGAGGCAGTAATACTCGTGATGTCAAGAGTAGCTGGAGGTCTGCGGGGCGCTGGGGAAGGCAAGCACACGGAGCGGGGGCAGCAGGTCCTAACAGAAGCCAGAGGTTGCCTGGCCAGCTCCGATTTCGGACTCCTCGGCTCAAGGTGTCTCCGCCCTTCGGACCCCATGTCCCACCAGCCTGTAGGATTTGGATGGGGTGTCTTATAGAAGGAATAGGTAACTCTTTTATTTCAAAATATAAAACTATAATATTGAATATAATTTCTAAACCACACAAGTCTGCCCCTGTAAGACGCTGGCGTGAGCGTCACGGTGGGGTGGCCCCAGTGCAGACCGGAGAAGGGCCCTTCTGATTGTAGCAGGAATAATAAGGACAGCCTGTTTCTGTGTGAACATCCTAACAATGGAGGGGAAGCGGAACTTTTGTGCCTTGTCACTCTCTCTTTTTAAATGGTGGTAACATACACATAACATGAAATTAACCATTTTAACCATTTTTAAGTGGACACTTCAGAGGCATTAAGTACCTTCGCTTTGTGGTGCGCCCGTCAGCACCATCCGTCTCCACGACTTCGTCTTCCCAGACTGAGGCTCTGTATCCATTAAACAGTGAACGTTCTACCCCCTCCCCCACCAGCCCCCGGCAACCACCGTTCTACCTTCTGTCTCTATTAATTCAACTGCACTAGATACCTCCTGTACGTGCAATCACGCAGTGCTTGCCCTTTTGTGTCTTGCTTATTTCACTTAGCACAAGTCTTCAAGCTTCATCCATGTTGTAGCATGTGTCAGAATTTCAGTCCTATTTAAGGCTTAATAATGTCCCATTACATGGATATAGCGCATTTTGTTTATCCATCCATCTATTTATGAACACTTGGGTTGCTTCCACTTTTTGTGTATTGCGGCTGTATCACTATTGATACTAGTTTTCATGAAATGATTCAAAGGCAAAAATAGCAAAATAGTAAGAGGCACGTGTACCTTATGTCTGTATGGTGTTTTTAACTTTTCAGAGGGCTTTTCAAACTAAGGTGTGAAGATGAGCAGGAGTTTGAAGGCCAGACAGGCCTGCATTGTAATCCTGACTTTTCCCTCCTACCTGTTGCATGATTTGTGACAAGTTCCTTAAATATATTGCGTCTCAGTGTCCTTGTATGAGAAGTGAGGACGTTGTGCTCAGTATGGACAGTTATTAGGATATTAGATAATAGGACAAGTGTGCAAATGTTTAGCAGAATCCCACATTTAGTATTCAATGGATTTCATTGTTATTTTCACTATCGTAGTAATTTTGTGTTACTTTATTGTATCCATCCTATTTAAATGAGAATCTGTGGTTAGGTAAGATACATGGCATTTGTTTCATATAATGGATAGGCGAGTAAGGCACTCACTGAATTAATGTCAAAAGTCAGATTGGAAACCAGGTTCCCTGACTTTCAGGTATAGGGGTATCAGGGAGCAAATCACATTGTATTCAATTTCCACCCTGCCCATGTTGACTCTGCCTCACATTTTCTGCATTGGAAACCCAATCTCTTTCACATAAGACAATGTATATGTGTGTAGAGTGTACTAAAAATTTGCTGGTGAGACAAAGAGGAGATAAATATTTCAGAAACGCATGTATTTTCATATTGAATATTAGATTCTGTGTGTGGTGAATAAAAATAACAAAAGCGGATGTTTATGGGGGGCTTATTATATGGGAGACAATGTGCTAAGCATTTTTTATATACACTATTATTTGACTTTTTTCCCCCCTATGAATTAGACACTGTTGATGTGTCCAGTTTATAAATAAAACTGAGGCTTAGAGAGGGCAAGAATCATGTTCCCGTTTACACTGCTGGGGAGCAGCAGAGCAAAGGAGCTGGACCCAGGCCGTCTGACCCCCAAGCCTGCTGCTCCTCAGGCCCCTTGCCTCCCACTCTGATTGGTTTCAATTTTTGGTCTCTGCCTCACCAGAGTGTCCCAGCCCCACACTATCCTAGCAGCATATTCTTTCCTTCCCACTCTCATTTCTTATCCCTATCTCCTTCCCCCCAGATGAGCATGGAAAATCCGGTATTTTCTCCCTGTTATTCAGAACAATTCAAGTGTCCCCAACCCTGTGCCCCCAACCTCCTCTCATATCTCAGATTCCATCAAAGTTCTCGCAGAACAAAAGACCTCACATACAATAACATCCACACACCTTTGATGTTGGGCATATGAACCCTACTTATAATACCATGTTTTCTACCATTGGGCAGGGCTGACAGGTGCGCACCATGCAGCTGCCACTCCCCGCTGCCAGGCCTGTGGTACACGTACCCTTTAATGGCAGCACTCCTTCCTGCGGAGCCAGGTGCAGCTTCAGTTTCCACAGCACAGAGCTCCAGAAAGTCACTGCCAGCTGATCTGCTCTGCTGCATGAAATGAAACCTTCTTCCTCCCCTCCCAGGAGAAGGCCGTGACTGTACAGGAATGGAATCAGGCCTCCTTCAAGGGGCAGGTGAACCCCAGTCTCTGTCATGGGAGGACACCAGACGTGAAAGGCAGGCCTCCAACTGGCCCTTGGCTCCTTCTTGGGGCCTCATTCTTTTAGCCTAGACTCTCCGGGTTGAAAGCTCTTTTGAGCGAGAGGAGAAGTGGATGCTTTGTCACATGGATGCAGGTCCCACAGCCAGACATGGAGGCAGCTACTGGGGACTCCAAACTGAAGACAAACCAGATTTGCCAGTTTCTTGGCACTGCCTGCGTTTCCCTGTCACTGACCTGGAGCCTTTAGTAGTCACGTTGCATGTCCCAGCCCAGGTATGACTGAGCTGCAGGATATGAATGGAGAGGTCATGAGTCCAAGCTTAATTTAGAGCCATTTAGAGAAGCACCTCCTCCCCCAGGCCAGCGTGATGGCTACAAGGTTGACCGGAGAAATGAGTCTCCCTCCCAGAACAGGAGAAATGAGTCTGTCATCCGTAGAGCTTCTGGGAAGCTTTGGAAAGGGGTGGGTTACAGAACTCTGAATCTCAGTAGAAACTGAGAGCTGGTATCACCCAAATCGTGAGCCTCAGCCTGCTTCCGTTTGAACCGGAGCAAGATGCCAGGAAGCACGAACCATGGAGGAGAATGTTGAGCCACACTCACTCAAGGAAAGAGAGGGAACGGGGAAACATGCACTGATCACCCACGATGCGTTTGCAATGTGTAAGACATATTTATATCCATTCTTATGTTCAAACTCACAGCAGTTGCATGACGGATAGATTATCTTCACCTCACGGATGTAAAACCCCAAACTCAGAGAAATTAAGTAACTTGCTGAAGTGACATATCTGTCTGGTGAGTAGCACAACTGGAATTCAGACCTAAGTGTTGTGAAACTTAAAAGCCAAGGAGCATATCACCTGTGCTATATTTTTGGGGTGGGGGTGGGGGGCAGATAGTGGGGAGGAAGTAACCCCAGTCCCGGGACGCTGAGCTAAGGGGCTAAGCAGAGAGAAAGACATTGCAGAGACTGGAATCAAATTAACAGAACAAAAATGGCCTGTTAATAACCCTGAGAAGGCAAGAGACATGCTTGCGCTCCATTCCAGGGACAGCAGCTCCTACCTTGTGGCTGCTGGAACCATCTGGGCTGCAGACAACCAGCCGGGGTCCTCTTTTCCTCCCCAACTCACTGTTACCCAGCACTTCTTTGGGGTCTCCAGAGCCAAGGCTGTTTCTGAGGCTGAGAAGCAGATGGGCATGGTTGAGGGGGTGGCTGCCTCCCCTTCACCCTACAACAGCTCTGTGTGGGCCCGACCCAGGAAGGTCCTTGTGGCTTGTTCTTTCTAAGGAACTGACTCTTCTGTAAAATAGAGATATTAATATTTACCTGGAAAGGCTGTTGCTCATATTAAAATCAGTCTATCTAAAAGCTGTAAGAGATATAGACACTCAGTCATCATTACGATTGTTATCCCTTGATTTCTGACTCATAAAATACAGTGTTCAGGATAAACATATCTCACACTTCTCACCATAAAAAATGTTACCGTCTTCTCTTGGAAGAGCAGCAAAGCATGATTGAGTCCATTAAATAATGAAACATTGGCAAAGTGGTTTTTTATCATTCTTCTTATAAAGAACTTTTTTAATCAACCAAAGTAGAAAATATGAATATGGTATTTACGATCAATGACAACCATAATTGAAGGTTGTATCATTCTAAGGTTATGAATCACAACATAATTTCAAAGAATTAAATATTGTCTTTCTCACCCCATCATCATCACAACAGCCTTCCATCTCGGGCCATCGGATGTTCCCCATTGCGATTGTCAACTCCTTCACAGGCTCACAAGGAGGTATTGTAAATCCCCTTCTGCAAATAAAACAAAACAGAGCTTGCAAAAGGTTGAATAACTATGAGTTCAAATGGCAGTATTTCAGGGTCAGAATTGGACCTGGTTCTCTCTGGGTTTAAAGTCACATGCTCTTTCCACTGTATCTGCCAAATTCCCATAAGTCACATGGCTTTTTCATTGGCTGCACCTGCAGGGATTCTGGTTCCCTTCCATCAGTATCTGGGATGGTGCAGAACGGCCAGTCAAGCCTTTGCAGAAAATAACTGTCACTCTTGGTGCCATCACCGTCCCTACCCTGAGAGGTGTTCCTCACAGTGCCTCCTGCAGCGGCCTGGATGCAGCAGAGCATAACCGCCACGCAAGTGTCACTAGCGTTGAGGGAGATTTGGGGTGATGGCCTTGCACACAGGTGGCCTGAGCCCTGAATATGTGCTTTCCCCTGG
This sequence comes from Pteronotus mesoamericanus, assembly GCF_021234165.1. NCBI lineage: Eukaryota > Metazoa > Chordata > Mammalia > Chiroptera > Mormoopidae > Pteronotus > Pteronotus mesoamericanus. The sequence goes on along the minus strand of NW_026555277.1, from coordinate 41,066,157 downwards.
ACAGCCAAGAAGGTTCCCAGGCAGCTGGTGGAGCTGGGGCGCCCTGCTATGGGCTCGCTGGCCCCGATGGTGAGGTCTGAGATAGCGTCTCTCCCTGCCTTCACCTCCACATCCCTGTTCTTGCAGCTCCTAAGACTCTGCCGCACTCTTTCCCAGCTTGGGACCGACACACACACTCCCTGCACCCTCTTCCTCCACCTCCAGACTTTGTCCAGTGAAATAAGACTCCACCCTGGCCCCTCACATTAGACTCATTTGATGAGGTTCAGAAAGAAAGAAAAGGAAGGAAAAGTGACATTCAGGCTCACCCCAGGCCCATTGAGTCAGAGCACCTGGGGCGAGGCCCTGCCACCAGTATCTTTGTATCATTCTCCAGGTTATTTTTACATGCAGCCCCTGTTGAAACTGCTGAGTCAAGCTAGTGCTCACTTGATGTAAATGTCACGCCCCCCAGAAGGCCTTCCCCGGCCTACTTCTCACACCGTCACAGCCCCCTCACGCCCCAAACTAGACTCAGCCCCTCTTCTCCCTGTTCCCATTGTCCATCCCCTGAGACGCTGCTGGCTCTTGGGCACAGTGACTGTGCCCACCGTGGTCACTGGCTGGTTGCAGAGCCAGTGCCTACCACATAGGATGTACCCATTCTAATTTGCTGGCTGATGGAATAGGACCAAACAGATATTCCAAAATTGCACAGTTATTTAGTGATGTCTGCTCTGTGCCAGACCCTGTCCTGAGTTTTGGAGCTTATAGCTCAGGAAGAAGAGGCCCTTGACTTTGTCATTGTCAGGCAGAGAAGTCAAATGCATGAAAAAATAATTACAATGTGGTGTCTGACCAGGGGCACTGGTGGGAGTTTGGCAACTTCTTCAGGCTGGTGTACACCAGCGGGGACAGCCAGTACCTGTGGATGTGCTTTGGGGGCAGCGGGGGTTGGGGAAAGAGCATGAAGATAAGGAGGCCCCTCAGTTGTGGGTTGTAGGGCCCAGGACTGGGCCTGAGCAGTTGGGTGAGGAATCATCCCAGATGCCCTCTGATGGGCACAGGTCCTAGAACATGCTTGGCACTTGTGATGAGCTTGTTGACTGAGAGGATGAATAAATGATTGAATGAGGCAATTCGATACCTAGTCTCTGAGGAACTGGAGGACTCACTGGACATGTATAAATGTGTCTCTTATAGATTTTTTTTTTTCTTTTTCCCCAACCAGGAGATTAGCTGAAAGTACACTTTGTAAAGTGGTAGCCCAGGGCTTCAGGCCCGGACAGTGTCACGGTTAAAAGAACATGGATCAGAAGCCAAACAGAAGTTCAACATGACTCAAATGCTTTATTTGTATTTCTCAAATACTGTGAAAGGGACTTAAAATCCAGTCACGCAACTCAGGGTGTTTCTTTGCTTGTTTTTTCCAGCACTCCCATCCACAGTCCTCATAGGTCTCAGTCTCTTGGAGCCCGTTTTAGCCAGAGCCCCCCACACTCCCCCAGCCCGGGCCCACGGACCACTGAACGTCTCCTCTCCTTGTCCTCCGAGGTCCACCTCTGGGGAAGGGAGAGGACAGAGGAAGGAGGGAATCTGAGCGGGCAGAGCAGGACAGGAAATCTTCCGGAATGTATCAAAGAGAACCTTTTTTCATCACATGTAAATAAGATCTGCACTTCTCATATGAAATGCCATGTCCTTCAATTGCCTTAAAACATAGTCTTGGGTTCTAAAGCAGTGATCCAGTGTGTTTGCAGCTCAGGAATGATCTCAGATCATCCCAGTCCAGGGTGGGACTGCGCTCTTTGTCCCCCCTCTTTCAGGCCCCTGACTCAGCCCTGTTTCAAAACTGGATGGACGTGGAGACTCTGAGCCACCTTACCCCGGTGTCCAATCTGTGGCTGCTCTGAATGTAGGCTCTTTACCATCGACTCATCTGCTTGGAGAATGAGAGGTGAGACCCCCAGCTTTCTGGGTCTCTCTCCGCTAGGCTATTAAATAGGCTTCTTTTGAAGAAGAACTGCTGTGACTAAGAAGAATGTCTCATTTCATTCTAAACAAGGTATTTTCCTCTATACTGCAGGCCTATGAGACACAAAGAGGAACCCTTAGGAATTTATCTATTGTCCATCCTCTTGAAGTGCCAGTAAAATGGAGAATGAGAAGATGGATAGATGGACAAATGGGAGGGATGGACAAATGACTGCCACACACAGCAATCAGAGAGGTGGGGAACTCGAGAAGATACACCAGCCACAAAAAGGGGGCGCAGTTGGCAGCTAAGATTCACTGAGCTATTTGTTGGTGTCAGAAGCTGTCCTGGGCCTTTGCACAGAAAGTCATTTAATTGCTCAAGACATCTGCAAAGAGAGCTCCATTGCTCACTCCACACAGGCTCCACACACCTCAGAGCCCTGCACTCACTGCCATCCCTTTGGTCTCCTCAGCTCCACTTCATCTCATTTTCCTCAGACGATCTTTCTCCTCCCTCCCTCCCTCCCCCCCTCCCTCTCTCCCTCCCCCCCTCCCTCCCTTCCTTCCCTCGTTCTCTTAAAATGGCTCCACCACTTACTAGTTACAGGGCCTTGAGCAAGTTACTTTCCTTCTCTGAGCCTCAGAGTTAATGTCTGTGAAATGTGGATAACAAGAGCACGTCTCTCATGGAGTCTGGGGATACAAGAATGGAGTATGTATACGTGAAGTGCAATGCCTTGTGCACAGTATGCTCTACATAAGTGCTAATTATGTAGATCGCCTACTAAGTGCCTGGCATTTGGGGCCATGCAGCTCACAGCCTTCCTCTTCTCTCTTCGCTGGGGCGGTCCTGCTGTGATGAATATTGGTATTTGTGAGCAGGGGCACTGAGCCAGGGACACCTGACTGAGTGGTTTGTGTTTGGTTGAAGGGTCCTAACTATTCCTGTTCCCTTTTCTCTTAGAGAATTCCAGGTCTTTCAACACCCTTTTAATGCCAGTGCCCACAGTGGGCCCAGCTTGCCTGTAATGGCTCACAGTGGGTGGAACTCCTTCTTGTCCCGGGTGATGCTCAGTGGGTCAGGCCTGGTAGCCCATTTGGCCTCTAGATTTCAAGTTTCTCTAAAATCCTAATTTTATTATACCGCTCTTTGCATGTGACCATTGATGAATTCAGGAGGAAGTCCAAATGTTCAGTGGCCACAGAGTCCCCTATGACCTAGCCCCCGCCCACATGGATCAGGGACTCTAGCCCCTCCTCACCACACCCACCTTGCACCCTGTGACCTAGCCTTTCCGAGCCTCAGTTTCTCAGATGTGCACATACACTCTGGCCTCTGCCAGCACACGCCTTCCCTCTTCCTCGGGTGTTCTCCAGCCTCGCCTCCATTTGTTAACTCCCCCTCAGCCATTGCATCTCTGCTTAGTCCTCAGCTGTCCTAGCACATCCCAATCCCTCGTCTCCTCACCTAACCCTGAACTCAAGGGCAGTCTCGGCCTTGCTGGACTCTATGAAGGCTCCAGGAGGAAGGCGCAGAGGTGCCCCTGGAATGAGGCACCTGCCTTGGCAGTGTGCAGGGGAAAGGAGACAGTATGGCTCTCTTTTGTCACACTCCAAGCAGAAGACTGCAGCCGCTCTGCCACTGCTCACCCTGGGCCGCCGGCAGCCCCGCACTGAGGGTGTCCGCAGTCCTCAGGGGCTCAGCAGGCAGAAAGGGCTGCTGACCAAGCATCTCTCTGACTCACTGGGCAGAGGAGGGAGGAGGCGGGTGCTAATTGCCTGGTCTCTCCACACCCAAAGGAAGGCCCAGCCTTTGAAGCTGCAGCTGGACCACAGAGCCTCCAATGAGGTGATGCTGTGGCTGTGGGCACCTCTGAGCCCACAGGAAATCATTAATAAAGAAATAACAACCGCCAAGCACACTGTGTGGATAAATAATGACACCCTGTCTTCCCTGGCTGCCTGGGCTAAGTACTTCCCAGCCGCAGTCTGGGCCCCTGGGACTGCCAGGGAAGAGAATGGAGGGCCCCATGTGATTTCCAGTCCCTACCCCCACCCCCGTGTAGCGCCCCCCTGCTGGACCAGCCTTTTGGGCCCCTCTTCTCCAAGCCCAAGAGTCCAGGATTCCATCTAGTTCGAAGATAGCAAATAGGTTACATCATTTGCTTTAGCTCCAAATGGGCAGAGGGGCTGGGGCTTGAGTTGAGTTGAGTTGAGCTTGAAGCTATGTCTAAGTCTACCATACAAGAGAGTGGTGATCAATTAGTACTGTTTGTTATTATTTTTTATTTAATTCTCACAATTTGCCTCATTTTAGACTGTTCTCTATTGTTCTTATCTCACCAATGACTTGTACATGCTTTTAAAAATCACAAATAATGAACAGTCTCTAGCATGTACCTGCATGTGCACACATTCATGCACATATCCATTCATAACTAATGGTGTGATTTCTCGGGGACCATCTTCTTTATACAGGGCCTCTTATTTCATTTAGTTTTTGTGTCCTTTCCTTCATCCGGGACTACCTCTTATTTATGAACACTTTGGGAATCCAACTCACCCTGTGAACTCAGCTCCCTCCGTGAAGTCTCCTCTCTCCAATGTCCTCTGGTCCAACTGCATTTGGCATTTTTCACCCTCTCTCTTATTCCTTGTGGCCCCTGTCTTCTCCTGCAGCCGAATAAGCTCCTTGGGGTCAGACCGAACCCCACTCATCCCAGTAGTTCCACTGCCCCACCTGCCCCTCAAGACTTTGTTTCAACAGTTTGGACTAGGGGTCAGCAAACATTTTCTATAAAGGGCTAGATGGTAAATATGTTAGGCTTTGGGCGGGCCAAGAACCCTCTGTCTCAGAGTCCGGGAGGGTCAGGGGCCAGGTGACCTTCCAAACAAGAGGATTTACAGCATAGAAAAGCAGAAAGAGGATCAGAAAAGGGTGTCCACAGCACAGAATGTAGATTTGCATTTGTATGTTTGTTTATTTGTTCCTGGCCTTTCTCCAAAATGAATAAGAGACAGGTTGCAATGAACTATATACATACAAGATAGTTGATAGAAAGAGAAAGTCAGCAACAGCCGTAGCCCAAAGCTGGATTAAACATTGAATTTGGCTCTGAGCCTCTGAGCAGTCTAGGTAGGCATAAGCAGAGGCCTGGAAGGGAAAGAGAAAGGAACTAACACTGAGCATCATTTCCGCACAGCAACCCTAAGATGATAAATAGCATTACCTCCATTTACAGGACCAGAGAGGCTACATTGTGTTCTATTAATATACTCAATATGCCTCTGTTTAGTGAGTATCTTCTATGTGGCCTGCACTGTACTAGATGCCTTACACACAGGATCTTAATTTTCTAACAATTCTCAGAAGGTCTTACTATTATCCTGGTTTATCGCAAAGATCGGAGAGGTGAAGCAATTTTCTCAAGGTTGCACAGCTAGGAAGAGCCCAAGCCAACCTTTAAACTCAGAGGAGTTTGATTCCAAACCTCTCTTCTCACCACCCTGATAACCCAACTTCTCTGAGAACAGGTTCCTTGGCACTAAATTCTATAACAAATTTCTCACATGGAGTCTTAGCTGGGGTAGAGGCGGGGGACATGGGATAACACAATAGTCAGTTTTACAGAAACCCCAGAAATGGGATGGGGATTTGAAAAGTTTTGTGTATTGTCTTTTGGTTTCGATTAAACAGCCCATGCATGGAAGCCCACAGTTTGCCTGTTGCTCCTCCTGGGAGGTGTAACCTTCCCTCCATGACCGGCTAAGCCTGTGTACACCGGGGCTCAGGGGCAGGGTCCCAGCATCGCTAGAAACAACACACCCAGGAAGATCTGAATCGACCACCTTGCCCTTCCCCTTCCCCTTCTTGGGGCTCTCTTTCTATGATGCTTCAGTTTGCTGCCTCAAGGGGCTAGGCGCCTCCTCTGAGCTGAGCCAGCCTTTTATGGCCATGGAGCTAATTAAGTAACAGCAACTCAGGGGCACTTGGAGAGCAGCTCTGGCCAACGTCAGGTCTGGGCCTCGCAGCCAAGTGCCTCCGGCCCGGGATGTGGAAGGAGCTCTTGGCTGAGCGTCAAGCTCATCCTTGGCCCTCTCTCCTGATCCGACTCACCTTCTCTGCTCCCTCTGATCAGGAGCCCTTGCAGGCACTTCTTCCCTGAGCTAACTAGGGACCTTCCGACCCCAGCCTGAGGATCACCACATCCCAGATGTTATTTCCATTTCCCCTCTGGAGTAGTTTTTGCATAAGAGGAACATGAGGATGAGCTCTCAGAAAGCACGTGCATGCATCTTCCTTCCTTCCAGGGAGACAGCCCCCCTGGGTGCCAGCCTTGGGGCCAACGATGCCCCCTGACAGGCAGGAATGGCTGCAGCTCCGAGCCAGCAATTTTTCTCAATGGAAAGTTACAAGCAATCAACCCTGAAGGTCGAATTCCCCAGAGGCAAGCGAGCGAATTCCCCTGGGAGAGAAAGTGCCTTCCCCTGCTCCTTTCTCCAGCTTTGGAGTGGGGAGTTTGTTCTGAGGGGCGCTGTCTCTGGCCAGGCTTTCCTTTTCCAAGGAAAAAGTGGGGGCAGCCCAGAAAGAAATCTCAGTGGACATGCGGTGACAGCTGGAAGTTTCTGTTAGTGAGGTCACCTGGAGAGCAGGCTTCCAGAGCCTCGGGCTTCCTGGGTGTATCCTCACTTCCCTGCCTGAGACATTGGGCTTTCCACCCTCGGCCTCTGTACCCAGACCCACTGCGCTCCTTCAGACATCACACCTTCTCTCCTGGCCTCTCCAAAATGGGCTCCCTGCCCACAGGAAGATGGAGCTGCCCCTTTGAGGGGGAAGAGCCGGTGCGCCAGGTTCAAATCTGATGTAGAGCCTCACCAGACCTCAGCTTCCTCATCTGCAAAATGGGGGAATGGTTGGGCGACCTTGTGGAGTCTGGACGAGGCTTCAAGGAGAAATTCCATGCAAAGAGTTTGGCAGGGTGTCTGCCTGCAAGTAAGGGCCTGAGATAAAGGGCAGCTCTTTCTTCAGCCTCGGCTTCTGCCGCATTCCCCGCAGGGCCTCTGCAGACCTGGTCACCTCCTTCCTACACACAGCGCCTGCCTTCTCTTGTCTTGATGGTGGAAATCCTCAGCATAGGATCAAAGGCCCCGCACAGCTGGGCCCCAACCCCCTTTTTTATTTCATTTCTTATGCTGCTCATGCCTCTAGACTTCCCCACCTCTACCCCATGCGTAACCCTGGAATCTTTTACCCCATGTTCCCAAAATGCCCCGATATCTTTGCAGGTGTTGTTCCTTCCTCCCAGCCTGCCCTCTCCCACTTCTCACTTGATAAACTCCTACTCACCTCTGAGGGCTGAATTTAAACGTCCCCTTCTTGGAGAAGTCTCCCCTGCCCACCCTTAACACACTCTGCCTGTGCCCCCTGTATCGGGCACCCTCTGGGAGTGGACAGTCAATGCATGTGCCTGTCCTGTCTCTTCCAGTCTGTGAGCTCCCAGGGAGCAGGGGCCATGCTGTATTCCCATGTTCCTCTTAGCACAGGACAGGGGATGTAGTAGTAGTAGTTCAATAAATGCCCGTGGGGCATTAGCCTGCCTACTGTTCTCACTAGGGGATGTATGGTAGGGCCCTTCCTTTTATTCCCCAGTAAGTCTGGGCCATGGCATACAGTCATGTAGTCTGTGGAGTGTACCATCTCCATGGCCATTCCCAGGGTCCCTCCACTGACTTAGCCCCAAAGTTGCCCGAGTCCCCTTTAAATGAATTGAGGTTTGCACAGCAATTCATAATTTACACGTTTATTTTCATAAATAGTATAATTGATAATGGTAACAATAGCCAGAATGCTAACATTTCCTGAATGCTTCTCTGTGCCATGTTTTTCTTTCACTTAATTCTCAGAACAACCCTATGAGGCAGGTGTGATTGCTACACCCATTTTAGAGATGTGGGAACTGAGGCTCAACCTGAGGGTAGGGGAAGTGGACCTTGTCCTCCGGCCCTTTGATGCCAAGTCCTGTGATCCTTCCACCCAGCCTGCAAGCCTGGTGCTATTGCATCAGAAGCTAGCTGGGTCCTCACTCAGTGATCCAATTTCTGATTTAGCTCCTTCCCTCTGTCCTTGTTGCCCTGTCTCACTCCCTGCTCTAGGACCTGGTCTCATGCTAAGAATAATCTGGGTTGCTGGATCTCCTGCATCCCAGTGTATGTATTTGAAAGGAAGCAGGCCCTGGAATATGACAATGTTGGGTTGTCAAAACTGGCTCTGCCACCTTCCAGCTGTGTGCCTGTGAGCAGGCATCTTAGCCTCCCTGCACTATTATATTTTCATTTGCAAAATGGAGATAATACTACAAAACATAATGGTTTGCTATGTGAATTTAGGACCTAGATCAATGCCTGGCTTATAGCAAATGTTGAAATAAATGTTTCCCTCCTTACCTCTGAAAAAAGAAAAAGAAATCTTAAAAAAAATTTTTTTTTAGAAGGCAATTTCTATGGCATTACGCTCAAGGAAACCATAGCAACCAGTTTCCTGTGGCTTGGTTTCCGGCCTTCCCAGCTGTATAACAGTGCTAGGACACAGCCTTTGTTATCCCTGTACCCCAGGGAAGATGTGGAAGTCACATGCTACGTGGGGTGAGGCATTTGCCAGGTAGAATTGCCCAGACTGATGGTGGTGTCATTGTCATCGGCACCTCAGCTCCCAGGGACCCGAGGCCGTCCTGGTCCTGTCCCTCAGTGGTCAGGCCCCAAGGAGGCTGTGGTTTCCCACTGGTGACTCGATTCGTCTTCTAAGGCTTGCCTCACTGTGAGTCAGGCCTCAGTAGCTGGCCTTCCTTTTTTATGAGGATAAAAACAGCATTTTGTTGGGTCTGGAGAGCTTCTTGACTCTCCTTGGATCATTAAGACATTTCTAGGTTTTAAAGTCTACGAGAGTAGCCTGTGATCATGGGCGTGTGTGTGAGTGCGTATTAACCCTGCCAGGAAGCAGGGCAGTGCCTCTGAAGGGCAGGTTAAGGCTGCCAGCCACAACGAGGCTCTGAGGTTGGCCTAGTAGAGCAGGGAGTTCAGCATCTCTACTGGCCTCCGAGGCAGGCAGCAACCTGATCCAGACGACGGTGACGCCACACCCAGCCTGCCCTGCCACCTTGCACTCTGCAGAGGAGTTGTCCCTAGGTGCTTGGTATAATAGATGTGAAATGTGGCAGTCTGGCTGAGGAGTGATTTCCAGGCAAACCATTTGAGCAAGAGCACCTGACTGCATTGCAGTGTGTGGTGGAACACAGGCCCAGCCCGAGGTGACTGACCGTAGGGGTCCCAGGCAGTGGGAAGGATAGCAGTGAGGTGGGGAAGGGCAGCACCTAAGGTGGCTGGGAGGCCTGTGCCCCTGTCACTTACACTACAGCCATCTCAGGCCTCCCCAGTGCGAAGGCTCCCACTGGGCAGGTGGTTGGGGCTCAATATTTGATACATCCCCTTCATTGTACAGAGGAGGCGGTTGATGCAGAAAGGAACAGGACTTGCCCGATGTCACACATAGAATAATTGCGTTTTAGAGAAAGAATGCCTCTTAAAAACTATCTGTCCCAATTGCCTCAATATAACAAGGACTCTGAGCTTCAGGGCAGGAAAGGAGCTGCCTTTTTTTTTTTTTTCCTATTTTTGATTTTTTATTTTTATAAGAACACAACTAAAAATATTAATGTATAATCATTTACATATTACACATAATAAAGCTATATAAAATAAAAACCACATGCGTATAATTAAATATATATCTAAACTCTACAGGCACAGATAAAAAGATCCCCTTCACTTTTTTTTCCATTGGCAATGTTTTTATTTTTATTTTATTTTTTTCCATTACCATTTAGTCCCCTTATAGCGCCCTCCCCTCCACAATCACCACATGGTTGTCCATGTCCATGAGTCCTTCCTTTTCACTCAATCCCTCCCCCTTACTCTCTGCACCCCCCACCCCCATAGCTGTCAGCCTGCTCTCTACCTATGAGTCTGTCTCTATTTTGCTTGTTAGTTCAGTTTGTTCATTAGACTCCACATAGGAGAGAGATCATATGGTATTTGTCTTTCTCTGACTGGCTTATTTCACTTAGCATCTTGTTCTCTGGGCCCATCCATGCTGTTGCAAAGGGTAAATTTTTCTTCTTTGTTAGAGCTGAGTAGTATTCTGTTGTGTAAATGTCCCAGAGTTGTTTTAAAGGAGACTCTCAGAGTCACAGAGCAGAGAAGACCCATAGGCCCTGACTACACGAGTGTGTGATTGGTCCACACAAGGTCAGCAAACTATGGCCCCCAGGACAAATCTGGCCTGCTACCTGTTTTTGTAAATAAGTTTTATTGGAACACACCTGTGACCATTCATGCACACATTTTCTATGGCTGTAACCTCGCTGCTATTGGTTGAGCAGTTAACAAAGACCATAGCCTTCAAAGCATAAAATATTTCATATCTGGCCCTTTACATAAAAAGTCTGCCCACCTCTGGTCTAATTCACTGAAGTTTTCCAAAGGCCTGGAAACGACTGATCATACCCCCAGTATCCTCCTCCTTTGAGAAGAAAAGAATCCATCCCCACTGTCAGGCTGGGGATCAGCCAGAAACCCCTCTTCACAGTGAGAGATTATGCCCAGGAGAAGGAGGGGGGCAAGCTGACAAGGGGGAAAGCCTCCTTCAGAGGGGAGTTGAGAGTCACAAATCACCCTTGGGGAGAGAGATAATACAGATGATAAGAGTAAAAACAACAGCTAACATTTGTGATTGTGTGTGAGGTTCTGTAATAAGGTCTTTTTGTGTAGGATTGAACCCTCCCAGCAACCTGGTGAGATAGTACAATTAGTATCCCCATTTCGTACAGGAGAAATGGAAGCATGGAGAGGTTTAGTAACTCACCAAACCTTCTAAGTGTTGGAACCAGCTGTGAACCCAGATTGACTTACCCAGAGCCCGTGACCAGGATCTACTGCAGGATCTGGATGAAGAGAGATGTCTGGCAGGTGAAGCGGGGCTCTTACCTGGTTTAGCAGGAGTCAGGTCCTGACCTGTAACTCCTCTCTTCATTCCTTCATCAAACATTTAGTGACCACTTGTTGAGCAAGTCACCATGGAGCCATGGTAGGCTCTGTGAGACAGTAGAGAGAGGAGAAGAAAGAAATGTCAGATGTGGAGCCTGGATCTGAGGAGCCCACCAACGTGGAGCGCAGGCAGCTGTGTGGTTAATCACTGTCAATGGTAGAAATTGACTGTCATGAAACAAGCATAGGGAGATGCCAGGGAATTCAGGGCAGCTGATGTTCTGAATAGTACAGAGCTATTCAAATGTTCAGGATCAGAGCTCAGGTGCCAATGCCTGGCAACATACACAGAGAAGCAGATCTCCTTGGTATAAGACAAGGAGGAGAGTGGGCTGTAGAGAAATGGTCGGCACATTCACTGGTGCTAGGTGTTCAAACAGAGATTTTCCCGGCACCTCCATGAGCCAAACAAACCTTCCTCAGGACACATAAGCTGTGACCTCTGTATTACATCAACCAGTATTTATTGACATGGAAAGATTCCATAATATATTGGTACATGTAAAAAAGTTACAAAACACTCAGATTAACATGTTTGGAGCTTTTTAAAAAATATATGTGGCTATTATTTGCTTCTCTGTTTTTTTCTTCATGTTTTTCCCTTTTCATACAATAAGCTTATAATACTTGCCTAAGTTTTTAAGAGTTCAGGACAGTGATTATTTTATATTCTTTCCCAATCCACCATGTCCTGACTAATTCCTACTCCTTGAGAATCACCTCAATCATCACTATCTCCCGGAAGACCCCCCATGTTCCCTGGATGGGTTAGGGCCTCCCAGAAGTGCCCTGTGCTTCCCACAGCAGTGCATCCAGTTAGCTGTGTACACCTGGTTCCCTGATTAAATGAACACTGCATCTGAGCTTCCTGAGGGTGGGGACCACATCTAGTCTATCTTTGTATTTCCAGTAGCTACCATGGAACTTAACATATAGTATGCGATCCATAAATATTTGAGGAATAACGGACTGAATTTAGAGCTGAAGGCAAGAGGGCACAGAGGATCCGCGGGCTGGGGCAGCGGTGGGGGTGCGGAGGGCCGAGGCACCTGGGTCTAGGGGCACGGACATTCCAGGCAGTAAAGAGAACCAGGACGCGGTGAATCATCCCATTTGGCTGGAGTGCAGGGTGGTTCAACGAGAACAGAGAGAGATCAGATTGAAAAAGCTGAGGGTGACTGCAGTCAGCGGCTGGAATGTCAGACTTGGGAGCTTGGATGGTGTTCCTGGGACCAGGGCAAGGCTGGCCCCTCACTTACAGAGGCAGCTCTCGCCCGAGTTCCTCATTCCTTTCATCTCCTGCTCCCCTTCACCAGAGATTTTTTCCCTGCCTTTTTGGCATTGAAAGCAGTGCTGGCTCCTGTCCCGAGCAGCGTGACCTGCTGCCCATGAGTCAGGGGCTCGGCCATTCCTAAGTGACTAAGGCTGTTGCTTCCCGCCAGTTTCCCGTAACTGCCTGAGTAAAGACTCAGTCTGAATCACTATTTATTGTTTTTAGGGGTTTTTTTTACCCTACCCTTCAGTTTTTAAATAACAACCACTTCAGCTGGACCAGCTGAATGCGTGCTAAGGAACTGGTGGGCACAATCCCACACACAAAGGTGCCACCGGGTCCCATTCTGTGCAGGGAAGCAAGGCCGCTGTGGTTACGGAGCCACAGAGGCTTGTGTTTGAATCCTGCTTCTATCCCTGCCCACTGTGCTCCCTAGAGCAACTTACTTCACCTCTCTGAACCTCAGTTTCCTTACCTGTAAAAAGGAGATCGTAATGCCACTTTCGGAGAGTTATTGTGAGGATCAGAGGTAAGGTCCTTGAAGCACCTGGCACATAGCAGGCATCGTAGAAATGATCATTATCATCACGAAGCCAGCTCGCTCCTCCGCTGAGGAATGAGCTTGTGCAGGAAAAAGGTGTGGGTCTCGCGCCTTCTGCCCACCTATCATTTCAGGAAGGCAGAACAATAACGGGCTTCCTGAAACACACACTTTAGGAGTTTATTTTAGGCTGCTGATAAATCATTTAGTTCTGGTATTAATGGCCAACCTTTATGGAGCACTTACTGTGTGCCATGTACTGTTCAAAGCATTTTACATTAAAAAATTAATTTAATCAGCATAAGCCCATTTGAGGTAGATACTACCATTATCCCCATTTACAGCTGGAAGGCATGTAAAGGTTAGCTAACTTGCTGGAGTGAGGCAGAGCCAGGGTTTGAACACAAACGATCTAGTTTCAGGAAATAATGTCAAGCCCCCCAGTGGGTTTCTCAGGGACATCGCTGGCCTGGCTGTCCTTTTTTCTTATGCTTTGCCTTAACTTGGTCATCATTAAATAATGAGGATGGTCCCAGCACTGAACAAAGCCTCATCAGCTTTCAGTTTAATTTTCACAGCATTTATAAAAGATGGGATGTGTTGTCCTCATTTTACCAAAGAAGAAATTGAGGTTTTGGATGGTGAAGCAACACTCCATGACAGTGAGTGCGGCAGAATCAATATTTAAACCCAAGCGTCTCTTTCTCAGAGTCTGCAGTAGCTTCACTGCTCCATGCGGCATGGTTGGCTGCTGAATTGAGAGCTGGTTGACTTTGCCCCTTTGAAGCTTATTGACCTGGTTTTTTGTCATTAAAGGTCTCTGGTCTGCCTAAATCCACCTGAACAAGAGGCCGGTTTCCTGAGACGCAGCAACAAACTCCTTCCTTGAGGGGAGTCCCTTGGCCCTTCAGGCCAACGGTCTGTGGCTCTGGGAGGACCTGGCCAGCCCCCGGCGGGTGAGGGTTTGACAGCCTGTGTCTCGTGTCCAGGACCTCTCAGCAAAGCCTAGTGAGAATTTCCCCCAGCCACATGGTCAGGAAGCTGCCTTGGAATCTGCACATCCGAGTGGGATTCCTGTGGGGACGGAATGTGTCAGGTGGCTGACAGCCTCAGGGGGCTGCATGGTGGTTTCACACAAGGATTTGGGACACTACCTGATGGAATATACCGAGAAGGGAATTAGATAGATGCCCAGATGGTTGAGAAAGCGTGTCCTGGTCACATGACCCTGATCAAGCACCTCCTGGAGGGGCAAGCCATGGAGTAGACATTACTCTGCAGGGTTCCAGGGCTGCTGACCCCCGCCAGAGCCTCAGACGGGGCGGCGGGCCACTGTTCTCGACATCCCCTTGACCTGTCTTACAGCCCATGGTGCACCCTACACTCTGCACTTTTCCTTTACTTACATCAAGGAGCAGGAGACTTGAGAGAGAAGAAAGGAAGACAGAGAGAAGAGGTGATAATGAGAATATGTTAATGATAATTGCTTCCATGTGCTTACTATGTGCCAAGCACTGGGCTAAGCCTTTCACATCCATTCATTATCTCCTTTAATCCAGTTATCACTCCCACTTAACGGAGAGAAGCAATGTTTCCATTGAGAGAAGTTAGGAGCTGCCCAGAAGGAAATATGCACTGAGCACTTTATGGTTGTGGTGCCCAGCACCGTGTGAAGTGCTCTGTGTACCTGGCCTCATTAATCCCTGAGAGAACCCTGGGAGGCTGGTATTTATTTTGCCTGCTTCTCAGATGAAAACCCTGAGGTTCCGAGAAGCGAAGGTTTGCCCAAGGTCACACAGCCAGGATGAGGGAGGACAGACTAAGACTTGAGTTTGTGGATTGTCAACTATGCCACCCTGGCTCTGGCTAGAAGTCAGAAGACCTGGGTGTTAGCGGTTGCTGTGCCTCTTATGTATAAAATGGGGAAGTTGGATGATATTATCCTTTACGATCCCCATAGCGCTAATGTTCTGTGATTTTCTGAGGAAGCAAGAGTGCCCTAGTATTTGGGGAGCCATTGGTGGCCTGGTCCTGAGGCCCTTCTAAGCCTGTTGAATGGCAGAAACTGGGGAGTGAGAGGGGTTTGGGGGCTCCTCCAAGCAGGGTGTGCAGCAGCTAAAGCCTCCGGGCGGCAGCTTGTTTGACAGTGTGGGCTCAGTGGTGCATCTTCCTAAAAGAGAAAAGGATTGGGGGTGGGAGGAGGGGGAATGGGGACAACTGTAATAGAATAAACAGGAATTTTTAAAAAAAGGAAAAAAGAGAGAGGAAAGGGTGAGCTTGGTGGTCTTCGCGCGTAACTGCCTGCACCCCAGCAAGGGCTGAATTTTTATGGGCCATGATCTGCTGCAGAGAAAACATAAGGTGCTGTGCTCCGCCAAGTCCTCTGTGCTGGGGTCACTGGTCAACTTCTCAGCCAAATGACTGAACCCATCATAGGGGCCTGGGGGCAGGGCAGTCAGGCCAGGCACCGACGCTCCCTGGAGCACCCTGGAGAGCATCGGGGTGGCTCTGTGGGTGTCTTGCCCTGGCCACAGCGGAGGATAGCTGTGTGGAGCGTCTGGAAAGGCGCAGCTTTGAGCCAGGTCTGGGGTGAGCTGGGGCTCTTGGCCTTTTCTGGGCGAGTCATGCAGCTCCTGGGTCCCAGCTCCACACCGTCCACACAGCAGCCAAGTGCAGGACCCCCTCTCATGGTCCCCCGGGGAGGGGAGAAAAAGAGGGATATTCAGTTGGGCCCTTCAACAATATAACTTCATTAAGTTTAAAAGACCAGCTCTTACTCTGAGTAGCTTATTTCCTACATTTTTGACATTAAACTATTCTTTCTTCTACCAGGAAGCAATAATGAATGCAGAGGTAGCAATTTTTGGTTTTTTAACTTCCTTCCTTAGGAAAATTCAATAAAAGTTAGCAACTCATATATACTTCCCCAATTATTTTTTAACTTGCTCATTTGTGAACTTTAAGAACTGGAAATCACTGACAACATCTCTGAATATTAATTTCTTTATCAGTAAAGTAGGGGTAATATTTAGTTCTATTTCCTTTGAAGGGTAATGATGATGGAAAAGTGAGGTAATATATAGTCTATATGCCCTGAACTCAGTTGAAAATAGATTTATACTTTCTTTTCATGCCAATGGTTACAGCCAAAGTCTACTTACTGGGCATTACCCCTTGTCGCCAGGTCTGCCCCTCATTTCTGAGGGGTTTCCCAGGGCTTTGGCTCACATGGGCCCTAGAGAGGGGCCTCTTCTGCTGCATAGGATCCCTCACATCCCCACACCACAGTCAGGGGTATGAATGTGCCATGTGGAGTCACCGCTTGGCTTGCCCGGTTGTCACCACCAGCGGCTATCTCCGAGACCCCAGAGGCTTGCCTCAGCTCAAGGACCCATCTTGGTTGCTCTCACCTCTCAGAAGAGGGGCAGGCGCTCAGACGTAGCCCTGGAATATTGCCCAAATGCCCCTCATCACCCAAACTTGCTGCTCTTTGAGCTGCTGCAGCTTCCACCATGGTAAACAGTGGGGCTGAAGTGCTGCCCAGTCCCTGGACAGCCTCCATATGGCCATGGGCAGCTCACGCCCCCAGCCTGCCCATGGCCTCACCACGCTGAGGCCCCACAGGCACCAGGGCCAGGAGCGTGCGTGTCTCCTTCCTCTGGTGCCAAGGCTCATCCCATTTCTCGCATCTTCCAGAACGATTGAATACGGGAGCCCCATTCCATTCAAGGGCAGTGCATCCCTCCCCCTCCATGTTGCAGGGCTGGTCTCATTCCTAAGGCCTAAAGAACGATTGGTTGGTACGTTGTCACTGGTTAGGTACCCATAGTCCCCCAGGATGGTACCAGGCACATCACAGGTGTTAGCAAGTATTAATTTTCCAGTCTAAGTCCTTCACTTCAAAAGAGCACAGCTTCGGGCAGGGCTAGAACCTGGAAATTCTTCTCTCCGGGAAAACCAAAGATTCTGCCTGTGATGAATGTGGGGTTAGGGTAGGCCACAAGCAAGACCTGCATCAGGGCCACAGCCCTGACCCTCAGAGGAGGCCCCAGCTGTAAGCCCCCAGGGCCCTGCTCCCACAGCAACCCCAACACCTTCCTGCCAGAAGGCCCAGCTGACCTCTCAGCTTGGTGTGTTTGGATGACTTGTCATGCCCTCTCCATTCAGCTCTGCCATCTGGCTTTAAATCACCTTCATTTCCAGCCTAGCGGGAGTTTTCCTCTTATTTCAAAGGCCCATAGTATCACCCATCAGTGGGGACCAGCTGAAGAAGAAGCCTTGGGAATTCCCAGACCCCGGCAGTAGGGGTGCAGGAAGCAGGCTTCCAGCAGCCCTGCTGGCCTCGGGCCCTGTGGCCACTCCCTCCCAGCCTCTACTAGAGCAGATCTGCAGGTGTGGCCAGGCTGAGGTCGTGTCTGGCAGGCTCCGCAGGACGGAGAAAGAAGAGGAGGAAGGAAGAATAGGGGGTAGAGAAGCAGATCCAGGGTCCTCGGAGAAGGCTGTGCAGTTAAATTTCTTCATTCTGCAAAGATGTATTTAGTGCCTCTAGACATAAGACATGTTCCCACCCATTAAGAACGTATCAGTCCTTTTGGAATTAAAAGATTGTCACGCAAACTAGTGAGACAGCCATGCAAGGCAAGGCGATGGCTGCAAGTGCAGGAACCAGACCTGTCTCTGCCTCTAAGTGTCAAGTGACCTTGGCTATGTCATTCTCTCCCTCTGGTCCTCCCTTTCCCTGTCTGTCCAATGAAGATGTGTCTGTCCCAAAGGGCCCTCGCTGCTTCGGCCCTGGGACTGTGCGAGGCTGCGGGAGCTCCCCTGACTCACTGCACCAGCCGGTGCCTTTGGATCTGGGCTGACTCCCAGGGCTCAGGGATTTTCTAAAAAGCAAAAGCAAATCTCAACTGTGTCGCTTTCCAACTTAAAATTCTGCAGAGACTTCACCCAGCCCTCAGGATAAAGCCCAGAACCTCAAGCAGGGCTCAAGAGGTCTGGCACGGTCCCCCTGCCTCCCCGCATCCCAGCGTCGGCCCTTTTCCTCACAATCTCCTGGGCCCGTGCCCCACCCCCGCGCCTTCCTGCAGGTTTTCCTCTGCCCTCTTCATTTCTCTTAGGTCCCCTGTCACGTGTTCTCCTTTGAATAACCCATGTCTTGTTGTCACCACGGCTGGGAATCTCTCCACCCACCCCCTCCCAGACTGTGAGCTCCAGGAAGGCAGGGCCCTCCTTGTCCCCGATGTTGTCCCCAGCACCAGGCCTGGCCGCCGAGGCTGGCCCTTGGTGTTTTTTGGGTGAGAGTCTCTCTTGCCCCTCAGTTTCCATGCACCCCTCCCCCTCTCCTCTGCCTGGGAACTGGCCTATTAGAAGAGCGGCACACACCACAGTCCCCTCACTGCAAGACGTGTGTCACGCAATACAGACCACTCTGCCTGCCTGCGGGGAGCGTGGCTGCATGGTCCTGCCCAGGGCCTCCTCTGTGGGAAAATGCAGCATGCTGGTCCTTGTCATGGTCACATCCTGGCTCTGTGACTTTCAAAATGATACTCCTTTCTCTGGGTCTTGGTTTCCTCATATAAAATGAGGGGTTGCACTCGATCACAACACTTAGTCTTTAATGGGCACTGACATTTTTGCCAGGCCCTGGGCTAACCCCTTTATAGGTAGTACAGGTTATTCCCACAGCAACTATATGGGGCAGGCACTGTTATTAGCCCCATTTTACAGATGGGGAAACTAAAGATTAGAAAGTTTATGTAACTTTCCCAAGGTCACGTGGCTAGAAAGTGGCAGGATCAGAGTTTGTACACCGGGCTGTCTGTCTAACTCAAGACACTCTGCCCTTGACCACTCCGCCTCCCTTCTCGGGGCCTCCTGACTCTGGGAGTGTGAGTCTGCCCAGAGCCTTAGGAGAGGCAGCAGGAGACCTAAGATGAACATGACCTCCCTGGAAGCAGGGAGACAGTGCAGGCCTTCCGCTGTTGTCTTGAATCTTTGGCAGCCCCATGGCCTTACAGCAGCTCTTAGCTGCATGAACACATGAGAGTCAGAAAAGAGCTACAAAGATGTCTTATTCAGATAGCAGGTCTCCACGTTACAGCTATGACCGGGTTCTGTGCTTGTTTTCAAATTTAAATTTTCATTACATGCATTCAGAGAAGAGCACACAAACATATGCCGCTGAGTGAATCACCTCCAAGTGAACACACCCATGTAACCCGTGCCCAGGTCAATACATGGAATATTACTAGCAACCCCAAATTCCCATCAGGCCCCCTCCTAATCATTACCTTCTAGGCCCTGTGCATTTTGATCTGGAGCTACAAAGAAAAGCTGAAATAAGAAGTTAATTTTCAAATTATCCTTTCATCTCTAGGGAAATTGTACATCTGCAGGAAGGAGTTGGAGGAGGGGAGGGGAACATTCAATGCAAGACGTGTTAAACCCTCAGACATAGCAAATAGCTGCAGCTTCCAGATTAAAAGGAAGAGAGAATGAGTTGGTGTTTTGGGACCAGCCTGTGTGTGCGTGCGTGTGTGTGCGCGCGCATGTGTGTGTGTACGTGCTGTCTGAATGGCATTGCTGGGTCGGATGGAAGCACAGGGAGACTGTAGGATGAGTGCCGGGCCCCTTCTACATGGTTAGCTCAGGCCTCGCTGAAGAGCTCATGCTTTGATGAGTCTTAGAGAGTCAACCTGGAGTCTCTGTGCACCAACCGGCCTCCCGGCCTCCACCCAGAGGACACTGCTGCCGACTCTAGCATTCCCGGTGTACCTGTTGGGGGAACTGCCTCTGGCTTCTTCGGAAACCATGGAATGGGATGAAAGGGGTCTGGGGGGTTCACACAAACACCTCCCATTTGGAGAGGGTCACCGGTAGAGTCGGCCTTTTGTCAAGCTCAAGAATCTATATATAAGGGGCAAAGAATCCCTCCTAGAGCCTTGAGTTGCATAACCATGAAGCCCTTGCCCCCTAAGACCCTTGCATGGAGGCTTATTGGCCTTCCATCTGCTATACAGAGAAGAACGGAAGACTCAGCAGAGGGAAAAGTCAAATGTTAAAGCAACCCCAGACCCTGAGCTAGGCCTGGATCTGTGACATCTTATTCATTCCAAACAAACGACTTGGACAAAGTGAGAGTGAGTAGTTTTCTGTCCGCCCTCCTACCCCTCACTGGTGAGAGGCTGTGGTAATGTCACGTTTCTCAGATGACTCTGGAGAACCAGGAGCTACACAAAACCAGAGTAACCCTTCAGCAAGTGTCTTCTTAGGCCTCAATTTTACTTCAAATTTTTAGAAAAAAATATACAGGTAGTTTAAAAAGCAAGGATATATTATTAAGTAGAATGACAAAATTCATATGCCCTTTTGTGACTTCAAAGGAAAGTTCTGCTGTCAAGAGGCTCTAGGTTGTCCCTTCACACTGTGCCCCTGTCCCCAGGAGTACACACCTCTGTTTTCCTCTGCTATATGGGCATTTTGTGGACAAGTCTGAGTGATGCTGAGCAGAGAGGTAATCGATAGCTATTAGGAATATAGTTATTATTGAGCTTTATCACTGAGAATAAAGTTGGGCTATGAGTAAGGGTACCAAATGCCCCAGTTAGTCTGGGATAGTCCCAGTTTGCACCTGCTATCTAGGCACCATTATTAATAGCGTTCCCTTCCACTGCCACAAGAGCCTGATTTGTATAAAAAAATCATATGGTCACACTAACTATAAAAACCCAGCAAGACTGGGAGGAGGCCTCAGAGCACATTTCCTGGCGAGAAGTAACTCGGAGGGAGAGCCTTGTATGCCCCCACAAGGAGCTCTTGGAGGCTTTGGGAATCTGGGGGGAGGTAGAATCCTGATATGACCACTCTCAGTGGGCCACCCTTGGCCCTCTTAGTCAAGGCAAACTTGCTCTGGACAAAGGTCACGTGACAATGCCAGGAGAGAGCCAAGGAAGCCTAGCTGAGCCAGCCTCGGTTGGTTGGTCCCTGGAGCAGCCAGAGAGGAATAGTCTACAGGAGCCATGTAAATTATACTCAGGGAGGTGGACATGCCAAAGTCAAAATAATGTGTCAGTTCCAAGGGATAGGTACAGAGACACCATCAGGAGGTGAGGCAAGGAGCCTGGAACCAGGAATGGGAGGAAAAGCTTGGGAACAGTTGTTGTGCAAGATGGTAGGGGAGGGAAGCGCTGGGAACAGCTGGGGCAGAGGCAGTGGCAACGCTAGTAACTGAGGGCTGGCGCAAGAGTGGAGCGGCCTGGCTGGGCAGGGGGCATGCGTGAGGCAGGCAGGACAGGCCCTGCCCCTGCTGTGTTCACTGTCAGCCAACTGGACTGTCTTTTAATTTCCTGGCTTTGGTTGAACTACCTTAGGAGTAGTTATTTTTTACTTAAAAATGTATTCATGAGAGAAGAGAGGGATCTTAAAAAAGAAAAGAGCTTATTTTAGGAGTAACCCTTTTCGGATTATTTCCTTGGGGACAAATTTATCAGCCTGCCCCATCCATGGAAACCAGCCTTGCCAGAGTATGTGTCCTGGATATTGATACCAGTGTGACAATTGGACTGAGTGCCTTTCCCAGGGGGCTTCCATCAGGTGGGTGCTGAGCGGAAATGGATTGCCATGCTTGCCAGATGCATGATCTTGGCCACCATGTGCGAATCAAACAGATGTTGCAGGAAAAGAAAACAACAACAAAAATCAAGAGCTTGGCCCTGAGCATTAATGTGATTCATTTATATCTATTTTAATACTTTCCTTTTTTCGTTCCTATTTTTGCCACTTCATAGTCTCACGCTAAGTCTTCTAGGTCACTCCTCTCCTCGCTAGTCATGGCATGGCCAAAGTCTGGAGGGCCCAGTGTCAGCAGTCCACACAGCTGTACTGAGTGCTCCCTGGACAGAGTGAGAATAAGGCCCCCTGGGGCTGGCAGGTTGAGAAGGTGATTAACAAGTTAGGGGCTGAGAGGTTGAGATGACAATTAACAAGGGCAATGTCCTCTGGGGTTGTGATGTCAACGTTGTCTAGACAAAATTTTGGAGCCCAGAAACCAGAAGAAAATGTGGCAAGTTGAGAATAGACATTGCTGGCAGACTGTGGACTGAAGACACGAGTTAGGAGTTTCAGAACGGCCCAGAGGAAACTACTGTTTTGGTTGAGAATGAAGAGTTGGGCTTACCAGAAAAAAAATCCAAACTTGACCGCTTCCCAGCTATATGATCTCGAGCAGCTTAATTAACCTCTCTGTTCTTTAATTGCCTCATATAAATATTAAAAAAAGTTATAGTGAGCCCTACTTCTTAGGGCCACTGCACATGTTAGAAGAGGTAACATGTGTGAAGCATTTAGAATGAGCACCGGCACATAGCATGCGTAACACAAGTATTAGTTCATTAAACTGCAGGCATGCTTTGTTTCATTGCACTTCACTTTATTGCATTCCACAGAGGTTGAGTTGTTTTACAAATTGAAGGCAAGACCCTCTACCAAACAAAAAGATTATGACTCATTTTATTGTCATACCCGCTTTATTGCGGTGGTCTGGAACCGAACCCACCATATCTCCCACATATGTCTGTAAAGTTTTCAGGTCCCATAGGAGGACATACTGGGACATAAGTAGCGGCTCCCCACTGTATGTTACCACCCTGAATGGTCGTGGGCATTGTGATACAAAAGTCAATGTGAAAACAAAAGCCTCCAGAGGGTTTGACAAGGAACCTTTGTAAAAGGAGCTTTGAAGGTCTTCAGTCCAGTTTCTTCATTTGCAGAATGAGGAACTGGCCCCAGAGGGGTGCAGAGACTCAGCCAGGGTCACACAGCAATTCCAAGGCAGAGGCAGTCCCCGGGGGTCAGTTCTGCCATAGACCTCAAAGCTCGCCTGGCCACCCACAGTGAAGCAAGGAGTCCTAGGGAATGACCCCCACCAGGGCCTCTCAAACTTCAATATGCAAATGAACCACCTGGGGGTCTTGTTAAAGATGCAGGTTCTGTTTTAGTACAGCTGGGGCAGGGCCTGAGAATCTGTGTTTCTCCAGGTGATGCTGCTACTGCTGTGGGAATCACACTTAAAACAACAAGGCACTAGGCAAGTACTATCCAATAGAAATATTATACAATCTAAGTGGAATCTGTAACCTTAAATTTTGTAGTGTGTGTGTATGTTATTGCCGTTGAGCAGGCTCTGCCTTTGTAAATGAGTGGTGTCCACCATATCTGTCCTCAGCACCCCTGCTCAGCCTCTGGCTTCTTTTTATGGAGTCAGCCCCTCTCCCCATCTTATATTTGCTCTTCCTCTTTTCCTGCTGCCTTTTATTTTTCTAGTGGCACCATTAAGAAAGAAATAGACAACATCCATTTTATTATATTTCCTTTCACCCAACATATCCAAAATATTCTCATTTCAACATATATTCACTATAAAAATTAATGAGATATTTTACATTCTTTTTTTCATACAAAATCTTTAAAGTTCAGTGTGTGTTTTACACGTAGAGCACCTCTCAGTTCGGACTTGTCACATTTCAAGGATGAAGGTGCCACCTGTGCCTACAGGCTACAGGGCAGTTCTAGGCGATCACTCAGTGGATCCCAGCCCCATTTCCCCCGCCTTGCACGCCAGCTGAATGTGACCATCCTTTGGTGTCGTCCTCTGACTTTTCCCACCTCGCAGGCTCACCCAGCCCAGTCTTGCATCCTTGTCATGGGTGTGGTCTGCTCCAACCCTAACTGTGAGCTGGAACAGAAGCCCTGTCTCCCCCCGAGCCCCAGCTTCCTGTGACTACAGTAGCCAAGATCGAGAGTAGGGACAATAAGGCCAAAACCCACTTTCTTCCTTCGTTTCTCAGTAGCACTAGTTTATCTAGGTCAAAAGACCTCTCTCTGACTGGTACTATGGCGTGGAAATATACGATTAAATACTTAAAAACGTGTGTGCTCTGCTCTCATATTAGAGTGGAGCCAAGAATACTTCCTATACGGCTCAGATCCTGCCATGGTCTGGCCTGGTGGTTTGAAGGGTTCTGTGTGGGGCCAACCATGACAGTGAGGGACACAGGCTGTGAATCCGTGGTGAAGTGCCCGCGTGACATCCGTGGGCCCTCTGGGACTTTGATGGAGGCTCTTCTCCTGCCAAAGGGACATCAATGGAATCATCTGACATCTCTGGCCAGGCTCACAGACTCACTGGGAGAAATCCCCATACCACCTCATTGCCTTGCAGCAGGAGTTTTGGGTCTTGTTTAAACCAGAGTGAAAGCTAGAACTTCTTCTCCAATCTGTGACTTGCAGGAGGCTCACCAGGCACTACTGTTCACATGTACCAGTTAGAATTCCATGTCTGAGAAGCTGGGTCTTTTGGCTCAACCAACTGTTTGGTTTTGCTTGCTTTTGTCTGAGAAAGCTCATAGCTTGGTGCTACCTAGTGCTAAACATAGGGTTATCTGGAAACTTCTAAGTACTCTGTGCTCTAACCCTGGCCAAGTGGCTCAGTTGGTTGGAGCATCATCCCATTTATCAAAACATTTGCGGGTTCAATACCCAGTCAGGGCACATATCTAGGTTGCAGGTTGAATTCTTGGTTAGGGCAACCAATCAATGTTTCTCTCTCACATAGATGTCTCTCTCTCTTAAAAAAAAAAGTCAATAAACATATCCTCAGGTGAGGATTTAAAAAAAGTTAAATACCTATGCTCTGTAGACAAAACATTCACATAGGGATGTCCTGATTAATAGCATTTTCCAGTAAAGCAGAAACTATTCCTTGTTTTGCTCCTTATTGTGCAAATCCTTCTTAATTTGGTTTGACTTTCTCCTGCTGTCTTGAGCAGAGCTTAATAAGCAAAATCAGATTTTCCTTAATGCTTCAGTATCATTGTTTGCCTTGCAGGCATTTTTACATATCGATCATATGGTTAATCATATTTCATTCATTCAATCAACAAATATGTATTGAGCACCTATCGCATGCCAAGTATTGTTCTAGGCTCTTGGAATGCATCAGGAAAAAAAAATCCTGCCCTGATGGAGCTTCTATCCAAATGCGTGTATGTGTGATGAGGCGAGGGGAGAGACGGGGTGGGGACAATGTATAAACAACTAAGATATAAACTGTAGCAGCTGATGAGTATTCTATGTGATGTTTCACACTTGAGGGCTCCAAACTGAGGTCACAGAGCAGCCAGGGCTCCCAGACAGTAGGTTGCTCCCAAGCCCTATCCTGGACAGATTTTGCTCCTTGCCCAGCTACTTGGCTGCATGACCAAGACCTGCTCTTCAAGCTCAATAGCTCCGTGGTTACGTGTGGATAGGACTTGCCAATCAAACAGGTCATTTGATGCTTTCCATCCCCATATTTTCAGATTTGTTGTCTCTCTGTCATTTATCTGCTACCAGCCCATCTCTGCCTGGTCCCTTGGTTTCCTCTGTGTTTAAAGCCATGACTGCGCGTGACTCTCACCCTCCACAGGGTCCCCTCCTGATGGCAGGGGAGGGGACACTGTGTTTTCAGTGAGATAGCAGATGGACTGTTTGTACCGTAAACTTTCCCCATGATCATGAGGTTGGAGCAGTGATAGCTAGAGGAAATATAAACAACAATTTTCCATGCAGCTTTTATGTCTCTCAGCCAGGGGGCCGTGCTGACACAAACACAGCCTTCATTTGTTCAGTGTTCGAAGTCAAAATGTGCCATGAAAACACGTAGCCCTTCAAAGACTCGGTTCACAGTAGCCTGCCTTAAGAAGCCACCAAAGTCATCTTCTGAGGAAAATAAAACAAAAATATATTTACAAAATGTTGCTCTTGGGGGAAAGTGAAAACGTTTTTCCTATTTATGATCTAGTCCTTTCCACCTGACACGTAGTGATTGATCTCCCCCACCCTCACCCCTGCCCTTTCTCCTGTTTTAGGTGGGGCCCTAGTTCACATGGTTTTCTGGCTAAATAACAAGTGCTTCTGTGCCCAGCCCCAGCCCAGCAAAAACCCAAATGCCAGCAACTGGGGAGCCGTTTGAAGGCAGCGCTATTCTAGGAAGGGCAGAACAGGGGAAAAAAACACTGAGTTGAGGACCCACCAGGACAGGTTACAGTCTTCATTAGAAAAATGTTTTTATTGTAGCTGGTGGAGGAATGTTAGGAGATTGGACTATAAAATATCATTAAGTTGATCCATATGAAATTACCAGTTTTGACTAAAAAATAGTCATTATTGACAATATCATCTGGTTCCATCTGACACTAAACAACAGCTACCATTTATTGATTACTGTCTTTGTGCCAGACATTAAACAAAGCACTTTACATGAATCATGTCACTTACTATAATAGCCCAACAGAGTGCTGTCTTAGGTTGGGTTCTCTAGAGGTAGAATTTAGGGATTCGTGATTTTTTAAAGAAGTGGTGCTGGGACAAATAGTGTGGTGGGAGGAAGCAAGAGGACAGGGACAGTGAGGATGTGTGATTTGGAGCAAAATCGTCCTGTAGGGAGGTCTGGAGCTTCCATTACACCTCAGAGTTTGTCCCCCCTCAAGACAAGTGAGCTGGTCTTTCATACCCATGTCCATCATTGGCCACAGGCTGCCCCTGGGTAGGGGGGCTAACGGTAAAGGCTCGGATACTTGCTGGTCTCTGCATGCGTGGGTGAGGGGCTCCAGTAGGTCAAAGGCAGGCCTCGGGGAGGCCACGGGTGCTGCCCATTAGAAGCTGGGGAGGAGAGGACCATGGAAATGGTGAGCGGGAGCCGAGGGCCTTGGCAGAGCATCTTCAGAGTGGGGTCAGTTTTATGGCTATTTCCCATACGAAGCAGCTGAGATTCAGAAGGCTAAGAATAACTCAGCTCCGGTCACAAAGAGGTAGGGCCAGAACTCTGTTATCCTGAAATGGCCACTAAGCCATCCTCTCGGTGTCACCTCCAGTTTCCTTGGTCACTGGGGTCACTGGTGCCCGGCTCCTCCTGTCTTTAGAATGAGATATTAGAGCTCCTTGGCTCGTGCAGATGGATGTGGGGGCGGGGCACGCCCCAGTGACTGACAGCCATAGCTTGTCTCAGTCCATTTAGCAGAGCGCTGGACGCTTTGTCACAGCGTCACTCCCCTGTATATCTCTAGGTTGCAAAAGCAGCCTTTTCTGCCTCCCGCTCAGTGGGATCTACTCCCATGTTCCTCCATGGTGTCTGGAGCCTGTCCTCTCACACAAGAGTCCCCTGGCACAGGCAAAGTGCTCCTCCTCTGCCGCTCCCCTTGGCCACAGCCAACAGCAAAGCACCCTCTAATGCCACTGCCTGAGTCGGCTATTGCTGCTTTGATGGAGAGCTCACTCCAGCCATGCCAGCCAAGGGACACATTGGCAGCAGAACCCCTGGTGAGGGGATCTCCTCCAGCTGCTGCCTCCTCACTCACTCCCCCAGCCAGGTGCAGTCACTTGCCCAAGGAGGCCTTTCTGAGGGAGCTGACTCAGAGCTCAGCTCTTCAGCCCAGAACATGCCACAGTGGGAAGGATACAGACTCGGGAGGCTAGGATGGGAAATCACAACGCAGTTCGACAACTTACTAACTAAAGTGCTTATTTACCTTCTTTGTACTTCAGTTCTGTCATCTCTAAACAGGAAATGGCAATACTCTACCCTGCAAAGTCTAAATGAGCAGTTACCTGTAAGTGCCTAGCACAGAATGGGCATTTAAGAAATGGTTAGTCCCTGCCTTTTTTTCTAGGCTTTGCTGGCATTGCTTTTGTTATAGTACCTATCTTAACTTTGGGTCCCTGTATGCATTTTAATTCAGCCTAGCTGCCTCGTTTGGGTGCAGGGTGCAAGCTAGAGAAGTATGTCCTTTATTGTCATGTGTTTCTGGGTTACCATCTGAGTTCCATCAAAGAACACTGGATGGCCTTTCTTTCTTTTTCTTTTTTAAATCGATTTTGACTCATGCAAAGCTAACACCTGTCCTCTACATTGAATTCCATTTTTTAATAGCTCCTCAGGTGGGGTCCTCTTGGACAGCATATCACAAGAGAAAAAGCAAAATGCTAAGGGACACTGAGAGGTTGGGTCATGCCCCCTCTCACCTTATCCCCAAACATAGAAATGCTGTCCTAGTTTTCAGCGGCCTAATTGAACATCAATGACATTAGGGAAAAAAAACCTGGCTTGCCACCCACACCACTGTGCTAAGAATAAACTTCTGTTCACGCAGTGGAGCTGGTCAGAATCACTTCCCAGCCTTTCCATCTGGAAAGCGGTGTGAGGATTCAGAAAGTGCATTTGTCCATGTGGAGTCTGAAGCAGGCATGGGCCCTGAGGCTTGGAAGCCTGACCAAAAAACAAACAAAATAAGAAGCCTAGAGTAAACCACATACTGTCTTACCCGAAGATCTGTCTCACAGGGAAAGACTCCTTCCCTTTTTGTGTTGCATGGATCTAATTTACTCTGTTCTTCCTAGTTTGTCCAGCTTCAGTTTAAATATTGGCCTTGTCTACTCAACAGGGTCCTGTTCAGCTCAGCATCTCTTAGTGGCTCAACCAGTAGGACCTTTTAGTGACCAGTAGCACGGTTTGCTCGTTTGGGGCTGAAATTGGGTTTGGTAGTGATTAACTGTCTGCCTTTGGGGAAAGGATTGTTTACATTTTAATCTTCCAAATAAATAGAATCATATATTCATTCAAAATCTCTTTCCAGAATGCCAGCTTTGTGCTGGGCACTGTGCTACCTGAGCCCTGAGGAGTTGAAATACACACAGTAACATGCCTCCTCCACTCCCTTGGAGACCACAGTCTGGCATCAGAGATCCCCTAACCATGGCTGCACAGCAAGGTCATCTGGGAGCTTTTTTAAAAGGACTCTTTCCATGTATTTTCTTCTTTCATCCTCACAATAATCCTATAAGATAAGTACTACTAACATGCTCATTTTGAAGATGGGGAAACTGAGGCCGGGGTTGGTTGACTCATTCGGTTATACAGCATCGCAGGAAAAGAGTAGGACCATAGGCTGTCTGCCTGCGGAGAGCTGTGCTTACCTTTGAACTGTCCTGCCTCTTCCCGGGTGGACACACAGAATGGGTGGCGTGTCTGGAAATGACTAGAGCATGTGGCAAAAAAAATAATAATAATTAGGAGAAGAAGCTGGAGAGATGGGCACGGGCATAGCAGGAAGGCCCCTGGGAGCCCAAACTAGAAAACTGGATTTTGTTTGGTAGATGATTGAAATAGCTCTCACCTAGACCAACTAGAGTCAGAAGGTATTGGCTGGGGGCTCCGAATCCATGTCCACACAACAAAAAGGAGGCCAGCGTCTGTGATGCCAATCCGCTCTGACAGGAGCTCTGCTCTGAGTGGGGAAGAATGTGAGAAGGGCCTCCTACTCGTTTTTGCCACTGAACTCTTGCTTCGACATCTTATCAGGACCTCTGGGGTCAGCCCCAGAGCAGCTGGCTCCAAGCCTCCCTTGCCTGGAAGCTGCACTGGCTACCCCGTGCCTGTGCCCGCTCTGTTCATCAAGCCCACCAGGGCCTCCCAGGCTGCTACCCAGGGCTGGCTCATCACAGAGCACAGGGCTGAGCTGTGGCGGGGCGGCCATGGAAGACCTGGGAACTCATCTCCCTGTCCATTAGCTGAGCCTGGAGAGAGGCAGTAGGCTGGAATGGTTACACACATGAGCCTGGGTTCCAATCCCAGCCCTCCCACTTACTCTATGTTATTGGGAAAGTCCCTTGCCCTCTAAGAAGATCAGTTTTCTCATCTGTAAAATGACACCTAGGAGATGTGTTGGAGGCCCTCAGTTACTGGCAGTGTTATTATGCTGGTTGAACTGCCACAACCGTGTCCTAAGGCCCTCTGGGTCCAGAGAGCTCAGACTGACAGCCATTGAACAATCCCCTCATTTCACAAATGAGAGAGCTGAGGCCCGAAGGGGACTAGTGGTTCTCCCAAGGTCATCTGGAAACTGAGCAGCCGACCCAGGAGTAGGAGGTAGCTATGCGAGGCCCTGTGGCTCGCAGTGTGGAGCAGGGGTGAGAAGTTCAATTCCAGCTTGGCCGTGACCATGCGTAGCCTTTGCTCAGGTTTCCTCCCTCCAGGATGGCACAGAGACAACCTCTCTGGAAGGGCTGTGTGGAGGAATAAGCTGTCATTCCAAAGTGCTGAAAAGTACTCCACAGGTGCCAAATCATGACTCTCCATGGATTTCAACACCTCAGTTGGCATGCCTTCCCGCCAGATGCAAGCTGCATGAGGACAGAGTGTGTGTGTGTGTGTGTGTGTGTGTGTGTGTGTGTGTGTGTGTGTGTGTGTGTGTGTGTAGGGGATAAGGAAAGGGAGGGGGACAGAGAGGAGCACATAGAAGACTCCAGATTTTCCAGAGATTATTTCCATACCTGGACTCCAGTGCACTGTGGTTAGCACTCCTGCCCTATGAGGCAGAGAGAAGTTCTCTCTTCCTTCCAGGTTCCCTGCACCCTCCTTCCTGCAACCTGCTGCGGGAAGATGTGGGCAAGGGCAGCTGGCCCGGGGCCCCCGCTCTGCGGCCCACAGGGAATCAGTGCCATGTTACTGAGGGGCAATGATTTTCCAAACCATCAGAAAACAAGAAGCAGGGGCTTAGGCCAAGTGACTGATGAAAAATACGGTGTCCTGGGAAAAGCGTGGAATCTGTAGTGAGACAATCGAGGATTTGAACCCTGGCTCTGCTGCTTCCTGGCTGTGTGACTTCAGGGAAATTACTAGTTTACCTATCTGTGCCTCAGTTTCTTCATCTGTGACAGGGAGAAAATATTACTTCCAAGTGTTATTTGGGGACATTAAATGAGATGAAGTCTCTGGCACACAACTCTTTCATTCCCGTTCCAAACCTTGTCACCAACCCAGGGGATTTCTGCTCCTGGATTTACCGTGGTGCCTGGCCCACGATGTGTTGATTTTAAGTGTGGATTTGGAAGAGTCAGACAGATATCAATACGAAGAGGTAGTTGTTGAAAACAAAGCCTCTCCCTCAAAAGAGGCATCTCCCTTGGAGATGATGACCTCAGGCGTCTCGGGTGTTCTGGGGTAGCAGCCATTGATGGTGACGGTGGGGAGATACCTGCATTTGACACTCTGTGGCAAGAGGAAGGAGTGCAGTTCCTCAAATAGCTGCCTTAGAGGAAACAGATACACATAGCCTGACTGTGTTCCTCTCTACTAAGCGAGTTTGGTAGGAGGCCGGGGGAGGAGTGGCGCAGGTGGGTTGGGCTGTAATGAGAGAGGCTGAACCTGTCTGTGCTTCTGTCAGCCTGCAAAACCTACAGAAAGCATCTACAGAGAGATTCCAGCACCCTCTCTCCAGCTTCTTTTCCCTGGCTGGTCCATTCTGGATGCCCAGTTCTGGGGACACAGATCTCTTCCCCAGGATGCTGGCTGGTGCCCATGAGTCCCTCCCAGAAAGGCAGGGGTCCCCAGGTTCTGGGTCTTTACTCAATGTCTTGTCAATGGAAATTTCTACAAGCTCAGGTATACCCACTTCAAGGGGTCACATGGTGGCTCCGGAGTAGGTGGGAAAGGAATTGTGGCTTGAACACCAACGATGTGCCAGGAAAGATGATGATCATAACTAACAGTGGTAGTAGTGACAATGTATCAATCACTGATTTAGTGCTTTACAAATATTAATTCACTCAGTCCTTTCATCAACACTGTGAGGGATGTACTATTAGAAGCCCCTAATAATACTATTAGAGGGATGTACTTTACATTTTACAGATGAGAAACGCGAGGCACAGAGAGGTTAAGTAAATTGTCCAAGGTCACACTGCTAGTAGGTGGCAGAGCTCAAACCCATACTGTCAAATTCATGCAAACTCCAAAGGCATCCTCCTTTTAATCACTATATCTTATGTTATTGCCTCTCAGTTAATCTTACCCCAAAGTCCCAGGAGGTAGGATGAGGAAACTGAAGCTCAGAGAGATTAAAAGACTAGGCCAAGATCACACACCAGCTAAGTGTCTATGCATATCTATGGGACTCTTTCCACTTCCGTAAGGACTTCTAGAAGAGCAACTAAAACCCTGACACCGTCTCTGACCCCATGGGCAGGAGGGAGGAGAACGTGGAAGGAGCCAGCTCTTGCTCGCTTGCCCCAACGTCCGCCCCCAGCACACTGGCAGGCAGGCACAAGAGCTCCATCCTTGCCTGGTTACCCTCTGTGTCTTCCAGACCTCACGCCAACAGCATCACAAACATCACTTCTCCAGAAGCTCTGGCTGCCTCAACAGTATAAAGAGGAGGTCCCCAAGAACTGGGCCGCAAGCAAAACTTGCCTGAGCTCCACCTCCTGTCTCCCCCACCTCCATCCACAATGGCTGGGGTGGGGGGCCGGGGGGAGAAGATCACCTGAACCCCACCTCCAGCCCCCAGCTCACTGCACAGTGTAGTGAATGGAGCTCCAAGCTCATCCCTCCACCCCACCTCCCACCCCGTCCTCCATGAAATCGGGCTGTGGTGCCAAAAAGGTTGGGAAAAAGGTTGGGGAATGCTGGTCTAAAGCGATCTAGGCTTTTTACCTGCTATCATAGCAGATGCCTCACTTAGTAATCATGCATTCTCTGATGTGATTTTATAATTATTGTCCATTTTCCTGATTACATCAGAAGCTCCATGAGAAAAGAACTTTGGTTCTTATAAACATTATTTCATCAGCAATTAGCACATTGTCTGGTACTCCATAACACTAACATATTCTTTAAATGAATGAATGAATGAATGAATGAGTATAACATCTAAGAGGTTCTAGACTCACACCAGGCTCTCAGCTTCTGTTATCTCAAATCCTTACAACAACCCTGTGAAATAGTTATCATCATTCCCACTTTAGTGATGAACACACTGAGGGTCAGAGAAGTGACATGACCCTTTCTCAGTCAGTCAGCTGTGAATTCAGGAGTCACACCCTGGTCTGTCTGACTCCAGCCCCAGTCTTCTGTCTCCTTCACTCCACCCTGTCAGAAAGGAACCCGGATGCAAGGAGTGGTGATGAGGGGTCTGCCAGTGATCCTTCTTGGGGTGGGGTGCAGGGACACAGAAGAAAATGGGGCTGTGGAAACCAGATAGAATTGAAAATTCAGAATAAAGGATCAAAGGCAAGGGAAGAACTAAAGTGGTCATGGTAGTGTTCTAGAAACCTGTCTTTGATATCTCAGCAGGAAACCAGCCTTGCTGGCCAGACGCCTTTGAAGACTAGATTCTCCATCTCCAAACCCAGCCCTCATGGTCCCCCCCCAAAACCACTGTCCCCCCCCCCACCATCCCCTCCACCACCCCGACCCTCGGGAAGGGTAAAACCACTCACAAGCAAATGATTTTGCATGGGAATTTATTCAACATCCCAGAGTTTGAAATGATAGTCCTTGTGGAATCGAAGAAGCCAGGATGGTGATTCTTGACAGAGTTCAGTGCAGTCTTAGGGGGACCAGCTTTGTCAGATCCACAGGTGCAGACTGCCCTGAGAAGAAAATCCTGATAAGTTTATCAGTGAATGTCTAAAGTTTTCGTACAATGTGGAGCTTCAAGAAAGTTGCCAGGCAATTAAAAAAAATTTTAATGGTGTCTTGCGCCACTGTTTGCAGTGTCTTCTTAAGCCAAAAAGTAAAAGAAAATCCCTGTATATTTTGTTCTTTTCCACTCGTCAAGCTCTGGGGTTTTATTTGACCTGGGTTTGGAGAACAAGCGGAAATCAACACAGCTGTTTATGTTTAGTGGCTTCGAATGATCTCAGGGCACAAAAGATCCTCATGGGTGTCTGCTTTGTTGACAGTTTTTAGACCAGCTTTGAGCTCAGCCAAGGGTAGTGTGAACTAGAATTGCCTCTCACACACACCCAGCAGGGCTCATTTCAGGCATGCTGGGGCCTCTTTTCTCCTGACTCCTCTCTTTTTCTGCAGGATGGGGACTCAGTCTTAGGCCGGTGTCACTGGCTGTAGAGACAGCTTCATAGATCAGTCAGGAGAGGATTGATTTCCTCTTCCCACTGCTCAGGGGTGGTCTTGGCACTTGCGTAGAGAAGGATACTGTGAGGCGCTGCTTCTCGGGCAGGAAGGGCGCACAGAAGGGATCTCTGGAGTAACTATTCCTGCTTGGCAGTGGCTTGGTTATGCATATAGAGGTAAAGCTGGGTTTTAATCTTTGATAGCTAACAAAGCATTGGTCTGTCTGCCTGGGAGAGGGCTCATCCTCCCACCTGGAAAGGAGGGGGCCCAAGATGGACAGACACTTGCTAACTTCAATGTCATCCACATTTGGCACAGGACTTGGTTCACTGGAGAGCTTAATAAGCGTTCCCTGAATAATTAAAAGGTTGAAAAATACAGAAAATGCCATGGAAAGGTAATTTAAAACCACCTATAATTCCAACCCTTTGAAACAAGGATATAAAATAAAAAGAAATGACCTGTCCCCTACCTTGCCTCTCAGGAGTAACTGCTGTTAACAGTTGGGTGTGTGATTCCTTCCTTCCCACTCCTTCTCTTTATAAACATACTCATTTATACATATGTAAAACATAAATATATGAGCAAATTTTACCAGCAGCCAAACATAGATGTAAATATTAAAATAAATACACCCCACCAAGAATACATTTTAAATGTAAAAAACAATGACAAATGCACCCAGTGCTATAAGTGATTCTTTTTAAGTTATCCGCTATCAAGACTTTTCATACCAGTCCACCCTTTTATGAGCACAGACCTGCGAGGGTTAACTCTGCTCCAAGCCATCCTCTAAGAGCCCTGCACCCTGGGTGCCTCTGGCCTCCATGGGTCAGCCATTGGCCCGGAGAGCCTGTTCTAGCCTCTC
The DNA here is from genome assembly GCF_021234165.1 of Pteronotus mesoamericanus. Lineage (NCBI taxonomy): Eukaryota > Metazoa > Chordata > Mammalia > Chiroptera > Mormoopidae > Pteronotus > Pteronotus mesoamericanus. The sequence goes on along the minus strand of NW_026555277.1, from coordinate 41,031,473 downwards.
CCAGTGGGCGCTCACCATGCTCTGTGCCGGGGGCAGAGTCAGAGGGCAGGCATAGAGCCTCTCAGGATGAGAGCGGCCACCAAAGGAGGAGATGAGGTAGGCAAACAGGGCGGCAGGGACGATGTCGCTCAGTGCTGGAGGCCCCCTGGAGCAATGGTCAGGCTGTCTAATGCCCTCCATAGCACCGGCTTGGAGGCGGCATTTGGGCAATTGCTCTGTCGTGTTTTGGCTGCAGGGGCAGCTAGACTGGCTAAGGGTATTTCTCAACAAGAAAATCTTGCTCAGAGAATAAAAGAAGGTCTGAGTTTTTCCAGAGAGGCTGTCATCGATTAAAATTATCCAGATTATTGCCTTAATAGTCCTTCACTCTCAAGGGTTGAGAGAGCAAAGCCTTTGTAGCATTTCTTAAAGCAGTGCTTTTCCATTTGCCTGCACCCAGAGAGCTTTACTAACGTACAAATGCCTGGGCCCCATTCCCAGACAGTCTGATTTAATTGGTCCAGGGTGGGGTCTGGACAGCCTTAGTTTATTATTTCCCCGGGTGACTTGAATGGACAGCCAAGGCTGGGAAGCAAAGTGTGAGGACCAGCTGATTCAGTCACCCAAGTGCTTGTTTAAAATGCAGACTCACAGATTGAGAATTCTAGGTCTCTTGAGGGGGGCTTAAGAATCTGTTCCTTTAACAAGCATCCCCAGTAACAAACACCCCAGTGGTTCTTAGCCTTCTTGTATAAGGACAACTGGTCCAGTCACCTTTGCCTCCCAGTGGACATGGCCAAGCAGGCAGCTCTGTCTCAGGGCCTGCACATCAGGCAAACGGGCCCGCATAATTGGCCTGCACTCATTTTTTGCCTCACTATTAAGACCACTATCGTTCGCAACCTGGGTGGCTCCCGAATCTTTCTATTTCCTGAATGGTAAAAATGGAGCAATTGCAATGGCGTGTATAAGGCAAATATCAACAGGAAGCCATCGTTGTCATTTCTACTGTTACTTTTATCATGGTTATACCTCTGATAGCATATAGTGAACAGGAGTGCCTGGTGTTCAGTGTTCAGGCTCTGGAGTCCGAGTGCTTGGGTTCAAACTCTGCTTTTCCACTTACTAAAAGAAACAAAGAAAGAAGGAAAGAAGGAAAGAAAGAAAGAAAGAAAGGAAGAAAGAAAGAAAGAAAGAAAGGAAGGAAGGAAGGAAGGAAGAAAGGAAGGAAGAAAGAAAGAAAGAAAGCGGGTTTGCAGGTAGGATTCAGCCAGCAATCTGGACATGCTAAGCTCAGTTCCCTTCACTTTCACTCCCTCCAGGCACAGTGCTAGCTGGTGTTCAGTCTGAAATAGAGGAGGAGATTAGCGAAGTCACCAGTACCAACCGGGCTGTGGCCAACTACATGGACTAGAGAATCGAGATGTTATTTTCTTCTTTGCCCACACATACTATCTCAGTATTCATCTTTTATGTACATTTTCCCTGGTCCCATCTCTTCATCAGGAGACATTCTTATTTAAATTTTTTTGATACTCCTATTTCACATCAGATGGGCAGTCCTGTTCCCTCCCTGGGATTCTGCAAATCAGCTGGGTTGGGAGGTTGAGTTGGCGGGATGAAGATGGGGGAGGAGACATGTTTTTCCTTCTCATGGCTGTCTTTGACTTGGAATTTCTGCTCCCATGAAACTCAGGATCTCACTGTGCGCCCTGTTCCCTTCCTTCTCCAAAATGAACCCAGATCCAAAACCCAGCTCTTTATAAAAAAATAATTCTCCTCCATCAAAAGAATCAAGTCTCTCAAAGCATTTGGTGGCATAGCAGGCTTTATTGAGATTCTGGGGAAAGGAGAGGGTTTTAGTTGGCCACCTTGCTCTGTTGCTGTCCCTCCTCAAGGTTCTCTTCACATTGCTTTGGCTACTCTATCTTGGGGGGTCCTTCACATTAAATGTGTTCCGTGAAGCTGAATTCTTCTCACTTATTATAGGTAACACCATAGCTTGAGCCCTGTACTCTAGGCTGGCCTTCCAACATCCAAATGCTCATCGATGTTATCTCTAAGATGGCCTAAGATCTCAGAGACTCTCTCTGAAGTAGCCCAGAAATGGCTGACTTGGAAATTTCAGACTGACCTATTTGCCTAGTGCCTGAATATGGGAGGAAGTGATATTTGATTTATATTCCCACTGATGTGATATATTAACACCTCTTTCCCCCACCTACAGAAGGCAAAAGTAGTCACAGTCTAAGTTTTAAATATGTTTTTCTATCTCATTTTGTTCTTACTGATATTTAGCCATTACCTTATTGAAGAAATGTTGTCCTCAATTTCTTTGTGGAACAAGGCAAAATATAAACTTATAAAGGTAGGAGAGTGGACCTACATCTCTTAGAGTTTCAATACTAAGGGTAAAAAGGAAAGATTCTCTGTTGCTTTTCAGGTTTATTTTTTTGTCAGAAAGTTAAATTAATCACTTAGGTGCTAATCCCATGAGTAGCTAATACTCCTTTGTGTCTTGTTTATCACTGTATATTTTACACTGCTTATATTAGAATATTAGTTATACTATTTGCCATTCATTTCTCTGTTTGCTTCCCTGACTAGATTGTGAGTTCCTTATTTTTCATTTGTGAAAAAGGGCAGATCTCAGTCTGGGAAACAGCAGTTGCATCATTCTTTAAACCTTGAGAGCAGAGAACAAGAACTTACTACTTGCTCCCTATCATAATGTCCACTGCCTGGCACATAGATGGCTCCCAACAATTTATTCATTGAATTAATGATTGAATCACTCCATATATGATTAATCAATCGTTAACTATATAACATTTAATCAAGGCCATTGTCTCAATGCCTACACACACACACCCCCCGCTTCACATAGATTCCTCACACTCCAGAATCCACAGTCTTCCTGAGCTCACCATTGTGCATATTGATCTGCACACAGACCCATCTGGAAGAAGGTAGATTAGAAGTAGTTGGGGGGCGGGGGTACAGGGTGAGCAGACTTTCTAAAGAGTTGCCCTAAAGTCCTTAACCCTCCTTCTCCGCAGTCTGGAATGAGTAGGCCCTCACCGCCATCGCTGCCGAAGTGTGGGCAGTTGTGCCACCTCTGAGGTATGTGCCATAGCTGTCAACCATGTCAAATAAAATTAAGAAGAAGTGGGTTTTTGAAAATAAGCTAATGTGATTTTTTTTCAATCCCCAAATAAACTCATGAATTTTTCACTTTTTCTATTATTTCAGAGACTTATAACATGCCCTTTCATCTGTCACACTCAGGGGTTTCCAAGAGGCTGTTGACTTCCCCCCTCCCAGATGCCTGCATTTTTTGTGATAGGCCGGGGTTTAGATGTTTCAGGATCTTCACAGGACTGTCTTCTTGGTAGGTCAGGTGCAGCCAGGGGTCTTTAATCGTAGTGAAGGATGGTTTGGTGTCACTTGCTGGTCAGCTCTAAAGGCCAGTTCACACTCAACTAATCACCACTGGATGACGTCAGGATCAGAACTGGGAAGCAGCTGACCCATCCTGATCTGAGGTTGGCACTTCCTACATCCAGGGAACTGTCCCAATTCTTAGGGTGAGTCAGGGGTCCTGAGAGCTTTGAAAGTAAATTTCAAATTCCCCATCATTGGCATGTGGCTGATTTTTAAAGTTTAGAGTCAGACAGAATAAGAGAGAAAAATTGTTAAAGCTGAGGTTTGAAATCATGGGCTGTCCACAGGGCATGTAATTTTTAAAAATAACCTTTTTAAAAAAAAATCTGGATTGTGTGTTCTTTCCAAGGCAATTTGCCATTCTTTGAACCAATGACTTCTTTAGTTAACAATGCTTGCCAAACTTATTGATTTAAAATGACTTTCATGTTAACATAGCATCCATGTGGAAGGACTAGCTTTATAGGATATTTTTATAATTTGAGATGATCTTATTTAAGGAGGAACCTTGCAATTATCTCTTTTGCTGCAGGGGAAAAACAGCTTTTTTTTCCCACTTGTCTGGTTATTATGATAAATTATTTTGCTTTAAATAAAGAAATAAAGATTTATAGGAAAGATATAAAGGGAAATGAAAAATGTTCCAGGAAAGAGCAGATAAAATTATTGAAGGGCTGAGGAGGCAGGGAAGTAAATTTGAAAATACACTTAAAAAGATTCACTTGTTTTCTGTCAAGAAAGATTAGAAATTATCAGACTTTAGTTAAATAAGTTCCACAGTATTAAGGTGAATGCTCATATATTTACCAAATTCTAGAGTACTAGTAATAGGTAATTTTAATTCAAAAAAAAGAAAGAAAAAGAATGCACTGTTTTTCATAGTACATGTTTGAGGGTAACTGTCAAGAAAAGACCTTGGCAGCAGATAGGATTTAAATGGGAGAGCAAAGATGGCAAACACATAGCATTTATGTCACTATTTCTATTTCTATATCCATGGCTGACATTATCAATTAACCATACTGTTTACAACTAAACTACATAGATGCACCCTCAGAATTATTTTCAGCACAGTGTGACAGAAAGTCACCTAATTATAGATGACCCTTGAAAAGAAACCCTTTGCTACCTATGGTTTCATCTTATGACTCAAAAGCTCCAGACCACCAGCATGGGCGTCACAGGTGAGTTCATTCGTACAGAAGCTCAGCCCCTGTTCTAGACCTACTGAATGAGAATCTGCATTTTAGCAGGATTTCCAGTGATTTTTATGTGTAGTAAGGTTTAGAAGCCCTAGAAGAGCACTGGCTGCAGGATATTTTCACTGGGCTGGATGAAGTCCTCAAACTTCAGAATGCATCAGAATCACTGGGTTAAAACACTTGTTACACCTAGATTGCTGGGACTCACCTCCAAAGCTTTTTGGTTCAGTAGGTCTGGGGTGGGTTTTTTTAAACCATTATTTGTATTTTTTCAATTACAGTTGATAGTCAGTATAACTTTGTATTAGCTTCAGGTGGAAGCATAGTGAGGTGGAGGTTTTTCAAACAAGTTTCCAGGTGCTGCAGCTGATCTGAGGACCATACTTTGAGAACTACTGCATTGGGGTCACGGAGATCCTTTGGAACATCTCCACGGTCTTTAGGGACAAAGATTGCAGTATCATTCCATAACTCTTTGTACACCTGTCAAAACCAGAGTTCTGGGTAGGAGAGTTCTAAGGTATGACTTTATGTACGTGAATCTAACCGGCCCTTCTCCTAGAGGATTGCTGCTAGCATCATTCAATCATTCATTTGACAATTTGGGTAGCTATTCTGTCCACAGCATTATACTTGATGCTGAGAGAATCTAATAAACATTTAAAAGCAGTTCCTAACTTCAAGAACTCCCCTCTCTCTCAGAAGAAAATAAACACGTGAAATGATCAATTACTAGGAGGCACTGGATGGCAAAGGGCAGAGTGCTAAGTAAGTAGCATGGATCATATGTGATTTAATTTCAGAGGAAGGGAAGATACCTGACATTATATACAAAATTGTGTGCATTTTAGCCTAGCTAGAGTAGAAAGTTGCTATATAGAATATAGAATGGGTAGAAGACAAGATGGGAGAGGAAACAGAGCAGGGTAAGAAAGCACCTTCTTATTTCTTGGTGCTGTTTTAAGAGGTTCTTTTAAAACTCAAGCTTCCCCTGGTCTGGATAATGAAAAATCAATGCTATCAGTGTTGTATGTCAGACTATAGGGTGGGTATATGGAGAACACAGGTATCTCAGAGACAGAGAAGACAAACACCTTTTACACAGAGATGCCCAGGGGGTGGGAGGAGTAGCAGTAATTAATAAGGATAATACTACTGAACTTCCATTGGCCCCTTACGTTGCTGGGTACTTGTACTAAAAGATTGTCATGCACTATCTCATTTAATTCAAACAACAGCGCATTATAGAAATGTAGTGAAATCTCCTCCTTACTACAAGTGAAAACCAAGGCCTTTTAAGGATGTATGTAAGACTAAAGAACTTGCCCAACTGAAATCCAGGCAGTTCTACCGGGCTTCTTATAAGTGAACTGAGAGGATTCTGGCCTGCCTGGTTCATCCCTTTCAATTCTCATACACTTTGCGTCAGCAAGGAACCCAAACTGCAACTGAGAGGAGGAAAGAAATCCTTGGGGGAATTCAAGCCGAGGAACCTGTGGGGCCAGTGTGTCCAAGGCACGGCCAGGGAGGGGCTCCTACATGAAATGCAGCAAGGTTTAGCCTGAGCCAGCCAGGGTCATGGAGCCTCTCCTAGCTTCCTCAGGCCACTCTAATTACAGAGTTTGTGGTAGATTGCGAGGAGGAGCTGTTTCGGGGCGGGAAGCTTCCCTGGGTATTGTATTTGCCCATAAATACTTCAAATAGTTAAGTGAAATGTGCAGCCTTTGAAAACCGAAGAGGAAGCTATTGGGAGAGCCTACCCCCACCCCCACCCCACCCCCCACCCGCACCCCCACCCCCACCCCCACCCCCACCCCGGACCGCCAGGCAGAAAAGAGGAGAAATGGCTGGCTTGTCATTTTCGCGGGAGACGAGGAACAGCCCTGCCCAGGCCAGATGGGGGGGCCGCAGGGCCTCGAGAGCGACTCCGGAAGACTTAAACCGTTAAGGTGACCAGAATAATTTGAAAAAGGAAACAAAACTTCCCCTGAGCCGTGCCTGCGGGGCCCGAAGGCGGGCGTTTGCGTTCGAAAGGGCATTTTTCAAAAGAAGTTTTCAGGGCGCGGGGGTGTCAGCCCGCGGTGAAGCGCGCCGCCGGAACAGTGCCGCAGAGAGGCCACCAGCCCGCTTTGTACTTGCTGCCAAGCGCGGCCCCAGAGTTTCGGCCGCGGCCCGGGAGTTGAGCCACGCCCCCTTTGCAGGCAGAGCCGCGGCCGCTGATAGGTGCACCGCGAACCAATGGGCGCGCCGGAGCGGCCCCGGCTGTCAGCGCGCGCCGCAGCCGAGCGGGCTGCAGCCTATCTTCCCCTGCACTGAGCCCCGCAGCCAGCGCAGCCTTCCCGGGAAGTGCGGCGGCCGCTAGCGAGCGCAGCACTGCCCGGCCGCGCGTCCCAGTGCCCGCGCCCCACGGCCACAGCCTTGCCGCGCTATAGCGCACGGAGCATGTGCAGACCCGCAGGCGTTAAGGTGCTATCTGTCCGAGGGGCTTCTGGGCAGTGGTGACTGTCACGCCTAGAGAAACCTTTCGGGGGCTCCCGCCGCGCCTCTGCGTCTTGGGTGACACTGCGGTGCTCAGGATCAGGGCGGCAGCTGCCTCTCGGTGCTCTTGAGACGCCTTGGGCTCCGTGCGCCCACCCTCTTCTTCCTTCGCGGTTCTCTCCTTCCTTTCCGCCGCAGCTTGCTCCTTCCCTGCCCGATTCACACCCGCAGGCTCCAGCAGCAGGAGGCGTGGGTCCCCGCCGCCTCTTTTCCAAAGGGGCGTCCTCGCTTTGGAGATGCAGTGACAAGTTAATATGGGCTTCCAAGCCTCGGGTCCCCGGCAAGAGAATCGCAAGAGGCAACAGCCCCTGAGCTCCCAGAGCCCTTGAATTGGCCGCCCAGAAGGGGCGTGAGACCCGGCTGCAGCATCCATCCAGGTGGGACCAGTTGAGCGCCGCGACTAGTCCTCCGCAGCATTCCGGCATCCCGAAGGCGCTCTCATCTTATTGCTCCGAGCTCCCCGACCCGGGGATTTTTTTTCCCCCTCCACTGGTGGTGGGCGCCCCGAGGGCCGAGGCCCGGCGCCTGCTCTGCTGCCCGCGCTGCCTTTAGCGGTTGCTTCCGCTGCCGCTGCCAGGGACGTGCTGGGAAAGCCGAAGCCCCGCGAAAAGATGCCGGCCATCCTGGTCGCCTCCAAAATGAAGTCGGGACTGCCCAAACCCGTGCACAGCGCCGCGCCCATCCTGCACGTGCCCCCGGCCCGGGCCGGCCCCCAGCCCTGCTACCTCAAGTTGGGAAGCAAGGTGGAGGTGAGCAAGACCGCCTTCCCTAGCCAGATCCCACTGAAATCGCAGGGGCTGCAGGAGCCGGCGGGGGAGGGGCTCCCGCTGCGGAAGAGCGGCTCGCTGGAAAACGGGTTCGATACCCAGGTGAGAGGCGCTGTGTGCCGGGGCGATATTCTGGGAGGGAGGTTTGGTGAATACTTTTGGGGAGGATGGCATGGCTGGATGGGAAGAAAGGGCTACCCTGTGGGCAGAGAAGGGTACCGGTCCACTTAGGCCGGCAGATGGGGGGATGCGCGAGCAGAGTAGGCTGGCCGGTGGGTGTGGCCCGGGTGGCCTAGGTTTGCCTTAAGGATCTATATGAGACCTTGGTGCGGGCACGCCCGCGGCTTCCTTTTGGGGAGCACGGCAGGGTGCGTTAAAAACAAAACAACAAAAAGCAAACAAAAAAACAAAAACAAAAAACCTCAGGGCTGGAAATGTCAGGTCCTGCATGTTGAGGGCTTGGCCCTAGAAAAGCCGTATCGACTGTGCCTGTCTGTTGATTCTGCAGAGATTTTATTCCTGACAAGGAATGATTAGAGACCTTGTTGGGCTCGATGCCCCTGTGGCTGCAATATCCAGGAAAATGAGACCGGGGTGGCAGTGAACCTGCTCCCTCGACTTGAAGATGACCTGCACTTGCTCCATCCCTTGGACTAACAGGATTCCGGGCACGGTGCTGGGACTGCGGTAGGAGTGCCCGGGGCACCAGCTGAAGCAGCCAGCTGGAGACTCCTAGCGTCTTGGCTGGCTGTTGCGGCGGGGGTGGGGGTGGCTGCTCGGAATGGCGGCCCGAAGCTAAGCCCCTCCTTCCTGGGTAGTAGATCCTGGTGCGGGTAGCCCGGTAGCCCGGTAGCCCGAGTGATGGGGGGATGGGGTGAGAGGTGGCTTGAAGAGAAGTGATGACTTCTACCTTTCCAGTCAGAGCTCGCATCACCCAATTCGGCTGGGTGACAGGCCCTGGCCATTCAATCTCTTTTAAGGAAATCAGCAAGGGCCAATCAGGTTCTCTTGGCCTCCTGCCCTCCCTGCTGTTTTTCTTCCCTCTTGTGGTAGGAGGGAGCAGGGGAACGCCGTATTTTCTTGGCAGCCAGTCATCAGGGACTTTTGGGGACAGGCTGACTTGACGGATGTGACTGTCTTGGTCAGGAAAGATGAGGGAGGGGAAGGTAATTTGGGTCTGGTGGCAGGGAAGTGGCAACAGACCAGCTGACCTTTTTGGCACTTACGTCTCTGCTGACACTGTCTCCACCTTCTCCTGGAGCTTTCTCTGATCAGAGGCTAGAACTCAACACATTCCTAGCCTTTCTGATGTAGGAACTGGAGCTGGAAGCTAATTGTAAGCAGACTTTTGGAGCTCTGGGCTGGAGAAGGCCCTCAAAGCAGATTAAGCTCCCACGCCAGGCTGATAAGCATGCCCCTTGCTGCTGCACTTGCTAAATGTTTTTGGAAGCTGACAGGTTTGAGTGATGGCGTGTGGGAGGAAGGCAAGATTTCCCCCAATTCTCCTGGGGCCTGTCCCAGCTAGGGTTTTGTATTCTGCTCTGTTTTTCTGCTGTTGGCCACAGGATTTGTCCAGTGAGCTCTGACAGGGGAATGAACTCGAAGGTATGGTTTTGTCAGAGTTTCCCCTTCATACTTGGAGGTGGAGCTTATAAGGTATGGTGGGCGGTATGTGGGAGGCCAGAGCAATGACTCTGGGATATGACACACATCCAGCCTGATGAGGAGGACCTGAGGAATCAGAGGGAAAGTAATGCTGGGGTTGGTGGTTCACACCCAGGCAGCTGCTCTGCCTTTGCCCATTTGACCCTTCACTTAACATTGTTGGTGGACTTGCACTGGGCAGGCTCTGGAAAGGTGATTCATCACCTCTTCCCTGAAAATGTTCTGCAGCTGCTCATAGAGGATCTGGCATGGTCCTGTTCCCTCATGGCTTTGCTTCCCTCTCTTACCCTTGGTGCACATTTCGCACAATGGCCCATTTCGCCTTGCCTTGCCCTCAGTGCACTGACCATGAGGATGGTTTGGACTGCTAGGGAAACTGGCCATTTCCTAATAGGCTATCCTAGTTTTTACCAGTCTGATCTTTACTTATATGTCTGGACTTCCTGGGGGCTCTTCTCTGTGGCAGGTGGCAGATCCTTGTTCTCACTGCCCCAACCTGGCATCAAAGTGACCTTGGCAAAAGGGATTTTCCCTTCTTTGTACCCTGCTACCTCCCAGTCTTCCTGACACTGCCTATTCACCATGTAGGAAAGCCTCTCCATTATGGTTTGAGGACTGTATCTGCCTTCATATCTATAGTCCCTGATCCAAAACATATATTTATTACTAGAAGATACTCAGGAAATGATTAATTAAATGGCAAATGATGTCCTGGGGCCTCTGATTACCCTTTTATTTAGGAGGTTTTTAGTGGGAAGCTGGGTTGTGCAGTGGTGAGTAGCACAGGGTTTTTAAAAGTGTTTTTTGTTTGTTTGTTTGTTTGTTTGTTTTTTAACAGAGAGGGTAAGGGAGGGAGAAGGAGAGGAAGAGAAACATCAATCAGTTGCCTCTCCTATGTGTTGTAACCAGGGACCAAACCCACAATCCAGGCATGTGCCCTGACTAGGAAGCAAACTGGTGAGCTTTCGCTTTGTGGGACAACACCCAACCAACTGAGCCACATGGGTCAGAGCAATAATATGGGTTTTAAAGTCAGGTGCATATCCATGGTGTCCTGTCTCTGCCATGTAATAAACAATAGCTGGATGACCTAGGCGATTAACCTCTCTGGGCCTCAGTGTTCCCATCTTTAAAAATGGGCATAAGTAAACACACAATGTGGATAAAGAAAAAAATATGTGAAGTGTTTAGCCCAGTGTCTGGCAAATAAGAAACACAATAAAATTAGCTATGTATATTGCTAAGCAAGAGATAGGGCATGTTAATCTAGATCTAATAGCCTGGAAGTAAGAAAAGGCATAGCTTATTCTCAAGCCCGTGAGAAGGTATCAATTGGCTCACAAGGATTTTCAGAGCATCAATCACCTGCCTAGTACAACCAGCACAGTGGGAAGATGAGGGAAGGGCAGAACCATTTGTTGAGGGTCTGATGTGCCAGGTTCTTTTCATATAATCTCATTTCATCCTCACAGTAACACTTAAAGCAGAGATGGCATTTTCCATAACAATAGTAACATAATAATGGCAAATCATTACCCAGCACTTCCTATATGCCAGGAATTGTTCTAAAGATATAAAAAATGCCTCTTTATTTTTACAACACAACCTAATGAAATAAGTGTTATTACTGTCATTTTACTCAGAGGAAACTGAGGCAAAGAGTGGGTTAATGACCTCGTGAGTAACAGAAGCAGAATTAGGACTTGGACAGTCTGACTGTGGACTTTTTATGCCTTTAACCACGATGCTACTGAGAGGTAACCGCAGAGACTTCCTGATTTCTTTCATGCTCTGGTGTATAAGATTGCCATTCTAACTATTGAGCTAGAACAGTAAGTGAGACTCAGCAAAGTGGAGTCACTAGCTTCAAATCACCCTGCCCCAGTGTGGTGGAGCAGGGATTCCAGCTCGGGCTGTTCTGGCTTCAAGGCCAGTGCTCTTCCCCCTCTCTGTAGCTGCCTTCTTCAGCATGTTCTTGCAGGTGAGCAGGGTAAATAAAACATCGCTGGCCCTTGGGGATTTTATAATCTAGTTGAGAGACATAACTGATGTACCAAGGGCAACAGTGCAAAACAGAGACAGGGCTTAGAGACATGCTTGGGGTTCAAAGGAAGAGACGGACCATGCTGGCTGGAGAAGTCCAGAGGGCTTCGTGGAGGAGGCAGGAGGTGGCTGGGCTTCAGAAAAATGCATGAATGGCTGCATGGGGAGGACAGGAGGTGAGATGGGAGGAGCAGGGCCACGCTGTGCAGCGGTACAGAGCAGGACTTGAGGTCACCAGAAGGAAGCTGCACCTTCATGCAGTAGGTAATTGCTCTGTATCTAGTATCTCTCTTTTAAAAGGTGATGAGAAAAGAACAAAGTCTTCTCACAGCTGAAAGATTGGATTTGCATGCTGGCTTCCTAGTGGATAGTAATTCTGAACATGCAGGGTGATATGAGAAGCTGGGGAGACGGTGTCCATAAAGGACCTGGTTCACAGCAGACCCTTGGGAAAGGACAGTGCTGATTATTAGCTTGGGGTCCAGAATATTCAATGTGGTAGCTATAGGGGAAAGGAAGCCATTCTTACGGCTCCTTTAATTATACAGCAACTCTCTTCAGCCAGTGACAGCCCATTTCCCCCTAAGCCTACTCTCCTCCACCAAGTGTGAAAAGACCTAACATAGCCAGCAAACCAGAAAATAGTTCTGAGATGCAGCCCCACTGTCAACCCTAAGCCCCTCACCTCGAATCCCCCCACAAACCTGCAGCTGGGGCTCGACCCCCCAGTGGGGGGAACTGTGTTCTGCAGCAGCACATCCTCCCAGATTCCCTTCCTGGTGCTGGGATACCTGGGCGCTCCCCCAAGAATGAACATTTATAGCTTCTGCTCCGTTAACGTGGTGTATAAATTATGACCATGTGCAAAGACTTGTTTTAGAGATAGGCTCTGTGTTAGTTCAGAAACCCTGTCCAGCCGACCTTCAGATAAGGAATGCTCATGAGCTATTTGAAGAGAGGTTGGCCTATTTTTAAGAAGCAGTTGCAAGGAAAAAAAATTTATATATAATACTTTGATATTTCCTGTTTTTAGGAGCCTGGTGCTCAACTGGCAACTCATTTCTTTAAAAAAGTAATTAGAAGTGATTGAAATCCTCTGTGGGTGTTTTAGATGTTTAAAAAGAAAATGCAGGCAAGGCCCCTGGGAAGAGTACTCGGCTCCAAGCTTACAACCTGTTGCAACTTTACCCCATTGTGTTTTGATTAGAATCTGTGCTCCATCATCAAAGTTGATTATGGATTTGATTAGTGCATTTTTTTGCTATTGTGTTATTCCCTTTCTTCTCTTTCTCAGTTCCTGGAGGGGAATGTGTAGCATGGTTATCTGCCAACATGCAAGAATGTTTATAGTTCACATATTATTGCTTATTTCATGGGTTAATTTTCTGAAGACACTTTAAGGGTGGGACTGGTGGCTTATTTAGTGTATCATTACGTGTGTGTATATATGTATATAAATACATCTACTTCTGGATATGTATATATACACATATATACACACACATATACAAATATATACACATGGAACAGCTTAAAGTAATGAGCACATGTAAGCACACACACATCAAAGGCCAGGCGGGAGGAATTATAGCCCAATTTCCAACTTTCAGAAGAGCTAGATTTGCTTCCCACTTTTCACACTCTTTTCCTCTGTGACCAAGATAGAAGCACCAAATATTGGTGTTTCATTTTATTTACTTATAAGACATAAGAGATGTAGCCTCAAGAGAGATGTTTTAATTAGGCCTTAGCGAAGCTCCTGAAGCCAGTTTGACAAAGCCAAACCACCCAGTGAGATTTTGGCGTAAGGTCAGAGATTCTTATTTCTTAGAATCAGGTTCAGCAGCGGGGAAGGAAACCTTTGTGGAGCATCTGCTATGTGCCGGAGAGTCTGCGTATGTGTGGGGAGGGGGGTGTAATTTAATTTGAGATACAAGAAACTGGATAAAATATAAAGCAGTCTGTGGATTTTATATGAGAAAGCTGAGCTTTGGGCAAGATATTTAATACCTAAATGTCAGTGTCTTCATCTATGAAGAAGAAATATTGATGCTCACAGATTGGCCATGAGGGTTCAGGGCAATAATACAAGTAGGCAGCTGAGCACCATGCCTGGCGTGTAATAAGCAAGGAATAGGTAGTGCCTATTTTTATTATCCAAAGTCAGAGCCAAGTTTGGAAACCAGATTTGCATCATTCCAAGCTCATGTTCTTTCCACTCTACCTCTCTGCCTCCCAAGTGCATGGTAGATTACATGGAAGGACAGATGGCTTGCCCTGTGGAAGCAGAGAACATGGCAGGGCTTTGGTTAGAGGAGTGGGGAGCAAGAGTAAATTAAGAACAACCTCCTCTACCTGAGTCATATCCAGAGTTGTGAAATGCAGCCTCTACGTTTTGGTCCCAGATATGCCACCTCGATAGCACCAACCACACCCAGGGATCTGCTGCAGACCAAGCATACAGGAAGGCTCTTTTGTGCACCCAGTCTGAGCTGGCACAGCAGAGGTGATCGCACTGATGGCACTGTTTCATTCTTTGTTTTGGGCAGGGCCGTGCCCAAGACAAAGAATGAAGCAGTGCCGTTGATTGGACTTTTGAATGGCTCCTTATTGTTCTGAGGGCAGAAGGAAATCCCTCTTTTCTCATGCCTGGCCTGACTGTGATGGGAGCTAGACCTTGTGAGCGGTTTGGTCATTAGGTGCCTCAAGGCATGGCCAGCTGCCCAATGGTTTTACCAATAGACACAGGGTCAATTTCAATGGTGACTCTGTCTCTTCTTTTTCAATTGCAACTCGGTCACATTGTTAAAGGAGATGGACAATGTGTTCCTAGACTGTCTTGGGCAGAATGGACCATGTGATTTTGGGAACAAAACTGGGTCAGGCTTTATGCTTCAGTCCACATAAGACAATAGTGAGCCACACAAAAGTTTTTGCAGGAACCCTAAGCCTCCCACACAGAACCTAAAGAATGAGTCATGACTTCGTGCTTCCTTTCCCAAGGAAAATAGACCCTCTCTTGTGTTTTGCAAACAATGGCCCCACAGCCTCCAAACATTTTGTCTCTCCTTCCAAGCAAAACCTGAATACCTTCAGTGAATTTTGGGTTGTTCCAATCCTGCTCTCCCATCTTCTTTATTTTTTTAAAAGATTTTATTTTATCTTTTTAGAGAGAAAAGAAGGGAGGAAGAAGGAGAGGGAGAGAAACACTGATGTGAGAGAGAAACATCAGTTAGTTGCCTCACATACACACCCCTGCTGGGAGCCAAACCTGCAAACCAGGCATGTGCCCTGACTTGGAATTGAACCGGCGACCTCTCGTTTTATGGGACAACACCCAACCAACTGAGCCACACTAGTCTGGGCCAACCCCTCTGTCGTGGTGGGATAGAAGACAGGGTAGAAATTGGGGCTTGGCCAATATTATTATGAACCTATCTCCCAGGGTTCTTTAGGGGCCTTTGAACAAAATCAGTTACTCATGACTTTGTAACACAAAAATAATTAAAATAATGGTCGCTGACACCAGTTGAGCATACCCTCTCTACTAGTGTAGTGCATAGCAAGAGAAATGTATCAGTTCATTTAATCTTCACAATATCCCATAAGATAGATTTTACTTCCTGAATAGAAACAGGAATGGCAGCACTGGAAGTCAGCAACTTTGGTTCTAGTTGTCTCCTTTGACACTTTGCTGCATAACCTTTAATAAGTCACATTGTCTTTTGAGCTTCCGCTACCTCATCCATAAAAGGAACAGGGTAGTACCTACTCTGCCATTTTTGAAGAGTTATTGTGAAGCTTAACAGAGGCAGTTATTATGAATGAGGTCCCGGATTAAGCAGTTTACAGCCTAAATACCATTTCAGGAAACCACGGCTGAGAGAGGTTAAGCAACATGCCTTCTAGGACACCTGGTGAAGTGGTGGACCCAGAAATTGAACCCCTATCTGTTTGACCCCAAAATCAAGGTTCTTAAATAGCAAGTGTGGAAGCACTTTGAAAAAAATATTTGAAAAGACATCGTTAATACTGAATCAAAGTAAATTGCTATAAAATTTCTTTTGGCTGGGTACATATGCCATTTGGCTCCTCTGCTCTGCCCCAGAATTTGGAAACATTGAAAATATTCTTTCAAATATTAAATCCATGCTAGTTGCTTAATAATATCAATTAACCCAATCTTGGGGCTGTGAAGTTCCAAGTTCTTTGAGACCTCAGGTCTCACGAAGTGTTATGCTGAGTGTAATTGGCAGGGCTGGTTTTGGACAGAGGAAGGGAAAAATGGGGAATAGGATTAAAATCACTTGTTGGCATGATGAAGCGATCAGATAAATGCAGATTATGGATCATTCTTTAAGGCAACAGATCATCAAAACTGTCAGTGTCCTGAAAGACAAAAAAATTTAAAAGGCAGGTAAAGGACTATTCCAGAAACGGAGACAAAAGAACTTAATAAGCAAATACAATGAGGACTCCTTGACTGGGTCCTGCATGAGAAAACCACTAATACTAGAAAGGTCGTTGTGGAGACAAGTGGAGATATTTGAATACAGATTGTATATTAGATGGTGTTACTCCAGCCACCTTAGTGGTGTTGAGGTTATGTAAGAAAATGTCCTTCCCCTGGGGAGATACATGCTGAAATACCTAGAGGTGAAGTGTCTTGATGTCAGCAACTAACTCTCAAATGGTTCAGGAAAGAAAAGAATGAGGGTATCTGCAGAGAGAAAGAGAAAGCAAATGTTGTAAAATGTTAACTGGTGAATCTAGGTGAAGATACATGTACAGTTCTTTCAACTTTTCTGCGATTGAAGTTTTTCATAATAAAATGTTGGAAAACAAAACAAAGCCGTGACAATCAGAGTATACATTAGCAATCCCCTTGATATCTACAGTATACCCATAAGAACAGAAATCCAATAGGACTGTGTGCGTGTGTGTACACTCACAATGAATAGTATGGTGAAGTTTGTTTCATTGGGTTTAGGACTGGACTCCTTATCTCCTTTCTGGTATAGTGTGAGAAGCCTGGCTTAACTCCTTGTTCCTTCATGAGAATGGTTGCTGGCATTTTATGGAAATCAAAGGGTCCAGTTCGAGCTGGTAATCTCTTAAAAAATTCTAAGGAGTTTCCATAGGTGAAAATATAAAAGAAAATTTTTTAAGTGAAAAAAATATTGAAAATATATTAAAATCCCTTGTTGAGTCCTACCAGTGTAGGCATTGAGAAGGTAAGGACTATGAGTGGAAGCAAGCTCTTTTTTCTGCTTTGACCCTCTTTCTCTTCCCTTACTCAGGTCTCTTTTGTCTGCCTAAATTGTCCCTATCCTCTATCCATCCAAGTTGAGCCTTAGTGTCATTCCCTCCAGAGAGCTTTCTGCTACCACCATGGCCCGGATACAGTGTCTCTTGCTCCCATAGCCTTCTCTGTAGCCACCGTAGCTTGGACTGTGTGAATGCTTGTTTGGCCAGACCATGGCTTCCATGACATCAAGGATGTGTCTGTCTTCATCCCTTCTGGCCCAAGGCCAGCACACACTAGGTTCTTAGTTAATATTTGCAGGAGAAAGGAAGGATGGGAGTAGGATGATAAAAGGAAGAATTAAAAAATGGAAATATATGGATACTGAGCACCAGCTGTGTTCATAAAGCTATGGCTAAAACATATGGATCCTACAGAACTTCTTGGGATGTGAACAGAGAGACAATGGTGGGTGGTCAAACGTAGGAACGGGCAACCTGAACACCGGCTGAGACCAGCAGCAAAGCTCTCCAATGTCGGGTCTCAGGGACACCCACCTGCTCTGACTGGGTAGAGGGGATGGGCAAGTGTCTTGACACAAGGATGTTTACAATGTCCAAACTGTCTGGCTGCTCCAATAAAAGAAGATCTGTCAGGATGTGATAATGGCAGTACTGCACACCGGAATGGGGAGAGAACACCATTGGCTTTGGTGGGTACCCCCAACTTTGGAGGGGGAACTGGAGAAGGGTTCTGTAGGATTTTACTTGGTTAAGAAAAGGGGATGGTTTAGAGTGTCCTAGGATGGGGCACACCTTCTAGGAATAATGATTATAGCAACTATTTATGTGCTATTTCCATACTTAATTTTTTTAAAGATTATTTATTAGAGAGAGGGGAGGGACGGAAGAAAGAGAGGGAGAGAAACATCCATGTGTAGTTGCTTCTCACACACCCCCTGCTGGGGACCTGGCCCGCAACCCAGGCATGTGCCCTCACTGGAAATTGGAACCAGCGACTCTTTGGTTCACAGTCCAGCGCTCAATCCACTGAGACACGCAAGCCAGGGCTCCATACTTAATTTTAATTAATTCTACATGAACTTTCTGAGCCAATATTATTGATCCTAATTTACCAGTAAGGAGACAATGAGGAATCCCTGAGGTCTAGCCAGAGAGGCTAGGGTCATGGAGCATGTTCAGATCATACAGCTGCTATGGACAGTGGCAGGATTTGAATCTGAGTGCTCCTGATTCTAAAATCTGTGCTGTTAATCACTGCCTTCTCCTGCTGGCAATTAGAAGAGGCCTGCATCCCATACAGAGGTGCTGCTTAGGACAATGAAGCCTCTCCCGGGCTGCTTAGTTCAGTTGGTTAGAGCATTGTCCTGCTCTATGCCATGGTTATGGGTTCTATCCTCAGTCAGGGCACATACAAGAATATAAGAATCAACCAATGAATTCATAAATAAGTGGAACAACAAATCAGTGTTTCTCTTCCTCTCTCCCTTTCCCTCTTTTCCCCTTCCCCTCTCTCTCTCTAAAATCAATTAATAAATAAAGTTTTTTAAAAAATACAGTCACGCCTCCTAACCATCTTCTCCATGGAGCCTGCTCCCCATTTTCCAGGCCTAGGCCTCTTCCCTGCTTCCTTCTGGTTGGCACCTCCGGGGCCTGTCCCAGCCTGTCTCCAGAGGCTCGACGCTGATAGGATGGGGAGCCCCGTGCTTTTGCTCGCATTCTCCTGCAATCTGGGCACCAGCTCCTTCTCTCACCGCTGGGGCTGCTGTCCTCCAGGTCACCCCTGTGCTGCTGGGCCTGGCGGGATCCATGTGCCTAACAGCTGGCAGGACCTCCTTCCTGTCCTCCTGCCACAGGCTGCTCAGCTACAGCTCAGCAGACAGTCCCCATTTCGTGCTGATTTGCTTTGATTCTTTTCAGACCTGCGAGTGACGCATGTTTACGTCAAAATGTGTGGGCCGCAAGTGTCCCAGAGTTGTCAGACCTTCCGGTGTGCTAACTTTGGTTGTTAATTGTCTAGGGAAGGAGGAAGGCAAGCCCTGGAGGGAAAAGTACCGTGTAGGTGACAAAACCAGATTTAGACTAACCAGGCTTACTTGGGACGTTTAGTCAGTGAGGTATGCCTCAAAGATTTGGGACATCTGAGCCAGCGTAGAGCTGGGAGGCCATCTGTTCCCGCACTTCCTTTGTACAGAGAGGGGGCAGGACTTGTCCACCGTCGCCCAGCTCCAAGGGCAGAGCGAAAACTGGAGCCCAGGCCTCCAGACTCCTGGCTGCGTGTTCTTTCCACCTCACTCATGGCGATCAGATGTTCTGCTCTGAAGGACCTGATGGTTTAAAGAATTGGAAACAGCTCTGAGCTACGTTCTTTT
This sequence comes from Pteronotus mesoamericanus, assembly GCF_021234165.1. Classification (NCBI taxonomy): domain Eukaryota; kingdom Metazoa; phylum Chordata; class Mammalia; order Chiroptera; family Mormoopidae; genus Pteronotus; species Pteronotus mesoamericanus. The sequence continues at coordinate 41,012,198 of NW_026555277.1, read as the reverse complement.
CCCCTCCCTCCTACCAAGTAGTTAAGTGTTCTTAATTCCTTCCTTTTAGAAAGCGTTTGCATTTGGCTCTGTGAATCAGAAAGTCAAAACCTCTTTGTGGCAACAGATCACCACTGAATGCCTCTCGTGGGCCAGAAACGTCACACATATGTCTCATTTAAGCCTCACAACAATGTGATAAGTCTGGTGGCATGCCATCCATTTTATGTATGAGGCCCCAAGAAGGTCAGAAACTTGACCAACTTTGCATGGTCAGTATTAGAATTCTTTGATTTCATGTTTATGTTCTTTCTGACAGGCCTCTTAGGACCCCCAGCCCCCACCCTAAGCAGGAAGTCAGAGAGACCCACATTAAAATCCTACCTCCTCATGTATTTACCTGTTCTCTCGCTTCCCCAGTGCTAGTGCAGGGCCTGGAATACAGTAGGCATTCAATCAATAGTTGCTGACCTACAGCTTGGACAAGTAAGCCCTGCCAAGCCTCAGTTTCCCCAGGGAAAATGTAGCATTTCTTTGGGTCATGGGGATAAAAGCAACCAGTATGTATAAAAGTGCCTGGTGTGGGGTAGATACAATCACTGTTACTTACTGAGCACTTACTATGCACTGGGCACTCTTGTAAGCATTTTATATGAGTTTTCCCATCTCATGATCACAAAAGCAGTAACTTCTGAGGTGGGCGTTTTTGTTATTGTCTCCATTTTACAGGTAAACCAGGCGTAGAGAGCATAACACCTTGCCTAAGGTCGCCCACCTGTAAGTGGAAGAGTCAGGCCTGACAATCAGGGGGAGCTTTCCTCCTTATCCACGGCGGGGTCCTCCCTCTGTGCTACTTCTAATTAAACCCAAATCTAGCTGAGGGTAGAGAGGAGAGACTCATGCAGCTGAGGGCATAGAGGAAAACTTGATTAAGGTTCTTCAGTATGAGAGGCTCCAGTGCCTCCTAAAGAAGCCTGCCCTCTGTTCTTTGAAAGGTGCTGCCTCTCTACTGGAAGAGGACACATGTTTTAGTTCAGAGCAGCACCCCAGAACTGGAGGCGGTCACCAGGAATCGGGGCCTCCCTGCCGCCTGGTGGACTATGTGGCTTTCCCTCTGGTTGCTGCTTCTCACTCATTTGGAATCATTTCTTCTCTGAATCACAAAGACCAATATAAATTTGACCCAGCCCCTAGAAATGCTTACCTGGCTAAAAATATGCCAGCTTCCTTATATTTTTAGCCACATTTAGATTTGAAGTATATGAATTGCCCACACTTGTGTATCCGACATGAACTGTTAGTACATTTTGTAACAGGAAGCCGCTGGTTTTCCATTCTAAAGAACTGGAATTTGGTCAGAAAGTTGTTTTTTTGCAAAAACCAACTCTCGCCACATTCCACTGCTGTTTTGAAGAGCGCCTCGTCACCTGGATTCAGAGGAAGCAGGCCACAGGCGAGGCTGGGCTGGCCGGGCAGCCTTGCTGTGTTCTCCAGGTCCGGTGCCTTCCAAGCGACCTCCGCCTGGCTCTCCCCAGGCCGCGCCATCTGCAGTGTGTTGCCTTTGGATTAGTGTATGGGCAGACAGGGCGCTTATTTTAGAACTGGAAGGAGAGGAGATGTATCAATAAAAAAAAAAGCAGGGAAGGAAAAATCCATTCAGTGGTTTTAAAATATCTCTCCCTTAATAGGGCAGATTATTTTTATTTCTTAAAAATAACTGGTAGTTTGCTCCTCGAAACAGTCAGCAAGAGAGATGTATTAGACTGGAAAAAGGAGGGGGCTATACGTTTCACATAGGGCAGGTTGGTTCTTCCATCCTCCAAAGCCTCTCAGGCTCCCAATTGGCAAACTTGGGACCCGGCTCATGGTAAGTGTTTGCTAAATATGAAATGAATAAATGACAGGGACTTGTGCAAGATTTTAGGCAGAGGTCGGACTAGCATCCAGGTCTGAGTTCCAGTCCAGAGCTCTTACTTTTATTTACACTATTTCTCCAGATCCTATTAAGGAATTTACAATGTGTCCCTTAAGATGTTAAGGGGTCAAAATGTCATCCCTTTGACAGTTTTGTTTCTTTCTTGGGGGCTTCTAGTGAGAAGCGTGGGTAAGTGTCTCGGTGCAAAGTAGATGAGTCAGCTTGGCTGGGAAAGAGTGCTTTTGCTCAGAGTGGGGAATCCTCATCTTATGAGCAAACTGTTTGTCTGAGTTTAGGGTTGGCTCTGAGACACCCACAGTAGAATGTGGAGTTGAGAACTGGGTTTGCCAACATGCAGTGGTTCCATTTTATCTTCTGTTGTTCTTCCTTCCTTCCCTCTCATCCTCGTCTTTCTTTTCTTTTTTCTTTTCTTTTCTTTCCTTTTCCTTTTCTTTTCCTTTCTTTCTTTCCTTCCTTCTTTCTTTCCTCCTTCCTTCCTTCCTTCCTTCTTGTTTTTTTCTGCCCCTTCTATTCCTCTTTTTTTCCTTTCTCCTGGTCACTTTCTGTGCTTTAAACCCTTGTTAATAGAAGTATAGTCTGTGGACCCGCATTAAGGGTATCACATGGAAGTTTGTTAGGAATGCAGAACCCGGGGCCTAGCCCCAGACCTTTGGAATGAGAATTTGCATTTTAGCAAGCCCCACCCCAATAATTCATAGGCAAATTGAAGTTTAAGAAACAGAGGTGCTTTTATGCCCTCACCCCTTCAGAAGAAGTACTTAAGAGAAATCCCCTTGCCACGAAGTACTCAGTAGCTACCTCTGTCTGGAGGCATAGACCCCATTGCCTTTACTGACCAGTCACAGCCCTGCCCTGTGATTGGTCATGGGAGGCGTGGACAGGGCAACCCTAGAAGATGGTATCATAAAAGAGACTTATAGAATATATGGCCACTCCGTTTCTTACATTGTTCTGCCATATTCCCCTGTGTACTTGGCTTTGTAGATAATGTTTGGTCAGCTTGATGAGGGGGCTGTAATCTATCTGGTCACTGCTTCTGGGAGATTTAGTCTTTACCCAGGAAGCTCAGGATTCGAGAACCTCAGCCCTCCACTCTGCTGGGTGTGCTCTCGGCGGATCGAGACGGCACCTTTCAGGAGCTAGAGGCTGCTTCACCGCAACCTTTCTCACAGACGGCTGTGAAATGCTTTCTAGCTCCAACGGAAGAGGCAGGACAGTTATTCCCACAGCAAGAACAGAGCCCAGCTCCCATGATTCTTTGCGTTTTGGAAGTCTCCTTCCATTTCTCCTTGAATTGCAATTGGAAATTGCGTTGCATGATTCCAGCACATGGTTGTAATGTATCCTGGAATATCAAGAGGAGGGGTTTGTTTAAGTGGCGGTGCTGGGCTCTTGATCCTGCCTTAGGAAGTCCTCTCCATAGGTGGGTGCTGTGTAAAGGTAACCTGTCTGCTGGCTGAGGCATTTCTTTAAATCATGCTGCAGCTGGGTATTGATTTGGGGAAAACCCATTGATAAGAGCAGAGCAAACTAACTGAGTCCGTGAATCAGGCTTTTGGCGACATTTTTGTCTGAGGTGGACGTCAGAGCTTTTTCACCTTGTTCTGTGTAAACAAGGGCTACTTAAAAGCTATTCACATGCTCCCTGGTGCCATGGAAACCTCCTGTCCTTGTGGGCACCTGTGTCTCGGTCAGGCCCGGGTCATCACAAGTGGAGTCCTCTCAGGACTCTGCAGGAGGGAGAAAGGTGGCGAAGGGAGCTGAGGGAGCTGTCCGCCACCTCCCCTCTCCCCTAGACTTCTCCAACCCCATCCAGGCCACCAAGAGGAGGGACCCCTTCAGCCTCACTCAAGTTCAGACCTGGCCCTGAGTGGGGACAGGAAAGCTGCCCTGTGACTGAAAGATGGTCAGCCTGGTTCCAAGAGGTTGTTCATGTGTGGACACATACATGCATGTGAATGGATATCTGCGTGAACACTGGCATGTGTGTGTCTGTGTGTGTGTCCAGGTGCTTCTTGAGAGGCTGTAGAAAACATATTCTGACCACCAGGAGCACCACAGCATGTGAGGCAGTGTGGGGAGGCTGAGAGAGCACTGTTCTTGGAATCAGGAAACCTGAGTTCTCTTTCTATACCCTACTTTCACAAGCTGCATGACCTGGGCACATGTCCAGTGGTTCTTTGCCAGGAGGCTGTGGAGTTGTCAAAGCAGTGTACATGCCCAGACGGCTTCCTTACAGATCCAGGCCTGGGCTGAGGCTTCGGCATCTGTATTTTTTAGGGCTCTGAGGTTACTCTGATGCTCACTTCGGTGAGATCTCCTGGCTTGGAGACCAGCCCCTTCAGAAAAGTCAGGATAGTGCAAGAGGTCCGGGCCACACAGAGCGGGGTGTGGGTTTAGCCCTGCCCACTGAAGGTGAGGCCTTAAGTGAGTTGCTAAACTCTCCCCTGCATCTTCATCTGCTCTAGAGGCATGAGAGTGTCCACATGGGGCTGCTCTGAGCATTAAACACCACAGTGTATATTAGGCATGTGGCACGTGGATGGCATTGTGATGAATTCTCCCTAAATGTAATGTCTCAGGTGTGCACACGTGTGCACGCGTATGTGTGTATTTTCTGCTCTACCCTAATATACAGATAGAAACCTCTCAAGAAAAACCAAGGCAGAATGCAATCGAGAAATGAGATGATAGTGCTCAATTATATTAGTGTAATTTGGCAATAGGGAAACCAATTAATTCATTCTTTCAGACAGTTAATAACAGGAAAGGGAACGTACAAAGAAAGGCCCTATGGGGCCAGAGAGAGATTCCAAGCGTGCATCTCTGCCTCCACAACAGTGGTTTTTAAGCTTCATTGTGCGTCAGCATTACCTGGGGGGCTTGATAAATATGCAGAATCCTGGTGCCAGCCTCAGAGACTCTGACTTTGCAGATCTGGGGAAGGCCAAGAATGTGTTTTTTTAAAATAATGTATTATATTTTATTTCTTTTTATTTATTGACGTTAGGGGGGAGAGAGAGAAAGATAGGAACATCAATTTGCTGTTCCACTTATCCATGTATTCATTGGTTGATTCTTGTGCATGTGCCCTAATGGGGGTTGGACCTGCAACCTTGGCATGTGAGGACGACACTGTGGCCGTACAGCCAGAGCCATGAATGCACATTTTTGACAAGCATGATGAAGTGAATGTGCAGAAGCTGGTCTGCAGCCCCCATGCTCTTTGATTGGTCCATAGGGAAAGATCCACCCTGGAGGATTAAAAGGAGGGAGCTGGGTGAGTAGAGGCAGGCAAGAAAGGGATCGTAGATAAAGTAAGAGGGGCTGAGGCTGGAATGCATGCAAGCTCCAGAGAACGCTGGGCAGTGTGTTTTGGATTCGGATTGCTGAGCAGATGGTAGAGGGCTCTGGTGGACAGGCAGCCTGGGCCCTTCTCCTGGCTGCCAGGGACTAGGGATGCCACGTAGGGTGGGCATCGCATCGGGATGTCAGCCATGGGAAAGGGTTAACTAGGATCCCTGGTGAAGGGTAATGAACCCTGGGTACGTGCCCCTTGGTTCTCTGTTTAAGGCCCACGCTGGCTGTCTTTAAATGCCTGACACCGGCCCTAGAATTCAGTATCAGCCTCTCTGCTCACTCAGAAATCGGGGCTTAGGGGCAACCTGGGGCGGGAGACCTGGGAGTGTAAAGTGGATGTGAGACACTCAGGACCCCAGAGTGGGGTGGCAGAAAGAGGACCAGAGATAAGATGAGGGGTTGTGTATTTAAGTACTCCCTATTCTGTGAGAGCTGAGAGGGGCCTCCGCCAGAGTCCCGGGTCTGCCAGGGGCCCAGTGTCCCCTTGATGAAGCCTGAACCAGGAGAGTCCCAAAGCAGTGACCTTTGGGTCTGCTGGTCCCTGGAGAGCACATTTTCCTGATTCTCTGGTGGATTAGGAAGAGCTAGAAATAAGAAGGGAGGGAGGGGAAAGGAACATTTATTAAGCACCTAAGTGCCAGGCTCCATGCTACATGCTGACATGATTTATCTCATTCAGCCTCCACCTTAGGAAGTAGATTTCATTAGTCTCATTTTACAGATGGAGAAAGAGAGGCCCAGGGATGCAAAACAATCTGCCTAATCCCACACAGCTAGGACTTGGCAAAGCCTGGGCTTGAACTCAATCTGGCTCTGATGAATCTCCCCGAGTTCCTCGGCGAATGGTGGGGAGGCAGCGCTGCTCAGTCCTCAGGTGCAGGCCCCTTGGAAGCCCAGCTGCCTCTGGCGGGGTCGGGGCGGGGGCGGAGCACAGCACAGTGGGCAGAATGCCGTGGAGTCCCGTGACGTGTGGGACATTTCTGTGCCCTCTGTCAACAATCCAGCCTTCAGTAATGTTGGCCTGGCTGCCAGCTGGTTTCACCACAGCCAGACCCCCCCACCCACACAGGCAAAGTCTGTGGCCAAGGGCACCCCGGTGGGGGAGGAGGAAGTGCCCTCCCGAGGAGCCGGTCCCAAAGCCCCTGAATGGCCCCATTGAGGCACTGGGAAGGCTGACAATGGGCCTGTTGGGACCCTTAGTCTGGTCCACTGAGGTGAGAGGGCTGGGGCTGGGCAGGCGGTGCTGGCTCAGAGGCCAGACGCTGACTTCCAGGGCGGGGAGCCAGCGCCTGTGACGTGCTCTGAAATGCCAGCTCTGCTTAATGGGGAGCAGCTGGGGCCGCTCCACCTTTCTCCCCTCGCCAGGAAGGCAGCGTGAACCCGTTCCCCAGGCCACGGGCTGGCCGCTCTCCGCCTCTTCCCTGCCTGGCGCTACTCTCCCCCTCCTGCTCCTTGGAGGGCTTCCTGCTCACCAGGGACTATGGTTGGTCCTGTCCAGCGCCCCTTGGTCCTCAGGGACATTCTTTTCAGCCCATTTGGAGAAATAATCCCCCCCAACTCCCAACAGCTTAGGGCACCTCCAGGTGGGTTTGCCACATAAACAGAGTGCCCAGTTCAATATGAATTTCACATAAATAATAAATAATTTTAAATTATGTTTAAGTATTGAACAAATATTAATAAATGATAAAGAGCAAACTAAAATATCGGTTTATTTGGCGTGTCATGGGACATGCTTAAATTCAAAAATTATTGATTGCTTATCTGAAATTCAAATTTAACTGGGAATCCTCTATCTTTAGTTGCTAAATCTGACAACCCCGGCTAAGGGAGCCATGATGAGCACACATGTGGGGTCACCAGGACGCAGCTAGGTTTTCCTTGATGCCACCAGAGTGGGGCCCAGGGAGTAGGAGGCCTCTCCTGGGCCCACTCTCCCCCTCCTACTTCCCACACACAGAATTCCTGACCCCGAATTTAATAGGCGCTTACTAACAGGCTGTCATTGCCCCGTTGTTACCCACCCCGCCCCCTTCCAGGAGCTGCTGCTTCCTCCCCCAGCTCCCACATGGGAAGGGAAGTTGCGAGGTGCAATTCCAGGTGGTGGCTATGGACTGCATATCATGTTGGGCTGAGCCCTGGTGATTTAATGGTGACTGAACCAGACATGATCTCTGCCCTCAAAGGAGCTTACAGGCTAGACACACAGTCAACAAAAGAGCAACGGGATTCAGCAAACCATAAACACCCCAGGGGGTGGGGGGAGGAATCAGAGAGGAGCTTTCTGAATCCCAGGAGGGCATCTCACAGTTTCAGCGACCAACACAAAGAGTCGGGGGTCTGCAAGTTGAAATCATGGGTGGTATTGCTGAGCTGACTAGCTGTGTGGCCCTCTCTGAGCCTCAGTTTTCCTCATCTATAAAATGGGGACAACATGCCTTTCCTCTAGGGACCAGCGAAAGGTTCTAAGTAAAATGACGAATGTGAACATGTACTCCCAGTGTGCATGTTCATAGACAGAACGGGGTGTGTGTGCTGGGGAGTGGGGGTATAGGTTGAAGGAGGAAGCACAAGGTGGCCAGGAATGCTTGGGCCCCATGTCTCCTCCATGCCTCTCCATACTAATCCTCTCAGCACACGGCCTGTAGTTACATCTCTGGGCATTACTGTCAGTCTTTTTTAAGCATCCCCCTTCTATCTCAGGTGAATAACAGTGATACCAGATGTATGCATAGTGTTTTACTGTTTGCGAAGCATAATGATTAAGAACATGGGCTGGGGATTCCAACAGGCCTGGGTCCCTGTTCTGTCTCTACTGTGTGACCTCAGGTAAGTACTTAACATCTCTGTGCCTAAGTTTCCTCCTTTGTCAAAGGGAACCTCATAGGTGTGGTTGCGAGCATGGGTAGAGACCATAAAAAGTGCTTAGCATGAAGCCTGGCACAGAGTAAATGTGGGCAGCTATTAAAAGGGTCTTATTTGAGTTTCATAATAACTCAAATACCTTGTGAGGTAGTAACTATCAGGTGGAGAATGAACTGCCGAGTAGTAGCTAACCGGCCCAAAGAGGCATAGCCAGAGCGGGGGCAATGGGAGAATACACCCTTGGCTTCTCAGGAGGCCTTTGGTTACCCAGCCTTCAAGGGACTCTGCTTTGGCCAGACATCTCTCTGGGGACCAGTTGGTGTCGGCACCTCCTTGCCTGGTTGTGGTCCATCTAGACACCTGGCTGTCTCCCAGAGATCTTAGCCCGCCTGTCTGTGCCACGCCCAGCCCTCCCAGCCTCCTGGGGAGCGGGGAGAAACAGCGTCCTTTAGGAATCTGAGGATTTGTGTGCCTCATAACATCCATTCTTCCTCTGCTGGGCTTGGAGTCTGAGATGTGGGCGTTTTTATGACCTTCTTAAACCTTTTTGTTAATCGATGCCCGCACAGTTATGCTGTTGGCATGGATGCTAGCTTCATTGTCTTGAACACAAAAGGAGCTTTGAAAAGGGGGCATTTCTGGGGAAAGGCTGGGGTGGGCCTCTCATGGGAGAAGGCAGACTCCAGCTGACCATTTCCCCTGCTGCGGGAGCAGGTGGATTAAATGGCTCCTTTGGGTAGTACTCTGGTTTCTAATAGAGTAATAGCCAACACCCCGTGATTGTTCATTGGAAGGAGAGAGGATGGGGAGCCAGCCTTTCCTGAGCACTTGCTGTGGGCAGCGATGTGATGGGGCTTCCTTCACAGCATCAGGTTATTTCCCTGACCACCCTCTGGGGTGAGGTCCTAACCCCATTTTACAGATGAGCAAAATGAGCTGGAGAGGCTGGCTGATTTGGCCTAGGTCATGTGATGTAAATGGTAGCACCAGGTTTTGAGCTCAAGAGTATTCGGCTCTGGAGCCCATGCCTTGCTATCACCCAAGCACCTAGGTCTGCATGAGTTAGGGGACACCCAGACAGCAAATGGACATGCTTAACTTTAAGGTTCCAGCTAAAGACATAAGGTGCTCCGCCTACCACACAGTGGGCATTAAGCCGCTACTGGGTGCCCAGCAGTTAGCACCCAACGTCAGAACAGACTGAGGCTTCAAGCATTGATTGGACCAGAGCTGGTTTCTGATCTCATCTCTTTCCTTAAAGGGGATAGAGGATTTTGGATGCACAGAGGGAGGCAAAACAGGCTGAGCCTGGGCATAGCCTAAAGGCAGGAATGAACATGGCCACTGTGCAGTGGGAGAGGACAACGGGGAAGCCGCTTTGACTGACTGCACACCGCAGGCGATGGTGGAAGGCAGGCGGGGGGCTGGAGGCCTGACCAGGGATTGCTGGCAATCTTGGTCCTGCTATTGATGTCGGTGATGGTGATGATGGCTAATATTTGTTGAAGGCTTACTATGTGCATAAGAATTTTACATGTATTAACTTGTTTAATACATGATTTCCACAGTCTTATGAGGAAGGTACTACTAGTAGCCCTCTTTTACAGATAAGGAAACTGTGGCACAGAGAGACGATAAGGGCCTGGGGGTGGGCACTGAGCCTCGAGAGGAACATGCCGATCTGAGAGACCCTGAAAGAAGAGTGATCATAGGGCTTGGTGCCCGGTGTCAGGTGTCAGGACAGGGTGATGAGGGAGGCTCCGCAATGACTGCCAGGTGAGCCAGAGCTCGTTTATAGAAGCCAGCGTCCCAGCGTTAGCTGTTGGCCAGCAAAGGCAAGGCACAATTTCTTGAATGTCTGTGTTAAGATGTAAATGCACTGTTTGAAAGAAAGAATATAATAAGCTCTTGCCAGACACAGCCACTTCAACATCAGCTTCAGTGTGGGGAGGACATTTGAAGAGAAGGGGCCTCTGGATGGGTCATTTCTGAGAAGGCTCGTGCCAGCCAGTTCCTTCCACTAGAGTGTGCTGCCTTAAAACGTGACTGCCCAGCGTCCCCTTCTCTTAAACCCCTCGCCCTTCCTTCCTACTCACACTCAGTCTTACACAAAGTAATTCCTGCTCAGCATTCATGGCCAGTGCTGGGTTAGGTATTCCTCTTCAGGTACATGCTGGCATTTTAACAGACTCTCAGAAACTTGGCTGGTGGAGGTGGGGATGTGGGTAATGGGCTGGGCAGAGACAGGAGTGGTTCGTGCATCCCACCCCCAAAAAATGTACAGTGAGAGCGTTGGAGTCTCTGCCTGTGCTTCACACCAGTGGTGCCTGGAACCCAGAGGCCGTGGCCCCACATCCCCACTAACATCAGGGGCCACCCACTTTCTGGGCCATGTCTGCCATAGCGGGCTGGGGTGGGTCCGTGAGCCTCTTCTCAGGCTGCGAGGGTGGAATGCAGCCTTCAACCCCCAAGCCCCGCCTCAGTGGTACGAAGTCACGACAAGCACAGGCTCTCTAGATGGGCAGGCCAGAGTGGGGTCTCGGCCTCATGCTTACTTGCTGCGTAACCTTAGGTTTCTCATTTGCAAAGCGGGGATAATGATAGTACCTTCCTCATAGTGTTGAGAGGAGTCAATCAGAGAAGGCCTTGAACTTGGCACATAGTAAGTACTCACCAAATGAAAGCTACAGTGGTGGCCCCACCCCGACTCTGAACCCCTCTAGGAGATCTCAAACATTCCTCCTAGGTGTTGTGACCAAGTCCGGCACCAAGCAGCTCAGTGCCACTGATTGCAGGGTGGCAGCGAGATCAGCCTGGGTCCCTGTCCGCTCTCTCCACCAGACCCATGGATGGTACTGGGTGTCACTGTTGCTCTGGGAGCAGCCCTTTCCCCTGGCATCCTAGGCAGGACCCTGTAGAACTCCTTTCCAGACCCACAAAGGTTTAGTTTACATCAGAGGGAATAATAGTTTCAACCAGAATTTACAGAACACCTACTATGTACTAGGTACCAGATTAATTCATTCAATCTTATGTCCATTCCATCACGTAAACACTGTTATTGCTCCCATTTTACAAGAGAGAAACAGAAGCATAGCAAGGCAAGGTCACTTGCTTGTGCTTGGAATTATACAGCCCAATCAGAGGCAGGCCTTGAACTCCTAACCTTTGCGCCATTCTCAACAAAGGAGTGTGAAGCCATGTCTTCTGCATGTTGCATGAAATTTTAATATCCTGCTGACAGCCCAGAGCTTTGCTGTTTCTCTGAGCACGAGGGACCAGTGCCATCTGTTGGGTGCTTTTTTGGGGGAGCTGGTGTGACTTGTTTCAGGATAAAATGCAGAGAAATAGCATCACTTTTTTTCCTCCATGGTAAAAATAACCTGCAGGGATGGGAAGAACAAACAGAGTTTGGAAGGCTGACATTGTGGTTAGGAAGGAGCTTCAGTGCTGGCGGCTGCCCACCTGGGTGCCATCTGCTGCCATCTGCCCAATGTGGGGACAACCTCAGCCTGGCCTGCCAGTGCCTGTCTGGCCACCAGCATCATCCTTCAGAAATAGAGGAAGTTTCCAAAAAGCCTTTGGCTCAAAGCAGCACAAGGGACAGAGAGAGTCCACGGGCAATAGTGACAGTTTCAAATATATTATTGTTCATTCATAGGATGCAGCCAGTGACCACGCATCTCCCCATCTTGATATCACCCGGCCCTAGACATGAACTGGCATGGCTTTTGATCATGAAACATGTTTCTTAAAAATGAAAAACTGGAAGAAGTTGGTGAGGTTGAGATTATGTTAATGTATGCAGTTTGCACTGCTGCTAGAATTAAAAATAGCTTCCTTTTAGGAAAACTGGAGCTACTCACTGTCAGGCTGCCATCAAAGCCACCTCTGGTTGGGTTCCAGGGCTCGTGGGCTGGGCACAGGGCACAATTATGAGGACGTCCTTGGCTGTCCCAGACTCTGGAGCTTTGCTGAAGCAGAAGGTAAAAAGACAAGAGCAATCTTCACAGGCGTGTTTAATGGAACGGAACTTGATCTGCTAAACTTCAATGAGAACTCTTGTCAGCATTAAAAACCCTGGGGAAAATTCTGGTTCTTCTCAGGAAGTATCTGTTCTTTAGGCTTAGATCTCCTGGGGCATCTAGCATCTGTGCTAGGTATGTGCTAAACAAATATACTGATTAACTTGGAGGTTAGTTTCAAATTCAATAATCATCATTTGTTGAATGTCTACTGTGGGCTAAGACTTATTTTATTTTTTATGCCTTGCTCATAATAAACTTATAAGGAAATTACAATTATGTCCATTTCGCAGAAAGGAGAACCAAGGCTTACTCTATATAATTGATTTGCTAAGAAGTAAGTAGTGGCAGAGCTGGGATTTGGACCAGGCGTCCACTCTCCTAATCCCTTTGCCAGCCTGCCCTCCCCAGCCAGCTCGCATGGGACCAAAAAATACAAGTAATTTGGAAAGATTTGGGTACCTTCAAAAAACTATCACAAAACTCCCATATTCGCAGTGTTTAGACTTTACTCCACAGGAAGGAGCCTTGCAAGGAGGAGGGGAGGGAGAGAGGATGGAGGGAAGAGGCCCGTCTATTGACTGGATAATCCCAAGGCCAGGTAACATGGTGGAGGTGGTATGTAAGGATCATAGATTTTGGGGTCAAAGAGATTGGATTTAAGAACCATCCGCATTCCTTTCTAGCTCTATACTTCTATGCAAGACTCATATACTTCGAGCTCAGTTTCCTCATCTGAAAAATGGGGATAAATATTCCTACCTCCCAGGGTGCTTAAGAGGGTTTGATGAAATCACACATGGAAAGAAAGCACTTCACAGGAAGTCCGAAGCACATATAGTGTCTGATGAATGGTAGCTCTTCCTAGTTATTATCTGATTTCTCAGAGCTAAGCAGATCCGATGCGACTGATGAGGGCGCTGCGATAAGTAGGCACTCGGGCAGCCCGATCAATCCCCCAACAGTGAAACTGCTGACAACCCAACAGCAAAGAGAGAGGGGACCAAAACACCCACTCCTATCAGCCTTTAGAACATGTAATGATGGTCATGATGCTTCTTGGGCCATTAGGAAAGGTGGATTTCTGTTTGTTGTATTCTTCTATTTGAGAAGGTGATATTGAATTTCATGAGGACAGAAAGGGCTCCAACACTGGGTGCTAGTTGTGTGGCCCAGGCCCAGGCAGAGCGGGAGCCCCTAGACAGATGTCTGCTGAGGATCCGTTCGGAGCCTGTCAGCCTTGCCGGGGCAGGATTTCCAGTTTTATAGATGTAGATCTTAAATGTGGGTGACAGATGTGGGAGAGGCACATCCAGGAGATGAAAAGACAACTCCATCTGCCTGGTTCCGGAGCGCAAGGAGTGGAGGGTGGCTTATCCTAGTGGGGAACTCATGGGTGAGTTTGCAAGGGGGGGGAGGCCATATTTACAGCCAATGCGGGCACCTCAGCCTGGGCTCCCACCCCAAGGCACGGTGGCTGAGGTTGGCAGATGACACTTCTTGTTAGGGGAGATGGGGGGGAGGGCAGTTCCTGGCCATTGTGAGGAGAGCTCCAAGTCTGTCCCCCATAGAGGAAGTCACATAGGTTTGAGTGCCTGCACTTCGTGACAGCTCTTTGAAGGTGTTTCAGGAACTGCAGATGGAGGGCTGCTGCTGCTGGGACGTTTGGCTGACTTTCCCACGCTGCCTCCACAGGGCAGAGCTGTGTGCTGGGGCCCAGAGCCGCCACAGAGCTGGGCAAGTGAGGTTCTGCCTCCTAGGCCACACATGGGTACCTGCAGGGAGAAGAGGCAGTAGCTGGGAGAAGACACAGCCAATAGCAAAAGGTACAGTATAATTAGACACATGTGCAATTCTTACCCTCTTCCATTATAATCTTCCCACTTGGTCAATAAAATTTAAAATCATTTATTGAGTTGTTCACTTATATCAGACTCTTTGTTAGTCTCTTCATTCATTCATCATAGCAACCCTATGACGTAGATTCTCATTTCAGTCCCATTTTAATGATGAGAAAATGGATAAAGAGAAGGTATGGTGTCCAATCTTAGAGGTGGGATTCAAACTCAGGGCTGTCCCCTTAACTGTTACTTCAGAGATCATACTGAATTCACACCCCCAAATCCCCTGTTTTGAGGGTCTGTGGCAAAGTTTCAAGGGAAGGGTACGGGTTGCAGGCGGAGGGTCTTCAGGCTGAATTAGGTCTGTGGATACATTTGTTTGTCTGTACTGTGTAGTTGTTTTTTAAATGTTAATGCCTTTAGGGAGTGTTCCCAGTTTACCACAGTTCCTACTGCTCCCAGTGGTCTTATACCGGACCATCTACCTGGCCCCTTTAGGAATTCAAGTTTACAATCCTTGGCTAAAAATTTCCATTGTGGAGTGAGTGATTGAGTCAGGTGTATTGTAGGTGTCCTAGGTGAGGAAATGCCCTCATTTTTCCCCCTAAGAGTGAAGAAGGGCTGGCATTTCCAGCGCTGACAGAGCTAGGCTGAGGGACTTCTGAGGCACTGGTGTTGCTTTTGTGCTGGGAACCCAGCTTCATGATTTTGAAGAGGACAGTGGAGAGGGAAATGCACTATCCTGTCCTCGGAGAGGAAAAAGAAAGTTCTCCTATAGTTGCTACACTCCAAGCAGGCACACCCTGGAGAGCAGTTCGGACCTTGGTGAGGAGCCCCTTGCCCTGTGTACCCCTGAGGGCACCTGCTATGAACAAAGTGCTGCAGGAAGTGCTGGGAGGGACGGCTGCCTGCCAGCATCCAGGGACAATAAAACCCACTCATAGAGCCAGTTCAAGGTAAACTGTACTAGTATGTGGTAGGCCTTGAGGTTTGGAGGGATTTGTTCAAAAGGAGTAGGGTAAGTGACATTCCATGTGAAGGGAATATCATGGGCAAAGGCTTCAGGGTTGGAAAACACAGAGACATATCCAGGGAAGATTTACTGATGTTTTGCAAGGTGCAGAGGGAAGGAGCATGAAGGGAGGACCAAACCACAGAAAATACTAATACTGGCTTCTGGAGCCTAGTTGGTAATAGTAGCAAGCAATTATGGATCATTTCCTATGTCCAGGGCATGTCAAAAACACATTCCATATATCATCCCCTTTGATTCTCACAAAAAATCTATACAGTAGACAATATTGTTATTATCATCACATTTTCAAATTAGGAAACTGATGCAAAGAACTCAGGGTCACATTCAAAGTCACCCAGCTAGTAACCCAGCAAGTCTGGCCCCAGAGCCCCTGCTCCTAACCTCTGCCCTGTGCGGCTTCCAGCAGCAGCCAGCAGGGCATTGAGACTGGGGTGTGAACTCAGGGTGTGAGACTGAAGTTTAGACACTCTAATGACAGCGTTTTCAAAGCCTGGAATCCAAGCCCTTTCCTGCATGGCCTCAGGCTCTCTGAACAGTGTGTCTCCTCCCACTTACCCCTCTCAAGCCCCTGATGTTCCAGTCAAAACAAACTCTTATGAGTGTGAGCTTGAGAGTCACATGGATTTAGGGTCAATTTCTGGATTTCCACTTTCCACCTCTGGTGACCTGGTGACATTGGGCAAGTTACTTGACCTCTTTTAGCCTCAGTTTCCTCATCTGTAAAATGGGTGCTAATAGCACCTGCCGCATAGGTTTGTTGTGAGAATTGAAAGAAGGAAGTGCAAGACATTTAACATGGGTTTGGCTTATAGTCAGTGCCCAATAAGCAGCCACTTTTAGCACAGAATTCATTTCCCACATGGTCATCATATAGGTCTGGGATAGACAACGGTGTGGGTGTGGTTTGCAGTGAGGGCCTATGCCAGCTTCTACGTGAGATGCTCCAGGTAGGACTTAGTGTTGCTGAACCTTGCTTGGCCAGGTGCTTGCAGGGAAAGATGGGCCGTTGGTGCCAGGAGGGTTATTGGAGCTGGTTGCCCTGCACAGGGGCCTGGCCTGCTGTCTGCCCTGCCTATCTCTAGACAGCGGGAGCAAGCCTCCTTTGGTCCTGATTCCCTAGACAGGCAGAGAATCAAGAAGCCACCCCTGCTGTTGTCCAGATGAATCTCCACTGTGGACCAGAAGCTGCAGCTCTGGAGGTCTGAACATGGTGGAAGGCAGACATGCCCACCTTCCTGTTCACCTTGGCCGCTTCCCTGGGAAGCCATGGCCGCTATTGCCATCTGGTGGCGTTTCGCAGCAACACATGCACTGGGACTTGGGCAATATCATTAAAGGGGCAGAGCTCATAGCATCCTGGAAATTGAAGGTCTAATTCAACCTGCTGATGGCACAGGGGGCAAAACTGAGATCAGGAG
Organism: Pteronotus mesoamericanus; assembly: GCF_021234165.1. Taxonomy (NCBI): domain Eukaryota; kingdom Metazoa; phylum Chordata; class Mammalia; order Chiroptera; family Mormoopidae; genus Pteronotus; species Pteronotus mesoamericanus. The sequence goes on along the minus strand of NW_026555277.1, from coordinate 40,995,738 downwards.
AGGAGAAACAATGAGGTCTAGGTTCAAATTCCCGCTCTCCTAATTGAGATTTGGGACAAACAACTGAAGTCCTATGAGCATGTTTCTTATTTAAAATGTGAAAATTGACACATCAACGCAGAAGGTCATGTGAAGCTCCCATTGGGGTTTGATAAGTGGCAGATGACTCTACAAGTGGGAAGGGTGTGGTGACAAGATTGTCAGTGCTTCTGGACACGCGAGGCAGGGGTTTTGGCTTAGCATCTCATCTCACCCAAACCCAGCACAGAGACAACAGCAGGAACGGACTTGGGTTCTCCCCCTTTGCTGGCCCAGGATGTATTCAGAGTGGGCGGAGCACTGGGGTCTGCAACGCCAGCTGTGCGTTCCAGGCCCTTCCTCCCTCTTGGGTTTTGCCTACGACTTCCTCATGCAAAGGAGCGTCAGGTGGAGAATGCCTAGAGTCTGCAGGTCTCCGTCCTGGGCACAGAACGTGTGTCTTGGTTTCTCTGAAGGACAAATCCTGGGTCTGAATGATGGAAAGGACAGAGCACTCCAAGATGAGGCCACATGGATGGGCTCAGCCCCGACCTGCTACCCCAGCCCCAGGTATTCAATGGTGTCTGGGCCTGTACAGGAAGCCTCAGCTCATCCCGTCCCGCTGATGGACAGAGGGCCCAGCGTGCAATGTCAGGCAGTGGCATCCCAGTCGCCTTCCTGCTGGGGCAGACATCTGGACAGATCCAGCCCAAGGGGCCTGGAGTGTCCGCTCCCCCACCCCACCCCCCAAGTAGATGAGGACCATCCCCATCTTCAGGCCCTAAGGGGTCTCTTTGGGTTGTGATGTGCTCTCCTGCTCCTAGCATCCCCTTCCCGTCCCCTGGCTTCAGACACAGTTGAGCACCTAATATGTGCTAGACATTGTGTTGCATGTTTTCACAGAGATTGTCCCATTTCTTCCTCAAAGCAGCCCTTTGAGGGTACGGTTATTGTTCCATCTTACCGATGAAAAAATGGAGGCTTACAGAGGTTATCACTCCGTGAAATGGAAGGTTGGTGTTAAGCCCCCACTTTCTGCCTCCTTGTCTTTATGTAGTCTAAGGTGCTGGGCCTTCCAGAAAGAGACCCGGAATGAAGGCCCGTGCTAGGGGTGAGTCCCAGGCTTCACTGGGCAGAGAGGGGAGGATCCCAGTGACACACTTGGCCAGAGACCCGGAGAAATGCACTCCTGCCAGCCTCACCCTGTGCCAGGTGTTGGCTGTCCCTTCTCGGGTCCCTCTGTGCTTAGTACTTCCAGAATGGTTCATCCTGTCACCGCTCATGTGGGGCCCCCTGGGACATAGTCAGTTAGATAGAACACAGCAGGAGGGGGAGTGCATGGGGTGTCTTCCGAAGCCACAATTTCCTTTTTTTTATCATTTCAATGAGTACTTTTAACTTAAAAAGGAATATACGCAGATAAGTTTTGGGTGTTTTTTTTTTTTTAAAGATTTAGCTACATGGGTGTACAATGAATAGAAAACATCAATTTTTCTCTCAACCACGCTCCCTCTCACTCTCCCAGCAGTCTCCTCTGTGAACCGTTTCTTGTGCATCTGTCCAGAAATTTTTGAACAAAAACAAACATACTCCAACACATCTATCTTTCCCTCCCCCCGTTGGAATCTCCTCATGCTCCCCATCTTACAGAGATCGTCTTTTACTCTTCACCACCTCCTGACACAGAGGCCCCGTGCCCGCTCTCATGGCTTTATTGCTGTCTATTGACTGTTTGGCTGCTGGCTCTGCACAGCCATTGGCTGTTGTCCCCCATGGACATTTTGGCCATTCTGTGTTTTTGCCATCATGAATGACATGTTCATGATCCCTTTATCTTTCTTTGCACAGTTCACACGGAGGACTTTTAGATTCTCGAAAGCAAAATTGTTGGGTCAAAGTACGTACGTTTTAGGTTTTGCTAAATACCGCCATGGCTCTCCAGAAAGTCTGCACCAGGCTGTGCTCCCACCCACAGTGAGAGCAGAAAGTGTCTGCCCCTGGAAGATGAGTGCAGTAGTCAGGCTGGACAGTGGCTTAGAAGGCGCGACTCTAGAGGCAGCCAGGAATTGCTCAGCACCCCGCCTGCCTCAGGAATCTGCCTTTCCAGCCTGCCGCAGTGCCTGGAATTCTCACTTGTTCCTTTACCTGGACGTTGTCTCTGGACGAATCTAATATCTCAGGACAGTTATCAGAGCCAGGGGAACAAACCTGGGCTCTGCGAAGGGTAGCGAGGGCGCACTTGCATGCATTAACGGTGGACTGTGGGCTTGGTCAGGGCTGTATCGCGACCCTTGGCATATTAGCCTTTGGGGACTTCTTCTACTAAAAAAAAAAAGATTAAAGTATTTTGTATGATTCTGTTGATATAAGTCAAATATTATCCAGTCTGGATTATATTCATTTTTTTCTTCTGATTTAAAAAATATTTTTAACCTTTCCATGAGACCCTACAAGTATCGTGGGCCCTAAGCACTGTGCCTCGTGGGTAAGTAGGCCCTGGACTTGGTCCCCAAGTTAGCTTTCTAGATATATCTGCTTCCCCACCTGTTGTCACCCTTCTTCACCTTGCCTTTTGACACTGGAAGGGTGTGAAATTCAGACTACATTGGGTCTAGCTGGCCATCACTCTGGGCAACATTTGGAGCAGGTCAGGGCTGATAATCCCTAACAGCATCAGAAACCTACTGTTTCCAAACTGTTTTCACCAACATAGTTATCCAAAAATATGATGCCCATTTTACAGATGAGGAAATGGGCAAACTGAGAGAGAAAAGAGAAGTGACTTGTCCAAGACAGACAGCTCGTAAGAGATAGAATTGCCAGACCCTGTAGGCTTGGCCCCATCACTCCCTCCCCTACGGCCACTGCCGCTGGCCTGGTTCAAGCCGCACCTTAGGATCCATCTTTGTTCTTTGAACATCTTCGACTGTGTGACTTTACAGAAGACGAGGCAATGGCAGTGCCACAGCCTGACAGGCACACAAGAGGAGCTCCACATATTTGGGTGACATATGGGAGCCAACGGCAGCCGTGCCTCCCGATTCTCTCCCTAGCTGACTTCAGAGAGAGAGAGAGAGCGCGAGAGAGAGAGAGTGTGTTATTTTAAACTAGGGTAAAATTGATTGTTGCACATGCCTGGAATCTGATTTTCATGTAAGTAGAGCATGATTAGAAGTTCAGAAGTAGATAGCTCAGCATCAGTTACTCTCTCTCATACATTGTATGCATGGAGCATGTTTATTATGTTTAACTCGGAGAGCGCTGGAAGGGCATGGAAGGAGGATTAATCAAAAGAAGGTGGGTTTAATAAGCAGATGTGGGTAGCAAAATTAGATTGGATTTATTTCTTTTTTTATTTAAACATCTGATTTCCACTTATATGTGTCAGATGAATGTGGAAATATCTGACCCCTCGCCTCATGCCCCCTCCGTTTCTCTTTTAGAAACCCCACTTCCACTCCTTCCTGTTGTCTCAGCCAAACTGTCAGGCAGACACATCCGCCTTCCAGAATGGACCCCACCATCTGTATTCCTGACTGAGTGGGTCCACAAGATAAGCTTTATAAAGCCCAGTTCTTTATCATGCCCCTTCCTTCTTAAAAAGCCATCATGATAATTGCAATTATTGTCTACCTTTTATTGAACACTTATCATGTCATCACTTATATTATTTTACCTCCCAATAATACTTTGGAGTAGGGATAAGTATACCCAATTTATAGATCTGAGACTTGAAGTTCAGAGAGGTTGAGTCAGTAGTTGGAGGCGACACAGCACTGAGAGAGGATCCAAATTATCACCTTCTGTCACACTGACTATGTCATTCTCACACACGATGACAGTCAGAAAAGGGCTGAATGAAGCAGGTTCACTATATACTGGGCGTGTGGTGGGGGGAGGTGGGACGTGGGACCAGAGCCAAACCTACCTGCTCAGATTATCCAGTGTCCAGGCTGTGCCCATGTGGAAAGGCAGATCGTCCCATTCCCGGCCCCCTTTGCGTCTCCCTGACTGTCTCCAGGCAGTGGTAGTGAATTGTTACAAGCTTTGATTTTTAAAACTAAAATCAGGCCGAGTTGGAGTCCTCTATTCATTTATTTTCCCTCAGCAGCTATTTCCCTTCCAGGAAAGAGCCAGCATCACTCTCCCTCCTGACAGTGATCCCGTCTGCCCACATAGAGACCTGGAAGGTCCTGGAGGACTTGGCCGGGGTCCCAGGCCCCTTGCCCCCAGGGCCCCACTCGCCAGGCAGTAGAGGGATATGCGCAGCGGGGGAAATCTGAGCACATGGGCGATGGAGCTCGGTATTTGCAGGATGCCCCGGGCATGTACTGAGACCCTCTGGAGGTTTTGTGGCAAAGGCTCTGTTGAGATGGGGGGAGCACCGAGGCCTCAGGCTGGGCCAACCAGTTGAGGATGGTTCCTTGAACTTGCTCAGAGGCCCTGTGGACACCTGCACATGCCATGGTGCATATGTGTGTGTGTGTGCGCGCGCGCGCGTTATTTTAAACTAGGGTAAAATTGATCAGTACCAGGAAACAGAGAGGCAGACCTCTTGGCCCCCATTTTCAGGTGACCAAGGATTGAAGAGTTCAGCTAAGTCAGGCTTAGTTACCGAGCATCTGTGAGAAGGATGGTAAGGTGTACAAGACCTGGACCCACCACCTTCCAGGAGCCTGGGGGCAGGAAAAAGACATGTATCTGGACAGCTGGGAGCGAAAAAACTTGGGTTGGGTTTGAAAATCCCCCCTCTGCTACTTCCCACTATTTAGCCTTTTCTGAGTCTCAGTTTCCTCACATGTAAATTGGATAAAACGAAACTTACATCACACCCTCCCTGGGGACGAGGGCCGTGCCTACCTTGTGGTCCACCTTATCCCAGGGGCCTAGCATGGTGCCTGGCACAGAGAAAATGCTGACTAAATGCCAGTTAAGTGAATGAACATTATTGTGAGTGTTAAATGTAATGATGTGGGTAAAATGCTCTGTTTGGGGGTTCTGGGCTGCACTGTGGGGTGATGGCTTTAATATGCCCTGGAGGGTGGAGTACCACTCCTATAGAAACATACAAACCAAGAACAAGAAGGCTTGGAGGGAGAATGAGGGCATCCTCAGCTGGGCTTCCGAGGTGGGTGGATCAGGATGCTGAAAGACAAAGGCGTGAGTGAACGTGATCAAGGTACTTGAGAGGCAGAGATGGGGGAGACTTTGACCAAACTTCAAAGCCAGTAACTGGCAAAAGACAGGATTGAAACCCAGAGACTGTAACTCTCAGCTAGTGTCATTTCTGGGCCATTCGGAAGTCTTGTAGTTTGCAGCCTTTTAAATTTTACCAACAGATTGTGTAAGCATCCCTTTAAGCTGCTCTTAGAGTTTCAGACGGACTCATTTTTAGAGGCAACATCACACTGAGCTTTTTGGCAATGATTGATTCATTTCTTGGTTTATTTTTAATAAGCTTAACGGCTATTGTTAATACTCGTTTACAGAGACATTTAATGCAGCATTTACAGACCTGACTCCACAGGCCTGGAACTCATTGTGTCATCATTAAAATGATGAGGCCGAGATGTGAGTGTAGGTGGGGCGTCCCTGTCGCAGGTTTGTCCTCGCCTCTTTAAGCATCAACCTCACCACACCAGTCACTGCGACTGCTGCTACTTAGTCCCCAGTTTGACTAAAATGTCATTGCATTTTATTACAATTTCATTCTTTTGATCCTAAGCTGGTTGATGAGGAGCTGGAGGCAGCCAGTAATTAAGCTCACCTGTCGGAGTTTAGCTGCAGCCAGAACGAAATACATTCTCCCACTTCCCCTTTCATTCCCCTGGATGTCAAGGCCTCCGAGTTAAGCTCCTTATGGGAACAATATCTCACCCCAAAATGTTAGAACAGGGATTGCTGAGATGGAAATTCAGTTAAGTTACTTACTTGTCGGGACTTAGAAGAGCTATGAGTTCTCAGGCTGCTTGAGAAAGCTGCTCATCTGCAAGGAAAACAGAGTTCCAAACCATAATCGCCAGGGGCAGCAGTTTCTGGGATCACAGCATTCAGACTCGATATTCATTCATTTGTCCCCCCGAGGAGAAATTCAGGCCAGTCCAGAGACCTTTAAGAAGAAAAGTGCAAAGTCCACAGAATCTTCCAATGCTGTTTGTCATCTGTGGGGGGACCTGCCTCATGTCTGCGGCTTTGAGGGAGCTGTGGCAGATACTTGGTTCCTACTGATGGGTCACATGAGCCAAAGGCTGGATGGAGCTTTGGTTCTTGGCTCTCGAAAATTATGGTCTGTTGTACTTCAAAGGGATTCTAATGAGGACATTGGAGGCACAGAGAGCTCAGCTTGGCAGATTCAGTTTTCAGATCCATGGAGTTTGGCGTTAACTTGATTTCTCTTGCTAACTTCTTTCTCTCTCTGCCTTGCCTTATCATTCTTGCCTTCATTTCCTTGTCTGCCTCTGGTATGCTTATCTTACCCAAAGTTTTACCAACAACTCCTTTCTGAATTCTTTTCTCTCTTTCCATGCAAGGTTTGGCAGAAATAGCCTTCCTTTCTAAAATGTTTATTAGAGACATCTTCTGAAAGCCTATTAATCCTGAGCCTACTCACTGATACAGCTCTTTTTCTCCCACTACCACCATAGATCTTCTTTTGTTTGTTTGTTTTTAGGTGTGTTTCTCTCACTTCCCTCGACCTTTCAAACAATCCTCGGACCTTTGCTGGGGAAGCACTCACTCAGGCTTGCTGTCCCAGACTCTGCACGCATTTGCCACCTCTGTCCGTGTAGCGTTTAGTACTGATGAGAATCTTGTGAACTCCCTCCCTCCCTTACGCCGCTTTGGTAGCTCGCAACAACTCACTCTTTCCAGTGGTGTTTCTAGAACAGTCCCCAAAGTAGGAAGTTGTAGAATGTTCATTCTGGAACGGACTTTATAAATAGCTCTCTCCCTCGCTTGAGGTGAAGTAACTGAGGACCACAGAGGGAAACCAGCTGGCCCAAAGTTACACAGGAGGCAGAGACAGCCAGATGGTGGCCCCCATCCAGGCCTCGCACAGGTGTCTGGGTTTAGGCTTCCCCCTTCGGGTAGTCATAACCTTGGGCTGCTCTCTTGTGGCACTGTACTTGCCTGCTCAATTGTTTCTCCTTGTGCAAGGACCTCCTTGAGAACAGAAAAAAAGTACATTTTTGTTCTTGCATCTCCAGCTCCCAGCATCTCAGTGGCCTAGGCCCCGGGACAGGTGCTGAGGGCAGGTGGCAGGTGGGGAGCTGGTCCGTCGCTGGTTGTTGTCGCTGAACAGGTAAATGCAGTTATTTCCTCATTCCAGGCCCATGGAGAGCTCCTTTACAGAACCTCTTGTGGGTGGATCAGAGCCTCTCACCTGCCCCTTCATGGAGGTTAATGCTTATTTCAGGCCCTGGTGGATGTGTTTATTTGCTCTGAGGGAGGGCGAGGACAAAGCTTGGCAGACGGAGGTTTAGGTAATTTGTACCCACACGGCTGTAGAGAGCTTCCAAGAAACCACATTACCAGCAGAGCAATTGTTTTCCCTGTGCTTCAGAACGATGCTCAAGAGTCAGGGAAAATGCTTGAATTTCAGCTTTACAAAAGGGCCTGCCAGAGAGATCACCTTTCCCCTCTGTCCCTCTCACCCAGCCCAGACACAATGTCCATGAACGAACTTGGCCATTTGAGCTTTGGAGTACCCCCACCTCCCAATTTCTCCCCCTCCTCCACTCCCTTCTGGATCTTTCTCTTTGTTCTGTGTTCATCTTCCCTTATCTGCCTCTGCATGACTCTTCGTCTTGTTTTTTTTTATTAACTCTAACCCAGAAAGAATACAGTCCCTCTTACATAGGAACATACTCTGCCCAAAGTTGGGAAAGAGAAGGTCATCTCTTTCTGGCCCGGGGTGGGTAGGGTGAGTGAGACCTTCCTGTGGGAAGCAGCAGATTCTTGAAGGATGGGCAGGATCAAAATATTGAAGAAGTGGTAGAAGGGAAGTTATTCCAAACTCAGGCAAGAGTAAGACGTGGTCAGGAAGGTGAAGACTGAGGCTGAAGCAAAGATTTATGTATAAAATCTATCAAGTATCTGCAATACGCACCCACCTGTATGTGTGGGTAAACCAGGTGTCCCCCAGGTCTCTGGTTTTCCAGCTCATGCGTCATTGCGGGTTCTCCTCATTCTCACTCCCAAGACAACACAACGCTCAAACTCAGTACCTCTCCAAGATCAAAGCAAAAGAATCCATGATCATAAAGGTGCTGGTACCCAATTTAGACTTCACTGGATATTTTGTAGGGGAGATGGAAGAATGAATTATCTTGTATACCTCATGACAAACAACTGAAAATATCCATTAGACCTTTCTGTTTTCCCCCAAAGCTTTCTTTAGCCATCCTATGGAATAGAGGGAAGGGGTATTGCTTCCTCCTTCTCTCACTTTCCTCATGGCCCCTTTTAATCTCTTGGATTCATCCCTCTGGACTTCATATTCCTCACCCTTCATCAGTTGACTCTTAACCACCAAACTTACCTACTACAAATCCATCATGTTAATCACCAGTCCCTCAACCCCAGCTTTTTCTTGATATTAGCCCTTGGGGATTCACCTTCCCACAAGTAGTTTGTTTCACTACATTTCCAAACAAATGCAATACTTTCCCCAAGAGAAATTCTAGTGGCTGATATAGTCTCTTTCTTGTTACATGCATATTTTCTCATTTAGACCTGCCACAACAGCAGTTCTATTATCTTCATTTCATAGATTAGACAACTGACAATAAGAGAAGTGAATCGGTTTGCCCAAAGTCATGCAGCAGCCAGAATGGCAGAGATGAGACCTGAACTTGATCACTTTTTAAAAAATGTATAACAGCCACCTCCCGCCCATGGAGTATGAGGAGGGTGACTTTGATGGGAGAAGGGCTGCACATGTAGATTGGGATATGTTTTAGTCTCCTAGGGCTGCCTTAAAAAAAAATGCTACAAGTAGGTGGTGTGAAAAACCAGAAATTTATTCTCTCATAGACCTGGAGGCTAAGGGTCCAAAATCAACATGTCAGCAAGGTTGGTTCCTTCTGGAAGGTCTGAGGGAGACTCCATTTCAGTCCTCTCTCCTCGCTCCTGTTGGTTGCTGGCAATGCTTGACATCGCGTGGCTGGAGGACCCATCACTCTAATCTTTGTCTCCATTTTCACATGGTGTTCTCTGCATGTGTCTTCACATGGCCTTGTTGCAAGGACTCCAGTCACTAGATTTAGGACTCACCCTGATCCATTATAACTAACCACATCTGCAAAGACCCTATTTCCAAATAAAGTCATGTTCTGAGACTCCAGGAAGACATGAGTTTTTGGCGAGACACAGTTCACCCCAGTCATGGACCAGTCCCTGAAGATCCTAAAAGGTAATGCCCAGAAATGTGAGTTGTGGTCAAGGAACGATCGTGCAGGTCTATTCAGGAAAAGGATCCAACTGAAAATGCTCCCCCGCCCAGCCCCGGCTCCGCCACCCTGGTTCTGACTGGTTCCCTGTGCTTTGTCTCTGCCCACAGCTCCCTGCGCCTTGTTGCTCTGTTAAGGAATGAACCAGGGTGGGCTTCCCTCAGTGTTTTCTGAGGGTAGCAGCCTTTTCTTTCTTTGGGAAACTTTGTACTTTGGAAACTTTGCGCTTGCCTCCATTGTGCCTCGGGCTAATCAGTATGCCTCCCGAAAGTATTTAAAGCCTGATGCCTTAGTCACAACAAATCTGCTCCCGCTGGGAGTTGAAAAGACGGAACAGGCCGCCAGTTTCTTTTTGGTGAGCGCAGTTTGTTCACCCCTCATCTCATTTACACCCAGCCCCTGCCTCAGACTTCATGCCCAGAGTCCCTTTCCTGAATTGTCCCTGGTGCAGGAAGAGCCACCTAGGCCTGGTGAGGCCACTTTTGAAAGCCTTCCCCAGGACAGGGGCCAGGGCCTGGGGCAGGGCAGGGGGTCAGATGGGGAGGGGCCGCTAGGCCAGGCTGCTCCGCAGGCGAGACCCTGATGCCCAGTGAACCCTGTGCCAGCTGGAAGCAGTTGAAAAAGCCCTGGTGACCGCTTCAGTGCCCCTGTCTGACCCACCTCCAGCAAACGCTGTGCTATTTTGATGTTGCTTTGAAGCTGGGAAAGCACTAGAACTTTGGGCCTGCTCTAGTGGCGGAAGCCACAGGCTCCATCTGCCTTTGTGGCTTTGCCAAACCCTTGACTGGCCTACCAGGGAGTGGGTTTCGGAGAGACACAGTTGGCTTCAGCGAGTGTGCAGAGGCCTAGGGCTTCTGTTTATTTTGAACAGGCCTAGTCAAGCAGCTCAGCAGTGTTCCTCCATACCAGGCCCAGCGTGATGCCTTCAGATTCCGGGGCTGTAGGATGGGTGACAAGAAGAGAGTTTGAATTCCTGAATCGAAGGGTTTTCCTCCTATGCTTCTTGTTAGCTGTGTGATCTCAGGTAAGCTGCTTGACCTCTCTGAGCCTCATTTTTATTCAGCTATAAAATAGAGTGGGTAATTAATTCCTGGCTCTTAGAGAGTTTCAGGAGCATGAGCTGAGAGGGTTTATATAAAACTGCTTTGCAGGGTATATAGTGTGTAATGGGAGGGTATGATGAAAGAAACGTATCACCCTATATCTGGTAATAGTTTACATTTATTTACTATTATTATCTCTGTCTCACAGATGAGGAAACTGTGGCTTAGGGAATTAAAGTACTTTGCAGAAGGTCAAGCAGCACATTGGCTGTGAAGGCCAGATTGAGGCTCCAGAGCCTGCAGGATTCCCCCCTAGTCTATACTACCTCTCTCCTGCAATAATAATAATTTTAAAACTTCCAGTTATTAGAACCTAGTCTTTGACAAACTCTCAAAACATATTGTCTCTAATCCTCACAGCAGCCTCGAGATGTAATAGCACCATCTCCACTTTAAAAAAGAGGAAATGGCGATTAAAGGCTTTAGTTCACTCCGTTTATTGAGCACCTACTATTCTATTTGATGCATCGGGGTCATAACAGTGAACAAGATGGGGAAGGGTTCCTGCTTTCATCGAATTTATCTTTTAGTGCCAAGGAGACAGGTGATAAAATATGTAAACTAACTAATTTTAAATCCTGGTGAAGGTGCTGAAGGAAATAAACCTAGGGGAGGGGCAGAGTGGCGGGTAGTCAGGGAAGGCCTCTCTGAGGAGGGGCCCTGGGGCTGAGGTCCGAATGGCAGAAAAGGGCCAGTTGTGTGAACGGCAGCTGGTGGTGAGGAGGCGCTTTCTCCGGTGCAGGGATAGCAGAGCAGCACGAGGAGCTGGAGCGAGGGCAGTGCAGGGAGCGAGAGGGAGGGTCGTGCGGGGCTGGGGAGGCAGTGGCTGCAGTGAAAACAGGGGCGAGTGCTGTAAGAGGCAGGGCAGGACAGGGACCCATCCCTGCCGAGGCCAGTTCCTGGGGTGATCGTGCTGCAGTGTCGCTGGCTGTGTATCTAGCAGGACAATGGCGGAGGAAAGGCTCGGGCCTGGGTGGGGCAGAGTGGGCCGGTGGGCAGCCTCCTTGGCAGGCAGGCTCAGACTTGGAGGCTGTGGAGCCCTCTCCCATTTTGCTGCGGGGCAAACAGGCAGCAGACCCAGGGGCTTCAGGGTTCCCTCCGCACCCACACAGGCTGGTCACCCCACTCTGAGGATCAGGGACTGGCGTGGCTGGCAATCGCCCCGTGACCAGACTGTCTAAGTCAGAGCCAAGGTCTCCGCAGGGAGGCAGAGTGGCCTCTTTGCCCACTGTCCCATACCCTCCCAGACATGGGCTCTCATTTATTACCTGCTTGGGGATTTTGTAGGAACCCTGCCATCTGCAGGGCGTTGCTGGTAGATACTCTGAAGGGCCTAGTAATATTTTTTCTGCTCTTGGAAGGAAGATGCTTTTGTGCAGCTGATCAGAATGAAACCATAGAACTTTGATCCTGGAAGATGCTTTTAGAGATAACCTTGTTCAACACTCTCCCTGATAAGAAAGGGCTAAGGCTTAGGTATTATTTTAATTTAGTGTTACGAAAACAGCTGGTAAAGGTGGTTTTTCCTGGGGGAAAAAAACCAAAAAAAACCCATTACACTTTTCCTGACTTAGTAAACAATAAGTTGACTCTTTGATTGAGGGGAGCCTGGCAGCAGAGCAGCGAGGGGCTTCTGGTTCAGATGAGGGGTTGGTTCCCACCTCCGGCCGATTAGCTGTGTTTTGGGGCAAATCAATTAATGTCTCTGATTCCTGTTTCTTGAATTATAAAATATAGATAATAATGGATACCTGCCTCATGGGGGTGAATTGAATAAAATTATATGTAGGAAGTGCTCACCACACAGTGAGTATTTAATTAAGGGTGTCCGCTGCTACCATTTGGGGGTGCAGATGCAGAAGGTGCAGATGAGCAGCGACGCAGGGCATGACAGAGGGCTCCGTGACGGCAAGAGGGCCCACGACTCTTATCCTGGGCCCAGGCCTCTATACCGTCCCTCAGAGTCCATTTTTAATAGTCCCTTCCCCACCCCCTGCAAAAAGAAAAAAAAAAGGTTTGTGATCTTCTCATTTACCCCTGTTGCCTGAAAGGTAATACCTAAGTGAAAAATGTGCCCTGTTAAGTGAGAGCTCCAGCATATGAATCAGAGTTTTAGAACAGAATTGTGTCTGTGTATCATTGCACAAGCAGCCCCAGCGTGTTGAGCCCAGGCCTCGTTCCTCTGAGAGACAGGCCGAGAGAGGTGTCCAGCCTCAGCCAGCTGTGCTAGGGCCCCTCCTGTGTCCCATCCCACCTCAAACCCCAGGGCAGTAGATGTATGAGATCAGGGATGTGTGCACCTTACACCACCAGCACCATATTATGGTTTCAGTTGAAATCATCAGTGGACAGACAAGCGGTTGGTTCCCACCTCTGGCCGACAAGCTGTGTTTTGGGGCAAACCGTTCTTAGTCACTTCCCTCCCAGCCTGGGAGAGACTGCGGGGCCATGGAAGGGATCGAAAGACCCACGCACAGCAGCCACTGAGTCACAGGCCCTGAGAACTGGCCATCCACTGGGGACTAAGCATTGGCTCTCCCCCTTGGGGGGCTTTGCAAGGGCCTGACTGGGCCTTGCCACATCCTGTCCCTTCCCCTCTGCAGAATGCAGTCCCCATTTTCATGTTATAAAAGCAGTATCTTTCCAAAGTAACAGTAGAGGAGTCAGAAGAATCGAGTGTATTTTCCAAGAAGGAACTTCGCTGAAGGAACCAAATCCTATCCAATATCTCAGGTTAAAAAGAACCAGTTACGAACTGCAGTGCAGAGACTTTGGCCTTGAGGTCTACAGGATAAACTAGGGGGGAAAAATAGTAACAAATCAGCAGTGCAAACAATATTTGCTCGTGAACTCTTCCAGTCATACGTGAAAATAAGTAATTCTGTCCCACGTTGTGTTTGCTTTGTGCCCCAAGGTGTGGAGTTTGGAAGGAAGCCAGTGCTGTGGTTCTTCTGCTTTGGGAAAGAAAGGAACGGAAGCCCCCTTGGGAGGGCTCTTTCTTGGAAAGCCGGGGGTCCCCTGCGCCCCGTGTGCAGATGGAGGCTGGAGTGAGGCTGACGAGTCTGAGCACAGGGGCTGCCCAGCCAGGGCCGAAGCCCGGAGCCAGGGCTGCTGTGGCTGTCCAGCTCCCCCAGGATGAGGGGAGGCTGGGGGGCATTCGGTCTCTGGGGAGTCATTGATGCATTGTCTTTTACTGAGCACCTACTATGTACCGGGCACTGTTTGAGCCCTGCAAAATAAGAATAGCCACGGTTTCCAAGGCCTCTGTTGTCATGGAATTTACCTTCTTGTGGGAATATACCACAGGTAAGACACAAGTAAACAAATGCATTAATACATTTGTTTGAGAGACTTGCAGGTACTATGAAGAAAGTAAAGCAAGGTGATGTGTTCAAGAATAGCTGGGGGCGACGTTAGGTGAAGGACTTGATGCAGACTGCTCTGAGGAGGCAGCCTTAGAGCTGAAGCAGCAACCACTTAAAGGACAGGGGTGCCTGAGCCTGGCAGTGGGACTGTCAGCTCAAAGGCTTCGGGTGGGGACAGGCTTGGCTCATTCAGCAATGGCCATTTTCACTTGAGCCCCCTGAATTAGTGACTCCTTTCAGCTTTATACTTGACGTGATGTAACCCCAACTGGAGTGTCCACCCAAATAGTCAACTGCTGGAGGTTGGGTAAGAAGGCGTATCTAGAACTGCTCTGGGGACAAGCAGAAATGACTGATTAGAGGACCAATGCTACCTTCCTTCTCACCTCCACATCTAATGCCCAGTCAAGCTCTATTTGTTCATCTTCCCTGTTTTCTCTTAGGTGAGTCTACTCCTCTTCACGTTCTTTACATTTACCCTGGTCAAAACCACCAGCATCTCTCCCCAGGTCTCCTGAAGAAGCTCTGATCCAGATCCCTTCTATATGTTCCTGCTCCTCTCCAATCCACTCCTCACACTATCTTCAGAATGATCTTTTAAAACCTCAAATCTGATCTCTCTCCCTCTCTCTCTTTGTCTCTCTCTGTCTCTCTCTCACACACACACACACTACCCCCCCCCCCCCCCAATCTCAGTACTTTTCTGTGATTCCCCATTGCTCCCAGGATAAGGACCCAAATCCCTATAACGACATAAAAAGCCCTATGTGTGTAGATCCCCTATTGCTTCTCTAGCTTTGTTCCTAGACATTTGTGATTTCATTTTCCATGCTTGGGCTACACATGCTTTTTTTCCAGTTCCTCCACTGTTCTGTATTAGTTCTGGCCTCAGGGCCTTTGCACACCCTCACTGGCTCCTAATCTGTTCTCCTTTCATGCACCTTGGCCTTGCAAACATCTACTCACGTCTCAGTACAGCTGTTAATTCAACAGGGATATCTTCCTCATTCTTCAACAAAGATCCTACAAAGGATTTTTTTTTTTTAGTTTCATGTTCCCAATAGTGCTTCATGGTTGTTTTTTTTTTTATACCTCTTAGCACAAC
Source organism: Pteronotus mesoamericanus (assembly GCF_021234165.1). Lineage (NCBI taxonomy): Eukaryota > Metazoa > Chordata > Mammalia > Chiroptera > Mormoopidae > Pteronotus > Pteronotus mesoamericanus. Next base: position 40,980,698 of record NW_026555277.1, on the reverse strand, counting down.
TGTGCATAAATAAGCTAATAAGAAATGACAAGGACACACAAGTTAGATAATATTTGGTCTAAAGAATAACATAGAAATGTTCTTTGTAATTAGTTTCTTTCACTCCTGAAGTCATTCACTTTTTAGAACAGGTTGGTGATCACACGCATGAGAGTGAAGTAAGGCAGACCTCTGGGGTCTGAGGGGAAGCCACCTGTGCCGGCTCCTTCCTGCACTAGCCCGGGAGCTCCTGGAGGGCAGGGACCATGACTGGCTTGTTCGTTACTGTGCCCTCCACTCTTGAAAAGTGTCTGGAGCGCAGTAGACACTTGATACGTATTTGTTGAAGCAATGAATGCTTACAAAGACCTTGAGTCTTAAATGTTCCACTTGACTGTGCTACTTGCTTTCAACAAAAAGAAGAAAACAGGAGACCGTCTGTATTTTCTGTTCCATTTCTCTACCCTATAGAGACGGTGATTGATATCTAGAATTTAAGAATAAGCATAGTGAGCGGGAATTCTGGCAGATGAACAACCTGCTTAGGAAGTCTGTTCTTGCCTTGGACTATCAGAACAGTGTTATTTTCTTTGGCTCACAAGAGTCTAAGACTGTGTGTACTCAGGGAAATGGTATAGACCCACAGTGCGGAGTCAGGGCCAGGGGTGAGACTCAAATAATAATCAAGTGAAAGAGGGTTGTGTGAAGCCTGGAGGGGGACATTGCCTTTCTCAGCAGCTGAGGAATTGGAACATTCCCTCTTGTGTCAATGTGGAAGTGAATGAATTAAGCTCCGTTTTATGCCGTGCCTGGAAAAATACCAGTGCTGTACTCGCATACTTTCTGAAAGCAAACCTCAAATGCCACTCAGTCTCAGCTCTACAAGAGACGGTTACAGGGGGAAAAAAAAGTCAATATTCAGACTGGGAAATATCACTGAAGTGGAAAAAGATTAGAGCCATGGATTTTTGCTTTCTTGAGATTATATATCCCTTTGAAAGTCTGACAAAAGCAATGGACCCCTTTCCCCTCTGTGCCCCTTCTCCATCTGCAAAATGTATATCCATTTAACATTTTCCCATCCGTGGGGACCCCTGCAGCGTCATAGCCTCAGGTTAAAATGTTGAGTTAGTGGGTCTGATTGGATATTGAGCAGAAATAAGCTAATAAGAAATGACAAGGAAGCACAAGTTAGGTAATGTTTGGTCTAAAGAATAAAATAGAATAGTTTGGAATTAGTTTTTAAATATCTCATTTATTTATTTTTAGAAGGAAAGGAGGGAGAAAGAGAGGAAGAGAAACATTGATGTGAGAGAGAAACATCGGTTGGTTGCCTCTTGTACGCACCCTGACCGAGGACCAAGCCCACAATCCAAGCATGTGTCCTGACCAGGAATCAAACCAGAAACATTTCATTTTGCGGGACAACACCCAACCAACTGAGCCACACCAGTCAGGGATGTAATTAGTTTTTTTTTATTCAGAAATTCTTCACTTTTTAGAACTACTTTGTTGGCACAAGGTGATCATGTGCATCGGAGTGAAATAAGGCAGACATCTGGGGTCTGAGGGGAAGCCACGCTGGGCATCTCCTAGGATGTAGCCACCCCAGCTGATCCATGCACTAAAGTGTAAGCACCACAAGGCCAGGATGTCAGTCTGTCATGTTCACCACTGGTCCCCAGTGTCTAGCTAAGTGCCTGACACTTAGTAGTGCTCAATACATATTTGTTGCATAAATAAATCAATTAGTCAATCCTAGGTTGCCCCAGTCACTCTGCCTTCCTCTCCTTAATTTTGGTCGGAGTTGATCAGATGAATTAGTTTTGACTATTGGTTCAAGAAACATGTACTAAGTACCTCCCAGCCTGTGTTGGGTCATAGTTGTTGTCTAGGCATAGGATGAGACAGGAGAGAGAAGAGTTGCTGTTCTGGGGCTCGTCACCCCTGGGTTAAGTCTCAGCTCTGCTGCTTGGGAGGGACGGACACTATAAAATGGGGTGTGAGAATAAATCAGGTCATGCAGTTAAAACATTTAGCATGATTCTTGATTCACAGCTGTGTGCCGTTTTAGTGAATGCCAGCCATTTATATTATCACCTATCTCCTCTGCCACACAGCCTATTGGTTCCTTCGGGGGCCTTGTCACTTTCTGATTCCACAATTTTGAACCTCAGAAGCCATTTTTTTTGCTCTTTATACAGCCAGTAATGTGTGGCCTTTAAGCCCTGCCTGGTGTGGCTCAGTGGACCGAGTGACAGCCTACAAACCAAAGGGTTGCTGGTTCGATAACCAGTCAAGGCTCATGTCTGGGTTGTGGGCAAGGTCCCCAGTTGGGGGCACATGTGAGAGGCAACCACACATTGATGTTTTCTCCCTCTCTTTCTCCTTCCCTTCCCTTCTCCCTAAAAATAAATAAATACATTTTTAAAAATAAGTGTGGCCTTTAATATATTCCAGAGTAAGGAATCATGGCTATATTTAAGAATTAGGAATATTACTAATTTTCTCCTTTCTATTTTTCCATTTTTTATTTTAATTAACAAGCACATATTACTTCCACATTTAAAAAGTACTATATAAGAAATAGTATTATAACTAAAAATGTGCTTGATCAATTTTACAAAATACAGAGTTGGAAAACAAGGATATTTCATTGTCTCTGCTCTGCAGAATCAGTTTGAGAACATAATTTGTCCACTATGTTTTCCAAATAAAATTGCTCAAACATAAGCCCTAAGAAAGCAAGATGCATTCCTGAGTAGACACAGATGTGTGGTTCAGTTTAGCAGATGTAGGGTTGAGAACTTGGACTCCTGGCTTTGTCTCCCAGCTTTACAACTATCCAACTCCATATGTAACTTTGGGTAAACCGCTTAACCTCTTTAAGCCTCAGTTTCCTCATCAGGAAAGTGGAAGAAACAAATGGAGAAATTTTTCTTTATAGATTGCTGTGGGAATGAATATCAAATACTTGACATGTAGGAATAGGTCTTCAATATGTTCTTTTTTCTTTTTCAAAAAGATGTCAATTTGACTATCAGTGACATCACCATCCTTTACATCAGGGGTCCCCAACCTCTGGACCATGGACCAGTACCAGTCTGTGACCTGGTACTGGTCCTTGGCCCTTTAGGACCCAGGCCACACAGCAGGAGAGGAGCGGTGGGCCAGTGAAGCTTCACTCACTTTGACCCTTGAAAAAATTGTCTTCCGTGAAACCAGTCCCTGGTGCCAAAAAGGTTGGGGAACCACAGCTTTACATTATACATGTGAGCATTTTGCATATATGTGCATATAAATGTGTCTGCTTTGATGTTTAATTAAGCAAACCAATCATGGCCAAACCAGAACTTTTGATTCTTAAACCCACCTCACCGTTTCCCTCTCAGTCTCCTGCATTTCCATAAATGGCACCAACATTCACCCCATTGTTCAAGCAAAAAACCGTAGCGTTGTCCCTCACTCCTCTCTTTGCCTCACATCCCTTCTACAGTTTGACAACTCAGCTGACATGTCTCAGAATGTCTCAGAAACCCAGCACAGCCAGCATCCTCCCCCTGGGTGAGTGTAACAGCACAGCCCTGGGCCTGGCAGCCATTTCCCCAGGGGGCCAGAGTGAGTGCTGAGCGGACAAGTGTGCCTCAGGTCAGGCCATTCCTTGCTCAGAACTCACCCCACCCTCCTCGGCTCCCTGCAATACTGGGGATAAAACGCCAATGGCTTACTGTCCTTCACGCAGATCCTGATGTTAGGTGATAGGCAAACTTCTTCTGTAAGTATTGTAGGTTTTGTGAGCCACATAGGAGCTGGTCACATTGTCATCATCGTCTCCTTCTTTGCCTTTGTCTTTATTTCTAACTCCATCCCTGTTTTCTTCTTTCTTGTAACCCTTTAAAAATGTAATAACTGTTTTACAGTTAGGAGTAATAACTTAGCTCCTGGGCTTACAGAGACAGGCCAAGGGCTGGGGTTTGTCCACCCTCGCTCTACATGAGCTGGCCTTGACCTTCTCTCCCGCCTATCTCTCACCCCACGCCACCCATCTTGCTCACTCTGCTCCAGCCTCCGTAGGACTCCTGCTGTTCTTAAGCACGCTGACCACATTCTGCTCAGGGCCTGTGCTCTCCTGTCCCTGTCTCCCTGTCCCTGTCCATGTGTCCCTAACACTCTGCCCTCAGGTGTGCTGCATAGCTCTCTTCCTTCTTGTGAGTCTCTGCTTGCAGGCGCCTCCTTGGGGAGGCCTCTCCCAGCAGCCCCTCTGAAGTGCTTGCCCCCTTCCCCCAAGCCACGCTCTGTCCCTCACCTGGCTCTACTTCTTTTTCTGCCACGTATTCTATGTTTGGTTGTCAGTTCCGCTGCCCTAGAAAGTAAGCTCCTGGACAGCAGGCTTTGTCTGTCTCATTCTGCTCTCTTTCTCTCTCCAACACCCAGAAGAGAACCTGGTACTGAGCGCTCCTTCAGAAAATATTTGTTGCATAGATTAATGAATGTAAGAACAGTTCTGCCCTGTAACCAGTTTTCAACTCCTGCAATATCACTCATTTGCAACAAGGTGGCCCTCTTTTTAAATCCTCAGCCCTATTGGCTCTGTCTAATAAAGAGGAATTAGATGAACACACCAAGCTGGGCTCTGGGTGACAGTGAGGACTGTGAGAACCCAGTTCCATGTGCTGTCTGGTGTGAAGGATAAATCTGGGTGGGAACGTGCGGGGGGGGGGGGGGGGAGCAGTGGGAGGAGGGAGCAAAGCCAGGCTTTGAAGTGAAGGGAACTGTCCAGCTCTCAGGAAGCTGATGTCATTAGAGCATCCCTGGATGATAAGTACTCAGTGGGGCCAATGCCTGGTGTCTCTTGGGGAGAGAGGGAAGCATCTCTTAGAGCCAGAGGAAGAACACTGAGATAAAGTGTCCTTCTCAGGAACACACAGCCAAGCCAGCCTGCAAACCAGTTAATGCAGACGTGGAAGGGATAGTGCTTATCAGGCCTAGATGGGATGTGGTGGAAAAATCTGGTATTTCTGGAACCACTGTGACTCCCAGCCCCAGGCGCAAATCCCCCAGAATCTGATTCTTGGGGCCTCTTGGGATTGGCAAGCTAGCAGGGTGCGTCTGGAGCAGCCAGGTATGCCGTCCTCCCACCCCGCACTCCCGCGCTGCCTTGCTCCAGAAGCCTCGAGAACAAATGGGCTTGGATCTGGGTCATTGTGAGAGAGGCTGAGCCCTTTCTTGGGGGCATGGTAGGAAGCTACTTGGAGGTGAATTGCAAGGGGGTCCTGGGGACTCCCGGGGGGCTTAGTACCATATACCCTCGAGTTCTGGCTCAGGGTCTGACAAGGAGCCTTGCATTGGACGGTGAGCCTGGTTGTAAACTGACTCATAGGCCAGGCAGGGACTGGGTCAACCCCGACCCAGGAGCCTAGTCAGGGAGCACAAAGATAAAAGAATCTTCCTTGAATGCCCCTTTGGATAGAAACTGGAGGGTGCAGAGCAGGGGGGCTTGTACAGTGTTTAGACTGGGGAATTTTATGTCCAAGATCATGAGTCCAGCTCTTCATTTTAGAAAACGAGACAGCGAGATAACATGAGGGAAAATTTAGTGATAGCATAAGTCAAATGGTCCATGGAGCCACATCCCCGGAGCCCAAAGCAGGCGCTCAGATGATCTGGGATCTAACAACGGGTCACTTGACCTTTTCGGTGTCAGTGTTTTTACTTACTCAGTGCTAATGGTAAATCTTGACATTGTCATCTCATTGAGTTATTAGGATCACGTGAGAGAATAAAGGAAGTCTTTGCAAAGTTCAAAAGCCTCTAGTCGTGTATAACTTGATCCCTAATCAACTCGTATAAAACAGTGATACCAATAGAAATGATAAACACCCAGTGAGCACTGACCATGTCCCAGACACCAAGCCCAGTGTTCATATGGGGGTCTCACGTGGGCCTTGGAACAACTAGAAAGAGAAGCACTATTACAACCCCCATGAAGAGATGAAGTTGCAGGGCCCAAAGAAGTGAAATAACTTGGCCCACATCACACAGCCAGCCTGGGTGGACAAGAGTCTGAATTGAAACTGTTTGTCTCCAGAGGACACTCGGACCTTGAGGGCCTCTAGCGCAGATCCCCAGACTCCCAGCCCTGCCCGCCTTGGCTTCCTCAGGGAAGATAACAGACCCGCTGCTATCTCTTGCCTGCAGACAGGTTCACCCCTGCCGGCTGCAGAGAAGCGGCGGGCCTTTGACACTGCCCGCTGTTTACCAACTCCAAGAGCCAGCGGTTCCAAAGCGGACAGCGAAACCCCACCAGTCCTCAGAAACCAAGATGCCGGCGCGCACGGGCTCCTACAGATTATGGAACATGGGCGCCTGTGGTGGAAGATTTCTGCCCAGGATGGACCTCCCTCACAGCTGCCGAGTGGGTCTTGGAAAAACATTTCCTTGAGAAAGCAGAGGCAGGCAGACAATCTCTGAAGCCCGGCTGTTGTTTCCCATCTTCTTATCAGGAAAAAGAGGAGGAAAAGCAGCCTGCGCTCCCTGCGTGCCGCTCCTTCGGCACAGCATGGGTCTGCAGCCCAGGGCTGTGCACTCGGCTTGCCTAGTCTGATTCCCTTAAGAGGAGTGCAGGGAGTTGGTCCACAGAGAGTGGCTGATGAGGGCTTCTGGGTGCCCCTCTGAGATACCTCAGGAGCCTTTTCAGATGGACTTGGAGTGGAGGGTGCGAAAGGACATGCAAACAGGTAGAAGAGGAATTATTGAAAGAATCGTGGCTTTTGTCCTAGATGAGAGAAGGCCCAGGAAGCAGGGGCACTGTCAAATATCTGAAGGACTGCTCTGAGGCAGGCTGGTTCAGGTGGCCCCCAGGGGGTCGAGGAAGGAAGGGCAGGGAATAGTGTGAGGAAACACAGAGAAATGTCACAGAAATGAAGGGTAACAGCTGGAGGCTTCCAGAAGGGAAAGAGCTGCCTCAGGCACAGTGAGCTGGCAGGGATTCAAGCAGAAGCAGGTAGCCCTGTTGGCAGGGGCCTTGTTAAGGTGGGGACCTGAATAACTACCAACCGCCACCCCTGCCCTCGGTGGCCTGCTGGTTGCTGGGTGACACTGGTGGACAATGGGCCAGGTGACTCATGCTGGGGCTGACTCTATAACGTTTCTCAGGTAACATGAGGCCACAACCTGGGTATAAAGCCCTTGTTCCTGGAGCAGTGGTCCTCAGTCGTTAGTTGGCATCGCGACGAGCTGCAGGGCTTGTAGAAACACAGGCTACAGGGACGCACCAGAGTTGCTCACTCAGTAGGTGTATGTGGGGGGTGCCTGAGAATTTGCGTATCTAACAGGTTCTAAAGGATTGGTGATGATGTTGGTCCGAGGACCACACTTTGAGAGCCGTGGCCTTAGAAGACCTATGAGGCTTGCAACCTTAGGTCTAAGGCTATGGATTCCAACAAGCCCATGTTAGAATCCCAGCCGCACCGTCTGTGAGTTCCGCGATGACTGGCAACGTACCTAACACCTCTGTGCTTTCGTCACCTGTTCTGCAAAATGCTGATGGGACTGCTTTATAGAGGTTATTGTGGAAAGTGAAGATGATGATTTCTATAAAGAGCTCAGTATGTGGAACATGCTAAGTATACAAATATTATTTATTGATCTTAGGCTCACACTATGATTATGGTGTTAACACACACACATGCAGTGAGAGAGAATGAGAGAGAGAGAGCTAGAGAAGGAACAGCACAGGTTAAAAATGTAGATTCTGTAGCTAAACAGAGTTAAAGTCCAAATGATGTCACTTACTAGCCCAATGACCTTGGGCAAGTTACCTGGTTTTTCTGGGCCTGTTTTTCCCTCTATAACATGTATTTCGCAAACCTATATCATAAGGTTACTGGGATGATTCAATGAGATATTACATACAGTTTTCTCAGAATGGTACCTGTAGAACATTGTAGATTCATAATGAAAGCATTATTGTTTGTGCTATTATTTTTGTTAATAATAATAATAATAATGTATAAAGTTCTTTTGTCTTGAGAAACCTAAAAGAGGGAGCCTGGCTAGGAGCCTGTGGGGGTAAGAGCTAGCCTTGGCCCTCTCATTAAGCAGCTGTGCTTGACCTCTGCTTGGAAAGCACCTTTAACCTCCCTGTGCCTCCGTGTCGTCCTTGGGAAAATGGGAGTATGCCAGCCATCCAGCTTAGTTCATTGACTAGTTTGAAGAATAACCACTCTGAGTATGTGATGTACAAATGCTTTGACAGACATACTACCAGGTTGTCATGAGTACTTCATGTCCACATGTGACTGGAGCGTGGCAGGAAGGAAGCTATGAAAGGGGGACGCCTCGGGAAGAACCTCCCCTGTCGTTCTGCTCTCGGACCTGAGCAGGGCGGGGAACCGCGGAGGCCGAGTGATCCACGGCAGCAGTCACGATGGCCAGTGTCCTTCCATGGGCCTGCACAGAAGCCAAAAGCGAGTCATTAGCAGTGCTGGGAGTTTTCCTTTACTAAACAATGGTGCCCTCATCCTGGGATTCCCCACGTTGTCATCTGTTGACTTTGGAATAGAGGGTGATTATGTACTCACACGGCCCCGGCTAGTGCACCTCAGACACCTGTTTCCTCCTGCTTCCACTCTCATCTCATTCCCTGTGTTCTGGGCCCAGAGTGCCAGCCCCGACCCTCATTCTAGTGGCACTCAGCACAGACACCTCCTGGACTGGGAGAAGGAGGAGGACCTCCGGTACGTGGCATATACTGCCGGGCACGCGCGCATCTGTGCGTGCACACGTGTGTATGAAGCAATCTCTTGTGAGGATCAGGATGCCTAACAAAAGTAGAATCAGTTTACCTACTGCTTGTGTTCCAAAGGAAAAGTCTCCAAAAATCCCACTGGAGAATAATTTTTTTGCCTACTCCTCGGGTACTTGTGTTCTTCTACTTGCTCAATCATGCAAAATTTCAGTGAAAAAAGCAGCTGCATTCCCTATAGCAAGTTTATTAGAGAGGTTCAGAGGTTTATCAGAACCGTTTCTGAACAGTTCTGAGGAAGTATAGCCCATAGTCCCTTGGGAGAGCCGCTGCCTCTTAAATTGCTAACCTTAATCCCTGGTGACCAGAACTGGCCCAGAATGAAAGGGCCAATCCCACAGGGAAAATAAAATAAACAGAACCACACCATGCTCTCCCCCATCAAACCACAACCACCAAAAACAAAACACAGCAAAGCTCAACAAACCAGTGCAACCAAGTGAAAGTTTGAGGGCAGCTCCATTCCAAACTGTTTCTCTGAATCATTCAGACACAAAACCAGAACAGAAGACAAAAATTAGAAGCCATTTAACTTTTTAAAGCGTTTCAACAATAGCTATCTATATTTCCATGCCCACAATTCTGTGGCAGAATTTTTAAAAACGTTTTGTTTTTTTTGCCTTAAACAGTTTTACTTCACCTTACATGAACCCCTGGACCAACTGAATGGGGCTAGATAAGCCTAAAATAAGTCTTTAAGCCACTTCCAAATATGTCTGTTGGTCCCCGTGCTCTGACACCTCATGGGGTCAGAGCTGGAGGTGCAGGTCCTTGGGTGGGGGGAGGAGGGAGCACTGGCAACATGGAGGCTTCTTCAAAGCGGGTCAGAGGTCACCTAATGATTGCACAATTTCAACCCTTATCTGCCTCACTGAGGTGCTGGGAGGGGAAGGGGCTGGAGGAGGAGCCCCCAGGCCTGGGATGTTGAAGAGAGCAAATAAATACCAGGGACACCTGGCAACCCTCCCATTTGAGGGAAAAGCAAGCCCGGTCTTTGGAGATGTGTCCTGAATTGCTTGAGACCTGTTTGGCTGCCTGTATAAGTGTAAAACCTCTTTCCCTGGGGCTTTAAAGTTAGTTTTTAATTCTTCATTCATTCATCCTCAAACCTATTTCTTAACCTAAGCACCTTCAGTGCTTGGCAGTGTTTGCGGGGGGCGAGGGGGGACAGCTATAGAAAGACGTAAGACTTAATCCTCACTCTTAAAAATCTCTCCTTCTAGTAATATTTAAGAGGAAATGCCAATGATCCCAATTATCAGGAAACAAGTGAATCTTTAGTCTAGCAAGTTGGGTTTATTTTCAATACATTTTTCACACTGCAGTAGAAGGAGCTCTATACAGGGGACTTGGATTCTTCTGGAAAATTAGGGAGGGACTAGATGATCTTGAAATTCCCTATAGTCCCAGCATTTGGAATGTGTTAATTCTGTTTAATAATACCAGCAATAAGCCAAGCACTAGTCTGGGTGTACAAAGATGAGTGAGATAGAGCACCTGTTCCTACGCAACTTATAATCTAGGGCTAATAATAATACCAGTACTAACGCCCATAGCAGCAAATGAGATGCACCCACTGGCAGCTACAGGAGGAGATGGACGAGGCCATTGAGAGGAAGAAACAAAGTCCTGGGGACCACAGAGATGGGCGGGTGTGTGTGTGGGGGGTGTCTATCAGGAGTTCATCAACACCGTTCATTTTACTCTGGTGCAAAGATCAACAGGCTATCATTTGGCAGAGAATGGAAGGCGAAATACTTTGTGTGGAGGGGACAGCCCAGGCCAAGGTGTGGAGATGTGTCTGTGCTGGCCTAGCCCAGGAGAGCGGCCCGCAGGGACATCGGGAGGGGCCACAGGTGGCACTGCTCTACCCAGAAATTCTCTACCACCACGACCCTGTCATTGGAAAGGAGAAAGTAAATTGTGTGGGGAGCCAGGAAGTGAAAAATTAAACCCTGTTCAGGGAATGTGCTAAAGGCAGTGGTATTTAGTATGTGCACCCGGAGATGCCTTTCCATGAGTCTTTATCTCAAGAAAAAAGAAAAGGGGTTGGGGGAGGGGGAGAAATCCAACGCTGGCCCAGCCCAGCCCTTTTTACAGGACTGTTCGCTCATTTGTGGGCTTGTCAGTGAGACATTGTGTCTGCCCTGCTGAAAGCCACACATCTTACTTTCAAACCCTCCAATGGCCTTGGACCCCCGAAGACCCCAGTGTTCCCAGGCTGACCTTTCGGCAGGGGGCTTCACGCGCCTCCGAGGCTGGTTGGGGGAAGATGCCACCTCCCGCGCTTAGGCCCTCCTTGTCGCTGGCTTGACGACTAGAGTCCTCTCTTCACCAGGAAGGATTAGTGCTTTTTCAGAATTTGATCCTCAAGTTCTGAAAAGCCTGTCAGCTGTGTACTTCCATGGTCTTTTAATTTTTATACATTTTCTTCCTCTATCTCTAAGATCTCTGGGCCCTCCCAGAATTGGAAGGGGATTTAAAATAGCCTTAAAGTCACACACAAAACTGTCTGCTCCCTGGGATGGCATTTCCGGGACTTCATTTCCTATGTGCAGTGTAACAGTAGCACAGATACTGCAGAGGTAGGGGGTTAGGCAGGCAGGCCTGAGCGATACTTCTGTTGGGTGGTTTCTGAGCTTGTTGAACCCAGCCAATCCCTGTCCCTTTCTGAGTCCTTATCTGCAATATGGGAAAAATGACGTTTCTTAGCATTGCCGTGACGAGTAAGTGAAAGGTGCTTTGTACCACTTAATAAGTAGCTGCTAATATGGCTAGGATTTTCATTTGACAAGTGGTGCTAAACTCTTCTGTGATTTTACCATTCAAGCCCAGTCATTTTGGGGAAAAAAGTAGTGGGCTTCCTATGTTAAGCTATGTCGCTTATTTGCACCCTCTGGGGTGGCACGGAACTTCTGGTCTTCTCTTTGTCATGCTTGTGCCGCATAAAGACTGCCATTCCCCCACGATCAGTCTTGTGTGGGTGGAAAGGCACCATCCCACACGCGAGGCAGACTGGAGAGCCCCACTTTGTCAGGCGTCCCCCACAGCGTCTGAACTTTCCCCCATTAGTCACTGCTTTGGCTGAAAGATTGGAAGACCCCTGTTAAACTGAAGTATGTTATCTGGGAAACACATTAAGGCAATAACAGCTGGACGCAAATTAGTTTATCAGACACGAGCTGGATTTGCAAAATTCAGGGGTGAGAAGGAACTTTACAGATGATCCGTGTATGGGTGAGGGAAGGAAGGTCCTTGGAGGAGCAGGTCTTTGGGATGCCAGGCCTCAAACCCTGCTTAGTGGCCCGAAGCTCCTCCTTTCTTTGTTCTGCCTCGCGGAGCAAGAGAGACACTCCAACTTTCATTCAGGAGGTATTTATTACGTGCCTCCCATAGCTGGGCAAGTGTTGAAAATTCAGGGAAGTATGAGTAGGGAAGACCGACTAGGGAATGAGCAAATGCTGGTCGACCTGGGACAAATCTTGTGATGCCGGGGATAGAAAGGTGTGGAGCATAAGATCCTTCAGCAAAGGACAGACCCAGCTTCTGGGGTGTCAGCGCCACCAGGAGCTACAGGATACTAGGATCTAGGGCCCTGCCATGTGACTACCGAGACAGCACAGGGGAGGTCACCCTCAGGGTCCTGGGCTAAGCTGGAGGCGGGGTTGGGGGGGGTCATTGCCTACAGGGGTCAGCGCTGCATTGTCAGGCGCAAGGGATGGGTCAGAAAGCCAAGAGCTGAGAAAAGAGGCCAGCAGCTGGGAGGAACCAGACCACACTTCAGGGCAGACCTTCACAAGCATTGTTCCCACCGGCTTTGTCCCACGTGGTCAACACAGGCTGATCTCTTTACCTTAATTCACATCAAAAGCCTTGGTGGAAGATTACAAAAATGTGAGGAAGGAGAAGAAAGGTCCTGGGAGAGGCAACTTGATGAATGATGAATAACTTTCCAGGGTGTAGGAGGCTTTCAGGAGCCACTTCTGTCTGAAAACCTGCAGGGTCCTGATGCCTGCTGGCGTGAGCTCATGGCCGTTACCCCTGGGGACACCCACTGCATCAGTGGGTTCCTGGTGATATCAGTCCCTTTTTCCACGTACTGCTCCTTATTCAGGTCCTCATTCTCTAGCTTCTGCATGATTTGAATAGCCTTCTAACCGGTCGTCCTCCCTCCGGCCTCCACCTTTTCAAAGCTGTCCTTTTGCTGTTACTAGAGAGAGCCACCTAATCAAATCACTGCCATGGTTTATAAGAATTAAGGGTAGAGTTCCCTTTTCAGGGACTTAGCCTGTTCCAGCCTAACCAACAGCCCTGTTTCTTGCCATTTGATCTCCACATTCTGATCACACAGAACCTGCCATCACCCCTGCACATCTTTGCACATACTATTCTACCTTCCCAGGGGGGCATGGGGTGCATTCCTCCTCCTGTGGAGCCCGCCTTCATCCTTCCAGATGCAGGGCAGTGTCACTTCTACTAAGCTCTTCCAGGCTTGCCAGTCTTGGTCATATCTTGTCTCTCTATGGCCCAGCTGTATACTGCACAACCCCTCTTTTGTAGCACCTGTCTCATTGTTTTGCAACTGTTGGTATCTCTGTCCATCTTCTAATAGACTGTGTGTGTGTGTGTGTGCGCGCGCGTGTGTGTGTACACGGTAGGGACACGTGTGGGTGCACACACACACGAGAAAGACTCCTTTCTGATTTTCAGTACCTGGCATAGAGCCAGGTAAAAGCAGCATGGCAGACGCTCAAGGAGTATCTGGTAAATGACCTAGCACACATACAGTGTGACGGTGCGAGGACTGAAAGGCAAGGCCACAGGATCTCTTCCCTTTACTTAAAGCGGAGGCAGACGCCCTCTCTACCCCGCCCTACCCTTCCTCCTGGCACCATGAGTGGATTTTTCCACCTTTGACCGGCAAAGGTTTTCGTTGGGAGCTAATTGTTCACTCAGTGACTTCCTGGAGATGTGTAGTTTTTACTGTTTTGGGTATCCGAGAGAATATGGTAAACCTACTCATAGGTGCTTCCCCAGAAAGTGCACAGACACCTAGTCTCACAGCCTTTTCACGGGTTTCTAGACTCCACATCCTCCCACCAGCTTTAAGGACCCCTGGCTTCAAACAACTGCAATAGAGAGATTGTGTTTTACTCTCTTGGCCAATAAGACTTTGTCAAGTTTTATATTCAGAAGAGAAAGTTATTTTAGAATCTGTTTTCCAAATACGTAAGATATATTAATATGGAATATGCTTTTTCAAATGACATACGCTTTCAAGCGTTCTCTTCCTCTGTTCCCCTAGGATGTGCCCCTTTCCATGAGGCAGCAAATATCACTGCCTGTGTTTCGTCTTCCAGAAATATGTGTATTGATGTACATAACAGGGTCTCCTGCAGTCATTCAGTGTAGGTCAGGGCCCCAGGCAGGATGTGGGATGTGCTGCCTGCGTCTGGCTCAGTCCTCACTGCAGAGGAAGCTGCAGGAACTCAGAGTAGGACGTTGTCAACAGGCTTGCATTTGGGAAGCATTTATGGAGCTCCCACTATGTGCCACACACTGTTCCAGGCACTTGGGGACACTGTGGAGGGGGGGTGTACATATAAAACAAAGTCCCTATTTTTGTAGGTTTATAGCCTAATGGGACAAGGCAGAAAACAAACAAGTTAACTAAGTTTACAGGGTGAGCAGAACAAGGAAGGAAAGACAACAGTAATGGGATAGAAGAGTGGGGGAAAGAGAAGGCTGCTCCGTTAAAAATCACCAGTCTCTCTGAAGAGGTGACATTGGAAATGAGACCGTTGGCAGGTACAGGAGGAACAGTGACCAGGTTGGAGATCCTGAGGTGGGAAGGACTTCGATGTGTTTGAAAAGAAGAAAGCAAACCACTGTTGTTGGGGACCTCTGGAAGGTCACTGCTAGATTGGGGGAGGGGGGAGTGTGGGATAGCAAGTTGTAGGCCATAGAAATGACTTGGGATTTTCCAGCTATGAAGGGAAGCCAAATCCCGAAAAGTTTAGGTAGGACAACATTTTGATCTAATTGGCACTTTTAAAGATCATCTCTGAAAGATTTAGGACCCATTTTATCACCTTTCCTCATTTTGAACAGTTTTGACTGCTGAAATGAATGTGTATGAGGCATTCCCATGAGTTATCAGGGCTGTCTGTCGGCAGGAAAGAGCCACGGTTCCCGCAGGTTTGCATCCCAGGATATCACTGCCCAGCGAAGCAGAGTCAAGGTCTGGGTGGCTCCTGCCGTCTTGCCTAGGGGAGCTGAAGGATTCCTGAGCCTTACCAAGGACCCTGAAAGTTGCCCGGACTCCTGGAGCTCACTGCCAGATTAGGGGATGCTGGACCTAGACCAAGGTTTGGGCAGGAAGGTGAGGAAGGTGCAAGTCCCTAGAAAGAGCGGTGGCTGGTGGGGGCGGCAGAATCGGAAACAAAGGCCACACAGTCTCTTCCCCTGGGTCGCCTCCCCCTCCTGGTGTGAGGGCCACGATGTTTTTTTCTATCTGCAGCGGCAGCAGCAGCCAGGTGTGTTTGAAAACACTGTAGCTCCGTCCTTCCCGTGGCAGGAAATAAATGTTGCTGGGAAAGCGGGGTGTGGGTGCCTGGTGCCGGGGCGGGGCGGGGCGGGGGCGGGGGGAGCGGGTTGCGGGGCGGGTGTAGAGATGGTGGTGATGGTGCATCCATCCTGAAGTCAAAATTCCAGCTGCTGCGGAGGAGGCGGCCCAGGGGTGGCCACTGGTGGACAACTTGGGTGAGGTCCGCGCAGAAAGAAAATGCAGACGATGCTGAGCACGCGTGGGGTCAGGTGCGAGTTGTGTCTGGGCTAAGGACCTGCGATGACATGGGAGCCACAGACTTTGGTCTGGTCCCGCAGCCCCTGCCCCCATCCCTCCGCCCCATGTATGCCCCAGGCTGCCCCGCCTACCCATGCCCTCCCTGAAAGAGTTAAGTACCTCTCCCCTCCAACCTTTTCTCCTCCTTCCCCGCCCCTCCCCTGGGGTTAGCCTGCCCCTTGAAGCCGTGGGGACCAAGCAGGGCGGCGTGCAGGCGGTGAGGGGGCGGGGAGCCGGCCACCCCGATCCCCCCTCCACCACGGCCCCAGCGGCCTCTGCGCTGAGGCGCGGGCGCTTGGACGCAGGGGGAGTTGTTTGATTTGGCCAGGCAGGGAGGCCGGCTGGGAGTGAGTGAGAAAGGCAGGGGAGCCGGGCAGCGCAGGCGGGCGCGGGCCCCGGGGTAGGGTGCCCCCCGCGCAGCAGCAGCCCCGGGGTGGGGGCGAGACTGCCGTGGGCGCCGGGGATGCCCGTGGGGCCAGGCGGAGAGGAGGACTCGGAACAGGACTGGCCCAGGACTGGCCGACCTGCTGGGCTCCCGGGCAGGTGCTTCGGCCCCCTCCGCCCTCCCCCCGCCCTTTTCCTCTTCCCTTCCCTCCTCGCCCCGAAGTAAGATGAGCGTGATGCTGTGGCGCTGGGAACAGAATAACACCACCATGAAGCTGGTAAGGGTGGACTGTAGACCCCACACCCGGGGCACTGCTGTACTTTCTGTCCCCCACTCGACCCCTCCTCCCCATTAGTAATTGTCTCTGATGGAAAGCCCCTGAAATGCACTCTGTACTTGGTATTTCCCTTATTGTTTTAAAGATAGATTTCAGGGTGTTTTTTTTTTTCCTTTTTTTTTTTTTTTTTTTTTTTTTTTTTTTAACCAGGACAGTCGATGTGCGTTTGTGTGTTTGTGTGTGTGAGCAACTGAAGTGGGTGTGGGAAAAGGCTGCATTATCTCTGGGTTCTTTCCACCTACGAACTCCCGGGACTCCTGAGGGCTGCAAATGCTGGGGGCTCTCTTGCTCGTAGATCTGGCCCCGATCTTCGTGGTCTCTCCTCTTCTATCCACCGCCCCCCCATTATGTTTTGATACTTTTGGGATGCACATGGGGGTTGATCTCTGTTGAGGTTTGGCTTGTGCGTGGGGGTGGGGTGGGGTAGGGGGGTGGAAACCATGAGTCCAGTTTGAATGAGCTCCGCGTCTGCTTCTCACGCCTCTCACAATGGCTTAGTTTTCTCTCAAGCTTGCAAGAGCCATCTAGGCTGCAGGTACTGTTTCCCTCCTCCGTTTTCAAAAATAAACGCCCAGCCCATCACTCTGGGAGGGCTGGGGAGAGGAGCAGTTTACTCTGCCCCAGCTGCGGATCTGTTTCCCCATCCCAAGGACAAAATGTAGTCTGAAGGCTCTTCTTTGGGTGTTTCTTTTGAGATTTGTTTTTTATCTGATGGTGTCAACTGGGGGAACCCTAATTCCTGGTCGAAGGCAGCCAGAGTTGTGGCCAAGTTCTTCGACTCCTTTGGATGTCAGCTTCCTTTGCAGTACAAGGGGCAGGTTCCTACCCTGTAGCTGGTGCAGGATAAGAAACCATGATTTGTAGGTTTCCTGGCACATAATAAGGACACAAATGGGAATTAATACTCATGGGGGTGAGCTTTCGAAAGATGCTGCAAAAAAGAAAAATCATAGGCGCTGCATTGTAGTCCAAGATGCTAAACCAACCTGAGCTGCTTCTTCATATAATGAACTTATTTGTTGGAAAAATGGCACCTTGCTTTTCATACTTCTCATGTTATGTTTGGCCTGTCTAACTTTAAGCTACTATTTTACAACTTCGTTTAATGTGCTGTAACATTAGCAGACGGTATGCACCTTTGCTGCGCTGTGTCAGAACTCCAGCTCCCTAATCCTTTCCTGGAATCTTTCTCCAACCAGACTGTGGCAGGGGAGCCCAGAGTTTCACACATTTTCTCTCCAGGCGACACCTGATTTGCTACTCTGAGACACAGCACAAGAAAGTTGGGCCGTGGTCTGGACTGGATAGCATCAGGCTGCTACACCTACATGGTTTTAAGAAAAAAAGGAGAGAGAGAATTATTGTTCAGGCAGGGAAATCGTGGAACATCCCACGGACGGTCTCTGGCACTTGGCGGCAGGTGGTTATGGTACGGGCCAAGGTGTCCTCACTGCTCCAGTGGTGTTGCCCTTTTAGCCTGTGAAGAGGAGCAGTGCCCAATGTGGGTCAAAGGTCAGCCTTTATAAGGTCTGCCTTGGGTCTTTAGACCTGAGTCTCACTTTTCAAATTAACTGTGAGGACCACCCAAGGTAGTGGTGGTCTACCAAAGTACCCCCTCCCAGGTAGGGGAGGGGCAGGAGGAGCTCAAACCATCTGAAATCCCTGGGGAGGCAGCAGTTCTGGTCCTGGGCACCCCATGGCTGCCCGCCCGCAGGCAGGAAGAGGTGCACCTTGACATTCAGAGAGCCTCAGCCATTCTCAGGGACCAGCTTCAGCGTTTCCGCAGAACCCTAGAAACCGCAGATTAGCTGGCATCTCATCCGTCTGCTTTTTGTTCCTTCATTTACCAATGGGTTGATTTACCAGTTACTTGTGTGCACTCACTCTGTGAGGAGCCCAGTTCCAGTGGGAAAGTGTGCTGGGTGTGAGCGGCTTTGCGCTCAGGTGATTCGTGGTTTGATTTCCATCCTTGCCACTTACCCGTCTCCGAATCCGTTTTCCTCTTCTGTAAAAGAGGCTTTCACAGCCTTCTTTCCAGGTTGTGAAAAGATGAAATGAGAATATAGAAACAGGACCCAGGTCGGAGTCTGAAATATGGGCGTCTATAGATGAGAACGACAGTTGTCGATATTATTTTCTTCAAACGTAAATGGGACTCAATCTCCGTTGTCCTCTCCATTGTGCTGTTGGGTGAGCGGTTTCTTCTCCTAATGAGCTTGGGGAAAAACAAATCTTTCTTACCTTTGAATCATTAGTGACCCTCAGTAGGAAAGAGCTTTCTGGGAACATGTTGGAAGTCAATTGTGTGTGAATAAGTGACCCAGAATGGGGCCTGGGGCCAGAGGTGGGTGCCTGAACTTTTATCACTGAAGCAGTTCACTAAACATGAAGTCACTTAACCCACACCTTGAAAATTCACTGTTCCGATTGAAGAGTGGAACCAAAGGCTTAGTTTCGTGCTGTACTTTAAGGCTAATTGGATCAAAATTAGGCCAAAAGTAATTAAAAGCAAAAACTTGTATCTTTGTGTGTTACATCTGCAGGAGACTGTGAGAAATGTACCTGCCCACCTGGAGTAAAAGGCAGTAGCTGGTAAATCTTATTTCTGTCCAAATCCCGTCTGACAGGGTCATGGGACCTTGGATGAAAGTGAGAGGAGAGGACTGCTCAGGCCTGAGTGCCACTGGGAGGGGTAAGCTTGGGGCCCAGCTCCAGAGTCTGACATGGGAGCGGCTGACATGCTTATCACCCCCACTTTCCTTCATTTAGAGTCTTCAGCTTGGAGAGGACAAGGAGGAACAATGAGGCCACTTCTGGAGCAGCTTGTATCCTCTGAGAAGCGACAGAGCCAAACAATAGGGGGAGAAAAGGCACTGAGAGAGGCCACCCTTGCAGTCTGTCCCTGGGTGCAGAGCCAGGCTGTCCGGCCAGAGAGAGCCACGGTCTCAACTCAGTTAAAGAACTGCTAGTTGTGTGAGACAGGGCCAGTTGCACAGCCTCTTCCAGCTGTGGTTTTCTTGTTGGTAAATGGGTACCGTAGTACTTCACACAGTTACACAGAGAATTAGAAAGAAGTGTGCAGCCCTGGTCTGTGTGGCTCAGTTGGTTGGAAAGTCGTCCCACAAAGTGGAAGGTCACTGGTTCGATTCTCTCAGTCAGAGAACATGCCTGGGTTGCAGGTTCGGTCCCTAGTCAGGGTGTGTACGAAAGGCAGAGGGTCAATGTTTCTCTCTCACATCAATGTTTCTGTCTCTCTTTCTCCCTCCCTTCCCCTCTCTCTTTAAAACCAATGTGCATCAGGCTTTGAGCTCAGGGTCCAGAAATGGACAGGCAGCGAATGATAGCTCATGTGATTATATTATGGTCCAGTAGTGTATGCATGTCTCTGTTCTTGGAGAAGAGAATCCACAGAAATACTCCCAATGTTAACAATGCTGAGCTCTAGGGGAGTACCAGGGATATTTTTTTTTTTGTCTATACTTTTCCTTATAGTCCAAATTTTCTACAATGACCGTATATTACATTTATCATCAAGGAAAGATAAAAAAGCATTACTCTTAAAATAATCATTACAGCTAACGTGTATTGGGCCTTTACTTTGAGCTCGATTCCATTTCATCCTCACCAGAGCCCTATGGAGTAGAAAGAAACTGTTGTTATCCCCATTGTTCAGATGAGGACATTAAGTCTCAGAGAGTGAAGTGGCTTGCCTAAGATTCCAGGGCTAGTAACTTGTAGAGCCTCTGTTTTGTCTGATGGCAAACACTAGGCTTTGAGCTGCTATGTTATAAGGCCCTGGGAGCATCTAGGAGAGAAGCAGGGCCTCTGCCGAGCTAGGTATGTGTGAGTGTGCAATGCACAGGCCAGTGCTCGCTGCCCGCGTTCCTGTCGGTGAGGGGCCTCTTTGGTCAGGGAGATGCCGAGTGAGGTGGAGAGCAGAGGGAACGCAGGGGTCGGAGGCGAGCTGGGTCATCACCCTTCAGTGTCCTGGAAAACACATGAGAGGCCCTTTCTCAAAATGAAGGAGAGAGTGGCTCTGAATGAAGAATAATTGAGAATAAGGAGGATGAGGGGGATGTGCCTCTGACCTTTGACCTTCCCCCAGGGATGCATTGGTCAAAGACCCCCTGGGCCTGTCTTTGGCCAGGATAACAAGCAGATTAAAAGAGGCTGGTGGGTTAAAGGGCTCTGTCTGCCTTTCTGCATCTGTAGTGTGCCCTCCCAAAAGCAAGGGTGCTGCGCGCACGGCAGCGCTCCTGCACATGCAGCGACTGTGTTTAAAAATACTGTGGTCTTTCACCTCTTATTCATCTTTCTGTACATAGACTGGTTCTCCTCTTAACAATTTCTGCTTTTTTTCTGAATAAAGCTGTTGACCATTTACTTGAAGGTACTCCTCTCTTCTGGGAAATATCGGTCATTGCCACTCTCAGGGACTTCTAGAACTTTCTCCTGTTTTCTACTCATTATAACTGGCATAGATTATACCATCTCCCAGGTACTGAAACAATTGTGGGTTGTTTTTTTTTTTGTCAATTCTGAACATCTCAAGGGCTAGGAATTCCATTCTTTTTTTGAGAAACCAGGTTGAAATAGATGGGAATGTTTCCATATGCGTATCCGTTGTGGGTAATGAGCCATCATAACCTTGTTCTGCTTTTCAGAGTTGAAACCAAAGCATGTAAGGAAGGTTTTGACTCTGGTTAATTACCAGGAAAGTAAAGAACAGACTATTGGGAGAGGAGGAAAGAAAACCCCAGAAATTAGTAAGTGACTTCCTTTGCATGACATTTTGTGGGAACACATTTTTTCTTCATTTTTGTGTTAATAGATGTAGAGATTTGTAATTGGTCCCTCTGGTGACTTAGCAGCGCTCACATTACTTATGCAGTTGTTTTTGTATGAAGCCAGCTTCTGCCAACCACCCAGAAGGCATGTTGCTAAGCTCTTCCTTGGGGTCTCTGGTGTCTCCAATATGTGTGGACCAGACTGTCATCGCCCGTCCAGCTTCAGACATATGGCTCCTGGTTGGGTGACACAAGGGTTGTTCCCAAGGGTTATTGGTTTTGACTCCGATGTTACAAATGAGCAGGAGCTGGCGGTGTAGGAGTGGCAGCCTTGGAGGTGGAGAGGCCGCGAAAAGAACCTGGCCTGCCACTGAGGGTGGGTAATGGGGTGAGAGTTACGGTGAGTTGAAAGATCTTGTTTGAACAGAGCAACGAGAAGGTGTGACGGAGATATTTGGGAGGTCTCGGGGGTAGGAAAGGATTTTCCAGCTACCGAAGATACTAAATACTTCCGGTCCTGATACTGTGGTGTGGGACAAGGGGCAACACCTGCATTATACATTTTCTTTGTCACAGTGAGAGAAGGGCTATGTGCTCACAGGGAACAAGAGGGGACCCAAAACGCAGACGTATCTGTGGGAAGGGAGGTGCTTTAAACAGGGATTTGCCAGCTCAATATGTGCCTTGGGCTCAGGAGGCTGTGGCTCTGCAGTGGGCCTGGGGGCAGAGCCTCGCTCCACAGCTGCAGCTCCTGCCAGCCTGCTCTCCATCCCAACTGACGTGAGTTTCCAGAATCAAGACTGCACACTGCACCATTCCTGGTCAGAAACCTTTCGTGGAATCCTGCTCCCTAGGGGATGGAGCCCGACTCCTCCATGATGTTCAAGGCCTTCTAGGTGACAGCAGTATTTGAAATCTCCGTCTGCAGGGCTGTCACATAGAAGCTGCGGGGGCCGATCAGCACGGCCAGCAGTGTGCTGTCTCCCTTTCACGGCTCCCTGGGACTAAATGCTTCTTCCATCTGCCTGTGTACATCCCGTCTTCCAGAGCTCTCAGTTCAAGACCCCTTTCTTCTGAGAAGCCCTGCCCGACCACACCACCTCCTGGAGCGCTTGCAGGCAGTGGTGCAGCCCGACTTTAATCCCATGGTGCCCCTAAATCCTGCACTGCTTGTGGGTGTGCCGTGTTTCTTTTGCCAGACTTAGAGTCCTGGGTAGACGGTCACCCTTCCCTCTCAGCTCTGCCCCCAACCGTGTACTCTTGGGAGGGTATCCTCTCTCTGAGGCTCTGTTTCTTCATTTGTAAAATGATGGTGATAACTCATCCGAACTTGGGCTTGCTTGATAAAATAGATACAGTAAATGCTCAATAAACGTCAGCTATTACTATGAAAAGGATGATGCATTCATTCACTGAATGAATATTTAAGAAACGTACTACTTAATGGGGAACACACTAGTAAACAAAAAATACATTTTTGCTTGCATGGAGCTTGTATCTTAGTGAAGGAAACATGATGAGCAACATATATTATTCCTTTTATTATGAAGATGAATGTTATGGAGAAAAATATGGCAGGGTAAGATACTAGGGAGACTGGGGGAGGTCATTCTTTCATCTGGGGTGGTTAAGGAAGGCTTCGCTGCGAATGTGACTT
The DNA here is from genome assembly GCF_021234165.1 of Pteronotus mesoamericanus. Classification (NCBI taxonomy): domain Eukaryota; kingdom Metazoa; phylum Chordata; class Mammalia; order Chiroptera; family Mormoopidae; genus Pteronotus; species Pteronotus mesoamericanus. Next base: position 40,957,903 of record NW_026555277.1, on the reverse strand, counting down.
AGTTGTGTAACAATAATTTTCATCGTCCTCATCACTCCCCAGAGAGGCATTTTAAGTAAGGGACTATAATTTATCATCCAAGCTGGGACACTTTTGAGAGTGAAAGGGGTGCTATTAATAATCGTACAGGATTATAGGTATAAACCAGTTCTGTCCTGGGCAAGATGAGATGCCTTTGTAGTTACACTTGGTCATTTCAAGTATAGAGATTGGCTAACACATAGTACAGTGTCAGACAGACCTAGATTCAAATCCTGGGTTTGCCACCTGCTAACTATGAGATCTTGGGCAAATCATTTAATCTCTTTGTCCCTTAGTTCCCATGTTTGTTATACATACCTAATAGTGATTTTATGAGAATTAAATGAGATAAATGCAAATAAAGCTTTCAGTGCAGAACCTGACACCTCATTAGCAGTCTGTAACAATTCATTACCATCATCATCATCATCATCAACAGTTCAAGAGCAAAAATTATTCTTTTTCTGTATCTCTCCCTGTGCCTGGGAAGGGGATAAGATGCCTTCATAAATGTTAGGGTTGGAAATTTAGCTGAGCAGTGGGCTTAGGAGATGAGTTGACTTGGTCTGCCACGTAGCTGCTTCCATCCATAATCATAGAATGTAAGACTCACATAGTGTTAGAATGCTGGACTCAAAGGTCGGGGGGGGACTTCATGCCGGGGCAGCTGCAGCAAGAGTTGGACAGTAGAGTCAGGACTAACAATCCTGGAATGTTAGTTGAGGAAGGGGCCCCATGACTATGGCCCCAACAATCCAGAGTGGAGGAAGCAGGGACCCAGGGAGATGAAATGACCTGCCCAAGGCCTCATGGCCTTTCATTAGTTTTACTGCATCTGCTGTTACCCATCCTGTGAACTGGTGTAACAGAGATTATAAAGAACAACGAGAGAGCACTTAGCATTCCACCTGGAAAAGCCATGTTTCTTTGGAAATGGGCCGCAGATGACGTAACCCTGCCCTATCCCATTACCCGGTACTTGGCTAATCTTTGTACGAAACTTGTTTTGGTGAAACTAGAGCCTGGAGAAGCCAACTAAAGTATATTACTTTCTCATTGTTGAATGCCTCCTAGACTTGGGCTAACATTTAATCTAAAGAGTAAGGTGATATTTCCTGAGATCGCTAGCAATGAGTTCATGTTTTGAAATTAAATGAAGTGAGTTTATTGCATTGGTTGGCTTTTTTTTTTTTTTAAGGGCTAACTACAATAGTAAATGTTCTCTCTAAAAAGTAATGTCCAGCTGCTGTATGGGGAGGAGCAGGGAGCTATAGACAAGGTAGTTTTCAGTCCTCAGAAGTTGTCTCACTGCCTCTTTTGTTAGGTGCTGTTCCAGATTGAGCTCCATTTTGGTTTAAGGGGGCCCCTATTTGAATAAACAGGTTTTTGACCCCAGAGCGCTTTGGGGACAACCAGGTTTATCTTACATTATGCTTCCTGAGCACCTGGTACACACTCTCTCTTCCTCTCTCCTTCCCAAGATGCTTATCACTCAGTAAAGGATGGCTGCACATCTAGCTCATAGCAGGTAAGGAGGAGAAGAGTTCTATTCATGGACCTTCTTGGATAGCAAGTTGGTCAAAAAGAAAAAGAGCACGTATGTGATCAGGTAACGCTAAGAATTTGGGGTTGGATCCATTATTCTTGTCATGCAATTCCTAGAAGTGTTCTATATTATACGAACTGGAATAGGCTTCTTTAGGAAGACAGTTGGAGTTTCAAGGGTGTCTATGATGCAGTTCCAAGATGTGTCAGCTGCTAAGCCCTATTGATTATGTCTCTACAGTAGCCATTGTGGGTAAATAACCCCCTCCCCATGCCACCACCCTGCTTTTGGCTACTTTGACTCTGCAGACAGAGCACAAGCCCTGGGAGGGCAGCATCGAGTCTCCAGCATCTTTGCATTTCCCAGGACCCATCCAGTGCCTGGCATATACTGTGTGTTCAATGAATGGGGCAACTATAAAGTCACCATTCTGATTTTTCAACATAATGCAAAGTTGAATCAACGTGACATGTAGGTTGTTTATTGTGAGGTAAATAGAATAACTGTGATGAATCTGAGCGGTAGCTGGCAGGGACTCCTGGGTTTTCTCTGTGAGTTCCACATCAGCCTTGGTTCAGGCTGCAGTTTGGTTCCCGCCCAGTAGAGGTCCACTCCAGATTTAATGCTGCTGGAGTGTTTCAGGGTTCTGTAGCTGCGTGGGAGATTCATCGCAGTGAAAATTGTTCCAGGAGTTTTCCTGTGTGGTGCCTTCTGGGTGGTTCCCCAGCCACGCTGAGCTGGGGGAATCCAAGGAATGTGGCGCCCCATCTCGCACCTCCCAAGGGGGTTGTCGTTTTCCCAACTCTCCTCCTTCCCCTCTGCCCTCCTACACATACACATTCAAGAATGGGTGTCTAGATTAAGATTGGGAGCAAATCACCAGCCCCTTGTTGTTAGAATTCAAGTTATCACGAGGCCCTGTTATCTCAGGGTTTTGCCACGGGTTCCAGGCTGGGCGTTGGTGGGTAGGTTCTGGGGCTCAGCTTCTTGAAGGCAGAATTTATTTCCTTTGTACTGTAGGTGAGGTATAGCTGTGTTTTGGGAGCAGGAGGTCTGGTGAGGACCTTTTAATTCTGATCTATGGTGGCACATGTGGGAGCAGACAGGCTGCCGCCCGCGCTGCCTGTCCCTGTTTGAGTTTCCATAGCCCAAGACTGTCAGCGGGAATGGTGGCTTTACAGCTACCCCGGATTTTGAACATCTTGTGTGTCTCAGGCATTGTGGTGGGTTCTGGGGAATGCAGAGATGATGGAGATGCCAGCTTTCCTCCAGGGGTTATGCTTTGGGGGGCTTCTCTAGATAGAGTACAGCGAAAGCTAAAGCCTTAGGTGTACCTTGGGTAGGAGTGCTATAGTGGAAGCAGAATTGACAGGGCTGGCCAGCCGATTGTCAGTGGCCAGCAAAAAAGGAAGGGGAGTTTACAGATTCTCGAGGCTTTTAACCTGGGAAATCTGGACTATAGATAGCACTGTCCCTGGGAAGAATCAGAGAGTCAGCAGGAATAGCAGGTTGGAGAGAGAGGGGAATAAGACATGATGGGTTGGTTTGGTAGTGTCAGGCTGAAGATTATTTATATCATTTTCAAGTTTTATTGAATACTTGTATCTAAACTGTGGACCAAGCTATGCAAGGGTTCTGTGAATGTAACGTAAATCAACACTATGCTGTCATTCTTCCTCCCTGCCTGGGGACAGAGACATGCGGCCTTTATTCACCTGGCTAAGCACCTTTAAGGCCAACACCTATCCACTCCCCAGATCCAGGACTTCTGATGGAGTGTGAAGAACAGGAGTGAGGCCTGAGTCCAAAGGAAGGCTTCTTGACTTCTCTCCCATAAATTGGCCAAAGGGTCGACCTGAGATAGCTGACCACCTGGACTCCAGGTGGAGATGCTAAATAGAAAAAGAGAGTCAGAGGTGTCTGTACCCTAGAAGTGAAAGAGGCTGCATGGAGTCTGATCCTGCCCTTAAAAACACAGTCCCTCCACCCACCAGTAAAGAGGGGGCCTCATAGGAGTACTGATCTCTGCCAGGTCAGATCAGACACAGCATGTCAGATTAGACATAGCATCGCCCATGGGAATGGAGACGGAAGCCAGAAAATCCTAATGGCACTTCTTTCTTTAGGGAATCCAAGTGGAATCTGGGAAGAATGGCAAAGGGGGAGTTTCTGTTCCTCCCTTACATGCTTCTCTGCCATCCAGCTCTTAACAGCCCAGCTGGGGAGGCCAGACTAATATGAGGGAATGCAGGGAACATGCTTGTACAAATTATCGAGCAGGAACTGTGCGCCAGTCACTTGCGTGCACAGGAGAACAGTGTGCTGGGAGCTGCAGTCTGAAGCAGGACCTAAGATTCGTCCAAAGGCAGTAGATTAAGGGCAGTAGGAGATCAGAGGAAGGCAGACTGTGTACTGCATTGATTTTGGAAACTAAAAGAATTTGGCCCAAATCATTGTGGCCTTGGGCAAGTTACTTCACTTCTCTGAGCTTTGATTTCTATATCTGGTAGACTGGTGGTATCTTTTCCTGCCAGGGGTGTCAGAAACCTTAAAAGAGATACATACATGACAGCGTGGCGGCATAGCTAGAGAGGCTGCCGGCACACAGCAGGGGCTGGAAAAGTCAGCCTCCTGAATTCAGTCACAGCACGGATGGGTGTCCTTGTGGAAGCCTCATGACTCTAGGACTTGGCGCTGGACTTAGGGGACAGGCGCCTTTGGTGTGGGAGGAGGGAAGGGTTGCAAATAGGGTGAATGGCAAGTGTAAAGACTCACATTTTCTTGATTTTATGAAATTCCTTTCATCTTTTAACTAACAGGAGAGAGGATTTTGAGTAGGACCACCGAGTTCTCGCTCAGAGAGAAGACTCTTCTCTTCAAAGGAGCCTGGATGTCAGTCCTGTTTTTACTCTCCATTCTGAAAAATGTGGTTCCAAGGACAATTTAACATGAATATTTCAAATTTAATATGTCCCAGATGCGGTGCTAAGTAACCCATCAAACTAGCTCTCTTCTTCACTCTTCCTACTTCTGTAAGTCAGGCTTTCTTAACCTCTGCACTACTGACATTTGGTGGGGGCAGATCATTGTTGTTGGGGGCTGCCCTGTGCATTAGAGGACGCTTAGCTGCATCCCTGGCGTCTACCCACATAGAGTGTTTAGTAGCATCCCCGCAGTCGTGACAATCAAAAGTGTCTCCATAGATTTCCAGATGTCCCCTAGGGGGTAAGATGACTCGTGCTGAATTCCACTGCAGCGAACCGCCTGCCGTTTACCAGCTGCTCAAGCCAGAGCTTGGGGCACCATCCTAGATTCCTTCTTGTACATGCCTTTGTTCCAATAGGAAGTCCTTCTGTGTGAACCTCCCAGTAGATCTAAACTCCGAGCGTGTGTCATTTTCTCATCGACAAGACACCATCACCTTGCCCTCAGAGGACTGCAGTGGTCCCCTAGCTAGTCTCCATTGCTTCACTGTTGTAACTTCCCATCCATTCTCTCTGTAGCACCAGGCGGTATCAAAATGCAAATGGCACCCCTTCACTCTCCTGCTTCGAGTTCACGTCAGTGGCACCCCCATGTGTGAGGAATAGAAGTCCTGAGTCCTCACCGTGGCTTAAAAGACCTTGCACCATTTCTTCTGCCAACTCCCCTCTTTCGTCTGCATCTCCTTTGGTTGCTCACCAGGCAGCAGCCGCACCCTCCTGCCATGAACTCACCAAGGGGAGTTGGCCTGTAGTATCCCCTTGACCTGAATGCGATGCTCCCCACCTTCTACATGGCTGACTCTTTCTCATCCTTTAGGACTTAACCTAAATGGAGCTCTTTCATCGAGACCTTCCCTGCCCCATCGATTTCATGTAGGTCTCCTCTTCAAAACCTTACTCCCTGGTTTTTTCCTTCATAACACCCATCACCAATAGGTGCTGTCTCCTTAATACAGATTTTTGACCTCTGTGAAGGCAAGAATCATGCTTGGCTGCTTTTAAACCTATCTTCACTATCAGGCACAAGATAAGCACTCAGTAAATATGTTGACTAAATAAATGAATTAAGCTTATTATCCTTCTTGAGGGAGAGAAATGCCATTATTTTAGTGTAAAATTGTAACAGCAGCCCTGACTGAGTGGCTTAGTTGGTTGGTGCGTTGTTCCTTGCACCTAAAAGTTTGCTGGTTCTCTTCCTGGTCAGGTCACATGCCCAGGTTGTGGGTTCCGTCCCTGGTTAGGGGCACACGGGAGGCAACAAGTCGATGTTTCTCTTTCGCACCGATGTTCCTTTCTTGCTTTCCCTCTCTCTAAAAATCAATAGAAACATGTCCTTGAGTGAGGATTAAAAAATAATAATTAAAAAATTAGATAAAATTGGTAACACCAGAACTCTGGACTTAGACTTCCAATGCAATAAGTAGTATACCAGTCTTTTTCTTTGAAGCTCTCAGGACTATTAGTGCACTCTAGTAAAGAGTAGCTGCCCATGAAGTAATTGCTGAACGGATGATCGGGTCATTTTTAGGTAGTAGGAATCCATGTAATAAATGTAATATGACTGCATAATGATAAAAATAAACAGATTTTAAGCAAGTAGTTGAAATCTCAAGATGAATTTTTGACCTTCTCAAACCGTTAATGGGGAGAATTTGATCTCCCCTACTCAGGCCCAAGTCTAAGACATAGATGCTGTTTTCAGCTGTTATTGTTATGTAGCTTTTAAAAGTAACCAGGAAATACAAATGTCATGCAGCCTGCTCTGTAGTAGATGTTCAATACATGCTTTTTGGCTTGAATCATGGCACTTAAGAAAAAGAGAATGAGAATTAGGCAGTTTGGTATATAGGGAAGCGTACTCAGGTCTCATGTGGGAATGAATCAATAAGTCCACAGATCTTCATTAGAGACAGATAAATTTATAGCCTCTGAGAATTTATTCTCTAAGGGGAGAGATGAAGACTTTGGGGAACAGAATAGCATATAATTATACTAAACAGCATGGTACTGTTTTGAATATCTTTTGAGTTGCTTTGAAATGGCATTGGGGCTTTTTACCCTCTTTCTGGACCAGACTCTCAGCTGTTAGAAGCATGGAGAAGTAATGAAGATTCTTTACATTCTCAGACTGCTTTCTGGGAATCCTGCAAAGTCCCGCCTTCTCTGATTACTCTTCTCATGGCTGAGTTCAAGAGCATTTTGCAAATGCGGGCTTTGAATCTGGGAAAATGCTTTATGACCATTTTTATGACCTCAAAGCAACCCACTGAGGCAAGTTATTTCCCTCTCTTTGCCAAAGGGGAAAAACCAAGGGCCTGGTAAATTGCCCAGGATCTCCCAGCCTCAGATGCTCACTCATGGGCGGCTCTCGAGTGCCCGGCCACATGCCGTCTTTTTCCATTAGACGTGCTTTGGCGGCTCTGGGAAGGGGCTGTCAGCAACTTCAGCCCACATTTCCGTGGACTCCGTGGTTGCCGCAGGAGGGGGCAAGGCCCATTTCAGAGAACCCTATACTGTTAGAGCTGTGAGATTTCAGTGCAGAGTTCTAGTCCAAGCCAGTCCTTTTATACTTGGGCCAACTGACACCCAGAGAGGGAAGGTGATGTGAGTAAGATCACAGCCCAAAGTCTACTTTTAACCCAGCGCATTTTTTTTTTTTCCAACACAGTTGTCACTCATTAGGGAAGTGTCCTCAGCTCTCACGAGACTTCATTTCTTAGAGGCAGGATAGAGCAGTGAGCGGTGCAGGGGCTTTTTTTTTTTTTGTTAGTTTCTTGGAGAGGTAGGTAGGGCAATGGTGAAAGCAAGACTCTGGAGCCACTGCCTCAGTTCCCATTCTGGCCCAGCTGTTCCCTGCGTGGCCTTGTGTAACTTGTCTGGGCCCCAGTTACTGTCCTCTGTGAAGCAGGGATAACCCTCTACCTCCCCATCTGGGGAGTGCTGCAGGGTGAATGGGTTAGTGTGCGTAAAGTTCTCAGAACAGTGCCTCGCACAGTGTAAGGACTACATGCAGTAGTTGCTCTCATTATTACTGTGTGAATCCTAATTGTTTTTCACTGGCTCTGTGACGTCTCTGGACCACAGATGCCTCCTCTGTAGGAATAACAATGGCCCCGCAGAATTGTTGGGTAGATTGGAGATCATGCATATGAGGCCCCTGCCTATATAGCTGGTGCTGAGTCAGTAGCAGGATCCTTAACTGCCTCCAGAGGTGTGAGAATGTTGTGGTTGTGAGGCAGGTGGTTTAAGTTGTTCCTTTCTCTTTCTGTTTGCAGAAAGGATCGTGAGGGTTGTATCTGCCGCCAGCTTCAATAACATTCACTTAGAATATTGTATTTTTTATTAGCATTTTTTGAGAACTTGGTAGGTGATAAGCTCTGTTCTGTGCCTTGACGTGCATTATCTCATTTAATCTGCACAATAGCCCTATGACGTCTAGTGCTATTAATACCCCCATTTTGTTGATAAGGAAAGTAAGTGTCAGAAGATAATAACTTAACCCTGAGTCAGTGAGAGAGGTAGCCACACCGTTGAACTCACATCAATCTGGCTTGAACATCAACACCCTTAACCGCTCATTGCTAGGAACTGTGCCAGGTTCTGGTTGCAGACGAGGCCTGCGGGGGTTGACGTCACTCACACCAAGGATACTAGAGGAGGATGGAGCACCCTCCTGGGTTAACCATTACCACCCACCAGTTGCCAGGTGACTGGAGGCCAAGGCAAGGAAACTGCGTCCTGGAACCCCTCCCTTTGCCCTCCCACCCCGCCCCACACACCACATACACCAATGTGCTGCAGCCTTTGAGCCCGGCACGGCCGAGCCCGCCAAGCTCTCTTCCTGCCCAGGTACGGAGCCCATGGGGAGCAGACACTGGCATGGCAGGGCTCCAGGCCTGGTGCTGGGCAGGAAGAAGCTGGGCCTGGGAGCTGTTCAAAGGAGCATCTTAATCTGCAGAGGAGAGAGCCCCGTCTCATGGCTGTAGTGCCCTATAACAGAGTTGGGGTGCTGTAGAGTTACTCCCTTAGAAGGAGCTTCCAGGTTGAGAACGCCTGTGACTGATCACCTTTCTCCAGCGAGGTAAGAGTTTGGGGCAAGTAGAGTGCTTGCATTGGAATCCTGTACCCATCCAGAGAGTGGGCTCTCAGTGCCCCTAGGGGAGAGCCTGGCTGGGCTGAGGGTGGCGGCTTGTAGGTGTGGAAAGCACATGGGACTTGGGATCGACTTGTGCAGTGGCATGGCTCTGGGCTCCATTTTTCCCCCTCCAGTACAGAGGCGGTCATTCCTTCCCACCTAGGAGTGTTCCTAGCGGGGTTATGGAGTGGACCTGTGTGAGCGGAGCTGGTAACTAACGTGGTGCCGAGGCCCTAGGAGAGGCTGTGCAAGTGTTTGCCTACTTCTGCCATCTCTGTACAGCCCCCACATCGGGAAGGGACTACCTTGGGCATGGGGCACGGTGCCTGTTCTTCTCATGCAGGGCCATTTATATATCAAGTGGTAGTGGGAGGTGACGCCTCCCCTCTTGCCTGTCCCCGTAACAAATACGTACTTAGGTCCAGGTCATTAGGAACTTATGTGCCAGTGACATTCCTGCCTTTCGTGGGTAGCGTAGTCTCTCTCCTGACCCCTGTAAGTTCCTCCATAAGCCTCACTGCCAGGGGATTCCATTCTAGGCTGCCTGTGGGTGCTCGGCCCACCTGCGGTCTGCTGCAGGGGACAGGACTCCCTGCAAACGAGAACCATTTTCCGGGACCACTGAAGACCCACATTCTAACTGGCATGCACATCGGGCCAGGAGGATGGAGGAAAAACCCCTGTTCTTCCCAGTGCCACCCCTCTGCTGCTCACAGAGGGTACTGGGAAGCAAAGGCCCTCTCTGCAAACCTGCCAGCGATTTCGAAATGCAGCCTCTGCTGGGATGCAGGCTCTGGTTTTTGTCTCCCTCTGGGACATCTCTTCTTTATTTGAGACTTCCTGCTTCATTAATAGGTACCCTTAATACTCTTATCTCGGCATGCCTTCTGGGTTTACTGAAGCGTAATGCCAGAGCACATTCTTCCTTGGAAGTTACAATTCCTTCTGGGAAGGTTTCAGGCTCTTAATTTGGAAACTGCAAAGTAAGAATGGGCCTGGGTTGGCGGGGGGAGGCAGAGGAAGACAGGGAGCACCTGACAACCCAGTTCTGAGTGGGCCGTTTTTCTTTAATAAGAATGGAGAGCCCTGGCCGGGTGGCTCAGTTGGTGTGAGCATCATCCCACACGTGAAAAAGGTTGTGGGTTCGATCCCTGGTCTAGACATGTATGGGAGGCAACCTACCTCCTTCTCTCTTCATCCCTCCTTCCCTCCCTCCCTCCCTTACTTTCTCCCTAAAATCAATAAATATATCCTCAGGTGAGGATAAAAAAAAGAAGAATGGCGATACTGCCCTGAGCTTGTCTCAGTGCACACCTCATGTAATAATTACTGTTGTTAAATTTGAAGGCGTGGTTCATTGTTTGTTGCCCATCTCTGCTTTAGAACTAACAGCTGTGTGTGTAATCAGTATCACTTTTATGAGGATTGAATATAGAAAAGCCAATCGAGTCAGGTAAAGTTCCAGCCGAGCTATAACTTACTTATTGGGGGAGCCGTGATTCAGTGCCAAAGTGTGCCAGTCTGTGTCAGCTGCTGTTCCTCTCTGCCTTCAGTCACCTGGCCCAAGCCTCTTGCATCCGGACTGTTCCAGTCACCAAGGAGCTGCCCTCTGCTTCTACTCCTGACGTACCCTCTCCGTCCGTTCTCCCCACAGGTGGCCACCATGAGCTTTTGAAAACTTAGGTCATATTGCTCCCTGTTTAAAACCTCCCGTGGCTGCCCACTGCATGGAGAATAAAATCCAAACACCCCTATTATGCTTTGGGAGGTCCTGCATCATCTAGCTCCTACCGATCCCCTGACGGCATCTCACACTATTATTTTTTCTCTTTGGTGGCAGACACCGGGGATGCCTTTCTGTTTCTGTAATTTTTAGGCTCTTCCCCCCTCCTGGATCTTTGTCATGTTTGTTGCGTTGCCCAGAATATTCTCAGGTGGTCCTTCACATGAAGCTTCCTTCTCATTTTATCCTCAGAGAAGGCTGCTCCCTGACCCTCAGCCGTTCAGCCCCGCTGCCTATGTCACTCTCTTTACTTCCCTCTTAACACACCACATGCGCTGACGTTGTCTTAATTATAAAGGTGTTAAGTTGTCATCCAACTCACCAGATTCGTATGTAAGTTTCATGACTTCAGGGACATGTCTGTCTGATATGTACTGAATACTGGTACCTAGCACATTATCTGGCTCAAAGGCAGGGGGTAATAAATACTTGCAAGATGAATGAATGACCAGACAACAGGCCCTCCACTTGAGCAGGGTTCTCTGAAAAAGAACACCTGTGCTTGGAGTCCTGCGGAGGCTTCCTTGCACCTCCCCTAAGCCAACAAGCATTTCTCTTTCCCTCAGCTGTTCTTAGGATGCCAAGTATACTATTGTGTTATTAGTTATATTGCATTGTGGTGTCCTACATTGTGTTTTTCACATCCTCTCTGAAATCCTAGACTTGTGGGCAGGATTTCAGCTGAAGAATCCAACTCAAGCTGCCTTCTGCAGCAGACAGGACCCCACCCTTCGAAAAGCATTGTGAACCACTGCACAGACAGTGACTGGAACAACCGTTTCCCCCTGGGGCTTTTTCCCTTATCAGACATGTTCTAGGAGCGCTTTGCGACATCTCTACTAGAAGTGACCATGGCTGGTCCACAGCAAATAGGGCCTCATCCCGCACTGTCAGTGGTGAGTTACTTCCTTGACATTGTTCCTGTCCTTTTCTCTTATGCTGGGTTTTGGGGGACCCTGGGTAACAGCAGCATTTTTATCGGACAGCTGGAGATAAAATCACCCACCTCCTTGCCCTTGTGTAACTGTGAATCTGCATCCTGCAGTTACCTGGGCTCTGCGGCTTTTATTTGGTGCCAACTGTGTGCCCACGCAGCTGTTGTTTCCTGACCTCTTCAGCCAGGTCCTGAGAAGGGAGCCAGTGTATTGGCATCCCAGGGAGGAGACCTGGGTGCAGGCGCTCGGCCCTTTGTGGTTGCACTCCGCTTCAGCGTCAGATGGCGGGGGCAGCGGGGGGGCGGGTCTGCCCTCTGTCCTGTCACATCTTTGCCCAGGAACTCTACACTGGCAGGAAGGGAGGGGAGAGAAGGCTTGCTCGTTCCAATTTCGGTATTATTTATGTTCATGAATAGTCACAAGGACCCAAAATGAGCAAGTACTTTTGAAGAGTAGTATATCCAGATACTAGCATTTTTTCCCAGTTAACATTCACTTATTAAAGTTCTTGCAAACTTCTTCTTCGTTGATGCTAGGATTATATATACTGAAAACTACATTTAGATAAGTAAATTCAACTGAAGACAATTATTGAAATTAATGATTTCATCTAGAGCTGCAATGGCATCTTCCTCCCCTGCTCAGCACCCTGTGTAGTAAGCAGGCATGTTTGCCAGCTTCTTATCCCAGGCACAGGGTGAAGCTGCGAGGCTGAGCAACCTGCCCTGTGCCCCAGGCTGTGAAAGGGTGAAATTCCTGACTCCATCCCACAGCCTTCCGGTAATACCAAATTATTCCCAAGAGCCTGAGAAGACAAGTGGGAGAGAAAGTCATTTAAAGTGAATTACGAACATTCTCAGAGTCGTCTGATACCATCATGCTAAGCCCAGAAAAGGAGATATTTGAAATTCCCCATCAAACACAGTGGTCAGATTTGATTTGTCAGTGTCACCCAAGCTTACGCGCTCTCACACCATATTCATAGTTCTTGCCATATTTGTCCACCACTTGTGTTGCTTGCTTAATTAGTTTTCTTCAAATCAACTACTTAATTTGAAGAAATGTATTTAAAGAGAAAACTATATTCTAAGTGCAAAAGCAGTATCATTGCATATAATAGAAAGGAGTAAAAATAAATACATAGCTATTAAAATTAGATACTCAGCAGTGTGCAATCTAAAACTTTGTAAGGCATGCCACCGGTGGTTTGTCTCTGCCACTTTGTGACACCTAGAACCCCAGCAGCAAGGGAGTTGAGAATATGCTTCCAGGCTCTAGTATGGCGGTGGAGGAGAATATAGAAGGGGACAGAAATGGATGCTGGGTGCCAAAAGACTGCATGGCCATAAAAAGATAAGGCAGATAACTAACCAGAGTAAGTGTGCAAATCCCATCTGTTGGGTTGGCCAAAAAGTACATTACATTGTTTTCCTTAAAATAAAAGACACATTTTTCATTTTCACCAGTGGCTTTGTTAATTTGGATATTTTGAGTCTGTTGGCTCTCTCCTGCTCTTGGCTTCTAGCGGATAGAGGCCAGGGGTGCTGCTAAATATCTTCCAATGCATAAGACAGCCACGCAGCAAAGAATTATTTGGCCAAAGTGTCGGTAGTGCCAAGAAACTTCACAAACCACTTTTGACACATTCGATCAGTCACAGCACCTTCTCTGTATACTGCACAAATCTTTTTTTGTGTTTTAGTTGCATTTTTACCTTTCTTGAAATAATGAAGCTCAATGTGCCAAAAATGTTGTGTATTTTCTTCCATCTTGAATATTAAAATGGCTGTACAAAATTCACCAGTTTTTTAAAAAAATGTTTTATTTATTTTTAGAGAGAGGGTAAGGGAAGGAGAAAGAGAGGGAGAGAAACTTGGACCCAGCCCACAACCCAGGCATGTGCCCTGACTGGGAATCGAACCAGCGACCTTTTGGTTCACAGGCTGACACTCAATCCACTGAACCACATCAGCCAGAGCAATTTCAATAAGTTTTTTTTTAACGTGTACTGATATGACAAATGTCACGATACAATCTAAAAATATTATTTTGAATGAAGTTAAAGACAACTAAGCATATATTATAGCCATCGTATGGAAAAAACCAAATGAACGTTTTGGCCAACCCCAATAGGCGGTAAGAGTAAGTACCAGCGAGGTCACAGCAGGGGGACAGCAGTATTGGCTTGATCTGACCTTGCAGAATTTTGGGCAGAGTGTATAGGGAGATGTGGTAGAGAAGTTCTTGGTCAGAGAAAGTAAGAGGTGGAACAGTACCATGCTACCAATCTGTCTTTTAGTACAAGGCTTAAAAATCTCCAGTCTCTGTTTTTCACCACTTACTAGGTTCCTGTAATTGTGCTGAAAATGTTTTACATGCAGTTTGTCAGTTCTTCCTCTCAATGTCATTTGTCCTCATTTTAGTCACAGAGAGTCTAAGTAACCCACCCCAGGTCACACAACTATTAGGCAGCTGAACCATGGTGCTTGACCAAGGTTAGCCTGATACCAAGGCCAGTGTGGCCAGTCACTAGGCCACACTGCCTCTCGGTGGCGGGAGCGCCAGGGTGGAGGTGAGGCGGAGGCCAGGTTATAAAGAGCCATGAATGCTGGGCTCAGGATTCTAGACTTGATCTCAAATGGTAAGAGGGTGCAATGGACATTTGAGGGCAGAAGAGCGACCGGACGGAGGCGTGCAGGTGGAACCAGCAGGAGAATGTGGCTTGATTGACATGAGAAAAGGCCAGGGAAGGGGGAGAGCATTCGAGAGAAGAGAAGTTGATGATATTTCGTTGCTTCAGGTTTTCCCCTATTTTCTTCATTGGTTTTTCAAAGAGGCTGAGCTTTTTTCCTAACAGTTCCTGAATCCCAGGTGAGTTTAGGCTTTCAGTTTGGTCAGTGAGGCAGATTGCTTCTGAAAAACGTTTTTCCTTGACTCACTGATAGTTTTGATCTTAGCCTATGGTCAAAGGTCAGCTTCCTAACATGAATCATTTTCTTTTTCTTCTTTGTACTATTCTTTAATGCTTTGAAAATGACGTTGGTTTATCTTCCTACCTGAGCTGCTCTAGTAACGGTAGTCAGTGGGAGGAAGACAGCCTCTGTGGAAACAATAAGATGGGGCAGTTCGTGTGGAAAGGAGCCAGTTGTAGGACAGTGGATGAATTTTTGAATCGGAAATACCTGGTTCGAATCCCTCCTCAGCCATTTTGTGTTTGGGGCTTATAGGACATGGGGAAGTCGCTTAGTTTCTGTGCACACCAGTCTCCTCTTGTACAGAGCACAGATAACACGGCTGAGCCTCAGCATGTTATGGTCAGGACTCAACGAATTCACATGTGTGATCCCTCGTGGTGGGGATGCATATGATAGATGTTCTCAAAGTATTTGTCACCTTCTCTTTCCAGTTTTTGGGGATCTGGGAGGTCCTCTAGGGATTTTCTCTCCTACTGGTCCTGGTCTGTGCCTCCCTCTGGTCCCTGGCAGAAGCCATAGGGTAGACAGACACACATTCCAGACCTACCCAGGAGAAGGGTCAGTGAGCCAGCCCTGCATCCTGGTTGCCTCCCAGTGAATAAAAGCCCACATCAGATGCCAGTCGGTGGTGTTTAAGTCCTTCTAGAGATGCCCATGCCCACTCAGCCCACTGAAAACATGTCTCCTCTTTTCCCCCATAGAGGAAGTGCACTCCCTTCTCAGCAGAGTCAAACCCTGTGGGGCGAGCCCCTCGACGACTCCCACTTCTCTGCCAGTGCAAAGAGCTTGAGGCTTTTGCGATTCTCAGAGCATCTGGCCCGTCTTATCCAGATGACATTTGGAATTTTAATCTTCTAGTTATGGGTTTTCATAAATCTGGTTTGAAATCTTCACTACCAATCTCCTCTGCTATGGGAAAGTGGCTTTCAAAAGATGCTGGGAGAGGGTGGTTCGTGCACGTGTGGGGGTGACGAGAATACAGACGGCATTGTTGCAAAGAAGGCTGTGGATGGGGGTGGGTCGGCGCTTATTTCCACTTGTGGACCACGCACTGCGTTAGCGGAATTTTACTTCAGGGCCCTGAGTTGGGGCTCTGGGGTCTAGAACTCACAGTGTTGCAAGCACTGTGTGGGGTGCTTTACATACATTATCTCATAGCTCCCTTCACATGATACCTGTCGTACATACACAGAAAAACTGAAGTTCAGATATATTAACTAACATGCCTGACGTTACCAAGTAGAAGGGAAAGGGGGTTTTCAAGTCTCGATTTACTTGGCTTCAAAATCTGTAGCTTTTCCAGTATGCCTAACAGCCTCCCATTAATCTCAGGGTTTTTGGAAGCAAAACCTCCAAAGCCACAGGTCGGAACCACTGGGACTACCCTGGCTGGCGTTCTTTCAACCCCTCCAGTACCCATGTCCTTCACTCTGCCCAGGGAGTGGAGGAGGGGTAAGGTAGGAGAGGTGAGCACAGGCTGGGCCTTAAAACATTTTGCCAAGGTCTCAGTGGTGGGAGGCTTCATCCTGAGGGGAACGGGTGATATAGCAAGTTTTCCCAGGGACTGGCACAAATCGACATTACCAGCTCTTAAAGGCTCATTCTGGCAGATGGACAGTCGTCCTTTCCTGTTGGTTGATTGAAAGCATTCTTATGCCCATGTGAACTCTTGGACACCCTGGTACACCTTTGAGGACCCCAGAGATCCTGGGCTCCCAGGTGGAGAACTCCCAGTAGAGAAAATTTGTTTAGGATTTAGAAAGGTACAGAAGAGTACAGAGAGTGTTCTAGATTACAGACCTTCCCTGAGTTAATTCTGTAAATGCTCAGAGTGGTGGGTCCCTGTCACCTAAGCTCTGCTAAGAAGGAGCCCCAAGCAAATACAGGGAACCTGCCAGTGAGTCTCAGCATGGCCAGGCAGCATGTGACTGGGAACCAGTTGGCCGGTATGTAATAGGTTAGCCAAAAAGTTTGTTTGATTATTTTCCATATGTTGGCTCTAATAGCGCTTAGTTGTCTTTAGCTTCAGTTGAAGCAATTTAGTTAAATTTAGTTAAATTGTGACAGCTGTCATATCAGTGTATGTTTTTAAAAACTTATCAAAATTGGCGAATTTTTGTGCAGCCATTTTAATATTCAAGATGCAAGAAGATACGCAACATTTCTTGTGTATTATGCTTTATTATTTTAAGAAAGGTAAAAATGCAACTGAAAAGCAAATAAAGATTTGTACAATGTAGGGAGAAGGTGCTGTGACTGATCAAAAGTGTCAGAAGTGGTCTGCAAAGTTTCTTGGTACTATTGACATTTTGGCCAAATAATTCTTTGCTGTGAGGCTGTCTTATGGATTGGAAGATGTTTAGCAACACCCCCAGCCTCTACCCACTAGAAGCCAATAACGGGAGATAGCCAACAGACTCAAAATATCCAAATCAATAAAATTATTGGTGAAAGTGAGAAATGTATCTTTTATTTTATGGGGGGCGGGAATAATGGATTTTTTGGCCAACCCAATACAATGAATCTGGTATCTCCCTAACCAGTCAGCTTGGATGCTGGGCTGCAGCTGGATGTGGCAGCTGCTGTGTCGGGGAGAGGAGGCCAGGGGGTCCCCCTTGAGCTTCCAAAAGTCTGTCACCGGCCTCTGCCAGGATAGCCCAGCATTTGCTTGTTTCTCCTGCTGAGCACCTGCAAACGGCTAAGGGCAAAGAGTCCCAGAAGCAGCAGCACCAGTAGCAAGAAGAGAGCAGGTGTGTGGGTGCTATTCAGACCCCCGTCTTTGTTTCCCTCTTGCCTTATTCCGCATATGTTGGCCAGGGCATCAGAGCCCTGAGTGGCTGTGCTTGGTGTGGACCGAGTGACTTTCAGCAGTCAAGAGGAGGCTGGAACATGTTCCTTTTCAGGAGAGTAATTTAATGGAGAAATTGTTTTAACTGCCTGCCCCTGGGTTTCAGCCCAGGGCCTCAGACTTGGATAGAAGAACACATCTTGGCAGCTTCCCGGAGCCCAAGGGAGCCCCTCATCTTTTACTGAATTGACACATGTGTTTATTTATGCAGGTGTGACATTAGTGACCGTTGCACGGTGCTTCTTTAGCGCTCCCTCCGCCCCATGCGCCTTCCACACCTCTGTCCTCCCCCGCAGCAGCATCGACCCTGTGTATTGTCCTCACTGGCCGTTCTGTACAGAGTGGCACTGGGCCCATGTCTGACAAGCTCAGGTTTTGCGGGTCCTCTGGACATTCTCATGTTTGGAGGTGGCTCACAGCCTCACAAAGGGAAGGAGAAGAGGACTCCAGTTGGTTTCCAGGCAAGGCTGTCCCCTCCTAGGCACGTCTGTAGCCTTCATAGTCCCCAGGGTTTGAGAAGGGAAATTCCCATTTTCCCCAGCATAGCACATGCAAGTTCATTCTTCTTCCATTTCCAGGTTGATAGCCGGGGCATACTCAGTAAATTTCTCTCCTAACCAAATTGTTGTACTCTGAAGATAGAGGCCCTGAACTGATTTTAAGTCATCTTCTCAGGTGGAAGCTTAGTGTGATTCTAGCTTAGTAGTGTGGAGGCTCCTTGTCTTTCTAAAGAGAAATAGTGAAAAGGGAGGAGTATGGATGTTTGAATGAGTATGTGTATCTGTGTAAAGGTACGTGTGTGTGCGCATGCGCGCACACGCGTGCATGGCTGTCCATTGGAAACTCTTTGTGCTTTCATTGCCCTGTGATGAAAACATGAGTGTGTGTGGAAGCAAAGTTTAAATCTCCAGACACCTGGGATCCCAGCCTGATCTCTAGCCTTGGGTGATTTACTTAAGCTCACATCTTCAGAAAATTTCCCCATCTTAGACAAAGCATGAGGCCATGTGAACATCAGGGTCTTACCTCAGGATACAAACATATTCCTTAATTAGTGGCTAAGTTTCCCCATGGAGTTACTACGAACTTGGAATTTCAGAAGCACAAAAGAAAACTTCTTTTTTTCCCCAGGAAGGCCTTTTTTTAACCACTGAAGTAACTTTATAGTTTATTTTCCCTTGTCTGATTGCAATCTCCCAAGTTGCTGATAGTTCGCCTTTGAAATGAGTCAGCTTTGATCAGGGATATGGCAGCCAGACAGGTCATTTTTACTGTGCGTGACTTAGTCCAACCAGTTTGGCAACAGCAGAGTCCCCTCCTGGCGAGGGGAGTGGAAAATGGCGGACACAAAGTTAGCCTGTGATAAGGCCGCCTGCCCCCTGACCAGGACAAACAGCCCCTTCCTCCCTGTACCAGTTGGGTCTCCCATAAAGCAATTCCCTTCCAGCCCCCTACTCCCGTGGGATGAGGCGCACACTGTCACCCTCTGGCATTTTTCCTTTGCTGTGTCTTCTCAGGCCCAGCATTCCTCCAGGTTGTTAAGTGATAAACAGGTTGTCTCCACCCCCTCCCACTCTCCTTTTCCTGCTCCCTCTTTGATGCTTGCCTCTCCTCAGGCAAAGGGTGCCGCCATGACTGTGCAGGGTCTGTTTCTGCCCCGTAGTGGATGGCAGTTTCTGGCTCCACTGGTGGAAGTGTGATGTCAGGCATGTGGACATGGGTTGCTCTGTGTACTCATGAACCCATCTGACCACATGGGGGACGACCATTTTAAGAGGATGTGGCTGAGCTGGAATATGCGCCCCACTTCGGGCGCAGTGACAACAAGGGCCGCCCCTGGAGTGAATCTGAGTTCAAATCCTGACACCATCACTTACTACTCTGTGACCTTGGGTAAATTATGTCACCCGTGAGCGTCTATTCTTTCAGATGTAAAATGAACAGAATAATAGTCCTGAACTCCCAGGGCAGTTGTGAGGATCTATTAGAAGTGCCTGTAAAATGTACAGTCTAGTGTTGCCGCATACTATGTGCTTAATAAATAAGATCATTACTTTTATTTTAGTAATCATTATTTTCATCATTATCCATCATCACCCTGTCTCTGGACAGCAGCCGTGGTGTGGGAGAAGCAAAGCCTTGCTCTACGAATGGTATTTATAGGAAGGTGAAACACTTTTATTTAAAGACACATGGAAGAGACATTAAGGACCTTCTCTCTCTGAAGGGCTGGAAGAATTAATCTTTGGAGTCCTCTCCACCAAACTAAGACCAAGATTCAATTTAGTGGAAGGAAGAGCTTTCTAAGGTAGTGTCAGATGGCTTCCCTAGGGTTAGCGAGGGCTCTGTCCCTGAGGACACATAGCATGGGGCTTGTATAGGGAATTCATGCATCAGAAGGGAGACTGGGAGAGGACTGTCTCATGCTGCGTCTCAGGAGGTCTTGCGCTCTTCGTTTCCCAGGAAGGGCCACTTAGCTGAAGATGCCACACTCCCTAGTTAGGCAGTGACTTCCTGTGTGATTGTTGAAGCTTGTGGTCTGTGAACCGGCTTATCATTTTATCTCTTAAATAGGACAGTGCCCATGTTCTTAATCTGGGCTTGAGTGAATGATTCATTCAGGATCCTTACAGCGATGAGGCCTCATTGTTCTGGCTGGACTAAAGTGTATGTCAGTGTTCATTCATCCTGGGGAGTGGTTTGTGGGGACAGGCAGTTTGCAGGACTTTTGCTCTCCCACACGAATAAACCCACTGGAGAAGCTGCGCAAATTTGGGATATGTCTTCATTCGCGAGACGCCAGTAAGTCTAAACTAGAGAATGCAGACCCAGAGGTGAGCAGCCCCATCCTGCTCGTTATAAACAGTCATTTTGATTGTAGAGAAAGGCTTCTTTTCCAGTCCTCTCCAGGTTTGTTGGGTCCTTTTGCAAAGATGGTCATGTGTTCTGGCTGGGGTTTATTTTTCACCAGAGATACAGATGTTTCTGCTCTTGTACAAGATTTCATTAAAGCTCAACCAGCGGTGTACTGTGACAAGAGACTGCCAAGGTTAATATTTCTGCAATACATTCCCGTCTGTTCACTCTTGGCACCAAAAAACTCCCAGGTGGGCATAGTGTGCTGGTGCCATATATCAGAACCATGGAGCGGAATCACCCATGCGTCTGTTTAACTTCGATGAGACACTGATTGCACAGAGTGCCAGCTCTGCCTTGGGGCCTCAGCAGGGGGAACACGGCAGCTCACCCTTTAATGGCCCTCCCTAGCTGCAGAGGCTGCCACAGCTACTCGGTTGGGACTGGGGCAGAGAAAAAGAGAGCATTTGGTAATGTGAAATGCCACATCCTTCCACGTTATCTGCCGAAACTGTGGCGGCATAGCTTCATGACAAGGACAGATGTGGGTTGAGATCCTGTGCGGCTTAGGAGAGTCACCTATTTAGAGCGTCAGTTTCCTCATCTGTACAATGGGGTAGTCACTTCTGCCGCGGAAGATGTTGTGGGGTTGAACTGAGATACTGTGTACAGTTCATTGAGAGGAAGCAGAGTTCCTTGGCACAGGAACGGGCTGTGCAGGCCAGGGAGCCCCCCTCTCTTCTCTCTGCTTTGTGATGGAGAAACGTGCGGACAACAGAACCGGTTCTGCTACCTCCAAGCAGGAAGGAGCCAGGTTAAAAATAAGAGTAGCCTGACTTCTTTGACGTGCTTTTCCTCTGCCTCACCCCAGCGGAGGCTTGTGGAAATGGGCAGTGGTCAAACAAACGTGAGCCTTGTCTAGGGACATTTGGCAAGGGTAAGGAGAGCTGGAAGGCAGGGGAGGGCTGAGATTAAGGGCAGGCCAAGAGTGAGATGCCTTAGGGTGACTTGTGGCTATTGTACTTAATACTTTTACTACTGACTTTGTAAATTCAGGTTTGCTCATCAGGTCAGAGTAGAAAGAGCCAGGGCTCGTGTGGTTCAGTGTGTTTTCTTCCTGTCTCTGCCGAATTGTAGGGTCATCTCTTTGAAAGTATATAATGTTTCTACTTGCTGTATAGGACTCCACTGAAGAAGAGAATAGAGAAAAATTATTCATTTTCAGATGCGGCATTACAAACATATGTCTAGTTATCTTGGATTGTTTTAATCTCTGTTCTACAAACCTTCCCTCTCATGCAGCACAGTGCAGTGGCGATGGTGCAGTTTCTGACTTTGAGTCTTGCAAGATATCTAAGTGCTTTGTGAATTTTCCACAAAAGACTGTTTTGTTTATTTCATTTGAAAGGCAAAGCAGATTTTATTCTAATCTTGAGGTAGTCGGTGGTCAAATCTGTGAATGGTATTGGGGGAGGAGCACTCTATTAATCAGAAGGTTGTGATAACCAGAACATTCCATTTCCTGGCTGTACTGGATGACAAATGACATAGTGGATAATGTGTTCCTTTCTGGTTTCTTTATAATCTATCAAATCCATCTATTCCTTCTGTCCTTTCTTTCTTCCATCTATCCATCCATTCATCCATTCATCCTACAGACACTGATTGGTACTTGAGTTGGCACTACACTTGCAAGGGAATATGAAGAAAATGATCATGAGTCCTGCCCTCGGAGACCATAAAATGTGAAATAGGAGTCAAGACACTGAAGTACCGGGATGAAAAGCCCAAGGAAAATTGGGGTAGGGGGGCGGGTGGGGAAGAATGGCGTGTGAACCAACTGCTCTCTGAGAAATACACAGGATCCTAATTTGTGAAGATTTGACATTTCCACCTCGGAGTAAAGGCACAGAGGGTGGAAGGAGGTAGTTCTCTGCGAGGAATTGCCAGTAGTTGCTTTGGACTGAAGGGAAGAGGAGTGGGAGATCAGGGGTGCCTGCTTAGGTGGCAGTTCTTGAAAGTCAAGTTAAGGTTTCAGGACTTGATTCTGAAGGTTCTAGAGAATGTTTTTATAGCAAGTGTGGCCAAGGGAAGACGTTCTGGCCCTTGCTTGAATCGGGATGTATGCTGATTGATCCTGAGAGGTTCTTCACTCGTCAAAGGTTAGATATCAGCAGTCTCATTGTTCTTGGGGGCTAATGCAGCAGCACAGGCTTAGGTGGTACCACCCTCATTTTCTCCTTTCACAGCTGCTTTCTTTTCAAACCTCTCCTTACCTTAAGTTTTTCTTACTTTTATCTACAGTTTTCCCATTATCTGGAGACATTCCTGTAAGACCTGCTCTCCTGCCTCACCTCTCAGCCCTCTAGGAATTTGGGAGTTTGGAGAAGAGAGGCTCAGGCTCTACGACCTCTTCTATCTTTGGAATCTGTCCCTTGGCTATAAATAAGGCTGTTGCTTAGTGCCAGTATTGATGGTATTTGCAGCTGTCCTCTGGGAGATGGACTCCGACGAATAACCCATTTTCAAGAGGACACGGCCATTAGGTGACAACTATTTATGGTTCCTATTGACCAGAACCTAACCTGAACTGTCACTGCCATTAAAATTTCATGTGCCGTGAAGCTGCCTTTCCTTATCGGGCTGTCTCTTTCCATTTATCTGAAATATCTTACTGTGTTGATCTAGGTTCTTCAAAAAGATGAGCTATGAAATCTGGAGGGACTTCTGTGTTCTGGCTGCTGGGATTGTCCCTGGTGCACCTTCTCCTCCCCCACCCCCCGCCCGCCCCGCTGCCAGCCAGCATCCCTCTAAGCCAGGTAGTCACATCTCCATTTTGCGGAAGAGAACACTGAGCGCTGAAAGGCTAAATGGCTTGCCCAGAGTTACCAGGTCAGTGGGTAAGTGACAGAGCCAGAATTCAGGCCAACTCCTGCCTGGAATCGAAGCCTGGATAATCTCCACGAAACCGTGCATGTCTGGTTTCTGAACCTGGAATGTCACTACAGAGGGTTTTATTTATTTATTTCGTCCCCTGATAGTTCAGCCACTTGGAGTTGATTGAACAGCAGTTTTTAAAAGCTCATTCATCCTGAGTTTGCCTTAGTAACCAGAGTGTTCCATCTTTATAGAGTTTCTTTCCCACACCCTTATATGAAAAGAAACAAGGCCTTAAAATGTCAGGCAAAATTCCCTCTGGCTTTATAAGCTAATGTATTTTATAGATGGCTGAATTCTGCAGTGAACTTCTCATTGGAAAATATTGCTTTCCTGAATTCTGTTTCTCCATCAAAGGGATATTACATGGTATGCGATAACTATTTTTCAGTGGCCTTGACATTGAAGTTCTGGGTAGGAAATTATCCTGCATTAGTCACCTCTGCTGTCATCAGATCCCTTTCATCTCAAGTACCTGCACTTCTTCAACTTAAACTTTGGAACTTGAGCAGCCCTGGGGCCGGGGGAAGTACGTCTGGATCTCTGCATTAAAGTGGATTCTTAGGAAGAAGGTGCGCTGGCTAAGAACCTGGTCTTTGAAAGCAGGAGGTTTAGGTCAAGTGTCGACCTTCCCTCTTAACTTCTGGTCAGTAGGCAAATAATGATATCTCTGAACCTCAGTTCTCTTATCTGTAAGATGTAGAGAGCTTCTGGACGGGGACAGGCAGTTGATTTTAAGGTCCTCATCATTTTCGTATGCTACCAAACGCCAGTGCTTTGATACATTAGAAGAGGCAGTGCTGGAGTCCCTCCCTTGGGGGACATATTTAGCAACCAGGCTGCCCCTCTCATGGTGTGATACAGATTTCCTAGATATGAAGCAGTAACCTGGGTGTTGATGAAGTGCTCCTCCTTTCCCCTTTCAGAGATAATTATCTGTATATCTACGTACAGAACAGGATCTGATAGTTCCGAACCCTGCCTGGGCATCAGAATCCTCTAGAGAACTTCGGAAAGGAAGGCAGATGTGTGGGTCATTCAGGACCGTTGAGTCATATTCTGTGAGGGTGGGGCCTGGGCACCTGGAGCGCGAGCACAAAGCTAAACTTGAGACCCCTCGTGTAACCAGCGTATGGGGCCAGCGTGGTGTGTGGCTTGTGGACAAAGCTCACTGAGTGTTTTTCCTGCTGCCCATGGCCTTCCTCACTCATAGGTGGTCTTGTGGTCACAATCATTCGCAAAGGTGTAGTCTTAAATGAGAAATTCGAATATCCCTCTTGCAAGACTGATGGAAGCTTCTAACTTGAATTTGGGTCAGGACCCCACAGAGTGAAAGCGGTTGGCTCTGCTGCGCACCCAGGGGACTGTAGAGGGAAAGATGCTTACTTGGAAGGGACCTGTCTAAGCTGGTATCCTGCTCCGCTGAAAGCCAGTGTCTTTCTCTTGTGGGGCACTTCGAGGTATGCACTCTCTTCAGGGAGGTGCTCTAATCCTTTGCCCTAATGGTGGGGGCTGCAGGCCAGTCCCCGCCTCTGCTGGTCTCCTGGCTCCACCACTGAAAGCCATCAGCTGTGCCCTCTCTCTAGCCCTCTGGTTCTCAGGGCAGGAGTCAGATCTCAGACCCCAGCCCCCCTCACTGCAGGGATATTCCAGTCAGGCTTCCCAGTGACCCCTCTGAAGCATATATCCACCCCCGCCCAGGTTTGAGTGGGTGGGTAGAAGATGTGCTCATTGCACATGGTTCTCCAGTGATACCCTCCTATCAAAGAATCCCCTCTCCCCACAGTCTCATCTCTTTTTACATTTTCCATCCAACGAATCAGGATAAGTCTAGAAACTGGCACTGTGGTCTTCCTTTGAATACTGCATTTTGCACATTCTTCCCAGGCTTCCTTTGGTGCCTCTGTCGAAGCCTAGGCTTAGAAGCAGCCTCAAGTGTCATGTGGGCTTACCTGCATAGTGGCTGGTGCCTTGCGCTGTCAGGCCAGACAGGTTTGGATTTGAGACTGTAAGCGAGTGTTTTAACCTCTCGAAACCTCAGATTCCTCGTGAGTAAAATGAGACTGGTCCTAGAAACTAACTCCCAAGATTGTGAGGATTAAATGTGACAAGTGCATCTAGGGCTTACTGCCTGACACCTAGGAAGTGCTCTTTGGCGCCCATGATCCAGCTCAGGTCGGCGGAAACTCTAGCCACCGTCTTCTTTAAAACTTGATTTGCGGACTGCAGCCAGCTGGAGAGGGGCCGTGCCCCGACTGCTCCGCGGAGAAGCACTCCTGGCTCGGCCAATTGCTCGTCCAGATGCCACCGGGGAAAGGCCTCACTGGGACGGGCTCACAAAAGCAGGGTCACAAGAGCTAACTGAATTAAGCAAGTTATCAGGCAGTAGAAAACGCAGTTAGATTTGCATCTATGAAGCAGATGGCCAGGACATGATGATTAAATTAGTTTTATTATGTTTGGAGGAATTAATTTGTCACTTTATTATTTTTTTCTTTTGTTTTTTTAAGAAAGAGAGATGTGATTTTGTTATCTCTGGCAAAAGTGATTTGTAGAAAGAGTTTATTCTTTAATGGGAAACAGGGATGTGACAGGACCTTGAAAAACCCTTTTCTTCTAATTGTCTATTAATAGTTGGTACAATTATGCAGAGCGTGGCCCAGAGAACAGAAATGCTGCCACCTATTGCTGGTAAAAGCCGGCTTCTGTTAGCAGTCATAAGAAGAGTATTTTTTCCCTCTTAAACATTTTCAGAACATGGGCCATTGAGTTTGAAATTCATTTTTAAGACATTTTTGCTCTACTGAGGTTCTTAGGACCTGGTGTTTTCTAACGTACATTTTTAGTTACAATGTCTCACAATGCAGTTTTGATCTGGTTAGCTTGAGGGAACCTCAGGCATTTCGATTTCCTTCTTTGAAAGGTGAGGAAGAATCAGATGCAGAATCTTTAAGGACAAATGGAATCTTTTGAGTTAGGGCTCAGGGTTGTTAACTGGGAGAGTCCCAACCTTATTCTTTAGGCACAAATAGTTCTTTCATGGTCCTTTTGAAAGGATCAAAGCAAAACCTGGAGTTTTGAATGCCTTCTTTTCTTGTTAAGTCCTTTTATGCTTAACAGTTACTAATGAGCATTCTAGAAAATTCAACCCTGCAGGAAGAGTTTATTGTATATAGTAACTAGGCCATAAACTTTATACATATACCCGTGTATGGGGTGTGTGTGTGTGTGTGTGTGTGTGTGTGTGTGTACAAGTCAATGATCTTTCTGAAATTTTGTCCCAAATCTAACATCAGGCAAAGCATCTTACCCTGAAATAGCCAGACCCACATGCTGTCCAAGGGGGTTTAAGAATTGGGTCTTTGAATGTGGCTCTAGAGCTTTGTATTTTTTTAAATAACCTTTTAAAAAATTTTTAGAATGGATTTAAATTTACAGTGAAGACAGCACAGAAAGTTCCCAAGTGCCCTCCACCCAGTGTCCCCTCTTGTTAACTTGCATGAATTAATGAAGCAGTATTAAAACAGAATCATTAACTGAAGTCTATACCTTAATTCAGATTTCCTTACTTTTTAAATTGAATGTCCTTTACCTATTCCAGAATCCCACCCAGTGCACCATGTTACATTTAGTTGTCATGTCTCCTTGGGCTGGCCCCTCGTGGCTGTGACAATTTGTCAGACTTACTTTGTTTTTGATGACCTTCCTAGTTTCGAGGGTACTGGTCAGGTATTTTGTAGAATGTGCCCCCCTGCTCCTGTTGAGATCTGTCTGATGATTTTCCTCATGATTAGGCTGGGATTGTGGGTTCTGGAGAGAAAGACCGCAGAGACTAAGTGCCATTTTCATCGCATGTTATCAGGGGACATGCCATCGACATGACTTACCGATGTGGAAGTTAATCTTGGTCATCTGGCTGAGGCGGTGTCTGTAGGTTCCCCCTATAAAGTTTCCTCCTGTGCAGCCCACACTTACGAAGTGGCCATTCATGCTTCATTTCCTTGAATAGTGACATAAATTATTTAAAATTCTGTTTGCACAGGAGATTTTTCCATTCTCTTCACTTATTTATTTATTGAATCATTTATTTATATCAGTATGGAATAATGGATATTTGTTC
This sequence comes from Pteronotus mesoamericanus, assembly GCF_021234165.1. Classification (NCBI taxonomy): domain Eukaryota; kingdom Metazoa; phylum Chordata; class Mammalia; order Chiroptera; family Mormoopidae; genus Pteronotus; species Pteronotus mesoamericanus. The sequence continues at coordinate 40,930,763 of NW_026555277.1, read as the reverse complement.
CATATTGGGTTTTCATCTAATACTACTTTATTAGTCTTGTTGCTTGAATTGTCCCAACTTTGGCTGCTGGGTGCTCTTTCACTCAGCGCTTGAGTCCCTTTGACTGACCCCCATCAACGTGTTTTTGTGTGGGGACCCATCCTTACCTTCTTGCACGGTGTTATGCTCCAGGCCCATCTCGAATATTTCCTATCTCAGACCAAGAATCAGCAATTTCTCTAAGGTGCTCCGGTTCCTTGTAATGGAAAATAGTGTTAGATACGAAGATACAGGCACTGCGTATGTTGCTACTAGGGTGTCCTTGTCATTTTTGCTCATCATCCTCTCCCCAGTAAGGGTTCACAGTAGGTACTCAGTAAATATTTGTAGAGTAAAGCGTGAAATTACATATAGCATTAATGGGGAGGAGAAAATTAGATACGATTCACTGAACCCTTCCTATATGCCAAATGCCTTTCCAGATGCTTTTGAAATAATGTCCAGTTTAGGGGTTTCAGCCGAGTCTGGTTGACATGAGAATCTACGCCCCTTCTGTCTTAGCGTTCCTACTGTGGGAAGCTCCTTGTTTCGCTTCGCATGTCACTGGAGCTCCCACTGGTCTGCATGGAGCTGTGTGGGTGGCCCAGGAAGAGGCCAGAGGGGGAGCAATGGCAGCACCCATTTAGACTCTCACCAAGGCCTCATTAGGAAATTGACTCCAATTTGGTTTGGGGAGGAGGGTGCTTTTTCCTGCTTCTTCTGGCTTACATTGAAGGTGACGTTGATTTACAAGTCAGTGAGTTGGAGCAGGGAAAGGAGGCTTCCATGGGTGGAAAAGATCAATTAAATGATTATCCCAGCTGTCACACACTAATGCCTTTCTTACCGAGTTTCAGAATCAGGAAGCAGAAGGCCACCGCATTTAGCCTTTTACAGGAAATCTAATTGCCAACTTTGTGATGCCAAGGTTTATTAGATTGGGAAGAGTCGAGCTTAGCGGCTGGCAGTTTCAGTCCCTAAAAAAGCTTCCCACTGGCCACCTGGAATCCTAAATGACTTCCTTCTCTTCTTTTGTGGGTGCTTTTGCTGAAGTTTTATGGCCAGAACACTTGTGATTTATATTTTCCTGTGATTTTTATCTGGGTTCTAGGGGGCTGGGACTTTAAGCTTGGCTAGCAGTCAAAAAATATTTATTGGATTCCCACTATGTGCTAGGCACTGGGCTGATGGCTGGGGATTTTAGATGTGAGTAAAACCACAGGTTCTTGTTGTTTAAAGAGTCCTCCCCCTGGAATGTTCTTCCGCTAGATCAGTAAGTCCCAAACTGTACTGTGCCTGAGAGTCACGGGGAGAGCTTGTTCAAACCCACGCTGGTGGAGTTCACCCCCAAGTTTCTGACTCAGGAGGTCAGGTGTGGGCCCTGAGAATCTGCATTTTTAGTAAGTTCCCAGATGATGCTGCTACTGTTGGTCTGGGAGAGCCACTCCCCTGAGTCTTTGCATGGTTGTTCTCTTCATATCCATTAGGTCTCTAAACATCACTTCCTCAGATGGGCCATTCTTGACTTCCCTCCTGTTGTGTCCCTGAACTCCTCACCATTCATTCTCTGTTGCATTTTTGTCATAGCACTTTCATTTTCTGGTACTAGCTTGCTCATTAGTTTGTCACCATTTTGTCTCTCTCGGCCACTCCTCACCCTCAATAGAGTAAAGCCCTGTGAAGCACTTTCTCATTCACTGTTGATTCCTCTGAGCCTAGAAGAGAACCTGCCACAGAATACATGCTTTATTAATACCTGCGTGAATGAAATAATTATGAGCATAATGAGTCTTGTGAAGGAGAGGCCTAGGCTGCCACAGGAATATAGCAGGTAGACCTCAGGTGGGGCAAAGACATTGCATTGCATCCTACATGGACCAGTTTCGGGTTACGGTCCTCACACCTATTTCCAATGCCGCACACCAGCATTTTGCTTGCAAGGTTATAGGCTGTAGGACTTGTCTGGAGATCTCAATAGGCCACTCTGGATTTGTTTCATTTTTCCATGGCCTTTCCATGGTCCTGTTCGCATTAGTGGGGTGTGGGGGGGGGGTCTTAAAAAAGGCATTCTCAAAAGCATAATGGCATTCTGTCTGGTAAGCAACTCTTGCACAAGCTGGTACTATAAGCTCCTAGGTCCCAACCACTGGTCTTGGAGAGACGTGAGTCCGGAAGTGAGCTGCCCGTGGTGACCTTCCTCCTGAAGTCTGCACTCATCTACTTGCTGAGATGGGGAATCCAGCGGTTACGCAAATGCCCAGATAGCCTTTTTAAAACCTCTGCAGAGTCGGGTGAAGGCTCACATTCTCTTCCTTTGCAGGAGTGGGATTCCTTTCCTTTGTCAGCCTGTTAGAGAAATGGAAGGGCGGGCGGTGCTGTTCCTCCCTTTGATAGGGAGACAGTGTCAGGTAAGAGACGAGACACGTGTAGGCACCACACAACCAGCAGCACAGGCAAAGGTTGTCCAAACCTCACTGCAGCAAATGAAAGCACATCAGGCTTCTGCTCTTGTGTGGCTGCAGCAGCCGCTGCCCAGTTCAAGTGCAGTTTGTGCAGCCCCGTGGCCTAGAGCTTCCTCGCCAAGCCTGTGCCATGTGTGAACAAGAAGGGAGCCATCCCAAGTTTGTTTGCCTGGGACAGCAAAGGAACTGTGATTTATTTCCCTTAATGTAAGCATAGAGAGTCAGATTATTTTGGAGGGCGAAGAGAGCTTGGTGGAGAGATGCAGAGGGAACATTGCAGCCGGCTATAGTCAGGGCTGGGGGCCAGAGGGCCGCCCAGCGGGTTGGGGTAACATAAGCTGCTGCTATTCAGGAGGTGGCCTGTGTAAGAAAATCTGACCACAGCGGGAGTGTGACTTCAGCTAAAATTAACCTTCGAGGCTTCACACGCCTCCACAGTGCTTTGAACTGGACACCCCAAGAGGGCGCGGGCCGTGGACTGCGGGGACCGTGCTGTAGGTCAAGCCATGCCCATAAGCATCAACTTATGGGTTCCCACCCGGGGCCAAAGCTGGGATTCCTGCGACCATTATAAAGTGGTAAGCTACCTCGAGGGACTCTGGCAGGGTCTATGGGGAGAGAGGATGAAATGTGCTTGAATTGGGATTGTGTTTAGAGATGGTTCCAGGCTATTTTCTACGGTAGGTAGGAACACGAGGGCTCCAAGGCTGTCTTTCATCTGCCGAACATTTCACGGATCTAACTGCCACCTTCTTGTTGCTTTTTGCTTCCTGTGTCCTCCTGGGTGCAGACCCAGGGGTGTATTTTTAGAGCAGGTAAAGAGGATGTGTCTGGATATTGTTGATAGACTGCAAAAATGCAATTGCAAACCCCAAAGGCAACAGTCAGAGGGTGGCGGATGCCAACAGGTGTGGCCGATCTCACATGGGAAGGAAGAGCGACCTCCATTAAGGGTTAGAAGAGCTGTACGGAGAGTACTGAGAGGCCTTCACCGCAGAAGGGGTTTTCCGTCCTGGCCTCTCCTGCCCCCGACGGGGACAAGCCTGGATGGGATCTTTCGAGCCAGACAGCAGTCACCTCCGTGTCTTTCTGCTTACTGTGGGGAACCCATGTGGGAGCTTGCAACATGGAACAACAAGGCAAGATGTGATTGGTTTTTTTTCCTTTATAGCTTCTTAAACTTTAACCTGTTAACATAACCCTGGGGCTAATGACAGTCCTGAGGGTTGTGGCAGAGGGGTGCTCTGGTGTGACAGTCAGAATGGTCACTTCGATGTGGTGGGCTTAGCTTCAGCAAAAATGACGTTGTGTATCCTCCTCCCTGCCCCTCCCCCAACCCACCTTCCTGGCTCTCAGGAAGCTTATACGCCTCAGTCAGAACTTATTTTCCAGGGACGAGTGTGCTGCTTTTATTTGCTTAGTGATGACTGGGCATAAGTGACCTTAGAATGGATTATAAATTCTTTAAGCCCCTAAAATACGTGCGTGGGTGAGCAAATATTCTGTATCTGCAAGGATATGAATGGCGTTGGTATGAATGCTGTAGAAAAAAACTCCTTACAGTCTTTTTTCCCTTTTTTGACACAGTTTTGAGGCCATTTTCTACGTGAGGTGCTCTACTGAGCCCTCTGAATGTTTTACTCTTCTGGTTGCCCGCGTTCTCCGGGCGTGTTGGCTCATTAAAGGTGGAAGGCTGCTGGGATATTGGACACTGCTGTGTCCTCTGCTTTAGATGTCTCACACTACCCAAGGCGCAGCGCCATTACCGGGGATGTCTTTGGGTTATTATTTTTTAGCTCTGGGATCTAGGCTCACTGCCCTTTGGAAGAGATTACTTTTTGAGGCAGGATGTTAAAAATAGATATTTCAGTAGAATGAAGCTATGGTATGTGGTTCTGAGCTTCGATGGACATTCTCATACTGTGGGGATTTCCATCTCCTGCTGCATCTGACTGAGTAGGCACAGAATTCAAATTCTTGTTTTCTCAGAAGAGTCCCTCCTGGTTTGTTCTAGAAGTTTCTCCCCATCATGGCCACCCAATGACCTGGCCTGGTTTTTGTAACTGCCCTGTGACACCTGGATGGCCAGGCTGATTTGCAATACGTGGGCTAAGTGCGGATGCGAATCTTTGTCCAGCTGAGCTCTCTCTCTTCTTCTATGAAATGGGGAGAATGCGGCTGCCTCCCCTTCTGCCCAGACCGTGTGAGGCTCAGATTAGATCGTGTCTACTGGAGAGCTTTATAAATTGTAGGCACTGCAGATGGGAGGCAGAGCTGTTGTTGTTAGGACTTTATTCTTCTTTTGGAGATGAATCAGTCGGGGCTTTCTTCCAGGACTTTGTAAAATAAATAGTATCTTTGTGCAAATCGTTCTTTTGTGCTCTGGGCCAGGTTGTGCCCCAGGTCGGGGAGACACCCCTTCTTTCCTGGGTGCCAGCTGGGTATCTTTTAGTCTTCCTACTATAAAACTACAAAAAACTAAAAAACCCTAAATACCCTAGGCCTGAGAGTTCTGACATTGGGCCTGGACAGAGGCCCAGGGCGCAACGGCCGCTTCCACTGAGGCCAAGTCACTTGGCTGTGATGGTGCTGAGAAAGGAAGGAGGCTCCTAACTGGCAAAGGGGCAGGTCAGTGCCAGCCACTGCTGGGAACTGCCTGGCCTCCAGAGATTTTTAAAGCTTTGCTACACAACTTTCCCACAAGTGATACCGCATTGTCTTTACCAGGCCCTGTGCCTCTCTGCCCGATGGTGTGTTGCTCTCTGACCATTTATGAGGATGTCAAACCGTCTGAGAGCCCCCTGGGTCCAGTGACTCTGAACACCTGGACCTTCCTTAATAAGGATCATTACCCTTCATCGAATACCAATGTACGCATGCTAACAGGTGCTTGATTTTTCTCATTTAATCTTTAACTTTATGCTAGGTACTATCTCCACATCACAGATGAAGGAACTGTGATTCAGTTAAGAGACTTCCCTGGATTTTTGTACATGAAGAGATGAAGCCAGGATCTGATTCCAGATCTGGTCTCACATTTGTAACAACTGATGTTTTTCTCTTCGTCTTACAAAGTTAGGGAAATTCATGAAATTATTCCTTCTTTACACTTTCTTGGAAGTGGGGGAAAATAAGGGCACCTGCTGCCCGTTTACTTTCCAGGGCCCCTAAGCTGTCCCACCTCTCTCTTTCTCTACGTGAAACCAGAGCTAGGCTCCACCACCTTGCTTTTGCCCTACCTTCAACCACAGCTCCTCCCGCAGGACAGTGGGCTGTCCACAGCCACCCCCACGCTGGGGTCCTCCCTGAATCCCCTTCTCCCTGGCTGCTGTGTCATCTTCTCAAGAAACGTGACCTACTGGGAATCCTTAAACTACCATCCGCTATTCAGGTTTCTTGGGTAAGAGAGCATCCTCAAATAATCACACAGTTTGTGTTGGGTATTGTGAATTTTAATAAGCAATGTACAAGCGTGTAGACACTCATTTGCAGTGGCTGGAATGGCCCTGAAAAGTCTAAATCAAAACAAACAAAAAAAAACTTACGGGTTAAAAAAAAGGAAGAAGAAAAATCTCTCCTGAGCTTGCCAGAGTGATTAGGTTACATTTCCTCACATCCTGGCTTTAAAGTATTGATGACTCCTTTGGAAATGTAAATGTTAATTGGGAACAGTGACTCAGTCAGCATCCCTGGCAGCTTAGTACCTGGGACCTAGCAAGCCCCCACGGAAGGGAAGGAGGTTCAGGTGAGTTTTAATCACCCAGGTCAGGCTGAGGCAGTGCCTGGGAACGAGGGAGCACTGTGAGCAGGGATCTGGGACAGCTCCGTGGGTGGTGGAGTTACTGTGGGGGGCAGGGAGAGGCCGAGCAGCTGGAGGACCAGAAATATTTGGGAGAGACCAATGCCAAAACCTAGGAGGCTTACGCTGGAAGGATGAGGCAGCGGAGAGGGCCTTTCATGCCAGCCAGCATCCCTCCAGTGAAGTGCGCTGTTACGTGCCACACGGAGAGACCGTGAACTCACCATCTGTCCACTTGTCCCTCTGGGTAAACCTCACCACTCTGAACTGAAAACAACCTGCCCATGTGTGGCTCCAGCTTGCTCTCTCTCGTCCCTTCACCCACAGGGAAGCAGGACTTGGCACCTCTTGGTTTACCTAAGAAGGATTTTACTTGCTCTAGAAAGCACTGGTAAGAATATAGATTTTATTGAAGGGGGACAGTTCGGATCATGTGCAACTTCAGTAAATGCCCCCGGATTTTAATGAAGTCTCCAAGTCCTCTCCTGCCTCCTGCCCCACAGATTCCCTGCTTCCCAGCTCTGAACCTCATTTCTTTCTCTCCCTGAATTCTTTTTCTCATGCAAAGCATTTTTTGCTCCATCTCTAACTCCCCTAAGTTTGCATACTCATACACCTTCCATTCGGGGGTGGGGTGGGGAGCAATAACGTAATTTTTTTCCTGTTTCACCTGTGTTTGGGTAGTTGCTTAACGATTGGCTTTCTGGGAGAAGAATGGCTGATAGGCAGCACTTGCTGATTTCGTGGTAACTCTCCTGCCAAGGCTGATTTCAGTCTACTCCCGTGACACCGCTGAACAGAGAGTTGGGAAGAGGTGTACCGTAGTACACTTTGTGCGCCATTTCCTCCATATCAGCGTAATGGAAGTAAACAAGCTCAAGGTCACAAACAATAGTAAAATCTAGTAAAATATTTAGGAAGTGATGCATTTTGAGTGTGAATTATGGCCTTTGAAAATTTAATTGTAGGTTTATAAAATTTAATTTATTAAAAACATAATTCAGTGTACAGACAGTTCTAGATAACCCAAGTAAATCTGTAATGACAGAGCAGATTGGTGTCAGCCTTGCAACAGCAGTCGAGGGAGTTATAAAGGTTGCAGGGAAGTACTTGGGGCGGGTAGAAATGTTTTGATTATAGTGGTTTCATGGGCATATATAGGTCAAAACTTACCAAATTGTACATTTTAAATATATGCAGGTCATTGTACATCAATTAAATTATCATAAAATTGGAAAGACATTTCGAACAATTTGGAAGCAACTATTATATTTTAGACTCTTCAACTTTCTGAGTTCAGCTTTATTATATAAAAACCTGCATTTTTATCTGTCTCATTTTTTATTGTGGCTCATGAATTTGCCTATGTGTATATTTTTAGGTCCCTAGAGTGCCATATATTTAGGTTTGGGGGCAATGTACGAGTAATTTAATTTCAGTGGGCCGCTCTTTCTTCAACTGTAGACTTAGGGTTGTATCAAGTCACCAAAGGCTCTCCTGTCCCCGAAGTTCTGTAATTGTGGATATATTGGTATTTGGGATTCAGAAACACCTCGTAAAAGAACACTATAGAGAATCAGAAATATCTAATCGTACAGACTGTATTAACCCTTTTAGAGAGTACTTTGAGTGCCTGATTTTACACCACCGATCTGGTAGTGCCCCATCAGACAACTAGGAAACAGCTGCCCAAAGAAGAAAACCCAACCTTTGGTAGTTTATTCTTTTTGATGAAATTGTAAGTGAGACTTTCTTAATTTTTCTTTCCGATATTTCTTTATAAATAATGGCTGTGTTTAACAACCTGCTTGCAGATTTCCTGAAAGTTTAACAATCACTTCCCGAGGCAGTACCTGCCTGCTCTAGTGACACGTGCGTCTGTCCCTTTAAATAGAACTTTAAGGTTCACTGAGAGATAGGTCCTGCTAATGTTAGAGTGCTGGAAATTCTCACAGCAGGGTGTTACCTATCAGTTCCTGTTTTGTGCCTTGTGCTAGGACTGATCTAAAAGGTACATGAACGTTTGTGATTTCATGGACTTTATCATGCAGGCAGTGAAGCAAACAGATTCATCCATCCCATCCATTCGTTCATCTGTTTGACCATCCATCTCCCCATTTAGTCATTCATCTCTCTGAACATTGATTAGTTTGTTCTTCCCTCCTCCCCTCCATCCATCTGCTCCTTCATTTTCTATCCATCCATTCACCTTCCAGTAAATTGATAAATGCTTGTTTATTGAGCCCCTGGCATGAGCCAGACATTGTGCTAATGTTTCAAAGATATATAAAGCTTGTTCTCCACTCCTGAGAAGCTCCTGACTGAGAGAGATGTGCATAGGTGGTTGTAGCAGCCGTGATAAAGGCATGTGCAAAGTGCTTTTGGAGCCAAGGAGAAAGAACAGTTAATTCTGTGTTGGGAGTGAGAAAGTGGGTTGGGAATGGCTGTACAGGGATTGGCCCTTGACTGGGTTTTAAGGCACTGAGTAGGCGTTTGCCAGGTGGTGGGGTAGGGATGGCACTGGCGGCAGAGGAATGTGTGGGCAAAGGCACGGGCTGGGGAGCCAGGCACACAGGGTCGTTCAGTTGCGAGTGCACTCGGGTGAAAGAGAAAGGAGAGAAGCCTGGCATCAGTGTTAGTTCCTAGGAGAAGGGAATATCCTGCGAAGCAGAGATGAGGGAGGACGTGCAAGACCAGAAACATCACCCCCCCCACCCCCAGCGCCGCCGCCCCCCCCACCCCCGGCCCCCGCAGGGACCGAAGGTTAAGGCAGCCTGGAGCCCCTGGTGTGAGTGGTGGGCCTGAAAGATCCCTGGGTTAGGGACATGCGGAAGGGCAGGGAAGGGAACTAACATTTAACATTAAACCTGTGCTGGGCACTGTGTTAAGCACTTGACAAACATTAAACACAATAGCCCTCATAATACATAATAGGATAATAAATTATCCCATCTTAAAGATGTGGAAGCGGAGGCTCAGAATGACGATTTTCGCAAAGTCACAAAGCCTTGGCATACTCTGCGCCTAAATGGTGCCGCATTCTTTAGGTCTCATATTTCACTCTGTCCACCCAACAATCCTGGGGAGAGGAAGGTGAGGCTCAGAGAGGTTAGGCGACTTGTCAGAGGTTGCCCAGGACTCCGGGGTCTTGACTGGGTACAAGCCTGTGCCTGGACAGCTAAGCTGATGCATTTGGGCTGGATGGGAAGGACTGACCGGCACCACTGCTCACACCTCTTTACCTGTAGTCAGCCTGCAGGTGAGAAGAGCTGCGGAGATTTGGGGGAAGAGATAGAGGCTGATGCATAAAATATCATTTAATAACCAGACTGGAAAGACACCTGTATTATTGCCCAGGTTGTCACCAGCCTTTCAGGTGTGGCCGCCCTGCCAGGCAGCCCTGAGAAGCTCTTGTGGGTTTTGGGATGCTCATTGTCAAAGAGTGTGCTCAGCAGCTGCCCACCCCCATCCTGCAGGGAAGGGCTCCCTTCCCACCACAGACACAGAGGGAACCCCTGGAAGGAGAGCAGGCCTAATTACTAACTAATGAACACAGGAAGAGACAGAAAATACTTCAGAAATTCCAAGTGGGCTCTGACGCTTGGTTTTTTTGGAGCCTCTGCATATTGGGGTTGAAAGTTGTTCTGATCTCACTGCCAAGGTTGGAGTGAGTGAGGGGAATTACTGCTGAGGGGTCCAATTTTATCCTGAAGCAATGAGGCATAGCTTCATCTTCATCCTCATCTGCCCTTGTTTGATTTTCCAGGGAGGCCCCAGCAGCCCTGGCTCCTGCTCTGCCGTCGTGAGCGCTCCAGGGCAGGCTGCCTGGGTCCAGCGGAGCGTCACCTTTTATTAGCCCTGTGACCCTGTGCACATTTCTTCACCTTTCAGAGCCTCTGTTTTCCAGGCTGTAAAATGGAAATGGATCATGCATTTATTCAATAAAAATGTAGTAAGCACCTGCTACATGCCAGGCACCATGATGGATGTTTGGAAAACTTCAGTGAATAAAACAGATACAAATTCCTATCTTCCTGGAGCTGTCCCTCCAGTGGGGAGAGATGGTAGATGAGGTTACAGGCACAGACACCTGGCACCCAGTAGGCCCTCTACAGAAGCACCTACCCTTTGCACATAGATGATGGTGATCAAGTGAGGAAATGAATGGGAAGGTATTGCGTATACTACGAAGTGTAGTGCAGAGACGTGCCTGTCCCAGGAGAGCAGAGTACAGGAAAGGGGGATCGTAGGCATTGAAAGTAGAGTATCCCAAGGTGCGGAGTAAGCAGGTGCCTACATGCTCATCCGTAAGATCTCACCAGTCCCTCCCAGCACATTCAGCAGCCTGGTTTATTTTTCTAAAGGCACAGTTTCAAAACCTCTGGAGTTGCTGTGCACACCCACCTGCTGCTTGTTCGTGTTCCTGACAGACAATGGCGCTATTGTGTGGCTGCGGGGCTGTTCCCAGGCCTGGCCCAGCATTCACTGTGCAGGGTCTCGGGCTGGCCTTGCCCCGCTTCAGCTGGGAGGGACTGGGGGACTTCACTCCTGAGTGTTTCCCCATTTGGGTAAGGCCCTGCAGTGCTAACTCATGTTCTTTTGGCATTTTCATTTTTGTTATAGTGACACTGTTGTGAAATTATGTTTGCTTTGTGCTTTGGTGACATGGGAAAGTGTCAGCTCTCCTCTTGGATCTGAGCCCTGAGTGACAAGCGGCCACTTTGTTCCCAGGGGCAGGACAGGGTGACACTGTATTGCCTATTGTGCAGGAAGCCTGGCCCTCTCTTGCTGCTTTTCCCACACTGCTGTGGCACTTGACCTTCGATGGCTGGTGGCTCCTGTGCGAGCCTCTCAGTAGCAGTGTGGCATCGTTAGGAGCCAGAGTTGCTTTTTTCAAACTGCGAATACTTGTCATGTGACATTGGGAAAGTCATGTCATCCTTCAGATCCTCTGTTTCCTTATTTGTTAAACGAGGGAAATAAAATCTTCCTCACAAGCGAGTAGAGGACTAAAGGAATCCATTGTTTGCAAAGTGCTTGCATTATATGTTGTGGCCTTCCTGGGAATTATCAGCACAGCTCACATTCTGAGCTGTTACTATGTGCCAGGCATTGTTAGAGTACTATCTCATTTTAGTGTGACAACAGCCTGAATGGGCAGTTGATCCATTTCACAGACGAGGAGGCTGAGGCCCAGACACTTTAGGAAACTCGTCCAGGATAACTCTGCCAGGAAGTGGTTGAGGCATGTTTGGAACCTAAGTGGTCCGACTTCGAGAAGGTGTTTTCTTAAGTCACCGTAGACGTTTGGCCGGTGGTAGTTATTATCCTACACAAACCTGCAGCCAGAGCAGAGCCCAGCACAGGGAGGTGCTCAGCAGTGTTTGCTCAGTGCTCTGCAGTGCGCGTGCGGCTCTAAGCAATGTATCTTGACTTGGTATTCGTGGGTAAAGTTAGGAGTAAGGATGGTGCCAGGATGTGGAGCAAGATGGAAACCCAGATTAGTGATAGGCCCTGCCCTTCTCTCTAGTCACTGGCTATGTGCATGTGTTGTATATGCGTGTCCCTGTGAAACAGAAGCACACATGTGGGCAGGTATCAGGGTGTATCTCTGGTGGTTGTGTGGATAAGTAGATTGCTGAAGATAATAAGGGAGGAAACCAGCCGTGGATGCCTCCCTTCCCCCTGTGAGTTACTGCCTTCTGAGTCTGGGCAGAGATGTATACTCCATGGTATAAATAAGTTCACATTAACCATATTACAAAACGTATGTCAGGAGGGAGAGCAGGTGGTACCATTCCACGTGTGCTCAGATGGAACACAGAAGCCAGCCACATCTCTGTGCTCCTGGAGCCCAGCTTTCTAGCAGCCTATCTGCCTGGAGACCAGCTGCAGAACAAAAAGCCTTCCCTATTGAATCTGGAAGCAACATAAAGTGGTGCCATGAAATCCTACTACTTAGCTATTTTCATTGACTAAAAAGTCCCATCAAGCCTTACTTGAACACTACTTTCTTTTCCTTTACACCCAATTTTAAAGGACACTGGGGTCTTTTAAGGAAGGCCCAGCAATTTGATAGGCCTTAAGAGCATCCTTGTATCCATCAGCACACTATTATTCCTAGTGATGTCTGTGGGCCATCAAGGAAAAAGTGAAGTTGGGTTAATTTGAAAAGCAGGGATCATGATAATCCATTTGGGAAAGATCCCCAATGGAAAAAAAAAAAACAACTGCGGCTCTCAGAAGCCTGCACTCTCAGCAACCTGGAATGACTTACTCCCCCAGAATTTAATAGTCAAGAATTTATTAATTGGAATATGAATAACCACTATTTATTTAACCCTGTGTGCCAGACACTTATATATGTGTTCTCATTTAGTCCGTAAAACAACCTTGTGTATCACCGTCTCTCAGAGGAGCGGCCCCAACCCTCAGCCAGAGCATAACTCACCTGGGACCACCCTGCCGGTAGGCGGCAGGGCCAGATCTCAGCGCGCGCTCTCCTTGCCAGCTCCTGAGACTGCAGATGCTCTGCCCCTGTGATTACTGGGATTCACGAGAAAACACAAATGACTGAAGTTACGCATCAGGAGATGGCAACAGTGGGATGGAAGGAGAGTCATTGCCCTCCAGGGTGGGCGTGTGGTGGCACCGAGGACTCTGGGCAGAACTGGACTCTTCTCCTGAGAATCCAGGGAGCAGGAGAAAAGCCACCAGCTGGTTTCAGGCCTCCTCTTCCAGCCCGAGCTGTTTAAAGGTCATGTGGACCTGTGGCTGCACCCGTGGGGTAGGTGCATACTCCTCACTTGATGCTGGGAATGCAGACCTGAATGTGTTACCAGCTTTTCCCTGGATGACAAATGGTGTGTTTTGATTTTCTTAAAACTGCGAATGACTGGATCATCATTCTTTATGGTACTCAGGTAGTAGCTGAACACTTCGTGCTCTTGTCGCAGTATTATATTTGTGCTTCAGAATAATCAGAACTAAATCATTTAACCACACACTGCTCAGTCATGGAAATATTACGTTGATGACATGGCCAAAGTCTAGAGTGAGACCTCTTGAATTGAGGCCAAACAGTAGCATTCGCCTTACAGTTGATCTACTGGAAAGCACCGCTGATGCTGAGTGACTGGTTTATTCTCATCCTCAGTGGCATTTCCTTTTAAGACATACGTTTTACCTTATTCCTGGAACTGCATCCTAATGCTAGCACTGCCTTGTGGATCCATCAGGCTGCCCAGCATATAGAGGGGGATATGCAGTTGAGTTTTTAGAGCACCAACTTTTGGTGCATTTGTTTTGTGGCATGTTGCTTGGGTTCCTCACTTAGAGTGCCACCCCTCCCGCAACACACACCCACATGCACACACACTTCATTTGAAGGCTACTTTCAGTATAAACTTACTATCCTTGTTGGTTTAACACTGCAGTTATTACGAGTTTTCTTGTTACAACTAACCAGGTTCTTGACTTCAATCAGTCTGTGAAAACCTTCCCCCTTTGATTTCAGCCTGTGTGCTATGGAATGATGTGGCATTAAGCAAACAAATGACTGACACACTCCTTGAAATTCTGTCAGGGGGAGTAAGTAATTCAAAACAAATTCACTCTTCAGCTGCCATCGCCTTCCTCCCCCCTTTTATTCCTTCATGCCTCTGACGGCAGCCTCTCTCCCTCACCCAGGCTTCTGGAGCACCGAGTCTCCCCTTAGAGGGGGTCGGGGGGACAGATGAGCCCAGGGAGATGGAGAGATCAGAGTGGGAAAACAATGGGAAAGACGCCTCCGACCCTAGCGTAAAATGATAATAGAGCCTTTCTCTAGACTCACTTCTCTAGAATGGTTTGATGATCTGGAGCTGGGGGTGTGGATGGTGGTTTTGTTCTTTCCTCCTGTGTGGTTCTTAGTGTTTGTCCATTTCTACGGACAGTCCACAGGTCAAGGATCAGTGGACTCAGGGTAAAAGGAAGAGCAGCCCCTCAAGGCTCCAGAACTCAGAAAGAAGCAGATCTGGAGAAGTCAATTTCCGAATGCCTGAGGCTTAGCCAGGAAGCCCTGCATGCTTTAGTTGTGCTGTTGCTTAAAATGTTTTGCACAGGCTCAGCTCCATTTTTGTTGAGTTGCGCAATCTGGAGGGAGTCTGTTTTCGATGCCATGCCTGCGGCTATTGTGAGTTAATTTTCCAAGGGTACCTTTGGAAGAGTATTAGTCATTGTGTGAGCTACTGAAACAGCAAGTGAAGGAGACTGGACTAAATCATATCTGTGCTTAGCATGGCCTGTGAAAGCTGGTTTTTAAAATAAATTTGTTATTTTCTTGTGACTACTCATTTATTTAAAAAGTTGAGAGCTGGGGACAAGGGAGGGGAAGGGAAACTCCAGATAATTAATGATTCTTGTTGGATGGGTCCTGATTAATGAGCTTGAGCTATGGAGTGATTTATTTTCTCTGTTCCTTGCCTTTTTTAGTCGATAAAGAGATTTGAGGTCCTGGGTTGAGGATTCGCTGAGAGACCACATTTTTTAAGTCTCAAATGTAATCAGTTTCCCAAGGATTCGCCCTTTTTCTTTCTGTTCAGCTCAACCCAGCAACCATTTACCACAAGCATTTACTGACCTCCTACCATGGGCTCCCTCCCCGTGAGACCGCAAAGATGGGCGAGACGCGGTCTCTGCCAGAATCTGGTGGTAAAGGTGAGAAGGTGGAGCCAACATTCAAGTTGTCTGCACTCCATGATGCAGCTTGGGCTACAATCAGGAAATCAAGAGGGACTTCATGAGGGACTGGCATTGGAATTGGGCCTTGCAGGGTGGTCCCAGACGGAGGCACTTAGGAGGTTGGGGCGACATGAGTTCAGAGACAGGGGAACATGAGCTATGTCTTTTTCCTGAGGGTCGTCATTATTATTACCACTGCACACTTGATATGTGTAGACATATTATCTCATTCAGTCCCAGAGTGGCACATTTTTGTTTTTGTTTTTTCTAAAGAGATGGATAGTAAATATTTGAGGTTTTGTGAGCTAAAGGGTCTCTCTGTCACAACTACTCAAGTCTGCCATTGTAGCGTGAAAGCAGCCACAGACAACAAATGGGTGTGACTGTCCCAATAGAACTTGGTTTATGAAGCAGGTGTCTTCTGTGTTTGGCCCAGGTCCCAATTTGCCAGTCCCTCTTGTCTGATATACAGTCATACCTCAGTACTCGTCGTTTTCAGAGCTCTTCAAACTCTGTACTTGCCACATTTGACAACAAGAAAATGTTTCAGCATTTGGCGCTTGCTCAGGACTCGTTGCATTTGCTAGAACTTCTATGAGTCACGACGCCACTCCGCAAGAGAAAATGCTTCACTCCTCATTGCTTGCTCAGTACTCGTTTGGTACTTGTCGGTTTCGGCAATTGTCACAAGTTCCGGAATGAATTAATGATGAGTACCGAGGTACCGCTATATTTGATATAATCTCCATCTTATGGAGGGTAAAACTGAGGTATAATCAAGGTTAATAGAAATTCATTTGCCCAGAACCAAGGGCCTGGGCAATTTTAAAGCCTGTGTCCTTAACTTCCACATGTACTGCCGCCGCCTGCCCGCCCCCCACCTCCCCCAAACAAAGGGTCAGAAGTGGCTTGGGGTAGAGCAGGGGATGGTAAGACTGCCTTGAATCTCAGTGTGATCTCTGACAACTTTAGTTCAGTGGAAAGTGGGGAGGCACGGATGATCTGAGCAGGCGATCAGCCGTGCTCTGGGAGGTTAAGGTGGCAGCGGTGTGTGGGTAGGCTGAAGTTGAGAGAAGAGCTCTTGTTTTAAACAGCTTGAGGCAGAGAGGTTCTTTTGTTTGGCAGAGCCATTTCTGACCACCGCGGAACATGAAAAGCTCTCCCCAGCATGCTAGACACCTTCCTGGCCTCACCAGGGCTCGGTACTGTGTGTTTCTGCTGGATTGTCCAGACACATAGAGGGCTGGCTTTAGAGACAGCGCCTCTATTTTAAAGTACCCATCCTCACCTAGCAAGGGAATGAGTGGAGGCACCAGCATCACCTCTCACTCGGCAGTGTCCTTGTCTGTGACTCCTTCTCACCTCACCTGGTGGTCGTGGGGCCGCTGGTGTTAAGCTTTGGAAAGCTTTCATGGTCCCTTGGACATAGCTCATGGGAAGGTGCACAGATCTTTCCAGATCTGGAGTCCACTGACCCTCCAGGTCTTGAGAGAGCATTGTCCTTGTGCCCTCCCCTAGTTAGGGAAGGAAGCCTCTCTATGTACCAGCCTGGCCAGTTTCTGGCCTGCCTTTCTTTCACAGTTGATCATAGTTTGTGACTCCAGACCAGGGATGCTCCAGACTCTTAAAATTGTGCCATGCAAAGGACAAGGGGAGCGAGTCCCTGAGTCATGGGCATCCTGGTGGTTCAGGATAGAGGATGTGTCTGGTTTTGTTATGGCCCATTTACAGTGCTGGTGGTAAAATGTCTAATTTTTACTTTTATTTACTGAACAGTTAGCATGTGCCATATTCTGTGTCCTTTATGTATATGAGCTCATTTCATCTTCTCATAGCCTGATGATATAGACATGATTATCTTCATACTGTAAATGAGGACACCTGGCCAGAGGGCACAGAGGTGACTGGCAGCCTGGCAGCTGAGGTCTAAAGTAAGTCTGTGGACTCCAAAGCCCCCCCCTTTACCACTCTATGGCCTCTGCTTCCCGAGCCCCAGTGTGGGTCAGGCCAGGGGCTTCCACGTGGCGCCTCATTGGGTTATCACAACCACCTTCCTTAGTAGGCCTAATTGTGCCCATTTTACAGCCGAATAACCTGAAACTCAGAAAAGTTGAGCTGCTGGCCTTAGGGCACTTAGACAGCAAGATATAAAACTAGGTTTTTGGGTTTTTATTTTTTTACATTCTTTTAGTGAGAACATAACTGAATAGAGGTGTGGCTGAGAGTCAGTAGGAGAGTGTTGATGGAGGGGATGAATGATTTGAGTCACATTCATATGCATATTCGGAGAAGCAGCACTGTAGGGTCTAAGGGATTCTATAGTCAGTCAGCCAGCAGGGGTTCAAAACCTGGCTCAGCCACTTACTTGTGACCTTGGACAAATCACTTTACCTTTCTGTACTTCAGTATCTCCTCTGAAAAATAGACACAATACTAGTATCTACCTCATAGAATGAGGATTAAATGAGTTAATATGTGTAAAGTGTTTTCACCAGTGCCCCGCATGTAGTAGGCATGATATGTGTTATTTATTAAGCTGCTCTGCACAATATTTGAAAAGTAGATAGTATTGATCCTATTATACAGAAAAGAAAACAACCTCAAAAGTAGCTCAACTGAGGTCATATATCCATTCATTCACAGAGGCATATTGAGAACTAATATGCTTCATGCTGCGGCAGGAACTTGGGATACATCACTGACCAAAACTTCCCTAAGTGCCTGCCTTCGGGGAACCTGCAGAACTGGGACTTGGACACAGGTCTGCCTCTTTGCCTTTCAATGTTCTTCTCCTTCATTCTTGCCCTCTTAACCATTTCATTTAGTGATCATTGACATTTCCGACTGGCCATTGTAATGACCTAGATGAAGATGGTGCTCCATTTCCTTAGCTTTCTCAGTGCTTAGAAAATTAAAAATGATCTTGCTTTATTAGATTTTTGATCGCTGACAACTTGAGAGTCCCGGGGCAGGGTAACATGGATTCAAGAACGATTCAAGCTATGAAATAGCACCACCCTGCCGTGTGCAGGGTGCTCCTGGGTCTCTGCTGTGAAAGGCTGGGCTACCAGGTGGGAGTGCGGTGGGCAGAGGTCGTCTGTCCTCAGATCTTGACGAAGCAGGAAATGCAGCTCTGCCTTTGTGTTTTGGGCGTTACACCCTCACAGTCCCAGGTGGAGTAGTCAAAAGTGCCATGTGGCCACCACCTGCCCGCCCCCCAAGTAGGGCTCTGCTTTGCAGGGTCAGGCCCTGGCCCACAGACCCCATTCCAGGAGCCCTGAGGGGAGGGAGGATCCTATGGTGCGGGATTACTCTGGGCGTGAGGTTCAGAAGAAAAGGATGGAGGGCGAGAGTTTGGAGGGAGGCAGGGCTTCCGCTGCGCTGGGGTCTCAGAGAAGACCGGCTGGTGGAGAGTCAGTGACCACCTGCCTCATTCTGGTGCAGAAACCGTACCGTTGAGGATGTAAACTCTTGGTACTAATACATGATCCAGTGGAGGTAGGATAGTTACCTTTTTGAACAGTCATTTGTCCTTATCACTGGGGAAGAAAAGGTGCTGATAAGCAGGGCCTAATGTTTTCTCAAATCAATGTATGGAAATTAGCATTCAAAACTGGTGAGGAGGTCTTAAATTTTGTTTGCATTTGGCTTCTGTCAGTTAGGGGCAAAATTTCAATGAGAGGTTTCTCATGCTATTTGGCCTGTTTGGAAGAAGGTATCCTTTTGGGATGATGATAGTGTGACCGAGAGGAGCAGGTCCGATATGTTGGGTTGGCCAAAAAGTCCATTATGCTTATGCTTTTTCCATACGATGGCTCTGGTAGCGCTTAGTTGTTCAACTTCATTCGAAATAATTTAATTAGATTGTATTGTGACAGCTGTTGTAGCAGTATGGATTTTTAAAAAACATCAAAATTGGTGAATTTTTGTGCAGCCATTTTAATATTCAAGATGAAGAAGATATGCAAAATTTTCATTGTATTATGCTTTATTATTTCAAGAAAGGTAACAATGCAACTGAAACGGAAAAAAAAAAGATTCGTGCAGTGTAGGGAGAAGGAGCTGTGGCTGATCAAACGTGTCAGAAGTGGTTTGCAAAGTTTCTTGGCACTGTTGACATTCGGGCCAAATACTTCTCTGCTGTGGGCTGTCTTAGGCATTGGAAGGTGTGTAGCATCACCCTTGGCCTCCACCCCTAGAAGCCAATAGCGGGAGAGAGCCAGCAGACTCAAAATACCCAAATCAATAAAGTTATTGGTAAAAATGAAAAATGTGTCTTTTATTTTACAGGAAAAAAAGTGACAAACTTTTTCACCAGCTATATGTATCTGTCCGCCAAGGGGTCAGCTCTCCTGGTCTCATGGGTGACCCAGCCTCTGCCTTTCAGGGTGCAGTGTACACCAGTGCTGGGTTTAAGTATGGTGGAATTTGCTGGGGTTTGTTTACAGAATCCCAATAGTGAAAATGATGCTTGCCTTTAAATTAAACTGATTAAATTTGAGATTATTGTGAGGCCATCAATAACCCTGCTCACACAAGAGTAATTGAGGGGCTCTGTGTTTTCGTACTTGGCTTTTTTTTTTTTTTTTTAAACAAGGGCCCCAGGCTCCTGAGAACTCGGTTAACTCAATAGCCCTTCTTACCCAGAAATGGCCCATTAAAAGATGCCTATTGGGTGGTAACCTCCCCATACGTTTTCTCAATAAAGAGAAAAAGATGGGGAGGGGCAGGGTGGTGGAGGTGGGGTGGGGAGACCTCTCTTGCATTTAGAGCCTTAGCCTCTCAAAGCCGTCTGGCGCAGACTGTTTAGTTCCGTGTCCCCTGTCCCATTCAGGCCTCTGCATGTTTTGAAGCTTTCTTTAGCTTTTCCCTGAGCCTTGATGGCAGATCTCTCAATAGGCGAAAGCCCAGCTACGGTTGCTGAATGCCCCATCGGTACAATGCACTGAATGTTAATGGCGCTGGCTGGCCCCGGATAGACCGCCAGCGGGACGGGGGCGGCTACGCAGGCCCAAGCAGCTGCCTCAGACCCAGATGGGGTCTGACTGGCTTCCTAAAGTTGCCTCTTTGCTCTTTTGCAGATCTACACGGACTGGGCCAATCATTATCTAGCCAAATCAGGCCACAAACGTCTCATCAAGGATCTCCAGCAAGATGTGACAGACGGTGTTCTTCTGGCTCAGATCATCCAGGTTGTGGGTAAGAGCAGATTTTATGCTGGCGATCGATCAGTTACAGTGGAGACTCCTGAGGGTTGAGTCGGGCAAAGGGAATGGAACACTGCACTCTCTAAGAAAAATGTAGTATTTCTGTCACACATGTTGAGAATGTATTGGACTGTTTTGTGCTCAGGAGTGTGGGTACCAACTCCTTTGTCCTCATACGAACACCCACATAGCAATCTTATCTTGATCCTCTGTAAAGAAAGACTGGCCAAGGCTGCAGGGAAGTGCTGGTGGTTTGGGGAGGGGCTCTCTGCTCTCCTTCTTACCTCCTACTACCTTGCTGGCTCGCATTCTCTCATTCTTGCCCGTTCTCTGTTGCTAATTTTTGTGTGGATAGCTCTGGACATATATTTTTTAAAAAGGTTTTAAAAAAAGCAACAAGGGGTTGGTTTAGTCCTGCCAACTCTGATTGAGTTTGAGAAATCAGAAGAGCAGACTCCAGAGAGGGCTGGTTCTGGTTTTAACACTAGGGGAGGGGAACTGGCTGGTGGGATTTTTAGGGCCTTGGCCATGCCCTGGGAGGAGAGAGTTCATCCAGGAAGGCACGTGGGTGGAGGCTGGGCTTAGCTTTGCCATGGGCCTTAAGGGATGTGCCCCAGTGGTCCTGCCTGGTTGCTCAGAGCAGACCGAGGAGGCAGGAGGTCAATTATATGGCATTAGGCTGATTGTTGTCGCCGGCAGCAATGAATTTATGCCAAGAGATGCCAAGAGAGGAGGCGCAGGGAAAGGACAGAAAGAAGTGCCAGCCCCTTGGGCAGGATTGTTGTAGAAAAGTCACATATCCTTCAAGTGTGAGAAGTAAGTAGCCCTGTATAGTAGTAGCTCTGCTCACAACTGTGGGGATTGTACCTGAACACACAGGCTGGTTGGCCCTTAGCTGAAACTTTTGGACTCTGGCTGCCACTCAAGGAGAAAGGAGCTTCCCTGCTGTCCTGAGAGTGATTTCTTCAGGCTGGCTTCCATTGGTCCTCCTTCTCCTCCTCTCCTTTTTCCTTCCCTCCCTGTATTGGTCTCCGTTACTGTAAACAAATTGCCACAAACTTAGTTTGAAATGACATATACTTACTATCTTTCAGTGCGCATCAGGAGTGCAGGCGTGACTTAACCAGGTGCCTGTGCAAGACTGTAGTCAAGGTGTTGGCCAGGGTTGAGCTCTTATCTGGAGGCTTGAACAGGGAGGGGTCAGGTTCATCCAGAGTGTTGGTGGAATTTATTTCCTTATTAAAAGAGGTGAGTCCTGATTTCTTGCTGATTGTTGACTAGAGACGCCTCTTAGCTCCTACACACTCCTCTCAGCTTCTTGCCATAGGGGTCTCTCAACATGGCCACTTTGATTGACTTCTTCAGTGTTCGCGAGAGAGAAAGTTTTTTGTGGGGAGAAAGAACCTTATATTATGTAGTATCCTGTCACCTTTGTCATATTCTTTGGTTAGAAATAAGTCCTAGGTCCTGCCACACTCAACAGGAGGGTATTGTACCAGGGCTTAAACTTAAACGAAAGGAGTCTTGGGTGTCACCTTGACAGCCATCTGCTACATTCCTCTTCTTCCACTCTGTACTCTTCCTCCTCCTCTTCATCATCTCTCCTACAGAGCTCTTTTAAATATTTCTCTTGTTTAATTTCCTCAACACTTCTATGAAGTAGGCAGTGTTCATCCCATTTTACAGATGCAGAAACTGAGGCCCAGTGAGCCCGAAACTCAATATCATAGGACTAGCCTGCAAGGGGAGTCTAAGCTGGGTGAGCCTGCTTCTCAAACTTCTGCTCTTTGCTTGGCCACATTCTACCTGCCTCTCACCCCAGTGACACTGAGCTCAGTACAAGGCACTTCCTCCCTTCACTCCGTTCAGGAACTAGTTATGGAAGCCTGACTGTGGCCAGCAGTGTGCTCCTTGCTGGGAATGGAGGCAGGTGTGCAAGGCTTGTAATCTTGAAAGGAGTAGCATCTTCTGGGCAAGGTCCTCATGGAAGAGATGACTCGCATCTGAGCCGGGTTTGGGTCTCCGTATCAGCAGGGTCACGTCAGGCCCATGGGCCCACTCTGCCTGAGCCTTGGGCTGTGCAGTGTTTCTACCAGGAATTGTCTTTGCTTTCAGCACGGGCAGCAAGACAGAAAGTGGGAAAGGATAGTGCCCAGACGTCTTGCTCTCATCCCAGCTCCATCCCTCTGGACTGTGAGACCTCCAAACACTCATTTAACCTCTGCCGCTTCTGTTTCCCCATATTTAAAATGGGCACAGCCATGCCTGCTTTGTTGGCTTTTGTGGCAGTCTTAAGAAATGCAAGGTAGAGGTCTTAAGATAGCATTTGGTAGGCACTGCCTTGACAGGCATGCGGAGAAGGGTGATGAGACCGGGGTATCAGTGTCAGAGTGTGTCATGATAGATGAGTTATGTCTGCCATGGGCCCAGAAGAGGCCAATGTTAGCATGTATGTCATGGATGTACTGAAAATAATGCTATGGACATGTTAGCTACCGCGTTTTTTATTGTTGCTCTAGAGGGTGTTTCCCTGAACCTATTTGGATGACATCAGTTTCCCTTGACAGTTCCCTCTCTGGGCCTGAAACTACTGGAGTATGACTCCAGAGGCTCCAGTTAGTACCAGTGATCCAGGCTGCCCCTTGGGGCACTGCGCTGCTTTCCCTCACCCTGCAGGAGAGGCTGGCTCTGGCCAGAGATTCCTCAGTAAGGCCGGATGTCCACACCTGGACCTGCAGCCCTGCCTGCTGGGCTCACACCCTCTGCTCTGGGTGTGGGGAACAGAGGCCCGGATGACGGGGAGCTGGGAAGGCGGTTAAACATGGGCATCTCCTGTGGGTTTGACTTCTCCCCTAGGCCGCCTGCCAGCCAGCTGAGAGCTTCAATCGTAGAATACCTTGTGAACATAGATCTCTTAGTAAGGGAGGAAGAGCAGTACTCTCCCATCGGGGTGCCACACTTTTTTTTTTCCTTTTTAGAAAGAGACACCAATTTATTGTTCCACTTTTTAATGCATTCGTTAGTTGATTCTTGTGTGTGCCCTGACCAGAGATCAAACCCACGACCTTGGCGTATCGGGATGATGCTGTAACTATCTGAGCTACCTGGCCAGGGCAGGGTGCTGAACTATTAACCACTTATACTCTTTACTTTTGAGGTCCATGCTTTTCTCTGACATGTCCTGTAAAATAAAATGGAAAAAGGATATATGTGTGTATTTATATCTGTCTGTCTGTCTATGTATCTATCTAAAATTTTCCCAGGATTGGAGTCCTCGTGACTGCCGTGCTGGACAGAATTGTAGTGGTTCTTGACTGGAGAGATCCTCTCCATTCCTGAAGAGTCAGTTTCTCTCTGATGCGTTTCCTAGCTCCCCCAGGCAGCTGGAGGGACCCTCCTCTATCATTCTGCCGGCTGCTCTGTTGGGCTTGGGTCTGAGTCATCTTCCTTCCTGGGTTCACAGCATGTAGCAAGGATTAGGGATGAGAATTTTATCCACTGCAGCCCCTGCTTCTGCAAGTCTGGATCGAATTTTTTCCAACAGGTGGCTTGGAGGTTTCC
This sequence comes from Pteronotus mesoamericanus, assembly GCF_021234165.1. NCBI lineage: Eukaryota > Metazoa > Chordata > Mammalia > Chiroptera > Mormoopidae > Pteronotus > Pteronotus mesoamericanus. Next base: position 40,906,995 of record NW_026555277.1, on the reverse strand, counting down.
CCTTCTTGGGATTCAGCATTCTTCTGAACATTCTTCTGAACTGTATGTCACACCCTCCTCCTGTCCCGGATTCTGCCACAACTCTTGGCTCTAAGTTTTAGAACAGACCTTTAAAAGCCCCAGCCTGGTGCATGAATTGATTGTATGAAAGGCAGTCAACAGACTCTGTTAAATACTTACTGTGATGGGTAGCTTATTACCTCCTCAGGGAACTAAGATCTAACATGGAGAATTGGAATCCTTCAAAAGCTCTTCTTTTCTTAGGTCTGAATCTGCCCCCTTGGTGATATATTTCCCTATAAGGACTAGTCTTCTCCTCTAGGGCTACAAAACAAACAAACAAACAAACAAACGCAACAATCTAAACAGAGACCATGAGAGCATCAAAATAATTGAGGATGGTCATGGATTATAACCATGGAATAAAATAGGAATCTATAGGTCATTACTGATAGATAGATAGATAGATAGATAGATAGATAGATAGATAGATAGATAGATAGAACAGAGAGGGTTCAACTGTACTGGAGAATGCTGACTAATGTGTGTAGATGATATTGCAACCTTGATGGTAAAGATTAGGTAAGGCAAAAATTATTGATGAATGTTGAAATCGAGAGAGGAAAGTTTGATGAGAAGCAGACTATTTCTGATATGTGTAGATGGCGTTGCAACCTTGATGGTAAAGATTAGGTAAGGCAAGAATTATCGATGAATGCTGAAATTGAGAAAGCAAAGTCTGATGAGAAACAGACTATTTGCATGGTCTCAGAGTGTCTCTTCACTGATTGCTTATTAGTTCCAAGGGAGAGATGTAGTAACCACCACCGGGAAGAAGCTAGTTATCATGACCAGCTGGTCAAAATTACATTACTCGTGAGGGATGGATGGATGTCATGTGCTTCCTGATGTCATACCCGAGAGAACAGCATCGCTGATGGTGAATTTCAGTCGGGGATGCAAAACCTGAAACTAATCATGAGGAATCTCAGACAAACCCACATTGTGGAATATTCTAGTAAAAAAACGCCCAAAACTTGCCTGCACTGCTCCAATATGTCAGTGCTGTGAAAGACCAAGAAAGGCTGGGAGATTGTTCAAGACTAAAGAGACATGACAGCTAAATGCACTGTGTGGTCCTGGGTTGGGGAATAAATGCTATAAAAGAAATTTTTGTGTCAGTTGACAAAACTGGAACATTGGAATTATATCTGTGCTAAGTTTTCTGAATTTTCTAACTTTATTGTTAGGTAATAGTCTTATCCTTTGGAAATACATGCTAAGTGTAAAGGCAAAGAACACTAAAATGATTCAGGAAAAAAAAATGTGTCCCTCTACAGAGAAAAGTGGTCAGGGCAGGAAGGAGAAAATGAGAATGGATGAAGGAAGGTAGGAGTTCTCTGTACTGTCTCTGTAACTTTTCTGTAAGTTTGAGGTTATTTCAAAATAAAAAATTAAAAAACATCTAAATGAAGGCACATCAAAATTTGGAGGCAGGGAGATTGTCCCTTTAAAAGGACAGCCTCTTTCAAGACCCAGGAAGAGTATCATGCATGGTGATTAAGGACCTGTGGTGCTCTGAGACCTGACCCGTGATTTTGGGGGGTGGCAGGGAGTGGAGAGGGTAGGAGTCAGGGAATTCATCACACCTATAGGCCAAACTTGGCGTGAGTTACGTGGAGTTAGCTAGGTGAGGCAGTCAGGAAGGGCATTGCTGGTGGAGGAACTAGTCTGTAAAGCAGCTAGAGCTTAGAGAGCCAGAGGGTCAGCAAGGCAAAAATCAGGCAGGGCTACCAGGTCCAAGAAAGAGAATTCTAGGCTTCAGCCTCAGAAAAAAAGCCAGGGGTTGGAAGAGCTGATTTTCAGGTTGGGGAGTGACATGATCAGACGTGACTTGAAGGACCTTAAATGCTTTGCACAGATACTGCTCCTGTCTGAGTCTTCATCTGTTTCAGACATCCATGGAGGTGGGCTTCCTAGATGGTGGCATTGTTTGGGACCCATCATTATTTCATCGTTGCCTTTCCCCTGTGAGGCAGAAATGGACATTTGCTCCTGCCTTTTTGTGGCCTTTCTCCAGTGACTGAGGGTTGGATCTCTCTGTGCTCAACCTCTCATTAGTGTGATTATCTTCTTGTGTCATGAGCTGTCCAAACTCAGCAGTTGCCTGTCAACCCATTATAGTGCCATCTCTATGAGTTATTAGAAAGGTTTACAAGGCAAGGATAAACGGCATAAGTTGAGAGAGAGAAAGAGACACAGGCTCCTTCCTCATGCTTATATTGCTATCACTCAGGGAAGGTGCCAGAAGGGATTGGAATAAGGGATGGGAGAAAGAGAAGAGAGAAAGAAGGAGGGAGCAAAAAGGATTGGCGAGAAGGAGGAAGCTAAGACAGGAAGAGTTTCCTGGTAGAAGTGAAGGGAGCTGATAACTTATTTTCCATCACCATTTGGGCTGCCTCTCAGCACAGCAAGGAAATTCAGACACGCAAGAGTGTACCTCCTTTCCCTTGATGACCTACTGCCATTGCGTGACCCTGGATAAGTCATCTACATTTTTGGGAAGCTAGTTTCTCTTCCCATTGGTAGGGCTGCCTGCTCCCCAATGCACATGCATAGATGCCCCATATGGATGCATGGGCTGGTGAAATGCTCTCAACTTATCAGAGAGAGTCTTTGGAAAATAATGAGCTTGATGTCACTCCTCTTATTTAAGAAGTGCACTAATGACCCTGACCAGTGTGGCTGAGTTTGCTGGGCATCATTCTGCAAAGTGAAAGGTTGCCAGTTCAATTTCTAGTCAAAGCACACGCCTGGGCTGTGGGTTCCATCCCCAGGTGGGGCAGTATAAGAGACAACCAGTTGATGTTTCTCTCTCACAACAATGTTTCTCTTCCTCTCTTTCTCCCTCCCTTGCCCTCTAACAATAAATAAATAAAAGTCTTTAAAAAAATAAAAAGTGCACTAATGCTTTCCGGTTACTAACTTGTTACCTTGCGTGCAGATAAGTTACTGCATTAATGGGCTAAGAATGTACTGAATACACTGGGATAAATAAATTACTGTTAGCACTTAGGGATGCTGGTTGTAATCACCGTTGAGGACTTTGCAGGCAATGCTTTTGCATCTGGTTTTCTGCCTTGGGACTGTAGCTAAAGACCCCCTATAAGATTTAATCAATTTGGCTCTGAAGATCAAGCTTTCCTTCCTTTTTACCAGCAGAATCAGAACTGCTATTATCACTGTAAGTATTTATGACAACCATAGACATACTTGAGAATTTAAAGAAGTCTTTAAATTACATGAAATTAGAAACTAGGAGGTCCATGACTCACTTTGCATTTTATTAAGCATTTATTTTGAGTTTGGGCTTAGTCATTTGATTTATCTCTTCCCATATATCTGTTAGCATGTTCATAAATAGACTCCACTCCACTGTTTATTTTGAATGTTATAAATGGCAGAATTAGGCTTATAGGAGTCATGATCATTTGAATTCAAGGAGCATCTGACTATGGTTTAGGTGGCAGACCATGAAAAGGAATTAGAGGAGTAATTAGAACAAGGCCTTTCATTTCATTTATCCAGATGAATGATAAAGAATCCTTAAAATTGTATCTTAGGGTCATAGTTATCCACCCTTCACTTTAATGAACACTAATGACCTAATATTGAATTGGGTATTGATTAGAATCTGATGACTTACGAGTTTGGCCATCATGAGTATCCAGTTGGAAGATACCTTACGTGTCATTGACACCCCAAAGCTACACATTTATTCTCCATGTGATACATCAGAATCCAAGGTCAGAATGCAGGCCTGCCGTGTATGGGAAAGTGTCTTTTGTCAAAGATCATTTTTTAAAAGTCTTCCCTATGTATATCTATATTTACAAGTGAAAGCACAAAACAGGCAGAAACACTTGAATCTTTGAAATGGTCAGAGTACTCTTTCCTTAGTTCCACTCAACAAATATTGACTGAGTGATTACTGTGTGTCTGGCACTGTCCTAAGCTCTGGGCCTACAGTAGAAAACAAAGCAGATACAAGTCCTTGATCTTGTGGCGTTTACATGCTAGTGTTTTATTCAGCTAATCGTATTTTCTGGTGAACTGAAGAACAAATATCCATTCATCAGAATCCCATTCATTGGGCATCGTTTACTACTTTCTGGTGTACTGAAGAACAAATATCCATTCATTTTAATTCCATTCATTGGGCATCTTTTACGTGCTTTGTAAATGCTTTGTGGCATCTCCTTTGGGAGCAGGGGAGGCAGGTGGTAGAAGGGGCTTTCTAAAATGCCCATCCCAGTGTTCTCTTGAGAAAACACAGTGGGCTCACTACAGATCCTCCCCACTGGGTCATAAGCCCACTTTACCTTTTTTTTTTTTTGCAAACTTACTTTTGACAAAGTCTAAAGACAGTGTAGATTAGGTTGTGTGTATACCATCCAGGGAGTCTCGTGATAATTCAATTTTTAAACAATTTCTTGTCACTAGTTTGCATTATTTTTCACTGCTCTTTCAAGGTAGAAACACTAAAGAAAAAAAAAATACGCGCAACTGAAGAGGTGGAGAGCTATGTTTAGATTCGGGTGTCCTAAAGTCCTTGAGGCTTGGGACACTATGACTCCGTTACCCATTTTAGACCGTTTTTAATGTCTTTTCTCTTCATGTTTTAGGCATGAAATTCATTAAAATTGGATGTGATATTTTTTTGGAATTCAATTTTGCAAGCACTTATGAGCCCTAAGGATATACATGTGAAAAACAAAATCTCCATGTCTGTAGAAAAGGAGTCAGTTACACATTGGATGAGTAAGAGCAAAACAGAGGCAGGCGCAGGGAGCTGAGAGTCCCAGAGAACTGAGAGTGCCTTCTCCTGCTGGGGCGGGGCATGCGGTGAAAGATCGCAGAGTTGGGGAACAAGCTGGCTTCCCAGAGAAGACAAATGCATAGCTCTTTGCTATGGAGTCCCAGCTGAGTTTCTGGGTTTGACCCAGATGGCGACATCAAAAAAGGAAATTCTAACTTTATATATTTTACATAGATGGTAAGACTGTATGTTGTTGGGTTAATGATAGCTACCATTTATAAACCACTCACTGTGTGCTGGGCCCTGGGCTAAGTAAGCATTTCACTGGCCTCATATAATCTATTTCTCCTAGCCCCTCCTGGGAAGTTGGTAGTCTGAGCTCCATCTCACAGATGTGGAATCTTTGGCTCAGAGAGGTTGAATGACATAGCTGAAGTCACACAGCTAAGAAGCTGTAGAGCTGGGATTCACACTGGTGTTTTGCCCCCAAAGCCAGCGTCCTGACCCCTGTACCTAGTGCTGTTTTTGCACAGCTGCAGTTGCACACTTAATCCCTCCACAGATGCCTCGGGCTGCATCTTGCAGGGCGTCCTCCATACTTCACCATGGGAGGCTGGGCCTTTCTTCCCTGTTATTGGTATTTGATTTCCAGTTAATTCAATGCACCTTCTTCCTTTCACTTCTCTTAGTAGGTAAGAGCTATTACGACCTCAAAGAGTATCCCAGATCTAATTTGGACTTACTACGTCCAAATGGATGAGCCATTTTTAAGTCTCATTCTTTCATTTTCTCTCTTTGCCACCACTTGGGAATAGGATTATTAGTAATCCTATTAGTGTAAAGCAGTGTTAGTATTTCTGGCTAAAGGTAGGGTGAAATGTTATCATCTGAAGCTTTTGTCCCCTGGAGCTGAGTCGGAGCTGGACTAATCCACGCTGAACCATCCCATCTTTTGTGGGGAGGTTGAGCTTGTCTACCTAAGAGCCTAAAGCACAATCACAGCGCAGCCTGTTCCCCAGTCTGCAACATTTCCACGATGCCCCATCACTCTAAGACTGTCGTCAATGCAGTTGTTTCTGCTTTAGATGATGACGACCTTGCCCCAGCTGTCCCTGGAGGACAGCGGCTCAATGAGTAAGTCCTAAAGCTTGCTAGATGCCTCTCAGTATTCCACATGCCTGTGCTGATGAGACAAACCCCACTCCGGGCCTTTGGACTTGGATGGCCTTAAGGGTCCTGAACATCACAAAACACAGTGTCTGTGGTGGTAGTTAATTTTTCTGACTTGTGTTTCCTTTTTCAGCAAATGAAAAGATTGAAGACATCAATGGCTGTCCGAAGAACAGATCGCAAATGGTAAGTGGTACACGGGTAGAGAGTGTTTGCATTGTGTTGGCCCTGCCTCTAAATGATACTGACCATCTCGAAAACATTCACACCATAAGCTTTACTCTAGGGGATTATATTAATAAATGAACAGCTATTTCCAAGTAGCTGTGGTGTGCTCTTTTGACATTTGTTGGCATTTACTGAAAAATGGCTGTGATTTTTACGTACATGGAGAGACAGCAGAAATGAACTATGGTCCTTGCTCTTAGAAACGGATTATGCGGAACTGGTGCAAACATATGCTTGCTTAGAACTTGAACTGTTATGACTTGTTCTGTTTCCTGAAAGACCCACACTTTCTGTTTGTGTATGGAGCTGAGGCACAGATGAGGTGATGCTATCTCACTGTTCAGAATCTGGGGCGTGTGGTCTGATTTCTGTTAAAGGTTAGAATGATGTGAAATCAGAACTGCGACAGGAAATGTGAAGTGAGTTACATCCACATCGTTCTCCACGTAACCTTGACAAGTGATATTCTCTCTGCTGTGATGTGCCTGCTTAAGCTCCGAGAGTAAAGCTTTCAAAAAAATAAAAATAAAACAGTTTTTAAAAATCTATTCTTTGTTGCATGTTCTGCACATAACCTTTGAATTGAAATTCATGATCCCTGTTGAGTTGAGAAAACATTAAGTTGTGATGCTCTGAGCAGTTAACTTTACCCTCCACCCCCAAACGCGTTTCACACATGGATATTTACACAAAGAATGTATATTACCAGAGTGTGTTTAGATGATGCTAATCCTGTTTAAAATATGAAGGTAGCAACCTAAGGACAACTCCCCCCACCCCCCCGCCCCAGACATAATTTGCTTCCAGAAATCTAAAACAAGGGATAATTTGTTTTCTAACTTCATCTCGTTTCATTTGAATAGGTACAATTTGACAGTCTCATTCCAGAATACACCGAAGTGACTGGCATCCTTTGGGTGTACTGTCTAATTTTCTGAATTGTTTGTTATCCCAGTGAGTTGGACAGAAACCTTTTCAGTCGACTTTTTTCATGCACAAAACTTTTTATTATAACAAGGGTGGGTGTGTGGGGGGTGGGGGAGTCATTTTTTGGTGTACATTCGGAAACAAGTTTCTTTTTCTCTTTGCTCCACTGGAGACTGGTTTTTTTTTTTGTTTGTTTGTTTGTTTGATCCTGAGCAACCACTCCTTACACAGGGAAGCCCCCAAGCAGACATCTCATGGCTGTGTTGACTTTTGGAAAAGCTTGGCTGCTATTTTTGCTAGAGCTGCTGCAGCTGTCTAGTGTATTAATAATTGGGAAAATTTGGACGATAGAAGACTTAATTTTAGGGCAAGTATTTTACACATGCAATCATATCTGCACATGAAAGAGATGCAGCATTTTCCCCTGGGATGGTTATCAACGCATTTGCTCCAGCCCATGGTGATCCATGTGTAGAACTGACATTTGGAGATTGTGAACCTTATTTGGAACATTTGTATTTTCCACACCTTCTCTTGGGGGTGTTGTTTGTTGTTAAAGTCCACTTTCACACTTATAAAATAAGATTGTCACATCAGGTCCTTCCATGCAAATTCTGCTTTCCGTGTACATATTTTATGTGTAAATACTACCATAGCACCAGTGCGATTTTGTAGTGGTTTCTCCAGAGCTCGTTCAGCTGTGGAAGTACTGGCTTTATTTTCATGGATTTTTTTTTTTTTTTAAGAACACAGGAATATAAAATCCTATAATTGCCAGTGATAATTAGTTTCAGCTTAAGGGCAGGGAAGAAGACATGGTCTGGTGGTCACGTAGCAGAGAATAGTTCAGCTACAGGATGTGGGTCCAGGAAGATGTAAGAGCCTCCGCCACAGTCCTTCCCCTCTGTAGGAAATGAGAAAGATGATGATAAGGACAACAGGGCCATTGTCCTTTCTCCTATATTACAAAACAGTGACAAATTCATAAGGCAGAACCGGTCTAGGGCACAGGGGAAGTTCCTGCAGACAAGCCAGGGTGTTGTTCTGACTAACAGGGCACCCGTGCTTGTGCATGAGCATATGAGGCTAGGCATCTCGACTCACAGAAAGCGTAATTTAACAATATAGCATAGTGGATGGGCCACCATTTCTAGATTCCTAGGTTAACTTCCCAGTTAGGCCTTACTTAGGGTGGCTAATGACAGAGATTTGTTGCTTTTATTTGCTAAATGTTGCTTGTTTGGAGAAGACCAGAGGAGAAGGTATGTGGAAAGCATCATGCTGATAAAAGTAGAATGACACACAATGAGTTGAGAACTTGGGGAGTGTACCTTTTGGGAGGGCAACTGTCGTTTCCTTGACAATAATCAGAATGGAGTTAACGTGCTCACTCCCTAAGAAAACAGCATCTTGGGCCGGGGCGGTGTGGGGGGGGATGCCTTAATAATGGAGCCAAAGAAAAGCAGTTTTGTTTCAGAGCAGGAGGAATGGGTGTTATTCCAGTTTTCAAGGGGTAAATTCATTTCATCAGCTTATCTATGGGTAAGAACATGAACTTTGATTTGGCGGGTAGGGCACAAGCCTTTGCCTTTTCCTCCCACCCTCCCCCTCCCGACCCACGGGCTGTCCGCTGCTCCATTCCCTACTCTAACTGCTGCACTTCAGGCTCTGCTTCAAGACCCGCCTTCTCCCCAGAGAATGGGAACATGAAAGCAGATACTTGTGGCATATGGACTAGAGAATTCCATGGGCATCGCTGCACAGCGTGGGCATAGCTTTGCATACTTTTAGACAGTCAATCCGCAAACATTCACAGCGTGCTAACTAGTGCCAGGCCCTGGGCTAGGCCAAGTGAATACCCCAGGTGAACAAGATGTGATTCCTACCCTCAGGGAGCTCAGCGATGAGCAGGCAGGAGACCAGAGAACAAGTAGAATGATAGAGCAGTGCAGCTGCTCCCACAGGCATCTGTGCAGGGCACCATGGGGCCCATTCCACCCCGAGCCAAGGGGAGGTTTTAGAATAACTTCTAAGGAGTGAGTCTAGACAGGCGAGAGGGTTCCCCACAGGGGAGTGATGGGTGGACAAGGATTCCCATTTCTGGAGAACCTGTTTACCTGAGGATGTCACAGACCCTGCTGAAGACGGTTTTGCAATGTATGTTCATTGATCCTCCCCAAGTGCTCTAAGCTCTGTCTAGTGAGATTTCTTCCAGCTTCTTAGCAACATCAGCCCTTTGCCATGTGTGTCCAAGGTGAGGGCTGAGGCATAGAAGACCCCAGAATATGACAGTCCCCAAAGGCACGGTGGTCCTTTCAGACCTGGGACAAGTCTTATGCATTCATCGTCACTCCCCAGGTTGCCGCAGCTCGCAGAGCAACCCTCTTTGGACCTAGGAGCAAAGTTTCCTGAAGGAAACTAACCGTGGTCATCAACTGTGGTTGGAAGTTGAACTATGGGATCTGGAAGATGAAAGCGCTTCCTGGTGGGAAATGGCGGTTAATATTTTTAACATCAGCACTAACGTCTTCAGGTTTACGAACGATTTTATACTCAGGAGCACATCGGATCCTCCCAACTCTGCAGTGGCCGGCATAGCACCTCCCCACTTTGGGGTGAGGAGATTGGAATGCTGGGTAGTGGAAGGCTGTCCCCAGGGAGAGGCAGAGCTAGGACCATTGGCATCTGCAACTCCCCGCGTCCATCTTTCAGCCCTTGTAAAACAGGACTATGACCCCAATCGACAGACAGAGAGGCTGGGCAGTGGCTTCCCTTTGCCCAGCAAGCTTGGCTCAGTCTGCCCCATTTCAGTCTGACCTAGATACTTTGGGGGCCAAATCCTTAGAGATAAAGCTGTAGGAACAACACTCCCCTCTCCTGCCCTCTTTCCGCTCCTTCTCCCCCACCAGATCAGCCCTTTTAGCCCTTAAATAAGCTTGTGTGTGCGTCAGAGCTGGTTAAATGTTTTGTCTGTTTAGCGTTGCCATGGTAACCTAGGGGCATCTTTTTGGCTTTTGAGTGGTGTGTTCAGCAGAGTTATGTGTTAGTTTGGAAGAAGAAACATTGGAGCTCAGCCAGCAAGCACTGGGGTGGCCCCTGCTGTGCTCCTTGAACTCACAGAACTCCCAAGACATTGGCTCACTCTTGGAGCCTAGGGATGGCCATTGGAGAGGGTGGTTTTCCTTTTAAATCATTGTTATTTTAAGTGGCTTGGCTTTCTGTTGTTGATTAGAAGAGGTGCAAAGTTAGCATGACCTGCTGGCCCTTTCAGTGGAAAACCCCAGGCTTGTTTTCCCCTCTGGCTGGCTGATCCAGGGCCAGGGGCCAGGGTCGTCTGGGGCCTCCCAGCCCTGCCCACCTGCTTCCTCCCCGCTCTCAGGGAGTCCTCCTGCCCCCTGCTCTTAGAGCATCCCGACTGGGGGCCAGGCTGGGCGTGAGAACCAGACAGGCCAAGTTTGAGATCCTTCTCTGCTAGTCTGTGGCCTTGAGCTAATTCCTTAATCTTTTGAAGTCTCTATTTCCTGTTCTATAAAGTGGGATCGATAATAATACATACCTCGTAAAGTTTTTGTGAAGACTAATGAGGCAATGAAAGTGATAATAATGGGTAATAATAATAATAATTACAATGGGAAAATATAACTAAAGCCTACAGAGTGTTTGCTTGTGGCAGGTGCCATTCTAAGTGCTTTACAAATACCCTCTTGGCTCATCCTCCTTACAGCCCTTTGAGGTATCCCCATTCTCCTAGTATATGGTCAACACGCAATCCATGGCAGTTCCTACGGTGATGGTGGTTAGTTAGTTTTAGTAGTCATTCGTGTGTTTGGGGGTATGGAATGTTTTGAAAATCTGAGAAAAGTTACCAGCGCTCTCCTCTCTGGATCGGTGCCTGCCTCAGGATTTTGCACACAGCCCCAGCTCTGCTACTCAACGCGGCCCTCCTTTCTCTGGTCCTAAGTCTCCTCTGTGGAGAGAGAGAGACTAAGTCTCCTATTTCCCCTCTCACCTCTGGGTGCTGTAAGGCACTGCGGCTCAGAGCATGGGCTCTGAAGGCTGACAGCTTGTGACCTGGGTATGTTCCATAGGCTTCCAGTTTCTATAACAAGAGTGAATAGTAATTATACCTGCCTCACCGTGTTGTTGTAAGACTTACGTGAGACAAGCTATGGGAAGTGCTTGCACACTGTGAGCACAAAGGAAGCCCTTGGGAAGTGGTAATTCTTGATAGGATAATGATGTTTCAAGGTATCTAGGGTTTTGGGGGTTTTTTTGTTTTTGTATTTGTTTTTGATTTTATGTATTTATTTTTAGACAGAGGGGAGAAGAGGGAGAAAGAGAGGGAGAGAAACATCGGTGTATGGTTGCCTCTCGTATGCCCCCAACTGTGGACCTGGCCCGCAGCTTAGGCATGTGCCCTGACTGGGAATTGAACTGGCAACCCTTTGGTTTGCAGGCCGGCACTCAATCCACTGAGCCACACCATCCAGGATGGTATTTTTAAAGAAAATGACATTTTAAGGATGGCCAGCTTCACCTCTGAGGACAGGGGCTTATTAGACAGTGTGGCCCTGGATAATCCATTTGGCCTCTCTGCTCCTCTCAGTCCCCCACCCTGAGGATTGTGGGAAATGACACCACCTCACAGGGCTATTGTGAGGTTTCTGTGAGAGAACTTAATATTTGCTGAGCACTCATGATGCACAGAACATGTTAAATGCTTTGCCTAATTTTTACAGTTTTCCTCAAAACAATCCCATGTAGATGCCATCACTGTCTACATTTTGCACGTGGAGGCTGACCTAGGAGGCAGAGCGGGATCTTGAACCTAGGTCTCTCTAGCTTAAAAGTATGTGGTGTTCACTTGTGTGACAGAGAAAGGGCAACATAAGAATAGTCTTCACCTCACCAATCCCTGTTCTTGTCATTTTTCATTTGTGGGTACAGCCGAATCAGCTGGGTGTAGCTGGGAGTTAGCAAGGAGGCGGAGATCTGATTATTTGTGGACAAGGCCTGAGTTGACCTGTTGAGGGAAACTCAAGAACAAGGGGCAGGTGGCCCTTAGCAGAAGGCAAGCTCTTCAGATGGCCTTGAAGAGCCCTGGCGCCAGGTACTGCTGACTGTTCTCCACACAACTTCCTGGGCCAGGGGAAGGCCATCTGCAACAGGATCAGGTTTCTAGGCCCAGTGACCTTGAGCCCTCCCAACAGCTGCGGAAAGCTGGCCACATGCCTGGGGAGTGTCTGAGATCCTTGGGCAGCTGTGAGGTGCTTCTGCCCTGGGCCCCGGGCCTATTTTTACATGGCCCTAAGGGTGCACATATGTTACAGGAACAAGAAGGCCTGAAGAAAAGTCCACAGGCCACTTTGAATTTAAAGAAATGTGAAAAGCGTCCAGGGCTGACATCAGCAGGAAGCATCCACTACTCCCACTCAAGGTGGTACATCTACCATCGCTGCTGATGTTTTGGCCAGAATTTTCTTTCAAAGATGGTGACAACCTCCACGCTTGTCTCTGTACCTCCTTGGTCTCCCCTCTGTGCACCGCCACCATTGGCACCCCATTTCCCTCTCCTTATACACTTGAGCACACAGGAGGGAAGGGCCTTCATGATCTACTTACTATCATCTCTTGACACTTGGCCGCTTGGATTCTGTACCCCAGATATACTAGAACTTGGCGTGCCCTGAGGCAGTCGTGTACGCTGTGCCTTTGTGCTTTGCTACATGCTGTCTGAGGAGACTTGATGATCATCCCAACTGGGTATTGTAACTTTTATTATTCAGGTCAACTGTTACTTTGAGTAGTTGAAATAATTAGGTATCTGTTGTCTTTTTGTGTCCCTGGGTGCCCTGTGCCTGCATTTCTCAATACTTTCTTGTGGTTGCCTGTGGACTTATATTCTTGGCAGAGATACCGTGTCTTTCACCTGGGTATCCTAAGTAAGCACCTGTGACTTACATGACTGGCATATAGTAGGTATTTAATAAATGTTGGATGGGTGGATGGGTTGATAGACCAAGGAGGGAGCTGGCTTGGCCTTGTCTATGTGGCTAGAAGACTGTAAGATACCATTATTCTTATATCATTATCTATAGCTGAGCAGTGATTCGAGCACTGGGTATGAACTAGGTAGTTCTGGGTGGGATTTAAGCAATGGCTGTTTGGCACAGTTCTGAAAGTATCCTCCATTCTCTTAATTCCCTTCTTCCTTGGTTTATCCAGAGGACCCAAATAGGACATTGCAGTTAATTTTTAGGCATCTTTATAACTACCAGAAATTAATATTGATCATAAAAATGGCAAGGCATTATTTGTTTTCAATGTTTTAACTCATTTCATTCTCATAACAACTCTATGGAATGAGAAATATATTTTGTCCATTCTATGAATGGGTAGGGAGAACTTAGACCCAGGCATCTTGGCTGTGCTCTGCCAGGGGCCAACTGTGGGTCATGTTGAAGAACATCTTGTCCTTTTCCCCTCATGCTATAGAGCCCAGAGTTATTGCCTTTGTCCTTGGTTCTGTCTGTGTTTTTCTGTAATAATAATCATAATAGAAAACATTTATGTATACACTTACAGTTGGCCACTGTTTTAGACATCTTACCCACATTAACTGATTTTATTGGCATAAAACCATTATTATTCCCATTTCACAGATGAGGAAACCAAGGCAGAGAGGTTGAGTAACTTGCTTCAGGTCACACAGCTAATATGTGACAAGCTAGGCTTTGAACCCTGGAAGCCTGGCTTTATATTCCATTCCCTCAACTGTATGCTCTTCTACAGTACATATCAGGAAATCGATTGAAGAAGGAAAAAGTGCCGACTGTGATGAGGAGGTACAACAATTACATTTGTTCTACTGGCCCCTCACGTAGGAATGGGCCGAGCCTTGGGATGATTCATGACATCACAGGAGGGAGATTTGGGGTGAGGAGTAAGCGTGGACTCTGAAATTGGACAGATCTGGATCTCACACACTGGGTATGCATGCTGGGCACGTGACTGAATCTGAGTCCTTTTCCTCAGCTGTAGGAAGGGGATAAGAAAGCCACCTCCTAGGGCTGCTGGAGAGATGAATGAGAGATGGCATAGAAAGCACCTGGCATCATCCTTGCTTGCGATGAGTGCCCTTCCCTGCTTACCAGTCCCATGTAGACTAACTGTTGACGCATACTTTAAAAAGCTTTTTCATACTCAGAAAGTAGGCATTGAGTGGAGTAGGCTGAATAGTGTGCCGCACTCCCAGCCCCGGGATGTGCACCTCCTAATCCCTTCGGGAACCTGTGGAAGTTACTTTACATGATAATAGAGACTTAGCAGGTGTGACTCAGGATTTTGAGATGGGAAGATTATCCTTGATTATCTGGGGGGGCTCAATGTGATCACCAAGACACTTACTTGTAAGAGGGAGGCAGGAAGGTGAGAAGGAAGATGTGATTTTGGAACCAGAGAAGGGGGGGTCAGGGGAAGGGAGAGGGAGGAGGGATAGAGAGAGAGAGGAGAGAGAGATTGATTTTGTTACAGCAGCAGTAGGAAATAAATGCTCTGGAATTAAAGCAAAGTAAGTTACTCTATTAGGCAGTCAGCTATTTGGGTTTATAGCAGAGGCTTATCTTGCTACTGTGAGACCCTTGGCTTTCTGAGCTGCATTGTTAGAACACTTCAGAATGGAGTTTTCTGCAATACATCTGTATGTTCAGAGCAGGTCATTGCAGGAGAGTGTGTGTTGGGGCAGGGCAGAGGCCCACACTTAGTTTCCAGTATTTCCCACTTTGTGGGCCACTGAGCTGGCATGTGAGTGGCCAGTGCCATTTCAGCTGGTAATTAGAAGTGAACACCAGGTGTTTCTGACCTCTTTGGTGCGAATGTAAACTCATAAGTAGGTACTGTATTTCCTAATAACGTGTGTTTGTCTGGTAATTAATATGACAGTTGAGTAAATTTGTGAGAGATTTACCACATTTTATATACTAATTAATAATATCAAAGTTTTGTAATACATACAGTGTTTTACTTCATCTCTTTTTAGTTCAGTAAAAATTTCCATATCCCCAGCACCTGGTGCTAGGTCCATGGGAAGTGCTCAGCTAATGGTTCTTAGACGAATGAGCTAAACAGTAATGTTCCAATCATCCAAGGGCTTCCTAGAGAGTGAGGGTGATGTTACATACCAAATTTTAATGGCAAACACACTATGTACTTCTTAAATGCTTTAACGACACTTGAGTCGTCCCAAGCCAAGAAATTCTCTCAAATCCTGTCTCTTCTCTCCCAATTTTGTATTTTAACTTAGTCACAAAGGTATATGGAAAAGATGCCAAAATAACACGATTTCCATTAGGAAGAGAAGTAGTGTTTGGTTTGGCAAAGCCTGCCCTAGCAGCACTGCTCTGGCTTCAGTGTGCTGCAGACTCACCAGGACAGCTTGTCAAAGCCCATCGCCGGTCCGCCTGCCTCAGGAAGGCTGGGGAGGAGCCGGAGAATTTGAATGTTTAACAAGCTCTGGAGTAATGCTGATGCTGCTGGTCTGGGGACCACATTTTGCCAACGTCGTCTTAGAGCCAAGCCAAAAAAGCCTGTTTGGGGATATGCTTGTGCAAACACGCATTTAAACTTATATTAGTTTGCAAAGATGCTTACGGTTTTTTAATTTAAGTGTCGCTAAAGAGTTTATTTAAATTTAACTAAACATTTTCAAAGAGCCCATCAGTTTGCTTTTTTGGAAAAGTTGGGATGCTTTAGACATCCTCTCGTCTGAGAACCTCAGTTCATTCTGAGTTGATAGGATGTGAGTTGTGCACGTGCTGTGGTCTCAGAATTTGCATTGCCTTCTCTAACTCTTTGAGCTCACTTAACCTCTGTGACCCTTGGTTTCCTCCACTGAAAAACTAAAGTGATAATCCTTTAGCACGTTGTACTTAACTGCCTGTATCTCACTAGACATTAACTTCTTTGAGGGCAGGGTCGCATCTGTCCATCTGCCCTCACTGCCTGGCACCTGGTAGATGCTTGGGGAATATTTGCTGAAGAAGTTCCCATCACACCTGCCTTGGGACTGAGGTGTTATGAGTGGCAACAAGGTGCTCAGTGAGGTTAAAGAACTTAGCAAGTATGAGGATAGACAAGGCAATACTAGCTACAAATCTTCTTGAACTGAAAGAGAAATTGGATGGTGATTTATAGAGAATGGGGGTGATTTATAGCCATGTACATTGTGGTTTAATATATAAGCCATCTGGCCCTCATGCTGGGATCCACCTCCCTGCATATGTCTTCATGGGGTTCTTATGTTTCAGCCTGGCACCAAAGAGGTATCTCCCGTATGTGTTTGTTTTTTTGTTTTTTTGTTTTATTTTTTTAGGAAACAATTAGCAATGGATTCCTGCTTGCACTTTGGTGAGGCACAGTTAGCTCATGGTGTGTGCATATTAGAAGCTGGTCAGTTGAGCATGCGTGAGCCAGTGTGCTCAACTTAAGCAAAAGGTAGACAGTGGCGGCCAACAAGCTTAGTTCAGGTCCCAGAAGGACTTTTACAACAAAAACAAAAATTGAACAGATGCCCATAGTTAGATGAAAATCAGTATACCTTATAAAAAGTGATCTTGCAGCTTTTTAAAGAAAGGATCTGATAATCCAGTAGTATTGGGTTGTCAGTCCCCAGACAAAAGTTGGTGAAAACTGAGTAGCAGCTGCCCCTTTAGGTGGGCATAGGGTGTCTTTGTCATGCTTCCTGCCACTCCCTATTGTCTCGTACCCAGGCTCTTCTAGTCATTTGTTATCTGCCTGCTTCTGTACACATTGAAGGGCTTTTTTAGCTCCAAATTATTGCATTCCTGTAAGTATCATGAACTTCCTCAGAAATCCTAAGCACTGTCATGGTAGTTTGAAAGATACTTGTTTTGGGAACATTTTGACTTTGAAATAATGCCTATAAATGTTTATATTGCTTTAAATATTTCCTCCTGCGCCTGAAGATTTAAAACACTGTAAAAGAACATAAATATCTTTCACAAACCTTGCTCAATAGGATGTGGTAGAAGTCACTTGCTGCTCTGTGAAGTGTCCTTTGCCCTTTTGATGTGAATGTTAGATTTGGTTTGGATGGACTGGTTAGTTCCCTTATCACACTGCTGAAGGACAAGGGCAGGGTAAGTGACCAAACAGTGCTTATTTTTCTCTTCTTCAGCATTAGTGAAGCTCTTGCTCTTTGGTTGTTAATTCCCCCATGATTATAGCTTTAAAATATTTTTTGTTGTGTTCAAATTCCAATTCTGCCATTTAACAGCGGCGATTTTAGGAAGGTACCCTGTGCCTCCATTTCCCCATCTGGAAGGTGATGGAGAAGGTAGATAATATCTACTTTCTCTAGTGGTGAAAATGAATGGAAATAATAATGTATGGGAAGGAATTTAGCCCAGAGCTTCACGTTTTTTATGAGTGCAAATACTAGTTTCTTGCGAGGCCAATATAGGGCTTTCAAGTAAGGGAATCAATAGACCCCTTCTGCTGGGAGGAAAACTGAGGCTCAGGGGAGTTACGTACCTCGCCCAAAGAAAGCCAGGAAACCCTGAGAAATCCACGGCTCCCTAGCCTTCACCTCTGCTTCTGTGAAATCCTTAATCTCCCTCTCCCCCATAGGATTTCCCGGCCTCCGTGCAAATGAGACCGCTCTGACATGAGCTGGCCTTTCCTGTGGAGTATATTTGATAAATGAGAGGGATTTCCACATTGGCATGAGTGTGGTAGCAGTGATGTAGTTTTGGATGGGCAGCAGAACCAGATCCAAATCTCTTCTTTCTCGCACTTTCCCCAGAAGGAACAGGAAGGCATGAGGAGAAAGGCATGGAACCTGGATTTTCACTAGTGAAGCTTAGCCTGGTACCTTTCATGGAGGTTTTGAGATGAATCAACCTAGAATTAAAGCCTTTCCCATGCCCCATATGCTTCTCGAAGGGGATGGTTCAGAAGAAACCGCAACTAAAGCTAAAGCAAAGACCCTTGAGGGGTTAGCCGATGGATGCAGTGTTTCTTTGGATTTCATCTTTTCTTCTATATATCATCATCAGTCTTGTGAGACTCCTTTGAGATACACTTACAGCGGTTTTTCAGAATTTATTGATGCTTGGCTTATAAATGGCTGTAAAGTGCTCTGTTTTTATAATCACCCAGCAGTTTAATTTTAGCCTTCTGAAGGAGAGTGTCTTCCTGATACCTTGATCTACAGGTAGAATCATATGAGATAACCAGTATTTAGCCATTTTTTACTCAGAAAAATTGCAATTTTATCTGGTTCAACTGAATATTTGACAAAGGCAGAAATAGTAGCAGAGCTTAGCATTACATGACAGGTGAAAAATTGTCACTGTGTCTTCACAGGTGCATTAGATATCTTGTAGCCTTAGAAAGCTAAAGAGGCTATCCTGTAATAGAGACCTTCCTTGTCTAGTTTGCTCTCTCCCGGTGGACTTGGACCATGCCTCTGACATATTGGCTATGGCAGGAAGCGGAGCTGAGGATTATTTTAATATTAATAATAGTCTTAATTATCTTAATATTGTATAACTTCTGATTAGTTAGCATGCAGCTCTTTGCCTTGGTCACAGACTTTAGTATTTGTAACTCTTTGCCAAATCTAGTTTCTTGGGGTAAAGTATTTTGCTTACTACTTGCAAAAATCTCCCAAATTATCTACTAATGATCACCAGTGGTCTAGAATTTAGGCTCAGCTCTTTAGCCCTACCTACCAACAGCTTTTGAAATAGAAGTAATGAATTTGAAAAGTCCTAGAATTGAGCCTGGCAGAGAAAGATCACCTGCTCGTTGCTAGGAACATCAGGAATTGAAGAGAAAAGAGAAGGGCAATTTTTGAATTACATCCCCTGCAGAAATGACACTGTGGGGCGATATATACAGGCAGAGGAAAAGGGTGCAGGCGCCTTCGTTTCGTTCCAGCTGTCACCATCTTGGGGCGGGGGGCAAAGTCTGCAGGATTCAGACCTGAGTGTTGAACATTCATACTTACCTGCTTGGCCTTGCCTTCCTGGTTAGCTTCCAGAACATGTCTTTTGCTTCCGTACCTGCTATCCTTGAAATTGAAAGGTTGAAATCCATGGATGGACTAATCATGAGCAAACCAGAAGAACCACAAGCTACAGACCTTAGCAATTTGGCTGGGCCACAAAACTGAATCACTACAGGCTTGTGTGTGAGAACTAGTCAGCAAGCTGGTGAGCACGTCTCACACTTGGCCTTCACCCACAAATGACCCCGTTACCCTGCTCCTTTATGTGCATTTGTTTTGTGGGTGAAATGACATGCTCTAGTGGCATTTTCAAAATTGAGGATTCGATGCTCTCTGGGGAGTATCAAGGATCCGCTGTTTGGTTGTATTTGGCATTCATATTCTGCTGCCTCTTGAAGACTTTGTGGTGGCTAATGGATCTCAGCATGTACATGCGGCAAAGATTCCGAAAGAACCCAGACTTTCTAAAAAGAGCATAGTGAGCCAGTGTCAGGCTTTTCAGCAGGTGAGTTGATAGGTAGAGGTTGTCGCATTTGTCAGCTCCATTTAGTGGGGTGATGCTTGCCCAGGAGGCCCTCTGCTCTGGGAAGCGGGGGCCACACTGTCCTGTCACCACCATTTCCCCTTCCCTTAGAGCTGGGCCTGCAAGAGACGAAACACTCTGTCACTGTTTTCCAAGGAATGAATGAGGCCACCAAGTTCTAGCTAGTTCCTGGGTGAACCTCTCCAGTAAGTGCCACTCTTGTCCCTCTGGTTCAGGAGGCAGCCGTGTGTTGGGGTCCACAAGGAAGGGTTTTTTGTTCAAGTTGGAATGAGTTGGGAAGCTCCTTTGAAGGTAAAGCCAAAGTTTTTTGTAAAAAAAAAAAAAAAAAATTCTCTTTAACAAAACTATTTGTCTAAGATTGTGTGATTTCCTGTGTAACTTCATAGTGGAGAGAGAGACTTTGACCAGAAAGCTTTTTTGTACAGGAAGTGCTGGTCCTGACAGGGTTAAAATGAATTTTAGCTACAAGGAACCCATTCTTCATCCTGGTGTCCGATAATTGAGCAGGTCTCAGCATGTCACAATTCCATAATGATCGTTCACTTTCAGGAAAGGCCAATGAAATCTGCCATTAGGGAATTGTCTGAGGAAAGAGCCTTTTTAAAGCTCTGACTATGTAAACTTCTAGACCCTTGACATACGTCAACCCAAATTGGAGGCTAGAAGCAGTTAATAATTTTTCTAGGGTCATATGGATAATCTGTAAGGGAACCAGAATCCAGTGTGGAGTCCAAAGTCCGTATTCTGTCAACAGATACTGTCACCTACTAATTGTGATGGGATACAAATAACCCTGGGAAGAGGTGACATGCAGAAAGCCAGCAGCGGTTCCTTCTGCCTTGGGGTGATTTAGTTCATCAGCGTCTTTTCAAGAGAGAGGTTGGTGTCCTGACCAGTGTGGCTTGGGTTGTTGGGTGTCGTCCCACAAAGCTAAGGGTCGCCAGTTCGATTCCCAGTCAGGGCACATGTGGGTTGCAGGTTTGGTCCCTGGTCAGGATATGTATGAGAGGCAGAGGACTGATGCTTCTCGATGTTTCTCTGTCTCATTCTCCCTTCCTTCTCTTTCCAAATATAAAAAAAAATTTTTTTTTAAAGAGAGAGGGAGTTGGCAAGAGGCAGGCATGATATCAGGTAATGGAAAGAGCCCAGAGTCTTGGATAGCTGGGCTTGAAAGGAAGGCTAGGAGGAGGAAATGGAAGGCAGCCCAGAGAAGCTGGTCTCGTTCTCTGTTTTCCCAGGGTCCAACACCCCACACACAGCTTTGGGCATGTTACAGCCTTAGAACTATTCCCCCATGATGTTCATGTCAAAAATGACAATCCAGTAACAAAAACTGCTGGTTATTTGACCCCTTAGCATCACACACCTGTCTTCTCATTGTGTGACAACCACTACCCCCATGTATGAGGTGTTATAAAGCCCATTTTACAGATTAGCTCACTTGCTGAAGATCATAATTTAGTAAATGGCAGAATCAGGATTTGAACCCAGGTTTGTCTGCCCCCAAAAGCCTGTGTTATGTCCTCTAACTATCACTGCTTAACCCCATTCATTCCCCTTTAGCATTTGCGTCCAGCTGCTGGCTTGGAGGCCTCAGCTTGGAAGGCCCCTTTGGGGAATGCCAGGAAGTTAGGGGCCCGTTACTCTAAAGGTGTTAACAAGAGAAAAGTACTCAGAATGGTACAAGGCATGAACGCACACGAGGGCGTCCATGGAGCCTCTTTGGCAGTGCTGGTCCCCAGTGGAGTTTTCTCTGAACAACTGCCATGTCTAAAAGGGGATCCTCTTGCGGGGCTCCACTGGGAGGGTATATCGTGGGAGCCTCCAAAAGAAGGACTGACTTCTGCACCTTTAGTTTATAACTCCCTTCCCAGGTTTCTCTCTTTGCTTCAAGGGAAAAACTGAGAAGTCAGAAAATAATAGGAAAATGAAATATTCTAGGCAGTTGAAAGATAGTCACTGGAGGAATGTGAGATTCTTGTTTTTAGTTTTTTGTGTTTTTTTTTTTCTCCTCTAGAGTTTGTTTTGTACCCATATGGACTTACCCATTTGCTGTAACAGCAGAGAGACTCCTATGGAGATTTTTTTAAAAGGAATTCTTGACCACAGTGTTGGAAAGCTGAAATTATAAATACTATAAAAGATAAGGTGAATAGCATTGCCAAATGGAAGGAAGGAGCTGGGCAAGGCATTAAAGCAGCAGGAGAAACAGACAGGACTGAGGGACTCAAGCCCCATCCAGCCCGAGTCCCACATTCATATTTAAGCTTTTGGCTTCGAAGCCACCAAGAGAACTAGATTGGACTTGCTGGAAGCTTTGATGCTTGGCTGGCCCAGGCTGGGTCAAAGCTCTGGACTTCCTTACACTGCTGGACACAGATGGCTTTAAGCATCACCCAGGCAAGTGACAGCCTGTGCGGCTTACAAGGGGAGATGCTACCTCATTGTCCCTTACCTGGGGAATTTGAAATGCCATACATGTTCTTTATTCTGGGATCCCCTTCTAAGTTTACAACTATAGTATCCAGACCCTGCCAGCTCTGTCCCCTGGGGTTGTACAGCCCAGCCCCAGGGCCACACTGTGGCCCATGGACCATGTGATCCTGCCATGGTGCTGACATAGGTCAGGGAATAAATGAAGCCAGGCAAGTCATGCATCCAGTGGCAGCCCCTAGAAATGCAGAGGAAGGAGACAGATAACCCCAGGGAGACAGGCATTGAGAGGGGCATTTCTCTGAAGTGCTTTCTGCTTTTTGGTTTGGTTTCACGATTGGATTTCTATTTTTCTTCTTTTCTATATTTATTTTTGGAAAGAGCCAGAGGAAGGAATGTCAGAAGGGTTAGATATGAAACAGACTCCTAGTCCACGTGACCACAGAAGCTGACATTCCCTTTCCGTTCCTCCCTGTCTCCGTGCCCAGCCCGGATGTCTCTGGAGCCCCACCTCCAGGACACTGCTGAAGCCGCCCCTGGCATCCTTGAGCTTTCCAACCAGAAGGGCTTGGCCTCCCTGCTCTTGCCATGGTAGTGGAGCAGGGACAAGGCTTCCCCAAGAACTGGAAGGACCCCTGCCTTCTCTCCTTCACCGTGTCAGCTCCTGGGCGCAGCCCCATGTGGCCAGCCCTCTGCTCTTGCTCATTGTCATGTCTTCCGTGCCCTTTGGCCTCCAGCCATTTAGACTTTCTTTTGGTTCCCAAATGGGCTACATTGCATTCTGCCTGGAAGCTTTCAAGCATTAGGTTTCCTGTGATGGGTATGCTCTTTTTCTTCCCACTCTGGATCCCCAGCGAACTCTTGAGTCTAGGCTCAAATTCCCCTTCTGTCAACAAATATTCTTGAGTACCTAGGATGTGCTCTATGCTATTTTAGGTGTTTGGGGCTACGTAAGTGAACCGAACAGACAAAAAGCCCTGTCTATGCATCCACTTGCTATCTCTTTCTTAAGAAATTCTTACCTGATCTCTGTCCCCTAGGCTATATCAAGTATTGTAATACATGACAGATGTTATTTGTATACTAGTTATTTAATTCCAGTTCCCTACATTAGACTGTAGGCTCTACAAAGTAGGGATTACGCCTGTTTTATTCACCACTGTATACCCGGTACTAGTACACTCTCTGACACTCATCAGTTGCCCAGTAAATACAGGTGAAGAAAAGGATAAATGAATGAATGAGTGGATGAGGATTATTATTGTTGGCAAGTAGCAATATCAGGTGTGGGAATCACACACACATCTGGAAGGAAGTTGTTTGAGGTGATCTATGAGGCTTATGAAGAATCTACACTGTGCTTTCCAAGTCCTCAGAACTTGCAAGTTCTCACTCATCCTTGCTTGGGTCCGGGTCTCCCATTGCTGAGGCTTTAGGCATATCATGATAAAAAAAAAAGAAGAAGAAGAAAAAGAAGGGAGGGAGGGAGGGAGGGAGGGAGGGAGGGAGGGAGGGAGGAAGGAAGGAAGGACGGAAGGACGGAAGGAAGGACGGGCGGAAGGAAGGAAGGAAGGAAAGACTGTGACCATGTCTGACTTCAATTCAGCAGCTATTTGCCTCCCTTCCCAGTTTCATCCTCCCAGGTTGGAGGTCTCCAAGGGAAGCCCTGGTAAGAAGCTCTTAAACTCAAAAACTAGCACCCCTTTTACTCAGCATCTGGAGCCCCATCTTCCCCTGGGCTGCGGTGTTGCTAGTAGGGGTGGTCTTCATTGGTATCCATCATTTTCATGCGCTCTGCACTCAGCTACACTGGTATTCAGAGAAAAATGCTACCATGACAACTGCCACAACAGATGGTATTTGATCAGTCTCTAAGCTACCGAGGAGCTGTACAGCAGCGCTTCCGAGGTTCGCATACTTTGTTATCATGAGACGCAGTCCAGCCTTAATCATGATTGAAATGTGAAGTTTTCCATTTGCCTCCTATCCCCCCTTCTGTTTCCAGTAGTTTGGCATTTGCTTTGATTTTCCTTGCTCTCTGGCTGTCTTGGGTGGAGATCTATGTCTGGATGTGGGAGACAAAGGCTACAGCATGCATAGTCCATGGGAGTTGCTCTGCCAAGTCCAAAGTTCAGAAACTGTTGAGAAACTGTTCAACTTTGGGATGGAGACTCTGGCTGAGAATGGGAGAATGGCTTCATTGCAGATTTTTTTTCTGTTGGTGCCATTAGCGGGGTGGAGGCCGCTAATGGCACCAAACAAAGGGAAGCCCCGGGAAGTGCATCTTGGTCTAAACTCTAACTCTACTGCCTCATTGGTCCAGCATCTTTCGGCTCCTAGGGTCTCTGAGCCCCACTGTGGTCCCACCTCTAGGCCTCCAGCTTCCACCTCCACTAACACTGTAAACTTCAGGAACTCCATCCCAGAGCTATGGCAACAGCTACAACAGCCTTCTGACCCTGCCCCCTCAGCAACACTGGAATGTCCAAGTTAGCACAGATTTCTTCAGCTAATTTTGGAAAGTAGTTTATATTGGCCGCTATGTGTTAATGAACAGCCTTGGCCGTATTTACATACTTTGCTGGTTAAGAGTCTTTTCCTTTGCTCTGCCTCCCAACTTTGACCGGGTCTTCATCTCACACTATGTGTCTGGATCACACATGAGCCTCGTTAAAGAGGGGCCCGAGGACTCCCTTGTGCTGTAATGAGTTCCGGGCTCCTGCCACCCGGCTGTTCCCCTCGCCGGGTTTAGTGGCAGTTTGCAGTCTCAGTGGGACACGAAGATGGGTTGTTTACCTGGACAGTATTTGGAAGAAAACCTTAAGGTGAATTTTAATCACAAGGGAGCCTGGATCAAAGGAACTTTCTCGCCTTCTGATCTCATTCCAAGTGAAGCCGGAGGTTGGAATTCACATCCGACCCCGCTCTGCTTCCCAGCTCCGCTCTCTTCCTGGGGTGCAGATGAGAAGCGCGTGGGTCTCGGCCGCCTTGTCAGGAGGAGTGATTTTTAACCTCAACAGAGCATTATTAAAGGGTGGATTTGAGACTCAGGAATGTTTTCTGAGCTCCTCCTGTGACCAGGGAATTCATAGTAGAGGGGAAAAAAAAATTCAAGGCTCTTGATGGGCCTATGAATTGTCTTTTAAATGATGACCCAAGTTTTGTTTTTGTTTTTTTTTTTTTTTTAGTTTTAACATTTTCAGGGAGTGCAGCGTGGCCATCTGTATGTTGCTCCTTGTTTCATCTCTTTAGGAGAAAGCACTTCTTCTCTTCACCTAGTGAGAGAAGGTCCTCATGCTTTCTTTGTTTATATGGCCCGATTCTCCCTGAAATGGATGGAGGTAGGGGTGTGTGTGTTGAATATGTCTGTGGACCCCAAAGAGAAGCATTATATAAATGTGGAGAGAGGGGAGGACCCCAGAGCATCACCGTCGAGAGAATCGAGCACAGTGCTTGGCATAGAGCAGAATGCAAACAATTACATTGATTGGATGAATGATTAAAAGGATCCTATGACTCAGGTTTATCAATCTTGGCACTATTGACATTTTGGATTCAATACTCCTTTGTTGTGGGGGCTGTCCTGTGCAATGTAGTATGTTTAGCAGCATGATGCCAGGAGCAGTTCTCCACCTATCCCCACTCCTCTTGTGACAACCCAAAATGTTGCCAGGCATTGTCACATGTCTCCTGAGGGGCAAAATCCTTGCCCCTTCTCTCCCGTTCTCCCCACCCAGTGGAGAACTACTAATCTAACTTATGCAATTCATTGAAAGAATAACAGGGCTTTA
The DNA here is from genome assembly GCF_021234165.1 of Pteronotus mesoamericanus. Lineage (NCBI taxonomy): Eukaryota > Metazoa > Chordata > Mammalia > Chiroptera > Mormoopidae > Pteronotus > Pteronotus mesoamericanus. The sequence goes on along the minus strand of NW_026555277.1, from coordinate 40,881,052 downwards.
AAACTCAATAGGAGGAAAAATAGTATTCTAGGTAACCTATTTATAATTATTCATTCCTTTAATAGATTTTTAACATTAAAAGAAAGCCCAGTAGATGGATGAATTGAAGTATACCAAGCGTAGCCTTGCAAGGAGAAATTACTGCTATACACTTTAAATGATATGCCTTGCATGCTCCATGAATGGGACAAGTAAATGTTCTTTGTGTTCCTTGGAAGGATATTTCTATAGAATTACAATATGGTAGTAGAGCAGTGTTTTTCCTGAATATGTCAGTGGGTGTCTTTTAATTTAGTGTCATGCTGCTGCACTATTGTTGAAAAAACTTAACCCATGTCAGTCCATCTACATGACACATGCCAGGATAATATCAGGTGTACTATTTGTGTTTTTTGATTAACAGATTCAGGAGTGGTCAGCTTTTTCTTTTCCTTGTTTTCCATGGGAACATAATTGCCAAAACCTTGCTTATCAATTATGTGCAAGATAATATATTAAAGAAATAGGATAGGATTATTGGAAGAGACGGGGTAGAAGAGAAATTTTATCATTTTACTGTGATTTAAATACCAGTCTCTCTTTGTGTGAGCAATGAGTTGTTTTGAGTTATTTTGGTATATTGCCACTGTGTTCAATAGCATAAATAGGGAGTGGTAATTAATTTCTCAAAATCTGGGTTTTGTCATAGGGTAAAATAGCATTGAGAGGTGTTTTTGTTATACTTCCAAATAGAAGCAAATTGCTCCGAAACACCTTCCACAGGGACCTCCAGCCATGTTCTTCTGCTCCCCGCCCTGCCCCGCCCTCCCTCCCTCCAAGATGGTAGCACCTAGTTGTCACTGTCAGTCATTCTGGGCTGGAAAGAAGCAAAGAGAGTTAAAAGCTAACTCACTCTTCCCCCCTCTTTATAAAAGTGATGTTCTGTGATGGTGGCAGCCATAACCAGCATTTATTTAGTTTGCAGGAAATTGCATTCTGCCCCCTTGCCTTGAGATGAAAAAGTATCTCCTTGAAGATGAGCTGGAGGCTGGGAAATAGATGGGAACAAACCTAAGCTAAAAAATGCAAGGATGGGGCAACCACAAACTCAAGGTTTATGGATTCTTCTAAAATGGGTGGAGTTTTATTCAAGTGTCCCAAAGCTGAATTAAAGCATTGGGAATATGAGAAGACTGAAAGTAGAGAAGGGAAGTTTTGGTATCAGGGGGAGGGTGGACGTGACCTTCAGGAAGACTGCTAGGAGACTGGAGCAGACTCTACTCAAATTAGAGCTCTTAACATGTAGATGTTTCTCTTTCTGGCTATGGAGGAGCCATTGGGATATTGCTTGGGGAAGGGGAAGGAGAGTGGTCACATGTACACTGTCAAAGACAGTCATTCATTTATGAGAAATAAATTCCATGAGTTAAATGCTTGTTTGGATTCATAAGAATGTGCGTGGCACCTGGTAGGTCAGGTGGGTGTTGGGGGGTTGGGGAGGTGGGAGGGATCTCCACTGTGAAATGTAAATTGTGGGAAATTCAAAGATCCCTGTGTCAAGTCAAAAGCAATTCCTTTCACTGATGGTCACCATTGACATTAATCAAGCCCAAACATTTTCCTGTAGACCAAAACATAATTAGCCCCGACAACTGAAGTTGAATCAGACCTTTGGGAATGACCTAATTGTTTTTTCGTGTGGGCTGGACGTTGGCTCGCCCTTGGCTATGGCATCAGGCCCGGCAAAGGTGGGAGGCCTCCAGCCCTCTGTCCGGTGGGCCCCCTCTTGCCACAGAGAACAAGAAGGACAGAGGGGTTCAGCGAGAGGTCACAGCCCTCCCCAGTCCTCCACGATGCATGCCATCCTGAGAATTCTGTGAGTAAACACTACCCAGATTCCTGCTGAAACTCCCATTCGTGATTGTCCATTTGACTGCCTGCTGCCTCGGTGGCTAGAAATTTCTCCCAGCTGCTAGTAGACGGGTGGGCGTCTTAACCTCGTCCCCAACTCCATTTTTCTGGCAGCTGCTCAAGTGTTCAGGATTTCACCGGTGACATTGATCAACGCAGGAGCTCCAGTTCCACCCTGGTTATTTTTGGCAGCTATGAGCCATCTAAGGCCTCCACTTTTGGCTCTGTGTGGTTGGGATATTAGGTAACCTTTTCCTGTGCAAGTACAGACAAAGGAGAGTCCTGACCTGCATCCATTCATGTCCTTCTGTTTTTCCTTGTCAAGAACTTCAGCGAATGCACAGGGAACCCTCTCTCTGACATAACACTTTGTGTCTAATAAGAGATGGCTCTGGAGAAGGCTGAACATTTATTGAGTGTATATTATTGTTTGTTTTGTTTTTTCTTTCTAGATTGAAAACATAGATGCCTGCTTGAACTTTCTGGCAGCTAAGGGAATAAACATTCAGGGACTGTCTGCAGAAGGTGAGTCAACACTTGTCATGAAGCTGCCTTTCCGTCATTAGAAAGGCCCACCTGTTACTTATTGACAACATGAATGTAGTTAAGACGCGAGATGCTGCTGGGCTCTTCTGGTTTTGTCTTCCTTCTGGTTTGGAGGCATCTCAATGCTTGTCTGGACTTGAGGGTGCCAACTTTTTGACAACCTAAAGAATCACTCCCAAGAATGCATATTCAGCCATGTTGGCCATGTCTGCCAGAGCTGCTTCTCTTTGAGAAGGGCTTAATCAAACAATGCCGATTTTATTCACCTGACTAGCAATTCAGTTAATTATCAAGCCAGGCCTTATCTGGGGGGCAGAGAACACTTAACCACAGAACATATTTAAACTGCACAGTTCCCAGGGAGAAATGCCTAATCTTTATCTCTTCCTTTTATTAGAAGAAGCAGTACTTTTCCTAGCTTAAAAAAAAAATGAAAAAGCATTTGATATATTAATGAGATGGTACATTTTGACATCCTGATTAGTTTTTAATGAACTCAAATTTGGTGGCTAATTAGCACATTAGCGTTTGCTGGTGGTTTGCTATTCAGTTAGGCATCGGCCCGGAGATGGCTGGTCTGAATTCCCAGGCTCCTTGGGCAACATCTTGCTCTGGAAACTTTCCCTCTGTCTCCTATTTGTAAATACAAACAGCTGCCAGCTCCGAAGCTGCCACAGGCCCCGGCATCCTCCCAAACTCATTAGGCTGCACCTGCCTCCACTTTTCCCAGAACAGGTAAAGCAGTTTGGGCTTCGGATGACACCGCTGTTCCCTAGCAAGGTTGGGTTCCGAAAAGATGCCTTTGAGCATCCCCTCCAGGGGCCAGGGTGGGGAGGAGGGGAGCAGTGAGGGAGGAAGCAGCCATGAGGAGCAGGTAAGTTTGCAAACGTGACGGGTTCGTTTGGGGCCTGTTCTTGCCTCTGCTCTGCTCTGCAGGGAAAGCTTGCTTTTCCTGGCTGGATTTCTGAAGTGCAAACTCTTCCAGCGTTGGGGACAGGGGGTGGCCACAACTGGTATCTCATGGGTGTGTTGTGTCTTGGAGTGGGAACTTTGGAATTCCCCTCGTGGGAACTCAGATGTGTGGGGCACGTCCCATGTCAGGCATGGTCACGCTGCTATCAGAGGTCTCTGCAGCAGCTGTTGGGTGGTGAGCCCTATGCCCAGATCTGAGAGGAGGATCCTTGGCGGATTCCCTCACCCTTGGGGTGTGAGCCCTCCTCCAGCAGTTTGAGATGCGGGTGGGAGGACACGTGGCATGCATGTTGCCGGGGCACAGAATGATTGATGGATCGTATTTCATGGATAGGTAGGGAGACACAGCTTACCCTTCTGAGTGTGTTTTCTCCTGGTGTAGAGTTCTCATGCGGGCCTGTAGGTGGCAGGCACGTGCTCCTTCTGGTTTCTGGGAGAGATTGGACCACCAGCCTGTGCCCCTGGGCAGAGCATCAGCAGGACTTCTGCAGCCTTGCTCAGCAAAAAGGACTCTTTGGGTTGTGGGCATCTGGCCACTCTGCCGTCTCTCTACCCATTGCTCTGCCTTCTGCCTTGTTCATCTCCATACACCCCCAACCACTGAAGGTGGAATTTATAATAGGCTGAGTTTACAGATGAGGCAGTCTTGGTTTTAAAGATGTTGTGAGTGACAGCCCTAAGGCTTATAGCCAGCGAATGGCAGAGTCAGAATTTAAACCCAGGTCTCTGTGACTTCAGAGCTCATGTTCATGGTGCCTTGCGGAACAGCAGGTGGATAAAATCTAGGCATGCCCTGTACCAGGTGGAAGGCAGCAAGAAACGTTGAGAAGTTTTTGCTCCCTGGACTGCAGGCTCAGAAGGTGTCATGGAGCCCGGGGAGGCATGTCGTGCAGAGACGCTCAGCCCTCTACCCCTCGTAGATGTTGCCGCCCATGAGTCTGGGCATAGAGAGGCACACGTGTAACCAGTTTGTTGGGGTACTAGTTATTGGGATAGAACTATGAAGTAGGTTTATGGCATTTCAGTAACTACCTCTAACTGTGCTGTTTTGATTCCCCACATTTCCTGCTGAGTCGAGACTCACTCAGTGAGACCTTGGCGGAATCTATTAACTCTTCTGTCATGCTCATTATTAGAACAGTTTTATGTCAAGACTTATGACTCAATCTTGTTCATTTTCAAGCTTCAAGCTCAGACTTCACTCAGAAGCTCCTTTCCCCCATGACTCCCAGTGCAGGTGGCTTTGGAAGGTTGAAGGGCGATGGAGGCACGATAACTTGACTCCCTTTCCCTTCCCTCGTTCCAATGCCTGAGGCTCCAGCATGGGGACAGCAGAGAGAAGCACAATTTCGCTGGTCGTAATGTTGCTGTCTTCCTCTTGAGTAATTGCCGCGGTCCCTGGGTGGGAGTCTCTGCCCCGCTGGCCAGGGACTAACGCCCCTGCTGCTGCCTGGGCCTTGGTTGACTTTTGTGAGATTTGACCAGCCCTCGCAACTCCTTTCTAGCTGGTCCCTTCCCCCTGATTCAGGCCACCCTTTGTCCCCACACTAAGGTGCTCCTTGTAAGGCCGTAGACCTTGGTCTCACGATCCTTCTGTTATTCACCATGGAACCAGCGGGAAGGTGTGGCCTCCATCTTCCATTGCAGCAGGTAGAACAGGCTGCCTGTCACTGGGAAGTCCCCCACCATGTGGTCTTTCCACAGCTTTCCCCTCACTCAGGTGGCCAAGAGGCAGACCTGCCAAGTCTCTGCTAAGCAGGTGTTCAGCTGGGGACTAGAAGGCCAGCACCCTCACTGGGAGTGATTCTTTTAGAGCCTCCTTGCCTTTGACTGCCAGCAGTGCGGGAACCCCACCTTCTTGCTCCTTGGTGAGGGAGGAGATACTCTGACTCTGTGATCATCAAACATTGCCTCCCTCCTGTACCCTCAGTGCCTTTCTCCCATCTAGGTCTCCTTATACTGATTTCTTGGGAAGTGAGGGGTGATGACGATGGTGTGTGGTGGTAAGACTGATTCTCAACTTCTACAATCTTAAGGGATGGTGACTGGCCCCAACCTTTGTCAGCTCTCAACTTGAAAAGCAAGGGTACTTCAAGCCTTTAGCCTCAAATGGACCTTATTCACAATTTCAGGGTTACATATATCTCATTTGACATGTGGTTAAATTGTGGAAATAGAAACCATTTTTTTAAAGATTTTATTTATTATTTATTTTTAGAGAGAAAAGGAGGGAGGGAAACATCAATGTGTGGTTGTCTCTCGAGCGCCCCCTACTGGGGGCATGGCCAACAGCTGAGGCGTGGGCCCCGACTGGAAATCAAACCGAAGACCCTTTGGTCTGCAGGCCGGTGCTCAATCCACTGAGCTACACCAGCCAGGGCAGGAATAGAAACCATTTGTTAAGAACTCACCATGTGTCAGTCACTGAGGTTTTAATAAATGCCGTAACATTTTATATCTTGTTTAATTCCCCCAGCAACCTTACAAGGTCAGTATTCACAATATCCAAGTCATACAGATGAGGAAAAGGAGGCCTGAAGAGGTTACGTTGCACATGGGAAAGGGGAGGCCCACAAGGTCCGCAGTGGATAAGCTTCTCACATCTGCTGATTCAAAGGCCCAGTGTTTTCTACTACTCACTGCTACCCACACTTCCAACCACCTGTTTAACTACTAGAAAAGCATTAAAGTGCTTAAAGAAATACTGTAGTTTTAATGCTTTTTATTTTCCTTTTGAAGACGATTGAGTGCCTTGAGGCTGCTCCTGATGAAAAAAAAAAAATCAGCAGTTGGAAAGCCCCGTAGGTATATCCCCACCCATTCCCAGTGACTAAAGCTAGTTTTGGACCCAGGAGGGTGTATGCACCTGTCCTCGAAGCCTTTCAGCAGCCAGGGCCCTGCCCTGACCTGCCTGTTAGAGAGCCACAGAGAGCCTTTGTTCTGGGCACAGAGAGCTGATGCCTGCGGCAGAGGCTACAGGCCCAAGTGAGCCCTGTGGGAAGTTGCTGGTTGGAGGCACATCCCCTAGACCAGGCCTCCCTGCCCCCTCTCTGTTCCCAAAGGTTAGACCCACCCGTTTGCTCTTGGAGACTTGCACGAGTCCAGTGAGCTTGGGCCTCACCCTGCCCTGGGTGCCACCTGTCATGACCATCTGTAAACCTGTCCCTGGGAGGAAGTATGGCCTTCATCCCTGAGAGTTTGAGACCACCTGGGGTTTGGCCACCTGGCTCCGAGCCCATCTTCCTGTACTGGAGAAGCGGAGGTCCGGAGATAGGGCTTATCCTGTTTAGCTCACCAAATGTTTGCTGGGCACATCCTATATACAAGGGATAGCGCTAGGCACTGGGGTACACAGAAAGCCGCTATGTCATGCAAAACTGGCCTTCATTCCAATTAATCAGAGAGCTGTGCTAATGGTATGTGGCAGAGCCCAGTGGTGCCCAAAGAAAGGCAGTGAGCAGCTCTTCCTGGGGCAGCCAGAGGGGCTCCAGAGATACCCCGATGTATCCCCTGGGCTTTTTTTACGGGATGCTTCAGCATTCCCCAGACAGAAAAGGAAGGCGAAGGGAAATCTAGAGAGGAGATGGGGTGTGGGTAACATGATGAGAGCAAAGGACTGGCTCTTCATCAGTCTTGTGGATTGCAGAAAGAGGCAGGAGGATCCTTCCAGATGCCTTTGGGAAGAAGTGTGCTTTTGAAGGGAAATCAGTTGCTTAGTTGATGAGCTCAGACCTGGGTTTTCTGCAAGAAACCTAGACCTAGAGACCTAGAATGCTGAGCTTGCTTCTCCTTTCATCCTGAGCCAGAAAGCAGGAGGTCTTTCTGGATCCTTTGTGTGAAAGCAACAGGTGAGTTTGGTGGTGCCTGTGGGACCATTTCTACCCCTCACCAGAAGGGGCCCTGTAAGCTCTGCTCCCACCCCCTCAAGCCACTTCCCTTGTGGGTAGAGTCATTGCCAGCTTGGCAAGCGGTGCACGGAAGGGCTGCAGGAGTCAGGTGGAAAGTTCCATGGTGAATGCAGGTGGAGTAGAAGGCTCAGCTGGAGGAATAATGCCATACGATCCCAAGTCCCTGTCAGCTGGGCAGGGCTTTATACCACCCACCGTGGCTTAAGGCGATTGAATAGGGATCCTGCAACTCTGAGGTCTGAGGCAACCCTCCCTTTGGCTTCCAATCCCTGCTTCCCTACCAAGCAGGTTTCTTTGTGTTAGATTATTCCTTTGTAAACTAGGCCTGTGGTTTCTCTTAAATAATGTTGAAAGAAAATAACTCTCCTATTTATTCTACCCTTTGTGCTTAACATTCCCTCTAGCATCTATGTAGATTAGTACCAGCCAATGGGAACAAAGAGATCAGTCAGAACCCACAGAGATTCAGAGTCAAGCCTACTGAATTCTCATGGAAATTGGAATATGGTTATGTAGTTTGTTCTTCAGTTTACAGGGGGATGCCCTGAAGAGAAAGGAGAGCAGGGTTCTGTTGACTTAGACACCAGCTAGCCAGTGTCTCCTTGGATAAGTCAACTCTCTCTAGGTCTACATTGTTTTCCTTAGGCATCAAGAGGGTGAGAATAGTCGATCAGATACAAAACGATATTCCCTCCAAAGCCTTGGGAAATGTCAGGAGGCAAACATTTTTGTGGGCTGGCAGAATGACACTTTGTTTTCAGACGGCCTGTGAGGCAGGGTTACCAGACCTCCTGAAACCTAGACGGATGACATTTAGAAGGATGGGAGGAACACAGTTCTGGCTATTTTGGGTACTGTCTGTTACAGACCACCTGTAGCATAAACTGTGTGGCTTTCCACCCCAGACAGAGCCTTCGCCCCTCTTGAGTTTTGTGTTCTGAAAAGAAAATTAAACAGTCCAAATGTCCACCATCTGGTGAATGGATAAACGAGATGTGGTATATCCATATAATGGGATAATACTCAGCAATGTAAAGAAACTCATGATAAATACACAAACATGGATGAACCTTAAATTCTCTATGCTCAGTGAAAGACACCCGCTGTAAAAGGCTACCTATTGCATGATTCCCTTTATCTGAAATGTCCAGAAAAGGCAAATCTGTCACAACAGAGAGCAGGTTAGAGGTGGCCTGGGACTGGCACGGGAGTTGAATTCGTGTGGGCATGAAGCTTCTTTTCAGGGTAAGTGATACGTTTTACAACTAGAATTGTACTAAATTTACTAAAAATTATCGTACATTTAATTTTATGGATGTGAATTATACCTGAAAAAAAAAACTGTTAAAAAAAAACAACAGAAAGAAGGTTGCCATTGAGTTTTCTCTAACATGAGCTCATCCATGACTGATCTCCTTCTTGACACCTGCGCCTGGCACAGAGGGGCGGGGCGGGGCGGGGACAGCAGCCCCTGCTCAGGCTGCCCCGAGGCAAGGAGCCCTGCAGTGAGTTCTGAGGAGGCTGCAGGGAGAGGGATGACACTTTCTGAACTGCAAAAGGGAGTTCTGAGCCAGGTGGCATCCTCGGTGCTTTGTACACATTTTCTCATTTAGTCTGAACTTAATTCTCGTAACAACCCGGTGGGAAAGGTGAAGCACACATCTGCCCATTTTAAAGACAGAAACCGAGGCTCAGAGCTGAATTTTGCAAGTACTCCAAGTCTATAAATGAAAGGCTATAGGGACGTAAACCCACGTTTTCCTGGCTCCAAAAACCAGTGACTCTTAGAGTAAAAATGTTACCTCCTAAGAAAAAATGTGTTTATGGGAGCATTGTGCTCTTTCACAAATAAAAAAGATGTTTTAGGGAATCATGCAACAAACCATTATGGACAATAAATGGCTTAATGGCCACAACAGGTAGAGAAGGCAACAAAGCTGACTCCTCGTCTGCCTGGGCTGGGCTGGTAGGTAATGAGGATGCTGATGTGAACACGCCAGCCTTTTGTGGTGAACAACCTCTGATCCCCTGGATATGCAGATTGCAAGTTCCTTCTTTGTTTTGCTTGCAATGGTTTAAAAAAATGTATTATGGAATGTTTGACACATTCCATAACAAAAGTACTTATAGAAGAAGAACAAAGAATACTTAGATGACCACCAGCTAGCTTAATAAAACATTGTCTAGTGTGCTTTTAAATTCGCCGCACAGGATGAGTATACGAGCAAGCCAAGTTCTACAGTGTTAGGAGACCAGGCTCGGAGCCAGAACAACCTAGATTCAAATCCCAGCTCCGGCATTTATTACCTTGGGAGGCCATAAAACTTTTCTAAGCCTCTGCTTCCCCTCAAGTAAGAGAGGGATACTAATACTCACTTCCCAGGTTGTAGAGATTGAATGAGATCATTCATGGAGGAGCTAAACCTGGTACATACTAATTAAAAAAGGCACTAAAAGCCATACCTAGATTTCGTCTGTGAGGAGAAATTGTCTAGTGTCCCAAGTTCCATGCCAGCTCTTGTTGTCTCCTCTTGAATCTGTCCCTAACTCCCATCACCATCCAGCTGAGCGACCAGAGGCGTGTCCCTTCCCCCTCTGTTTTTCCAGGAGGAAAAAAAGCCAACTGCACTGTTTTGTCCAAGCCTCCCGTTCCCTGGCCCTGGTGCACTTGTAAGAACATTTAAAAGACGTGTGCTTCTCTTTTGGTTTCCTGAGGATGAAACTGAAGCAGAGTTGAAGGGTTAAAGCTGAACTATCCAAAGAAGCCCAGGGGTTGGCCACCTCCTTGGGGCCTTCTCTGCTCCCTGCATTGCACACTGTGGTTTGTAAGCACCCTGATTCGCCCAGGTCACTCCTGGCTTACACCTGTCATCCTGGTGAAATTAAGAGCACCCGCCCCCCACTCTCAAAGGGGTTATGGTTTGCACAATAAATTGTAAGTTCACCATAGTAAAAATCCTCTCTTTAAAGACTTGAAGCTGGAGCTGTATGGGAATCTCACACAGGGGCTACACTCGTCACATTGAAACCGAGATCGGTGAAGGACCTCACTGTTCACAGCGTGCTTTCATGTATATGCTCTCATTTGACCTGTAGAACAGCCTTGGGTGATGGGGCAGCTGTGTCAGAATCGCCACTCAGGCCCAGGGTTGCACAGCTAGGAAGTGGTAGAGAACACACTGCAGCTCATAGCTTCGGTTTTCCAGAAGCTGTGCTCCTATCGGTTTTGTTCCACACTCAGAACGTACCAGCTCCCAAAGTAGACGGTGAAGGCTGGATTCTAGGAGTTTGTATTGTCAGTTTCTCCGGAACTCAGCCTGGTCTCAGCAGCAGCCCCGCCCAGGGCACTGGCAGGACCCCATTCACACCTCTGCCCTTCAGCTGGTCCTTGGAGGAAACACCTTTCCTGTATCAGCAGACTCTTGCCCAGCCTGGGGCTAACCAACCTGGGGGTCTGTGTCACCTGCGCAGGTGAGGCCTCCCTTCCTCTGACCTCATTCCCTCAGCTTCGGGAGCCCCCGAACTTCCTCTTTCGGTGTCCCTCATGCTGCGTGATCTTTTTACTTCATGCTCAGGGTTAGTTCAGACCCTGGTTATCACATCTGGTATTAAAAGGACCTGCATACGAGAAGGGATTGCCCTAGAAGATACACCCTCGCGTCCATAGCCTCTGTCTGTGAATAAATATTTTATTTCTCCTCTGCAGCTCTTTATACTTTAACATCTGAAAAGTTCCATCTGGAATAAAAGTTTTCACATCTCCACTGTGCTCTAATTTGTTTTAACATAGGAGAATGTTTGCATGAGTTCTTTACAGAAGCAAGTCCTATAGGCTATCCCCGCACCCATCCCAAATTGAAATTATTTATTGAGCGGACAAGAGACACAGAGTCATGTGTTTGAGAGCAGAGGGATCAGGTAAAGCAGAGCAAGGACTTGGGAGTGGGACAGCAGCCATTTGGCACACTCCAGGTGGCTCAAAGCGTAGAACAGAACGCGGGCTTGGCAGAGCCCCGTGAAGACCAGCGAGTTTCCGCCGGTGCCAGAGAGTTCCGCTGTCCCCGATGGTTTGCCTTGCCCCTAGAACAAGCCCTGTCTTGCTTGGGACTCTTACTTTTCTGGTTATGTCCTTCCTGAGAGTTTCCTCCTGGCATTTGCCAGACCTCCAGTTGCAACTTGCCTTCTATATCCACTCTGATCCCAGCAGGGAGAAGAAGCTAATTTCTTTGTGGTTGAGGCCAGATTTTATTTGACTGGTGATACCAGTTACATAAGTGTTCGGATTTCGGAATGCAACACACGTGAGGGCTGCAGCAGCCCATTGAACTGGGGCGAGGAAGGACTCCTCCACTAACCACTGTCTCCATTGTCTTGCAGAAATCAGGAATGGAAACCTCAAGGCCATTCTAGGCCTCTTCTTCAGCCTCTCCCGGTACAAGCAGCAGCAGCAGCAGCCCCCGAAGCAGCACCTCTCCTCGCCGCTGCCGCCTGCCGTGTCCCAGGCGGCCGGGGCCCCCTTCCAGTGCCAGGCTGGCACTCCTCAGCAACAGGTGCCAGCCACTCCCCAAGCCCCGTGCCAGCCTCACCAGCCAGCACCGCATCAGCAATCAAAAGCACAAGCCGAAATGCAGTCCAGGTGGGGGCTCCTTGCCAACTGATAATTCTGTTTTCTCCGGGGCCCTCCTTCACATTGACCTAATTCTAGCTTATTCGAACATGTTTGCTATTCAAGCTTCTTCGGTGCTGCGAACTCCTGATAGTGAGTAATTAGCAGGACCTTGAAATGGAGGCTTCCTCCTGGGCCGAGCGGTGATGTGTACGTTTTAAAGTCAGAATCCACAGTGGCCAAAGCTGATTAGCTGCTCCCGCCTTAACTCTGCCCTATGACACACACACTCCTATGCAGTCAACAGCCCCCAAAATGGACTGCAGACTCATTACGTGTGTTTGCCTGTTAGCTGGGTGTTCGGTGTTACACGTGCGAGTAATTTTACTTTTCGGATGCCAGGGTTGTCCTCCAGCAGGTAGCTCTGCTTTGCCTGAAGAGACATGTCAAGAATGAAGAAGAAAGATGGCAAGTGGTCCTTGGCAAGCAGCCAGTTTCCCTAGGGGGGCCGTTGTCCCCGGATGGGAGTGGCTACCGTGACATGTGGCGGGGTTTGTTGGCCTTGGAGCATGGGGAGCTGTGTCGCCGGAGATCCTCTGCTTTGCAGGGCTAGGGCCTGGGTTTTGCTGCTGTTCCCGGAGGGACTGAGGCTTGCCAGTGGGGCTCGCCACAGAATGATGTTCAGACAGAGGGCCAAGGTGGCTAGCGTCTACTGTGTGACAGTGACAATAGTTGCCGTCCTAAACAACTCTGCGAAAGATCCCCTTGTAAAACATTTGTTTTGCTGACAGGGAAAAAAAGGAGGAGATTAGGAATTAGAAAGTTTGAGAAAAGTCCCTAATAATTGTTGTTCGTTTTAGGCTGTAAACCTTTAGCTATCAAACCTCAATGTCACTGATCAAATTGATTGCTTAGTTTTATTTAATATGTGCTGAAGAGTAATGGCTGCCTCCTTCTAGTCCCGGAGCACCAGAATTAAAAATGATAGGGCTTCTTGCACACCTTCACACCCTTACTAGCCACTTTAGTGGGCAAAGCGCAAAGCAGCTCAAACAAAACAGATACCTTATAGACAGGGTTTTTTTTTTTTCACCATGAGAAGGGCTGTTTCCCAATTGTGATGCTGTTAAAAGCACCAGTGATGGGTGTGATGTGAATCAGATCCCCTAATGAATTGTCCAGGTGTATCCAATTCGCATTATGGGAATTTGTGGGCCAGCAGAGATGCCTGGGCCAGCAGTGAGAAATAGACGGCCAGGCAGGCAGCCGGCCTCTGTGCCTTCCCCTGAAGGTCCACTGTCTCATCGGAGATTCCCCGCCTGACCTGCATGCTCGAGTGACCAGGACGCCACTTCCCACCCTGATTCTTTTGGGTCCTTATTCCCTGGGTGATAATTTGCCAGGGGAAGGTTCCTATGCAGGAAAAATTGGGAAATAATCCTGATCAAGTCATTATAACTGTTACTGAAGTTCTCAGAACCTTGAATCTGCCCACAGGCATTTATTTAGTCAGCGTTTGAATGACTTCTGTGTGCAAGCCACTGTTGCAGGCGCCAGGGAAGTCACGGGTGAATGAGATAGCCAAGGTGTCCGCTCTCTAAATTCTATTAGAGGAAGCAGGCACATAAACAGGGAAGAGAAATATCAGATAGTGGAGTTGCAATAAGACAATGGGGTTCGGAGGCATTGGGTCTATAGGAGGATCTCTCTGAGGACGTCACCGAAGTTGAAACATGAATAAGGTGTGAGCCAAGCAGAGGTCAGGTGTGGAGTAGATCAGGCAGAGGGAGCAGCGGACACGAAGGCCCCATGATCGGAGCAGCTGGGCAGACTGGAGAAGCAGAACGGCTAGTGCAGCTGGAGCTAAGTGGGTGGGGGAGGTGAGGAGTTAAAAGGTGGCCTAGGAGCAGAGAGGACTGCCACTATTTCCATGGAATACAGTGTGACTGGTGTCCCCTGGACCTGAGCAGCACTATGGCTCTGAGGACAGGTCACAGAACGCTGGCCAAACTGGAGAAAAGTTTGTATTCCATTCTAAATGTGACAGGAGGCCGTTGGAGAGTCTTGAGTGGGAGGGGGAGTTGATTTGATTTAAATTTTTTTAAACGGTCCCCTGTGCTTCTCTCTGGAGAGTAGGAAGAGGAGGAAGGACCCCAGGTCAGCAGCTTCTGCGGCCCTCTGGACGGTCGTGGCTGGGGTCCGGGTGGTGGAGCAGATAGAGAGATGGACCGACTCAGGGTGTTCTGGAGGATGGACCAGCGGGACGGCAGATTCAGTATCTGGAGTGACGGGGGAAACTCCCAGATAAAGCCTAGACTTCTGGCTTGAGCATTGAGGGAAGTGGTATTTATTGAGATAAGGAAGTCAGGGAGGGGCATAGAAAACTTGGCACCAGAACTCTTACTTTATAGAGCACCTCGCTGCCTCGAGTTCCAAGGAACATGAGTGGGACAACCCTGGGCTTGTGTCACTGGGCTGGGCCAGCCCGAGGCATCCATTTTCATGACAGAGTTTGTTTTCTCCAAAGTCAGGACACCTATCTGCCAGTAAGAAAAAGCATCCTGCTATTAATAAATGCTTTATGTAAAGATGAGCCAAGCTCACCCAAACCAAGCTTTTATATTCCAGAATGGTTCCTGCCATCATGGCCGGGGACAGGGACTGGTCTTTGGAGTTGTTGTCTGTCTCTGCTCCTCCTCTATCTTGTCCAGATTGGGTTACTTCTGCAGAGGACGGGCTTTCTCCATTATATACTGATACTTTCCCGTGTTATATCCAGAGGCTAATCCTGTTTTCCAGCTCGAAGGATATGCTAGCATTCTGGCTATTAATTTTTTAAAAAAAATAGTAAAATTGCCTCACTGGCTCCATTCGATTGTATTACTTTCCGTACATTCTGCCTCTGATAACCAAAATCACAAGGGTGATGGTTTCAATCCCTGATCACCAGTGTCCAGTGTTGGTACAAGCCCAAAATTCCAGGTTTGTTTTGATTCTGTGTTTGAACTTTGTCACATATGAATGTGCCTAAATCCTATACTTCTTGGGATAATAAATGCTAAAACTTGGCAACTTTTCCATCATGTTTGTGGAAAGAGGCGTTGCTGGCGCTGGCCAAGGAAATTTGAGACATTAGCAAGAAGGAGTCAGAGCAACGTTTCCAGTGATGGCCAAATGGAGAGTCACTTCCATCTCTTTACTGCAGCTCTTCTCACTAACCTGCGTGATGGCCGAGAACTCGATCCACATTCTACCTCCTGAAGCTCCTCTCCAGCCCAGAGTCTAGGGGAGGAGCCTAGAACCCAAGACTTACTTCCCTCTCCATCTGTGTCCACCTTGCGTATTATCAGTATTCAGCTGTTGAGGGAAAATCCAGAAAATTGCTTTATTTAAAAAAAAATTTTTTTTGTCTATTCCCTTCTGTCTCTTCCTTTACTTCAGAAAGAGGTATGGACAGTATTCTTCAAACTTGGCTCTCTTAATTTATAGAGCCAACATTGTATTTCTTACCTCAGATCATTTTATGACATGGTATAGCATGTATGGATTCAAGAAAGGTAAGTATTTCCATCTTTCGTAAGTCAGTAAAGGAGTTAAAACTTTTTCTTTGATTAAGCCCAACCAAGATTTTTCAGATGTACGAATTTATGGTTTATAGCCCAAAACTTAGTACATTCAGAATACTTTAAATGATCATTTTTAAACCACTAAGCAAAAGTTTCCAAGACCAACAAAACTGGCAAACATCTATACCCTTTTTGGGTCAACTTTGCAGGACATTCAGGATATTCATCAGAAAAGCACCCGGGGAGAACAGGCATGTGGTATAAAACCATCTGTGTCCTTTAGAAAGGCATCAAGTTTTTTGTTTTTAACATGTCAGAGACCCCTTGCTTTAACGTTTTATTGTGGGAAAAGGCCTTAGAGCGACTGGTTGCAAAAGATGATACTGGGTTTTGAAAAGAAAAAAGGAAACCTCAAACGTGTTTTGATAATCTTGATAGCAGTTGCTTCACCTTGGGAATTCATCAAATCAGAATAGTTAGGCCTGGAAAGAAAGCTGCATGTTGTGGGGAAAGCGGGCGGAGAGAAGACCAGAGCGTCCCCATTGTCCTAAGACCCCTGCTGTTACTTGTGTGTCTAATGTATCTTCTCTCCCTCACTCAGCTCTTCCACTTTTTTCTTTTCCCATCATACAGTGCATCATCCAAGGACTCATCTCAAAGCAAAATCATCCGCTTCACTCTGGGTCAGAGAAAGATCTCTAGGTTAGACTTCCTGTCCTGCAAAGCATGGTTTCGCCCCAACCCATTGTTCCCTTTGTTCCTGCTATGCTTCTTTGGGTCCCTGCCCCGTCCCCCCGTTTCATGTTTGCAGTTCCAGAAAACCAAACATGCTTTGGCTAATGTTGGAGAGTTTTGAGAGTGGGGTGGGTGGTGGGTGGGGGGGGGTGGGGGGGAGCATAGGTAAATGAGGTTGAGGTGTACATAACGTTTCTGCATTTCATTGATTGTGGTTCTGATTGCTTGGTCACCGAAATCCATTCTGATTTAGGGAGAGGGAAGTGTCTAGGTGGTTTATGTAGCGGTTTTATGGGAGTTTGGCTTCCTGCTCTCTCCTGACCCTGATCCCACCTCACCTGCATCTTGTTTATGTGTGTTGTGCTTTTTGTTGTTGTTGTTGTTAAATTACTTCATTTTAAAATAAAAAGTAGGCTTGCTCGCTAGTTCCCTTGACTCAAGAGTTTGGCGCCCTACCCTTGCATCCCATGAGGACCCATTCTAGGGTATGGGAGGTGCCAGTTATACCACTGTATCTACTGTTAACACTCCTTGAATGCTTGTTGTACACCAGTTTGAATACATTATCTTATTTAATCCTCACATCAGTCTTATTGTGCTAGGTCAAGTTATTATCCACGTTTTACAGGTAAGGAAACTAAAATTCATGAAGTTTGGTAAGTTACGCAAAGCCGCACAGCAAACAGAAAAACCAGGATTTGAGCCCATGTGATTAAACCCCAACACCCCCACTTTACCCACTGCATACACTTCTCCCCCCGCCTTGTTGAATTCTAGCATTTACATGGTTGTTGAAGCCGTTTTTTAAAATCTTACGTTGCAACCATTACTCCTGGCCTCTTGCCTCACATTGCCCTTACAGGATCCTAACAGAAAGAGAATCTCTTGCTCACGACACCTAGTCTTGATTTTTCATTACATTCTCACTTAAAGTGAATGGGATACCCGCACTTCACTTCTGTCTGTATTCATGTAACGTGTACTGACCCTGCTTGCTGCCCCTGTTCTCAAGCTTTAGTGCCTTTCCTAACCAGAGCTGACTTTTCTAAACAGCGTGCACACTGGGAGACTCAACTCAGGATCTGCCTGACGGGAGGTGGGAGGAGGAGCCTTTCTGTAGAACAAGTCAGCATGTTCCCCAGACTTGGTTCTGGGATCGTGTTCATCTGGGAATCCACATTCATAGCCATGTGTCTTCGTTCGGGCTGCTGTAACAGACCGCCGTAGACTGGGCAACTGAAACAACAGAAATTTGCTCATTGCAGTTTGGAGGCTGGGAAGTCAGAGATCAGGGTGCCAGGCCAGTCGGCATCAAGTGAAGACTCTCTTCCATGTATGTAGATGGCCATGTTTTTGTTGTGTCCTTGAACGGTGGAGAGCAGAGAGGCAGTGAGACCTCTCCCACCTCATCTTACAGGGCACTAACACCATCGTGAGGGCTCCACCTTCATGACCTAATTACCTCCCGAAAGCCCCTTCTCTGGACACCATCACAGTGGGGATTAGGGTTACATCTGACTTTGGAGGTGAGTGGGAAGCAACACACAGACAGGCAGTGCCATGCTGGTGACAGCGTTCCCTAACAGAACACAGAGCCCAAGTCAGAGCAGACACACGCTGCAACTGGCAAACGGGGTTCCTGTGCTTTTGAGTGTCCCACCATGTCCATACACAGGAAAGGAAAGAAGACAGGCAAGCTTGGAGGAAACATAGGCTTTAGTGTTTGTTCACACAACGTGCTTAATTCTGGGAGATAAAACATGAGCTAGCTGGGCAAAGGTCTCACTGGGAGCCCATGCCCACCTCGTGCTTGGTTTTGTTAGGGGTCCCAGATGATGGCAGGAGGCCGTGGTCGGGAGGCACGGGGAAGTGAGGAAGCACTGACGGATAAGGGTGGGTCTGCCCCTGCCCAAGGATCCACTGGGCGCAAGGCTTTCAAGCTGACCCTCTGGCTTCCTGCAAGGTCATATCCCTCACCTAGAGTTTCTTTTGGATGCATGTGGTCACTGATGAGGCCAATAAAGGGATGCTCTTTGTTTCACTATTTGCTTAGCTTGGCCTTCCCTTACTCCCCACTGCCCATCCCCACTCTGGAGCACAAGCCTGATGAGCATTGGAGCTGATCAGGCACCACTAAGTGTCGCAGTAAGTTTGTTTGCCCAGAGAAACAGCCCTACTCCTTCTGGCTGAGTAGGAAGCCTCTCCCAGAGCTCTGGAAATAGGTCTCTGGTTCACGTGCAAACACCTTGAGCCAAATGCCTTGAGGTAGGCATCAGGGATATTCGGCAGGTAGAAGGCCTCACCCTTGAATCTGGATGCAGGGAAGGGGCTTATGGAGAGAACTGGTACAGGAATGAAGGATTTTCATGCATTTCTGCCTTTGACACTGTTCTTGTCTCTTGGGCATCCCTGGTGAGCTCTAGGTACTTGGGGTCATTCTACCTGCAGGAAGCAGTGGCTGAGAGTGCATCTTGGTGTTTAAATTGAGTGAAAGCTCATGTGCACCACTGACCATGTGACCTGGGCAAATTATTTAGTCTCTATGAGCCTGTGTTTCTTTATTGGTAAAATGGGATAGTCCTGCCTCAAAGTGTGATGTGCTTTATGTAAAGTCATTTCTAATCCTTCAGTACTTGGCAAGTAGTGTAGTAAGTGCAGCGTAACTAGTTGATGTGGTGTTTGGGGTTGACCTGGGCTGGGTAGGTCAGGCAACTTCCATAGGTCCCACAGAGTTATCTCTACGTGACCGTCGCATGAAGAGGAAGCAGTGGGGCGAGAAGTTTGGCCCAGCTGTTGAAAAGCAGATGCTATAGAGATGAGAGATTTAGCATTTAATCATCTTGTCTAGCAAAAAGCATCTCTGATTAGGATCCCCGCCCCCTGCGGCCCTGAGCATGTGCACGCAAGCTGCCATCCATCCTGGGAGGGCCATCTTCTGCTTTGAAGTGGTTTTAGGGGGAAGAACAGCTTTCTTCCCACCAGCACGTACAGCGCATGGAGCCGGGATGCACTCGCAGGTTACGTGCCGGGAACCATAGCTTTACCGCCCTTCCTGCTGGGCTCTGCACATGTTGGAGAAATTGACCAAGGCTCCAATAGCAGGTTTTTTCTTCTGCCCCTTTGTTCCACCACATCCCTTAAACATAATTTAAAAAAAAAACAACAAAAAACAATATGTGTATGTTCAAAAGGACGCATCTGTGTCCTCTGTCATTTTGTAACTGTGTTTGGACATGGAATGGTCATGAGAAATGGAGCTGCTCTTCCAAAGGAGCCATTGGAACCTTCTGGCACTGTAAGTGATGCAGGGTGTACATGAGACAGGGCGGACTTGCCATGCTCCTCTCTCTTTGCTGTTCTGCAGCAAGGCAGGCACCCTGGGAAGCACCTGCTGTGGTACCTGCAGCTGTTCGCCATGAGCGAGACCCAGCTCTTCAGCAAAGAGGGATTCTAATGTACAGACAGCAGCTGCTTCTGGGCTGGGGCTTGATAGAAATTCTCCTGACGCACAAGGATGTTAATAATGATGAACTTCAGAATGTTAGCCAGAGGCCTAGGGTCTGTGTCACTGTGAACTAGAAGGTAGTCAGCGATTCTGCTCTCAGCCTCCCTAATTAACCCTCATTGCTGGGGGGCAGGACAATGTTCGAGACTCATAGTGACCTACTTCCCCAAGCCCCAGAACACAATGGACCGACCTTTCCCCCTCATTACAGGCCTCCCTCTGCAAAACACCTCTGCCTCTCAGCATTACTCCCTACATTCTTGCCCTGTACTCACATTCCCATGCCACATTTACTCTTGGGTTGCTTTTATTTGGAAACTTCCCCAACCACCCACCAAACTTCAAGGTTATCATTTTCTTTCTTGAAATTACTTCCGAACTTTGCATGTTCTTTTATCAATACGCATGTTACTTAGATGTCACCTGCATTGGAAGCAGGACCAAGCAGTACCGAGACCCCACTGCCGGACCTCCTCGGT
Source organism: Pteronotus mesoamericanus (assembly GCF_021234165.1). Lineage (NCBI taxonomy): Eukaryota > Metazoa > Chordata > Mammalia > Chiroptera > Mormoopidae > Pteronotus > Pteronotus mesoamericanus. The sequence continues at coordinate 40,860,845 of NW_026555277.1, read as the reverse complement.
CGGTTGTGCTGGCCACACTGGTTCCCAGACATTGGCACTGGCACTGCTGGTCTTACGCCCCACTCTGTGCCTGTCTTTGTGGGTGAATATCTTCTCCAAACAAGACACGGTAAATTAACAGAGGGGCCGGGCCTCCTAGTGTAGTGGGAGGTGATGCCTCTTTGGGGGAAGAGCTCACCCCTTTCCTTCTCTCCTAGTTCCCCATCAGGGAGCGGGGCCAGCTTCTCCTTAACTGTACAAATTTACAGTCCTCTCACACCAGCTCATGTTCTCTGTTTACTCTACTGCTACCTTTCTTGCTTGGCCAACAAGAAATAATTTAAAAGTGATTGCCTGCTTATATCTAAAATGCTTCCAGACTGCAGACTCCTTTCGTGCTTACAGATTTGAGTGGAAAGGGAAAGCTGAAAGCTTTATACGTTGAAAAGTCAGACTTTCACTAGGTCTCATGCTAGTCGGCTGAGGTTCCAGTGGCTTCCAAACACAGCTAAGTGGGTTTTAGCAGAAAGGTATAACTAAATATTTCACCATTTATTCATCTTTCAACTTTGATGATTGGAAACAGCCTTAATAGTCCCTGAACCAAAATTCTGCTTGGGGTCTTACCCTTAACTCTTTGGGGAATGGGCCATAATATCTTTAGACGCATTAGATGTCGGCTGACTTTATTTCCCAAACCACCCCAAATGAGGTGTTTTATTTAAAGGGAAACTGCATGTGTCTTTAGGCTAACAGATTCCTCCTGGTTTTATAGAAAAAATACGATTTTATCTGTCCACTGGGCAGAGAAGCTAGGCTTCAGCCTTAGAGTAGTGCCTGTGGAGACAGGCTGTCAGGTGTTGAAGGAAATGTGTGTCTGAACAGTGTTTCCGTCCAGGCCTTGAGTTTTCATTGCGCAGGTGTTGGGCTCTGAGTGGTAGCGGTTTCCTTTCTGATTATTATAAATTGTCTTTTTCTTGATACTTACATGTCTGGAATATGGCAGATGCCATTTGCAACACACAAGGTAAACAGTTTATAGAGTCTTAATGGGCCTTTATGTTCCACACTTGATAGAATTGGAGGTGACATGGTTTGGCCCTATTGTACAGTAAAAACACTCATTCAAGAGAAAAAGGAAGATGGACTTTGTATTTTCAGTCAGCACATATATTCATATATTTTTTTCTCCAAAATGTCTCTCAGTGCTCAAAGGAAAACTGCTCACATTTTGCGATTGGACTTATAGGGGTCATTACTAGCCTAGCTGTTTGTAGTGGTCCCAACTAAATTCTGTGACCCGCCAACCTTTGCAGACCCAGTGTCTCGAATGGTTTCTTTTATCTCCTGCATGGCTGCAGTCCCTTCTCCTAAGATACTTCTGTTCTTCTGAGGCTGAGTCTGTTACTCTGTTGCTTTTGCATTTCAGACTCCCAGGTCCTACTGCTCGGGTATCCGCTGCAGGCAGCGATGCCAAAGCTCGAGGAGGATCGGCAGCTGCTAACAACCGACGCAGCCAGAGCTTTAACAACTATGACAAGTCCAAACCAGTCACCTCCCCGCCCCCGCCCCCGCCACCAAGCAGCCATGAGAAAGGTGAGTCACCGTCTTCGGGTCCTTTTGGTCATCTTTCTTAGAGCAGATCTGATTCCTTTGGGTGAATTCAGTCGGCGGTGGAGTTGCTAATAGGGTTTTGAGAATGGGTCACAAGGACAGATTTAACTGGCAGGAACTTCGTTAGCAGAGGCATTAATAAAGTGGGGAGATATTGTTACATAGATTCATAGTTGCCAGCAAGAATAGCTGTATTTGTTTGGGTGGGGCCCATAAGAAACCTGGCTACAGGTAGAAGCAATGCAGATCTGCAATTTAAGAATAAATTTTCCTAGACCATGCAGTAGGTAGTTTTCCAAAAACGCAAACTTCTTCAGGTGTGCATTTTAGCATGAGCTAAAGAGCTTTTTGCCCATCAGAAGTGATGTGAGGGAAGTTACAAGGGAGTTTTCACCCTTTGAATAAAGTCAGAAATGTGGGTTGGCTACTTGAAGATCTTGACTACATTTAAGGAACAGGCAACATTGCTCTTGGTGTTCTGATGCTGGAACTTTTACCAAAAAAGGATATGCTTTTTCACTATATACAGCACTGAGCTTTTAGGATGGAGATGAAGAGTGGCCCCACGGGGGCTCTTGCACAGAGCTGGTCAAACCAGCTTTTGCTTGCTTCAGTGTGTGTCCATTAGGCCTTGGAGAAGGGAGAAACTGAGGCAGCTTGGAAGATTCTTCAGAAAGGGGCAGAGCTCTCCTTCATTTCTCCCAGACAGGGTGGGCTGGACTTGTTAGGGAAACATGCTCAGGTCTCATGGACGCTTCGTAGGGCTTGTCTTGCATGTGCCCTTTTCTCGCAAGACCCAGGAGAAATGCCTTCCACTCCCTATGGGGCTCCAGGCACCCGGGCAGCCTACGGCTGCGAATGAAATCAGAACCTCCCCCACCCACCCTCCAGCTCGGGGTGACTTGGTTTAGTGGAGCGGAGTATCCCCACTTCCCAGAGTAGCAGGGAAGATACGAAGGAAATTTATATAAGGCTGACAGATACACATGACAGAAAGTTTCCCAGACAAGGTATTGGGAACGCACTCTGTAACTAGCAGTAAAGCTATGACCAGGATGTCTCAGCCAGTCAAGGCTCTATGTGATCCAGCCTTTGGCTTCGGCCTCACACAAGCCATTCTTCCTCTTCCTTCTTCCCCATACCTGCCCTTCCCCTCACCTCCTTTCCTTATCTTTACCATACCCAGGTGTTTGGGGGTTTTTTTTAACATTTTAAAAAAGATTTTATTTATTTTTAGAGAGAGGGGAAGGGAGGGAGAAAGGGAGGGAGAGAAACATTCACACAAGTGAGAAACATCCATCGGGGTTGCCTCTTGCACTCGCCCCAGCTGGGGACTGAATGTGTAGCCCGGTCATGTGACCTGACCGGGAATTGAACTGGTGACCTTTCACTTTGTGGGATGACGCCCAACCAACTGAGCCACAGTGGTCTGGGCCCAAGTATGTTCTTTTTAAAAGTGTGTTTAAATTACAGAAATAATATATGCTTTTAAAATGGTACAAGTATATATCAAATAAAAGTTCTCTTTTATATGCTCCCTGAAGGATTCCAATATAAACCATCCTATGCATATCCTTCAGCACTTTCACCATATATTTATGTGTGTGGTTATACGCCTATTTATATATATAGAAAGGTTTTTGTTTTTTATATAAATAAACTACTAAGTTTTATTGAGTCCCTACTATGTGTCTTATTGAATTCCCCCAAACAAACTGTGTTGACCCCTGTTTTGCAAAGGATGAAGCTAAGGCAAAGAGAGGTTAAGTACTTGGTGAGTTCACCCCAGGGATAGTGAGAGGTATAGTTGGGACTGAACCCAGGCACTTTGGCTCCAGAACCGTGATTAATATTGTGCTTTTCCTGGCCACGGAAAAGCACTGCTACAGGCCTTACCCACTGAGAGCTAGTTAAAGATGCGCAGGCTGAGCTCGAGGGGGGAGTTGGGAAGATGTGAGGGGAAGCCTGTGCCCTCTGTTGGGCCAGCCCACCCTTGTCCCATGGCCATTTGAAGAGAAACTGAAGGATGGATATGAGACCTTGCCAGGGTTGTCCTACCTTTTGGTGTCTCTGGGCCACACATTAAATACATTGTGATGCATAATCACCAAAAAAAAAAAATGTCATACTGTTTTGAATAAATTTACAGTTTTGTGTGGGGCCGCATTCATAGGCATCCTGGGCCACGTGCGGCTGGGGACCGCAGGTTGGACACCCCTGCCTGAGTCTAAAAGATTGAGGAAATGACGAAGAAGGTCCTTGCGGGTGGAACAGGCGTGGGAGGAGGCAGGGTTGATGGCTCGGACCATGTCCTTGAGCCCATCACAGACCCAGGGCCATCCACGTAGCCTCGCCAGCTGCTGTCCATTAATGCCGGGACAGCCACCAACAGAGAGCCATGAGGCCCTAAAGGCCTGTGGCTGTGACTTGCGGTAGAGGTGTCCCTTGAAGGAAACATTTTGGTGTCCGAAGAAGGATGTTCACTTTTCTTACTTGATCGTCACAAACATTCTGTGAAGTAAATAATACTAACTTTATTTTACAGATAAAGGAAATGAGGCTAATTGAGATTTTGTAACTTGTCCTCCCTGGCAGTTGAGCACCAGAATTCATAACCAGCTTCAACTCTAGATTTGAACTCTGGCTCTCACCTGTCCCCGAGGGTGTCTGTAATGAGGAGCAAGTGAGGCAACACATGTGAGATGCTTTGCGAGCTGTGACACTCACAAAGTCCAGTTACGCATTCTGAACGATAACAGCAACGGACAGCGGTCCCAGGTGCGTGGGAGCTGGGATAAAGCAGGCTTGGGGCAGGTCTGGATATGTTTTATTTTAATAGTTTTCCACCATCCTGAAGTAAGAAGGCAGTGTGATTTTTGTATTTCCTCCTCCTTTCTTTATGGTCCCTATGTTGTCCCTTGAATCTGGTCTCGATTGCAGGTTATGAGGTAGCTAGCTTACAGGCAGCATATAGCGTGTGCCGAGGGAACAGAAATAACCCAGTCTCCTCACCACGTGTAAGACACAGCCGGTACTCGGTGCATGAGAAATTGCCCTTCACCCTGAGAAGTCTTGGAAAGAGACACACTTGTGAGCAGGTAAATTGCAGCTCAGTGTGGTTGGTGCTGTAGTTGCGGTATGGACCACTTTCAGATGAGGTTAAGTTCATGATACAGCCTCAGAACCTGTCTGTCAGAGCTTTCTTGTGAGTCAGGCAGGCCCTGATTGCATTGCGTCTGGCATTCCACTCTTAGGTGAACCAGTTGATAGATTTTTTTGTATGTAACCTGTTGGCTTAGGAATTCTGCAACTAGCAGGTGATCTAATCACATCAGTGAGTTAAGTGAGAAATTCATTATTCTGTTAATAAGTGACAAAAATATTTCAACACCTCATCTCGATTTTTAAAAGGATGCTAAGAGAAATAAAAGGAAATTGTAACAGGCCATTTAAAAAAAAACAAAAAACTCCAGAGCACTTTATACTTTGTGGAGAAATGGTAAGGATTTCTTCCTGAAATCTTGTCCAAAGATGCAAGTGCCCTCTTGCCATTATCTGTAAACTTAGTTCCGATCATAGTGAACCATCGCCTGGGATAGGAAACAGAGGAAAGTCATAATAATTCGTAGCTAGAAAAACCTGTGGACCCACCCAGAATTCATCAGCCTGTTCCATAAAGTGACCAAGCGCTCAGTTGATAGACGTAAAAACCAGAAATGTTTCAGTACACAGCACCACACCTGTGAATTTTCCTGCAGACTCTGATCTCAGTTTTTGCAGTTTGAGGGAGTCTGCAGATCGCTGGCTTTTAGGAAAAGCTGCCTGTTGTTGTTACTGGCCTCACGGTCAGGCCCACCTGTGGTTCCGGCAGCGGCTGGTCACAGGCAGCAAGGTCTGCCTTGCTGCCCCCGGAACCTGTCAGCAGGTTCTGCGGTGAAACGTCTGTCAAGGCGTCAAGGAGCGCCCAGCGCCCCGTGGCTGTTCACGTCCTCCTTTGGCTCTGGGGCTTCAGACCAGCATCTCAGATTTTCACGGGAGAGGAATGACCTGTCTTTTTTCAACATCGGTGACATTATCTGTTTTCCTTCTCTCTCTTCTGAACGGGTTAACGCCGCCAGAAATCTAATACATGGCAGCACTGTTTGGTCCGTCGTGTGGATTTGAAATGTTTCGTATTACTAGACTGAATTCTGTGCATATGGAAGATGTTCTTTTCTGATAATAGGGTTTTTTTTCCATTTTGTAGAAAGCATATCTTTATTACATTTTCATCATAAAAATTATGAAAGAATATTCAAACAACACAGAAATGTATTAAAAGAAAAAGAACACCACATAATCCCATCTCCCAGAAACAGCCACTGTTTACCACTTAGTTTGTAATACTCTGTATTTCTTTTTTTTCTTCATGTATATACCATCACATTTTGATACATTTTTCCTAATGTTTATTATTTGCCAGGTACTAAGTACTTTGCTGTCTCACACACACATGCATATTACTTTTAGAATCTTATAAATAAAATCAACAAATCTAGGATAGCCTTTTTATAGGTCATTCTTCATAATAGCTGCACAGTACTCCACTGTATGAATTTACCTTAATATTTTTAACCACTTTAAGTTGCTTCTAATTTTTTGATATTATAAATTGTACTAAGATGAATATCTTTGTATATCTCTTGCATGCATACAGTCACTTCAGAGGAATTGCTACATTAAAGGGTATGCACATTTTACAGTTGTTTTAATATTGCCAAATTTTGCTCCCAAAAGATTATACCTATTTATAATCCCCATCAACAATGTATGAAGGGCTAATTTCTCTATACACTTGATACCACTTTTATTTTCATTCCCTTGGGCAGAAAATACTATTTGAAATGAAGCAAGTTGTTTTAAGAAGCTATTTGAAATAAAACAAGATCATTGGCCATTTTTACTGACCTTTGCTATGAGTTGCAACCAGTGACCTTGGCATAGTACAAAAGCTCTTGAATTTGAGACCAAGCTCCTTGCTGGCTAACTTGACCCCACTCAAAGCTCTCGCCTTCTCCAGGCCTTAGTTTCTCCTTCTGTAAAGTGAGTCTGGGGTTGTCCGTCACTGTCACTGAGAAGTGCGAGTGAATTTTTCAGTTTTGACTGGCCACTTGGCCTTGTCTAACGTGAGCCCTGTTAGCGCTTTCTGGTAGGACTCCTCCTCTGGCCTTTATTCTGTGTCACTTCCTTCCTTTTTGTTCACTCCTGCCTGTCCTAGGCAGGAGAGGAGGGCCAGACAGGGCTGGAGACAGAGTTTTACAGCCTTCAGCACTATGTCATGTCTGAGTAACATTAGGCCCATTGATTTAGAATCTCTATAAACTTGTCACTTTGTGGTTGGCGCACCAAGTTCTTTATCTGAGTTAGTGATGGGGAGATGTAACTGAAGAAGTCTCCATGTCCTGCCACCAGCCAGGATTCTGACATAAATTTGCAGTTCAGACTAGAGGGAACGAGTTCAGTGGTCCAAGTCACGCAGAAAAGAGTATGGCCGGAGTGCCTCTGTTCCTTGTTTCTCTCATTTGTTCGTTTCTTCACTCTTTATGTTTCCAGCATTGGGCTTATTGTAGTGACAGGGAGAACTGGAACACAGACTCTGCCTCCTAGAGGCTCACGGCCTCCGCGGGGGGCCGGTGCTCGCATGTCTTGTAATAGAGACATGCTCGAAGTTGTGTGGAAAGAGATGAAATTAGCCAGGAGGGGTTGGGGAGGACTTCAGAGAGGTGATATCATTTGCGATGATTTCTCTCTCCAGATGTTTGCTGATAGGAAGAGAAGGGAAGGCTGGGGAGCGATGACTCTGCCTGCTCTTCCAGGCCAGGGGCTAATCAGAGAGGGCAGCTGCGGGGGTCACTTTATCATACACCCTTGTCCTGTGGAGGGCCCGTAGAGGGGAAACTTCTGCAAGGTCATTTGAGTGGTGGGGCGGGGCCTCCCTCGGCATCAGGAGCTTGCCATTCCAGAGCTGTATCCCGGGCCGGGGGGAGCGTGGGTGCCTGTCAGTGCTCAGTGGGTAATCGTCTCTGTTAGGGAATCAGCCGGGAAGTCACCAGGACCCTTTAACCAGAGCCTAATTGCCTAAGGGCTTAAAAAGCCAGCCTAGAAGTTCAAACCACGGGGTATCATTGGATTTGAAGAATTCCTAGGGGATCCCCTGGAAATGGGACTCAGTGAACCCTTAGACCATTTGTTGAGGCCACAGGCAGGATGAATTAGAAGCTACCAAACTTAAGGACCTCACATGCCACTGGAAGGAAAAAAACAAAAAGCCTAGCGTGTGTTGGAGAAGTTGCACCAGTCAGAACAGTTATCTTAAGAGAAAAGATTTAGGGTCTTGCAGTTAAAAGCGTTTCCCTTGAAGGCAGATGACTGAGTTTGAGGTCTGGCCTTGCCCCTCCCCAGGAATGTGGCTTTGTTTGGGCAAACGCAGTGCTCACCAGGGCATCTGCTCAGGACCAGCCCCAGCACACCAGCCTAGGCCACACATGGCACTGTTCTGCTCAGAAAAATATACACAGGAGCCAGAGGCTGCTGGCAGGGCTGTGTGGTGTTTCTTTTCCATAGGTGCCATCGTGGCAGCAGTGTGTACAGCGGTCCACACAGCCATCCAGGTGTTACTGCTGTCCTCTCCCACCTCAGGTAACAGCTTAGGTGCGAGGGGACAAGACTCTCCTAGGCAGGTGCAGAAGTCATGTTAGCGCAAAAGCCACATGTCCCACAGGAGCCAGGCTCTCTGGTAGCAGCTCCATAGGCATAACTTCCAGGATCCCCTCAAGGATTAGGCCCGATCGGTAGCGTCACAGCCCTCAGAGAAGCCCCAGGTGATGGCATGTCCTCCAGGAGGTATTTAAACTTCAATTATAGCTTCTCAGTGCACGTGGGTTTAACTAGCCAGAGTCATTTTTACCATGAGCAATATGTTGCTTAGTAACGGGTGACACTCTGTCTTCATCAGGTGTCCAGAGGAACAGTGTTACAAGGTTAACCCAAGGTCAAATTCTCCTTCAGAAGGAGAAAATATTTTGTAATCCTTTTCCAACAGCGAGTCACCCCACATCTTGGAGATTCAGTTCCTTTACCTGGGAAGTGGCAAAAGGCTGCTCTAGCCTAAGGGATGGGAGAAAGTTCAACATGAAGCTTGCTTTCTAATTTTTTATATAGCCCAATTCAAGTTTTCTGCAGACATTTCTATGAAGAATATGACTCGTTTCCTGAGAGCTGGAGTGTATACATCGTGGGTTTCATTTGCATGGCATGAAAAAACATTGCCAAGCTCTGATCTTTTGAGATGTTTGTATCATTGGTTAGTTCCCTGTCTGTCCGTGGTTCCTGTTATCAGGTGCGTGGGCGGAAGGTGACCCCTCCTACGGTGAAGGCGGGCTTTGTTTTTCTACTTCGCATTTCTTATCAGTTTCCTTTTGTTACAAATAATTGATGTTTTCTAATTGAATAGGTGAAAAGACCTATTCAAACACATGGCCTGTAACTCCAAAATAATGCCCAGCCAGTCACATTTCCTGCTCCCACGCAGTATGTGCAGATGGCCCATATGGGATCTGAGAGAAAGCAGGTCCAACGTGGCAGATCTCTGTTCAGTCTGAAGCATACCACTCCGGTCCCATGATCTGGTGAGACAGTAAATTCAAGACTCTAGACTGTCGTTTCTCCAAATATGATTAATGGACCATCGACACAAGCATCTCTTCAAGTAAATGCTAAAAACACCAATCCTGAGGCTTTGCAAAGCTTGTCCTTCTAATTCAGATTTCTGAGTGAGAGCCCAGAAGTCTGCATTTACACCCCGGCCATGTTTACCACACTGAAGCTGGAGAGCCCCTCTCCTAGGAGGGCTTCTCGGTTACCTTTGAAAGGACGTGCCATCTTCTAACTGCCCTTCAGTTCTCAGTACTACGTGGTAGTGTGTTGCGTTGGGAAGTGGAGATAATGTCGTAAGACACCCTTAATGCTTGGCATATAGGAGGAGCTCAATAAATAGGAAACCATTTAAATTTGCTTGTACATTTTGTTGTACATATATTGGGTTGGCCAAAACGTTCATTTGGTTTTTTTCGTAAGATGGCTCTGGTGGCACTTGGTTGTCTTTAAATTCATTTGAAACAATTTTGTTAGATTGTATTGTAACAGCTGTCATATCCGTGTGCATTTTAAAAAAGAGAAACATCCAAATTGTTGAATTTTTGCATAGCCATTTTAATATTGAAGAGGGAAGAAAATAAGCAGCATTTTCAACAGTTTATGCTGTATTCATTCAAAGAAGGTAAAAACTCAACTGAATTGCAAAAAAAAAGATTTGTGCAGCGTATGGAGAAGGTGCTGTGACTGATCGAATGTATCAGAAGTGGTTTGTGAAGTTTCATGCTGGGAGTCTCTCGCTGGATGATGCTGCACAGTCAGGTAACAGTTGATAGGGATCAAATCGAGACGTTAACCAAGAACAACCAACATTATACCACGCAGGAGACAGCTGGCATACTCAAAATATCCAAGTGAAACATGGCTTTTATTTTATGGGAAAAAAAGCATACAAACTTCTTGGCCCATGCAGTATTTAAATCCACCCTCAGAACCAGCAGCGCAGACCACCGGGTAGACTGCACTCTGCTGGCACAGGCTTCCTGTCTTCTGTTGGCTTCGTGCTCTTGCCTCGCTCATCTCTAGTGAAGTTCTCAGTTTCATTTTTAAAAACTTTCAATGCTACCTTGCTTCAGTTGAGCTAACAGAAAAGAAGGAAAAGGGTTTTGCTTCTGTATTTAGGCCGGGAATACAGAAAAGGGCGTATCCTTGTGGGGTCCAGAGATCGTAGCAGAGGGAATGCAATGCAAGGGGTCGCTCCAAGGGAGGGAGGCAGCTCACCCTTTCCCCGGTTGGAAAGTCATCTCCTGGCTTAGTCTCCTCAGCCCTTGAAGAGCAAGGTGTCCCTTGGTGAGTATGAGAGCACCATCTTTTCAGGTCAAGGGTGAGCACCAGGGAAACTACCTAGAGAGGAGCTCCAGGAACGCACCTTCCTTCCTGCCCTCCTTCCTAGATTTTGTCCTTAACTTCTACCATTAAACTAAAGTCAAACACAAAGGTGGAAGCAGTGGTATCTGGCATAGTCTCTCTGGCCACCTTTGAAAACCATTTTCTTGATCTACTATGTAATTCAGGAGCTGTCGGAGGAAGAGACTCATCCATCCCTCTAAATGTATGAAACTAATAACCTTCAAAGCTAAAGCCATCCTTAGCTTGGAATAAGAAGGAAATAACCATGTTTGGTTTTCTCTAACTGTAGATGGTTTCAAGGCCAATATGTGAGTTTATGGTTCTGCTATGTATTCTTTCTCTGACTTTTTTGTAATAGGAAGGATGAATAAACAGAGAAAATAAATCATTCAGGAAGATGAAATCTATCTGATGAGTCTTGGGTTGGGATAGAAAATGACTGGGCGATGTTCATCTCAGCTTCAGGTGATGAATGTCAGCATTTCCTTTGCTTCCACCTGCTGTGAGGAAAGCGTCGCTCATACATGAATTTCATTTCAGGGATCATTGGTGGGGGGAGTATTTACATTTCTGGGTGCTCTCATAGTCATTTTTTATCCAGGTGTCATCTGCAGTCAGGGCTTAGTTTAGTCATTGATTTAAATGTTCTTTTTTAAAAAATATTTTTCTTCTCCAAGTTAGGTGTTTGGCAGTGTTCATCAGCATGAGAAGACAGATATGTTTTGGATGGAGATGTCAGAGGTGGGGTCACATGGAGAATATGCATCTTCACGATAATTGGCACAGCACATGCACGTTGTGAGCCTCTGCTGCCCCCTGCTGCCCAGGTTCTGTATCGTGACTCTTGACTGGAGCCTTGGTTTGCAGCCTGGCATTCTCAGGGCACTCTGTTTGGGAAGATAAAAGACTTCAGACAGGACCTTCCCACATTTGTTTCGTCCATTTGGGATGATGCACATGGCCTGAAGAAAACCCACAAGGCGGGCGTGATCAGGTTTATGTGGCAGGGTGGAAGCTTTCTCTCGGGTGCTGAGGAAGCGACAGCAGGCCTGAGCTAAAATCGGCCTTCGCAAGGCCTTCCTCCCCCTCCCTTCAGTGGCGGCCAGCTGGTGGATTCCAGAATCAGCCGTGGCTCTAAGGATTAAGGATCTTTGAAGGCACTGGGAGATAGTTGCTGCAAGAAAAGTTATGCCACATTTGGCTTCATTTTTTTAGAGGCAGATAATTTCAGCCAGACTGTACGGTGTGGAGTGATTGAGTCCCCCCGCCCCACCTTCTAATTATGCATCCACACACTTGGAACTCAGCCTGTCATCTCTTCACATTTTGGGTGCCTTCTATGTCTCAGGCATCATGCTAGTTGCTAAATATTCAAAAGTGGGGGGAAAGAACAGAAAATGGCCCCTGCCCTCATGGAACTTACAGTTTGGTGGAGGAGGCAGATAGTCAACAAAACACAAATAATCTCATTACACTTGGTGGTAACTGCTTAAGGTGAAGGTTAGGTGCTACACGGGCGAATAAAGGAGGGATGCACTTAAGTCTCTGACTGGGTAGAACCTGATCCGGTGAGACGCTGAGACGTAGCTTGCAGGGGGCCGCTGTGCTCGGAGCACCCATTCTCCCACCCCAGGGTTGGAAACAAAGGATGTTATTTAGGAAAGACTTGTGGAGAGAGACCAATTTCCTTTTTGAATGAAGGTCTAGATCCTGGGCCAGCTTTTTCTGTCTAGCCACAGAGGGTAGAATGAAAAAATTACAAGAAAGCGAAGTTTGGCTCTATTAAAATAAATAAATATGTGTATGTCTAACTGTTTTGCCTGTCTCACAGTTGAACAGGCTGTCTTGGGAGTAGAGCACTCCCTGACCCCAGAGGACCAGAACAGAGACAAGCTCATTGATCATCACTTACTAAGGTTACTAGAGGTGTAGGTTGGAATAGATAGTTCCTAAGATCCCTTGCAAATAGAGGATTTCATGGTCTCAGACAAAGGGTAAAGCTGGTATGATTTTCGTAGCAACTGGAAAGGCCACAGTTTATTAAAGCTCCCAAAGCCCCATCTTTGGATTGGCTCTTTTGAAGGTCTTCATTCATTCCAAAAAAGTACTTAATTCTCTTATTCTCGATTGTGCTGCATTTCATGCAGATAGTGGCCCGTGTACAGTTTGTGATGACTTTGTTGACTCCCTTTACATACGTGGGAAAATTTCTCCCTTAACTACAGATAAGTTGTCTTGAATTTGCCAAGCTTATGCTCTGAGGCCATCAAAAAGGCCACAGCCAAGGATCTCTGCTACCGAGAGTCAGAACTACTGGGCGAAAAGTTATTCATGGCTAGTTTCAGCCATTTCACACTTGGATTCACTTCCTTGCCCTCTCCTGAGAAGAGCCAGTTATAAATATCTTCAGGCAGTTCTCCGTGCAGCATTATATTTAAAACTCTATTTCACACTCATGCTGTAGGGGGCAGCATATCTTCATTAGGGAAAACCGAAGAGAGAGCCCACCTTGCAGGAAGAAACTGGGCTCTGGCCCTTTAGTAATAAACCTCCTTAGGGAGTCAGAGGCCTTATATTAAATTCACCTGGTTCTGAGTCACTACCAGCAAGTATCAATAGTGACTTTTTATAGGGCATACATATTAGGGCCAGGATTGTAACCAGCATTGCCTGACTCCAGACTTTTGCTCTTTTTGCCAAATTCTGAACCATTTCGGCCTCAAACCCTTTCATTGGAAATAGTGATTATTTTCGCCAGAGCATCTTCAAACTTGTTACTGCCTAGGTAACAGTGAGTAATAGTGAAACGTATGGTAGCTGACCTTCTTCTGGACCCTCCAGCCTTGATACAATTGGTGAAGCAGGTTTTGGCCTGTTGACTCCAATCTCCCTAGGCCCTAAAAATTATGGTTTCGAATAATAGCCATTTGTTATTTCTCTCAAGCCTACAGGTAGACGGGACAGCTCCGCCGAGGTGTACCAGGCTCAGGTGACCTTGACGGGGCTTGCTCATGCATCAGAGGTCGTCTGGGTGGTTGACTGGATGCTGGTTGGTCTGTACTGAGATGACCCAACTTTTTGTACCCGATCTTTCATCCTCCAGTGGTGGACGAGTTCTAACATAGAGTGTTCAAGTGTGCAAGGCCCTTGGAGGCCTAAGCTTTGAAAAGGGGCTTCAGTTCTCTTCTGCTTTATTCTATTGGCCAAAGCAAGTCACGTGGCCTGCTCAGATGCATGAGGGTGGGAAACACTCTACCTGTTGAGGTGCTGCAAAGCATACGTGATACCAAGAGGGGTGGCGACTTGGGCTGGTTTTGTCCTTTACAATATATAAGTTGGATCCAATAAATAGGTATTGATGGATTGACTTCACACATCAAGCTAATAGTCTAATATTTTCACTGCAATCGCTTGAAAATGAGAATATTCTGAGCTCAGAAAAGATAAATAAACTCACATTTATAATTTCCTACAAGTATGCAGGGTGTGTAGCTCTGAGAGCTCTCAGTAGGAGAGTGGCTAAAACATCCTCAGGTACTCCAGTCCTACAGGAGTTCTCTCTGTCAGATAAGAGTCCATTCATTGAGGACATGCAAGCTCTCCTTGCTTTATGGGGGCCCCTTTGGCCAAGGTAGGAACTTACTTTCAAAGCAGTATCTTGCTAAACAGGTCTGGCTCTGCTTAAGCCTGTTCTCAGGGTTTTGGGATCCTTTGTCCTCAGATACCCAGGCTCCTCTGCTTTTTAGATTTTTTTTCATCCCAACTGGCACAAGCTGCAGTGTGATAAAAATGGTCTGAATGCCAGACAAGTGCAGGACCCCAGGGCACCTGGTCCCAGCAATTCCACTTGATGGCCATGTAAATTTGATGGCTTATTTAACACCTTTGAACTTCCAGTTCCTTTGCTCTAAAATAGAAGTGAAAATAACGCTAACTCATAACTTTATTGTGAGAATGACATAAGATGGAATGTATGGGAAAAAAAATCCTGCATTCTATATGTAATGCTTGTCGAATACATGAATTTGTGAGCACAGAGTCAGAAGTCGTTGCAAGGGGCAGAGTAACCGCAGCAGCTGAACCAGGAACCCCAAAGAGCCACTGTTCCTCTCCTGGTGTGTTGCCTCGGGTTAAAAGTATAAAGCAACCGCATAGCCATATCTTCTTGCTTTGCTGCATGTCTTCTGGATCATCCACAGTGAAGGGTGTTTTTGAAAACCAGGGGACTAAGAAACACAGAGTGATCCTCACCGAAAGAACAGCATGTTAACAAATGAACACTTATCACAGCTTGGTAGATACCCATCCACCTGGATATTTTGCTTCTGTATTTTAGAAATGTAACCTATTGATTCTTGAAATCCCCCCCCAATGCCATTCTTTGAGGGAGGGGGAATGCAAGACAACAGTATTGATTTAGACAAGCAAGCATATTGGAAGAAGCATTTTAAAAAAGGAAATTGCCTTTTAAAAAAACCACAAATCGGCTACTAAAGTAGAAGAAATCAGTTATATCTTTCAGCAGAGTTTTAAACAAAAGAATATTAGTCAACTTAATTATATTCCTTTAAAACAACTTGAAAAGGTCATGATTGATGATTTTTGCACAGTGTTTTAGAACAAAGGACGCTTTGATTAATAAAGGCCCATTCTGAATGTAATTCTATTTTTCCTTTTGTCTGTCCATCATCCTTTAGTCTGGGCTCTCTGATCATCTTAATCCATCCAAACCCACAATTTGAAATAACCTGCTGCCCGCTTGCGGGAGCTGGTGACTGAAGCATCTTTGGACAGTAAGAGGAGAGGCGTTGCGGCTGAACTAATGAACAGCCACAGGAAGTGGCTGGAGCGCGCTGCTGGGTGTGGCGATTCCTGTGCTCCCCGCTGCCCTAGCACGTCGAGCTGCCACGGCTCCGGCCTTGGGGTGTCATCAGCCTTAGCAGTCATGTCTTGGCAGATGAAGTAGCCACTGCTGGCCGGAAACTGAACAGGACTGTTCAGTCTCATTAAGGAGCCCCTCAGATCACCTTCTGGCATGAAACGCTTCAGAAATCATCAAAGGGCTGAGGTAGAGGCTGGATTCCTTGAAGTGCTTCCAAAGGCTTTGGCATATCTGCCTTTTGGATGAGCTTAACTAAACAGAGAGCTTTTCAGGTCTGGGGTGGTGGGGGGAAGGGGAGAGCTCCCTGGCACTGAAAGTAACACTGAGGAGGGGGTGGGGAGGGGAGGAGGAGGGGGTCTGGCCCACCACTCCCTCCTTCCACCTCTTCCTTGCCCCTCCCAGGAGTTGTTCCTGGCCATCCCTCTCATCTGTGAAGGTAACCTTCCAACGCCAGGAGGAGCAGAGAGCACATCTGTAGTTAGGAACTTCTTGCAGTGATGGTAACATTCCATATCTGTGCTGTCTAATACAATAGCCACTAGCTCTGCGTGGCTGTTAATAAGCACTTGACGTTTGGCTGATGATGATGAGGAATTCAGTTTTAATATATTCAATGTTAGTTCATTTAAATGGCCACACATGAGTAGTGGCTCCAGTATCTGACAGCGCGGCTCTGGGTAACAGTTTAGTGAGCAACCAGAGGGCCTGCCATTGAAGTCTGCCGTTAAGAAGTGGCTTCCTAGTCACAGAAGACCAAATATTGTATGAGTCTATTTATATGGAATGTCCAAAATAGGCAAATCTATATCAACACAAAATAGATCAGTGGTTGCCAGGGGTAGGAGTTGGGCTGGGGGTAGATGGAGGGAGGAGATGTGTACTAATGAGTATGGAGTTTCTTTTTGCTGTAACTTTAAAAAATTACATTGCAATGTTAGTTGCAGTGAAACCATTGAATCATACATTTTAAGTGGGTGAATGTTAGCGCATGTGAATTCTATCTCTAAGTGGTTTTTAAATAATGGCTTGTGTTCATGTCATATTCAAGGCCATGTGCTGACCTCAGCTCTGCTCCTGCTCAGTGCTCCTGGTCAAGTGTCTCCCCTTCCCTGGGCCTCAGTTTCCCCTTCATGAAAATGAATGTATTGCTTTTGCCTCAAGGGTAGCACAGAAGAGATTTCCTGGTCTTCCTTTCCCTTCATTTAACTTTAATCCAGTTCAGATGGGATGGTCCCTAGGGTGGGGATGCTTCCCCCGTTCCAGGAGGGCCCCGTGCAGTCAGCAGCTTAGAGGCAGGTAATGGACCACCTGCTGGCCCCCTCCCTCTGGAGCCATGGTGTAGCGACTTTAAATAATAGCTGAGACATTCATCTTTTTGCCTTTGATCTAGATAAAACCAGATTATAACTCTGAGTTGTCAGTTGATCTGATGCACAGAAGCAGCTTCTCCATACGCTCAGCAAGCAGACCGCCAGCGGCCAGAGGAGGCGGCTGGTTGTTCCGTGGCTCGCAGGTGTGGGTGGTTTGTGACTAGGGGAGCCCGTGGAACCTCTGGGAAGCACATTCTTTCAGGAGCAGGCTTGCACCGATCTTTTTCTTCTCCCACTTTTCGATGAGCTTCAGGAAAACAAAGGTCTATCAAAAAGTCACAAATCAGTGACATCCGAGGAAGTAATTGCTACCATCATCTTTTTCCTCCTCCTCTTTGTCGCTGTGATAAAGCCTGACTCGTGTGTCCACAGCAGATGTTACAAATGCCTGCCTTAAAAACAACTTCAGGACCCGCTTTCAGTGCAGATGGGTGGTGGCTGTGGCCAGGGAGGGACATCGCTACAAGAGTAATGAAGACAATGGTGATGGGCTCCGCTGGTGACTCAGGGACTCTGATTTAAGCTTTTGTGCCGTTAGCAGGAGGAGTTAGGACAGTAGTATCTTTTCCATTTATAGGTACAGAAATAGGCTCAGAGCGATGAAGTAGTCACCTGCAGCATCACAGAGCTGGCAGGGGCCAGATTTCAGATTTCATCTAGAGCATCTGCACGATCTCAAAGTTGGTATTTTGGTTTTCACTGTCATACTCTCATAAAAGCTGGTTGTGAGTAAATTCACTCATGATCGAGCCCCTCTTTTGGGTCAGGGGCTGTACAAGCTGCGGGAGATGCAGCGGAGATCAGACCAGCAAACGCTAGGTGAGGGGTGAATTAACTGCCTAGAAGAAGGAAAGAATAGTTAAGGCAGAGGGAACGTGCCCCAAGACGAGGGGGTGAGAGAGAGCATGGCATGATCAAAGAAACGAAAGTCGAGTGTGGGCATGTGTGTGTCTGAGGAAGGCAAAATGACTTTGTCAGTTCCCCGCAGCAAATCAGTGCTGGACTCTCGAGTTCTCTGAGGGTAGGTAACATTTTTGTTACGTTCAGTGAATCCTTGTTGAAAGGAGATGGTGCCCGAAATGGTATTAGTGCCCAGGTGCCCTCAGTCTGTTCCGTGTCCTGCCCAGTCGTCTCACTGTGAAAGCCCTTGGGCCATGGATGACTGTGATCCCGTGATTTATAATGAATACGTATTTGATCTTCATCCCCTTTTCTGGCACAGCGCTTCTAAAACCCTTGGACGTTCCTGAGTGACGAGTGCCATAGAGGAGTCATGTGTCGTGTTAATGCCTTTTGGAAGGCGCTTGAGGCTGGGACTGCCTGCCAGTGGAGCCAGCCTTGTGAGTAGGGGGTTGGAACTTTCAGTCCCACCGCCTGGCTTCCACGGAGGGCAGAGGGGCTGGAGGCTGTGTTCAATCACCGATGGCCAATGATTTAATCGATCACGCCTATGTAATGGAGCCTTCATAAAAACCCAAAGGGGCGAGGTTTGGAGAGCTTTCTGTTGGTAAACACGGGGAAATAAGGGTAAAGTGCCAGGCATGGAAGCTCCTTGCCTTTCCCCAACACCTTGCCTTCTGCTTCTGTTCCATCTGGTGGTTCCTGTTATAATAAATCAGTGTTCTGGTAAGTAAGGTGTTTCTCTGAGTTCTGTGAGCTGCTCTAGCAAATTAATTAAATCCAAGAAAGAGGGTCATGGGAACTTGGAATCTATCACTGGTCAGTCAGAAGCGCAGGTGGCAGTCTGGGTTTGTAACTGGTGTCTAAGGTCGAGGGAGGGGGCACTCTCGTGGGACTGAGCCCTTAACCTGTGGAATCTGATTCTGTCTCCAGGTAGATAGTGTCAGAATTGAGTTGAACTGTAGGACACCCAGCTGACTATGGGGAATTGCTTGGATAAGTAGGGAACACACCCCTCCAACATATATACACATTGGAATTAGTACTACTATCCTTTCAATGACCTAGTGTGCCCACACAGGCTAGTCAGGGCGGAAGTCAGTTGTCACAGTACAGCAGAGTGAAAAATCCCAGCCTGGGGCAGAGCAGCAGGAGGAGTGAAGGGACTCTCAGAGTTCTGCCCACGGAGTGTTGCCGGGATGGTGGTGGGCTGACGGCAAAGGAGAAGGCCCATCACGATCCAGTGCCAGGTTTATTTATGGACACAAGGGACCTCACAGCTCAGAGGATGCAGACTGGGGCCAGCTGAATCCCAGTGCATTCCCGTGTCTCTTAGCAACCGGTGGCTCTGCCTTTGTGAGCACGTGTGGCAACTCCTACAGCCTCTGCGGCGGTCACTTCCCACTGCTGAGATGGCGGGTTGGAGGGGTTTCATCGCGGAGCTTCTGCTCGGTTAAAACTCCACCAAGGAACTTTTTTTGGTGCTTGAATTCTAATTTTTAAGCAAAATGTTTGTTTGGTAGTGACTCCTTAACTTTATCTTATTAAATAAAGATTTAGTGAACTCTCAAAAACAAGTTGGGCTAGGGTCAGTTGGTTTCATAATGTTGATTTTAAAAGTAGAAATGGAATTTAGATCTGGACTCTAGGATATTTTCTCCTTTTTATTTGCAGGGGGGAAAAAGTGATTCTTGTGCATTTCCATATCTCTTTAAAAAAAGGCAAATGTTTATATTCCACCTAATCACATTTGGACTTTCATGTCTGTGCTCTTGGTTACCGAAATGTTAATTAAATGAAAAAGAAAAAAAGTGTTTAAATGTAATATTTCAGAATGCCTGACTCTTCTTACCCACCCCATGAGACTGGTCCCTGCTGATGACTGTGTCCCCATAACCTGTGACAGAACAGACATTCATTAAACGGACAAAGGCTTCCTTCAGAATCCGTGTCAAGCGCCCCCCTTCATGAAGACCATCCCGTTAGTTTAAGCGGAAATCCTCACCTTGGGAGCATGGCCCTGCGGGCGTCTCTCTCCCTAACTCTGGAGTAACTTTCCTAGGGACCCAGGCTTTGTCTTGTTTCTCTCGGACCCTATCTGCTCCTCCGGGGTGCATCGCTTTGTACATTTGCCCACCCAGCATGTTTGTGTCCAGACCGTCTTCCATGAGCTGAAAACTTCCTGGTAACAGAGAGAGAAGCTAGATGAAACAGACACTTTCAGTGTATAGTTTTCCTAAAGGCAGGGACAAGGCATGTAACCTGAGTTGTCCGAGGAAACCCATGCATTCCTGGCTGCTATTTTAAGACTCGCCTCCTAGATCGATATCCTTCAGGTTTATTTGGTTTAACTCCTGCTCTGGCAGTTGGCGTGGGTCTGTGCATCAGCGTCGTCAGGAAAGCAGCTTCTCCAGGGTTCTGGCCGGACAGCTGCAGAATAGCTGGCATTTTTCTTTCCTTCCCTCTGTATTGACAGCAGGTTTGAATCACCCAGCCCTGTTTTCTATAACATAACCAGGCCAGAAATCACTTGAAAAACATTTAGGATGCCTAATTGGATTGTCTTTGCAACAAGAGGGAAGCATTGACTTGGTACATTTTGTATTTTTATTTTTGGAGATTTATTAAAAACGTAAAGGGGCCTCCTTTGTCTGCCCTTCCTATTTCCAGCTGACCAGCGTGGGTGTGGGAAACCTTTCGCAGTCAGGAATACCCCCCAGCCCTCTGCTTCCACCTACAGCCTTGGAAATTCTTGGCGAAGGCTGTCCACGCATTCCTTTGCTGCTGGCCACCCCAGGGGGTCTCCTCTTCTTGGCTTTCTTAGGCTCGTGCACATCCCTGGCAGAGTGCTGCCCAGGGTAAGGACAGAGCTGCTGGTGTGAGCCGCTGCCCACTTGCAAGCCAAGACTGTGCCTATCTCTCCCTGAGAGGAGGACTTGCGCGCACATAGCCCCAGCTCTGGTCCCGGATCTGCTACTAATGGGAGGAGTGACCTTGAGCAGTAAGCGTACTCTCTGGGTCTCAGGTTCCTCCTCCTTCATCAGGGGCCTCACACCGGCTGACCCAAGTGCCTCCTTTCAGCTGGAAGGTACTTGGGACACATGGTGGCTCCCTGATGGAACGTGCCGACACCTTCTTATCCCTGTGCCTTCCTTACTCTGCCACAGGTATTGCCTGGTCTCCAAAAGCTAACATAACGTTGGACAAAACTCTCTTGTCAAAGCCAAAAACAAGGACTTAAACCATGGAAACCTCCTTTAACTCAGCTGTGGACTTTAAGCTGAGCCAGCCTGTACCAGCTCAGGAAGGCCAATTCAAAAACTGGGGGGAGTTTGGCAAGACTGTTGGCATCACAGTGGCAGCTTGAAATCTGCCATGGCAGGAATATTTACAATGCAGAAATCAGCAAACACTACGAATCAGAACTTACTTTTTCCCCTTCAAGGAGTCCGTTGTTAGGCATTCACTAGCCTACCTCTGAGAGTCAAATGAAATTGATCTACCAACTCACAGGCAGAAGGAGACCCAGTGTCCTTCCTATCTTTCTGGAAGTGTTGGTCTTATTTTGTTTTGTTGGGATGAGGGTGGGGTTACATTACTCTTGATCAGTATTTGTTCCTACTCTCTGTTTTGCTGAAATACTTGAACTTGGAGATTATGTATCTTACCATCATTTGTACAATCTCTCTCTCTCTCTCTCATCCTTTGGAACCAACCCAACTCATTCAATCCTCAAGAGAGACATAAGGCTTCAGGCATGGTAGATTTTTTTCCTGAAGGTTTAGGGCCTTGAAGGGGTTACAATTTGTAATGCAAACAGCTTAAAATTGAGTATTGGGCCTACTATATATCATTCAGTGTCTTCTCCCTCCCCTTTCTTACATATGGCAGTTTATCTCTGTCTTCTTGTCTCCTTCCAGACTATGCCCCCACAGCCTCATCTTCCACAGATGGAATGGCCTAGGTCCAAGATATTTCCTAAACAAAGCTTCTAAGGGGACCTCGAGTACAAACTATTAAATTCGTATTGTTTTTTCTTAGTCCTCCCTCTCCAAAGCTTGGTAGCTGACTACCTCTAGTCAGTAGTTCAGTTTAACTTAAAGATGGTACACAGCTTTGCTGCACCTATTCAGTATATTAATTTGGTGCATATTTATCAAGCATTGAGTTTCTACTAACTATTTCAGGGGTTTCATGGAATCTATCAGGGGCTTGGTTTTTGGTAGGATGGGGGCTAGGGAGAATCTCAAAATTTTAAGAGGTTGTCTTATTTTCATAAAGAAGAAAATGACTTTTCTTGACAAGGGGAAATTGTAGTCGAGTGACCCTCTAGAACATGGGCCTTGGAGCACTTGATTATCATTCCTGCTCTCTGTTTGATCGTTCGGAGGGCAACTCCCCACCTTGCCTACAAACCCCTGGGGGCCGGCCTGCTTCTCACCTGAAGCTGCTGCCCTATGGAGTAGTTAGCAGCTTCGTGCAGGGGCCATATTCCCTCACGGATCCACACTTTGTCCGTGCTGCTCTCTGTTTGAAATGCTTCCTGCCCTCTTCATTCCTTGCTCTTCTTCCCACCAAGTTTCTAATTCCTCTTTTATGTTTCAGGTTAGACTTTGTTTCCTCTAGAAAGCCTCTCCTGACCCCTGGGCCTAGGTGTGAAACGGCACCCGCCCCTACTCTCCAGTTTCCTCCCCATGCTTTATGGTTATCCTGTCCACCCTTCACTAACAGGCGAGCTCCTTGAGAGCTGGGACTGAGCCTTGTTAGCTTCTCTCTCCATTGCCATCACAGATCTTGGTATGCAGAAACTTCAGATAAGTATTTATTGGTAGAGTGAACGAATGAATGAATGAATGATCTATAGAGTGGTTAAGCTCAGGCACTAGAGCCAGCAGGTGTGTGCCTCTCCTTTGACATTGGACAACCTATTCAATCTTTCTAAACCTCCATTTTCTCATGTGCAAATTGGGGATGTGGCAGTATCTACTTCTTGGAAATTGTGAGAAGTAAATTAGGTAGTGCAAGTAAAGTATTTGGCATAGTGACTTTTACATGATATATGCTCAAGATGTTATTGAGCTGTTATTAATAATTAAAATCATAAAGAGCAAATGATAGATGAATAAGCTTATATTTTTGGAATATGTACCAAAAAGCAATAACTTTCAGGATTTAACTGTAAGACAAATTACCATTTTTCCAAGTAACATCTGAAGCTACATCTGTGATTTTCAGTAATGGATATTAATGTTCAGGAATGCAGCCTGAAGCATCACATGGAATTTTCAATTAGACTCAAGGTTACTAAGAAAGAGAAATGGAATAACACGCTTTTAAGGGGAAAAAAAAATCAATGTGCATTAAAACATAAAAGGGTTTTGTTGTTGCTGTTAACTGGCGTATCTAGAAAACACAGTTGGCTAGCTTATCTCTTTTTGGTTGTTTAAAGCATTTCTAATTATCATCTTTGAAATAGTCAATGTATTAGATTCCCTCATTACTCTAACCTTCATGCACGCATTCACCCATTTAAGCAATATTTATTCTTACCAGGTACTGGAGATAAAAAGATGAGTGAAACAGGGTCAGTGTCCTCAAGGAATTAATACTCTAGGCAGGGGTGTCCAACCTTTTGGCGTCTCTGGGCCACACCGGAAGAACAAGAGTTGTCTTTGGGGCACACATTAAATACATTGCAACACATAATCACAAGAAAATATCATAGTATTTTAAGTAAATTTACAATCTGGTGTTGGGCCACACTCATTGCCATCTTGAGCTGTGTGCAGCCCATGGGCCGCAGGTTGGACAGCCCTCTTAGAGCAAGGGTTGCCAAACTTTCTCTCAAGTTATTGGATGGTAAATATCTTGGGCTTTGTGGGTTATAGGGCCTCTGTTGCAACTACTTAACTCTATCATTGTAGTGAGAAAACAATTATAGACAATAGGTAACTGAGTGAGCATGGCTATGTTCCAATAAAACTTCATTTACAAAAATTAAAGGTGGGCCAGATTTGGCCCTCAGGCCCTGGTTTACTGACCTCTGTCTAGAGGAGGAGATATTTACTCACCGTCAGCTGAGTCTGTCTCAGGCTGGCAGTCAGCACACAGGGCTGAGAGCTACGAAGGGCCGAGGATGGGGATGTGAGAAGAGGGTGGGTTGGGCTGCGACCCTCACAGGGAGAAAGGGGTGAGGGGAGTGGAGTGCTGTGTGGCGTGAAGGAGAGCACACTAAGACCAGGAGGACCAGGTGTGTGGCTGGCCCTTGGTGCAGACACAGGTAATGCCTGTGTAACTGAGAGCTCGGCTGTCCTGGGCCTGTGCTGACCAGCCCAGGTGCTGGCTAGCAGAGACCTTCCCGCTGTCGGGCGATCTGACCGAACGCTGCCTGTCACCTGGCCCAGGATTTCTGCGGGTTCCCATGGCCTGTTTCCCCGGCTGCTCTCCCTGTGAAGGTTTTCTCCATGCCACCCCAGCACCCTGAACACAGAGGCCTCCTTTCTTATTGGTTTCCAAGGAATAGCCACTCATAGCAGTCGTTTCCTATTTTTAGTAACTTTTTTGACAGTTTATTATAACGTCCCAGGGAGGGAAATGGTGCGTCTCACATGTCCCCCGGCTTGCTTGTCCTGCCCACTTCTTTTCCCTCTTTTCGATGTGCGCAAGCAGTCCTTTCCCTTACCTTCTGCAAGACTGTTGCTCCCACATTCAGGTTCCCCAGGACTTCAGTTTTGGCCCACATGGCTTATCAAGGAATTCTGCCAGAGACGACCCTCCCACCCCAACAGGAATTCTGGTGCTCTCATCACCCTAACAAACAGCGGCTTCCAGGAAATACTCTGCAAGCCCCTTCTCACCCCTCACACCCCTCAGGTCATAGCTTCGGTGCCACCATTCTGTTAATTTTTACAAAGGAGAATGGAGCTGAGGCAGCACACGGTCAAGCCTCCATGCTGGACGGACCTCAGCCCGAACCTCCCCTTGGCATTCACCAGCTGTGTGACAGCCGGCCAGTGACTCAACCCGTCTGAGCCTGAGTTCACTGGTCTATAAGACAGGCTTGATTCGGCCCTGCGCAGGGGCCCGTTGTGAAGATTAAGGAAGGGCACCTGGCTGCCAGGCTCAGTGCTGGTCAGTGGGGAGCTCCTATTAGTTGTCTTTTCCTGCCTTCATTTCCTCCTTTAAGTCCCAAATTGAGAGAATAAAATCGCATTTGGCTCCTTGTCATTCATTTCTGTCTTTGTCTTTGTGATATGAGTCTCTTGGTAGAGGAAGTTTAACCATTTACCTTGAACTTGTGGTGTTTGGATTGACAGCTGGGAGTGGCTAGATCAGTATTTAGTTTAATATTATTCAAAACGATCAACTTTGCTTTTGGCTTGTCAGCTAGATTTGGGAAAGAATGAATGAGTTGAGTCTGTAGGCCTGTTTTTTCCCAGCCCGGACTGGGAGGTGACCTATAAGGGGCCTTTATTGTGGAAATACTAATAAATTCAGTACGTGCACTGAATGGAGAGAGTATTTGCATGCCGGGTGAGCGGGAAGAATAACATTCTGATTGAGTTATGTGTCCCGTTTTTCATTACGCCTGGATGCAATGGATATGCCCCTGAAGTTCCTGGTCACGATTAGTATCATGGATGCATTTTGGCTGACCATATTTTGCCCTGATCAAGTGGAGAATCTATATATTTTGTCCTTCAGAGTTTGATTTGAATCGGTAGGTTTGGGTGTCTAGACACTTTATTTCCCTTTAATACTTTGTAAAGAATGAAGTTCTGAAAGTCTATGGGAAAGAACTTTTCAGGGGTGGGAAAACGTGGCTTGGATGACTTTCTTGATTTCCTCTTGCTCCCAAAGTTAAGTCCCCCACTTTGTGTCCCGTTGCATCCTCCGATCACAGCAGTTTCACACTTTGTGGTTATCAATACCTCTGCTCCATGGTCTCTCTCACCCACAAGACTTAGAATCATTTAAAAGCGTAGGCCACATAGTCATTGCTGTATTTCCAGCACCCGGACCAGAAGTGTCAAAAATGTTGGAAGGATGAGATGGGATAGGATGGATGGATGACCAAACATTAAATGTTGTGGTGGTTTTAAGATTCCGAGGAGAAACATCTCCAAATAACTTTGAGCCCCAATCATATCTCTGGTTAGTGTACCTCCAGAATGCATTATTCAAGATGACAAAGATCCCCTGGCACAACATTTAATGAGCTTTGGCATGAGTGAGTGTGCATTAAATCCTCCAAGCTGGTTCGTGAGTGAGCCTGGTTTCCACATTACAGCTCATGGCTGCACACGGGTGAGAAGCTCCTTGAATCCCTTTCGCCCACACTCGTGTGAAGAACCCTTTGAGTCTTACGGAAACAGAGCAGATGTTGCCAGGAGTGTCTGAGTCATCACGGCAGACAGTGAGAGCTGTGTGTGCATTGGGCCGCCTCCAGCGAGCCTGGTGGGGTGGACGAGGCGCACCGAGCCCTGGGTCGGAGGGGAACAGGGGGCGCTGGCCAGTGATCTGCAGTTTGCCTGGGCGGGCCTGTGGGGTGCTGCTTGCAAAACCTGGGGACTTTAGAGTGCACGGGGCCTCAGAAATGGCAGTTATCTCTTCTAGAGAGCTGGGTCAGAGAGGGCTTCTCCCACCCTGCTCATCGAAGGCAGCAACTCTACCAACGTTTGCTACGGCTCTGCCTCCCTTTAAGAAAGCTCAATATTTGTAGGAGACCTGAAAGCTGAGCGCAGAGCTTTTTGTAGGGCGTGCCCCCCTCCTCCATCAGGACTCCTTTGCTCCTTGTGCTGAAGGAAGAAAGTTTTGGTCACTGTCCCCATTTAGTGGAGCCCATGGATCAAAGGGATCAAGAGTGTGGACTTTCGTGTTCAAAGTCTTACTCTCCCGGTTCCTAGCCATGGCCTTGGGTGTGGACTCACACCCAACCTCTCTGAGCTGCAGTAAATCCACTTCAGAAGATGCTTATGTTTGACTTAATGACATCATTAAATTACATGAATTTGTTAAGTGAAATCATTTCCAGCACTTAGTACAGTACAGTACCTGCCACATGGTTGGCACTCAGTGCATGACAGTTACTGGTGTTCGTTTTGTTTTCACTTAGGAATAAGCTGCAGCTCAGCTGGACTTGAGTAACAAACTCCAGGTTACCAAGCTATTCTGTTGGACTTGAACCCATCCACAAAGTGCGTGATTGCATAATTCTCCAGATGATGTGAAAAACACAGAGTAAAATAAGACAATTACCTTGGCATTCTTTCCACCTCATGGCCATTATCTTATTTTTAAAAGATGTCTTAACCTTACAGAGGAGTTACTAAGATGAGTGTTCCATTTACAAAACCTCAATCTGCCCCCAGCTTGTCATAGCCAGGCCTGTTGCATAAAACAAAACAGACACCTGGAGGAAATTGCTTCCTGGTTTGGGTGAGTAAAGCCCATAAGGAGTCTCCAGGGGCATATTCCCTACATTAGTATATTTTGTTTTTTCAGAAGAAAAATTCTGTTTTTTCGTTAAGAAGACAACTGTCAGGTGAAAAGGCTTAGAAGTCTGCGTGTGGATCAGTGACATCCATGAAGCCTGAAATCATTTGATCTATCTGATACCAAGTGTCTGCACACTTGGCAGAATCAGGATAAATGACTGCTTTTTTTTTTCTTTTGTTTCTACACATTTGGCATAATACAATCATAGATAGTGAATAATAGGCCAATTCAGCTCCCAGTTTCTGCATTGATTCCCCAAGAGAAATATAAGAAGTCAGTTGTTAGGTTGGCTTCTGATTTTGATTGGCAGAAAAAATAACAGCAGAAAAATTACGTTTTGCCAGCATCCTACATTTTGAAGAACAAAAACCATACTTAAATTATTGCTCAATGTTTGACAGTCCCATTTTTTAAAAGAACCTCCTGGGGGGGAAAAATCCCCTTTTTCCCATTTTCCTCAGGGAAGGAGCTAAAAATCCGACAACTGCGCTGCAGAGTCTCTGAAAACTGTTGGCAGAAGACTTGCATCTCGTACCGAGAGAGGCTCACATACTTTGCGAATCCAATTTCTTGTCTCTCCTTAGTGCGGGCAGACTAAGAGCGCAGCTTACATGTGTGGACTTGAACTAAAGTTGTCTGAACTAATCTGTTTGATCTTGGGTAACCTAGTAAAGCCCCATGACTGAGTTTCCTCCATTGGTAAAATGGAGTCATTATTACCCACCTCACCGAGTTTATTCTACAAATGAAAAAAAGTCAATACAATAAAAATGTTTTCTAGCGCAGTGTCTGGCACAAAGTGCAGGCTCTGGAAATGTTGGCTATTATTATTATTAATATATAATTATTAATACTGTTATAGATTTTTTTTCCATGGCAACATTTGTCAAGCCTTACATTTAAAGAGAGCTGCTGTGGTGCAAGTGAAGCATAAAACATGAAAATAGGTTGACTCCCCTTTTCCACAACTGCTATGCACACCCCTTCCCCACCCCTGGCCCCGCCTCCTTGGCTGTCCCTGAGTCACTCTGTGGAACTCGGGAACCCCTGATCCCCCCGATCCCCTCGATCCCCTGTGCTGCAGTGGGCTCCCGGCCACTTACTGTGCACATCCTCTTCCTCAGAGGCAACCTGCGTCGTGGGCCTGCCTTTTTGTCTTTGTTCAGTGTCAGTGGGCAGAAAAATCAAAGAGAAAGGAAAGCCACCTTGGTCCTAAGAGGTCTTCAGATGCTTTTGCCTCCTCCTCAGTCCTCTCTTCTCCAAGCTGAATAGCACAATCACTCTAGCTGCTCCTTGTCAAGAGTGATTTAGGATCATCCTGAGATTCTAGTCCTTACTCTGGGCAAACTGCAGCTTCTCAGAGTGTTGTAGGAAAACTTGAATTCTTTAAAAGCCGGTTTTTGAACTTTAGTATGGATGACCGTCACCTGGGGAGCTAGCTACCGCTCTAGCTCCTTGGGTCCATCCCTAAACATTCTAAATGGATAGGCGTGGGGGTAGGATCAGCAAGGCTATTTTATTTAACAAGCTCCATGGACCTAAGTTCAGCAACAGCGTGCCATGTGCTGACAGCAAGATCCCAGAGAGGTCATTGCCTGCCCCAAGCTCTGTTTGCTTGTCGGGAAATGGGTGACTTAAAGTACCAGATCTCAAGAAGCCTTTCGAGGTCCAGAATTCTGAAGATTTCATCATTCTAGCTCTGGTCCTACCTGTGCATGGCTAGGTAAGATCCTCAGCTCCCTTGTTCTGAATGTTACTCTTGTATTAATAAAGGCCAAGAAAACATCTGTTTTTGTGGCTGCCGTGTCCCCGGGCTGAGTCGCAGCGAGCCTCACTGGTGACAGACATCTTTTCAGGCCTCCCACTGTGCAGCCACGACTCCTACTTCCTGTTTCATGTAGTGGCGTGGGCTTTAGTATAGAAGCTTCTACTGATCCTTTTGAAATAAAAGGGAACAGGTCCACATTAAAGATGTTTGATGCCCCAAATGCATATCATGAAGTCATTCCTCAGCCTATCAGATTGTAACCCCGCAGCAGGGGAGGGGCGCATCCTCCTCCTCCCCCTCCTCCTCCCTTGCATAGCTCTCCTGGTCAGTGACCCTTACCTGTTGAACAGCTCTCTTCTCTGATTTGTGTTCTGTGCCCACTAGGACAGTGTTTACGTCTTATGTCATTCCATAAAATCAGTTCTGTGACAAAAATACACTTAGGCATCATCACACCATCATCCCGTTGTCATTTTGGATATTCCCAATGCAAGCAAGCACATGAACGACTCTGAGTCCTGGAGGCAAGAAAACTACTGGGCCAGCACAGGCGTACCTTGGAGATGTCTGGGGCTCTGTCCCAGACCACTGCAATAGAGCGAGAGTCACAATAAAGCAAGTCATAATCTTTTTGCTGGGGGTGGGGGTGGGGGAGGTGTTTTACCCTCAGTTTGTTTAAAGAAAAAAAAAAAAGGCAACATTCTTGAAGCACAGTAAAGCAAACCACAATAAAATGAGGTATACCTCTATTTAGCCCTGTGTTTTCCAAACATATGTGACCCTGGGGCCATTCTCCCTGCTACAGCCTTCGCGTGGTGTTCAGTGGAAAACATTTTGGTTTAACATTGGTTCAGAGGCTCCGGTCTTAGAGTGTCAATCCTTTGCCCTGGGAGAAAGTGGGAAGGTTGGGCTGGTATCTTAGAGGAGGCAGCGGGATCTGCAGAATTCCTTAACGCACTGTGTCTGAGAGGGGCGTATTTGCAATAGTATACGACTGCCGCACTCTGCCAAAGAACAAGTTAGCTGTGGACAGTGACCTCCTGCAAGACTGAGAAGTGCCCCCTGTCAAGTGTTTATAATGTTGCTGAAATTTCATACACCCTTGAAAAGAGAGAGAAGGTTTTCTGCAGCCAGTTTTGTACTTTTTCATAGCCATATATGTACAAGATAGAGAATTGGCTTCACCAATTGAAACAAAAGCTTTCTCCTGAAACATATTGCTTGGGATTTTGAACAAATAAGTTCAAGAGAAAGGAAGGAGGTGTTTCGAGGGCGATCTGGCTTCAAGAAATGAAAGAGAAAGAATAGGAACCTTT
The DNA here is from genome assembly GCF_021234165.1 of Pteronotus mesoamericanus. Taxonomy (NCBI): domain Eukaryota; kingdom Metazoa; phylum Chordata; class Mammalia; order Chiroptera; family Mormoopidae; genus Pteronotus; species Pteronotus mesoamericanus. The sequence goes on along the minus strand of NW_026555277.1, from coordinate 40,830,476 downwards.
TCCTTTTTTTTTTTAAGTTATCTCCCTTCAAATGTCAACAGTCAAGTGTTGCCTCCTTGTTCAGCTGAGTGGGAAGATTTCAAATATGCATGTAGGGCACCTTTTAAGGTACAGAGTGTGTGGGATGGAGAATGAGATTTTAAGAATTTATCCTCTTTTTAAGGTGCTATTACAAGGTCAAACATAAGCCCAACTGTATTCTAATGTTTCCAGCAAGTTTAACCTTTGTTTAGCTTTATCAGTTCTTTATGCCATTAAGTGGGTTTTAAAAACGTACCTTGTGAAACTGGAGAAAAGGTAGCAAAAAAATGATACTTCCTTATTATTATTATTTTTTTTTTACTGCTCTTTAGTTACCTACAGAGAAGCAAATGACCTCATTACCCCTAGTTGCACATGGTTTTCTCCAAAAAAAGCCACTGAAGGAAAAGAATGACCTTGTCATGTATTAAAAAGAAACACAACTGCAATTGCCCCAGCATCGCAGGCCTCTTCCTACTTCCCCTGGGGTGAAAGTCACCAGGAAAACTGGGAACTCTGTGGCTGAGGCAGGAAAGAGACAGCTTCAGTCTGTTATGATAATGCACTGTTTGCAGTCTGCATATTGGTTTTGGGTCACACCTCCACACGATACTGGAGTATTTGTGCGTGACATCTGCAGTGACCCGGTACAGCAAAATCTCCACCGTACGTAGAAAAATAAAGCATTGAAAGCATCACAAACATCACCGTTTCTGGTCTTTTGAGTTCATTTAGCTTTAAAGAGAACAGCTGGCGTGGTTAGCCAAGAGGGAAAAGCCAGGCACACCTGATTTTAATTGTGAGCCATATGGACGGATCCAGTGTGAGTAATAGTTTTTATTTATTTGATTTTTCCAACAACGATTTCTGGGCACCTATTCATGTACAGCCGTTCTTGTAAGTGAGCTCAGTGCAACTGTCAACCACAGTGCAGGCAGCAGGAGTCAGGGACCCCAGAGAAGCCCCAACAGGGACGTATGGCTCTTTATTTTTATTTATGTATTTTTAATGCTCGCCTGAGGATATGTGTTTGAGTTTTAGAGGCGGTGCAGGGAGAGGGAGAAACATCAAACGTCAATTGGTTGCCTCCCATACTCGCTCCAACCTGGGATCGAACCCGCAACTTGGGCATGTGTCCTGACCAGGAATCACACTTCAAACAGGACAGCGCTCCTGTACTTGTGTACAGGACAGCGCTCCAACCAACTGAGCTACCTGGCCAGGGCCTTAGTGCTCTTTAGATGAAAAGAGGTGGCTTCTGAAGGTTTCCCAGAGGAAATGGCAGGGAAGGTAGACTGGGGGCTAAGGTTTTGAGGTTATGAGGAAGACAGTGAGGCATCCCAGTCCAAGGAAACAGCTTGGCCAGAGAGTTGGTAATGGCCAATTTAAGGAGGAAAAGGCCAAGTGGTGTAATTTGCATGTCTGCTTGAGTTTGTTAAAGAAGACCACTAGTCCTTTAAAGCAGAAGTTGTTTTTCAAGCCAGAATAAAATAATATTAAGAAGGTAACATTTAAAACTCTACAATTTTGCGTGATTCATTAACCATCAAACTAACAGAGAAACTTAAAAGAAAACTAACCAACATTTATTGAGCCCTTTGTGTGCACAAGGCCTGCGCTAAGCACTGGAAATAAAGTAGTGAACCCTTTGCCTGTGTAGTGTAAGCCCTACTGGTCAGAAATCTGTTCCTTGCAGCCAAGTATGGTCCTATTTTTTTTATTGTGATAAAATAGACATAATATAGAATTGCCACTTTAGCCATTTAAAAATATGTAGTTTCGTGACATTAAGTGCATACACATTTTTGTGCAGCATTACCACCAACCGCCTCCTGAAATTATAGTCGTCCCCAACTGAAACTCTGGCCCTACAATACTAACTCCCCATTCCCTCCTCCCCCCAGCCCCTGGCAACCACCATTCTACTTTCTGTCTCTGTGAATTTAACTACTTTAGGTACCTCCCATAAGTGGAATTACATAGTATTTGTCCTTTCATGATTGGTTTAGTTCCGTTTCCATGCCTTCAAAGTTCATCCATGATAGAGCGTGTGTCAGGTTGAAGGCCAAATTAATAGTCCATTGTTTGTACATACCACATTTAATTTATCCATTCATTTAGCCAAACAATATTCATTGTTTATTTTCCCTCCATTGATGGACACTTGGGTTGCTCTCACCTTTTGGCTATTGTGAGTAATGTTGCTGTGAATATGGGTGTACAAATATCTATTCAAGTACCTGCTTTTACTTCTTTGGGGTGTTTACCCAGAATTGGAATTGCTAGATAATATTCAATGTTTAATTTTTTGAGGAACAGCCATTGTGTTGCCATAGTGGTTGTACCGTCTCACATTCCCACATAGTCCACAAGGGTTCCAATTTCTTTACATCCTTACAAACACTTATTTTCTGTTTTTGTTTTTGGTTTTTTTAACTAGCTATCCTAATGGGTATGAAGTTGCATCTCATTGTGGTTTTGATTTGCATTCCCTAATGATTAATGATGTTGAACATCTCTTCATGTGTGTATTGGACATTTGGATATCGTCTCTGGAGAAAAGTCTATTCAAGCCCTTTGCCCATTTTTTAAATCAGTTTGTTGGTTGTTGTTTAGTTATAGGGGTTCTTTGCGTATTCTGGATATCAACTCCTTATTACATATGTGAGTTTTTTCTTCCATTCCATAGTTTGCCTTTTCACTCTGTTGATAGTGTCCTTTGATGCACAAACGTTTTTAATTTTGATGAAGTTTAACTTATCTAGTTTTCTCCCCCCCCCCTTTCTTTTTTTTGCCTGTGCTTTTGGTGTCATATCCAAGAAATCATTGCCAAATCCAGTGTCATGAAGCTTTTGCCCTATGTTTTAAAAGTTTTATACTTTTAGCTTTTATGTTTAGGTCTGTGATTCATTTTGAGTTAATTTTTTATATGGTGTAAGATACGAATCCAACTTCATTTTTTGCATGTGAATACCCAGTTTTCCCAGCACCGCTTCTTGAAAATACTGTCCTTACACCATTGAATAGTCTTGAAAATCATTTGACCATATATGCAAAGGTTTATTTCTGGACTCTCTAGTCCACTCCATTAGTCTATATGTCTGTCTTTATGCCAGTACCACACAGATTTGATTACAGATAGTTTTGTAGTAAGTTTTGAAATCTGGACATAGGGGAGCTCCAATTTTGTCCTTTTTCAAGATTGTTTTGGTTATTTGGAGTCACTTAAGATTCCATATGAATTTTAGGATGGATTCTTCTATTTCCACAAAAAAATTAAAATCACTGTAATTTTGATAGGGATTGGGTTAACAGCAACATTGAAAACATTTGTTTTATGTAAATCACTGTCTTTGTTCTAATATGGGTGTTATAGGAGCCTATGGACTTTTAGACACAAGGAGATCCTTGGAACATATATGGGTCCAGAGCCTGGCTCTCCTCACTCCGTGCCCTCAGTTCCCTTGGTGGTCCTCACTCTTCCCTTCCCTCTTTCTGTTCCTCCAAGTGTTCTCTCCAAGAAGGAGTTGGAGAGAAGAAGGAGTTGAAGAGAAGATGGCATTGAAGCCCATGCCCTTAATACTAGACATTGGTCACAACAGTGCTGAGAAAGCCGCTCCAGCCAGGCTCAGGGAATCCTGCAAAACCACCAAGTGGATAGAGTGAGGGTCATGCGGCTCCTCTGTGGTCTGGTGGCTCGCAGGGTTGCACAGAAATTGACCTGAGCAACTCCAAAAACAATCCCCAGCCTGTGTGCCTGAGATCTAAGTACTTAAAAAAAAAAACCCAGAAAACAAAAAACTGGTTTCAATTACCCTAACATATTTGAATGCTCAAGATTGACACCTTGACAAATGATAGGAAATCGCACACGTTTTCCCAGGCCCAATTATCAGGCCTTTTCCTGAAGATTACATAGAAGATTTAGGCAGAGAAACCCACCCCCACCCCAACCCCGCCCCTGGGGCAAGTTTACAGTCACAGCAGAGTGCCGGGAACTGGGATCAGTAGGCTTAGAATACCTGCTGGCATCGGGACCAGACCACCACCTGAGTACCTGCTGGCATCAGGACCAGACCACCACCGTCTCCCTAACTCGGATCTGAACTGGGATAGTGGGGACAGAGGGACCTGGGGCCAGTGTTGGGCCTCGAGGAGGGAGAGAGGAAGAAATGCTTATTTGTCTGCAATAGACAGTGTTTTCATTTACAGAGTATTTTGGTTACTGTCAGGGAAGGTTAAGGCTGGTTGCCAGAAAAACCAAACTTTTCCCCTTCCCAAAGGAGGATTCATGCTCTCCCTAACCCTTTAAAAAAAAAATAAAATAAAAGCCTTTTCTTCAAAGGCATCCTGTCTGCAATATTTCAAATGAGACTTTTCCTTCTTGCTGTGGTTTGTCAGTTGGTGGTGGGTGGACCTTGTAAGCTGGTCTTTCAGAGCTGAGATGTTCAGTCTGCGAGGCAGGGCCCATTAGTGGGTCACAAAATTGGTTCAGGGGCTCGGGGGTGGGCATGTATCAGTTTTTTCCACATAGGAAGAGTATGTTTTGATATTTTTCAGTTTGACCTGTGGATATTTTGATATTTATTGGGTGTGATGAGAAATGTCATTCTTACTATGTTTAATAGTCAAAAACTTGTTAAAGCCATTATTTTAAAAATTATCTTTGTCTAAACAAGGCCTGGTCACATTACCATATCTGGTCATTCTCAGCAAAACGTCATGCTTAAGTAAATACGTATAAATAAAGTGCTAAAAAGTAGCCATTTTAGATTAGTTTTGAACCTAGTCCTTATTTGGGCCTCCTGATTTGATTTATATTGGGTTGATTACATTTTTAAAAAATAGGTTTAATATAGAATAAGTATTTCTTCATTTGATAGAATAGTGTTTCCCCAACTTCAGTATTCCACCAACCTGTGAACTACTTGTGTTTTTGTTTTTTTCATATTTTCCTTAAATCGACATTTCCATAAATGTTGATTTGCAGTCATGAAACTGCAGATTTATAAATGGGCCAATTATCTTTCTAAGATGCAATAAAGTAAATAGATAACTTTTAAAATATGGAAGTGTTCGCCCATGTGCCGTCTAAAATTATCTCACCTACTTCAGGGACCCCACGTACCATTGCTGGGAAAACACTGATGTCCAGAACATTCTTTCGTGCTTTTCTTCTTTCTCCCTCTGCCATTCTTTGCTTTAACAAAGATTCTTACACATGAGAGGAGAACAGGCTTTTAGTTATTAGGGAGAGAAGTGCTCTTCCTTTCGAAGAACTCACCCTACCCTCCATGCACATTCTCGTAGAATACTGGCATTTCTGAATTCGCTAGCAACTCATTCAAGGTGGACTGTACCTTGATCAAGCCAGTTTTCGCCACTTATTTGTAAACATCTTAAGAGGACTGTGGAGGGTGCCGTCTGAAGATAAGGACGCGCCTGCGTGTCACGGCTCAGGGCAATGACAGAACTTCATGAGTGCAGGCTGTGTTCCTGGGCCCGGTGGCACATGGTTGGCCGTGGCCCAGCCTCACCGGGCCTCGTGGAGGCTTGCTGAGATTGGAATAGGAAGAGAGCTGAAAGGACTCTAGAGAAATAGCTCATCCTCTTTCTTACAAATGGGGCCCCTGAGACACAGAGGGCCAAATGGCATATCAGGGGTCACGTCATTTGTTGGTGACATCGTTTGAACCTTGGTAAGGAAGCTCTCATGCTAGGAACCTCAGAACCGTGGCACTAAAAATGGCTGCTTTCCAACAAAAGGGGAGCAGGCCCCAAGCCGCCACTTCAGCCAAGATCTGAGGTCACTGGTGCGGTAACTCTTAGGAACGTCTGAACTGTGTCACATTAACCTGGACAGACCACTCATGACCTGGGGTCCCCTTCGCTATTAAAAGCATTCCTGGCCGTGACACAAGAGCACAGTATTGACGATAGGACCCTCAGGTGCCCCGGTGCCCTATCGTCCCACTTAGAGAACTTCTCTTCTAGAACCTAAGTTCAGAGTCGTCTCCGGGTGCTGCCTTCACAGATGTAATGAGCTTCCTTGAAATGTCCCCATGATTTCACAACCAGCGGAGCCCGGGCTAAATGCCAAGTGGAAATTCTGAAGCTCTGAGTCCCGATCCTGGGTTTTCCCCCCTGAGTTCAGGCTGAAAAGTTTTAATAAAACCCTAATGACTAATCACGTATCTCGCATCTCCATTGCCTTAAATGTGACTAGCAAATGTCAAAGCTACCAACTAATAATTCAGAAACCATTTATAGTCGACCCTTGAACACCACAGGTTTGAACTGTGCAGGTCCGCTTTTACGTAGCTTTTTTCCCCCAATAAATACTACATGTGTATTTTTTCTTCCGTATGATTTTTTAATGACATTTTCTTTTCTTTAGCTTATTTTATTATAAGGAAACAGTATATAATACATGAAACATACAAACTATGCGGTTAATTGAATACTTGTGTTAATGGTTAGGTCTCCCATCAACAGTAGGCTGTTAGTAGTTAAGTTTTAGGGGAGTCTAAGTTATATGTGATTTTCAACTGTGGGAGTTGGAGTTGGCACCCCTTACCCCACGTTGCGCAGGGGTCAGCGGTACTGACTCCTTCCTGTGTCTGGTGGGCTTTGGGACACAAAGATGAATCAGGGAGGAGGTATCTGTCCTGGAGGAACTCACAGACCAGTGGAGTATCAAACCAACCCATAGCAGAAGCGTGACATGACAAACTCAGGAGTCACCTCCTCCGTGAAGGGTTCCCCACAATCCAGGAAGACGTAGTGGGTCCCAGTCCTTGGGTCTCTGCAGCCCATGCAGCCCTTTACGCGGTGGTTTCTGTGCTCGGTTCTGGGGTCTGTTGCCCCTTTGGACAGTGAGTTCATATAGGGCAGCAGCTGTATTTTATGCAACTCTATTTCCAGTGCCTGATACAGGTAGGTGGCCCTCCAAAATTCTCATTGGGGGAGGTATGAACAGTATCCTAGGAAAACATAGAGTAGGGAACAATTCCATCTGATGGAAACCAGACAGTTCATTCAGCTTGAGGGTCTCAAGACAGCATGACGAAGAAGAAGGCACTGAGCTTTAGGATCCGAAAGGCAAGTAGGAGTTTCTGGGAGCTGTTCCGGCAGGGCTGAGAAGCAACTGTGTGAGTGTCCGTCCTGTCTGCATTGTATGAGCCCTTGTCTTCTGTGTGGCACTTTCCTGAAGGAGACAAATGTCTTCAGTTAGTCTGCACATTTCACTTAGACCAGGTGTCTGTTGAACTCTGGGCCAGCCGTTAGCTAGTTAGTTGCTGGTTAATTTCCAGCTATGTATGTTAATGTTAAAAATCCACAGAAATGCTACATAGGGGCATTTCTCGGCAAAACCATTTCAAATAAGCTTTATAAGGGTTCCAAGGAATGTGTGGGAGCAGAGCGGCCCCAGTGATTCACGCCCATATGGTCCATGGGGAATGCATAAGACTTCTTTAGGAAGAGGCGTGTGCCTCTCAATGTGACGTGTAGTTCCTGTAAAGACTTTGTTGCAACATGTCTCCAAAGCCCCTTTTTCCTTACCACCTATTTTCTCACAAATGATAAAGGTATGCATTCATAATGACATTGACTGTCATCTGACCCTCCCTGCTAGAAGGTAAACTGCAGGAAGGCAGGGATCTTCGTTTGTCACTGCTGTATTCTAAGGGCCTAGAACAGTGTCTGGCACATGCTAGATGCTCATTGAAAGAAGGACTGGTTGCTATGAATGAATACATTGAATGAATGAGCGAGTGACCAAATGAATGCTCTGAGAGCCCAGGGAAAGGGAAAGTTGTCCTGAGAGAAATGGAACTCGGCATTGGAGGTCATTAGGATTCCCTCCAGACAGCTGGCCTCTGTGGTCTGGGCTGCCTCCTTTCCAGCCTCACCTCGGGTGTCATAACCATACCTAAGCATTAGGAAAGGTGGTACCTGAAAAGCACTCCAGTCATTTAAGTGGTTGTTGTTTAAATGTTCTGTTCATCAAAGGAGGTAGCGGCGATGCAACCCCAAAGGAACACCGCGTCAGGAGCCCTGGGTTCAAACCCCAGACATGTTCATTTCTAGCCGCGTGATTTAGCGTCTGCCGATAGCCCTCCCTGAGCCTCAACGCCCTCCCTCAGAAAGTTGGGCAGTGCTCCCCTTTTCGCGGCGCCCCTAGCACTCTGCTTCCTGACACCCAGGAGGCCCTCTGGAAGCAGCGTCAGGCCTGGAGAGCCTTGGAAAGGCTGGCAGTGTGGGTGGGTTCCATGAGCCTATTTTCGAGCCAGTCTCCAGCTCTCCCCAGAAAAGATCCAGTGACGCCCCGTGAGTTTTGTTAGGGAGGATTGTACAGCACCCCTCCATCACCACCCCCACCCAAACCCAAATCCCCAGTAAGTCAGGAAGATGTATGTCTTTTAAAACATTGGGAGGTCTGCTTTGGATCACCCTGGAGCTGTGGCTTCCCTGAGCAGCTGAGAGTGAAGGGAAGCTGTTCCTCTGCCCAGAGCTCCCCCCCACCCCCGCTCAGCGCGCGTGTCCCACACAGGGGCTGCCTTCACGCGGCTTTGGCGGCCGTTGACTTTTAAATCATAAAAAGCCGCTCTGTATACAGTTTACTCTGTTGCTAGAAGGCGGCGGAACATAGGTATTAAAAAAAAACAGAAAGAGAGAGAGAGAGAGAGCAGAAGAAGCAGCCGTTAATCCCGCCAGGCTTCTGGGCACCGGAGCAGTTACGGATGACAAAAGTTAATTAGAAACATGAGCAGTTTAACCGAAAACACTTGTGACAATTGGAAGGACAGCTTCTCTGGTAGGAGAATTTTTTACAGGGAGTTGTTTCAGGAGAAAGTGGCTGCTGCTAGGTAAGTCATGTCATAGTGACTTTGCAAACGGGGATGCACGCTTTGGGGGCTGAGGTGCTGCCTCCCGCCTGTCGCGCGCAGTCTGGGGCGTAGGGCGCGGGCAGGCACTGGGCTGGCTGTGACCTGCCTTCCCGCCACTTGAGCTCTGACAGCTGCCTTTGCGTAGCAGATGGAGGCGCTTCATGGTTCGGCGTGCTTCCTGACAAGGGTGCTACAGCGTTCATGTCCGTGCTGTGGGCTGCCTTGGTGGGGAGCAGAACTCCAGTTCGGAACCCGCCCTTCCCAGAATAATTCCAGTTCTAGTTTGGAAATATGTTGAGGCTTTTCTGAGAAAAAGAGTCTGGCTGGGGAAATACTCCCTGAGCGCCAAGGGGAAAGCCTTGACTTTCAGATAACCTGCATGTTTTCTTGCCTACAGTGAAGCTATGTGCACAGTTTATACTGAAATGTCTTTCTTATTTTAAGTCTAGTCTGCATCATGTTTGTAACTCTTTAAAAGTGCCAAAATAGGAGAAAACAGATCTTTGATAGGACTTAGCAATTTCTGTGGGGTAATTACTCTTTTGTAAAGATTATACTTGGTTTCCCTGCTTTTCTGATTTGGGTTTTTTTTTTTTATTGTTTTTGTTTTGTTTTGTTTTTTTGCCTGTTCTGTTTTAATGTCTCTGCTACATTGTTATGTTAAAGTTGGATAGTGCTCGGTTGTTTCCCATAACTGGGAAACAGTGTTGTGGACTGAGTAATTCAAAGCAGTAGATATTTCCTATGTCTTTCCTGTACCACCACCGTGGTGATGCAGGTTTTAGTTTGTTTCTTTCTCCATAAATGTAAGTGCTTAATTGTGCTTTGTGCACATTTGACGCTAACGTCAGTGTGCCTTTGCACAGCATAAGCCAAAATGTGAAGTATGTGTGATGGAGAGCAGGAGGAAGTGAAGGTAAGATTTAACTGCAGGTAGTGTGTAAAGCATGTGGTAGAGCTGGAAGGTGTTTAGGTTTGGAGCGGTTGTCTAAGTACCCAGGGCCGACCCTCCCTCGTCCTCAGCGTGAGTCCGCAGGTGTAATTCAGGTGTCCTTCTCTTCCCCATCTCTGCAGAGCCATTGGCAAGCCCGGCCTCCTCCCACCCCGGTATGAGCGAAAATGCACCTGCTTCTGTGGAGAGTGGCGGCAGCTCCGCCCTTGCTAACTGCAGTGTCTCCTCGGCCATCCCCCAGCCCGCCGCTGCCACCAAGCCCTGGCGCAGCAAGTCCATCAGCGTGAAGCACAGCGCCACATCCTCCATGCTCTCGGTCAAGCAGCCAGTGTCCGAGGCCCCCAGGCCCAGCCCCGAAGCCTTGAAGCCAACGCCCAACAATCAGAAGTCCATGCTGGAAAAACTAAAACTTTTCAACAGCAAAGCGGGTTCCAAGGCCGGTGAGGGCCCGGGGTCGCGGGACACGAGCTGTGAGCGGCTGGAGATTCTGTCCAGCGTTGAAGAGGGAGAAGAGATGGAGACCACCGGTCGCATGCCCTCCATGGCGGGCCCCGCTTCCAGCAGCCCCAAGATCGCACTCAAGGGCATCGCCCAGAGAACCTTCAGCAGGGCGCTGACCACCAAGAAGAGTTCCCCTAAAGGCAACGAGAAGGAAAAGGAGAAACAACAGCGGGAAAAGGAAAAAGAGAAAAGCAAGGACCTCGCCAAGAGAGCGTCCGTGACAGAGAGGCCAGACCTCAAAGAGGGGCCCAAAGAAGACCCCAGCGGGGCAGCGGTGACCGAGATGCCAAAAAAGTCCTCCAAGATCGCCAGCTTCATCCCCAAAGGAGGCAAGCTCAGCAGTGCCAAGAAGGAGGCGCCAGCCCCTTCCCTCAGTGGAATACCAAAACCAGGGATGAAGAGCATGCCCGGGAAATCCCCAAGTGCCCCTGCCCCTTCCAAGGAAGGGGAGCGGAGCCGGGGTGGGAAGCCGAGCTCGGGGCTCCCCCAGCAGAAGCCCCAGCTGGACGGCAGACACTCCAGTTCCTCCTCCAGCCTGGCGTCCTCGGAAGGAAAAGGCCCAGGTGGGACCACCCTGAACCACAGCATCAGCAGCCAGACGGTCAGTGGGTCTGTCGGGACCACCCAGACCACAGGAAGCAATACCGTCAGTGTTCAGCTACCTCAGCCCCAGCAGCAATACAACCACCCCAACACTGCCACGGTCGCGCCTTTCCTGTACAGGTAGGAGCAGCCCCCCACCTGCTTCCTGGGTCCTTGGACAAAGGAGCCTATCTGGTGGCTTGCGGGTAATGGAGGGCAGGAATCAGGACTGCCAAGCTCCTAATAGGGGTATACACAGTGTGCCTGAGGGAACAGTGAATACAGTAGAGCTTGGTGGAGGGTGCAAGAGGGTTAAAGGGAAGAGTTCAACGTTGAGCGGACCCCGGACGGTAGGCATGCACCAGGCCTGTGGGGATGCAGGGGGATTTCAGAAGCAGCAGCAGCGTGAGCAGCTACGTGAGAAGTGGTTTGGTGTCACCCGACAGGCTCCAACATCCGTCCTGGAATATCCTGAATGTATGTTAAAAAGTGTAAAACACAGTAACTGAGACTTCTTCTCACAGAGGCGTTTGCCTTGAACTTCCAGATCCTCTCAGTTTCTTGCCACAGCGCACACACACTAAGTAAGTTTCCAGTCCCTACTGTGTGCTGGGATGTTAGAGGAGAGAACAGGGTGAGGGAGAAGGGGAGTGTGAGGGGGGAGTTCTAGAAGAACAAAAGAACCCAGGTGGTATTGAGGAGGCAAGCCTGGGTGTTTGTATCAGACTGTCCTTCTGTCTGTTATCTGTCCCTCCGTCTCTTATTTCTGACAGTAACGCATCCATAGGAACATATGTGGAACCAGGTGCTGCTTGCTCTGTGTGGGTGTGGCCTCATGGGATTGTCCGGCAGCTCCGCCCACACCACACACCTTAGCAGAATGCAGGCCCAGGCTCCAGGTGCCAATGGATACACGTGGAGGAGCTCTCTCCAGGCTGATGGAAGCTCCCCTAGCGCTGATCTTAAGGAAGTCTCAGAGCTTTGCTCACAGCAGTCACCTTGATCCTGTGCTTCGGACATGTAGTGTCTTTGACCACACTGCACATTTGAATGATAACTAATACCTCTGCATAGCAAAAGGGGACTAAAGATTGAATGATGGAATGTCACATTGTAGGCACTCATCTTACAGCTTCTACCCTAAGTACATACACGTACACAACTGTACACATACTCATACACTCAGAGGTGTGGGCGTATGTTGACAGTCAGATGTAAGTGTGAGCGCACGTACACATTTGTATATAAAATGCAAATGCACATATGCACATGTGTATTTACATAGCTGTTCATATGCATAGACTTGTGCCTATTACCCTCTCTCCCTGCCTGAGCTGTGTTGTAAGAGATCGTTACCATTCCCGCCAATAGTTGATGGCAAGGCTATCTTGGGTGATTTCAGAGTAAAGCCAGCCAAGGCCCAGCCAGTGAGGGAACGTCAAGCCTTGCCTCGCCCCCTTCCCTTTTCCTCGGCTCACCCTCCCCGTGGGTGAGGGTCACGCCAGAACTTTCTAACTGGGAGCCAGTCACCTTCTTACTAAGTCACATCATCGGCTCAGCTCACAGTGCTGAGAAGAGTGCCAGGGCTCAGGCAATGACTCAGCACTCATCTGCACGCACAGCTTGTGACACACTAGTTCTCTGAACCATGGAGGCAACGGGATCGCGCCCCGTGCAATGTTTATCGTTCCAATAGCACTCACAGTCTTGAGGTAATGCATATTCAAGCAGCTGTTTACAGATTCTTGATTTGCATTTTCAAAATTAAAATGCATACAGTCTTGGATCACCATCCATCCCAGCTCCCCCCACCCCCTTTTTGGGGCTGTAATCTTTTAAAAGATTATAAAATATCTAACCTTTTAAAAAAATTTTCAAGCTGTCTTTTATGAGAGGAAAAATTCTTTATGATAAAGAGCAAGTGTCTGATAAGTAGGAGAAGAAGAAAATGCCCTGTGTATCTACAAAGCCCCACGTCAAGCTTACCCTGTGCGGTGCCCCTCTGCCCCTCGAGTTGCCTTTGCTCTCCAGGTGAGCCTGGGATGAGGCCAGGAAGAAGAGCGCTAAGATAAAGTCAGGCCTCCCGGACTCTGTCCTTGATGCAACACCCTGTGTGGCCTTGGGACACCTTTAGTGTGACACCACTATTGAGTGTGCACCAAGTGTGTGCTGAGGCCGCGCTAAGAGCTTTTCATGCCTCTGCTCATTTCCTTATTCCCACATATCTCTGAGCTGCCTACCATTTTGGAAATCCCCACTCTATTGCCCAGCAAAGCGGAGACTTAGATTAATTAAGTAACTTGATCTGAGTCGCAGAGCTCACAGCCAGAAGAGCTAGCATTTAACCTCAAGGCTGGGTAAGGAAAGAGAACGTTGTTAACCACCACACCGTCTTGGCTGTGCAAATCACAGCGTCACCCTGAACCTGATAGTCTCCATCTCTAAAGTGAGGGGACAGGACTAGATCACAGAAGTTGTTACAATGGTGTCGCCTTCCTTTGTGCTCTAAAACTCTCAAGTTCACGGCTTATTGTGTACAAACTGCCCTGCTCTCCCCACAACTTCTCCATGTTAGTGATTTAACCAAGGGGTAAAAGGAAGATCATCCATTTCAAAGATCACGCAGAGTGAATTACACTTACCAATTTAGAAGCAACAGTGTCACTGGTTCTGTGTCATACCACATGTGATTTTTGTAGCAGCCAGGAGAGGATGCTGCTATTCCCTCTTGTACAGATGAGGGCCCTGCGGCTCAGAGGTGAGGGGACTTCCTCAGAGGTGCATGACTATCGAGTTACGGACTTCCCTCTTCTGCCCAGCATTCTTCTAGACTTCAGATGTCCTCATCTAGCCATTCAACACCTGTATCCTGCCTTGACTGACCCCTTAGCGTATCAGCTTAAACCGATCCTGTTCTCATGTATACGTATCAAAAGACCTGTCTTTGCCTTCGGAGCTCTCAGTCTAGTTGAGGAAAGATTTGTTAATTATATCACATTGTCATGCACAGCCCTCGGGAGAATTAAGAGGGTGGGTGGAGTGATCAGCTGGCAGGGTCAGGGAAGGCTTACGGGTCAAGAGGACATGGGAACTGCATCTTAAAGGCAGGCGAGGGGCAAAGAAGGAAGGAAGAGGGGCAGGGCCCTTGGCAGGAGTCACAATAACTGCGAAGACAGGATTACTAAGGGTGTGGTATAATCTGGGGATGGAGAGCAGCCACAGGTGGGTGGAGCTGAGGGCAGGTCTGTGTGTCCAGGGCAGGAGTGACAGGAGAAGAGGCTGGAAATGAAGGACGACTTGTGTGACATAGGGCATCTTCTGCCACCGTAAGGAATGTAGAACTTATTCTGTGGGAAATGGGAAACCATTGGAGGCCCTTAATCAGAGGATGATGTGATCATGTCGGTAACACAAAGATCCATGGAGGATGCTGTGAGGGGCGGACCAGACCTAGGAACAGCCCAGAACAAGGATCATAAGTTCAGATGCCTGAGTGGGCCCCAAAAAGTAGTATAAATGGGCATCCTGGGATGAGCAGGACTGTGGCAGAGGGTGCTTCCTGCCTCCAGGGGGAGTAGCCACCACTTGGCACCAGCAGATGGAGCTCAGTCTTTCCAGACATTTTTTTTTTTTTTTTACTGGGGAAGGCAGAAATTGCTGAAGGTGATTCCTCGTGAGATCTCCCAATTTTTAAATGTTGCAACTAATTCAAAAGCGTTAAAATATTATGCATACCAATCAAAATAAATCTGTGGGCTGGTTTCCTCCCCCCGACCCCCACCCCTCCGACCCCACCCAGCTGGAGGCAGCAGACCTGTTTACGGAGCAGTCGTAGGGCCTGGGCAGAGATGAAGGGAGCTTGGACTCTGGCCAGGAGATGGAGAGGACCCCTGGGACTATGAAAGTCCTTTAAAGACAGAGATGACCAGAAACAGGATCTGATGGCTTGGGGCCAAAGGGAGGAAGAGTAGATGGATGACTTAAGGTTTATCAGCACATCCCCCACATTTAAGACAGTTCCCATTCTTGGCAAATGCTCTCTTCATAGAGAGTGAAATCTGGTTGAATTAGCTTAAGGACGCTCATGAATTAATAATGTTACTCGCAGAGCTGTGCATCTGAGCGTAGTTAGGCATTCGCATGCCATGCCTAAATGAACAGAGGTAGTTGTGGCAAGAACACATCGCATGAAGCAGTCGCCTCAATTTGCTTGACAAATAAGGGCATGGAGAAGCTTTGGGGAAGTACACCCTTCAGTCAGGTGTTGAAATAATGATCAATGAGACCTTTCATGTCAGAAGATCGGCGCTCTGAATCAGAGACCTGGAGGGCAAACACACCTGCTTGGCATGCAGTCCTGACTGGGTTTGCAGTCACCTTTTCAGAGAAGCCCTGCCAACGGGGTTCAGGGGAGGGGAATGGGGGCTGCCAATGGAGTCGTCTTATGCTTGACTTGCTGATGTTGCCGGTTACTTAGAAGGTGCTGCAAGAACTTCATAAGCTAAATGATTCAAACTACTCAGTACTCCCCAGCCCTTTGCTGGCCAGACTGAGCGCCCTGGTGGGGAGTCAGAGGAGCGTTCCCCAGTGACGGATGGCAGCCCCTCCGATTGGGTGATGAATATTTCATCTTTTACAGTTTGGTGGCTCTCTCTGTGTCTAGGACGTTACTCCACACGCGCTAATGAATTATTTAGTGTCAGTCTGCTGGTCTGCTCCGTTCTAAGGCGTCTTGCTGGAGGAGGTGATGGGGGTGCTATGGAAAGACCACCGTGGTCCAGATGTGGGTGTTACCGCTTGTGACAAGTGTCTCTGCTGTGGTTTGTGTGTGAAGGTCCCAGACAGACACCGAAGGGAATGTTACTGCCGAGTCCAGCTCCGCGGGCGTGAGCATGGAGCCCAGCCACTACTCCAAGAGTGGACAGCCTGCTCTGGAAGAGCTCACTGGTGAGTAGGCCGCCCCAGAAATGCTGTGTCTGTTGGCGATGCTGTGTAACCACCTGCTGGAAGGGCAGGAACCCAGCATGACTGGAAGTTGGTTTACTGTGGCATTGATTGATAAGCTAATAAACAAATTTATTCTTATCATTTTCTCCCCTTTCTCCCTGTTCTCTCTCTCTGACAGTGTATTCTCTCCTCCCCCTGAATTGTAAATAAGCCTCTTACCTGTTGGCAAATCATCTTTTAAGATATGTTCCATTTCACTCATGCGGGGGCACTGAGCTGCTCTGACACTTAGCTTTGAATTACCTTGTTTACTCTTCAGATAAAGTCACTTTCCAACAAGAGTTGGAACTCACTGTGTTGACTTTTTTTTTCCTTTCCTGTAAGGAAGCATTGGTTGAACATTGTTCTTAGTATCCTCTATTAATTGGAAAGATTACAGCATGCTACTTTTACCAAAACCAAAAATAAATAAATTTTATTTCAGTATAGCCTAGACCATGATGATTAAAGGGGCATTATATAAAAATATAAAATCCACAGTTGTCATACCATTAATTCATTTCACAAATATTTACTTATTAATGCTACCCATTGTTCACTTAAAGGACAGACATCAGCATCTGAGTTAGAATTTCTACTGCAGTGCCTTCTAAGTTTCCACCTCTCAGTCTCTCTTGCCCACTCCCCAACTCTGTGCCCTGCATTCCAGCACCTAATCAGGGAAGTGAGTGGTACACTACACATTTAGCAGTGGCCGCGTTATTCTTCTATGTTACCCCTTCCAGAGTTGGGTTAGAAATTGAATCTGTGTTTAAAATTCGTTTACTAGACTCACCATCCGTGACCACATTATCTTCACAGCCACATTACAGGTATGGCATTGCTCTGCTGCCCACACGGTCGAATCTTACCCATCTGGCCATTGGCTCTAGAATGAATTTCAGAGGATCTGAGCGATTTAACTGTTTCCTTTAGGTTCTGCTGACTGGGTACTGTGATGGGGCAGAGAGTTCTCAAGCCAAGGGTAATGGATCTGTCTTACAGTAGTTCAGGGCTCAACATTTGGCATTGATTTTGCTCCCTTTTCTCCAGGATTTGTAGCTCCCTTGCATATGAGGGCATGGATAGCACAGGGAAAGAGCCAAGAGAAGGGCGTGGAGTTCAGCTGACTGTGCAGGTCTCCCCACGCATTCCAGATCGTGTTTGTATGTGCACACGTCAAAAGAGCGCGGCCAGTGCTTGCGAGCCTGGCATGTATCAGATGTGTGTCCCGTGGAGTAGTGTGGATTCACGTGAGGCATTGAGGCTCAGCAAAATTCACATTTGAGAAGCAGAGGCAGCAGCCAGAGAACATTCCACATAACCCTTGCATTTCAGAGTGACACACTGCAGCCTGTGATCTTTCCTCATTTCTCTTTTACTCCTCGTGTCTCCTGCACCAGGACTGTAAAACCAACCAGGAGCTCAGAAAGCCTGAGATGCTGTCCGTTGCTTTGGGGAACAGACTTGTGCAACCAATTGTGCCTAATGAAGCACTCTTCTGTGTTAAGTCAAACGGTGTTGGTTGCTAAGAAAAATATCTTAATCGGGGTGACTTGTCTCTACATTCAAGCAGTAGGACTCACATGTGTGACTGTATAGTGAATCATTTTATAGAGACTGTATAGTGCCATGGGGTTGGATTCAACTTATCCATAACTGATTCCTTGAAATAGCAACGAATAGGAGGTATATTTAGAAATGGGCATTTATGAGGCTATTTGATCAACTGCTTAGTTCTTCCTGTGCTTATGCAAATAGGCAGTTTTTCCATCATGCTTTGACATTCACATAGCATTACAGTTAAGACCTGCATCTTGGAATGTAGAGTTAGAAGGAACCACACACTCATTTGTTTCTTATTCAGCCTTTGAATCCCTTCTTCATTCGCTGATGAATCATCTTTCAGTCTCTGTTTGGGTATTTCTTGTGACAGAAAGATTATTCCTTCATAAGGCAGCCTTTCCATATTGTGTAGCTTTAATGGGTAACAGAGCTCTTTATTCTTACATTTCTAATCCCTGGATATAATCCAGCCTTCTGACGCTCACAGACAGTTTCGATCTTTTTCATGTAGCAGCTTGTCCCTTAAGCCTTCCTCTTCCAAGGAAAGATCCCAGGGTTCCCTCCATGTTCTTTTTATAACACCCTGACATCCTCTGAACTCGGCCCTATGGGGTCAGAATGTACAGTGCTTTCTCCGTCCTGGCCAGTGGCTTGAGGGAGGGCTGCCCTCGGCAAAGGTGAGAGCCACAGGTAGACATGGAATAGCTTAATTTTTATGATCCCTGTGTATGAGCTGAAAGGATCCTGCTATTTCCACTGGAGCATGGTTGTATTTTTATTTTGTTCAGGCTGAGAGGTGGTGGGAAAATCTTCCAAGGAGGCAGAACTGACAGTTCAGAATGTGGTCGCCTATGCAAGGGAGGTGGATTACTAGTTTGCATTTCTTTGTTGCTCTTGGAATCTGGGGGAAGCAAACATTTCCCATCAGGAACCACCCCCGCCCCCAAGAGGGAACTGGGACAGTCGAATTCAATGAGCCCTCGAGCACTCCATTTTTGCCAGGATCTTCTCGTCTGATCCTCCTCCTAATCCTGTCAGTGAAAGGACTTTATCCCCATTCCAAAGATGTCATTCAGAAGAGCAGGTGACTTACCCAAGGTCAGGAGGCTCATCTGCAGCTGTGCCACAATTCAAACCTCTGTCCGTCAGGATGTAAAATCAGTGCCCTTTCTTCAGCTCTACACTGACCAAGCATCTTTTGGACAATAAATATTACTTGAACATCTACAGATATGTGTGGGGGCTACCAAACGTAAAGGTGAGATGCCGTTCCATCTCAAAGATCTTTGAATTTCCAAAGGAGAGTTTAACACTGGCAACCATGTCATTAACAGGGACATGGATCAATAAAATAGTCATTATACTCTTTGCGTATGATTAAGCTAATTAATGAAGGTAATTAGCTTCATAATGAATGGTCACGGCAGGACCCAGAGCTGTCCAAAGGATCAGTACTTTTGTTGGCAGCCTTACATAGATGCAATGCGGCCAAGCTGGCAGCAAATTTATGTCACTGTGGCCCAGGAGATAGGTGCAAATGCATTCCTCCAAGGCCATTGGGGACGGGAGACGTCCACGCTGTTTTCATTCAAAAACACGTACCTACCTGTATGATTTTAAAGAATTGGGTGAGAAGTATACGTTTGACCACTTTTCAGATAAGAGAAAAGAATAAATGTCTTCCAAATTTCTCTTGGTTAAAAAAGAGGCAGAAAATTGAAAACACTTGCATTTGCAAGGTTGGAGCGTTTGCTATAGCAAATTTCCTTCGTAAAATCACATAGCTATCATTTAAGCCATTCCCCAGCCTCCAAGCATCACCATGCTGAGAACAGCCTAAGGAAGCTGCCATCTGTCCAGAAGGAGGGTTCACTCTATGACATTTCTTAGCTGCCTGTTGCCCTACTAATGACAATTGCTGGAAGTTCTACTTAGCGTCCGATGTAGATTCCACATACTGCTGCCCACGTGGACTATGTTCTGTATGGAGATTTCTTTTAAAATGTTGCTTCACACATGAATTGGTCATAGGCTTTTAGAGACCCTTGATTGTGGCTCTTCAGTCTTCTCAGCGCTCCCTGACATTACTCCGAGGGAAAGATAGATGTTCGATTCCTTTAATTGCAATTGTAGTCAGTCCCCTATTCCTCTTGCCCTTGGAAGCCCAAACAAAGCAGAGCAGCCAGAGAACCTGAAGCAAGGCTGCTTACCCTGAGAGAGCACATGACCTCCTGCCTTGCATGTGGTTGCCTCTCCTGGGAGTCTCGTGCCAGCTTGACCTCTACTGGACCACGTATTTTATGGAAAATCTTGCCCAGAGGATGGGAGTCCCTTGTCTCCCAGATGGAGCCCTGAGTCTTCCCGATGGCTCCCTGCTCTGCAGCACCAGCGGGCGTGAGTTCAGCACCCGTGGCAAGCGCCACGCTCAGGATCTCCAGCCCTACGCCACTTAGTCCCCACAGCTGCCCTTCGAGGTCAGGACCTTGCTTCAGGGCGGTGGCATCTGAAGGATGGAGAGCATCAGCACCTTCCCCATGATCACACAGCCAATGAGTAGAGGAGCCAAAATTTGAGATGACATAATAAAAAAAGGGCACACCTCTCTCTGTTGAGATATTTGTGATTAATAAGTGGAGATCTTTTAGCCACTCCTAGTTCCTTTTGCAGTGTAGGGCCAGTAGGCAGCAGTATGCATCACCAGCGGATGAGAAAACAAAACGCTTCACTCACTTTTGCACAGACAGAAAATGATTCCTGGGAATCAGAACTACCTTGTACATGTCTTTATTGGAATCAGTGGGACAATGTATTTATGTCTCAGACCAGGTTCTTCTGCAAGCTAGATTTCACTTACTTCAGAAGGGACCTAGTGGGGGAAGAAAGACTTCTGTCCCTGGATTTAATGCTTTCCTGTGGGCATGTCTGCATTCGTTCGTTCGTTCGTTCGTTCGTTCGTTCAGAAATTCCTTCTTGAGCACCCAACATGAGCCAGGCCCCTAGCATGCGACATGGTTAAATCATGAACACAGTTACTGCTCCTGTGAAGTTCATCGTCTGTCTGAGAATTAAAATGGTCTTAACCCTCGTCTTTCCAGGTGAAGACCCTGAGGCTCGGCGACTGCGGACGGTGAAGAACATTGCTGATCTGCGGCAGAATTTGGAGGAGACCATGTCCAGTTTACGGGGAACTCAGGTTACACACAGGTATTTGAAGCGTGAATTACTTTCCTGGACTAGCTAATAACTCAGTTTTCACACAGCTTCTCCTATGTTTGTTCATGCCACTAGCAAATGATTTGGTTAATAATGACATTAATAACCTTCACTGCCAAATGTGCGAGAATTGACAAAGAAAGCCATACAGCGTGTAGAAGAGAAGTGTGAGGAGCAAGAATTAGTATAGACAGATTCCTCCCCAAAGCAGGAATCTGCTAAATCCATTCAACAGGATATTTTAAACTAGCTCTGTTTAAATTGCACTTCATGTGCATTTTTCCAAAACTCTACTGTTCTGTTGAAACGAGCAGGTGAACTGTATTTGACCCGTGTGATAAAGTGAATAATTTGAATTCCTACCCAGTCTTCTGATACACAGCACTCTGTGATGTTATTAGCCATGCATGTCTATAAAACACGTAAGGAAATATTTATAAAAATGTATGATCATGTTTAAACAATGATTTAGTTATACAAAATCTAGCATTACCTTGGAAACATTTATCAGGTTGTTTTCATTGCTGAGCAAGAAGTTGAAAAGGTTGCAACCCTAGGACATTCTTCGTGATTTTGGCAGAGTTGATATTTACAGCTTGTGTTTGGCTTTGGTACCCAAAGCCACGTCCTTGGTACCCACATGACCTCCCAGAGCCTCCTTTGCTTCTCCAGTTTCAGTCTCTTTGATAAATGAATAAACAAGGAGACCACGGAGCTCCCCCACTGCTGACGCTATTGGCAGATTGGGGTTGAGCACCGTGGGTTCCATCTTACACGAGACCAGGGCCCAAACATTAGGGGTCCCCAATATGAAGAAGGTAAGGCTGCTTCCAGGATTGCAGGGAATCAAAAAGAGTTGAGGCACCAAACAACTTGGTTCTTCCAGAGGAGAGAGCGCTTGCCTGTGGTCTGGGGACCCTTAACCCTTTAGCTGTGTGACGGCATGCAGCCAGATATGGACCTCATGATTAGGAATGGGACATCCCTGTTTCCACCATAATCCCCAAAACGGACTGCCCGTGGGTCACAACAGGATGGGGCATGTCTGGGCTTGGACTAGGGGGACGATGATGGCGATGACAGGAGGGACAGCTTCAGCGGTTTCTCCTGCAGGAAAGACTTCGCTCTCTGTGCGCAGTTAGACGCTCTACTGCAGCTCTGAGGAGGTAAACTGATTGTCTTGGCTGTGTTGGGGCCGGAAGGACAGTGGGCTGCCAAAGGGCCTCCCCAATGGCCAGGGACCAACTCAGTCTCCTGGCAGATGTGGGCCCATGTGATCGCAAGCCCAGGCATGCACCGCTCTTTTCCCAGCCTTTTGCTCCAAAGTTTAGTTGTCATTTTGGACCAAATGTGGGAGAAGCAAAAGTGTGAGGGAGACAGACTTTCAAGAGTTAGAAAATCGAGGCTCTCCCCACCTGCCGGTCAGGAGGGAGCTGAGGACCTGAGATACGATATTAGCAACGTCCCTGGGGACAGGGGCACCCTGCCTCTGCCAAGGAGAGCTGCGACCCAGCCTCCCGGATGAACAGGTCTGTGGGTACCTTTATGCTCACTGTTACCTGTTCGGCATTTTCTATTTCCCTCCCTGGGTTAGAAAGATTATAGTTGTTAAGATAATTTCATCAAAATGATGGCAGCGAGTACCTTCTTCCATGGGCTTTCCAGAACATTATGTGGGTGTGCGTCTTCCTCTTTCCAATTTTACCAGAGGGTGGTACATCGATGCCTGTCATTTGATCCTGTTTTTGTATATGGGAAATAATTCATAATTTAAAAAAATTAAAGAACATACAAACTGCAAAGGACTCTAGGCACATTAGGGTCTAACCCAAGGTGGCTTTCCTGTTTTTAGCACACTAGAAACCACATTTGACACCAATGTCACCACGGAGATCAGCGGACGCAGTATCCTCAGCTTGACGGGCAGGCCCACACCTCTTTCCTGGAGACTCGGCCAGTCCAGCCCCCGGCTCCAAGCAGGGGACGCCCCCTCTATGGGCAACGGGTACCCGCCGCGAGCCAACGCCAGCCGGTTCATCAACACCGAGTCGGGCCGCTACGTGTACTCTGCCCCGCTGAGGAGGCAGCTGGCCTCCAGGGGCAGCAGTGTCTGCCACGTGGACGTGTCAGACAAGGCAGGAGATGAGATGGACTTGGAAGGCATCAGCATGGATGCGCCCGGCTACATGAGCGATGGGGATGTCCTGAGCAAGAACATTCGGGCGGACGACATCACAAGCGGGTGAGTCCTCAGAGTTTGTTTCCTTTCACAGAGCTGGAGAAGCCTTGGCACCTGGTTGGGCATTTTTTGGCTGGTTGTTTTTTTGGCTTCTTTTTTTGGGGGGCCACGTCTTCAGTTCCGTTCTCTGGAGCAGATCAGACTGCCTCCTTCACTTTCTGCTGTGTACATCAAAGTCCAAGGCTATGTGGCGTGGTGGCAGTCACTCTCTGGGTGGTCCTAGCAAGGCTCCCACTGCGTCTGGAGTGGCACTTGACAACAAACCATATAGCGTCAGCTCTTTAAATCAAACCTGGCACTCGGGGTGGAATCCAGACCCCTTAGCATGGCCTGTCTGGTCCTACGGGATCCGGCTCTTACCTGACTCTTAGGTCTCCTGGTTCTCCCCCACCCCACCTGCCTTGGCTCCCCTGCTGTAGCTGCTGCTTCGGTTCTTCAGTGTCACCAAGCTCTTTCCTAACTCAGGGCCTTTGCACCATCTCTTTCTCTGCCTGGATTTTATTCTCCAGATCTTTGCGTGGCTGGTTCCTTCTCTCTGCTCCGCTGGCACCGCTTGGGAGGGGCCCACCTTGACCATTCAACTTGAAGTAGTTTATGGGGCCTTGCCCCGCACCCTGTCCTCGCCATCACCCTGTGTTATGTTCCTTTGAAAACCTATCACTATTTGAAATTATCCTGATTATTTGTTTATATTTTATAGTCTCTCTGTCCCCTCCCGTTTTCAATAATAAGCTCCATGAAGCAAGGACATTTTCTGGCTTGTTCATTGCTGAATCCCCAGTGCATTGCACACATAGGAGCTTATGAATATTGCTGAATGAATGAACACATGGATCCATGGGTGAAGGGACAAACCCAGCCTTCCTGGGATGCGATGCTGTGCAAGCCATGCTGAGGCGCTCCTCTTGTCAGCTCTACTCCCAGGTCCCTGTGTAAACTGAAGGCGCGTCTGTTTATTCCACTTGCCTGAGACTTGATCTGTTAACCTGGCTTGCGCAGAAGTTTTCCAAGATCTTTCCCTCCTCTAACATTCTGGGAGTCAAAATCGTAGGTAATAAAAACCAGGCATAAAACTCAGGCCATGCCCTGACTGGTGTGGCTCAGTAGATTGAGCACTGGCCTGAGAACCGTAAGGTTGCCAGTTCGATTCCCGGTAAGGACACGTGCCTGAGTTGTGCGCCAGGTCCCCAGTTGTGGGCATGCAAGAGGCAGCCGGTCAATGTTTCTCTTACATATTCATGTCTCTCTCTCTCTCTCTCTCTCTCTCTCTCTTCCTCCCTCCCTTCCCCCTCTCTAAAATAAATAAGTAAATAAATAATCTTTTAAAAAACCAACCAACCAACCAACCAACCACCTCAGGTCACTCATTTCCATGACCAATGATCAAGAACCTATGGGTGAGTCTGCATTTTCATCATTGAATAATAGCTAATTCTCCCACTACATACCAAGCTCCGTGCTTAGGTGCTTTATATCTATATATGTATATATAATGCATATTAAATATATATATGAGACCTTGCTCTGTACTCCCAGCAATCCTTTGAAGTAGGCGGTGTCATAATCCCCATTTTGTGCATGAGTAAACTGAGGCGCAGGAAGGCTAAATAACTTGCCCGCGGTGCTGCAGTGGTGGGGAGGCAGAGCCCAGGGCTCACGGCTCCAGAGCCCTGCTCCTTGACCGTTGAACCTCACTGTCTTGCCCAGTATCTTACTGATATATTGAAATAGCCCAGCTGCTGGAGTTTATTTCAAAATTCATTTACTTTTGCTTAGTTCTACTTGTCTGACTAGAAATGTTCTTTGACTTAATTCAAAGTTTAGACAGAGAGGTGCTTTGGCTTTCTACTTAGTACTTTTCGAACCACCCTATAGTGAAAAGGTGGAAGATAGGCGCCACCTCACCCTCACGATATAACACATCCCTGCCCTCCAGAATGACCGGGAAGGATAATGGGCCGATCAATTCAATGATCCAGTTAACTTAGCATCATTTCGTGTGTCTAGTTCTTTGTAAACATGAAAACGATAACACGCCCATTACTAAAATTAAGTTGCATGTAATTTAATCTTTTTATTATTAATTAGACAACTTTTGGTGTCCAACATGGCCTCCAGGTTATCCTTATCAAATCTCACAGTAATTTTGAGATTTTTTATCCTGTAACAGTAGTGTTTATTTCACTGCTGGATCTGTCTTTTAATCCTCAGTAGATGAAAGTCAGTGTTGGTTTTGATGTAGTATTGACAGTTTCCACAAGGTGGAGACATTGAAACACTCAAACCTGAACCTCAATGCTATTACAGCGAGACAGTCCTAGTTTCCTTGGCTGTTCCAACCCAAGGCTTTACTCCCGCTGAAAAGCACAAGTGTTTATATTTCAGTTCCTGCTTTGGGAAGTTTACATTTTTTAGCAAGTGAGATAGTTCTCAGAGCAAGTGTAGATAAAAGTGCAGACATGTAAGCACACCACCCAATTATTGAAACTAGAGAACTCTGGCCTGGTTTTTCTTCTTTCATTCCTTTTGATGCAGAAATTTACCTCCAAAATGAAGAGAGCGAGCCCAGATGGCATTTAATGCCCCTTCTAGTTGTAACATTCTGGAACGCTAGTTAAGCATGACTTCACTCTGTGGAAATGCTTGCGCATGTTTGCTTTGAGGCTAAGTTATCAGTTGGCTTTTACATGTTGAATCCAGGGCAAGCCATTTAATGTCTTTTGTACTCCTTTCTTTTTCCTTTTATAAACATGACAGGGTTGTAGGTATTGAAGGACTGGTCATTTAGTCTCTGCTCCGGAATCTGCTAAGTCAGTCATACTGCGGAGGCAACTGGTATAGCGGAAAGGAAACAGACTGAGATATCAGACAGATGGAACTTAAACCCTGATCTGCCACTTGTGAGTTCTGTGACCATAGGCATGTCATTTTACTTCCCTAAGCCTTGAAGCACAGTAATTAATGTGGTTTGTAACCTTCTACAATTAGATTTCTCTTTGAGGTTGTATCTGATGAATGGCAAATATCTGATAAAGACACAAAGTCTCAGACAGGGTCTATGTATCTTATCAACCTCAAACATCCAGGCACTTGGAAACAATGAGATGATTCAAGCTTTCATCCAGATGTTTGTTTGGCTTCGTGGGACAGCCTCGATGTATGAGTAATGCATAAATCTGTAAGGAGGCTCTTTGAGGAAAGTCCTTGTAAAAGTTTACAGCAAGTTTATTTAGAAAGCTTGGTATGGAAGTAAATTCTAGTTTCTGGAAACCTATGACCTTTGTTTTTAAAATGACACCATACCTCTGCTGGGTGTAGCGGCTAGTTTTTGTTGTCCGGAGTTCACCGTCTCCAGTGGATAGTGTGCACGCACGGCTGTGAGTATCACTCGGTGCTCCCGAAGGTGGGGCTGGCATTAGTAAGAGCCTGATGCCAAGTGCCTTTGGTCTGTGTGTGTGTGTGTGTGTGTGTGTGTGTGTGTGTGTGTGTGTGTGTGTGTGAATTAACTCTTAGTGTGCGCCAGGCATGTCTACAGACTTTACAAGTTGTCGCCTGACCTCACCACTTCCTTTTATTAGATCGGTAAATTGGGCTTTGGCTGTAGTTAGTGGGGAAGCATTTAAAGTAACAGATGAAGATGTCTCTTACCAGGTTTTGATCTGTGAAGTCAACCCATCTACTCATCTTCTAAAAATTCAGAGTGCCATGTGGTACGGAATAAAATTAAGTGGACAGACTTAGCATCCTTATGTTTGGAAAGAAGACTGCTTTTCTTTTCGAAGGAGGCACTGAGCTGTATAATCTTCTAAAGTAGGGATATACATTCCTTCCCAGAAAGAAATTGGCCATTTAAATTAAACATCAGAAATTTTTCTGACAGCCTTTGATGGCTTTGCATTGCCTGTGGGAACAGATCTTAGTTTCTTTACTGCACGTGGGAGGCTCTTTCTGGCCCTTCCCCTCAGCCGCCCTCTCTGCCTTAGCCCTGGCCACGTCCCTCCTCCCCTGCCCAGGTTCCCCACTGTTCTAGGCTACCTGCCATTTGTTACAAAGGCTGTTGCCTGCAAAGCTCTGAGCCACTTTCTTCCTGGAATCCCTTTCCCATCAAGCCCATCTAACCAACCCTAAAATAAACACCACCTCTTTGATGCCCTCTTGGACTTCCCCGGTCAGAGTTAGCTCTGTCTTATGTGTCTCTGGTGACTGTGGTTTACACCCAACCGTGTGAGCCTTTCGCTTTGCCTGGGAACCTGGTTGAGAGGGGCTGGATGGTGTGGAGGAAAGAGTATTATAAGAGGCACACAGATTTGGGATGTAGTCCTGGCTCTGCCAAATGAACTGGAACAAATTCTCAACCTTTGGGAATTAAGAGATAGGACTTGAAAAGCACCTGGCAGAGTCTGGGATGCTCAAGAAATGTGTGTTATTCCTGCTCCAAACGTGGCACTCCCAGAAGGCAGACAGAGCCTGTTATTTTTCTAAACTCAGAAACAAGTACAAATAGGCATTTAATAAATATTTTGTGAATGGCCTATTCTGCAGTCCTACCCTCACAGGACCTTGGGCTTGTATAACTTGCCACCACCAGCTGTGAAACTCAACGATTGTATTTACAGAGCCCTTGGGGGAAAGCAACTTCACCTCAGGTGTCTTTTTGCTGTGATACCTAGCTCCATCTAGTGGCCAGTATAGGATGTGATGCTGTGGTTCTGAGTGCTTCTAACTCCGAAGAGTCATTGCGTTGGTCTAAGACTGAGGGCAGAGGAAGTGGACATTGTAACAGCTGGCTTATCTTTTGAATATAGCCTGACGAGTAGTCTAGCGTGGGAGAGAAAGCGGGGTTTTGAACAGGTGATCTGCAGTGTTGACATTTTAATAGCAGAAGTTGTCCCTGTTAGGGGGCAAGGATTCCTCCGTCACCAGGTACAGTGTGTGCACTGGTGCCTGCTGGGAGACTCGGTTCCTTAGAGGTGAGGAATCCATCCTTGCTGAAGTGCCTGTAGCTCGCAGACATGTCATATAAAGACGGGGTGTGTCTTTAGTCAGCTTGGGATGCCCTAGCAAAATACTGTAGACGGGGGTCTTAAAAAACTGACAGTTATTTCTCACAGTTTTGGAGGCTGGAAATCCAAAGTCATAGTGCCACATGGTCAGGCTCTGCTGAGAGCCCCCTTCCTGGCCTGCTGTGTCCTTACATTGGCTGAGAGAAGAGGCTCCAGTGGGTCCCTCTCTTCTTGTAAGGGTACTAGTCCCATTGTGACCTCATCAAACCCATTTATCTCCCAGAGGTTCTACCTCCTAATGCCATCGTATTGGGGGGTTAGGGCTTCAGCATCTGATTTTTTGAGGGAGCAGAGGAGGACAAAAATATTTAATCGTAACAGGGTGTTCATGCTTTCAGACATCATTTACATGTGCAACACTCTGTGCTTAGGTTGCCTTTCTTATTACTGCCTACCAGATCACCTCCTTCTGGAAGCCTTCCTTGATTCTGTCCAAGCAGGGGCAGTGATTCTTTCCTCCGGGCTCCCGTGGTACCTGACATACCATAATAGTACTGGTAGCATTACATTAGAATTACAAATATCTCTGTGTGTAGCGTGCCTGTATAAAATCAGGCAAGGCACCCATACAAAAATTCTAGACTGTATCAGGGCATTGATTATGAGGAAGGGAGACCATTCCTCCCACAAACCCTGGAAGATTAAAGTCAAATCTGTCTCAGATGCTCACATGTCTTCATTGGCTAGCACAGTGCCTGCCTGGTCCTTAGTAAGTGGTCCGTAAATATTTGTTGAATAGATGCTACATTAACCTTCAGCAATTTGAAACCAGTCACCTGCCTCTGAATGAATATGTGCCTAAGATTGAAGCTCCTTGATCTTGAGGGTTCAGCCATACCAGGTAGTCTTCCTGTCCTGGGCCCTGTCTTATACTGTCCGATTATTCCAGACCTTTGGCTACCTCTGTCCCAGGGAGCTGGACGTCGACAGTACAAGAGGAAAGAGACAGCCCAGAGTCCTGGACCATGTGCCGTGGAGGGTGATGGAGATGGAAGTGCCTCTGTTCCTCTCGTTCTTCCGGCATTGACCACCATGGGACAGATGGGGGGGTGGCTGTCACGAAGCCAGCACAGAACACAGCAGGTAGCCCTGTGAGTCAAATAGACGGCGCTGCTAGCATGAAAGGCTTTCTTATCCAGTGGATGTCTCTCGTGGGCTTTCCAGGCCAGACCTGAAGCGACCTTGACAGGCTGTTGTTCCTGGCAAACTGATAGGAAGGGGAAGCCAAAATGCACCCTGGAGCCAAGACAAATGATTTTAGGCAAAGCCGTCCTGAAAGGCGCTGGGTCGTGGCAGGTTCCAGCAGGGCGTGGTGGGCAACTCAGATGGATGTGGATGGGCTCCTGTTTCTCTGGGGGGTGTCTCAGAAATGACCTTGGCTTGTGCAGCTTGTGGAAGGCTTGGGAGTTCCAGGTTGCCAGTCAGCCAGCCACTGGGTGGGTCTCAGTGGGGTTAGAAAGGTTTGACTGTCATGGAAAAGGTAACAACTCAGCTCTGTAGACAGATCTTTGGGGCCTTGGGCAAGTCACTTGCCCCTAAGGCACTACTGTCCTCTCTCTCTCTCACACACACACACACACACACCCCACCACCACCGCTGCCACCACCAACAGCAACAACAAAAACAACAGCAGGGCTACAGTAAGGAGCCTCAGGCTCAGAGCAGCCCAGTAGGTTAGAGAAGCGGCTGGGGCAGGTCCCAGCCTAGGGGTCTTTCTACAATGTTTCTTCTGCCTTCAGCTTTCTCACTGACAGGTCTTACCCATGCATGAATTCACAGAAACCCTAAGTACCACTTCCTGTCTGATATTTTTCCTTGAAGTTAAATATCCTGGGAAGATACAGTGGCCCCTGTTTTCATAAGCAGCTCTGTGGGCAGATTAAACAAGCACAGAGAGTCACACAGGGAACAGGACTAATTTCCTCAAGGACCGCACGACAGGTGACACCTTCCCCGCATGGCTGTGACGTCATCTGACATGGGCGGTTTGGCTGAGTGCGGGCTCTGGCTACCCATGCCCGTGGTCCCTGATGGCTCGGGAGGCATCAGTTGTGCGCTGCCGCTTCTTCCATCCACAGTGAGCCCACTTGATTTATGGAGTGTGGGAAATCTGTCAGCCCTTATCGGCAGCTGGGTAGGCACTTTTATCAGAGCAGAAAGAACGATGGGGCTAACAGCATGCTGAAAGTGGAGATTGCCCGCCGTTCCCAAGCCTGCCCTCGCCACTGTCGGTGGCTATGGCTTTAGCAGGCAGAGACCAGGATTCAAAAAAGATTTGCTGGCCAGCAGCCCGTGGAGAAATGAAGTGTGGTCCCACTCTGACATGGGCAGCCCAGGCTGCCACTCGTAACAGCCTAATGATTTATGGGGAAGAAAGGAAAAAGGGGGTGTCTCATCTTCCCAGGAAACCAGGCTGAGGCCTGGACTTAAATATACAGGCTGAGGCCTGGACTTAAATATACAGGCTGGCTCTGAGATTTGAATCCTGAGGGGAAGGAAAAGGAGAAGGGAACAGATGTAGGTGCTTTAGGAGAAGGTCCTACCTCAGTCCTACTCAAGTGGTCCTTACCGCCTGCCCTCAAATCCTTGGCGACATCCTTCTGGTCCCAAAGCTTTCCAAAACACGGGCTCCGCTGGAGTTGGAAACTGGCAGGCATTCCTTTGGCCGGCCTTCTGAGGAGGCTCCAGGCAAAAGGCAGTACAGTTCCATTTAAAAGTGTTTATTGAATTTGCTGTGTATTGGAGGCTATGCCAAAGGCCCTGAGGCCAAGGGAAATGAATAAGACCCAGTCCCCAAGATCCTAACACCACGGACGGAAGCTCATGGAACAGGGGTGTGTGCAGCTCAACTAGAGGAGCAGTGAGCTGCAGAGACCAGTGGAGAAGCAGTGAATTCTGGAGGGATGACTAATGGGAAGTAAAGAGCCTACTGTGAGCAGGGGCCGTGGGAAGAGTGTGGCTGTGATGTCTGACCCAGATTCCAAAGCTGGCGTGAGCACCGCTCTTAGCTGTGTGTCCTGGAGTGAGCTGGTTATTTTTCCCCTGCCCCTCCCACAGGGTTGCGGGGCTTCCAGAAGATTGTGCCTGGACAGAGCACTCGGCAGATGTCACTACCAAAAGGTCTTCCAGCAGTCGCAGTGGCATCGTCAGGACATATGAGCTGGGCCTTGAAAGATAATAAACATGTGACCAGGCTGACTAAGGCTAAGAGCAAGGGCATGAGGACCTGTGGACGTGGGATGTGTTTTTATGAGAATGGTGTCTGGGATGGATTGGATATTCAAGAGAGGAGCTGGGTGGTCTCAGGTCAGCAGCTATTAGGGTCCAGGGAGCGGGGATGCGGTTCTGTGTAAGGCCAAGGCCCTGGGAACAGGCGCGCAGGGGATTTAGAGGGACTTCTCACATTTAGCTCAGCCTGACTTGGGGGCCCGTCTGACAAGGAGCACGAAGGTGCTGGAGAGATGAGGGCAACGCCCAGGTTCCAGCCTCTGCTGACACTGAATGGGTATTAGTTGACTTCCATCCTCAGTGCCCTCCTTTTGTTTCCAGTGTTTCCCTCTTGCCTGCTGGCACCATCCAGTCCCTCTGATGTCTCAGCCTTCAGGGACCACAGCAGCCCAGACCCGGTCCATGGCTGGCTGAGTGTTTAAGCAGAGTACGTGGCAGCCTATAGAACGTACTTCTGGGGGCTTTAGGAAAACCTGATCCCACAGCCCTGGAGAAGCTTGGGGCCCAGTGTAGGCGAGTGCCCTGTGTTTGGGCACTTAATTCTAACCCAAGGCAGGTGGTAATAAATATTACCATTGAGAGGCACAATGGGGGTACTCCACAGGGGACCTGAGAAGAGAGCAAGCTCCATGGGGCCTTTCATGTTCTCACTTTTTCCTTCTGGGAAGCCAGCTTCCCTCATCTGCAGATGAAGATAATAATGCCCAGAGTTGCTGTCCCCGAGAGAACACATGCAAAATGCTGGGTTCGGTGTCTGGGGCATTGTCGATCCTTCCAAATCATCCTCGTCCATGACGATGCTGCAGCCAAGACTAAATGGGATATGACGTATGTGTAAGACCTAGTGCCAGGCTTGCTGCAGTGTAAGAGCACTCAGCACGAGTATGTCTCGTCCCCTTCCACCCTCGCTCCTCACCAGACCCCAGGGCAACACCTCCTTCCAGTGAGAAGGGTTTGGGATGAGACCATAGCTGACACTCATGTGGCCAATATGAATCCCCTGAAACGCTCCAGCCAACTGTCACTGCGCTGGGCTTGGGGACCCTGCTGTGAGGGATCAAGATGAGCAAGGCCCTCCTCTCCATCCCGTCCCCGCCCCGCACTGCCTGCTGCCTGGTCCAAACAGACTGTAGACTTCGGGCCCTGTCCAGGGCTCTTCATGTGGGCATCACCCAGGTGTTTGACAAGGGAAATTCCACCTTGTATCCACTGATCAGTGCTATAGAGAGACTGTATTTTAGTTATTTCAGGTCAACAAATATTTAACAAGCATCTCCTTTGACCCAGGCTGTGCTCTGGGGTAGGACCAACAAGGCGTGTTCTTCGGGCCACACTCGTTGGCTCTCCTTATTTTGGGGGCTCACTTTTGGTCCTTGGAAGTTCTCCTCACGATAAACTTGGGACTGGTGCGCTCACAGTTACTGAGAGGCATGCACTCACACATGCAGGAGAGACGGCTTCCACCTCTGTAGCTCCCAGGGGAGGGCAGGGGAGTGCTGTGCCCCCTCTGTGTGCTGAGCATCTTACCAAACCCCCAAACCCTGGCTTTATAGGATGTCTTTTCATTTGGCTAATAAGGAAAATGAAAACCCAAGATGATGATTGTCACTTAGTTGTTTTAAGCTCATGGAAGAGATGAAAAAGATGGCCTATCATTTTGTTGTTTCTTTCTCTTTGTGCACTGGAATTTCAATGTGACTTGGGTGCCTTTGTTGTTTTGCTGGATATTAGTTGGATATTCTGTCCTGTGTCCTTCAGAACCTCCCTCTTTGCTGCGGTGTCCTAGTCAGTAGGCCCCTCTTTCTCTGCTCAGTGCTTTGCAAATGTACCTTGAATGGACAGAGCTGAGATGTCACCAATAGACCCCTAAGGTCCTATTTGTCCTGGTAAGCTTTTGTATAGTTTTGTTAAATTTTTGTATACCTCCCTCAAGAAAACACAGTCCATAAATATATACATATAGTTTATCTTAAGCATATAGATCACTGAAAAAAAAAATACCCTTCCCAGTTATTTTTCAAGGGTCAGCAGCTACAGAGTGGCTCAGCAGATTTATGATGGCAGGGTTACAGGATAGCAAGTTCGAGTTGAGGTGAATACGAAAAGAAACATTTGGATGAGGTTGGGAGTATTTGGCCCTGAGACAGTAAGCCCATGTTGAAAGACTCAAAAAGAAAAGAAATAAAAAAGGCCACATATGCCTGTACTCAGATCAAGATAAGAAACTGAAGTTCTGTTGAGGACTCCCGATCCTCTCGTGACGCTGCTCTGCAGTGGTAGAGTGGAAGAAGCTTCAGACGTAGAGCCAGAAGACCAGACTTCCCATTCCTCGCTTGCCAGCTGTGTGCCCTGAGGGAGGCGGCTCCCTTTTCTGAGCCTGTGTCCCATCTCTTAAATGGGAACCTACTTCTTAGATGTGTGGTGAGAAAGAAAGGAGGTAGGACTTATAAAGTGTTTGACGCCCAGAGAATGGTAGTTCCCTTTAGCTTCTCAGAGCTATTTCCTCCGTTTGCCACCCTAATCCTTTATTGTGCTTAGAATAGTCACTAAGCTGATCTCATGCTGTTTCTTATTCTTGAGAATGTTGACCAAATATCTGCTGTCTGGGCCAGAGTCGGTCGTATTAGTCAGGGTTCTCTAAAGGGAAAACATTGCAGTGTAAGTCCAAAGGCAGCCTGAAGGCAGAATTCCCCTGTCCTTGGCGAATATCAGCGGATTTTTTTTCTTTCTTCAACTGATTGGATGTGGCCCACCCATGTGATAAAGGCTGTTTTACTTAAAGTTTACTGAATTAAATGTTAATCTCTAACAAATACCTTCACAGAAACATCTAGACGAGTATTTGCCCAAATATCTGGTGTCATGGCCTAGCCACACTGACGCACAAAATCAACCCCCACAGTCTGTGAGTAGGCCTCACAGTATGATCCGTGGGAATGAGTCGCTTGGGCTGGGAGGCAGCTTACCTGTGACCCAGAGACACAGAGCAGTGCATCAGCTTGTAGAAACATCTGCAAGGGCTCAACGCTAATGCATCTTGCCTGGGATATGACCGCAAATCAAGAATGCCTTGGAAGAATCATTGCATCGCTTCCAAAATCCCCAGGGTCCTGATAAGAAATCTCCTTGAGAAATGGAGATTTCATCTTTTCTTCTTAATCCCCAAATAACTGCGGAAGGAGACAGGCGCCCTGGCATGGACAGCTCTGGAGGGCGGATGATTTTTGAGACCCCGAGTACAATAAGATCCCAAGTCTAAGGAGATGCTCGAGTCTGTCTCCAGAGTCTTCTAGCTATAAATCAAGCCCACGTCCACTTTTGGATATTGGGACAAGTGGGAGACAGGGGTCTGCGGTTGGCTCTGCTGTATCGTTGGAGTCCAGCTCCCAGTTCCCAGAACTTTGTGCTTATAGTCGTCAGGTCATCTGTTTTGAAATGAGAAATCTCACAGACTTGAACAGTGAAGTTGAAAGGGTGAACTTGTCAGAAACACAGGACAGAATAAATGTAGTGCTGGGTCTGAAGGAGAAAGGCCAAAGAGAAGTCACCTAACAGTGCCTGCTAACACAGGTCCTTGGGCCTGGCCTGCGGCAGGCGCTCTGTCATTCCCAGCAGCCCAACTGCTGTTGAGTCTGTTACATGTTAGGCGTCGTGTTGAGCTGTTTACATGTAATGTCTCACTTACTTTTATACCAGTTTTTTGAGAAAAGAGAGTCTGTTTTTCATCTTCTTTTTACGGTTGAGGAGGCCAGGATCAGAGATGGTAGGCACGTTGCATGAGGAGGTCACACAGGTAGTAACTGCCCGTGTCCATCAGGGCTGAATTCAGAGCCCTTGCGCCAGGACCCTGCAGCGGGCCTTTTCACTGCAGCCAGACCCCATTCTCTGGATGGATGGAAGGCAAGGCAATAAAGGAAGAGAGGGCGCTTTCTGGACATTGGAAGCCCTAGCTAGCCCCCATGCCATTTTAGCAAGCCATGAAAAGCGCTAAAAGGTGGTGGTCAGAGGGCAGGGCCCAGACGGCTGTGTTGCATGAGAACTTTGAAGCTACCTGGGCAATGCGTGTTCAAGGACCGTGGAGGCTGGCGGAGGCAGCGGCCATGGCGAGTAACTTACTTTTGCCTCGGAAGCATTATTATGTGTTTCATGTCAATTAAATAGCGCAGGTCTTTACTGCAGCATTAGAAATACTTGTGTCAACATTCCCCAGGTGCTTGTGCAGAAAGTAAATGGGGGCAAAACCCGTTCCAGGGATGCTGGAAATGAAAACCAATGAGGTGGTCAGCAGCAGGAAGGTGCCGATCCAGAGCCTGTTGTGCGTGGTGACATACTGAAGGGCCTCGCCACAGCACAGCTTCCTGTTGTCAAGTCTCACGGACATGGGCATTTCAGCCACCTATGGCTTCCAGCCTCTGTAGATGCGATACCTGAGCTTCTCTGAGGAAATGCTGCTCTCGCAGCCCCTGACCCATTGCGAACCCCAACAAAACCCACAGCTCTGTGCTCAGCACCACCTGAAGAGCTCAGAACCATGCATGGCAAGTTAGAGCTTTATTAATCGAGTGACTTTTGCTTTACGCTGTGGGAGTCGTTAATTAAAGCCACTCAACCACTGAGTTGGGAGAGAGGGAGGGAGACCAATATTGGGGACCGCTAACAGACTGGCTCCCTCGCTCCTGTGCAGGCTGATGTAGCTATTGTAAAAGTTGACACAGACTTGACGATGGAATAAACCATTCACCAGAGATGTGTATGTAGTTCCTTGGGAACAGTTTTCATTTGATGTCCTGCAGCCAGGCCCTCCGGGTACAAAGAATGTGCCTAGCCTGTGACCAAGCCTAAGCATTGTCTCATTCCGTCCTCAGTAGCCTATGTGGTGTTCTGTCCCCTCTCCTGGCGAGGAGGCAGCAACTTGGAGCGCAGTGACTGTCCCGTGGTCACAGAGCAGGGAGTCCGGGAGCTGGGACTCAGGCAGGCAAGCGGACCACGGCGTCAGAGCACAGCCACAGTGTTCCAGGGTATTCACTGAAGCTGCATAAACATGTCAACAATCTAACTCCTCTTTTTTCCCCCCAAACCTGTTTCTCTGCCTGTGTTCCCACATCCATTTCTCTCCCATAGCCAGAACCCAGAAAGGATCTCAGACTCTTCATTCCCTTTTTCCTGGCGCCCTGGCCCGGAGTTGGATGGATTCTCTCTCTTCAGTATCTCTCTCCATGTCCTCTCTAGTCTCGCTGCTCACGTTTCTCCCCGAGATGACTGTGTTGCTTTCCTTGCCTCTGACCTCAGTGCCCATCTAACAGATGCACCTTACCTGTTAGTGAGAAAAATCTTTCTAGAGTATAACTCTGATTCCATTATCACCTGGCTCCATGTTGCCTGCTTGGTAAGCTCTGTATTTTAGTTTCTATTGCTGATTAACAAAGGATTCCAAAGTCTAGCTGCTTGAAACCTGCATTCTATTATGCTTCCAGGATCTATGCATCAGGAATTGGCACGGGTACAGTGGAGATGGCTCATCTCTGCTCTGCCTCACCTACAGCCTCAGCTGGGAGGCCCTTGGTGCTGGAGCTGGCTTGATAGCTGGGGGTCCACGTCCCTCCAAAGCTTGTTGACTTACGTAACTGACACTTGGTCCGCAACAAATCAGAAGTAGGACACCCACAACCTCTCCATGTGGCTTGGCTTCCAAAAACATGGAGGCCTTAGGATGGGTGGATTTCTTACCTGGGAGCTCAAGCCCCCCCAGGCAAGTGTTACAATGACCAAAGTGAGGCTGCATTGCCTTTCATCGCCTGCCCTTAGAAGTCACCGAGTGTCACTGTCACCATAGTAGATGAATCAGAGCAGTCACAGCCCTCCCGATTCAGGAGGAGGGAACCTAGGTCCTAGTTCTCAGTGGGGGAGTGGCACGGTCACTGTGAAGACCAAGTGGGATAGGAGATGTTGCTGTGGTCATCTTTGGAAAATACAGCCTGCCGTCTCCCTCCTGTCTATTGCCCAGCATGACACACAAGGCCTCTGTGCCCCCACATCGGCATGTAAGCCCCACCAAGGCACAGACCTTGTCTGTTACACTGACCACGGACCTCTGGTGCCTAGCACAGTGCGTAGCACAGAGTAGGCCCTCCTTTCCCTTTGGGGATCTAATGAGCCATCCACTTGCCTAGACTCACTTCCGTTACTTCCTGCATCCCCTCACTGCCCGCCCCTCCCCCACTCCCATCCTGGTCCTGCCACTTGGACCACTGACATTTTCCTTGATACAGATACCATGCTCTTACAACTCTGTGCCTTTGCATGGGACTGTTCATTCTCTCTCTCTCTCTCTCTCTCAGTCCCTCTGCACTCAGTTGCCATCCACCTGCCACAGTCCTTTAAGAATCTGCTGAAGCCAGGAAGCCGCCTTCCCGGGCAACCCCAGACATCGGACCTCCCTCCTCTGGGCTCCAATAGCTGGGACTACCTCCCAGATGGCTCCTCCCAGTTTTTTTGGCTTTGTCTCTGCAACAGTCTCCTTGATCAAGATATCCTTGAACAGAGGGATTAGGGATTGTGTAATTTGACCCCTGCATTTCCAACCCCTGCTGGACGTGCTAGGTGTGCTTACTAATGTATGTAGAATGAAGGGGGAGACAGAGAACAGTAGTAACTCACAGTGATAATGTCAGCCAGTGTTTGTCAAGTGCTTCTCACGTGGCAGGTACCTTCATGTGTTATCTCATTGAACTCTTAGAGAAATCCTAGGAGGCCTATAACATGCTGTCATCCCCATTTCACAGATGTAGAGACTGAGGATGGGAGAAGTCACTTGCCCAAGATCATTCAGCTCTATTATGAAGTGCAGCCAGTGTTGCCGCAAACTTGAGGACCCAGCAATTGAGATCCAAGCCCCTTCTTGTTGGGTGCTGCCACCTGCTGGGTTTTAGGCTCTGAGGCCCAGACGTATATCTACGTTCTAGAGAGCTCTATAAATCCTAACGTTTAACTGGATTAATAGAATAATGTGGGAAGCAACAGAGTATCTGCAAGTGAAACAAAGCCTGTTTTGTTCTCAGTGACAGGTTTTAAGGGGTTCAGAATAAGGCTGAGAGGTTTGTTTAGGGAAAGCTAACAAGGAAGGCAAAGGGTTCACAACATAATAGAAATGCCTATAGAAAGTAGATCTACTTGGTGTGGAAAAATCTTAGAAGAGCATAGGTCCCAGATGACCAAACTTGAACCGCAGGTGGAAGTCAGACTTAAATTTTTTATTTCCTAAACACCGGGATGACCATTAATCAGTGTAAGGAAAAATATGCTGAAAATTAGATCTGTCCAAAGCAGGCTGGGCTTTTTTGCAAGGACATGAGCCTCATGTTCCTGAGAGTAATCAAGCAGAATCTGGGAAACTGTGTGTCCATGTGTTACAGAAGGGATTTCTGCCTGAGATGTGAGGCTGAGACGTGGCCTTTCCTGGTTCTCCCTGGTCTAAGATTCAGGGTGTCCACGTTCCCACAGGAATCCCCAAGGTGTGGATCCCAATGGACCAGAGCCAGGCGTTGTATTCAGGAATAAGAGGTCTCTCTCAGGTTTTCACAGATCACACCAGCCTCAGGGTGGTAGCAGGGCACCAAAGATGTTCTTACCCACATCCCCTTTTAATAAACACAAAAAATTGTGCACACTTCCTTCCCCTGCTGCAGGTTCTAATCTGGAACATACCGGGGTTTGGAGGCAGGGTGGGCTCCCTCCGGGTCTGCACACCAGGCGAGCTGTTGGTAAAAGTTACACTCTATAGGTTGTATAGTGCAAACGATAGTTATTTGAAGTGTAAAAATGTTCCAATATTGAATACACTCACTCTAAGTGGGCAAGGTCTAGGAACTGCAGCTGACCTATATCCCATTCTTGCGAAAATAGAAACATTTGAACAAGTTGAAAAGTGAGAAACATAATGTCAGGGACCCTGTTCTTTTGTCTGTGAACACAAACAGCTGTCCTGACTCCAGTTCCCTCTGCACCGATAGAAGGTAACTTGAGTATCCTGTAGGCAACCAGCTTCTTGATTCCTGCCCCTGAGGTCGCTGGCCTGCCTGCTGGCTCCCAGCTCACCTGCCCTTCCTGCCAGCCTGCAGCAGCTGCCACTGGGGGACCCCTGTCACTCCCCGATGGCACTGTCCTGTGCCACAAGCCAGCCGATGTGTCTGGGTGCTTGGCCGCTTTTCTTCTGTGTTTCTCGTGCCCAAGTTGCCTTCAGAGCTTCAGCTGCCTCCTTGCTACAGGGAGGGACATGCTCATCAACACAGTCTGTGCTACCTGCCCCTCTTTCAAAAATGCCTGTGGCAACATCCAGGCCCCTACATGTTGAAATTCTAGGAGGAAACAGTCTTGCCTGTCAGGCAGAGCTCCCTGCTCTACTTGTTTCACTTTTTACTCTTTTTTAAAAAGTTACGGACAACAGGGAATTTAGCCCATTGCTCCTTCTGGGGGGCCGGGCTCGGCTTCAGCCATGCTGTGTGTCCCCTGCATGGGACCTAGGACTTCTCCCTTCAGACCTTTTCTTTCCAGCTTCCTGGAAGGCCCCCGTCTTCTAGACATCTTCCTTGGAGCCTTTAGGTAACATAGGAATAGTATTTCTATTTTCTCTAAATAGATGCAAGAGTAGCTCATATCTGTTTTAATTCCCTAAATGCCAAACACATATAATTTACATAAAAACAACTTAATTCTTGGTTATTATTTTTTTTCATTTAGTCCACCAAGGACATTTATTAGGCATCTAAAGAGTTCTGGGCACAGTTCTAGGGACTGGGGATAATGAAGCTAAAAAATTGGTCTAAAAATAATAATAATAGTCCATTTTTATTGAACTTATTGGGTGAGAGGCTGGAGCACAAGGAGACAGAGAAGCAAATAATTAAAATAAAATGTAAGATAAGGGAGCCAAGCCTCAATCTTATCATAAAAGATTGAGTCAACTCAGTAAATGTATTGAACACAAAAGCATATTAAAGTAAAAACACATCAGTGGCTACTTCTTGGTTGTGTTTCCTTGGGCAAATCATAGAAAACCCTCTGAGTATCAGTCCTACATCTGAAAAATTATTAGACCAAGTAATCTTTAAACATTGCCCTCTGCTACCCAGATCTAATACTCCGTAGTTCCCTGAGGTGATGTAAAATTAGTATTTTTCTTAATGCCCGGGTGCCTATGAGGTGAAGTTGTGGAGGTCCAGCCTTTTCAGTCTGGTGTCTAAGGATGGGGAGGCGCCCTGTATTTTGCCAGTCAGAGACTCGACGAGGCAGCGTGTGGCGGAGCGAGGACACCACTCGTCAGTGAGGAGACTAGCCTGGCGTTTCCGTCGCTGCGGAGCACAGCGTCTGTTTTCTGGAGGTTGTATATGTCAGACCCCACAGGCGCTTTTTAGAACACACTTTTACGAGTCTTAGCAGAGAAGGGCATTTTCCTGTGGCTCACCTGGGAGGGGCTGGGGCATGACCTAGGCTATGCCCAACTGGAGGCTGGGATGCTTTTTCTCTTTTCTGGTGGCCTGTACTTTGCATAAGATGCCTTTTCACTTTAAAATTTTGTTCTGCTTTTTTAAGAATTTCTGTCATGGCCTGTTTTAGTAGGATTATTCAGTGCAGCTTTTTTGGGGGCGGGGGAGGGAGGTGGAACCCCAAAGCAGCAACCATGAGATGTGCCTCCTGGCTCAGGGCACGGAAGGGCCCCATCTGCACTTTCTCAGGCACAGCCTTATTTCCTTCATGGGAATACATCCTGTGTTACTTTTGCGGGTGCACAACACATTTCTGGATAGTCTTTCTCCATGTGGAGGCCTGGTGCTTAAGTAGTTCCAAATCTGAACTCTGCAGGAGAGAAGTGGTTGGTTCCCACCCTCAAGAATTTTACATCAGTTTTTTCAAACTTAAAAAAAAAAAAATGTAGCCCTGATTGGACTACTCAGTTAGTTAGAGTCATCCTGTGCATCAGAAGGTTGCAGGTTTGACCCCTGGTCAGAGCACATACCTGGGTTGCAGGTTTGATTCCCAGGGGGCACATACTGGAGGCAACCGATCGATCTCTCTCACATTCATGTG
The DNA here is from genome assembly GCF_021234165.1 of Pteronotus mesoamericanus. Classification (NCBI taxonomy): domain Eukaryota; kingdom Metazoa; phylum Chordata; class Mammalia; order Chiroptera; family Mormoopidae; genus Pteronotus; species Pteronotus mesoamericanus. Next base: position 40,789,150 of record NW_026555277.1, on the reverse strand, counting down.
TCTCTCTCTTTCTCCCTTCCTCCTTCCCTCCCTCTCCATTCTTCCTCTCTTCCTAAAAATTACTAAACATATTTTAGGGTGAGGGTTAAAAAAAAAATCTCATACCCCTTTATGCTTAACTTACGTTACTTTAACATCACACTTTGAATTGGGTGGGGGCGGGAGGTGGTGAGAGTAAGAATAGGTGTGACTTTTGAAAATTGCTCTGCCTTTAGTAGTTCCATACCAACCAAAATTTGGTCACACTTTACATATACACTACAGTATTGAAAAACTACTGGGCCTTTTTATTTGTTGGTTTAGAATGGTACATTTATAGCGTCAAATATGCTTGGTTAAACTCCTTCCCCACCCCAGAAATGGGCCCACGGCCACTGAGAGCCAGGGCTCCAGGCCCCCTGGGTTCTGTTTCTGAAGGTGGCCCAGGGCATGTGAACATGTGGAAAAGTGAGCAGCTGTTGTGTCTACTGGATTTAGTGACAGGTAATTTGAGCATCCTGTGGTCACCTAATTTTGCTTAATCCTTATGCTTGAAGGCCGGCGGGGGGGGCAGGGAAGGCAGGGGGTGGGGTGGGTGGGGGGGGGGGTGTGTGTGTGTGTGTGTGTGTGTGTGTGTGTGAAATACACATAATTTCTTTGCATTGGTAGTACATTTATTGAATCCCATTTAGAATGAGTGTCCAGAACAACAATTTCTTGATGAAAATGTTACCTCGTAGAAATTTCGCATCTAAGGCCACCTGATGAATTCACTGTACATTTTAGATCATTTGTGTTGGCCCAGGTATGTCTGTGTCAACTATCTAATTTTCTTGTCCCAACCCAAGGGGCACCTTCTCATCCTTCAAGATGCTACTTGAGGGCTCCTTCGTCTGAGAAGCCCTGTCTGGCCCCCTCTCTGCTCTGGCCCCTGCTGAACCCCATGCAAACATCTACAGGTCTGTTCCCCCGACCCAGGCACTGACGCTCATCAAGGTCAAGGACTGAGCCTGATTCCCAGCAGACAAGTCAATGCCTGCCTCACAGCAGAGGCTACACACATGTTCACTGAACAATGACACCACCTCAAAATGTGCACCATCTCTAGGGCAACAGCCTGCATATGGCTCTAGTGCAGCCTCTCAGCTGCTTCTGGAAATCCCTGCTGAGGTTGGGGGCCTGCTTTATCGCCCCGTTTGCAGCGGGGAGGGTTAGTCACCTTCTCACTCCACTGTTCTCAGTGCATCTTGACATTTCCTGCAGCTGCCGTCTAGGTAAGACAAGGTGAAACTTGCAAGAACATAAACCAAAGTGCCAGCTGGCTTCTCTCAGTTTCATGGTGACTACAGTTGTTACCTGGGGGTGTCTGCATGAACCAGACAAGGGAGAGACACTGGATGTCTGATTCCCACCCCTGGGGTTGCTAGTCATCTTTGTACGGGAACAGGCAGCCCTGAATACCATCATACATTCCGCTGACCTAACGGAGACGCATACTTGTGTCTTGGAGCACTCTGGGAGTGGGAGGTCATGTCGGAAGTCACAGGAGCAATAAGGTGTAGCAGGGTCCAGAAGACCGGTGAGCATGTCTCGGAGCGTAACAAGTACCTGGAGGGAAGGGTTCTGCTGACAGAGCAGAAGGCTCTCCAGGATGTTGCCATCTATCTGTGATGTCTCTGCTGAGCCTCCCAGGCGTTGCCCACGGTCCTCTGTGGTCAGCACACCTGGCGCAGCTCACTCATGTCCCCTCTCCGTCTGGACTTCCACAGTTGTATTGCTCTGAGGACCATCAGCTTGTATGTCCAAGACCATGAGTAACTGATATTTTGGAAAAACCTTGGAGTCCTAACCACTGTCGTCAAGCCTTAATCTGAGATGGAGGGGCCGTCGGGGATCAGGTAGAGTTAACATGCACATTGTCTCCTGAGCCCAGAAGGCCGGGGCTAGTCCTGGTGAGCGTGTGAAATTTAAATGACCATTATCCTGTAGTCACATCATGGTGACTGTTGAGCTTTTAGAAAACGGAGGCCAGTCTGGCTCCCAGTTCCTCCGTCCAGGTCTCAAGATTTAAGGCAGCGTTTCTGACAGCTTGATCCTTACTAGCTGCAAGAAATGACTTGCATGTCTGTTAAAAATGCAGGTTTGGGGGAAGGGAAAAATAGGACAAGAATGGCACTTTTAGGGTAATAAAACTATATCTGTATGATAATGCGATGGTGGATACGTGACATTATGTATTTGCAAAAACCCATAGAGCTATACAACATGGAGTGAACCCTGAGGTAAACTATGGACTTTGGTTAATAATAATGTGTGGATATTATTAATAATATTAATATTACTAATAATTAACATTAGTTATTAGTGTCAGATAATTATCAAATAATAATGTGTCTATCTGTTCATCGGTTTCAAGAAATGTGTCACACTAATGCAAGATGTTAATAATAAGGGAAACTGGTGGTAGGAGAGAGGGGTACATGGGAACTCTACTTTCTCTGTGATTTCTCTGTAACCCTTAAAGTGCCCTTAAAAAAGTAAAGTCTGTTTCAAAATGCAGGGTTTGGGCCCCACTAATGACATTCTGGCTCTGTGAAGCTGGGGTTTTGAAAAGTGCAGTTTTTTCTCGGGTTCCCCAGATGACTCAGGTGTATTCTAAAGGTTTGAGAATTCCTGGATATCAGTCAATCTCCTTTCACCATCTGTTTCATTCCAAGAAGGAGCTTAAAGGGGCTTTGTCTAGAGTACTGTCTCCTGTGTGTTAGAATGTGTTTCATCTTTCAGTAGGTGGACAAAAAGCTTCCTGCTAGCGCGAGAAATGCTTGCTGCCATGCCGCACTGACAGCTGAACCACAATAAAGGGAATCCGGGCCAGACCAAATTCCAGACGCCGGGACTGTCCAATTTCCAGAGCGTGCAGCCTTCCTGGAGAAGACTGCGCTGCCGCCTCCCATTTCAAACAAGCATAGTTAGGGGTTAGGATGAAAATTGTGCCTGTGTGTATTGATTTACATAGGAGCGATAAATCCATTATTGGTATAATCCCCGGCTCTGGATGATTGTGTATTTTATTAGCAAAATTGTAGATCTTTTTATTAAAATGTTTTGGAGTTGATACGTACCTAGATCCTTAGGCATGCTAAACCAAAATGCTGTGGAAATTCGCACCCCATGGAATTCTGTTAAACTTGTGAAAATTCACCTGGTATTCTTGTGAAAGACGAAGGGAACTTGGCATCATGTTTTACTGTCATGCAAGAACTTTCCCATTTGCTCAATCTCTCCTGTGCTAGAAGTTTGGCAAGAGCAAGCCCAAACCCAAAGCAATGGTGAGGTTGAGTCTGTGTGCTAAAATGCAGGGTGACATGTGAGTTATAGCAATGCTGTGTCCCATGGCTGAGTCCCCTTAGAGCAAACACAACCAAGAGTCTTGGTATGTGGAAACTTGCAGAATACGTTGAAAGAACCAACTCAGCCAGGATCCACTTCCCCCCAAACTCAGGAGAGGGACTGCTAACGTGGGGTCCGGAGAGGGGATCTCTGAACCAACCTAGACCAGATGCACGTTTTGTGTGATATGTGAGGTGTGGCCCAGTAGTTTACAGCAGGTTCTCTAAAGGGTCCATCACTTAAGATTTAGGAATTTCTGCTTTAGATAATGGTCTCTAAATTGTTTTGGTTGTGTAAAAAAGAGCTTGTGTTGGTTTCTTAAATATACACGTGCCACGTTACTGAAATATTGTGTAAACTGCAACATTAAAAGGGACATGATAAGAAATAAATCTATCTAGAAGCACTTTAGTTTTCACTCCCTGGGGGCCATCTTCTGTCCTTCCCCCCCTCCTGCCCCTACAGAGGCCAGTGCTTCCCACTCTCTAATGTACACGAGAACCTCCTGGCACCTTGCTGAACGGCAGTGTTTGATTCAGGATGTCTGGGATACTGCAGTTCTAAAAGGTTGCCAGGTGATGCCGGAGCTGCCAGTCCATGGCACAGATTTTGAGTGGCAGGTAGAGGGTAAGGCACATGTCGAGTTTTGTCACAATGATCCCAGCAGTGTGCCTTTGCGGCACTTAACTTTAGGAAATAAAGTCTGTGGCACATTCTCTCCCCACCCCCAAGTGAGGCTTCAAGGGGGCCCCCTGAGACCCTTTGACTCCTCCTTTACTCAGGCTTACCTTTTCCTGCCGCTACCTCTGTCCCCGTGGCCTGCCAGCACTGAGCTCTTGTCTGACTAGCTTAGCAACGTCTGTGTAGTGCTCCCCAGAGAGGCATGCTCTGGTGACCGGGCCAGCTGGAGTCGGCTCCAGACCTCCTGAGCCCAGCTCCCTTCTGCAGCAGGCTTGACTTCCTGCCACACCCGGATCAGAGGACTCAGCCAGGTTTTCCCAGCCATCAGCCGCTTCACAGCCAGGACTCACTGAGATGGAAGTAAAGTGCAGACAAGCCAGGCTGCTGTCCCTTGAGCTGTGAATATTCCCCGTGGGTGGCTGGCGGGCTCATGGCCGTTGAAAGAACTTCTCTGCAGTGACGCCCGCTTGCCACGGTCCTGTTCTGTGCTCCGAGCGGAGGCAGCTCATGGCATGGCCTCAGGTGGCTGCCCCAGGCTTGAGCAAAATAAGGGAAGATTCTGCTAGAGATGAAAATTGAACTCCCATGTCCTCCTGAAGAGTAAGATACCGGCTTGGTGATGTCCTGAAGAGCCAGCGGTGTTGACAGGTGCCCCAACTCTGCGTCAGGCAGAAAGGTAGGAAACGTGCTGGATTCTCTAGCTCCATAGCTCCCCTCTACCTCTGCCAGCGGCGTCCCCACTGACATGAACAACAAGGAAATGTCTCTTGATTATTTGGGTTGTCTAGTCCGGATTATTTATAAAGTCCTCTTATTACAGGGAAAGTATTTTCAAACCTTAGACTTTCTCTCCAAAGGCTGTGTTGGTTTTATTTCATCATGTATGAGCTTGGGGTGACCCATAATAGAGAAGCTGCAGCACCATGTTCTTTTATTACAATTCACCTTTATTTGATTTAAAAATATTAAGTATATCCTGGCAGTAGGGTATTGGAATCAGTCTGTAATATGTCTCTGTCCTTGTCATTTGAGGTAGAGGCAGTGGAGAGAGGTAAATGAAATTACACCGTATTTGCCTCAGCTTTTGTGCCTAAAAACTTCGGGGGTTTTTTGAGTGCCTCCTTAGTAAAGTTGTTAAGTGTTCGCCTAAATTTTAGTGCTGCCATTTTATAATTAGCACTGAAAAATTAAACCTAGTTTTTTCTCATCATCTTTTGCATTTCAAATGTATTCTCTTCTACCTTGAAGTTAAACATAGCAGCTCTTTTCCGCCAGAAAGATCGGCTTTCTTCAAAAAGATTCAGGCAGCTTTGTTAGACTAGCTTGTCCGTTTGTCCTCCTGTGACCCGGAGTGAAGTTTACTCATCTGACTTCTAAGAGGCCCTAAACTAAAGGGGTCCTTTTACAGGTTTGTCCAGCAACTTAATTTACATCCCGAGAAACTTGGAGAATAAATGTCATGCCGCGCTGTAATGCAGTGGACGGGCACTGTGAAAGCAGATGTTGTTTGGGGACTGGGATGTTGGTGAGACGCTCGACTTCAAGGGCTTTTCATCGGCCCACGTCGTTTCTTTTAAGCTTACGCAACAAAGTACGTGTTGATATACATGGTCATTCTTTTATATTGATATTGGCAAGGAAAATTTTCTATATTTCTTTCATTCCAGTTTTCTTTACAATGTTCGCATTTAAACCAAAAGTGTGTCCAGAAAACATAGACATGCTGACATGTCTTTAAAGCAAAGTGTTCGTCCAGGCTTGTTTTTGTATTTTTTTATTCTTTTCCCCTGTTCTCACTGCTTTCATTTCTTGCATTGAGGGTTTAAAAACTTTTTTTTTCGTGTCATTTTCTATTAGAAGTGCACTGAACTAGCTCAGCTCAGTACATATTTCTCTCCCTCCCCGCCCCTGTCACCTCCCCCAGTTCCTGATGGAAGGAAGGCGATTTCTTTTGGGATTCATGAAGGTCAGTGTGTTACCTGGGCATGCCATGTTGAACTGTGGACCTTGGAAACTAGGAGCCCCGCTTGTCCCTCCTTCCGCAGGTGACTCACAAGGCCAGTTTCACTTATTTCCCGTTGTGGCCTCATTACATTTAAAGAAGAGCAGAGAGCTATTGACTAAACGTTGAACCCTAACCTAGCATACATATGTGTTCTAACAGGTCCTGTTAGAGGCCAGAGCTTTTTCATAGCTAGTGTCAGTTACATGGGATGCACCCATCTGGTTGAGAAACTTCTTGTCATAGGCATGTCTGGAGGGATGGTGAGGTCTGCCCTGCAAGTCTGGTCATTCCCCAGAGGCCTGGGATGACTCAAAGGATTCAGACAAATGGTGCATTCCGAAAAATCTATAGAAGAAAATATCGGTGAGAATATGCTCCCCAAAAGGGGAGTAATGAATGACAGAGGCATTGAAAAGTCAGTGTTGTCTGCAAAACAGAAGCCAGGGCCGGCTACTCATTCGCTCCCCTAGTTTGCAGGCAACGGTCTCAACCCCCCGGCATCTAGGCCCTTCCTGACAGTGCCCCTGTCCCCACACAACCCAGCTCCTGTCTTTGCTTTTGATGTTCCAGCAACAGTGAACTACTTACCCTTCTCTTAACTTACTTTCCTCTGCATTTCTCTTGGCTATTTTTCCTGTTATCCATGTGCCTAGATGGATTCTCGTCTGGCTAGCAAACTCCTACGCGCCCTTCAAGGGCCAGCTTAAACAGCACTCGTCTGTGACGCCTTCCCCCCATGTGCTCGGAGCCTGTCGTATGTCCGTGTGTAATACTGCTCTGCATGTTGGAGTAGGGTTGTCTGTGTGTTCTGTGGTGGAGTCCCTTGTAGGTGCTGAGCTCTACCAGAGCAGGGCAGGAACTAGGTCTTTCCATCTCTGCTCCTAACACAGAGCCTGGTATTTGTGTAACTGAAAGGAGAGAGGGATATCCAGTCCTCACACTGTGATAAAGCGTTCCCAGCATGCCAGGCACTGGGCTTTATGTGCCAGGCCCTGGGCTTTATGTGCCAGGCCCTGGGCTTTATGTGCGCTGTCCCGCTTACCCCACCACAGCCCTGTGAGGTTCATCTGTAGTTTCACCCATCTTGCAAGACGTAGAAACTGAAACTCAAAGAAAATACACCCAAAAAGTGACAAAGCTGGGATTTGAACCCACCTACTTACACAGCGATCTTGACCCTAGGTTCATTTTCCTCTGAAAAATAAAGACAATAATACACGTGACGGGATTCTTTTGAAGCTTATGTGAAGCACTTCACACACTACCCAGCAAACATCAGTAACCATTAGTTCTTGTTAACAATGATGTGCACAAGGTTGCTTCGCTAGCAAGGGGCAGAGGAGACTTTGAACCCAGGTTTGTCTGACAACAGAACCCTCTTTCTAACTCTGACACTCGTGGGCCGCCCCGGGGTGCCTCGACCTTGAATAGCAAGGAAAACAGCCCACAGACAAAAAGCTCCAAGACGGGGTGCGGCCTTCACTCCCTGGCCTCCCTGAGCCCTTTTTAACTGCCGGGCAAGGGCTGGTGTTTCAGATGAACGCAGCAGTGACCGCCTCCCTGGCGAATGATGCTTTCTCCAAGGATTAACTTGATTATGGCCGTCTATATTAACGTATTCGGTAGCCAATTCCTATACAAAGTTGGTTGAACAACAAAAAAACAATGTGTCTTTTTTATTGAAGCTGGAAGAGTTATTAAAAAAATATGCAGCTTTTCTGTAAATCAGACTATTGTAATCAGTGGGTAATAATTTAAATATGAATATGTCAAATTAGACTGAGTATGAGGCCAGGTCTAGTGACAGCTGTCTCTAGTGCTATACTATCTGCTAGTGAGAGAGCATGCAACAGAATTTATTTTGAAGACTGTTATTAAAAATATATAATTATATATGTTTTTGCAAACCTCTAGAAGAAGTAAATTTTCCGTTTTCTTCATCTCTTCTCCATTCTCTCTCTGAGTCTTTCTCTCTCACATATGAATGAAAGAGATTTGCAACAAAACTGAATCATTGTCAGATTAGTTGCATTCCTTCCGCTTCCTGACTTTCAGGTGCATTTGAGAAGGCAGAGGATCTGGATTTAGCCTTGCCTTTCCCTTCTACTCTCTTTAAACAAAAGCAGAGTTTCTAGCACCAGTTGACAAGCCAAGTTATCACATCCAGTTCCACCCCTCCAGGGCCCTCCCACTTTCCTCGATGGCCATTTTTCAACAAGATGGCCTTGCACACAGGTGTTGCCAGGCGGGGCTGCAGCACCTCTCAGTATTCCCTGTCTGGAATGCTAATCAAGCTCTGCTCTCTGGCCTTTGCAGAAAGCTGGGGGGTGTATGTGTGGGCCTCGTCTACATGCCCGGGTGCGTGTAATTGCCTGACTGTATGTGTACTGTTTCACCAGCAATAAAAATCCAGCAGAGAAAATGAATGCTAAAATTAGTTTGTTTGTCCTTTGACAGGATCCCCCGCAGTTGAAAATTTTTTGTTTATTTATATGCCCTCAACGACTTTACTGAAATCTTGCTTAATGGTCCAAGGTTATGTTTTAAAGAGATTTCACTGAGTTGTCCTTGAAAGGACATTTTTGTTCTAGAAAGTCTAGCCTCTGGCAAAGTATTTGGGTGTAGGTGGTTTTTCCTGTATGTACTAGTTGTGGGGGGTGGGCACATAGCCCACCACTGGGCCCCGAGTCACTACATCTGTTGGATGGATGGGTGGATGGACGGACAGACAGATGGGGAGTTGACAGGCAGTTGAATTTGCCCTGCCATGTGTCTTAGATGTCAAGTTTGCTGACATTTAAGAGGAAGGGAAAGCTGTGATTACTGTCCTTCCAAAAAGTTTTTGCTAAATCCCACCTAGTGACTATGTCTTTGGGCTTCATTCATTCAACAAAAACACTGTTTAAGGACTTAGAATATAGATTTGAACAAAATAAGAATAGTCCCTGCCTTCAAGGAGGTTACTGTCTTGTGTGGGAAAGGGAAGCATTAAAAAGTAATCGCGCAAAGAATTATTTAACTATAATTGTCATAACTTTTTTTAAAATTGAGATTTAATATATATACCATAAAATTCACCATTTTTTAGAAAAGATTTTATTTCTTTATTTTAGAGAGACAGGAAGGGAGGGAAAAAGAGAGGGAGAGAAACATCAGTGTGTGAGAGATACATTGATCGGTTGCCTCTCACACTCCCCGAGTCGGGGACCTGGCCTGCAACCCAGGCCTGTGCCCTGACTGGGAACCAAACTGGTAACCTTTCTGTCTGCAGGCTGGTGCTCAGTCCACCGAGCCACAGCAGCCAGGGCTAATTCACCACTTAAAGTACAAAGTTCAGTGTTATTATTTATTTAGGCTTAAATAACAAACATTTATTTCTGACACTTCTGGAGTCTGGGAAGTTTAAAATCAAGGTGCCTGAAGATTCAATTCTTAGTAAGGGCCCCTTCCAGGCTTGCAGTCAGCCACCTTTTTGCTACCTCCTCACAGGATGGAGAGAGAGAGAGGTCTAGTCTCTTTCTCATTTTATACAGACACTAATCACATTAGGGGGTCTCTGCCCTCGTAACCTAATTTAACCCTCATTACCTTCCAAAGGTCCCACCTCCGAATACTATCACATTGGGATGAAGCTTCAACATACGGATTAGGGAGAACACAAGACATTTAGGCCATATTATTTTTCTTATGTCTTTTTTAAGAGTGAAAAATCTTTCCCAGAAGCAGACTTGACTTCACTCGCTAAATTTAGATCATACAACCCATTTCTAAACTAGGTGGTAAGAGGTGTAGAAGTCCTACAGTTGGCTTAGACTAGCCAGGATTCATGGCCCTCCAACCCTCCCAGAAAAGAACAAAATTAGGGTCCTTCTATCCAGGGAGGAGAGTGGACTGAGAAGACAATTTCAGCAGTTTTTAGTTTATTCAGAGTGCTATTTGTTTTCAACATGGTATAACAGAATGAAAAGTTCAGTCTTTGCTGCTGCTGTTGTTTTCTTGGCATAGCACAATCTATTGGCTTGATGGACTCCAACAATATTTCACTACTTTGCATGGCATCGTCTGTGGTCATTCATGGCAGAACTGGGGGCGGGGGGGCAAGGTCAGGATATCAGAGACGTTCAGTTCAGACATGTCCGCTGAAGCTGCTCTAAGGGGACGTCCTCTTGGCCCACACTGGAAGCTCCTTCTCAGCCAGGATGGCTCCAGGGAGGACTTTTCTTCTCTGCCCCTAATTTGAACTCACTGGTCCTGGACCACCTCCACAGCATCTTCCAGTTCCATTTTCCTAAGAATATATCTATCCCAAAAGTTTGCAAAAGATAGGGGGGAAAATTCACGGATTGAAAACCATTAGGATCTACCCCTTATATTCTAAAGCTAAAACATTAAATGCTGTGAAACATTTCATGATGTAGCTCAGCTGTCTGTTTCAGGAGAATAAACTACTCATGGGTCGTCTTCTTTGACTTGAAATGTAAAACACTTACATTTTCAGACACCTTGCAAGTCTTTCCCCTGGGGCCCCTGTATTAAGAGTATCTGAGTTTGGTTTCTTGCTCTGCCCAGCTGTTGCTTTGCCCTTCTGTTCTCCTCCGGTAATAGCACAGCAATCTCCTTGACTGGGTGTTGGGAAGGAGCCAAGGTAGAAAGGTAAATCTGCTTTGGGCCTGAACTACCTCCTACTGATGGCCAAGGTCTCAGGAACTGGCCTGGTCTGTGGACCATCAGCCATTTGTAGAGAAAGTTCCAGGGGTCACCCCCTCCCCTGGACAACACTGATTTCATCAAAAGATAGTTCTGTGACAACCACCTGAACACATCCATATCAAAGGTGAAATGCACCAGTGTAGATACTTCAAGATGATGGCAACCCTAATAATGTCTTTCATTTATATGGTCTGGCTGCAAATTGCAAAGCACTTTTCATTTGCCTTCCCTCACTAATTCTCACGTTTGCCTTGTGATGCAGGACGGCTGAGATACATTCCCATAGTTTAAGTGAAAAACCCAGAGAAATGACTTGCCTGTGATGGCAAAGGTGGCTCTTTGATCCTCTTATCATTTCTTTCTGCCGCTGTTAAAAGCTTGCCTGCATCCTCCACTGCCCTGTTTTGTAATATTTTTCCCTGTGATTTCCTTGTGACTTGCCAGTGTCATTCACTTAGGTGAAAAACCTGCCTGTATAACTGCTGATACTAAAAAAGAATGTCATGAATACATTTGATAGTTAATATTATTCACTAGTTCCCTTCTGCTTCATAGAGTCCTATGAGTTTGAGTTAATTAAGCTGAGTCCTATTTTTGCCACCAAGCTGGTGATCCTTTAGGTTAAGTCAGTTGCGGTGTGGGCCTGAGGCTGTGATCAGTGACAGAGCCTTGGGAGAGCCTCAGTCCCTTCCCCTTAGAGCACAGGATGGCACACAGGCCTCCTGGATGTGAACAACAAGGTTGTACAGGGCTTGCTTTTGACCATACCTTTGCACCGTCCTCCTTTTAAAGGTACATGACCGATGGCGGACTTGGCCTCTACACCCGTCGCCTGAACCGGCTCCCCGATGGGATGGCTGTCGTGCGGGAGACCCTGCAAAGAAACACCTCCCTGGGCCTCGGAGATGCTGACAGGTAAGCTTGCTCCACCTGGGCTTGGCTAGGTTCAGCGTCGATTCTTGTGACTTGAGGAATAAGGCGGTGATGTTTAGAGCGGGTGGGCGTGCTTTAACCACGCAGAGGTTGGGAGGCCCTGGCGTCATGCCTAGGGATGGCAGCTGGCACAGCAGGAAGGAGAGGGCTGCCGAAGGGTTCCTGAGTCCTCCTTGGGGGTGCTTCTGAGAGCACGAACACAGAGAGTTCAGGCTTGAGTAGTTTTTGTTGTTGTTTTGACTGTTGCTATGCATCTTTTTCCATTCAGCAGGCCGCAGGGATCTGCTTGACTTCCCCTGTTAGGCAGCTTTCTAGGTACTGCACCTTGGAGCAGAGTCCCTGGTGATGCACAGAAGCTCTGTGTGCAGATGGGAGCTCTCCTGGCCTTGGCTGAGCGGGCTTCCCCGCCAGTCTGCTGTTGCCTGGGAATAGGAGGCAGGGCTTAAGCGCGTAGGTTCAGCTGAGCAGTTGGGGTTGTAGGGCTTGTCTGGTCTTCATTGCGGCTGCCGTCAGAGATGAAAAAGAGCTTCAGAAAACACTACCATATAGGAAGAATATTTGGCATCCCAAGTTTCTAGTCCTTACTCTGACACAAACCAATTCTGTGACCACGAGCAATCTCCTAAAGGAGAGGTCTGGGCTATGATGACTGCCAGGATCCCTTCAAGTCCTGATGTGCTATGTTACCAGACTCCAGTGCCCCTCAGTGGGTTCCAACAGCCCCAAATCTGACTGTTGAAGGGTTTTTCTGGCAGACTTGACTGACCTCTTTCCATATCTGGGTTCATGCAACACAACATGGAATGTGCATGTGAGGGGTTGCAGTCACTGTACTCTTTAGGGGTTTAAACTTCCTGTGTTGGAAAGCCCCATATTTGCAGCGCAGGTCCAGCTTCTTGTTGTTCTCTTAGCAGAGCATGTTGTTTACAAGGATGTAGGTGATTCCCATAGTTCTCTGGATTCAGAGAAATAGCACAGCCTCCCAAAGAGACTGGCACTGAAGTTACTCCCAGAAATGGAATTTGCTGAAGAGAAGTCTTCGCATTCTCTCGGGGAAGGCTGGGACACTTAGGCCGATGGAGACAGCACTGAATTATTTGTCAGGGACTTGGGCTGTGGCCCAGGCTCTGCCACTGACTTGAATGCGTCCTTCTCAGCGTCCCCCTGTGTCCTGCATGGCGACTTATACCAGAGGTGACAAAAGGCTTCCCACTGCAGTGCCAGCTCAAGTCAGCTTTGTTCCTGCCATTAATTTTTTTTAAAGTATTGATGTGAAGATTCCACAGAAAGATGAACCATTTGAGAACTCTTTCTTAAAGCTAAAGCTCTCTATAACTAAAATATTTAGAGGAAGTACTATTGGGGAAAAGAAAAAATCTTGTTGTAGCACCCTCTCTGGAGAGTTCACAATGCCGACAAATTATTTTGCTTGTTTGTGGTCTCCTGTAAACATGTATTTGGTTAGTAAATCTATTAGCGTGAAGTGCAGACCTTAGGAGGTCCATTTCCCCTTGTAGCAGAAGAAGAATCTGTGTGAGGCAATTTAATATAATGCTTTGTTGCAGGGTTAGTGGAATTATTACAGATCACAGCTGAGCTTGCTTCTGCATTTGGAGGTGGAAGAATTGGGTGGGGCCTGGAAAGAAGAGAGCACTTGTTCGCATTTTTCTAGTTCCACCGGCTCACTGGGACGAAGCGGACAGCAGTGTCTTCTGGTTCTCCCCAGGCTGTAACTGCTTGGATGTGATCATGCAAGACTAAGTGGGTAACAGGCCCACTGCTAAAGAAAGAATTCAGGTGGATTCTTTAAAAAAGAGGGTTTAATAATGCTTATAAATTTCCTATTTTATGTAAGTGTTGTTGACCTGTAGGCAGTGAGATATTTTGCACTATTCTGGAATAAGTTAAATTTCTTTAATCTCCAAAATTATTGTTAACAGGCCATAGGAATGCTTCACCTTTGGCTAAGTTGAAATAGTATTTGATTACTTTCTATAACATTCTTCACGTAAATCTCTTCCCCCAACTGTATTCAAGTGGGAGGCTCACTTTAGTCATGTAGGCAATAATTTTAGGTGGTAGACAGGGACATATTTCTTTTTAATAATTACATCTTTAGCCCTGGCCAGGTGGCTCAGCTGGTTGGATCGTTGTCCTGTACACCAAAAGGTCGTGGGTTCACTTCTCAGTTAGGGCACATAGCTAGGTTGTGTGTTCAATCCCCCATCAGGGCATGATTGGAGGCAACTAGTTGATCTTCCTCTCTCTCTCTGTCTCCCTCCCTTCCTTCTTCCCTCCCTCCCTTTCTCTCAAATCAATAAAGGATATATTTGGGTGAAGATTTTTTTTAATTACATTTTAATTTTAAAAAATATGAAACCCAAATATTTTATAAATATTTATTAGGGTAAGGATAGTATGGGCTATTTCATGTGAAATATCAAGGAAGAATATCACAGATTGTGTGAAGATATGTATGTATTTTAAAAGGTAGTATGCAAATGGCTGAGTGCAGGTTAGGCAATTCTGTTCTTGTCCCAGTAACTGGAAATAGGTGCTTTAAATAATTTAAATTAGACAAGTGGAAAAATACAGAGAACCCAGCACCTTTCCAGAATCCTTCCCTTTTAACCTGAAAAAAGAAAGGTCCCAAAGCTGAGATATTTCCAGGAAGTTCTTTATTTAAAAAAAAAAAAAAAAAAGACAGCCCTCAAGGATTCGCACACAAGCAACAGATTGGTTCTACAAAGGAAATAGGAAAAGTACTGAGAGATGAGACTCGATTAGGCCTCAGCCAAGAGAAGACAAGCGTGCGAAGTGTAGATCACCTCCCTGTGCGAATAGGAAAACCATGAACCTCAGCAGAGCTGCTCTGGCTCTGGCTCCAGCTCCGGGGAGCAGCCCTGCAGGACACTGACCGGCCACGCAGACCGTGACTGTTTGCAGCAGGCTGTGGCCAGGATATCTTCAGGGTTATTAAAAGTAACTGATAGCAGTGTGTACCTTCTGAGCCTGGGAAGTAGAGACCATGTCAGCTTGTGAGCCTCTGTGTCACCAGTGGCTTCTGAGAAATAATAAATGCCAATAGTAAACTCAGAATGCCAAGCCTGCCCTTGATCTCCTGTCACTCCTCAGGGCTGCCACTCCGGGGCTCCAGCTTTTACCTGACAGTCATCAGTGGCTACTTCAGCCAACGAGCGGCAGCCAGCTGAGAAGGGAGCATCAAAGGGGACACATAGAAGTGGCTTATGACAAGACATAGGCCCCAGATAACAGACAAGTAAAGAGAACTTTAGTGTGGAGGTCTCTGAACGGGCAGCCTGGGAAGGAAAAGAAACATGCCCAGGAGAGCCGAGGGGCTGGGCTCCCAGACAATCAAAGGGTTTGTTGAACTCCTGCCAGCTCCTCCAGGCACGGTGTCCCCTCATCACCCACCAGAAGTTCTTGAACTCCAGTGAATTGCATGCTTTCAAAGCTTAAAGCACAGCTCTGGGACAGGTTCCACTCCCGAGTCCCTTTCTTTGTCCTTGCAAGTGATCTCTGTGCTCATCACCCTCAGGCTTCAGCATGCAGTGGGCACAGGCAGTTACATGCTCTACCTGAATGGCACCCTGGGTCATGAAAGTGTCACTGAGAGCACCAGGAAGACAAGGGTCAGACTTGCCGTGTCTTAGATCAGGAGGAGGACTTTGGAATTACTTGGTGCCTTTCTTCATCCAACCTTTTGGTGTCTCTGGGCCACACTGGAAGGAGACTTGTCTTGGGCCGCACATTAAATACACTGTGGCACATAATCACAAAAAAAAGGTCTCATAATGTTTTAAGTAAATTTACGATGTGGTGTTGGGCTGCACTCATGGCCATCCTGAGCTGCATGCAGCCTGTGGGCCGCAGGTTGGACACCCCTGTTAACTAAACCATTAGAATGCGCCCTGACCAGTGTGACTCCGTTGGTTGGGTGTTTTCCTGCAAGGTGAAAGCTCTCCAGTTTGATTCCCGGTCAGAGCACATGCCTGGGTTGCAGTTGTGGTCCCTGGTCCTAGGTCAGGGCACATACAAAAGGCAGCAGATCGATGTTTCTCTCCATCTCTTTCTCCCTCTCTTCCCCTCTCTCTAAAAATAAAGGAAATCTTTTTTTTTTTTTTTAAATTTAAACCATCAGAATGCTTATTGAACGTAAGTGGCTTTTATTGATTTACGTAGTGATAAAAATAGCAAAATTACTAACGCTGCATGGTAAATTGTCAGCCTGACACTTGAATAAAATGTAAATCACCCTCTAATGTGATACAAGGAACCAAGCAGGAAGGAGGAACAGGTTTTTCCCTTCTTGTTACTCAATTCTCTTTGTCCCCTAAACTATGAACGTTTTAGGTATTGAGACTGTCCTCCCAGTAGGATTCAGTCACTGCACTGGCTTTGCTGTCTGCACTTGGAGCCCTGGCCTTGGTGCTCAGAGCTGTCCCACTTTCAGCTTGAATCGGGAGTCCCACGGGGTGAGGATGTAACTATGCAACCTAGCATTTGACCAGCCTGCCAAACTGAGCCCTCCTTCCTCACTGAGAGTGTCACAAGAGCCCAGGGCACCGCTTGGCTTTGTGATTTGTGTGGAACAAGGCGGCCTCCTGGCACCAAGCACTGCATTCACAGATTCGGGCCCTACCTGCAGAGAAGGGTTTAATCCAGGACAGAGGTCCCCGGCCTGCAGATGGGATTGTTGGGAGCCCTTACCAGTAGTAGGCCCCCCACCCAGTATTTATTAGGCACGGCCTCTGCTGGAATATGCAGACGAGAGGGAACGCCGATGGGAATGGCTTCCCCACTTGCCAAATTTCCAAGCCTGTGGTAGACAGAATGATGCACCCTGGCCCCCCAGGATATCCATGGCCTCACCTCCAGGACCTGTGGATGTGTCATGCTACCTGGCCGGGGAAATTAAGGACTGCTGTAAGAAGTACATGAGGTGAAGTTGGTGAAAGTGTTTTATAAAGTACTGAACAAAGATAAGCTATTTCTCAGTCCTGCAAATCAATCGGGGTAGCTAGGCTCAATCCTCTGGAACTCCCTTTTCTTCATATTTAATTAATTAACAAATAATTAAGCCCTCTTCTTTCCATGATAATTTAAAAGTAAAAACAAACACATACACACACACACACACACACAATTTTGTGTTAAAGGAAAGCATTAGGACCACGGGAAGTGTAAGTCAGGCTATGACATATAGAAAAGGAAGAAAATTGAGAATACAAATATACTAGCCATGAGGTGTTACATGGTTGGATACTTGAGCACTGAGCCTTCTATTGGCCTAAGTGAAAGCAGACTTTGCCTCACCTTCCCCCTCCCTTCCTGTCCTCTCTCGTACTATTTTGCCTTCACCTTTGCTTGCTTGAGTCAGTCGGTTAATCTCTCGTCTTCTCCCTCCCTCTCTTTCTCTCACTTTCATGCCCAACCCTTCCCCTCTCTCCTTCTCACATTCTCCTTGCCTTCTCTTTCCGGTTGCCTTATAGTTCTATGTTACACCCACCAGTGCCCCCGAGCGTTTTCTTGGCCCTGCATTCAAGGGCTATACTCATTTTCTCGGAACAGAGAGATGCCTCTAACACTGACATCAGTGCCCTCCATTCTGCTCCTCCTTCCCTCTTTCTTCTTCTGCTTGTATGTAGCGGGGAAACAAAGTAGGCGAGAATAAAAGTCACTTTCATTTTAAAGCTCATAAAAGGAACCTTAGAGGCAAATCTCTATTTCCGTAGTAACAAGGTAATAATTACTGCATTGGCCTTTCCCAAGGGCCTCTTTTCTGCTGGAACCACTGGCTTCCTTTTAAAGTAAGAGCTGCTTCCTGTGGGATGGGTGGCCAGGGGCCACCTGTGCTGAACAGAGGGCTGGTGCTGACAGGAAGCAAACCATCTGCACCTTAAGCCACAAAGGAATTCTCCCGGGAGGCTGTAAAGAGAAGAGAGAGAATAGTCTGCGAAGTATCCTTTCTTGTTCATGCAGTGTTTTCACTTTAAAAAAAAAAAAAAGCAGCAGTGTAGTGGCCCCTTGAGAATCTTCTGCTTCCTGTCGGTGCCCAATGTGATAACTTTGTTCCAGGTTATGCCGTAGAAGGACAGTGAGGTAGTAGTTCCCCAGCCTAGCTATTTCTTAGGCAGAGCCTTTGCTGGGATATGAAGGAAAGAGAAAGACAGAGAGAGAGAGAGAGAGGGACAGAGATAGACAGACAGACGTGGGGGCAGGTTGGGGCAGGAACCACAGTCACTCCCCCAAAGTACATCTTCTAAAAGTGGTACCTTTTCAATAGTTGTTTCACGGTAATCTGTAGACTTGATGTTTGTTCAAAGTATGGCTAAGAAGATGTCTAGCAATATGAAAGCAAGAATGGGAAGTCTAAGAGAAGAGCTAAAACGGGGTACCTTTCTTCTGGGTTTATCCCCCAGCAGCTCGATCCCTAGGCTCCCAACCCAAGGCAGAATCTGACTCCACCTGTGCCCTGCAGCAGAAAATAACGTCATGCATTTTAACCTAGGTACCTGGGCAAGTCTTTGCATCAGTCTGGATGGGATAGGTTGGGCTACGTAACAAACAACTCTAAGGGAAACCACCCAATCTGGCCCGTGCAGGTCCGTGGGAGGCTATATTACACAACATTCTCACTCTAGGACCCAGGATGCCAGAGGGACTTCTGTTTAAAGCATTCACAAGCCCCCTGGCAAAGAGAAAGGGAGTGTGGTGAGCCACACTCTGTCTCTAAAAGCTTCTGCCAGCATGGCCCATGAAACTTCCACTCGTTTGTCATTGGCCAGAGGAGGTCACATGGTACACGTAAATTCATAGGTGAAAAGAAGTACAATTCTACCATATGCCTGTGAAAGCAGACAATATAGTCATTGCATTAGTGACTATTGTTTTATTATATACAAGTGATAACCTTAGCTTAATGCCACTCTCCCCCCCCCTCCATTATTTAGCCAACTCTATCATGCAATTTATCATGTATTTATTACATACCTCTCAGATGCCAGGCACTGTGCCACCCGGCCTGATTGATGGCCTCTAGCAGCGCCTCTGGGTGGGGGACAGGGAGGAATATGACAACTGAATTGGTTAAGGAATTTTAACCAGTGCTATGGACCAGTTGTATTCAACAAAATATTTGGACTGAGTTTTGATATGTGACAGGTTATAGAAAATGCTCCTATTTACTGAGCACCTACTATGCACAGTAGGAAATGGTGACCCAAAGATGAGTAGGCAGCAGTCCCTGCTCCCTGCTCTCAAGAAGCTTGAAGTCGATTAGAAACCTTACTCAGAAAGCCTTCACAAGTCGAGGCGCCAGTGCTGAAGAGACTTTCAGCGGGTGCTGTGGGGGCAGGAAGGGCCAGGAGTGTCCCTGGAGGCTCCCTACCGTCCTCCATTGGGCACTTGCTATCATAATAAAACGCAGGAGGTTTCTTTTCCTGTGGGTGGTGATTTGAAAGATCCTTTAGAAACATGACCCAAGTGTCCAAATAGCCCCGCTTATCTCATCCTCCATTTGGGATTTTCTTTTGTTTCCTTTAATATCCTTTGTCACTTTTGAAGAGCAGCCTAGCCCTGATTTCTGTTACTGAAATGTCAGAGCTGATTGAAACACAGTGGACAAGGCACCCCTTAACTGGCCTGTCGAGCAGTGTCCCTGGTTACAGTGTAACCTTTCAATCGCCGTGCTGGACAGCTGTGCCAGTCCCAAGTTTCTCTTCAAGGTTACCGTGCCTGGGAGTGTATTTTCCCAAGGCTGCCGTTCCCAAGCCAGTCCACACAAAAGCTTACGACGCAAGGGGGTGGGGGGGTGAGAAACCTTCAGAATTGTCCGTCGCAGCCCTCTTGCTTTGCCAGTGAGGACACTGAGGCCCAGGGAGATTGTTAGTGACCCCGTGACCACTCGCTGTCTTCCAGGCTTCAGGGAGCAAGGTCACCGCTCTGTGAGTTTGGAAAGCATGAACTCTAAAGTAACGCTGGGGAAAGCACACATTATCTCTTTGGTGATTGTTACGAATGCAGCTTCTCCCATCCGTTCCCAGTATATTACCCAGTATACATGGGTAATAAGGGAAGCAGTGCTCTGGGAGCCGAGAGACCTTGTCCTAGATCTGGCTCTGCCACCATTGAACATCTTGGGCACGATGTCCCATCTGTGTGGTCAGACCGGCTGATCCTAAAGTCCCCAAGTTCCTGTGAGCCAGAGTTCTTGTCTGTCACTTGAGGGCAGATTTTAACAGAGGGGCTGGCTCGTGAGTGTAGCTTATTCGTGCAGAGCAGAGACTCTATGAACTTTTTGTCTCTGAGTCGCAATGAGAGGTGTTGTTATGTGACGGTTCTGTTAGGAGTAAAGGTCTCACCCAAGACGTTTGGTGTGTGCAGACCCAGAAGTCTGAGGGACACCCCCACTTCCACTCGTGTCAGACCTCTTTGGGACAAGAAAAGCCTCCAGGCGTCCAACCTCTCTGCACCTCAGAACTAAGCCTGCCCTCAGCCTGGATGCCCTTAGAGGGCGATAAGAAAGGAAGGTCACTGTTGCTGCTGGTAGTAGGTACCGAAGAATGAATGCCTAGTGCTGAAGGGCCAGAGTGGAATCTGCCAAAAGTGGGGAGTCCAGGATGGACAGAGCTGTGGGTGAGAGTGGGGGAGGGGACCTTTCCAACACTGGGGAGGGAATCTTCTATCCTACATTGCCATGGTTCTTGCTCTAACTTGAAGCTTCACCAAAATTATATTAGGAGTTGAGGCTCACAACATTGTAGTCTTATTTTCCTCAAGATAAAATTCTAAGGGACTGATAAGCAGCAAATTGTTTGGGGGTGGGCGTTGTGATTCAGGATTTAATTAGACTTGGATGTATATCATTCATCCATCGGTGCTGCCTGTCCAGAGCGGAGCGGCCAGCCTCAGGATCGGTAGTGTCGGGGTGGGCTTAGAGGGACTTCCCTATCCCATGGTTTTTCATGCAGTTGCCAGGCTTCGCATGGTGCACACCAGAGTCCTGCAGGGCAAAACAGCATTTGGGTTTATGCAAGGAGACCAGGAGTTTTACGCATAAGGGAACAGGTTCTGAAAGGTGACATTCCTTCCCTAAAGCCAAAGTGCAAAGTTAGGCTTTGGATTTGCGTCTCTCTGGACACAAAACCTTTGCTATCACTTTGCTTGCCACCCTCTTTTTTAAGGCTCCACTGCCATCCTTCTATAGAAGGAGAACCTCGCTTAGAGTCACAAAGGTGATGGCATCTGGACCACTCGCCTTTAAGACAGCCTTCTTCCTGGGTCTGATTTTGCCCAGGCTCAGTGAAAGGGAAGCCGGGCACAGCCCAGGCCCCGGCCGGCCCTGCTGCCCTTGCGGGAACCCTTACTTAGGAGAACACTAGGGACCCTTGAAGCTGGAGTGTCCTATTTTCCTCTTAAGAACATTGAACTACTGCATTGGCCAAAAAGTTCATTATGTTTTCTTCCCAAATGATGGCTCTAGGGATGCTTAGTTGTCTTTAACTTCATTTGAAACAATTTTGTTAGACTGTACCGTGACAGCTGTCACATTAGCGTGCATTCAATAAAACTCACCAAAATTGCCAAATTTTTGTGCAGCCATATTAATATTGAAGACGGAAGAAAATACGCAACATTTTCAGTGTATAATGCTCTATTATTTTGAGAAAGGTAGAAATGCATGAAACGCAAAAAAAGATTTGTGCAGTGTAGGGAGAAGGTACTTGTGACTGATCAAACGTGTCAAAAGAGGTTTGCAAAGTTTCTTGGTACTATTGACATTTTGGCCAAATACTTCTCTGCTGTGGGGCTGTCTTATGTATTGGAAGATGTTTAGCAGCACCCCAGGCCTCTGCCCTCTGCCCTCTAGAAGCCAGAAGCGGGAGAGAGCCGACAGACTCAAAATATCCAAATCCATAAGTTTATGGGTGAGAATAAAAAATGTGTCTTATGGAAAAAACCTTATGGATCTTTTGGCCAACGCAATACTTCAGTGCCAGAGCCCCCAGTAAAGGCCTCCGAGTTGCCTTTGTCATATTGATCACAGCTGGTGACCTGCAGGTTTTGCCGCCTTCTCCCAGGAGTGGCCTCCACTGTAGACCCCTGTGGCTTTTTTCTGCCTCAGCGCTATAGAGAGCATACTGGCTTTGTGTGCTCTGTTGTTTTTCCTTGTCTACTGTGCGCTTTGATTTATCTCCCTCATTAATCCGTGGTGCTCAGTACTGTAAAATTGCCTGAAATGAGATCTGAAGGGAGACGCTGACATTTTGAGGGATGTTGCAAGACTGTATGGGAGAGATTAAACGGGGACCGGAGGAAATGAGATGGTTGCATGGCTCAAGGATTTCTATCACCGCCTCTCCTGTTAGCTAACCCTGCATTTGGCGGACAGGGACTCACAACCCTAGGGTTTCCCTAGCGGCAGAATGAGGCTTACAAAGCATCTTCCCTGGCTGCTGCTTTGGGCTGCCTGGACGTGGATTGTGGGGAACCCATGAGTGTGCAGTCACTGAAGTCCTGGAGGAGACTTGCAACAGAACCGCAGGGTGTTTCGGACGGGGTTAGAGTAGGTCACGTCGCCTTTTACAGGGTGCACGGGTGGACCCTCGGAGGGGAGTGTGGGAGCACTTTGGGTGCCCTCCAGGCCATCAGAGGCTGGCTGTGCTGGCCCAAGACTCTATGGGGGGCATGAGGGTGGATCTCCAGGTGTGCCCCGCCTTGTGCTCTGGCATTCCTGTGGGGAGAAGGCATCTGTGTTTTCCTTAGTCGGGGGGCAGCTCATGAGGGCCCTGGGTACACCAGAGATGTGGTTCCTTGGGAGGCTGCCTGAACTCCTCCCCAGGACTCTTGGCAGTTTGCAGTCTGAGACCCTAGTCTCAGCAACAACAGGCCTCACTTACTGAGCACCTGCTGTGTTCCAGGTATTCTCCTAGATGCTTTGCATATTTGCTTTAACCTCCCATTTGTGTTTATTTTTATCTAATTTTTGTTATGTCTTCCCCCACGGGGCTATTAGTATCAGTAAAACAGAGACAAGGTCATTTTTTGTGCTCAGGTAAATTCCATTTCTAGCACAGCACCTGGCTCAGAGGAGCGCTCACTGCATAGATGGTGAATGAGTGATTGGGTGTCCTGCTCTGTGACGCAGGCAGCGACCAATCAGAACAGGGCACTCACCAATCAGAATGTGGCATCTGCGACTGTAGTAACTCCATGGCTGATGCAGACTAATGCTGATGCCATGGTTTATAGTGAACCATTCCACTCAGTCCCCGTCAAGTCCCCAACATAAGCTGTGGTCCCAACCTGCCTTCAAAAAATGGGCTGTTGGTATCCAGGAGCTTCTCCTGTGGGAGACTGAAGAGTTTAACCCAGCCCGCTACCTTTTTGAGAAAAATGATTTCAAATCTGTGACAACCCCCGACCCCACACGTGCGCGCGTGCACAGTCACAGGTTCAGACGCCAGCGTTGCCGCTTATGACAGGGCAGTTGATCTACCCGTCCCAAGCCTTGGGTCCTCATCTGTAAAATAAAAATGAGCCCACTTCCTAGACCCGCTGTGATAGTAAATGAGAACAGTGTAGGACCCATGTTACCTGAGGCCTGTAAATACCCTCCGTCCGTGGCAGCAGGTTTTATTTAGTCAGGGGTTAGCAGGATGGTTGCACATGAGGAGAGGGAGGCACAGAAAGACTGGGGAGCCTGGGTGCCGGTATGGGCGGGCCCAGTGCTGTGGCCGCCTGCCTGCATCGCCTCTGTGCCACAGCTGCCCTTCTCTTTGTGACTCTGCTTTGCGGGCGGTGGGGGGCGGGGGGTCTCAGCTCTGGTACCCCTGCCTGTCCAGTCCTTGGAGGGGAACTGATGGGAGAAGCAAAAGATAGCACTTAAGGCTGGAGAGCCCGCGGGGTGGGGGAGGGGGTGAACGACAAAAGCTGAAATAGTGAACACACTCCCAGTCCTGGCAGGAGGTCCCACCCTTCGGAATTGGCAGCCTCACCATCACAGAACAGCTTCCGCGGAGGTGCAAACCTGTTAAAATCCCCGCAAAGGTCTTGAAAAGGGACTTGAAAGGGTTTATGACCTTGTGGATTTGAACATCATTCTGAGCCAAGCTGTAATTTCAGCCCTGCTTTTGGAAGTGAAGTTCAGAGCCGTAATTGGAAGGGGGGCCTCAGAACATGCACTGATTACATTTCAAGCCTTGGGGTGAAGCTGCCGTGGGAGGGCCAGGGTACCGACCAGGCAAAGGGAGGGGTGCGGAGAGGGGAGTGAAGCAGAGTGTCTAGCTTGGGCAATTAAATGTCCTTGCCTTTCACTTTAAACAAAGGCCCCGTGGTAGTGTCCCCAGGGCTCTGCTCTTAATGATCCAGAATAAAGGAGTAGGGAGCAAAGCCCCAAAGCTGGCAGAGCTACTGTGGGCCCTGGCCTTGAATATCCCTGCAGGAAGCCTGCCGGGGAGGCCACTGTCCACAGGCAGCGCTTGTCATGCTAATGACCCAGCCACTCTGGTGCCAGGGAGGTCAGCTCCAGATTACAGATTTGAGCTCCCCTGGAGCCGCAGAGCTGGGACTCTTTCTCCTTGTCCTTCATCCACCCATCCCCTTCACAGCAGGTCCTGTCTGCTGTGGTTCCCTCTGCCGTCTCTGCTACTGTCCACACGTCATCCCCAGCCCAGCCACGGTGAGCCGCCCCAAAGGCCGCTCGGACCATGTGATCACTCTCCTGCATCAAATCCTCTGTGGCCCGTGCCACAGGCTGGGTCAAGGGCAAGCCGCCCAGCCTTGGCCTTGCTGCCACACCAGCCTCACCTTCCCCTTCATAAGCCACAGTGCCTGACCTTCTCAGTCTCCAGCGCACGCTCCAGTGTCTAAGGCTGCTTGCTTTCACCCATGGACCGCCCTCTCCTGACCCCGCTCTGCCAGCTTCGCACGGTCACCTCTCAGCATTCAGCTCCAGTGTCACCTTGCTAGGCATCTCGGGCTTTGTAAGTTTCCTTCTTTGGAGCTCCCGAAGGACCCTCTGCAAGCCTTTATTCAAACTTCTCACAAATCTTGACTCTTTTCTCTCTGTTAAATTTGAAGGCAGGGGTTATCTTATCTATCAATGGGCAGCCAAGACCTGTTAAGTTAAACTTCAGTTCTAGCCAGGTGAGTTATGTCTCCCCAGCCGAAGCCTTGGATTTTTCACTGCTCACGTCGTGGTTTTTCTCACCCTCCGCACTGGTTCAGCCCTTAGTAGAATGCGTCTCCAATAAAGACAGGAGGCCAGCCCAGCTGAGGTGACTTGTGGTTCGGCATAGCACTCACCAGGGACTTGGCAGTGCGGGGGTGGTGCTCTGGGGACACAGGGATCGGGAGTAGAGCCTTCTTCAAAGACACCGCGGCCCTCTCTGTGAGCAGCTGAGTGAAAGCACAGACAGGGAGCATCAGTGCCTTCCATGAGAGGTCAGAATGAGAGTGCTTAGCACAGGGTAGACTGAGGAGCGTTCCTGCTGGCGGGGACTTCTCCTCGGGTCTTGGAAAAACGGTGGCGTTTAAGTGGCAAAGAGGAGAAAGCGCGGTTTCGGTTTGGCAGGGAAGAAAATGGGATGGAGGGAAAGAGGAAAACTTGAGGGGTTTATTCTGTGGGACAGGAGGCCCCATCTCTGAAGGCCAGTGTGTTTTCCAGGGTGGTAGGTGTTTCACTCCGACACTTGACACCTGACCCTTTGGAAGTCACCCTCCCCCGGCTCCAGGCTGCATCAGAGGTCACACCTGTGTCCTTGGAGAGAAGCCTTCTGAAAACAGACTCTGATAGACTCAGGCAAATAGCTGACTTATTGGTAGATGCCCTGGGGCCCCTGGTATTAGAACTGGCCACCTCCTAATGATTAAACACTACACAAACACCCGGTGACCAGGGTGTCCCCCGTAGATGGGCCGTAAACCAGAGGGGGCAGCTGTTCCACCAGCTGGGAGGAAGCGGGTGGGGGAAATGCCTTCTGCCCTAAGCAACAAGCCCTCCCATAGGCACCCAGAAAACAGACCAGGAGGAAGGGGAGAGATCGGGCTCTGAGGTCACCCAGAGTGGAAAATAACAAATCCCTCCCCTGTGCCATGTGCTGTAATACACTGTGCATCATGTACATCATAACCTGGTGAGTTCAATTTTACAGCTGGGGAGATAGCGCTAGGAATTGATTGGGTTTAAATGAGATCTCTATTGATGTTTCCTATCATATGATTCCCAACTGTGAGGGGAAAACTGTCACCACCCTCAATTTGGATGATGCAACTGATTTAAAGAGGTAGGGTCATTTGCGTGGAGTCACACAGCCACCAGGTCCTTCGAACCTCCAACTCAAGCCCCCTCCATGATCTCAAATGACTGTGTTCTTCCCCCAGCCACTCCCAGGGGTCTAGTGACTCAAAGGGCCAGGCATGGGGCGTTGCCTCTCTTATTGTGTTTGAACCCTCTTCCCTCCATCTCTAAGTTAGTTCAACTTAGGTCCAACAGGCAAAAGAATCACGCCTGCTTCTGCCTGTTGCCTCTCCAAGAAGGCGACCACTGGGCCCTGCTGGTGGGAAAGGTTCACACCCACCTGCCCACACACACTCTTCCAGTGGAATGGAAGGGCCACACCCGGGCTGTGGGCGCGAAGCGGATCTTCACAAGCCTCTGAGGGCCAGGGATGGGAACAAAGCCCTCATTTGTCACCAGCCATCTTGAATTGTTAGGACCCACTGCTTCCACTCTTCAGCAGGAAAAACAGCCATTCAGTTCATTGGATGTGGACTTTCTAGCTTCTGGTTTTGTCATATTGTTAATAATGATAATATTTAATAGCTACTAGAGAACACTGAGGGCCCATGTTTAGTGAAGAAAACTTGAGAAGAAGACATCTAGCACTCTCCCCAGTCATAGTGAGCCTGCAGCCTTCCTTGCTGGAGACCCTCGGAACCCCCAAAAACTGGTTCTCAAACACCAGGGCTCTTTGAACCCCAGGGATAGAGAAACATCAGGCCATCCAGAAGCTCCCCTGGAATTCCCAGGAACAGTTGTTACTGCACTCCCCTCCAAAGCATCTCGAAAGGTTTAATTTATTCTTTTTGTGTGTCCAAGTGTGAGCCTGCCAAGCTAAAATGTTCTTAAGAGGAACTGAGTTTCAGAATCCATGTTTCCAGTGTAATCCAAACTGTGCATGCACTTCAGTTTCCCCTTCTGTGAAATGCTCACGTAAAGCCCTGGTCTTTCCTCCGCAGCCTGCGACAGCCCCAGCGCCAGGCAGCATTGCAGATGCAGGGCTGTGGCCAGAGCAGCCGGGCGGGCGCTCCCTGCTGCCGCTGAGGAAATGACCACCTGTGCTAATGGGACGGAAAGCAAAGGGCGTTTTGATGTTCTGATCAGGTTACAGTTAATTCTTTCAGAACCTCCTTCCATGAGAGGCTTGGTCTTGCTAGTCTCATAAATCCCCTCTCCCTGCCACTGCCCTGGAGTAACTTAAGGTGGTGCTGAAACAAGATAGCATCTAACTCCACTGGGCTGCTTTGCAAACTGAGCTTTATCCCCCAGTCCTGGCCTGCACTGGCCACAGCTTTTGTTCCGGATGCCATCAGCTGGGCTTCAGGCAGTCGGGGTATCTCATCTGTCTGTCTTTTTTCTCCTGCGTCTTTTGATCCAAGACCTTGAACCCCAGGCAATGTGATGCAATAGTAAAGAGTAGAGGCTTTAGAATCCCATCTTACCTAAATAACATGGCTGGCATAGTCAGATCACAGCCCAGCCACTTGCTAACCAAATGGCTTAGAGAGTGTTAATGCAGATAATAAGAGGCCCTTCCTTGGGAGAGTTGGTGTGAGGCCTACCTGGGATAATCCCAATAAATGATAACTGTTACTCGGAAGGAAGAATCCACTCCCAGGCCGGGAAGGATTCTTGTACCTTGTGATTCATTATCACTAGACCCTAAGCTGTCTGACAAAAGAGACCCTCTCTGTCTGCCTTAACACTTCAATAACCAGGGCCTGGGAGGGAACTGTCTTATACTGGAAACTCAATAAATATTTATGAATGACTTCAGTCTCAAGTGGTTTGCTTATTTTTAATCATTTTTTTAATCCTCAACCAAAGATATTTTTAAAATTGATTTTAGAGAGAGAAGAAGGGGGAGAGACAGACATCGGTTGCTTCCTACCTGCGCCCCAACCAGGGATCAAACCCGCAGCCTTTCGGTGTGTGGGATGATGATCCAGCCAACTGAGCCACTTGGCCAGGGCTATTTTAATCATTCTTTGAGAACAAGAGCAAATGATTCCCACCTGGAATGACATGTTTTCAAAAGGAGGGGAGCACAGGGAACAGACACTGGCATTTCTGAGCCCTCCCTGTGTGCCTGGCAGTGGGCTGAAGGCTCCGAGGATTTTACCTCATATCACCCAACCAAACGCCTTCCTGCAAAGCCGCTGTGACCTTTATTTTTCATGTTCAGAAACTGAAATGAGGCTCGGAGAAGTGAACTTGTCTGAGGCTAGACAGCTGGAGAAGCTGGGACAATAATACTAGCAGCAGTAGTAGCCCCAACTAACATTTATGGAGCACTTCCTGTGAGCCATGCACTTGATCGAAATTTACTCATGACAACCCAATGAGGTATCCTCATTTTAAAGGTGAGGGGACTGAGGTACAAAGAGGTTAAATAATTTGCACATAGTTGGAGGTAGAGCTGAGACTAGAACCCTGGTCTCTAAAGATCTCCTACTTCTTATCTCCCAGAAAGCATTAGAAGGTCTTTGTATGAGCACACTTTCTGAAACAGAGGAATGAGGTTATTAAGTAAAATGCTGGCACATCCTTTCTTTGAAGTCTTTAAAGTGAGGCCCGTTGCCCATATGATCAAGATGTGTGCAAGAAATTTTTCCTGGAGGTGTGGGGCGAGGAGGCGAGCGCCCGCGAGCCCCTTGGCGCCTTGCCTCCTCTCTCCACATTGATTGGGTTGGCAGTGTTGTTTCCACCAAAGAAACTGAGCTGCCCTTCTCTGCAGTGAAATGACAGGTTAGAAAAGGCTCTCAAAGTCTAAATTTAGCCCGCAGTGTATTCATGGCCACCAGGAGAAGATAGGTTTGACAGGTTGGCTGGAGGACAAAAGCCAGTCCTTGAGGAAATCACTTCTTCTTTGAAAGGTAGGTCCCATTCGGGATTTATCTATATTGAGCCTGGCGTGTGAGCCCGTTGATTGGCGGCTATAACAGAAGCATGGAGTGGTGGCCACCAGGTCACAGAACTGGCACCTAGCTGGGGCTTCTGCGATGACTGTCTTCCAAGATCAGCCAGTAATAAAGTAACTGTCTGCTGCACGCAGCCTCACACCTTAGATCCTTTGTTTCACTGTACTGTTGAGAATTTGTCCAAATATTTTATGTCTACAAAATGGGAAAAGAACATCAGTATGATTTACCCCTCTGCTAGCCTTGTGGGATAGGTCGGTGCAGGCGCGTCCGTTTTGCGGAGACAAGGGAGCAGGACCTAAAAGTTTCAGACCCCCACCTGTGCATTTTAAGTCTAAATCAGTCATTCTGCTTTCTCGTTACTAGGCCACCTCATTTAAATTTGTATTGCAATTTTCTGTTCTCCCTTACAGTGAATTTTTATTTCACTAATGGGCATCCGTCTACCTTTCTGTTTTCATCGTTTCCTGTGTCTTTTTTTCTCTCTCATCCTTATTGTCCTCTCCTCAGCTACTTCCTGAGGTCCAAAAACTTGCAGAGCTCTTGCTGTCCCCTGACAGCTCATAGAGACTTCAGGGACACAAGAACACGCCAGCAGTCAGCACCCTCAGCCTGACCCTTGGGACTCCGCTCAGGCCAGATAGAGGGCGGCTCAGATGAAAATCCTTCCCACCGTGGCTGTGTCCACACCACAGACCCTGGAAAAGAAATTACCCGGAGTGGGACATGACTAAATTTAGACTCGTGTGTTTCTTTTTCTGCTGCTTGTGGCTTTGATCCGCTTGGCAGTTGAAAATTGAAGTCCCTCAGATCTTTTTCCCTTCCGGTGACTTTGTGAGCTACGCCACTTGCACAGAACAGTGTGTGTGTCTGCACATGCTTCATTTCCCCGGCATCTGATAAATGTTTGGAAATAGGGCAATGCTGAAAGCACTTACCATTACCTTAAAGTGCTCTGCGTAAATAGAACTGATGCTTTTCCTCAACTGCTGTGATGTTGCTGCATTTTTTTTTTTTAATGAATATGATCACTCTAACTAACCTCCCTTCTTGTCACTCTCATCCTGTTGGTCCATCTTTTCTGTTCTTCCTGCAGCGTTTGCTGGCCAATGAGACTTCAAGTCCCCATGTGGCCGCACGGGTCTCTGTGGGATCTTCTTGACTTTGAGATGGGAATTTGGAATCCCTGTCCATCGTGGAGAGAGATGGGGTAATGCAAAAGTATCTGTTGGGGGTTAGAGATCTGAGATCTCACCTTGGACCTGTCAGCAAACTCTGCAGCCTCATGCAAGATACTTGGTCTTTGCCTAAGCTCACCCATAAAAATGACAGAAATGAGCCAAGTGGCCCTTGAGTTTCTTTTCAGATCCGAATTTCTAGGGTACTTCGGTTTACCAGATAGCTAGTCTTATATAACGATTGGGGTTTGATTATTGAACATGAACTGCATGGAGGTAGGTGCTTGTTGAACTCAGTGGTGTCCAGAGTCTAGAACCTGCCACAGATGAGCCATGAGATACTGGTGTGACTTGGAGCTCTCCATGGGGTGGCAATAATTTTCAAAATGCTGAATCTGTCAGAGAAGTTAGATAAAATGCAAGCAATAGAGGGAGGTTTCTGAACTGGGAGGCAGAGTTGGCGGTAATTTTGCTTTGGTAGATCTGCATCCAGGCTTCCCATACACAGCTTTTACAGGAGTGAATACATTTGAGCTCCCTGGTATCCCAGGATCAAGCTCAGACTCTGTTGCTGGGCTTATGACTTCTGGCCATGTTACTTCCTATCTCTTTTCACTTTCGCTGCAACCGCGCTAAACTACTTGCCATTTCTTGGAAACTATCCTCCCTTGCTTTATACTTTGCAGAGACTGGTTCCTCTACCTACTATGTTCCCTCCATCTGGACCCCATCCCACCCACAGTTTGGCTCTTATCTTTTAGAGCTCCCGTGAAGTGTCACCTCTTCCAGGAAGCCTTCCCTAACCACTCCAATCAGTCCCCCAAACCAGATTAGCTGACTCTCCTATTTGCTTCCATAGTCTCCTGAGTTTTATCAGAGCACCAAACACATGGTATTATAAACATCTACTCACCTGTCACCTTTTCTGTACTTTAAACAGCTTGAGGGCAAGGACCTGTATAATCACCACCGTGGTATCTTCATTACCCAGGCCGAATGAGAAAACTGTTCAGACGAGCCCCAGTTCACACAGCTCAGCCTGTCTGTGGAACCGGAATTCATTTTCAGTCATTTTCCACTTGAATCCTTCTCTCCCCTTGACCCCATCTTCCACTAATGACGAAGTCTTTTCGAGCCACTATGCTTGCATAAGAAACTGTGGGAGAAAAGTGGAGTCTGTGTCTCAAACATTTGATTTAGAGCCTCATTTACAAGCCTGCCTGCCCCATGTATGCGTGTGAACATGAGAACACCATGTTGATTGACTTAAACAGCACAGGGCCCGTGTGCTAATTTCGCCTCTGTACCAGCAACTCTCCCGTGGCCCCAGAGTTTGCCATGACCTTCCCATCCCAGATGTGTTGTGAGATAAGTGCGTCAGGCACTCAGGTGTGCTTAATTTGTGAATTTTGAAATCCAAACATGCCTTCCACCTCTTAGATTCCGGCAGCTTTAAATGCCCTTGGATTTTGTAGAAAGGGGCCCAAGTCTATAATATGTGTACAGCTGCGGCTCTTATCAGAATGCAGACATGCCTCTCATTACTGCTAATTGCAGTTCTGCCACCGGTGATCTGAGTTCAGACTTCCTAGCTGGGTGACTGGTAACCTATTTTATAGCATTGGCTACATGAGGATACATTACAGTATCTTCCAGGCAGCTGCTCTTGAGGTAAATGAATACCTGGGGGTCTTTTTCCTTCTCTAGGAAACTTTAAGTACTGTAACAGGCTTTCATTTAAGGCTGTGCGAGGCTTATTTCACCAGATTGCTATTTGGAAGCTCTAACAAAACACCTTTATGAATAGCGGCTGTAATACCCTTAATCCGCTAAACTTCCTGACATTTTAAACCAAGTGGATTGCTGTGAATAAAATCAGGCTTTCCCATCTCTCTGCTCTCTTCCTCTCCTCCCCCCACCCCCGCCCCGCCTCTGCATCTTCAGGACCAAGGGGCTGGGGGCAGAATTCTTTCTTGCTGTTAGGGCACCAAACCAGAAAAGACTGGGAAACACCATGCAGTTTATTTAGACTCCCAGCTTTATAATTACCTGCCCTGACCCACTCCTTTTGTAACA
Source organism: Pteronotus mesoamericanus (assembly GCF_021234165.1). NCBI lineage: Eukaryota > Metazoa > Chordata > Mammalia > Chiroptera > Mormoopidae > Pteronotus > Pteronotus mesoamericanus. The sequence goes on along the minus strand of NW_026555277.1, from coordinate 40,756,972 downwards.
AACAAGTGCTGGTGAGGTTTCTGTTTCTTGTTAAAGCTTAGGGCTTTTTAAAAATTAAATGCTGTTTTCTTTCTTATTAAAGAAAAAGCCATATGTTTATTTTATTTTAAAGATGTTATGCATTTATTTTTAGAGAGAAGGGAAGGAAGGGAGAGAGAGAAAGAAACATCGATGTGTGAGAAATACATCCATCAGTTGCCTCTCATGCGCCCCTAACAGGGGACTTGGCCCACAACCCGAGCATGTGCCCTGACCAGGAATCAAACCGGTGACCCTTGGGTTCGCAGGCCAGCACTCAGTCCTCTGAGCCACACCAGCCAGGGCCAAACATTTATTTTATTGTGGAAAACTAGAAGATACAGATAAACAAACAGTAGATGGGGATGATGATAAGTCATGATACCATATGGCCCAGTGATATCCATTCTTAGCACCTTGGTTCCTGCCAGACTTTTTCCTATTCCTGTAGGCACCTATAAAATTTATTTCAAAAGACCAAACATTCTTGAGCATTCACTATGAACCAACTACTGTTCTAACCTCTTTACGTGTATTCTTCACTTAAGTTTTATAATAACTCTGGGAGTAAGAACCATGAGGTGCACATTGCATAAGCAACATAACCAAAGCCAGGCAGCTCGATGGGGCAGAGCCAGGGAGTGTGCTCTGTCCCCTAATGTTCGCTGCTACACTATGCACCTTCTAAAAGATGGGAAGTGTTTGATCATCTACTTTTGTAATTTGACACTACAGCACAAACACCTTTTTTATATTAGGATTTTTCAGCATCGTTGTGAAGGGCCACACAGTATTCCCTTCTATGAAAGAGTCCTAATTCGATGAACCCTTTCCCTATTGATGGATGTTCAGGGTGCTCCCGTCCTTTTGTTCTTATAAACAACAATGCAAAGACTACTCTTGGGGCTAAATGTATGCACACCAGTGTGGCTGCAAATAAAGCCTGTATTCTATATTTTCCTTATCATTCTGACGTTTGTGTGTGCAGATGGTGCTTTTGAGGCATTGCAGAAGAAATATACTCTTGAGCCTGTTCTTGCTACTGGTGATGGGGCCGCCCTGAACCATTCACACACTTTTGAATTCATACAGCATTGTTTCTGGTACCATGTTGGGAAGAAGATTGGCTGAAGAATGGAGATTCTGTTTGGGTCCAGTTAGCTGCCTGCTACTGAACCTACAAATTTAGTGTCAGTTTGCACTGTGCTGTGAATTGAATGAGAGCCTTTCTCTTTCTCTCTGAACTTAAATGCATTTACAGAACTGGGAACTACCACGATGTTCCCTCCACCCATGCGGTCCCACCCATGTAGCCTCCCCCAGCTTCCTCTCGCGTCTTCTGCACTAGGTACCAGCAGCCCCCTGGGCCTCCTGTCTCAACTGGCTCCTCTCACAGGAACTCCCTGAAATCTGTTGCCACCAGGCCTCGCTCCTGGACAGTGTTCTTTCCTCTGCTCTGTCATTAAAAAAGCAAGCAAGTTGATGAGAGAGAGGGAAAGGGAAAAAGAAAAGGGTCCATGGATAAAAATTGTGACCAAGGCACTCTTAATACTTGACTAAGTGAGTGGCGGCCACTGAGGTGAAGAAAATCATGCTCAATGTGCCAAGAACCAGGCTCAAGACAAAAATTCAGAGGTGCTTAAGGTGGTTTCCGTGCTAAGCTGGGGTCTTACCAGCAGTGTGGCCTTGGACAAGGTACTTACCCACTGCTTCTTAATACCTACCTACCTACCTATCTATCTATCTATCTATCTATCTATCTATTCACAATACCTACTACATAGGGATTGTCAGAAGGATTAAATAAGGTCGGAGAATTAGCAGAGTAAACACCATGATAAGGGCTCAGTAAAAATGGGAGCTTAAAAAAAACCCCAAGAAGGATTCTGATTTATAAGTCTGGCAGACATGTTCTTTAACACTTACTAGCTATGTGACCTTGAGCAATTTACCTAACCTCTCAGAACTGTAGATCATCTGTGAGTTGGGGATAACAAAATCTACTTTATATGGGGTATTACGAGTTTTGGTGTCCACAGTGTACATCCTGGCACACAGTTGGTTTTCAATACCCAGAGCAAAATTTCTTCCCTCATCCTAAACAGTTTTTCTCTTAGAAACTAATGGTCAAATGGAAGGAGTTTAATTCTTAACCAATCTGTAACTTTTCAGCTACCCTCCCCACTAGGCAAATAGCTAGAATGAGTTGGGCTGTTTGCCAAACTAACTTTTTTTTTCCCTTTTGACTTCAACTTGATTGTAGTTTAGGGATTGCTGAAGGTTTTGTGAACTTATTTTATAGTCCCTGTAATCTCAGAAGGGAAACAATGAAATAGCAAAGTTAAGGTACAGGACAGGTTTTATCCCAAGGGACTCGTAGGGTTGTAGGAAGGGTTCTGTGGGAGGAGGTATTTACAGCCTTTCATACAACACCTGACACCTAGAAAGTCTGCAATAAATTCAAGGGCTGTCCCAGCAGGGGACCGACGGGCCAAGTGTCAAATTCACAAGGTAAATGAATTTTCTTTTGAAAAGGGATTTCAATGGAAGACCTAGGGTTACCAAAACCTTCATGCTTGGAGGGGTCTTCGAGCACACAGGCCCGCAATCTGAGCACCGCACTCCGGAAGTGAGTTGGCCAAACCTGACTCCCTGTCTCGCTCGGCAGTAGGCCCACACACGGTGTCAGAGCTGCTGCCTTGGGCCATAGGGAGGCCAGAGTCCCCAGACTGCTCACCCTGCAGAGGACACATGCAAGGATGTCCTTGCAACTAGAGCCACCTTCAAAAAAGCCAAAGAGTGGCTTTGAAATATTTTATTCATTACCCATCTTGATAGAGACAACACTCAGCTTCTAAAGTAAATATTTGAACTCTAGGATTCCCCCTATGCACACATGATACCATTATAAAAATATAACTTCTGATAGGTATGGTGTTATTTTAAATTTCCTTTAACTTTTGCCTTTCTAAAGAACGAATTACCATATGGATTTGCCTCTTTGTTTTGGGTTTTGTTTTGTTTTGTTTTATCATATTTTCTTCTAAATCACCAGGTTCATTACCCTGATCAAAGATACAGGAAGGCCCAGCTGTAAACTGCTCCCCAAGTGCCAGACGAACTGATTTTCTTATCTTCTGTTCCTCCTTATTGGCCATGGGGACAAGGACACAGGCGTCTTCGTGACTGCTGCTGTTGGCCAAGGGGGTTTGAGATCATGTAGATTTCACTATGGAGAAAGCCACATATAGGCACAAATTTTTAAATTTTCACCAAATTACCAACTTTCAGCACTACACAGCATTCCTGTACAGGCGAGCGGGGCGCAGATTTCCTCACTGCGTGGACAGTAATCCTCTCTTCCCCCCTGGAATGTGCTCCCACCACTTACCATTCCTTGCTTTCATGGCATCTGTTGTGGTTTGCAATGAAATACATTTGTTTTTCACCTGACTGCCTGATACCCGCTACCCCCGCCCCCAACACACCAGACGATAAGCTCCGTGAGCCTAGAGAGTCACCTCTCTTCTCATTTGCATATCATTTTCCCCCAGCACAATACCTGGCACATAAAAGCCAGCCCCATATTTTATTTTTTTAATTTTTAAAAAGATTTTATTTATTTATTTTTAGAGAGAAGGCAAGGGAGGGAGAAAGAGGGAGAGAAACATCGATGTGCTAGAGAAACATCAATCGGTTGCCTCTTGCACACCCGCAACCCAGGCATGTGCCCTGATGGGGAATTGAACCTGCAACATTTAGGCCCATCCCACTGAGCCACCACAGTCACAGCCCAGCCAATATTTTAAAGAAAATAGTCCCTAGAAATATAGTTGAGGCAATGATGTCATGGAATTCGGTAAAAGGTAGATCTGAATTAGACCAAACCCCAAAGTATTAGAAGTAGCTAAAGGACTTTGGGATAATGTATTCATGGCCCTGGCCAACTAAATGTCTTAGTATCATCTGTCAGCATAGTGACCTGGAGGTGTTCACTACTCTGAGAGGTGTGGAGTCATGAAAACTGAACGGGACTTGGCATCTGAAGGCATGGGCTTCAGTCTGTTCCTTAGCAGTTCTATGACTATGAGTAAATCATGTCAGTTCTCTGAGTACCAGTTTGTTTTTCTATAATACAGGGATAATAATGTTGGCACAGCAATGAGAATTAAATAAGATTTATAGGCAGTAAAGTTTATAAATCCGTATTATTGTTATCATCGCAAATAACTTTGGCCTCATATCCTTCACTGGAACCTTTGAGTTGATTTGTAGTTGATTGGCAGCCTATTAGAAAAGGCATCTCTGACATTGGATTGAGGACAGAAATCTGACTTAGGCAGAAGGTGCTGGCACCGCGGTCATGTTCTGCAGCCTTCTCTGTCCAAGCGCTTGTTAACAGGCCTCTGGTTTCAGGTTCAGAATGGGCGGGAGTAAACACGGATAACAGAGTGGCTACTCTTCCCAATGATGAATGAAGCCTTTTGTTTGGAGATGGAGGCGTGTGTGTGCTTTCACGTGTGAGTACCCACAAGTGTGGGCTCCAGACAATCCCCAGAACTAACCAATTGAAGGTAACAGAAACTGCAGCTTCACAGGATAAAGCGTTTGAAGCCGAAAGGAAACTTTCTGTTTTTCCAGCAATATTGGAGGACAGTATCACCCCTTCCCTGGAAAAGTAGGGTGGGACCCACAGTCTGTGTAAATGCAAAGAATAGACAGGGCCAGGACCGGGGAAGCAGAGATCCTGCAAAGTCACCTCAACAGGGAAGCAGGTTTCTTACTTATCCTATAGGCCCTGAGCCCCAGAAAGGAGCCGAGGGAACGGAGAAAGTAGGCAGGAGACGTAGAGACGCACTGGCTGTGTCTCTAAAGCTCTTTATTGACGCCTCACTGGAATCACCTGTCACTAGTGCGTTTGCAGTTCTCCAGAGGATGGGCTTTCTTTCCCGTTAACACAGCCTACCTGGGCTCTACGCATGGCGGCTGCCCTTCAGTCCCTCAGCACCCAGCTCTTCCCCACCTCTGGCCTTTGCACTTGAGATTCCCCCACTTTGGATGGATGGCTGGCTCTTTCTCATCGCTCCCACGTTAGCTTAAATGTCACTTCCTGAGATGCTTCGGTGACCATGCTATTTAAACGAAGTGCCTCCTGAGACGCTCTTACCTGGCACCCTGTTTATTTCCTTCATCACTTTTACCGTAACATCCGGAACGACTTCCCTGGTGCGTCCCCTCTGAGTACCTGGCTCCATCACGGCCAGGCCATTTTCTCTTACTTGTCCTCTTATTCTCAATGCCCAGCACTGGTTAGGCACTATGTGGCTGTTGGGTTAAACGGCATTCATTTTCTAACCTGAAGCTACCGAAGATCTTAAAATTTTTGTTAAAAATCGCAAACTCCCGCTCTGACCGCTGTAGCTCAGTGGGTTGGCCGTGGTCCCACAAAGCACCAGGCCCCCAGTGTGAGTCCCGTCCTGGTCAGGGCACACACCTGGGTTGTGGGTTTAGTAACCGATGGATGTTTTTCTCCCTCTTTCCCTGCTCTCTAAAAAAATAAACAAAATCTTTTTTAAAAAAATCGCAAACCCTCTTGTGTTCACGCCCGTACTTTGAAGACCCAGTTGAAGACCCTGGGAGGACTTCTGCCCTGCCCACTGCTGCAGATCACGCTTGGGAACATTCCGCATCCCGCAGTGCGTGGCTTCTCATTTTCCCAGGTCTTCTTGTGACCTCTTAGCATTCTTTTTTCTTTTTTAATTAAAGATTTTATTTATTTTTAGAGAGAGGGGAAGGGAGGGTGAGAGAGGGTGAGAGAAACGCCAATGTGAGAGAGAAACATTGATCTGTTGCTTCTCATCCATGCCCTGACTGGGGACCACACGTGCAACCCAGGCATGTGCTCTGACCGGGAATCGACCTTTCAGTTTGCGAGACAACACCCAACCAACTGATCCACACTGGTCAGGCCTCTTATTTCATCCATCCTGGGGAGCCTTCCTTCCCTTTGGCCCGTTACTGACAGGCCTGAAGAAAGCAACTCAAATAAGTTTAAGACTGGCTCCCAAATTAAGGAAACAAAGAATCTTAGTATAAAAGTGAAATGACCTTGTATGGAGTCAGTGCCGTAAAACTCAGAAGCAGCTGCACTCGTGGGGGTATATGGACAGGCTTCAGGGAGTCAGTGGATCCCTGAAACTGTGTGCAAAATGTTGTCTGTCTGCATTTTTTTACAGGGAGACAGACCTGAGTTTCTGTCTAAATTGGACCAAGCCCAGAAGTATTAGATTCTTCAGTGGGTCCGTGACCGAATGAAAACATTGAGAACCATTGAGCTAAAATCCTTGAATGTACCAAAGGTCCCCATGAGCCTGCCCAGGACGTTCAGATCCCTGTTTTGTCCTGCTGTACCCAGTCGGTCCGGGACCCCATCAGAGATGCCCTTGGCAGTGTGGGGGGCCGGGAGGAGGTTGCTCAGAGCAAAAGCAGGCAGCACTCCTGTCTTCAAGGAGCTTGCTTAGTTTTTGAAAAATACGGACATCAAATACCCTCCTCCCCCCAGCAAAAAAAAGGTACCATGCTGACTGATAGGTACCATGACGTGTCCTGTGGCAGAAAGTAACTGGACCAGAGTCTAGGAGAAATTCCTGAGGAGGTGACATTCCAACCAAGACCTTGAACTTTGAGAAGGAAGCATGAAGGGGAGAGGAGGGGAAGAGCATCCAGGCAGCAGGAACCACAGCAGAGGGCCTGTGGACGGCAAAGAGTGTGGAAGGTAGAATCAATAATTTAGTCCACAGCTGTTAGATTTTAGATGTGTGGCGCATGCCAAGGGGTCCAAGCCAGAGAAACTAACTTCAGAGTCGTTCGTGTACATCTAGCATCGGAAGCTTGGGTGAGGTCGCCTAGGGGAAGACTAGACAGAGGAGAGAAGGGATTAGGGACAGGAGCCTAGAGGTCTGGAGGGGAGAGGAGGAGGGTGAGCAAAGGCGAGGGACAGACCCAGCCGGTGGCGGAAGAAGAAACCAGGTACAGATGAAGGCAGGGAACCCAAGAGGAGACCCATTTAAGAAGCCAGAAGCCGTGAGTGCTACGCCTGGTGAAGAAATTCAAAGAAAGAGTAGGGAATTGGCCGTGGGCTTTGGCAAGGAATATGCCATTGATGTTCTTGGGAGAAACAGAATGTAGTTTTAGTGGAAAAGTGGGGACCCAAGTGTGACAGGTGCGTCGGAGTGCGCCTGCGGCACAGGAGTTGGAGTGCAGGTGGCTCCTGTCGGGTGTTTGCTGTGACATGGAGCGAAGATTAGCATGCAGAAAACAGGCATAAAACAGTGTTTTATGAAATGGTTGATATACGACTTGGCCAGTAAAAAGTAAGAAGCTGGTGGTTTTGGAAGAGGAGATAAGTATCTGCATTAGTATTTTTCCAATAAAGTATTCATTAGAAATAAGTGAACACCTTTTTAGATGAATTTCAGTAGTTTTCTGTTTATAAAGTTTTATCCCACTCTTTCATACCTGTGTAGAGTTTATCAGCTACTTTTTGGTTTAAAAAATGGCTCTGTGAGTTAACCTGGGAACCTTAACATCATTGATAACATTGTTTCTATGGAAAAAAAATGTTACAAGTTCTAGAAAGTCTTCGGAATTTGGCCTGTTTGGAAGCCAGGGTCCTAAATGACAGGTTAAAATTGGTTCTTTGAAAAGCACCAAACAGCATCTTCTCTCACAGAGTTGGTTGACACACATTCCTTTTCTCTTTCCTTCTGTTGCAGGATCTCTTAGTCACTTGGAGTGTTATCTTTCGTAGCATGGAAAAGCCCCAGCTCGGTGAACCCGAAGCTGCAAAGAGTTTAGAGCACTTTACACTAAAGATGTGATTCTTTTAACCACATCAAGAGGACTGAGATCCCCCTTAAAGGATACTGTTTTGTGCAATAAAGCCACGCTTGTAAAATTTGCATAATCAAAATTATGTATTTAGTGTTGTAGATTTACATGAACTTTTATACAAGGAGAAACTCCATTGGCTCCCCCAGGTGCATCCTCTCTCAAAGTCTTACGGGGATTCGGCAGGTTCCCTCAGGCACCCCTCCCTGCACCCTGGCCTCTCTGACCCGCGCTCCAGCTGGGCTCCACTTAATACACTGCTCACCCAGCTCCAGCCACAGTGGGCTCCGGGTCCTTGGATTGAATGTGCAGGTTGTATCCTGTCTCAGGACCCTGGCACCTATCAGTCCCTTTCTTGGAAAGCACTTACCCCTACGTATTTACAAAACCAGCCCCCACACTTCTTCCCGGTTTGTAGTCCCACAGCAGGCCATCATTAGCCACCCTATGGAAAATTTCAGACATGCCCCCCTTGACAAATCATATCCTTTTCCCTACATTACATTTTCTCCTTAGCGTTTATCACTAACATATTGTAAAATTTATTTTCATCTCATTTATATTATAGTTCTGCCACTAAATGGTAAGGTTGATAAGAGTAGGAAACTTTTTGTCTATTTTGTTGACCCTTGTATTCTCACACAGAGAACAGGGATCGGCACATCACAGGTGCTCAGTAATTATCAGTTAGTTGAATGAAGGAATGAATGGACAGCCCTTCTTTCTCTTTGCAGTTCATCTGGATTCTTATATTTGCTTAAAACAAGCAACAGCTGTAGCAAACAGTGGAAGGTGTTTGTGTGTGTGTTTGTGTCCACATACATAGTCACCATCCCATTTTCCACCCAAATTAACCCAGGGGTCAGCCAGATTCTCAAACAAGTCATGTTGTGAAGATGAATTCCGTATAGAGGATGAGAGGAATGGTTTAAAGCATCTTTGTCAGCCAGACTTGGGTCTGTCCTGACTCTTTTTGTCTCCATAAATCTGGACTATACCTGCCTCCCCTGAACTCACCCGCCCACCCTGGCCGCTGCCTCCCACTCCCCTTCGCAGATGCTGGCAGCAGTGTTTCTACCAGGAGGGGCTCTGAGGGATGAGATATGAATGATTAACTTCGGTTGGGACTCCTTTAAGATTACAATCTCTGCTCCTGGACACGTTTGCTTTTGCATTCACCTGGGAAGCCCCACTAGACCCTGTTTCCTCTCCGACCTGACCTTTTCTCCCCTCCCCCTTGGGGGGAGGGGTGGCTCTTCATTCTCCTTTGAGAGGCTCCTGTTTGCTAAGCAAACACTGACCACACAGACCCTGCTTGGAGCCAGTTATTGCTTCCTCCCTACACAGGTCACACCACACACACACACACACTCTCTCTCTCTCTCTCTCTCTCTCTCTCTCTCTCTCTCTCTCTCTCTCTTATTGCTTCCTCCCCATACAGGGGACACACAGACACACACATTCCCCTCCCCCCAAACACCCTACTCCTACTCCCCAGGCCAGGGGGAGAGCGTTTCTCAGGGAGTCTTTGAAAGCTGCCAGGAGCCAACTGGTAGGATTTTTGGAGAGGGGGATAGGTATTTTGGAGAGCATCTTAATCCTTCTTCATTTTGAAATAAAAGCTCGTGGCTATAACATAATTTTGCGTTTGAATTCTCTTGGTAAAACAGTTGTTCATTGTTCATGGCAACTGTTTACATAGTTCCTTTTGAATTCTTTGATTACAGGTTCTCATGGGGATTTGTTGGTGCAACCCCTTCCCATCCCAGAACCGGACTCTCTCCTGTCCCAACTCTCTTCCCAGCCTCTTTACCATAATGTTTAAAGTAGCCATGTATGTACTGAGTTTCTTTAAAACAAATAATATGTAGCACCAGGGATTATGCATATTTTCATTGGCACTGCATCAGAATTGACATCACCATGAAGAAATGTATGTCATTGTTAACTATGCAAATGGTATCTTTCCCTTTTGGATTCAGAAGTTCTCACTGTAGGCTAATCATTTCAATCAAATGCTTTGCATTCAACTGTTGACGGAATGAGCTAAGAAATGTTATTATCAGTGATGTTAGTGCCATTATTAAAAGCAGAAATTTTGGCTGAAAAGACTTTCTCCAATGTTTTGGCACAGTCCAAGGGGATTTAAAATATTTTTTCACACTTAGATTTTGTTCAACTCGACCCGCTGGTACGAACTCCCCTGGGACTATATTGAGGGGGCCCTTTTACTCAGTGCTTTACGGTAACGGTTTCAGAGTTTGGTGTTAGCGTTTGCTCTGCTGAAACTTTTCACAGCTGACTTGATACCACTGCTCCAGCCTGACCTCTCACTCCTTCAGCATTTTAGGGGTTAATTTTGTTGTTGGATCGGATTTCTCTCCTGGGCTGGGGAACGGTGATCCCCTTATAGCTGGTCCTTTAGTAAGGAGTAGCTGGGTGCCTGGGACTCCCTGGCCCGAAGGGGGCTGGCTCAGCCAGCTGACGAGTTGCCATCGGAAGATTCATTCAGCCTCTTTGTCCACTTTCGCTAAGGACCACCATGTAGTAAAATGCTCTGGCCTAGGAATCTTTCCAGGTAGGACGATTTCTTAACATCTGGGGCCTGGGGGCGGGTACGGTGCCTGTACTGTCTTGTCGTCCCTTGGATGGTACTGAAAAGCCGGGCAGAGCAGCCAGCGGTGTGCAGCTGCTGAAGTCCTCGTGGGCGATGTGCTGGTGTGGCGGGGTGGGGGGCCACAGCCAGGAAGGTCAACATCCTTCTCCCTCCCACCCCCATCCCCTTTCGTCCTAATCTTGATTGTTTCAAAGGAAGGGGGGCCTTACCCAGACATCCTTGGTCCACCTGGACATTTGGGTCATGTCAGTTATTTTTCAGGTCTCATCAACTTAGGCTGCTGATACTGAAAAACTGAGTGTTGATTACCCAGCTGTCTTAGCTCCTTATTTCAGGCTTTTGAGGGGGGAAGACCTTTCAACTTGGTGAGAGGGGGGAGCTAGAAAGAGGCATTGCACACCCCGCCCACCCCCTGCCACGCCAGAACTGCTAGTGGTTCTGAGTGCCCTGATTAAAATGACTTGCAGTTGGAGGTTTTGTTTGGAATCTAAGAAGCAGGGAGAACTGCGGTTGTGTTTACTAATACTGCAAATTACTGGGTGGGTTTTCTCTGGCAACATAGGTTCCAAAAGAGATGGCCTGGGAGATTGAACCATGAGCACTTTTCTTGTTGGTTAGGGCTGCTATAAATCTGCCCAAAGAGGAACATTTCTATTTTTAAACCAGACAAGGGGAGGAGGAAACAATGTTCATTACCACCTTCTACTTGCCAAGCATCTAAAAATTTCATTTAATTTTTGTTGCAAAGCCAGCAACATTATCCTCCATTTTGGGGTGAGGCAGTTGAAACTAGGAGAGGTTAAGTAATTTTCTCAAGGTCACACAGCTGATGAGCAGAGCAGAGATTGGAACCCAGGTCCTCCCTACCACTCTGCCTTGCTGGGCGTGGTAAATGGCTGGGGTGGTTTTACCTGCAAGTTTGAATGTGGGCACTTTTTGTTGTGGAGGACTCACCCAAGGTCACATGATACAAGCATGGCTGGGGAGGGCTGTACGATTCTGCTGGTTTCTGGATGGGAGGGGGCATGTGTTAAGAAGCAGCTCTGCTTTGGCAGCAGGATCTGCCTGGGCACTCCCTGATCTCTTTGAGGCTCTTGGGCCCATGAATGGACTGGTGGCTGGGTTTGTGCTTGTACCTGGTTCAGAGCGGGTGGGAGCCTAAGTGGAAACCAAATCTGGGGAGGCCCATGGCCTTGGAGCTGGCCTTGGGCAGCTGGGACTGCATCCTGGAACTCTCCAGCTGCCTCCTGAAAAGCGGTTTTATTGACTCCTGGAGGGAGAGGTTGCTGACCCACGCCAGGCCCGAGCTGCTCACGTGTACCCTGAGGGTGGCTGATCAGTTAGGGCTGAGCTGCCTCCGGTTGGTTGTGACGCTGACTTTGAGCGGCGTTGCTTGACCTGAGCGCTTCCCTTCCCTTACCCATGGCCCCGGAAGGGGCAGCTTCAGGGGCAGGTCCCTGAAAGACTGCAAAGTGAGAGGCCAGCTTGGTTTTGGGGGACTGCCACCTGTCTCAGCCGCCCTGAGGCAGTAGTGGCTCTGTTTTGTGCATTCAGGTTACCAGACCCCCCAAATGTATTGGGAGGTAAGGGGGGAGCAGACAAGGTGCAGAGGGGTAACGGGAGTGCTGGGACTCCATTTACTCAGCCCTAAGGCGGCCAGCCAATGCCCTGCCTGGAATTCTTCCTCCCCCACTCTGCCCACGCCCCCCCTCCGCCCCTCGCCTTTTAACTAATTGGAGATGTTTGAAGAATGATTGCTTTAAAAAGTGTCCTGGGCTTTTTGGATAACAAGTGGGAGTTCTGAGTTCTTTAATTATGACCAGGATCTATTGAACAGTATCTTTCGCTCTGCTCTAAAGTTGAGTTAATGAGGTTAAGAGCTTGGACTTCAGCATCTGGCAGACCTAGGTTCAAATCCAGCTCCATGAATTAGCTCTGGCACCTCAGGCAGGTCGCCTGGCCTCGGCAGGCCTCTCTTTCCATATCTGTGAAAAGGGAACATTGGTGGTTTGTGCCCCAGAGGGCAATGGAGGGGAGTGTGTGGGGTGACGGCATGTGAAGTGCTTCGCAAGGTGCCTGGACCCCACTCTTAGAACTTTTCACCTTGTGCCCGGGTTCCCTATTATTTTCGTTAGCTATATAAAATACGCTGAATTCTGTTGATGTTTAGGATACATGTGTCTCCTGGCAAACAGTCCTAGGATGGGTCCGTTGAGATCTTTGGCAAAAGCGTCAGCCAGGCAGTGGACCAAATGTCAGCAGCCCTCTCTAGAGGAGCCTGGGAGGAGGAAGGCTTTGTGTAACTGAGGTCAGCAGACATGCTGGTGCCTATTGTAACAATGAGGGTCTAAGGCATGTGGACCAGAGCCCTGGGCTTTCCAACCCAACCAAGCCCCGGGAGCCAAAGGGAGGAATTTCACGCTTACTCAGGGGACCACCTACTTGTTGAAGGAATGAGTTACCAAAATGGGACAAAGGTGCTGTGGGGTGAAACTCAACCCGGGGCCTTCTGAGTGCTGCTAAATCCCCCTCAAGCCCTCCTTAGGGGGCTGGTGGTCCCTCTCTCCTCCCCAAACAATTGGCCTTGCACCTGGCACCGTCTGTAGAAGCTGCTTCTCCCCTGGGACACTGTCCATTTATGGCAATGAGAAGCAAGTTTTTGCACTTGAACTTTATCAATCTGTTTCACACCCTGAGCCTGCATCTCCTTCCTGCGGTCCCTGCAGATTCCCTGCATCCTGGACTACGGCTGATAAAAGCTGGTTATCTCCTGTGTGCCTGGAGTTCTGATTTGGTCCCAACAAAAGGCTTGTGAGGGCTGGGTGTTATTAGCACCACATCCCACAGAGGATCCGAGTCTCCTGGAGGGGCAGCTGCTGTCTTAATGGTAGATGGCAGGGCCAGCTCTCCAACACAGAGCTGTTTTGCTTTTTTTCTCCAGAGCTGGTGCTACCTCCATGTGGAGCCTCTGGGGCTTGGTGGTTCTGTGGCCCTCAGCTAGATAAGAGTAAATTGACAGGGATTAGTGTCTGACTCTGCCCTTGCTTCCATTCAAGCTCAGGTTCTGGGTTATTTTGCACAAGAACTGTAAACCACGTAGGCTAATCCCGGAGGTGGGACCCAAAGAGTAGGGCTTGCATGTTGTTTTATTTGAGTAACTGGATCTTTTTGGGGGGGGGGGTTGGAAAACTTTAAAATCTTTCTGATATATGTGATAGGTATTCATTAAATGTGTCAAATGAATAAATAGAGGTGGTTGAATATTCTTGGTTCTATGTTCGAGTCCCAGCTTCAGCATTTCCTATAATATGGCCCTTGGACCTCTATTTCCAGACATCGGCTGTCTCATCTGTACAGTGGCTATAGTATTAGTCTATCTGATAGTACCTGGGAGAAATTATAGAGAAACAGGGCCTGGCACATAAATTTAGTAAGCGCTGTTACTATTTTTATCATAGAGTTGTGAGGATGAAGTGAAATAATGCATGTAAACTATTTAGCACAGTCTGGCACAGCTTTAAACTTCAATTAAAGTTGGTTATTGTATATGAGCATCATTCCCAGATAGATGGTGAAGGGCAGGATTCGGCAGGAGTCCTGTTGCCTTCTTTGAAAGGGGTTTTTTTAATAGCCCCCCCCCCCCCCGTAGTGGTTACAGATGATGCTCTCAAGAAAACCTCCTGGGGAGGAAACAGTTAACATACCTGTCTGGTGGGAACTGGAGGTAGCCAGACCCTTTGCTTCCCCAGGGGTTCCTGCAGAGCCTCTGGTTGGGCTTGCTCACTCATCCACACCAAAGGATCTCATTCCAGCTTGGGCCCTGGGGTTTGGAGGGAACAATTGCCTTGAACAATAGCCAGAAAACAAGTTCCACCAGTCTGGGCATTTGCAACTGAATACAGCTGTCTGGCAGGGGCACTTGGCGGCTGCTCTGCGAGTGGGCTCCACTGGGATTCTGGAGCAGAACTGGAAAGGCGAGCAGGTAAGGCCTGGACACAGCCCTCGGTGACTCTGCGCGGCAGGAGTTGAGTCACCAGGAAGGACGCAGAAAGGGGCCAGGGGCCAGCCCGGACCGTTTCTGAGGATAGTAGGGCCTCTGGAAGCAGAATGAGTGTTCGGATGTGGGGAGTGGGGGGCACGGGGTGGTTTGCTCTGTGAAGATTGCTTTTCAGAACCAGTTACAGTACCGGCTCTCTGCTAACCTGCTGCAGCTTATTCGTGAACAGAGCGAATGTATAGCTGCCGTCTGACTTTTATAACATCAGTTAGCATGTCTTTCCCTGGAATAAATTACATGATCTCACAGGGGGTCCATCTGAAAAGTGTAATGACCCCCCAGAACCTTCCATAACTCCTCTTCTCCGAGTCCGAGGCTCTTGCTGAAAGCCAGGAACCCTCACGCCTGGGCGTGTAAATCCCAGTGGAAAAAAAATCTGTTCGGTCACCCCTCTAACCTTGGAATTCTGTTTTGCCCTTTTGCTTCATGTGAGATGAAATTATAAATATAATACCACATTCATTGAAGACCATGATGGATACCTGCTGCATCTACCTACACCCAGAAGACCGTGACATTAAAAATGTGTCCAAATTAAAAGTGTTCTTTTGGGGGGGCCTGGTGAAAGCAGGTTTCCCTCCTCAGCGCCATGGAATGCTCACTCCCCACAGCAGTGAGGAAAACAGGGAGTGTGAGAAGCCAGAATAATTTATGAGTCTTTCACCTGCGTCCCCCCGTAGCCGATAGCTCCTGCTTGGGCTGTGGAAATTGCTTTAAGCCTGCCGAGTGGCATTTGAATTCCTGACACAGTGATGTCAGCATCTCTTATAAGACTCTGAAACTGGATCTCCTGGTTTTATGGGCCCTTCCAGTTTTGAATGGATTTTCTGGTCACTTTTGGAGATCCTTTTCCCTTCACATCTCTATTTCTCCAAGAGGTCATAGGCACACGGTCAAGGCCTTGAGAGCCTCACTTCTGGTGAAAGTGCTGGCTAAGGTGGGGCCTCTTCATGATGCCCTTGGTTGCCATCAGGAGAGAGGTGCTGTGATTAGGCTGGTAAGCAGAGATTTTGAAACCTATCTGCCTGTACTCTCCTGACGAGCCGGAGGGCTGCATGGAGTCATTAGACCCTTGTTTGCGGTTCATCGTTCTGATAAGCTCTGGGCCCTAAGCCTCCATTTTTTCCAGAGAAAATGGGAGTGGAATGATACATGTAACTTGGCTGGTACAGTGCCTGGCATTTGGAAAATGCCGTCAATGGTGGCTGCACTATCAGGCGAGACTGTATCCTCTGCCTTTGTGGATAAATGCTGTGATCGGATGCAGACACTGTATGGTGAATGCGGATTGAGAGCCTCCACGCAGGGGTTTGCAAACTCTAATGGCAGGCCCAGCGAGGTGGCTTATGGGAGTGAAAATACTCAGACGGGCAAACACATCCCCGTCTGGAGAGGGCAGATACTACTTAGGGCTAGCTAATTGTCTCCTGTGTGTAATATATTAGCACCTACTCCAAATATCTAAAAGACTGTGTGGACTTAAAATAATAATAACCTCAGTGGTAAAATCAGCAATGAAGAAACCTAGAGACAAGGAAGTGCTGTTACCTGTTTGGCAGCTTTTCCTTAATGGGGGGAGGTTCTCTGAGATGGGGGGCCTTCAGCATGCCCACTGGCCTCTGTACCAACTTTCCTTGGAGCTTAAGCTCACAGGATGTCTGTTAGAAAGCAGCCTTTGGGATGGCTTTGTCCAGCTCCCTCTTTATGCAAAGGACTGGGGCCTGCAGGGGAGGTGGCTGACTCTCCGTTGCTTCAGGCCCCTGGCCTTCGCCACTTCCATGCCTGGGAGGGGAGAGCAGCACAGCAGAGAGCGCTGGGGGGCCTGTGCTTGGGCCTGCTGCCAGGCTGCTGCCTTGTACTGGGGCATGGCTGGTGGCTGGAGGGGATGTTGAAGAATACAGACACGGTGGCAGGAGCCAGTGCAGTTTCCATGGCTGCCCTTTGCTCATCTCCCTACTTTACATCCTTATCTGTGCTTGAGCTGTGCGTTCTTGTCTGTCACACCCACTGGCTCTGTGGTCAAGGGTAGGCGCATCATCACTGTGTCCCCGCTGCCTTGCCTGGTGCCAGGCACCTCTATAGAGAGCGTTGGCGACTAGATGAGATGAATGAATGAATTCAAGGTCCCTCGCTCAGGATCCAAAAATATTGAGTGTAGGAGTCTTGAGAAAAAATAGCAAATGTATGATGGAATTCCTTCTTCCCACCATTGGTTAAAAGTAGGTGAACATCATTTTCAAAGCTGATCGTTTGTAACTCCCTTTGTGGCATGATCTGCTGGATCCGATGGAGGACATCCGTTGAGTAGAGAGAGAGGCACACAACTGTGACCTGGCTGGGAAGTGGTCCTCTTGTGTCGATGACTGTGAGGAATCAGTGGACGCATCTTCTTGCCATTTCTCCAGAGATCTCAGCCAAAGGACTTGTAGGGCATATCCATGATATCCTGTCTTGTGGGCGCAGTGGGGAGGAAAAAAGACAGGGAAAGCAGCTCTGTGTCCCACATCCCTTTTTCCTGACACAGGACCTGAGCCTGGAGGCGGCCCTGAGGTTCTTCTGCTTGTTTTTCAATTTTGTCGAGCACATTGCTGTTTCCACTAAGATTTTTGGAGTCGCTTTTTAGAGCTAAGGCGAACCAGAGTGGGGAGAAGTGGTGAAGAGAGGAAATGCTCTCTCAAGTTCATTGATCCTTCTGGTTATTCGTGTAAAAATCATTCATGTCTTTAATGTCTTTTTGGTGCCACCCAAAAAGAGCTTCTTAGAGTTCATTGGGTTTTATTATACTATTTATTGAAGTCTTTTTTAAACCTGGGTTTTCTTGCAAATATCATCTACAAATCAAGTATTTTGGGGTATATTAAAATGACTTCCACTTCTTACTCAGTAATTTATTAATTCAGATTTAACAAATTGGATTTAAACAATTAATACTGCGTGTAATTTTGTATCATTGTTTTCTTAAACAATTCAGACTATTTCCATACATTTAACATACCTGGTTTCCTCAGGCCGGTCAGATGTCTGGCAGGATAGACCCCCCAGCCTAGCAAGCAGAAACTTTCTAAGCACTTAAACAACACTTAAAAATTCATTAAAGCTGCAAATGTGATAAATTATCTTAAATTCTCCCATTCCTTTTACAATCTGAATGCTATTTTCAAATCTTTTATCTTAAAAATCTCAAGTCAGAAATCAGTACTCATTTAAAATAGAAATCACAAGACTGTTTTTCAAATTCTCTAATATGTCATACAGTCTTTTAAATATTACAGTCATACAGAGATGATCCCAGTGATCAGAGAACTTTCCTTCTAAAGTTAAGTATTAATATTAGGATTTACTTCCTCATCTCTCTTCATCTTTTTAAACCCTCCCAGGATTTAAAGGCATCACTCCCAACTAAGAGCAGCGGGTTGATCATCTCGGGTGGGTCCAGGATTATCCTATGATTTTTCTAGGTCATATTCAAGCCCATGAGGCAGGGATGGTTAGCTCATATTCCAGAAAGATCACACCAGAGCCATAGCTGAAAACACTGTCGTTCTCCCTGCTACGTCATTGGGGTCCCTCAGGCCTCTGAGCTGGAATTTCATTTCACCACACAGTAAACACACATTCTCTGGGTTTCTTTCATGTTTCCCTTATAATCAGTTTTTGTAACCTCTTTCAACATTTATTGCCTGACCTGGGTCAATGGACCTTTGTACCCCATACCAGGTTGTACCTAATTTCCTCTACCACTTGATTGGACTCAACTAATGTCCTTGCTGCCTGAATGGGTTCTGCATGCTTTTCATATTTTTCCTGTCTGACTCTGGGCCACATGTCTGGAGTCATTTACAAACAAATTGCAGTTTCCCTTTAGTTAGCATGGGTGTACCAAGTGGTAAAAAACTAAGCAAACCAGTTTTAAGCAAAAGAAAGCAATGTATTAGTTCTCACAATTTGGTCTCCCAGGGGTGCTCTGCTTTAGGTACAGCTGGGCGCAGGCGCCCACACGGTGCCATGCTGCTGGACTCTGCGTCCCCCTGCTAACTGCCGCTCAGGCCACCGAGGGTGAAGTGACTGCTGACAGCTCTGGGCCTCAATTGCGCTTTTTCCAGAGTGGTGTCTTTTCTCAGCATCTCCTGTGTGGCCCTTTAAGTTTGGGAGATACCATTACAGGCGATACGAACGAGATCGTTGCAGGGCTTCACAACCGCTGTGACGTATGTGTACAGCGTGAATGCCTACGAGGGGCACAGAAGAACCAGCGTACCCCACGTGCCCTCATTAGGGCGGCGGCGTTATCACCCAGCAACACCTCACGGAACCAGTTTTCCTTACAAAACTTCTTGGGTCTCACTGACCTAATCCTGGTGGCTTCATGACCATTTATACCCTGAGTTTTGGGGGGAAAGACAAGTGGAAACTAAGTGGTTTTATATCTACGTAGACTTGGCAGTATCCCCAAAGATGCGGAAGTGAAGGAGATGTGACTGGTTCTCCGAGTGTGGGGACAGCTCTGATTTCTAGCACAGGGGTAGCTTAGGGGACACCGAAGCCACCCTTGCTCAGGATGGGACTCCCTTGGGGTCACTGGTTCCCCCACTCCCACTCTTCTCTGCGGCAGATCACTGGCTTCCCCCCTTCAGGGCCAGCTCAGTTACAAGGATTTCCTGTGAACTCAGGATAAGCCTCACGAAGCTCTGGGCACCAAGGGGAGCGATCGCGTGTGATCAGTGCCCCGTGCGCCACCGGAATCACAGCCTGGTGTTGAAAGGCCACGGGGAAGAGCGGGTACAATTTCAAAGCAAAAAGTCCGGGGTTGGGTCCATGGGCATCTGTTACTAACTTCCATCCTTCCTCCCCACCAGTCCTCCTCCTCCATCGCTCACAGGAAATTTTAGCTACGTTAAATTCCCCCCTCTAGAGAGCCGATGCAACTAAACCCTCGTGGGATTTTCATTTAACCGCAAGAGGAGATTGGAGTCCTTTTCTATCTGTTATGTCATGCTCTCCCCAGCCTCGGTGGTATCACCCATGTGCCGCCCCCCAAGGAAACTGAGGCACAGAGTTGTGACTTGTCAGAGAATGAAGTGAGGGAGCTGGGCTCCAAATCCAGTGCTGGTGGCAATTTTGCTTCAGCACATGCCCCCCCCCCCCCCCCGATCTCTTCTGCACATGAGTCCCCTCAGAAGGCGTTGAATAAGCACAAACTCTGTGCCTGGAGATGGAGGAGAGGTGACCACAAAGTGAGGCTGACCTTGCTGCAGCACCGCCCTGCAGGTGGTGGCAGGGGAAGAGGTGGGCTTGGGGTCAGGTAGCGTTTCGCTCCCAGTTCTGCCCTACATTTGCAGAGCAGCCTTGGACGAGGATCCTCGCTGCCTCTGCGTATGTAGAAGAGTTGGTGAGAATATGTGAAATGTTGGAGAGTTGGCATGTGGCAGGTTCTCAGTGGCTGGCCATTGTTGTGGAAGGCAGCATGATCCAGATCGGGAGGCATGCATGTTCTAAAATTAGACAATCTTGCATTTTAAACCCAATTCCAGCGCTGACTGAAAAATGACTGGTCAAGATACTTGTTCTTTCAGCCTTGATTTCTTCATCTGTAAAGTGGGAAGGATAAGAACTACCATGCAGGAATGATACGAGGGTTGGAGACATGTATAATATATTTACAGTATCCAGCACAATGCCTGATGTAATGGCATGCACTTAGCTGCTGTCTCCAGGCAGGCCCCTGTGCATATTTGGAAGGTAGGGCAGACCTTTCTGTAGGGAAAAGCTAGAAAATTGTGTAAGTATATAGAACGAATCCAATGTGTAAGACCATGGAGTTCGGGGCACAGGGCGGTTAGGGTGGGATCGAGGGTTTGGAGCCAGATGGAGGCCGGGCCAAAGCAGTGGAATCACAGGAACGAAGTTTGCTAAGACCCTGGAGCCTGGGACCTTCTGGACCTGGTGACTTCATCCACAGTAAGCTCCCTTCTGAGCCCCTAGGCTTCCTGCCTTTATTCTCCCTGCTCGGGAACCAGTTAGACATTTCCCCTCATTTCTGTGGGACCCTCCAGGTGGACTTTTGGAAGCCAAAGAGCAGTGCTGAAGGGAAAGGTGATGAAAACAGGTTTTCACTAAGCCTTTGTCATCCTACCTGATCCGCAGAGCTCAGGCAGGCATCTTATAAGCACAAACTAGAACTTCTTTTGAGTTACTAGGGGGCGGGCCTCCTCCGCCCAGCATTTCTGCGGCATCAGACTGCCGTTTCACAGGCAAGACGGGGTGGAAGGCTGAGTGGCGGGGTGAAGCCATTAAGTCAATGCTTCGTTATCAGACAGCCCCAGGAGTAGAAACTGGCCTCCCCAGTCCCGCCGCGTGATGGGGAACCTGGTGCCTCGCCTTGCAAGCCTTGGCTTCCTCCTGGGAAGTGAGCCGTGTCGTGTCCCCATGTGCACCAAACGTGGACATAAAGAATGCCATCTGACATCACGGGAAAAAGGGTGACTCTAGAGTTATAATAGCTGGATCCAGATCCTGTTCCACCTCTTACTAGTGCTCTGGCCTTTCTAAGCCTCAGTTTCTCCACCTATACAATAGAAAAACAATAGTACTTAGCTGTTTCCTCTAGGTCAAGTAGAGCAGTGTTGGACGCTTAGTGTACGGCCCCATGAGTTTAAATCACCTGCTATGTACCTGCCACCTTGAAGCCAAACAAAGGAGAAAATGCAGCAGGCTTGATGGGGAGGGGGAGGGGTGGCACTGCACATAGAGAGACCAGGGAACAGAGCCTTTCTGAGGGGTGACACTTGAGGTGAGAAGGAGGCAGGGACAAGTATCCAGGAAGCGGGATAACTACTAGAAAGCCCCGTTGGCTTAGGAGGAACAGAAGCCCCTGTGACCGGAGCCAGTGACCCATGGAGAGGCTGGCGAGAGACGGGACTCAAGAGGGAGGCAAGAGGGAGGCGGATCAGAGGGTCCTGAGGGCCAGAGTAAGGAGTTCGGGTTTTAAGTACGCGAGAAACCACAGGAGGGTCTTAGCAGCGGAGCAGCAGGATCTGATTTGTGTTTCAGATAAGGCTGCTGTGGGGTGAATGGGCTGGTTTGGCAGTGGAGCCCGGAGCCCTGCTGACCTGCTGGCCATCACCCAAGCAGAGTTGATAGCAGCTTGAACTGGGGGGTGGCAGGTGCACGTTGGGACGCGTATTGCAAGTTGAGATGGCAGGACCAGGAGGTGGATTTAAATGTCTTGGTGGTGTTGGGAGATGGTAAGGAGGCAAAAGAAGAATCATTGCCCAGAGACTTAACTTGAGGGGATGGTGGGGAGGGGGTTTCACAGTGGATTTGAGAGCCGGGAAATGAAGCATTCTATTTTAGATGCATCCTTGGATATTGGTAGAGTTAGAGCTACCAATAGCGTTGGCAGGTCCCTGCTGCCTTTGCAGCTTTCATTTCCTTGGCATTTCATCCAGAAGTGGAGTCTAGCCCATTCGTACTGCACTGAGAATTCTCTCTCCTTACTGTGACCCCCAAGGAGGGTGCCGCTGCTGAATCTCTCTCTGCACCACTTGCAGCTCTCATCTCCAAAGGCACGGCTCCTGCTCAGCCGCGAGGCCTGGGAAGTACCCATGGACTTTATAAAGTCCCCGGGATGAAGTTGAGGATGAGAAGGATGGGATAGGAAGCAGGTAGTGTGGGAAGCACCGGGCCTTATGGGGAAGATCTGTATCAGCCCCTTGCCCCAGCTTCCAGTCCAAACAAGGATGACGGCGCCCGTGAGGATGCGTCATGTCAGTCTCGGGCTTCATGACACAGGGAGCCTCCAGGGATGGGGTGCATTTGTCTGTACCGTCAGCCTGAGCTGGCACTGCATGCGGTTCTGGTACTCAGGATGTGTTTGTCTTGGCAGCTGGGATGACAGCAGCTCCGTCAGCAGCGGGATCAGCGACACCATAGACAACCTCAGCACTGATGACATCAACACCAGCTCCTCTATCAGTTCCTATGCCAACACACCTGCCTCCTCTCGCAAAAACCTGGATGTACAGGTAAGGCACAGGGTCCGTCCCAGCTTCCGCCAAAGGCCCTGCCAGCAGAGAGCCTTGGGCTTGGGGGCCCAGGGGGCCGTTCGGGGCGAGCAGCATCCACAGGTCCATGAGGTGAGGCCCAGCCTCCTGCCTGCGGCCCATCCTTTTGTCCTCTGACCGTGGCCTCTGCCTGTAGGGAAAGGGGGTCAGGCAGCAGGGCCCTGGGAGTGGGAGTGGGGCAGCCTCGCCACCCTCCCTGGCGGCCTTGGTAAAATCATGTTCCCTTCCTGGGCCTCAGTTTCATAATTTTTTTTTTTAATGGGATGCTGGGCTCAGTTGGCCGTTCCTACCCTGGAGTGCGTGCCCCCCCCTTTGCCATCACGGGCACGTGGCTAATTCCTCAGGAGCGATGGGGTGGGGACAAAGATTGGGAGCCCTGGATGGGGAGACCAGTATGTCACATCCTCCTGACAATGTGTTTTATTTGGCCCATGGCGTGATTGTTCTTTTTAACTGGATTCCATGTCAAATTTTATAAATTGTATTATTTTACATGAAAATGAATTTCTGGTTTCTCTTGGGGGAAAAAACCCAGGAGATATTGTCTCCTTGAACCTACCTTCTCCAAATGTCAGCAGTCAGTGATGTCCAGGTGCTTGCCCCTTCGGACAGGGCCCCGTGCCTCAGGGTGCACAGCTGCCTTACGCTGGGACGCTTGAGTTTTCAACCCCTATTTTAAACTCTCAGATTTTATGTTTTGACTGTAGTGCTACATATTTTCTTTCAAAGGAGTTTCATGGGGGCCCATTCACTTGTCCTCGTGGCATTCCTTAGTGGTCGAAGGGAAAGGTTGGTTCTAATAGTAAACCCATTTTACTAGTGGAAAAGCCAAGTGCCACCCTTGTTACTAGTCCCCAGGTCGGGTCTGACCAGCACAAGGACTGTCAGCCATGGCCCTGACATATGTGGGCTGTCATCTTTTTTATGATGGGTCCCTCCCACCCATGGGAGCCCCTGCCGCAGGTGAACCCATGTGAAGGTCTGATCTGGACTAAGTCTCCCAGAGCAACTTTGTCCGCGGCAGACGGGGGAGCAGAACTGACACGACCCGCTTCGTTCACTCCCTTCCATGTCCACGCATTCCCTTCCACGTTCACTTTCTTTCCCGCTGTTTCTCAGTACAGATAGGAACTGCTTTGTAATCTCTTCGCTTTCAAAGGTTCCCTGTCTTGGAGGACAGGGCTAAGGCAAGGATGTGTCAGAGTGTGGCAGTAACTCTGTCCCGCAGAAATACGTGTTGCCTGACTAGTGGAATATACTAGGTGTTACCCCTGGGTTTGCCTAGGGTTCCTTGAGGTTTCATTTTAGCCAGAATTCCTAAGTATTGTTGGAGAGTGAGTATGGGTTGTGGTGGCGGTTGAGGGGGGTGGGGAACTACCCAAATGAAAGGGGCACAAAGATTGGGGGGGAAAGCTGATAATATTCTATATCTTGATTTCTGAGTGATAGTTCTGTATGTTAAATTGATGAAATTTATTCAAGCTATATACAATTGCGTACTTAGGTATGTGAATGTTATACCTCATTAAAAAGGTTTACAATAAGAAAGGAAAAAACCTAGGCCACACGGCCCCTGAGCGATCGCTGTTTCATTAGACACGAGTTAGAAACACTCAGGTAGCCTGTGCCACTACTACCTACCATTTGCCACATGTCTCGGCGTCCACCACTTCTCCTTTCCTTGTGGACTCTAATTCTTTTCCTGAGATTCATCCTAATGTCATAACATATGTAACAACTGGCTTCCATATGTTCTCAGATACTAAAATGGGGAGCCAAGGAATTGATCACCTGGTGTCTTTATTCAGGGGACAGGCAGGTTATTGGAGGCACTTGAGAGGGATGGAGGGAGGCATCAACAGATCAGTAAATCAATCATTTCTCTTTAGTTACCTGCCAGGTGTAGGTACAAAATAGCTCCTAAGATGCACATTGAGCCAACAAAACACTGTATTGGAATTGCCTGGTCTCTGTTCCCTCTTCACAAAGCCAGAGTTGGAATCTCTTTTCCACATCGATACAGAGTTAACATCTGGGGTAACATCAGAGTTAACAAATGATTTCCTGTCTTACACACTGGAGTTTCGTTTACACCACGGTCCCCTCCTCTTTGACCAGCTCTTTGCTTCCATCTAGCACAGGTCACATCAGAAAAGGTCCAGGAATACAACACAAACATGTCTTCTGATCACAATCAGAAAGTTAATTTCAAGGGACCTAAAGGGTTTAATATTCATTGCATTGTTTTTGCTGTAAGACTACCTGCATTTAAAATATTTAAATAAAATCTAAATAATATTGGAATAAAATGCAGACTTGCATCAGTAGTTTTTAAGATTTCCTATTTGAGATGGTTTCTTTAAATGGATTTTTAGTGGCATCCCTTTGTCGCTGTCCAGGGAGCATCTCCAAATATTTGACTCTGTGCAATGGCAGCCTCCCCCGCGCTGCCCCCCTCCCACCTCCCCTGTACCTCTCGGAGGAATGCTAAGGGCCATTACTCCACTATGATCGGCATCAGTCAATGGGAAGACGTGTGCGGCCACCCTTCCCCAGGGCTCACTCAGGTTGCATCACGTACTGGCTTCTCCTGGATGAACAGGCAGCACACAGTGTCCCAGGTGGGGCATGGAGAGGCAGGAAGAAGTGGCTCAGCCCGTCGCCAGGAAAACAGGTTGAGGACAGGTCACCTGCCTGGGTTTTCATATTTGAAAAGCGTCTGAGGAATAGTCAAAAGGAAGTGCTTCTAAGGAACAAGGAAGGTTAGGGTCTGGAAAGCCGAAGGAGTAGCCTCAATTAGCTGGTGGAAAGAGGAGGAGACGCCAAACGGAGGAGCGATCCTTGGGGGATGGACGTGGCCCCCACCCCCTGCCCGCCGTCTGTAAGTGACTGTCTTCCTCGCGGATGTCGAGGAGCCCTCGTTGAGGCAGACGTGCCCAGATTCGGCATCGGGCAGCCGGGCCCCCTGCTTCTCCACAGAGGGGCAGTCTCCTCTGCTTGAGGCATGACGGCCTCCTGACCGACTTGCCCCGGGAGAGCAGGTGAGCCCAGGTGGGCAGCCAGGCCAGGTCACCCTGTCGGGCCCAAGGTGTGGCCTCTGAAGTCAGGGTTCAGCTCCTCACTCTGTGGCGTCCTTGGGTAAGCTAATCAACCTCTCCAGGCCTCTGCCTGCTCGCCCATAAACTTACAGTAACGGGGTCTGTCTTGAAGGGTGAGTGTGGGGTTGCTGTGGAAATACTCTATCTGAACTCTCTCTTTCGGTGCCCAGCTCTTGGTAGTTGCTCTGGAGTGACCTTGTTTAGTTCCTAATTTCCTCTGGATTACTGTCCTTCTGCCTCTTCCTCCTCCAATCATGTCAGTGATTAAAATTGACTGTACCTAATAGATTTTGTTTGTCATTTCAAAGCAATTCACCTTCTATTTTGCAGCATTTTCTTTTGAGGACAGTGTCGTTGGTGGCAGGGGACTTTAACAAACATACATCTCTGCCCCACATATTTATCTATTTACTCTGTCCTTAGTCATCAAGTATTTCCTCTCAGTTCTCTGGAAGTTTCCATTCCAGGTGCCGAGACACAAAGAGGCATAATTCAAGATTTATTTGCACAGTGTGTAAAATTTTTAACAAAATATACAGGGTGAGGGAAGATAGATAATGCCATGTGCATTTATTCTTTGCTACTCAAGGAAATAAAATCCTGAATTCTCTGGCAAGGATTCCATGACCCCTGTGAGGCCATGAGTCTCTGGACATTCTCTGGATTTTGGTCTCGATGAAGGGATAGGGTTTGGTGTGGGGCCAGGAGGGGCACTGCTTCTGCCCATTTGCTTGGTTGCTGCTGCTTGTGACTTTAGGCAGGGTACTTTCGCTCTTTGCACCTGGTCTGTGAAATATGGTTGGTACGGGCTCAGCGGACTGAGTGAGCTAATAATGTATGCGGAGGGATGCAGAACCCCTCAAGAAGAGTGGCAGGTGATGATGATAGTGCTGGTCATTTTTCTGCTGTGACTGGGCTCAGACTTCAGCCAGATCAGCCTCTGGATCTGCAGGGGATGTGGGCGTGAAAAGGGCGCGCCCTTGACTTCCAGAGGCTTATGGCCCAATAGCGGGAAAGACAAGTACCCATTTCACACTAATGCAAGACAAAAATGGTATAAATGCTAAAGTGCTGGGGGTTTTCAGAGGTGAGAGGGTTTATTGAGTCCCTCCACGGATAGCTCATCGAGTGTACTCTCAAGCAGCTCTCTAGGACACCCATCTATTACCACCCCCGTTTGGTATACAAGATGATGATCTCGGCGAAGTTAAGCCACCCCTCCAGGGTCACACACACAGCAAAGGAGGGGCAGCACCCCGTACTTGATCTAACGTCTGCCAGACACCAGGCCCACGTTTTTCCCCCTACATCATGCCATGCGGCCCCTGAGGAACTGGGGCCTTCTGTCTTGAACTCTCCAGTCTTCCAGGCCCTCTCCTCTCTCCTGTATGGCTATTCCCCCACCTCTCTCGTGGATGTTGAATGAGTAGGTGGACTTCCAGGTCGGGGCAGTGGGAAAATCATTTCAAAATTATGTGCCGTATGAGATGGGAAGAGCTGACAGAGGCATCGAGGGCCAAGGGGAGGGTACAGCTCTGTGCAGCCTCATGTGGCTATCCTGCTGGCCTTGTGCTATAAGCCCGGGGAGCAGAGACGTGGGGACCTTTTCACCTTTTGATCCCTGGTGGTGCCCAAATGTTCTGGTGCATGGCTCCAGAAGGGTTTGCTGAAGAGACAGGAACGTAAAGCCAGGAATGTCCCAGGCAGGTGCGCACTGGGCAGGCTGCCGCCCTGGACCAAGTTGTGTGGGTGTAATGGTGGGGTCCTTGTTCTCTCCGGAGGGGGATGCAAGCCACAGTCCTGAGCCAGGGCCACGTGTGCTTCCTCTACCACTAGTAGAGTTGGGGCTCCAGGGGTCCCACCCCGAGGCTGGGCTGGAGCCGTGCTGGGGTTGGAGTTATGGAACAACCAGCCAGCCAACATGGAAGGAACATCTACTGGGTGCTGGGATTGTGTTGGGAGCCACTGTGCAGGCCAAAATGTCTCATTGTCCTTGGACTTATTCCCAGGAAGGCAGCATGGCATAAAGTGGATACAATGTGGGACCCCCCCCCCCCGGAACACTTGCATCTCCACTTCCTTACTCTGTGATCTTGGACACTTTTTTTCCCCACTCTGTATGCCTCAGTTTTCTCATGTAAAATTGAGATGATGAACTTCCTCAGAGAGGATTAAATTAAGTGGTAACAGGCAAAGCACTTTAGCCCAGTGCCTGACACATAGTAAGTACTTAATAAATTGTATGGTTACTGTTACTGCAATTAGCACCACTGCAATTGGGGGTTGGGGGCAAGGGGAACAAGGTATAGGAATGAATCAAAAGAATGTATGCAGTCCCCAGGGAGCGGTATGTGTTCAGTTTTCAGTACGTCTTAGAGTGCATTAGAAAGTGTTACAGTGTACTTGGACAACATACTAATGATTTGTACTTTGTTCTTGTTCACTGTGGTATCTCCAGCGCCCCAAAGCTTGCCTGGCAGATAGTGGCCCCTGATAGATGTTGGTTGGGTGATTGCTTCCTAAGCCACGCCCTTGCCCGCCTTTGGCCTTGGAGCAAGCTCTTCCCTAAACTCGTAATACGTTTCTTCTCATTCTTTACAGCGCTTCTCCAAAAAAGCCTCACCTCGCCACTGTCCCCACCCCCATCGTCACAATCTAACTTACGTCAATGCCTGTTTTTCTCTCCGGCTCCTTGTCCTTTTCCTTCTAACATTCCTATAATTCCCAATTATGTATTTGTATTTATTTATCCAATCTCTGCCTCTTTCACTGGATCGTAAACTCCAGGAGTGGTGGGAACCAATCTTACCTGCCGATCCCTAGGTCCCCCCGTGAGCCTCGCAAACAGCGGGCATTCAGGAAATCCTGCCCTGACCAGGGGTCGAACCAGCAACCATTCGCTTTGCGGGACAGCTCTCAACCAAATGAGCCACACCGGTTAGGGCAGGAGTGGGTAGCTTTTATGTCCACTTACCTGTAAAACTGAGGTGAAGGCAGTACTACTACCTACTCATTACCCTATGTGACTGGGTGGTGTCTGGGCCCGGATGGCATCCTTGTGTTAAATATGCTGTAGCTGGAAAAGCATGTGCCCATTTGTTCACTCACTCACTCACCAGGCCTTGCCGGAGCTCCTGCTCTGCACTCAGACGTAGGCAGTCCTTTTCCTGTGTCCCTCGCCACGCCTGAACAGTGGGCTTCCTATGGCTGGCAAGTGCTTTTGTCTCTCCACAACTCTGGTTGTGCCTAGTACCTGGCGGGAACTCAGTGTGTGTGTGAGGAACGGCCGAACAAATGCAGGCACTCGTGAGGTGGCGATCGTGGATGAGCGGGATTCCTGAGGTCGAAGGGGTTGAGAGAAGAACAGTCCATGGTGGCAACAGAGGAACAGCCGATCTTGGGCTGCTTGTCTGTGTTTAGGTTTTATCGCACGAAGCCAGGTACTTCGTGGAGGACGGTGTTCATACTACTCTTGGATAACAGGCGTTAGGCCAGATTCTGGCCAGGCGATCATTTTGATTTCCTACCCTGCTGATGATGGCCACTCTAGGTAGTTAAGTAAGGGACTTACATCTTAGTACAGCCACTCTGAAACATTGCCGACCTCCCTTCCCCATTCTCTGCATGGCTTCTCTGCCCCCCTGGCATCTCCTTGGGCTCCCCCTCCCACCGCCCCCCGCCTTAGGGAGGCCCCCGAGGCATTCTGGTTAGCTTCTGCCTTTTCACTGCAGCAAATCATTAACATCACACTTCTGTCCCCTCCTGGGTTCCATGGCCAGCAGGTCAGGGCTCTTCCAAAGAAAGCTGGCTAATTATATGCCTCCTCTGAACAAAATCCCACAAGAGGAGCAAAGCAGTGCGGCACATAAACAGTGCTGGGGTAGGAGCAGGCACCCGCTGGCTTTTCGCATGGGGGGAAGTGGCTTTTGAGGATGTGTGTTCCTCTCAGCCCCTCTCTCTCCCTGAGAGTGGAACTAGCAGCCACCCCCACTTGCTCACTCACTGGCTCCCAGTGTTAGACCGTGCCGCTGCGCTAGATCCTAAGATCTTGCTGCCAGTGGAGTGATAGGGAGACGGAAGAACAAAGGAAGAGGGGCGGGAGGCTGGATGCTGGCTAGAGATCAGGCTGCCTGAGTTAGAAGGGGTTTGTCGCCAAGTGGTAGAGAGTTGGTGGCTGAATTCTTGCCACATCTCCCGTCTACTCACGGTTCTCCATGGGGCTCCTTCCCTCTTTTTCCTCTGGCCCCTTTTACTCTTCTCCCTTACTCCCTTCAAGGACACAGTTATATTCTTTACTTTCCTTGGACCCACAAAATCAGGCTTTCTGATAGTATAACCAGAGTACAAAGGCCTGAATGTTTTCAAGTAATTAGTTATCGTTTCTCTCTTAATTCGTCCAGTGTATTGGCATTTTGGCTCTGTGGTGGGGGTCTCCCTAACCTGGAGTTTGGGAGGGGCTCATTCCCGGTCTCACCCACAGACGGATGCGGAGAAGCACTCCCAGGTGGAGAGGAATTCCCTCTGGTCGGGCGATGATGTCAAGAAGTCCGACGGAGGGTCAGACAGCGGCATAAAGATGGAGCCGGGGTCGAAGTGGAGGCGGAATCCCTCGGACGTGTCTGATGAGTCCGACAAAAGCACATCGGGCAAGAAGAACCCCGTCATCTCCCAGACAGGCTCATGGCGACGAGGCATGACCGCTCAGGTGGGCATTACTGTGCCGAGGACGAAGCCGGCTGCCCCGGCGGGCACACTGAAGGCCCCAGGAACAGGTGAGAGGCAATGCCGTCTTACATCCACAGGTGTCAGTTTCAAAAGCAAAACCATAGTCTCTAGCAAGGAATTGGGTTTTTTTGGCGGGGGGCGGGGGGTAAGTCCTGTAAGTACTCGGGTATTTGTTCTTAGGGTGTAGACTCTGCTAATAACCAGCTTTCAGAGAAGTTCGCATCTTCCTTTTTCCATGTGGAAATATTTGTGAAAGTTTTTAAAGCCTGAAGACGGTCCCTGCTGAGGCCGTATTAAACCGGGGTAACCGTGTGCTGGGTAAGAGCTGACTCTCGAGGAAATGTGTTTATAAGCTGTTGGTACGTCGAGTTGATGTTGTCTGTGATTCAGGAATGTGTGTAAACAGGGGAAGTGTTTTTGCAGGAAGTCATGGGTTCCCCCTGTAAATGTTAGGAACGTCTTTTCAATGGACAGAGGGAGAAAGTTCAGTAAAAGTCAGATCTCTTCCCCAGACATGTCAGTGATTGGCTGGCTTTGCTTTATTCTGGGTAAATTTAGACTGCTTTGCAAATGAGTAAAATCATTGACATCTAAAAGGCTCACAGTGACAGTAGTAGGCTAGATTGTCTTTATGAAAAGCTCTTTCCTCTGCCTCCCAAGGGTCCTGCTCTCCCCACGGAGAATGTGAACCAGTTCTTGGGAGGAGGGGAGGATTTTAAACAGACTGAACTGGATGAGCTGGCTTCTTGGTTTGCAGGTTAACCATGCCCATTTCTCTCTTAGGGAAAACCGACGACGCAAAGGTGTCCGAGAAAGGGAGACTGTCCCCCAAAGCCTCCCAGGTGAAGCGCTCGCCCTCAGACGCAGGCCGCAGCAGTGGTGACGAGTCCAAAAAGCCCCTCCCCGGCAGCTCCCGGACGCCCACGGCCAATGCCAACAGCTTCGGGTTCAAGAAGCAGAGTGGCTCGGCGGCCGGCCTGGCCATGATCACAGCCAGTGGGGCCACTGTCACCAGCAGGTCAGCCACACTGGGCAAAATCCCAAAGTCGTCTGCGCTCGTCGGTCGCTCCACTGGTCGGAAGACGAGCATGGACGGGGCTCAGAATCAGGACGATGGGTACCTGTCTCTCAGCTCCCGGACCAACCTGCAGTACCGGAGTTTGCCACGGCCCAGTAAGTCCACCAGCCGCAATGGGGCTGGGAACAGATCTAGTACTAGCAGCATAGATTCCAACATCAGCAGCAAGTCAGCAGGCCTACCGGTGCCCAAGCTGAGGGAGCCTTCCAAAACGGCCCTCGGGAGCTCTCTGCCAGGCCTGGTCAACCAGACAGATAAGGAGAAAGGCATCTCGTCGGACAACGAGAGCGTGGCTTCCTGTAACTCCGTGAAGGTGAACCCGGCAGCCCAGCCTGTGTCCAGTGCGGCTCAGGCCTCTCTCCAGCCAGGGGCCAAGTACCCCGATGTGGCCTCCCCCACGCTCCGCAGGTAAGCGGGTAAATGGCACTGAGCAGAACCAGAATATAAGGAATAGTGTCCTGGATTATTAGTAATTTCCTGTGTCTTAGCTAAAGCAGCCTTTGTTTTCTCCCCTTTAGTCCTGGGATAATGTGGTTTGGTCAGATGCTGGCAGCAATTTTGCAGTCACCTCATTATTTTTCCATGTTAGGATGAAAATCGTAAGCCTCTGTAATCAGTCATCCTGAGTACAAATGTCGGGTTCACCTTAATTAGCCACCATGTAGACTTTCTTAAGTTATGTCTCAGTTTTCTCATCTGTAAAATGGGGATACGGCTCCCTACCTGAGAGTTTCTGTGAAGATTAATCTGTGAAGCTATGTCTGGCCCTTAGTAAGTAGTCAGTAACAGTTAGCTACCATCCAGAGCTGGATAGGTAGCTCAGGGAAAGCAGACAATTTTTTTTCTTGTTTTGTTAATTCTATGGCTGCAATTCCTCAACATTATGCTAGACAGTGATCTTGGCCAGAACCTCTTATCAGAGAGTCCAGTATTCTCTGCATACTTATTTATAACTACATGCATAATTACAAATTAGTCTCTGAAATGTTAGCTTCCTTTAAAAAAAAATGCTCTTAAAGCAGAATTGTTTCTGAAAAAGAGAAATTGATTTGCTATTACCTTTAAAAAAGCATTTTCTCACATTTCCATACTGGGTGGAAATTTTTGGATGAAAATATTATTTTCTGTTTTTTCTTAAACTTCCTTTTAAATTTCTACAGCTTTTGCCTGTTTGTAGTATCTCATTATAATATCCATATCCACTGGACCATTCTCAAACTGCTTGTGCACAGGACAGAGCTTATTCTAGCTTTTCAGGAAATTTCTTGTCATAGGAAAGAGTAAGTCCAAGGATAGCAAACCACACAGAGAAAAAAATAAAAATTATGTGCACATGTACATATTTGGGGATGAATCGGAATGTTTGAAGAGACTTCAGAAGAAGCATTCCACATGAAAGGTGTAATGAAGCAGTTCACTGTTCTTTGTCTAGACTTGATTATTAGAATTTCAGTAATAATTATTTTTTCAGGAGAAGGTCCTATTGGGCTGTTCTTTGTTGTTTTACCAGATTGCCTTGTAAATGAGAATTTTCTCCGCTTCTTGCCTCAAGTATTACATGTAATATTCACTCTTTGGTATTATAGATTTCCTTCAGAACTACAAAGGCATTTTATTAGACCCTTAGGCTAGTGTAATAGAATACTTGAAAATGCACACGTTTTCTTCGGTTCTACATTGAACACCTTTCACACAATTCCTGACGATTACATTTTTACTAAATGGTTAAGGTGTTTTTATAATGCTTTAGTGTGGAGAAGATAGATCTTAGGTGAAGTGTGATAACTCTCAACAAAATAGGTGGGTGTTTTCTGTGTCTTTACACTTAGCAGGATTAGGAGCAATGAGTAAAAGTGAAGAAGATGGATCAGATTTTGGTTTTCTAATTGAAAGTGCTAGGCACTGGGGTGAGTTACCCCTTGAAGTAGTGAGGTCCTCAGTACTGGAGGGGTGTAAGTGTTCTAAAGCCAAAATCCAATAATCGGTGTTTCATCCTCTGATTGTCACCAGGCAAAAGAGTTTCTCATCTGTCACCAAATATTGTAATGAGGACTGATTATGTGGTCGGTTGGTTGGTTGGTTGTCTTTTACAATAAGTGAGATTTGTAAGGACTGTTTGGAGAAGACAGATCAAACACACCACCAAGCAACTTGGGGAAAGGTCACCTGCCTATCAGTGTTTTCGCCACTTTGCAGAGATACCCGTCCACCAGAGTTTCAGTGAACGGAATTACTCGCATTACTAGAACAGGTGCTGCCCCTGACTGTAAGACAGTCCAGCCGCGCGACCAGTATCCTTTTGCCAATGGAAGAGGGAGGCGTTTGTGCCATTTCCTGGATTATGACAGCATGCTTTTTGGTCATGAGCACAGGGGATGACATGGAATGGCATTTCTGTGTCTCTGTCACAGAGACACCGTTCACACCGTGTGCCTGATCTAATGTCTTGTGAACTCAGCAAGGTTTCTGCGCACATCAATGGGTCGTACTAGCCCTCTGGCTCAGAGACATACCTTTCAGGTAGGCCTTTCACTAGAGGATAAATCTGCGAAGATACTTTCCCCAGGCCTCATCCAGATCTAGACTCAGGTTCTTGGTTCTACTTAGGCTTAGAGGTCAAATCAGCCAGATGCCCAGAGTTGAACCATCATAAACTGAGTGCCTGCTTTTGTGCCTGGAGTCATGGATACAAAGATGATGAAGACAGCTCTTTTTCTTCTAGATGTTTCCTGGGCCAGGGCTATTTTCTAGTTACTTTGTTCACGGAAAGAAAGGGAAGCAAGATCTTGTCCCAGCATGGGTAGTCCTGTAGAAAATTAGTCCCCATTGCCCTTTGGCTCAGACAGAGCCAGCGTCTCAGCTGCAGTGTAGAACCGGAGCTGGAACCTGTCATGCACCGGTGACCCAGTAGCCTGTCTCAGTGGTAGCCATTTCAGGAGAAATGACTGTGCCTTCCCCCGGGGACTCCCGTGACTAGGCACTCCAATACCTGTGCCCCACCTTACTAAACAGCTGGGTTCTGGGAGTTCAACCCAAACAACCCTTTGTCTCTTCACAGACTCTTTGGTGGGAAGCCTAGCAAGCAAGTGCCCATCGCCACAGCTGAAAACATGAAAAATTCGGTGGTCATCTCCAATCCTCATGCCACCTTGACCCAGCCAGGTAACTTAGAGTCCCCCTCAGGCAGCGGCGTCCTGAGCAGCGGGAGCAGCAGTCCTCTCTACAGTAAGAATGTGGATATCAACCAGTCTCCTCTAGCCTCCAGCCCCAGCTCAGCGCACTCGGGCCCCTCCAACAGCCTCACCTGGGGCACCAATGCCAGCAGCTCCTCAGCAGTTAGCAAGGACGGCCTGGGCTTCCAGTCCGTCAGCAGCCTCCACACCAGTTGCGAGTCCATTGACATCTCCCTCAGCAGTGGAGGGGGCCTGAGTCACAATTCCTCCACGGGCCTCATCGCCTCCTCTAAGGACGACTCCCTGACTCCCTTTGTGAGAACCAACAGTGTGAAGACCACACTGTCAGAAAGGTTGGTGATGTGCATTTGGCTGCCTGTATCCCTCAGAAAGACACCCTTTCAAGAGACAAAGGAGTATGTTAGGAATCCCAAATGTCAATTCACCTTTGCCCGGGAGATTTCTTTCTTTCTTATCACCAATGTCTTTCATAAGAAAGCCAGTTTGGGATGGAATGAAGCTCAGTTCTCTGCTTCCTGTTACCTTTTTCATCCAGGTTATTCTCAGCGCTTGGAGCTGCTGGAAGGCTCTTGGGGGCAGATTTAATGCATCCATTTGAAACGGCATTCCGCCTTTGAAATCCTTCCATTTTATTCTGCTTGTTCATCAGTTGGCTTCTTTCCCCTCCCCTGTAATTCGGCAGAGTGGGCGGCCGGCTACAGCCCTGGGTGTGTGGTAGGATGTCCCTTAGGCAGTGGGGCCAATTTGGTGGTCATCATGGCAAACACCCTCCCCCTGAATGGCTGCTGGCCAGTGACAGGAAATCAAGAAACCTAAAGCATGCCCAGAGCTCCGGATTTCACTGCAGAAGTGATGTGTCCTTTGTCTCCCCGAAAGGGAAGCAAGCAAGCCAGGATCAGCACTGGGAATGAGAAAAGTCACTGTATTTTACAACTCCCCCCAACCCCGTTTCTTCCAATCTAATGTTCCTTCTCTTGTTTTCTACCTGCCTGGACTTCTAGCCCTCTCTCTTCCCCTGCCGCTAGCCCTAAGTTCTGCAGAAGTACTTTGCCCAGGAAACAGGACAGGTAATACATTGCAGGCCGGAGACCCCCACCGAGCCTCTAGGTTCCTCTGCCCATCTGTGTCAAGCCAAGATGTTTTTTCGTGTGAGGCTGTTGGCCTGAGGCTTCCGCTTGTGTTCGTGGCTCCGGTGTAGTACGTGACCCCCAAGACATGCCAGTGAGGGTCTGTTCCGCTGTCCAATGAAGCCCCCAGAGAGGTGGGGTTGGGCGGGCCCCTCCCATCCTGGCTTGGGAAGGAACCTCAAACCTGCCACTTGAACTGGGGCGGCAGAAGCTCTCACTTGCATCTCAGCCTTCCTGTGGCATGCTCCTGCTTCCCACCCTTTCCCCCTCCTCCCTCCCCTCCCCCTCCAAGCCCAGAAATGATCTGCCACCCACCGAGCAGCTTGGCCCTCACCTTTGTCTCCCACTCCCTCCACTCCCCACGCAGCTGGCTCTTCTCCCTTTAAAGGCCTTCGCTGCAGTTTGGCCCCTTATGTTTTCAGGCTGCTGTGTTCTGTGTGCCCATTTCCTGAAATGATAATGCAAAAGAGTATGTGGGGCGTTGAGACTTTATAAATGAAGAGGCTTGTTTGCCCCCAGCTGTCCTGTGGGTGGGCCTCAGAGATGGATATTGACCTGAAATTTGTGGGGGAGCCGTGGCTTGGCCAAACATAACAAGCAGATGTTGTTTCATGGTAGAAAAAAAAAATTAATGAAAACCCTCTTCACCCCATCAACAGCAAAACCTTTGTTTTTGTCAGACTCACAGACCAAGCCTTTAAAACCCTTGTTCTCTGGAAATCCAAATGCCTTGACTTTATCAGCCCGCAAGTTGTGGCATGCCCGGACACGGGCCCTGGGCTCGGCTCTCAGCTACATCCGATACGGACTGCAGAAACTGAGAGGGGCCCGGAATTCACTTACCAATTCCAAATATGCAGACTGCAGGCCTCTTGAAACTCTCCAACACGTCCCTTGTCTCACTTGAAGTCACCGCCAGTGGCACTGGGGTGGCCCAGAGTTAGTGGTGCAGAGAAGCTGGCCTCTCTCTCTCTCTCCGGGAAGCAGCGGTGATGGTGCAGAGATGGGCGACGGGGCGGCGGCAGGCACGGGCTCTGCCTCAAGGTGCGGCAGCCCCTGAGTTTGGCTTTGAGCCTGTGGGGTACAGTGTCAGCGTAGGCCGAGGAGGACGGGGTTTCTCTGGCTTCCCTTGGACGGGCTGCATGCTCCACTGGATACAGGGCCCTCCCGGTGAAGTGAGTCTCTCTCCCCAGCTCTCTTCAGCCCCTTCTTAGCCTTTCCCTCCTCACATCGCCTGCTTTTTCTGTGCTTCTCTGAAGTTCTCATTTTTGTTTTAACTTCCCTACAGTGACCCGCACCTTGATAGGAACACTTTGCCTAAGAAAGGACTCAGGTATCTGTGTTTCCTCCTTGCATCCATGCCCTGTGGTGTGGCTTTGGGGCTTGGCTGGTGGGGGTTCGGGCTGGGCTGGGCTGGGCTCCCCGCTTTGGCCATCGCAGTAGGACCTTGGGCGACCGCTCCCCTCACACCCTCTCATTCTCATCTGTCCATTTGTTGGCTTATGTGCTTGAGCAGAGGCTGTGCTTTTTCGAGCTTAATGTGGTAAAACCATGTCATGCACCACATCCCTGTGCAAGCCCAGAGAGCAGTTCCTGCTCCTTCTGGGGCCAGTGGATTTCGTCGCTGAGCACGTTGCCATGACCATTCTGTCCGCGGCCTGGCTTCCAAGAGAAAGGATGTGACTTGTAGCACATTGATTTGTTAGCCAGGACAGAGCCAAGGAGGAAGGAAACATTACCTCTGAATTTGAAAATATTTAACTTTTAGCCCATAGAAAATTGCTAAGGACAGATACTTAGCATTCATTTAAATAATAATCAAAAATCACATCGACCCAGCAAGACACTGGTGTGATCCGTTTTGGGGGGAAAGAGAAGACGATGAGGAAGTGATGTCTTTTCCTCTGTTGTAAGTCAAGGCTTGAGCTCATTTTGGGTGCTTGTCCTGGTAAAAGAAGGTGCTATAAGTCACTGTGCCTCACACCGTCTACTTCACTTTGCCAATCAGAGGAACCTCTGTTCTAACGTCTGCCCCATGGTTTAAATGTCTTATGGTTGCAGCTGTCGTTCTCTCTGCTCCCTAAACACCTCCTTCTTTGTAGCATCAGCTTCCCCCTGCACCAAGCATTATGTGCCTTTGCAAAAAATGGGACTTGGAATGAAATGTTTCAACACTGTCATGTATGTCTGTAGTTGATAATCTGTAGCTCGTTAAGGCTGAGAGCATTTTGAACAGTAACGTGAGGTAGGTATCAATGCTTTCTTTCCAAAGGAGCTCTGAGTAAAGCCAATTCTAAGATTCTAAAAATAAAAGTATTGAAACATCTCCCCAGTGTGGTCTTACAAGGGGGAGCTGGCAAGGCCTTTTGTACTGAAGAGTTTCCATCACACTGATGACGGCTGATGTTAGCAACCAGGCGAGATGCGTACCTTTCAGCCACTTTTAATGAGCTAGACGTGCTGGCCTGGCCCACTGTTGCCCCAAGAGGACGTTAACCTCTACATATTAACATTTCAAAATGCTGTATATGTTTCTGGAGCAGATCTATCCTATGAAAATGATGCAGCTCTGGCTTTTTAAATTTGGCTTTAAAAAAATTCAGAATAGGGATGTGCGAGGAGCTGTCTTTAGGCAACTGATGTGACCTAGAGAGTTACATGTCCAACTAGAGTAAAAACATGGAAGGAAGACACGTTCTTATGTTTCCTCTCACTCTGACTTTCCCTTTCTAGCTCCCTCTCTCCATACACACATCCAATACCAACAAACCAACAACAGCTTTTTTTTAAGCCAAAAGAATCCCACTGTTGACGTAATCACTAGCCACCCTTATGGTGATCTGTTTGTTAGTCTAAGGGTTCTCTAGCCACTTGGACGATTTAGAAATTCGAGAAGCTGCCTGTGGGCAGAATCAGAAGGGCATGGACTTTGAAATCATACAAAATAGATAGAAATCTTGGCACATGACTCAAGAAAACATCTGTGAAGGTACTTAGCTCATTGGAGACATTCGATAAATTGTTACCAAATATGCTGCAGGATAAATGAGAAGGTGTATCGACTTCCGTAGAGCCTCCCCTATGGGAAACCCAATGACGTAGGATTCCTTTTACGAAGGCTTGCTTATGCTAGATCACAGCAGCTGCTGTGAGCATTGCTGTCCTCGCACCTTTTCACGTCTGGTTTCTGATACGCTGTGGTTCCCAGCCACTTGCGTGTGTTCTGCAATGCAGATGCTGTGAGTAGTCTCATTAAAACATCCTTGGAACCCTAACAGCAGCTTGTTTTGCTGCTTCAGCCCTGTCAAGGTGGGGGCTTTGACATGACACTGTCGTGAATCAACATGTTACAGATACGCCCCATGACAGCTCTTTTGAGCATTCACCGACCTTGCTCCCCTTTATGTATTCCCTCCAAACTGTAAGGAATTGCAATTTTCCCCAAAGGCAGTCAAGTAGCACCAAAAAAAAAAAAAAAAAAAAAAAGGTTTTGAGAAACTTCTTAAGTTTCGGGATGTGTCGTGATCTGATTTTTTTTTTAACATCAACTTTGGATATCTGATCATTGTCAGCTTCACGGAGTTCGTTTTCATAAGCGTTGATCATAGTTAATCCCAGCTTGATTTCTGTCTGTCCAGGTATACTCCCACCTCCCAGCTTCGCACACAAGAAGACGCAAAAGAATGGTTGCGGTCCCACTCTGCAGGAGGCCTGCAGGACACCGCCACCAGTTCTCCCTTTTCCTCTGGCTCCAGCGTAACTTCTCCCTCCGGAACAAGGTTCAACTTTTCTCAGCTTGGTGAGTAGCTGCTTGTTATTAGCTGTGCTGATCAGCTCCCTAGGACAGAGGTTAGCTTGTATGTGAAAGAGACAGATTGGTCATAGACTCTCAGTATCTGATCAGCCCTCCATAATGTAGGTTGATTAGAGGAGATTAATAACAAAACAACTAGAGAAAGTGGAAAAGTTTTTGGTACTCTAATCAGTAATTTTTCTTTCTGTGGTTGATAGAGGTAGAGCTATAGCAAGAGCTAACCATCCCATTCTTTATTTCTAAGACCTGAAGAAGTAGGTTTTATAGCCTATCCCATGTTTGGTCATCCTCATTGCTTTATTAAGCTAGAAATAAAAATCAAGTTTTGATTGAACATGTATTCTTGGAAGTGCCTACTGCTGACATAATGCTTGGATTGGCACAGCGGGGAAAGGAAAAGAATTTGTAACACAATCCCTGCTGATATGTCAGTGGATTCTTTTTTAGCGTGACAAACACCCAGACAGACTCGTAAATATGGTAAAGGAGAGCAATCCAAAGCTTTATAGGAAGCTGTGTAGAAACTGAAGTATTATTTACAGTTAGAAAAAGGAAAGATCGGTCCTGGCTGGAATTCCAGGAGAAGGGGGCATGAAGGCGGCAGAGTGGGAGCTGAGCCTTGGAAGACTGACGGCGGCGGAGGGAAGAGCTCTTCCAGCCTTGTCTCCATCTTCAGGGAGAGAGGCAGCCTTTCCTGAGTATTGTGAACAATAAACTGAGTCTTTATTTAAAGACAGGTGTGGCTTGTAATCAAGTATGACTTAACTCTTCATTTTGAGTTAACTGCCGGGATACTTCTGAAATAGTGTACTAAAATCACAGGATTTTAATAAGAAAGCTAGTTCCAGCCAAGGTAAATGTGCCCTGTGCGCTGAGGCTCTAGGCACCAGTATGCAGTGTCCCCGTCCGAGGCAGCGCGACCCGTGTTCATGTTCTTTCCCAGCCGTAACTCTTTGAGGCAGGAGTTTCTTGTCATGCACAAATGCTTCCCATCTGATCAAAAGCCCGGTGGGACTATTTTGGGCTTTTGGCTTTAGAGAGAATTGTTCCAGATGAGCCCAGGGAGTAATTAGCTCATGCCTGGAAGGTGACACTAGCTTGTCTGAACGTGCCAAGTTGGAAAGCTGAGGCCCAGAGCCTTGCTTTGGAACTGACCCACCTTTCCTCCCTTATTTTTAGCTCTCAGTGTGTAACGCAAATGCTGAGGTGACTACCTTTGAGAAAGTAGACAAGGGAGAGGAGTTGGCAGGCACGGATGTGGCTGATGATAAGCAGCCTCCTCTTCACCCCCGTCCGGGCTTTGAACAGAGACCTGAATTTCCAGCCCTTTGATTCCATTCCTTTCATTCCAGCGAGCCCCACCACTGTCACCCAGATGAGCCTGTCCAACCCGACCATGCTGAGGACCCACAGCCTCTCCAATGCCGATGGGCAGTATGACCCGTACAGCGACAGCCGCTTCCGGAACAGCTCCATGTCCCTGGATGAGAAGAGCAGGACCATGAGCCGCTCGGGCTCATTCCGGGATGGGTTTGAAGAAGGTAAGCAGGAGCCTGGCCCTCTCCCAGGCCGGGGGTGTAGTTAATACTCTTCTATGCCAGGGTCACTTCACTGACCTAGGGTCTACCTGAAGGTGCTTCCAACTCTCCCGCTTGCTCTAGGGGTCGGACTGGGGAACTGAATAGTGGGGCCTGGGTCTTAGTGAACCTCACAGGACTCTAGGGAAGTGGCTGCTGGAAAAACCTCCAGTGACCTTCGAGCTGGCTGAGTTCCGCTCTAGGCTTCTCTGTTTTGGAGATGGGCCGGAACTTCTTGGCACGCGCCTCCATCTCCGCTCCGATGCCGGCACACCATCTGGGCAGAGCAAGTTCCTGGAGAGTTCATTTCCCTGGGCGGACGCACCCGTACGGCTCTGGGGGGCTGTGGGCAGCGGTGCCTCTCCGCTTGCGCTCTGGAATTTTCTGCTTCTGTATTGAGGCATCAGTCCTTCAAGGTTATTGCCTTCAGTGATGCCCTTTTCCTTCTTTGCTTGCTAGTTGGGAATATTTTGGGTTAGATTTTTATGTTCTATTCATTTTAATCAGAATTTTGGGGTAAAAATACTGTGGGCAACTTTGCTGGCTGTCTTCCTAACTTAGTTCATTTCTCTTTCCTTTTTTTTCCTTCACTCAAGGTATGAGTCAGGGAAACAAGCAAAATGTTGTGGAGGGACCTCACCCACTTCCCCAAAAGCTTCCCAGAGGTGGGCTGATAGGACACTGGAAGCAGGACTCATTGACTAATGAATGGTTAAGAATGTGTAGTAAGACTACCAGGGTTTGGGTTCCAGTTCCATTCTTTGTTAGGTATATGATCTTCACCTCTCTTTGCCTCAGTTTTCTCACTGATAAAATGGGAGTGATAATAGAAGTCAGCCCATGGAATTAGGAGAATTCAATGAGATAACATAAAATGTTAACCCAATGATGTTATTACATGTCACAGCCCATAGACACAGCTTCAGTGTTAGTGTTCTGGCAGGTGGAAGTCCCCAGCCAGAGGATGGAGACTCTTGGAGCAAAGGGAGCCCAGGCTGAGGGCCATATGTCTAGTTGTAACCCCCTCCTCTTTTTTTGCCAGTCACAGAACAGGAATGGGAGGGGAGTATTTCCCTCTGCTCCCAGTTCCTGTGAGAGAGGGGGAAAGTTCCCAGCATCCTCCTGGGAGGAAAAAACAAACAAACCTGTGATTGTTTTGGAAATCCCTAAACAGGTCAGGAGGGAGAGAGATGTAGGCTATAGGCTTCAACTTTGCCCGATGTACTTTCTTTTTTTAAAGATTTTATTTATTTATTTTTAGAGAGAAGGGAAGGGAGGGAGAAAGAGGGACAGAGACATTGATGTGTGAAAAGAGTATCAATCGGATGCTTCTCACGCGTCCCCAGCACACCCCAAACTGGGGACCTGGCCTACAACCCAGGCATGTGCCCTGACCAGGAATCGAACTGGTGACCCCCTCAGTTCTCAGGCCGGCACTCAACCCACTGAGCCACACCAGTCAGGGCCTGATGTACTTTAAAAGTTTTAGAGTTCAGTTACAAAACAGTTGCCCTGGATAGTCTTTTTAGAGACTTAATTCTCTCCACCCTTATTTATGTACCATTTGCATCCAGTGACAGTCAGTGAGCAGAAGCAAGTCTATAAATCCATATATGGGAACCTGCTAGGACTGAGGATTAAGGAGGGGTGGAGCCTGAGTGACTGAGAGAGTGGCCCAGATTTAAGAGCTGGAAATGAGTGCTGTAACCACTCAGAGCAGTAATACTGGAGGATGTGTTGACCCTAAGGTGCAGGAGTAGGCAGTTTGTCTTGAGCTTTTTTCACAGTCAGTGTGCCGGCCAGGCCGGGCCACGGAGCCTTCCCAGCCCTGCTGATGGCCGCTCCCATATGGAGTGTATCCTGGGCTGTATTCATCTTCCCTGTCATGTGTGTACCTGAGTGAACTGCGTGCAGTACTGAGACTTGTCCAAACAAGCACACTTCGCCTCGTAAAGGTCCAGGACCATTACAGTGTCCTCATCAGATAGCTTTTATTTATTCATCTGGAATCAAGCTGTCAGGCAGCACGACTGGGGAATATCTGGGCGTCAAAGTGACATTGATAAAAAGTGCTTGCCCACAAGCAGTGTCTAGACTTTTGTAAACCTCATGATTCATGGCGACATGGAACTGAAATCAGAAGTTAAAATCAAATTTGCAGGGAAGAGGTAGGGACCGCTAGCGATACGCTTATAAACACAACATTTCATCTTTTGGGAGACTTGGCATCAGATTATTTTTTATCTCTTCCAAGGCTATTGCAAAAACAAAGTAAGACATGTGCAATTAGAAGGGTTTTCTTCTTTGTCTCTCTCTCTTTTAATGTATTTTTGAGTTTTTCAGTTGCAGTTGGCATTTCGCATTAGTCTCAGGTGTGCAGCATAGTGGTTAGACATTTCTGTAACTCACAGAGTGACCCCCCTGTCACACTGTTACTGACTGCGCTCCCTGGGCTGCTCTACTTTACGTCCCCATGACTGTTTGTAACTGCCCATTTGTACAACTTAATCCCTTCCCCTTTCTCACCCGGCCCCCCCAAACCCTCCCACCTGGCACCCGTCAGTTTGCTCTCCCTGTATATGAGAGGGTTTTTCTGCTTTGTTTATTCATTTACTTTATTTTTTGGATTCCACTTAGGTGCAATTACATGTTTTTAATTCCACTGGATAGAGACGTTGTTCCCTCTTTGGAGGTTTTCACAGCGTTGGAGAAAACAGTTGGAAAAATTTCACATCTCACTTTAGAGCCTCCTTATGAGAGTCAGAAAGGCCAGAATATCACATGCCTGAAAGTAGGATAGAAATTTAGGAAAAATAAGCGTAAGTACTTGTGCAAGGAGTTTGTGGGATGTAATAAGCATCTTCCATTTTGAAGGAAGTGTGGGTATCGTAACCATGTAGACTAGGTAGAGGCATGGCCCACAGACAGCCTTTCAAAGCTATTTCAGATGAATTCATTTCCATCAGATGCATTATGCCGTTCTAAAGCCGCCTCTAATAGCACACATTTTGGGAGATGCTTCAGGCATTTTTAAAATGGGTGTCTTTGGAGTGAAAAACAATCCAAAGGCTGTACCAGTCACCCCGAAGGGCTCATGCAATCTAAGCTGTTTCATGTGGAATCGCAGGAGCAAAGCAGCTTTTCGTAAAGAAACCTGGCGCTGCAGCTCACTCGCCTGCGTCTTGCCCCCGAGTTGCAGTTGCGGTTCAAATCCTGGCACCTTCGGTGTTATCAGTGAGACCTTGGTCAGTTCCTAGTCACTGAACTAGGGAAGATAACTGTACTTGCTTCAAAGGCTTGAAGTGAAGATGAGGTGAGATAAATCCTGTAAAGCATTTAGCAAAATGACTTTGAAAAAGGGCTTATAAGTAAGGACTCATTCAATGGTAGCCTTTGTTATAATTGTCACGTTTTATTTTATCCTTCTCCCCAAAGGCCATTTCATCCCTATTTCGTTTGTGACAAAATTGAGACAGAAGAAGTGACTTGAGGAC
This sequence comes from Pteronotus mesoamericanus, assembly GCF_021234165.1. NCBI lineage: Eukaryota > Metazoa > Chordata > Mammalia > Chiroptera > Mormoopidae > Pteronotus > Pteronotus mesoamericanus. The sequence goes on along the minus strand of NW_026555277.1, from coordinate 40,712,220 downwards.
TTTACTCAGCCAGGACTGGTTCCCAAACTCTTGATGCGAGCCGTCTGTTTTTTATTCAATTCCTCCTTGATGTTGGCTCTGCCCTGGTTGCCGCTGCGCTTTCCTGTCTGTCTGAGGTGAACTGTGATTCCCCCATCAGCCTGCTCTCGGTTTTCAGTTACACTTCCCTCGCTGGTGGGGGGCAGTCTGTTAGCCTTCAGAACTGAACCCCATTCCCACCAGCTCCTTGGGCAGTGCCCAGTGGGGAGGCAAGAACCAGAGAACAATGCCTAGATTCACCTTTTTCCCTGCTGCTGACCACCTGTGTGTGCAAAGCCACATCACTTAGCATCTCTGCGCTTTCATTTACTCTTCTGTTAACTGGGGTTAGAAACTCCTCTGTGATGGTGAGGGTCCCTTCAAGCAATAGTACAAATGATAAAGTGCTTTGATTCATATGAAGCTGAATATATAGGTGAGATGCCTGAGTGTGGTGTCAGCATTTGTTGCTTATCGGCTAGAATACACCCAGTTGCTCTCACCTGTCTCGTGCCTCCACCACTACCTAAAGCCTCTTCTCAAACGTTGGCTCTGGAGTGTGCCTGTCTGTAGATGAAAGGAAGGGCTTGAGGAACCATACTGAAACCTACCAAAGGGCTTTACAAAGGGAAGGAAGGAAGGAGGGAGGAAGGGAGGGAGGGAAGGAGAGGGGAAGGAAAGGAAAAGGAAAAGGAAAGGAAAGGTAGAAACCACCCAGAAACCAGTAAACCAGGTCACTCAAGGGCAAAGCAAGCAAATTCCGTCCCTGAATGCTGTGTGACCTTGAGCAGCTCATGGAACCTCTCTCTTGGTTGCAGATTGCTCAAAGGCAGAGATGGCCTAGATACTCCCTGAGGTTCCTTGTAACTTCAAAATGTTGGCGATATAGGTATAGAGAGGAAATGCATGGCCTGCTTTTGCTGTTTTGGCTTTGGAACTCGCATATGCCTTTCGTCATCTGAAAGTGTCCAAGCCACACAACCCAGGCTCTGAGTTGGCGCAGTTCACTTGGAGGAGGGCCAAGTGCCATGGATCAGGCAAGCCACATTCAGCTTGGGGTTTACTCTGGGCATCAAGAAATCTTTCTTTGGACCACAGCGTTGCTGTTATTCTTGACCAAGTGAGAGGAGTTAATTACAGAGAAAAATAAGTACCTCCACCCAAATCCTGCAAGATGTGCTCTTCTTGCCCTGGAGCCCCAGCTTACACTGAGATATTGCTGAAGACATTTTCAGTAAATCTATGAGGTGGGGAAACAGAAAAAAAATTCCATCTTCCAGCAGCCATATGTTACAGAGCAAGCCCGTGCAGGCATCCGGCAGGGCAGTGTGATTGAAAGGTGTGATTACGAGGTCATGTTATCCCCATCTCTGACCCCATCTTGGCCTCCAATATAATCTCCAACCGCTGCTTGTGTCATGGGGCTGAAGTAGGTTACCCCTTTGGAACATTAGGTCATCGGATTGGGGCATGAGAAGCCTCTGTTTTAATGCATGGACATATTAATGCTGGGAGCCATTATTGGCCATTAACACCTTAAACAATGATTTTTTATGGGGTATGAATCAGATGAGTCACGGATGGAGGGAGAATGGAGGCAAAGATCTAGAACTCTGGGAGTTGCTAAGGAAGGTGGATGTGAGTGGTGGTGCAGGGGCAGCCTCAGTGTAAGAGGCACATGAGAAAAGACAAGAAGGCTGGTAGGGCGAGCCAAGAGCAATGTAGGTTCAGAAGGAGAAAGCCTACCCAGGTGACAGGGAAATAAGGGAAGTCTTCGTGGAGAAAGTGTTTGCACCGATCTCGAAGGTCTGGAGAAACAGAAATGAGATTCCTCCTAAACAAAGGGACTGGATGGGCAAAGACTCTGAGGAGGCAAAGTATTATCCAAGGCATGCTTGAGTGCACAGGGACCACACACAGGGGGCACCTGAGTGGTACCCTTAGCTGGTCCTCAAATGTCTTATGGTTAAGTCACTTCTGCGGACTGCTGCTCCATGCTGAGTTCATTCCTTGGGAGGTAAGTGAAACCCGCTGAGTATGCATGGAAGGTTACTCCTGAGCCTCTGACTCTTGGACCAAAGGTGATTAGCACAGTGTGGAGTCAAAGCGCTCCATCCGTGGTCAGGGAAGCTTTGCCCAGTTAAAAGGTCTGTGGTGTCTCCACAGGCATATTTCAGTCTTTGAAACAAGCTGTCAAGAGAGTACCAAGAAAATGTCGTGAAACAATCTGGTTCCCCAAAGAAGTCAGCCAGAATACCTTGTCCTAGAAAAGACCATGCTTTAAAATTTGATAAAAGCAATTAGTAGAGTGTCTCCCTTTGGCTGCTGGCAGGAAGGGTGATAAGAGGGTACGAGGATGGTTCTAAGTTAAAAAGTACCGGCTGGAAACAAGAGAGATGATGCCGCTTGCTTATCTCTTCATAGACATGATAGAAATTGAATGAAGACTAACTTCACTGGATATGTTTTCTAAACAAAGGTTTGTAAACAAATGTTCATTCATCTAGAATGAATTTATTATGGCCAACAGCCCTCTATGTTCAAAATAATCAACTCCTCTTTTGCACATACAAGTGGCAGATGCTAGCAGGACATAAAATATACATGCAGCATGATCTCAACCCTAAATGAATGGATTAGAAAAAAGAAGGGAATAAAGTACGCTGGGATGGTAGCAGATTGCCCCTGAGTAATAGAACTCTGAATTATGTAGGTTACAGTAGTGAACATGCTTTGTAACACTTCTCTGTCCTTGAAAATTTTCATTAAGTGGTATATTATTTTGATAGTGGAGGGGCGGCAGTATTCTGAAGGTTGTAGGGGGAAAAAAGGTGGTAACAGAAAATTGACAGACTCCCTTAACAAATGATTCCTTATTTGATTATGACTGTGGCAAAGCAAGGAAGGGTTGGGTCAAGGTGAGATCTACTTGCTCTGAGCCTGGTGGTGCCCTGGAAGGCTGAGTTTCTCCTTCCCTCCCCCCCTCTTTGGCTCCATAGCACTAGCTATGCAATTCACCTTTACTTTTCTTTTTTTATATAGTTCATGGATCCTCGCTCTCCTTGGTTTCCAGCACATCGTCAATTTATTCAACAGTGAGTATAAATCAATGTTGTGTAGCTATGATCATATGAGCTGAGGTTCTTTTATCGTCTGTGTCAAAAATAAAATAAATTCAGCATTCTTCTTAGAGTTTTCCATTATAAAGGGATCAATTAATTAGGGAACCAGATTTGAAATTCATAGACAGCTATTGATTAGAATGTACTGACCAGCAAATCAGGAACTGGCTGCTTTGTTAAAGTGGCATTGTGCTGTGGGTGTAACTAGTTAGATGTGTGAGAAGCCTTGGCCACCTGCTGGTAGAATTTGAAAAGAAAGGCCTTGAAAAACTTATTAATCTGTCTGCCTCAGTTTCTTTATCTCTAAATAGAAAGAACAGCTGTCCCTACCTTGTGGAGTTGTAATGAGGATTAAATATTCTGAAGATTATATTTTGATACTGTATAAATTCATTGAGAACAAGGACCTTTTCCTGTTTTTATTCCTAGTGCCTAAAAAGTGTTCAAAAAATAGGTTTGTGTAAAATAAGAAAATGCATTGGAAGTCATGACTACAGTGCACATGGCACAGAGTAAACACTCATAAGTATTCACTATCAGAGTTTTACTGAACAAAAGCCTGATATAATCAAATATGGTACTGGATTTGTCCGGCGGGGCTTACTTTTTATAGTTATGTGCATAAATACTTGTGAATTTCTATAGGAAAAAAAAATTTGTTAATTAAGAATTGAAGATTCTTTAGCCCTTAAGTCTGCGGAGGACAAATGGTTGTTTTACCATTTCAGGTTTCTGGGCTACATAGCAGGACAAACTATATATAGCCCCTTTTAAGTAAAAGGCCATCCCAGAATCAAATTAAAGAGACCGCAGCCTGACTGTTCTTCCTTGGGCCTATAGCAAGCAAACGCTTCTGTGACTGTTAACATGGTCTGATTCGAAGGACCTAGAAATGCCCTCTTCTGCCCCTACCCACCTCGCCCCTCCAACTCCAAAATACTTCTTTCTTCAGGCTGATCGCCTTGTCTGAAACTTCATCACAGAGCCCCAGCTTTTGTTTTAAAGGCATTATATATAGTAACCTTGGGGAGAGGTTGTATAAGCCATTATCTACTAAGAAAGCATAGAGGTGGCCTTCTAACTGTCAGGTAGTACACACACTAAGTCTGTTCTACAGTGGAACTCCATGATATCAATACTAGAGATGGGACGGTCAAACCGAGATTCCCTTCTTCAACAGGGTCTCTGGCACTAGATACATTCAGGCTGAGCCCCGCGGATATGGTTTAAGAGTAGAGAGGAGCCTGCTGCTGAAAGAGGAAGGCAGAGGCACCAGAGGGCCCCAAGGGACAAGGGTCATGGGACACTCGTTTCACAGTTGATGCAGAGCCACTGTAGCAGACATTTTCATGCCCATGCCCCATGTCTTCTCAGTGGTGTTCCCAGGGCTCCCTGTCAACCCAGAGGGGCAGGCCCTTCGGAGCATAGGGAAATCCGGGAGTCTGGCCTGTGTCAGCCAGCCTCGGAGGGGAAGAGCATGAGCTTTGCCGCCTGGGATGTGAGCATCACATGGAGGAACCCGGCACTTGCCCTCATGCCAACCATTGGAAGTTCTTGCAGTCAGAGGTCTCTCTTCCTGTAGCTCTTGTGCTGGGGGGACATTAAGCGAGTATTTTCATTCAGTGATAAATGGTCTTTTCTGAGTTGATATAAATTCACAAATAATAATTTTTAATGCATCTGGATAGCAAGAGGCCCGAGGTCTAATCTTAGTTATTTTCTCCCTGTGTGACTTTGGACAAATCACCTCCTCATTCTTGGTGTCTCTCAGTTGCCCTTGGTGTTAGAGAGCTAAGAAGGGTGGTCTCTGAGGTCCCCACAACCTCTGACACTCCACTAGTCGTGGAATCAAAGGTTCCCCTTCCCTGTCCTTAGCATATGCCCTCTCTGGGAATATAGGTTACTTTGCAGACTGAAAAAAAAGTAGTCTAACAATTAGATGTTTTCCTGCCAGACTAGTCTGCTAATTCCAAGGAAACCTGCAAGTCTGGCTAGACTCTACAACCAGCAAGTCCTGATGTGTGGTCCCCCATCTATTATTAGCCACTTGGTGATGATGAAATTTTGAAACAAATGCTCAGGCGCCTTTGTAAATGTGAAAATGAACAAGCTTTTATTTGTTGTCTGCAAAGAGATCTTTGGAGTCTCTGAAGTTGTCACCAACCCAGACCAAAGACTGTTTAATAGCTGAGTGTTTTATAGGCTCTTATTGGATGATGATAGGTTTTTCCCCCCTGAAATCTCTGTAATTCTTGGATATTCAAGACTGCCCACTCTGGCTGAAATGTGCCTGTAATTTTAATTACAAAGACAAGAAAAGGCAACATGACACTAAACAACTGTTGTGGAAGAGCCATGAATAACCCATGGAATAGAGAAAATGTAAGAGGCCACATCTGGCATCAGACTTCATCTCCTTACTGGTTAGGGGGCAGCAGTTGAGTTCCATGGGGAGCCACTGAATGGAGGGAGGTCTACAGCTGCACTTAGACTTCCCAGATGTGCAGAAGGGCAGCCGCAGCTGAGGGCAAGATACAGAACACAGGATTTCTCCAGGCTGCTGTTGAGAACAGGGGCTCATCCCCATAGACAGGTGGGCACGGTGACAGTGGCAGAAAGATAGGGAGGAGAGTTCAGCCTATTGATATAAGCGTTTAGACATAGGGCTGGATGGTTCAGCCTGCTCACCGGCCTCCGCTAGCCTCCCAAATGATCGATAGTGCTGACATTCTCACCATTAACTTTTCCCCTTTGGATCAGACTCAGAAGATGGGGTCTTATTTCTGGGAAGCTTCCATGAGAATGTAGCTGTAATAAAAGCAAGAGAATGTGCTGGTTAAGATCATAGGCTCTGGAGCCAGAGTGCCTTGGATCTAATTCCAGCTCTACCACTTATCAGCTATGACCACGGGTAGATTACTTAACCTCTCTGTGCCCCATTTTCCTCATCTGCAAAACAGAAGGTGATGGTATTAGTACCTATTCAAAGGGTTGCTAAGAGAATTAAATGAATATTGAATATAAAGTGCTTGGAACGGTTGCTGGCATGTGGCACTATTCCATAAGTGCTACTTATTATTACCAGAAAGTAACTTGGACATGTTAACAGCTGTATTTAGGTTCTTAACCAGTGCCTGCCACATAAAGGAAATACAAATATTTCACAGGTGGTAGTGGGTGGGATGGATGGGTGGATAGACAGACAAAGAGGGATACATATCATCTGGGAGAAAAGAATGGACCCTCAGGATGTCTCCAAACCTCCTGAAAGTGTCTCTTAGATGAGGAGATTGCCCAGCTGTGTGATGTAGGCAAGATACCTAACCTCTCTGAGCCTCAGAGGGATTACAAACAAACCTATTTTATGGAGTTCCTGGGAGGATTAAGCGATTTTGCCCCAGTGTACCTGAAAATTAGTCACTGTTGTTAGTTTGGAGCCAGACCACTGGAGGGTGGTTGGCCCTTGGACGGGGTTTGGGGTGAGGGCAGTGGGGAGCAGAGTGAAGGGAGATCAGACAGGAACCTGCCCCAGCTGATGGCTGTGGGGCCTGGGGGCGTCTAATGAATCCTACCTGCTTACGTTCTGAATAGAGAAGTAGACACCAGAGTCAGGTGCCGGTTTAAAAAAATAATGAGTTTATCACTAATAAATTTGGATTAGGACATACGAGGAGGACCCAAGGACAAAAGAGGGCCCTTAACTGATCTTCACTCACCTACCTGGCTTCCATGTCACTGCCCCACCTGGACAAGTGTGCATAGCAGGGTGGAGAGAAGGGCAGGAGCACTTCCAGCACTTCCAGGAATGGGTAGCGGGACGTCTTCTTTTACGGGCCCCTTGGGAACCCGGGAAAGGGAAAGAAAGGTTCTCCTGGCCGTAAGTTCCCCCACCCACGTGGGCTCCCCCTGTGGGAGGGGAGAGTTAGTTTCATTCTCCCACCGGCCACTAGCCATATCCCCACAGACGCGGGGCCCAGCACGGAAGGCTCTGCCAGCACGAGGACCCACAGGCTTCACCTTTACTCCCCCAGGGGCCCAGGTAACTGGGGACCTTGGAGTTACCTGTATTTTTATCTTCTAAATCTGGCGGCCCTGCCCTGGCTCACCCCCTTCTCATGACACCCTCTCCGGAGCCCCTGACCCTAGCACTGTCTCCACATGGCGATGGGGCTCCTCCCGACCAAAGTAATTAGAGTGTCTGATTCTTCCTGACTTCATAAAATAATCGTGCTGATTGTTTTTGGCCTTTTCATTGGTCAAATTAATCGAACCAGTTTATCCAGAAAAATACACCAGGAGAGACACTAGTAAATCTCCCAGGCTGCTATTAGTATCCAGATGTCCAGGTTACTTTCCGCAGCCTGGCCTGCACTGCCCCTCTTGCCTCTCCTCCTCTCATCTCCCTGTGTTTTCTTTACAGCCAGAAGAAAAATGCCAGTCGGAGGTAAGGACCCGTTTGCTGGCTGGATTTCCTCTTTCACTGTCATCAATTATTTTACGCAGCCTAACGTGGAAACGGGCTCCCATAGCAAGTAACCCTGTCCCTTGTCATCTAGATTCGCAAACTGCGGCGGGAGCTGGATGCCTCCCAGGAAAAGGTTTCTGCTTTGACCACCCAGCTGACAGCAAACGTGAGTGTGGACACTGGGCAGTCGCCATCGGGCGGGGAGACGGCCCCTGCGGCCGGCTGAGCGTCAGCTCGAGGCCTCCCGCCCCAGAGCACCTTGGAAGCCCTGCGGCGTCATACACAGGCGTTAGCATCGTGGATGTGAATGTCAGCTCTCACACTTTCAGGCTCTGTGCTTTGGGCAGGTCTTCAGCCTCTGAGCTTGTATTTGCTCCTCTGTACAATGGGCGATGATATACCTCACAGGGTTGTGGTGTGATCAGTACCTGGAATGGATTAAGTGCTCAGAAATGTTCATTTCCCTCCCCTTCCTCTTTCTGAAAATTTTCATAGCAGGGGGAAAAAAAGGCAGTGGGGGAGGAAACCTAAGGTTCCACAGTAAATAGCTGACTGCTCTGTAATTATAATATACACAATTACGTGTTCAGGGGGCACTGCCAACCGGCATTCAATTCAGCAATTGTTTAAGTGCCAACTCTGCCCCTGGCACTGTGGGTTCAACAGCAAAGCAAGCAAGTCACTGTCATCTTAGTGTTCTTTGTCTGGCACAGCAGAGAGACAAAACAGTTTTGCTCTAACATGATAACTGTTATGATAGAGATCAAGGGAAAACGTTGTGGGAATACGTAGGTAGAGCACCTGTCTCAGTCTCGCTGGGGCAGGAGGTCAGGAAAGACTTCCTGGAGGAGGTGGCATCTGACAGATACTGTGTAAGGGGAAGGGCATGGGGAGGACAGCATTCTAGCCAAAAAGAATAACTGGCGCAAGAGCGCGAGGTGAAAGATCTTGGTGCACTTGGACAAGAGGCAGCGTGGAGGGAAGAAGGACAGAGGCATCAGTGAAAGGCAGCAAACAGGGCACATCGCAGAGGCTCTCAGCTGTTAGGTGAGGAGTTGGGCTTCCTTCTGAAGTCAGTGGAGCCCTCTCAGAGGGCTTTAAACAGAGCTGTGAGCGGGTCAGATGCGGTGATAGAATCGGAGAGGTCAGAGTAGAGGCAAAGATCTCCTACCCCATCAGACCAGCCTGTAAAGGAGGCCTGCTGCAGGGCTGAAGCACAGAAGGCAGAGCCTGAGGTTTGGGGAGGTGCTAAGAAGGTGCTTCTGGGTCAAGACTTGCTACCCAGGAATGCACGGCCTAGCCTGAGTCCGCAAATACAGGTGTGCAAGGCGGTCAGAAACAACCTGCCTGACCCCATAGCATGCTGTGAAGCGAAAAGCAACCTCAAAAGGTTGTCTTCCTTGGACCAAGAAGCTGAATCAATACTCCAAATTAATATTTTACCTGCAGTTTTTGCCCAGGTAATTCCTGGTTTGAGCCCGAGTCTGCTCAAGGAAACCCTGTCTCTTTCAGGTCTGCACATAAGTGCCTGGCACAGTGCTGGCCCTTGACTACCAGCTCAATAATTGGTGTCTGCTGTCACTAGTATTCATTTTTCTGAGCTCTCTCATGTTTCTAGAAATCTTAGGTTTTCTTCCCAAAACGCGGACGTACTAGGTCACTGTGTGTTTTGTAATCCTTTCTTTACCTCATCCATCAGTAATGCTGTCAAAAGAACATCAGAAATTGATGTGAGATCTGAATTTTGAGGCTTAGGTCCTGTTCAGAAAACAGCAGAGGTATCTTCTGAGGGCAGACTCTTTTTCTGGGTCACCATTTGAATCCAGAACCAACCTCAGACCCAATAAGCCAGGATCTCCTGCATATATAATCCAAATATATGAGATTTGACAGCAACCCTCCCTCCTAAGTGATTTGCAGCTACTTCCCTAGTTAAGAATTACAGCTGTCAATTGTTGCTCCTTACTAATCAAAAAGCAGTAATTGACTTAACATGAACTTGAGTCCATTCTTCCAATGACCTCCTGTTCCGTGGGACCTTACGTTGGGCCATTTGGAGCCCTGCTCTCTATTCCAGAGGAGTCAGAGGGAGATGGCTTATATTACTGTTCTTCTAAAAGTGTGTTGCTCTTCACAAAAGGCATTGAATCCAGTATCGTTTTACTTTTATTTTGTTTTAGCCAGTATTGTTTTAAAGTAAATATTTAGTCTTACCACACACCACCGGCAGTGCTAACGTGTTTTATTGTCTGCCATCTCTCCCACAGGCCAAGCTGTGTTTGTTTTTCTAGGGCAAACTACTCAAAGCCACCTTCTCTGGGTGTTTCTATACCACTTGTGTTTGTTTTCCCGGGGAATGTGAGAATGGTGCTGGATGAGAAAGAAGGCTGTAGTGTGGCTCTGAACCAGGCTCGCAGCGGCCTCAGCCCGTGTTTTCATAGTTGCATTTGTACACAAAGCCAGTCCTTCTGTTCATCAGCAAAATGCTAACCTTTGGTTCTTCAGAGCAAATGCGGTTTCTTCTTGAGCTTTGCAAAAACACTTTCTCACTAGCGTGGGGTCAGGTTTTTGTTTTCACTTGAAGAGAAAAATATGAATGCGCACTGATAGAATCATGGGTGGCAATCACACAAAAATTTGAAATAAATGGAAATTCAGTCCTTTAAATTTGACCTTGTCGTTCCTTTGAAACACAAGGATAGCAGGCCTTCTTTTTCATGTCCATGTCCTGGCCCACTTCCTTCATCCACTGTGTGACGGAGTTAAATTGGCTGTGGTTTTGCCACGGTTTCCAGGGCAAACTAAAGTATATCTTTTTATTTTCAAGAGCAAAGGCATTTTCTCAATGTTTAAGAGAGAGCGGGCATGTCATCAGAAAGAAACTAGCTAGTGCACTTCACATTTCTATTACAAGTAGCCCTACTCCCTGCCAGACCCTACGGCTGTTGGAAAAGACTCAACCGTTGATCTTAGTGATGATCTTATCCTCAACTGTTCCTGTCTGATGAGATATAGTGACAGAGGCCTCTGACTCACTCCTCAAATCTCCCCTCCTTAAATGTCTGCATCCACTGACCCTCCTCACAGCCGGAGGCAGTGACTCCTCCCCCACCCAGATGTTCTCCAGCTTTTATTCTTCACTGTGCGCATCACCCATCTTCTCTTTAGGAATTTTCCAACATGATCAAATCTTAACTCCTCCTAAGACTCTCAAGTATCCTGCTGGTCCTTCTCATTCCTCCTATAGCTGTCTTTGTGTGTAGCTACCCACCCCTCTCTGAGAACAGTCTCTTGATCTCCCTGCTCCAATGTTCTGATAGTATCTTTGGCCACTTTCTCATTCCCAGACCTCTTCCTTTCCCTCACAGCGTTTGTTCATTCCTGTGTTTCACCTGTATCGTTTCATTCACTCATAATAACCCTCGGAGGAAAATAAATATTGCTCCCAGTTCATGGGTGAAGAACCCGAGTCCAGCAGGATTAGATGACTCATCCATTCTTTATTCTTGGTTCTCGCAATATTAATCAGGATCCTCAGTCAACTAACCAATCTGTCACCTCCAGCTCCGTGGAAGAAGGAGGAAGCCTTAGTGTTAGAACACAAAGATGCCTCTTGCCCTTGAAGAGGGCTGCAGGGCAGGGGGCAGACAGGAAAATAGCACATTTCTCAATTCTAAGACACATTTTTTTCATATTTTAACATCTTTGAAAATTGGGTGTATATTTTAATTATAATTGGCAGCATTTAAAAAAATGTCTTAGTAAGATATGAAATAATGGTGCTTCTGATGCTGGGTTTTAATGGGGATTTATGAAAGTGCAGGGGAGCTCAGGGGAAGCCGTAACTCTCCAGGGGAACAGGGGAGGGGTTCTCTAAGGAGGTAGCAGATGGGCCTTCCAGTGGCTTTTTATTAACCAGGATTATAACAAGCAAAATATGCCAACCACTTTGCTCATTCACTCTACAAGCATGCTCCATACAAGCCCCTATTGTGAGCTTGGTGTTCGATGAACAAAAGGTCGTCCTGCTGTGTAGCAGAGACATGCAAACCAGCTATCACAAGAGCACATGTAGTTTTGACTGTGACACCATAAAGCACAAAGCAGCAGTCCGGTGTGCTTTTCATGGTAAATATGAAAGAACCAACCCAATCCGGGGGAGTCATGGCACATGAGCTCTCTTGAGAAGGATATGCAAAAATTAGTTAGACAGGGAGACAGCTCGGGAGTAGAGCACCCCAGGCTGAGGGAAAAATGTGTATAAAGACCCTAAGGTAGGAAGGAGCATGGAACATCTGAGACATGAAAAGCTAGAGTAACAATCCCAAAGAATGCTGGGCAGCAAGGGCTTAAAAGACTGAAGAATTAGACGGGCTAACTCACGTAGTCCTATGAGGATTTTAGTCTTTAAGACTGTGCACCATTCAGGCACTCTTACCTTAGAAGGCAATATAACGCAAGCTGTGTCTTCCCCTCCAGGCTCACCTCGTGGCAGCCTTTGAACAGAGTCTTGGAAACATGACAATCAGGCTTCAGAGTTTGACCATGACGGCTGAGCAGAAGGTAAAGCAGAAAGGATGCTTTTTCCCCCCTCCCTGCTTAGAGTTAACTACACATCTGAAAATATTCTCTTTCATTCCAGATAATGGTATAGATTTTAGAGGAGGTCTGTTGAGTGAGAACATGACCTAGATGGCCAGGTGGTAACTTTATCCATGACAGATGTCATAGTCCTATTTCTGCTGTTTTCATGGGCTCACGTACGCATGTTGAAAGTTGGCCCAACTTCGTGTTTGAGACAGAGGTTTTTTTAGCACTCCTTTATTTCATACCCTCCACTGTTGAAACTTGCACTTCAGTTGAACTCTGAAGAGAATAATTTTAGAATAACCAATATTTTTTTTTCTGCTTCTCAGGATTCAGAGTTGAATGAGTTAAGAAAAACCATTGAGTTGCTCAAGAAACAGAACGCAGCTGCCCAGGCTGCCATTAACGGAGTAATTAACACACCCGAGCTCAACTGCAAAGGTAAAGGAACAGAAACGGCCTTCAGACCAACAACCTGCCTTGCTCTAAGGAGCCCTCCCCTGGCAAAGAATGATGCAACTGCCCTGCCAGAGACTAGTTGTCCATGACAGTTTAGCAGGTCCTGGAAGGCAAATACGTCATCCAGTTACTTCTGCCCTCTGGGAAGATAGCTGTTCCATCTCATTCTCTTTGATATATCTCAAAAATGGAAGAAAATGTATTTCTGTTGGCCAAGTGTCAAAGTATTTCATAGCCCTTAACCTCACTAATGCTTTGATGTTTACATATTGATGGGGGGCAACCTGAAATGGGTTCATCTCATGTTTGTCCAGGAAAGGATTTGTGAGTGAACTGCTTTGTCCCTGTATCACTTGAGAGGCAATGTGGGCATGAGGATGAGTTACCTCCTGCTATAATGATATTAACGGTAATAATAGAAGTCACAGTGATAGCTAACATTTATGGGCCACTCATTCTGTTCTAAGCGCTGTACTCAGTGTTTCAATTATCTAATTAATGATCTCATTTTCTTTCCACAACACCCTTATGAGTGCAATACTGGGCCTCTCCACATTGTACTGGTGGGGACACTGAGTTTCAGAGACAAGAGTCACATCCTAAGGTCATGGAGTAGTTAGAAGTGGGACTAGACCCAAGTCTGTCAGACTCTGAACTTGGTGCTCTTTAAAACCCGGCTGTAGGTGTGGCTCTGCGCTCATGAGAAAAGCTGTCTGCAAACTCTGTTTTGGAATCACTAACATGTCAGGCAGTGTTATTTCTGGTACCACTATTGTTTCAGATATCAAGCCTCCTGAAACCTTGATGATAGAGTTGATATGGGAAGGATTAGTGAGAGCTCACCAGGCGGAGGGGAGGGAAAGAGCATTCCAGGAAGAAGGAATAGTGTATGAAAGGTCCCTGAGATGAATGGGCGTGGCATTTCCAAGGGGATGAAAGAAGGCCAGTGCAGCAAGGGGGGGCGGGGGCGCTAAAAACATCTAAAACATCTATCTAAAGCCTAAGAGAGTTGATGTTGGGGGAATTCTCTCTAGGCCACCCTGTGCTTATGTAAAGTGGAGAGAAAGAAGCCTCATTTAATTGACCAAATGGTATAGCACCTACCTGCTCAAGGACCTCAGTAGCAGCAGTGAGGAACAGAAGGTGATATCTAATGGGAGCAACCCAGTAGCCCTCGGATGTGTGGTCTTAGGTGTGAGGGTTATTCCCTAGGACAAGAGAATGGGCTTAAGGCAGCAGCTGTTGACGTCCTTCCTTGGGTCTGCAGGAAACGGTACCTCCCAGTCTGCAGACCTCCGCATCCGCAGACAGCACTCCTCTGACAGCGTCTCCAGCATCAACAGCGCCACCAGCCACTCCAGCGTGGGCAGCAACATAGAAAGTGATTCAAAGAAAAAGAAGAGAAAGAATTGGGTGAGTGGACATCCAGAGACTCCTGTGGGCACTAACAGAGTCAACCTCAGAACTGGTGTCCCCCCGGATAAAGCCCAGGAAGCTCTTAACTTCAGAACATAGACCCTTGGTTTGTGGATAGGTTTCTACTAAAAAACACTATTGTGCTCAGCCAAACACTAGGACTTGCAAAATCACCACCACCTTACAGATTTTCTGTTTCATGAGACTTTATGTGAGGTATTCATCTCTCATTTCATATATATGTCTTTTCTTCCTCCTCATATTCTGGCCAGAAAGTTCCAGGTACTAGAGGAAATTTACTCTTTAAGTGGTTTCTTAGTTCCACAGTATATTTTGGGGTATTATCATTAATTATCCATTGTTAATCATAATTCTTACCTGTTTACACAGTCACCAGATAGCCTTAAACCACCCTTCTCTTTGAGAAACTTTGACCATGTCCTGCAAGTAAAATTTTCCTAATGGTGATCTTAGCAGTCAGTGAATGGTTCTAAATTTGGGGGTTATGCCTCAAAATGGCAAGTTCAATAGAACCAGCCTCCAATGCACTCTTTCTCCATATTTCCGTGATCCCAATGAACTCCTTGACTTCCTGTTCAGTGATATCTTGAACAGTTTTTCCCTTTCGCCTGGGGAAATTCCACTCCTCTCCCTTCCCAATCTCTAGTTCTGCTGTTGAGGCTACGGGATTCTGATGGACATTTGCTACTCCCTGTCTTCAGTCCAAGTTGAACCGAAGCTGGCCAGTACTCAGAGAGCCCATTTGTCCATGTTGACAGCATCATGTTTTCATGGTAGCTTTAATGTCCTCATTCATTCCATACACTTCTCACTCATTTCGTGTTATCTTGGATGGGTGGCGAGGTCTGGTGATAGGGGAGTTGAGGATTCAGTAATTTTGATTATTGACGACTTGTCCCAGAGGCAAGCTATCAGCCCCGTTTAGTGTGACCCTCTCATCATTCTGATGGAATTTTTTTCTTTAAGTTACTAATGGCTTTTAATCAACTGATTTGCTATGATTTAAACAAATAGAATTAACTCACGTTGCTGTTTCTAATATGCTGTTGATAACTATGGTCTGATTCAATTATCAAAGTGGTGAGAGGGAATTCTCATTTATGAAAAATCATGGCTATCCATTTTCTTCAGTTTAAGAAATGAAACTTATTTATTTTGCCATGAAGGTTACTCTTTGCAGTTGGGGAGGATGGATAATTTTCTCACTTCTAAATTCTATAATCTCTTCTTGCACCTGGTATTTCACCAGAGGTAGAGAGAAGCATGTAAGTTGATGGCTTATGTGCCATAGCTTTCTGTTTCTATAACTGCTCTCTCAAAATATGATCAGAAGTAGGAATAAGAGAGAAATAGGATGTAGATTTTCCTACAAACTGGACATAGAGTTTGTTATGGATGAAACATTGATGGGCGAAAAATCCCATTAATTACTTCAGAATGGCCCATTTTCTGAATTTCTCAGTGGCAAAGAAAGCCCCAGGCTATGTTTTCAGAAGAAAGAAGGACTTTAAGAGAAGGAGGTTACTTTTAAAAAGACCTTTTTTCATGATGTAACTTTATTTTTTGGCCTAGAAAATTACATGCTTACCATGGTTTTCAGAGGAGACATTGCACTTTAATTTTTTATGTTCTCATTAGAATTTTTACGTCCATCTCATGGTTTGGGGAAATTGTGATAAACCAGTTTCTTACTCCCAATATGGTTAATAAATTTCCTTTAAAATACCTCTTTTTTTTAGTAACACAGCAAGATGTCTGATTCCCTGCCTATTGTGTTATCTCATGTGTATGCAAGGACAGTGGGAGCTCCTCAGTACCTGTGTCAGAGAGCTCTCCAGAGTGTTGGGACCAGTGCGATAATGCAGCTGCCCTTCCTTGCTGAGACGACAAGGCAAACCCCCCCCCCCAAAAAAAATTAAGGCATAGAGAGGTGACTGATGAGAGACAAAAGGGTGAGAAGCACAGGCAGGTGGGGGCAGTTATTCCAACCACACAGAGAAGCTGGAAGAAGTCAGATTGTTGGGACTTCCAGGCTCGCTATCCTTTCCCTTGCATCATGGAGGAAGATGCCCCCTGTGCTTCGAAATATTTGTGATCTTACTGGAAACCTCCTCTGTGTGTGATGTTTATAATTAGCCATGTTGTGTCTGAAAAATCCAAAGCTTTCCCTGTCACTGGCTTTCTCTGTTAAAAATTGTCTTTTTTCCTTCCCCTTCCCCATTTTTGCTTGCGTTTTCCCTGGCAGGTCAATGAGGTAAGCAAGACTGTTAATATCAGATACCAAGCTAACCCATCCATTGATATGACTAACCTCATCCGCATCCGTCACTGTGTCTGGGCATCCTGCTTTGTTGCTGTGTAACCTCATCCTCCTGACATCCACCTGCTGAGTCAGGCTCTGTCTTGCTGTTGGCATCTAGTCTTGAACCAAGAGTAGGCATGGAATGTCACCCACAGGTCCAGTCCTTTGAGCTGCCCACACCAGATAACTCTTCTTCCCCTAATGCACTGATTGGAGAGAGCTGTTGGGAACCCTTTTCATTGGTGGGAGGAAAACATGGGAGAATTAATTGCTCTTTTGCCTGCATGTCCCTGTTTTGCCAAGGCCTACGTGTAGGTCACAGCCCCTGCCAGGCTGATGGTCTTGTCTGTTCAGTTACGCAGCTCCTTCAAGCAAGCTTTCGGGAAGAAGAAGTCCCCCAAGTCAGCATCCTCTCATTCAGACATTGAGGAGATGACGGATTCTTCTTTGCCTTCCTCGCCAAAGTTACCACACAATGGTTCCACGGGTTCCACTCCGCTGCTGAGGAACTCTCATTCCAACTCTCTGTAAGTCTGTCCGTCGGGGTCAGATGGCCTGTTTGACCCTTAGGAACTCTCTCAGATAGGAGTAGCTGGGAGTCCTGTTATATCTGCTCGTTGGGATACTTGGTGTCCTGCCTTCATAGGACCGTGCAGGTCCCTGCAGTGTTTCAGGATTGGAGAGGCTGAAAGAGAATTGACCCTTAGGTTTTTGTTCTGGTGGCCTGTCACTGGGATAATTAATTAGTAGGTGGCCTCAGGCAAGTTGCTTAACCTCTCTTTGTTTCCATTTCTTTGTCAAATTGGGCTAATAATTATCTACTTATCCTATCCTAAGGAATGAACAAGAGAATTGGGTATGAAAGAGTTATTTCAATCATCTCTCTGTGATGGGAAGGTGATGTTGTAAGCATTGGCTATTTTTGCTGAAGTTCTGGCCCATTTGGGTGACAAGGCTTAGAGTGATTACCCTTTTCTTCTGTGTTGACTCTCTGAGGTCAACACTCAAAAATTGGAAGTTTTAAAAAGATGGAGAGATTTGGTGACAATTCTCTTTACCAAAGGGTCTGTATTTTGCAAAATGACTTATCACCCTGAACTCCCTTAGAAAATTTAAAATGAGTCCATTTGTTCAGAGCTCTTTGAGAACACAGCTGGTTCTGTGAAGTGAGACATGTGTTCACTCACTCAGCATAGGTTTAAGCACTGTTCCCCTTGGTGACTGGTTGCATAGAGAGAACGAGCCATCAGTTCTTGCCCAGCCAGCCACCCTCAATTTCCACTGAGAACCCACTGGTCATTCTCCATCTGAAAACATCCTATGCACCATCCAACTACATAAGGCCCAGATTCTAAGGGCAAGAACATGTCAGGAATGGCTTGGTACGGACTCAGGTGGGAACCCAGGTGTCGATTCAGAAGGTGGCACAGTTGGCTCCTTGCAGCAATGAGAGAGATTGACTCCCATTAGAGACCAGGCCAAGAGTGGAAGAAGAACTGAAGCTCGGGTTGTCTGGGGGACAGCGCCTGGGAGAAGAGGGCCACTGTGCCTGGGGTTTACATGGCCACTGAGCTAGAGCGAGACAAGGGAGTGTGGTGGCTATAGATACCTTGGTATCCTCATTGGTGAAAATGGGATTCATTACATCTACCTCACTCAAGTCTGGGGAGGGCCAAGTCAGGTACCGTGGGTGAAGGGCATCCTTCCTCCTGTTCCGTCCTCCTTCATTTCAGGAGGCCAGGTCTGTAGAGACATTCCTGAGTCCCTTTACCCAGCCAGCCAGCCTGTTGAAGATGGCAGCTATACAAGGGTCCCCAGGCCAGCTTACCCAATGGGTGCAGGGAGTGTGGGCGAGAGGATCAGCCAGGTCTTTGCAGCACACCAACTGCACAGACCACATGGAAGACAGGAGGTGGAAGAGGAAACAGCACAGGCCTGACTTTTTAGCAACCCTACCCACCAGTGAAGCATGGTCTGCTGAGGCCTTCATTTTACTTAGTTAGATTAGTAGCTCCTCTTCCCTTGGGCAGCACCTGGTAAGAGGGTGGCCGCAGAACTGTGCACTTGCGTTACATGCAAGGGGAAAAGCTGGGCAGGGGCAGGGAGAGGAGCACTGAGGAGCGGACTCAGTGCCCCGCCTGGAGCCCTGTGTACGCGTGTGAAGGATGAGACGAGCCATCCCCCTCGTCCACCCTGCTCCGGCCCACTTCCTCTTCTTTGAACTCTCCAGTCACACTCCCTGCCTCTAGCCTTTGCCTTTCCTGTGCCCTCTGCTGGTACACTTTTCCCTAAGATATTCATTTCCTGCACATGGCCCTGCTCAATGTTACCTTATTAGTAAGGCCTTGCCTATGCATTGTGCAAAAAAACAACACCCCTACCACCTCCCAGCACACCCTATCATACCCTCTACTCCTTCCCATTTCATTTATTACCATTTACAAATATCACCAACCTGTTACGTACATTTTTCTTCATTATTTTTTTCTTTGTCCCCCACCATCCTCCACCACCACCCAAAAATCTATAGTCTAAGCTCCGTGGAGGTAGCCACTCTGTTAGTTTTGTGGACATTCAGATATTAGGTGGAATGAATGAGTGACTGTTGCAGTGAGTCGTGAATGGATTTAGGATAAATTCTGGAAGAAAAGTTGAAAGCACATGGTGATGCCGGAGATGCCCAGGAGACCTTCACACGGAGATGCCAACCAGCCTAGAGTGTGCGGAGGTACAGATGTGGGAGGCATGGGCTGGGAAGTTAGAGGGATTCTCCAAGGGGTTGAATGAAGACGGGGAAGAGCCAGAGGGGCAAGGACTGAGCTCTGGGACACTCTGGTATTTGAGGAAGAGGAAGAGCAATCAGCAAAGTGGGAGAAAACCCAGAAGCAGAGAGAAGACACTGTTTGGAGGCAGTAATACTACTGGGCCCAATGCTGCCGGGCGGCCAAGTGAGCTGAAGAGAGAGTGGCGATGGTGCGCTCAGCCACGTGGGACTCCGCAGGCCCTCTCGAGACCTCTCCCTCCAAACCACTTTCCCCACAGGGACTGGGCGGGGCAGACTCTTGGCTCTCCAGCGCCTTTTGGACATTCCACAGCGTCCCTGCACACTGGAGATGTTTGTGTTTGGTTTACTTTTCCAAAGGGTGGGTAGAGAGCAAATGTTTCTTCCCAAACTCAAAGGGTTTGTAAGAATGTGCAGATCTAGATGTGAGAGGGAGTTCAAAAAGGAAACCAAAGGCAGAGGAGTCTGGACTTAGAAAAGGCCCTATCCCGTGGGCGAAAGGAATGGTGCTGTGGGAAGGCAGTGTTTCCCACACGCCAGGCATTTAAAATTAGGTATGCTACCAGCACTGCCTTCTGGACAAGGCGGTGGGAATGTGCTGGAATAACGTGTTAGGGGCTGCGTGGAAAAGACACAAATCTCGTTCCTTCAGTAAGTAGTCAGTAAAATGGACAAACATCTCCTAAGTGCCTACTGAGTACAGGGCGTGACCTGTTATCAGTGACATCACAGAAGTCACTGGTGGAAAGGAACCAAGGGGGAAGGGCAGTAGAGTTTGGGACTAACTCAGAGCTGCTGCAGAAGACCTTGTTTCCAACGTCTTCTCTGTGTTATAGGACGCGCCTCCCATGTGGCAGTTGTGTGTTTCTGAGAACTGGCTCATGTTGGGGGAGCACAGGAGGGCTTCATGCAGTTACTTCCAACACAGACTTGCTTCATTTTGGTTTGTGTCCCTTTGTAGAACCATTGGCCAAGTGTTGCAAAGTTACCCAGGCACTATATTGCACAAAGAGGGGGAGGGATCTGAGGAATTTATGTGTCTCTTGCTGCGAAAGCTTTCTAGGGAAAAGGTACTGGAGCAAAGTGCCTTGCTGTGGCATATAGACAGACCAACCAACACAGTGTGAATCTAAGCCAACCGTTCTCTGCAGTGAATTGGAGCCTTTGAGGTCTGGGCAGGGCATGGTTTAGGCTAATACCAGGGTGTCACACTGGAAGATAGTTCAGATTTGATACTCCATTTAAATCAGGAAACTATAGTCTGCTCAAGAACCAGTTTTTGTAAGTCCTCCTGCAAAACTCCCAAACCAAAAAAAAAAAAACATGAGTATAGTTAAATCTTACAAACCCTGGTTATTCAAAGCACCGAGCTGAGGGGCAAAGGGGTGATCTGAATTTTAAAGCTATTGCTGTCTCTCTAGCCCTTTTAGTCCCAAATCTGTTAGCCTGAGTTTCTCATAGGTGTGAAATGGAAATAATTACAACATTTTCAGGAGTCTTTCAGAGGTTTCAGAAGATTTTGAAGCAGAGAAGTTTCCCTGGCTGCTGAAAACTCTTAAAAGTAGGAGGAGGTTTTGCTCTCTTTGCATCTCTCAAATCAAGAGTTCAGGTGCAGGTCAAGAAAATAGCAACAAAAAGATTTGGCTGTTCAGGCATTGATTTTTCTTCTAGCCACTCTGCCCCCAAAATACAGTTACATCTCTTTTAACGATTATAAATGGTTTTTGTTTGGCAACTGACATTTCCACACCCTCAGCCAGTTGTGCAGGTCAGGTTTTGCTTGGCCCCAAATCCAGTGCTTGGGTTTTTTTACTTGGCCCCAAATCCAGTGCTTGGGTTTTACGGAACAGGCTTGCGTGATTATTTCTGCAGAGACCACATGTTCACCATGCCTTTCGGAGATAATCGGCTTCAGCTCTGTAACTTCATGAACTTGGGGTTGTTTTGTTTGGTTTGTTTCTTTTTTGTTTTGTTTTTTTTCTTTCGTCCAAGAAAGTCAAAACTTTCTATTCTGGATCACCCCTCACTCCAGATCATATGATCTTAGAAATCAACAGAACTTGTTTTTAGTAGAACCCTCTATTCTAACATTACCGTTCATCATGACCTTTATGATCTTCCACTTTGGGATGACTTGCCAGGTATCTGAAGAGCAAGCATAACTAAATCAAATAAGGAGCTCAGCCTAGAAGGACCACCTCTTAAGAAAGACGGACTCAGTCCCCTTGTAGGCTCCCACAGTCCCCTTGCTCTGGGAGTACAACTGGGAAAGAAAGACAACCAGCCACACTACTGTATACTTTTCAGATAAAAATTTGGCTTTTTGCCCTGGCCAGGTAGCTCAGTTAGTTAGAGTATAGTACCTCTATGCCAAGGTTGCAGGTTTGATCCCCAGTCTGGGCACATACAAGAAGCAGCCAGTGAATGCATAAATAATTGGAACAACAAATAAATATCTCTCTTGCTCTCTCCTCTCTCTCTCTCTCTGAAAAAAAAAATCCATTTTTAAAAAAACAACTTTGGCTTCTACGCCACATCATCCTCTCTGCTCTCTAACTACCTGAGACTTTTCCTTGCCATGAGCTTTTAAGCAGTGTTGCGGTTAGGGGAATGAAAGAATGTCACTCTCTAACAGTTAAGGGAGTGGGTCTTGGTGACTAACAGAACTAATTCCTTCCCCCATATCTTTAGATTTTGTTTTTATTTATTTAATTTTTTTTATGGCACATAAAAATCACCCCCTCAGTTGCCTGACCCTGAAGTATTTAATCTTTAAAACAGACAGTTGACCTCGTTTCTCTGAGTGGTTTTAGATCCCAGGGGCCATGTGGTATCATTATCAGGGCCCAGCTGTGTACATACTGGCGGTGGGGTGTGGGGGTGTCAAACTCCCAAGGTTACTACTCCCTTTTCTGGCTCTGTTTATCCTTAGATTATAGGAGTTTTGCTAAAAGGCACACAACAAAACCATTCTGATCGCCAGATCTCTGCAAAGGCAGAGCGTAGAAAGCCATAAAATCTGTGAATTTCAGGTGCTTTTGATAGTATCACCTCCAGGAAGCCTGGGGCAGCTGGTTCTACAGGGTTACTGCTGAACAAACCTGATGATGGACATGGGCCAGCGGTCAGTGAGGCCTGAAAGGACGTGATCTCAGAGCTGCCTTTGTCCGTTACATTCCTTTCCCTAGAATTTCAGAGTGCATGGATAGTGAGGCCGACACGGTCATGCAGCTCCGAAATGAGCTGAGAGACAAGGAGATGAAGCTGACAGACATCCGCCTAGAAGCCCTCAGCTCCGCACACCAGCTCGACCAACTCCGGGAGGCCATGAACCGGATGCAGGTGAGAGCGCCGGAGCGTGGGCCAAGCCCGCGGCTGGCTGTTTCCAGCCGGCAGACGGGTGGCTGCTCCCCGCCACACCGCAAGGCTCTTTCAGAACCTGACGGCAGCCCTCTGCTCTCCCAGCCTTTTTCTCTGTACAGGCCCTCCCACATATTGCTCAAAGACCAGTCTTTTAAAAGTATGAGAGTAACCCTCTCTCTCCTTTGTGCAAGACTTTCAGTGGCTCTGCTGTTGCCTCCTTGCCGGTGTCACAGTCTCCTTCACTTGGCCTTTAAGGCCTTCGTACAGGGTCCTTTTCACTCTTAATCCCCACCCACCACCCCACCCATTCCACTTCCAGACTCCCCTCGCCAGCCAGCGGGAGCCACTGACTGCACCCTTTACGTGCCCAGGAGTTTGTTTTGTAGCGTTCCTCCACCGGGATGTCTTTCTGCACATCCACCTGGACAATTCCCTTAGGCTCAGCCTGGTGCCTCTTCCTCTGCAAAGCCTTCCCAAGTCCCACAGCGGAAAGACTTAGTGCCCTCACCTGCATTCCTGTAGATCTGCCCTTATAGCTCCTCTCACCTCCTGCCCTAGATGGAAGGCATTTGGGTCTGCTGAGCTATTGTATGCATTCCTTTCTCTGGCTATAGCACCGATGCTTAGCACATAGTAGGTTCTTTATAAATTCTCATAGAATGAAAGGCCTTTGTGGGTTCTTCTAAATGTGACCTCACTGAAGAGCAGCATTTCCCAAAGGAAGCTCTGTGGAACACTCCTTCAATGGGAGACTCTGAAAGGACAGCTCCTTGATAGGACATATTTGGGAAATGCTGCTCACTACATGCCCCTCTCAGATTCACAGTGCATAGCAGCTCATTAAAGTCTCTGTCCTGCAGTAAAGAAACCAGCCAGACTTGGAGTTGCTCAAGCCACTTAGATAAGACTCCTTTTCACTTACCACTCAGACTTTGGGAAACATTTCTGAGGCCATTTCAAAGGCCAGCTCTCTGGAAGGATGGCCCCTCCCCTGATGGACAGGCCTCGTGACCACAACAAACACTGTCGCATCCCTGATGGTGTGATTTCCTCCACCTCAGCTGAGCTACCCACTTCATCCCTTAAGGGGACTTCCAAATCCCTCCTCCAGAAAAGGCTTGCTTGCATTATATCCACCCAGTCAATGAGCTTCTCTCTCACCCTTCGCAGAGTGAAATAGAGAAGCTGAAAGCTGAGAACGACCGGCTAAAGTCAGAGTCTCAAGGCAGCGGCTGCAGCCGGGCGCCCTCCCAGGTGTCCCTCTCTGCCTCCCCGCGGCAGTCCATGGGCCTCTCCCAGCACAGCCTGAACCTCACTGAGTCAACCAGCCTGGGTGAGTGGTGTCACAGGACTAGGGGCGGGAGAGCGCCTGCAGCTGGCACTTGGTCTCTAAGCCAGAGCCCCAAGATAAGCAGATCAGCAAATGGGGGGGGCAACAGGCGTGTGTGCACTTGGGGCGCGTGAGTGTGTCTGGGTGTGCGTCTGCTACCAACATGAGCCCAGCCGTTAGACTGCTGTCATGCTTTGCTCCAGCACCACAAGTTCTCCAAGCCATGAGCTCGGATCCCCTCGCCCACCATGCTGAGTTCTGTTTGATCCATTTTAAGAGGCTGACCTGCAAGCTGAATGCTGCATCCAAACCCCACAGCAGCAGGTCCCACTTGGGGCAACGGCTTGTTCTGTGATCCTCCTGCCTTTGGGCTGGATTCCAGGCTGGCGCAGTAATTAGCAAACATGGTCTAGATTTCCTTTGTAAGCGTATTGAGGCTGACGCTTTGATTTCTTATCCATGATGCTGCTGTTGCTATTTTGGTTGAGCCTCTCCCTCGCACTTCCATTTGGCAAGGTACATCGTCAGCCTGCTGGTTCCTTGGTTGGTCCACTGTTGGTTTATGTGGTTGCGTTCTCCATTCTGCCCTCTCCCCTCCCCTGCCACCCCCCTTTCCCCGCACCCCGACACCTGGTTTGTCCCGCTGCTGCGCCAACAAGCAGCGGGGGTGTCAGGAAGCCGGCTTTGCTTTCCCATGTGCCTAAGGCTGTTGATGTTTTCCATTCGCAGACATGTTGCTGGATGACACTGGTGAATGCTCGGCTCGGAAGGAAGGAGGCAGGCATGTTAAGATAGTTGTCAGCTTTCAGGAGGAAATGAAGTGGAAGGAGGTTAGTTGGATCCCTTTCCCTGCTCTGCTTGTCCCTTCCCCAGGTAGAACTACCTAGCATAGTGATTTTATCATCAAACCCTGTGTCTGTAACCTCAGCGCCTAAGAGATTTCGAAATACTACTAACGCTTTTCTTAACTAACAAGAATCCCCAGCAGCATTTTGACACAATTAAAGTGAGCGACTAGCCCTTCCCTCTCTTTTGTGTTTGGAAAGTCTGATAAAGAGTGGTAAAAACGGTCCTACATTCACTTCCGCACAACCAACTAAACACCAGCATCACTCAGCCATGGCTTTTCTGAATTTAATGTGTGCCCAAAGCATGTCAACAGCAGCTCAGCACATTTAGTACAGAAGGCACAGAAATAAGCTGACCAAGGGCACCAGTTTTATATCCAGTTGTCAGACTAGATACTAAGAGACAAAGGCGGCCAAGTCCAGGGCGCACACACTTGGCTAAAAGTGAAGCCGGTGGGACATCCTGGCTCACCAAGGCTGGGGAGGGGAATCTGAGTTTTCTGAGTGGTTTCTGTTCTCTTCCAGAGTCTCAGGAGGCCATAGCCCCAAAAGGGACTATTTTGAGGTAGAAGGGGGGTGGAACATCAAAGTGGATTTTTAGGCATTGATTAAATCCAACCGATGCTGTGAATGACCATCTCATCTCACCAACAAGTGGGACAAGGCTTCGTGAGTCACTGTCAGGTCTCCTTCAGTTTTTTGTTTGTTAGTTCTTAGCATTCTAGCCAACATGGCTACTGTAGTCTCTGAGAGCTAGGGAACCCGTAGTACCCACCAGAACAAAGTGTCCGCAGCCATACCTATCTTTGCCAGGGTTTCCACTTTGCAGCTGGAAGCGGCCAGGCCCAGAATTTTAGAGCTGCCAGGGGCTTTAGCATTAGTGCAGCCCAGAAAGATCCAATGAAGAGCTCCACCTGCAAAGCCGCTAGTAGAGTGATGGACTGTCGGGGGAAAATTCATTCTTAGAATAAATGCAGGTGATATCTGTGAATGTGTTTCATTCTAGTGAATATCAGCATGAACAGATAGATTTTTACATTTTACAGAAGTTTGAGTCACTTTAAAAAATGGTATGGTTCTGAATCATTGCAGAAGCCAGATGAGGTGGTTTGACCAAATTACTGTCTCCATTTTACAATTGGGAAAACTGCGCCCCAAGCATCACTTACTTAAGGTTACAAAGCAAGCGGCAGGGCCCAGTCATCTCACTGCAGACAGGTGCTCGTTTTCTCTGTTGATTTCGCTTGACTGCCAGATACACCCTGCTGCCTTGCCGCCACTCACCTAATTCTGTGTCCTTATGAGCATGTCCGATACTTTAAAACTCAACAGGATGGAATGTTCTGTTAGCTTCTTCTTAATCAATTTAATTAGGTGGCCCCACTGTGCAGAGCCCTGCGAGCAGAGAAGAAAAAGATTTTTCTGTTAAATTCCCAGTTTTATGAGTTTTCTCAAGTGAGCGTGTTTTAACTTTAAGTTAAAAAAAGATAATAAATGTTACTTTAAAAAAAAAGAAAAAATAGAAACATCTTCTATCCTGAAGGAGTTTAAGATCTAACAAGAAGACAATTTACAAATAAGACAGAAGTACCTAAAAATAGCCAATACAGAATATGTCATTATATAAGTTGTGTACAGAACCATCTAGCAGTGTGAGCCCTGAGCCTGGTGAGTTAATCATTGAAGGCTTCCTGGAAGAGGTGAGTTTGCAAGCAGTTTGGAAAAGACTAAATGGCAGACAGGAGAGGGGAGAGCATTCCAGGTAAGGGATATGATCTGTGCACTGTACGAGGTATGCATTTAATGGAAGATTCTAGATTCCAGAAAGGGGATTCTCACTTCCTGTCCCACAGATTGCTGTTTTAGCAATAGAGCAGTGAAAGTTTTTAAGACTGCTGCATTCGCTGTAAGTTATATTTGATGTTAAAAGAAATAGTACGTTTATTCCCCTCTCAAACCATTGGTGAAGTTCTGGGACAATCTGAGTCCTCGCTAAGCTGTGTCAGAAAAGATTCACCTGTTTTTTACCTGCATACATTTCTTTACCTTTAGGATTCCAGACCACACCTCTTTCTTATTGGCTGCATTGGAGTTAGTGGCAAGACGAAGTGGGATGTGCTCGATGGGGTGGTTAGACGGCTGTTCAAAGTAAGTGTTTCACGGAGACGGTGGTGGCTGTCTACCCGAAGCGGGGGCCTGGGCTTAGGGAGGGAAGGGTGGTTTGTGTCCTGGACCTGGCCATTTCTCAGGCCTGTCCTCTCTCCCATATCCTTATGTTGCTGGGACTTGTCCCCTGGCACTCAAATGATCAGAAGAAAGATGGTTAAGTACAGACTGCTGATTGGCTAAACTGCTCCCAACTGCCCTTTGCTGCCATTGGTGAGCCAATGAGTCATTTCTCCAGTGTCGAGCAATTATTTGAACCTCCAACAGTGAACTGTGAACGTCCCAATTCTACCTTCACCTTGGAAAGTGTCCAGTTGCATCTGCTATGGAGTGTGTGTTGTGCTCTTAGGCTAGGACTAAGACACCAGATTTCCATTCTTTAATTCGGGGGACTTGATCGACTTGCCCACAGCCTTGCCAACACATCACTCCGTGATTTGTGCTACAGGTGATGCTAACATCTGGTCAATGGCCAATGTCAAGGATGTTAACATAGTTATTTTTGTGTTTATTCTAATCACATCATTGGAGTGGTGTTGGCCCCAGGAGAAATAACTAATGAGTATTGAAGTGAGCCTTGAAATACAAAGTGGCTTAAGAGAAGCTTTTGGTACACTTCTTTCTTTTGTCGTGAAGTAAGTCAACAACTGTAAGCGTTCATTAACCATATCCCCTGCGCAGTACTAATTGCCCATGTTTTCTGTGCTTTATATTACCCCCATTTATTTTCAGGCCTGTGAGGAAGGTTCTATTATTTTCCCACTTAAAGGTGAAGAAGGTAAGGCTCAGATTGGGTCACCTGCCCAAAATCAGGAATCTAAAGCCAAACTATGTCGGCCTCGTTCAATTGGTCTGACTTCTCACTTAATTAGCACACTCCAGCCTCTTCTAGCATCTAGATTCAGGTGGCTTCACACAGAACATTCTATTCTTCGACCAGAGATCACTCATCATCTTCACAGGCCAGTCTGTAGACGTGCAAATAGGCAGGTGACAGTCATGGCGAAGGGCAGACCAATCCTGCTGCTCGGGCTAAAACCTTAGCTCTGCCATTGGGCAGTTGGACATCCTTGGATTAGAAAGACAACAGTTTGGGCTGAGAAGAACCTGTGGGCGATCACATGTGAGGAAATGTGACTATTAAAGGTAGAGGTCTGTTATTGGGGTGCCACCTTGACCTTTGTCTGGCCACCTCATGGCCCAAGTTCACTGATCTAAAGAGGGAACTCTTTCCAAATTCAGAAGGTGTATCCCTGTGTAAAGCTCCAGGAGCTGCTTTTCTATAGCAGCCTTGGGTTTTGCTCCTTTTGTCTTCTGTATGGTCCTTGCCCTGAGCCAAAAGAGGGGCTGCTGGAGAGATTTCTTACCTAAACTACTTTCTCATGAATTTTCCAGCACCATTCCCAGGTCCTGATGTCTTCAAGACTTCAGCTGAACTCAGGGGGAAAACAGCCTAACTTTTCCCTGCTTGGTTGACTCAGACTAAACGTTCACAATCTTGTTAGGGTTCCTCTGCACACCACCACACACACACCACTAACCAAATAAATCTGTACGTTACGAGGGCTGTGACGGTGAGGCACCTTCCCTATAGAAAGTCAGCTCTTCTCCCCCTCGTTCCACAGCTCGATATCGGCTCAGGCTGCAGCTGAGAAAGAAGAGATGATTGTAAATCACCCAATGAAAACATGAGTCATGGGCAGATTTTTTAGCCACATCTTTGATGGCGTCTTCATTTTATTTTTTGCAGGAATACATCATTCATGTCGACCCCGTGAGTCAGCTGGGGCTCAATTCAGACAGTGTTCTCGGCTACAGCATCGGGGAAGTCAAGCGCAGCAACACTTCCGAGACCCCCGAGCTTCTGCCCTGTGGCTACCTGGTGGGAGAGAACACTACCATCTCTGTGACTGTCAAAGGTAATTGGCAGACTGCAGAGGTCGGAGCTTTTGGGAACGGCGTTTACTCTGACTTGGCTCAGCCCACTATGGCCATAATTGCGTTTGTGCATATGGATGTGGGAGGTTGTTTTTTTCACCCCCTTGTCTGCAGTGATTCTTACCTAATCAAGTTAAACCTTCTTCAGCTTCCTCCATCACCATCAAAAACAAACAATTATTGCTGAAATTATAACAAACGGTCCCATTCGCCTGATGACTCTGAGATGGTGGAATCTTAATAACCTTGCAGAAGTGAGGCTCCACCACGCCAGTGGGCCGCTCCTGCCAGCAAGCCCTGGACGGGGTCCCATTCCACAGACGGGGAAACCACGATCTGCTGCAGGCGAGAGAGGCGTCACTCTGAGTCCCCAATGAACCTGCGGAAGCATTTGCCCACGCATGATGCTGCCGGCGCTTCCATAGCCTCATCGCCCAAAGATGTTAAGCCCCAGGCCAAAGTGTGTTTCATGGAACTCCAGGCCCGCAGAGGATTCTGTAGGGGGAGGAATGGATTTCATGGCAAAATAAGTCTCGGAAACTGCATCATCATTCCCCTGTGGAGTAGGGGATAGGAGTGTACTGATACACAAAAAAGGTTCTATCCTTTAATGCCCTAACTCTTAGCCTTCGGAAGGCTGTTTAATCCCGACTGACAGCAAAACCTCCATTTCCTGTATTTTATGAACCACCTAAAGAGTTGACCAATAAATACTGTACTAGGTGCAACCTTCAGGTTGCCCTGTTTCTTACATCCCTAGAAGGCGCTGATCTTAACTGTAGTTTTAACAGTGCAATTTTGGGTGTGTTCGATACAAGTTTTATTCCCAAATTGGGAGGTTTTCCAAGAGTACCCCAACATTCCTGATCAGCAGGAACCCCCATCTAGGCGGCTGGTGACCAGCAGTAAGGTGCTGCTTGAACCTCACACATAGCCTTACCTTGTTGGCAAGTGACATTCCGCAGGTGTGGCCTCGGACTGCCAATGACAGAGACTTAACTCTACACTAGCTTCAGCATCAAACACAGCGGGGTTCAGGTGTTCCAGGAGAGCCACCAGGACCGTCCGCTCTTGCTTTTTGAGCTCTCTGCACATGAAATGGCCGTGGCAGCCCTGATCCATCTTTCTAGCTTAGGAATCTAAAAGAAGGAGATTGTCTTTCTGGAAAAGTGTGGCAGAAAATTCTCAGGAGTGGTTCTGCTCCACTGTGAGTCAAATGCCCATCGCTGTATCGGTCACTGTGACCAGGGAGAGGCTTTGGTTCACCTTGGTCCTGAGTCCGCACCTGTGATGAATGAATGCGCTGGGTGAGCCATACTTAAACCACCTGGACTGCGCTCCCATAAGAAGAAAGCATTCTGCAAGGCAAAGGCAGAAAGAATACCAGGCACCCCAAAACTGCTCCCCACTATCAGCACCTCTGTTACACGTCATGGGCTCCAGTTGTGTTTTTTTCCACACTGGCGACTCTTGTTGTCGCTTACAGGAGAGCCTTGCAAGCCCTGAGGGGTAGAAAGAGTGACCTATTGCTGAGACCAGACCAAACCTCTGTAGAAACAGTGGTGACACTGTCAGTCCCTGGTGGAACATGCCACCCCACCCCAGAGCCTCATCTGTCACTGCTGTCAGCTCTTCCTGCTGTTTTAGCACCTCCAGGGATGGGCCCAGATTTATTGCTCACTGACACCTGACTCTTCTATTTTCCTGAAGTGCTTGAAATGTATGCCTTCAAGGCACTAAAAAAGCCAATCAAGGGTTTGAGTTGAAAGGTTTGTGATATGCAGATGGTTCACTTCAATGGTACCAGGAGAGGCGGGGTGACTAGGTCCGTTCTGAAGTGAGTTTGTCTACAAGTCACTGGGGGGGGGGGGGGGGGATTGTGAGCGGCGGGTAACAAAAAGTTGAAGCAGCAATGCATATTCAGAGAGAAGTGTTCTCATGATTTTCCCCTGCTGTTGTCAAGTTTAGACAAGTGGCCCTGTTTTCCATACTTTGCATCAAGGGTTGAGCCAGCGTGGCCTATATTGAACTCCATACCAGGAAAGTGCTGTGCCTGGAATATGAGTCACTTGGGAACCTTCATCATGGTTATTCTGGAACAGTCACTGCATTTAGGGGCTATTCTTGGTTGGGAGAGGATCAGAAACAAGCATATGAATGCATTACAGGAGTCTGCGGTATTATGTGGAAGGAAGATGCAATTTTTTTAAATGAATAAATGTTCTTTAGTTTATTTTTTACCTGCATGTAGTGGCTTTCTTGAGGTGAGTTTTTAATGGAAGTACCTTAGGCCCTTGAACAAGTAACCCTGGGTGCCTCTTCTCTTGGGCATGATATTGAGAAGCTAGCTCTTTTCAAGCCAGCAGCCTGATTAATGGAGTTGTCCCAGGTAGGAAAAGGGAGAGATGGGTTTCCTCTTGGTGCTGTTGAAGCTCAGCGGGAGGTAGCATTTCAGCCTCAGTCTGCAGGATTCACATCCCCTAATCAACTGGTCCTACTTTGCATTTGCTTGTTGTCACCTTCATGGTACATGTGAGTGTGGGAAGCAGTGGCCTGCACCAGGCACACAGGGGAGACCAGAGCAAGGAAAGAACCCTAGGGTGTTGGTAGGCATGGGAGAAGCGGGTTTGGTTTGGGCAAACACCATCAGTGTGGCAAATCCAGACAGACAAGCAGAGCACAGTCTTAGGGATTCTGCAGAGGACTGAGGGCTGGTATCTGAAATTCAGCCCAGCCAGGGCCAGAGCACACAGTGCTCATGAGCAGGAAGCAGCGGCAGTTTGCTCACAGCCTCCTGCACACCAGGGGCCTCGGGTGAGTGGGCTGCCCAGGAAAGGGATGGCCTTGTGTCATAGCAGCCCCAGCTGATCAAGCACAGAGCTCATCTTTCTACAGGGCTTCACACACTTTCTGTCTCTCCAACACAGGGCTCGCAGAAAACAGCCTGGACTCGCTGGTGTTCGAGTCTCTGATCCCCAAGCCCATCCTGCAGCGCTACGTCTCCCTGCTGGTAGAACACCGGCGGATCATTCTCTCTGGCCCCAGCGGCACGGGGAAAACCTACCTGGCCAACCGGCTGTCAGAGTACCTGGTGCTTCGGGAGGGACGGGAGCTGACAGACGGGGTCATCGCCACCTTCAACGTGGACCACAAGTCCAGCAAGGTGAGGAGGAGGTCTTTTGGAGACTGCCGCCCAGCCAGGGGTCACTTTTTGGCCCTTTCAGAACTGTTGGTGAAGCAGCATTTTCTACGCTTGCCTTTGAGGGTTATAATAGCCCCATGAGGGAGGTCAGGATTGGGGCTAGCAGAAAGTAAGGCTTTGACCCGAACTTTCTGCTAAAACGTTCCATCTGTAAGTCACTCTAGTTCATTTCTTACTTCTCCCATGAGCCACATGCTCATAGTTCTTTAAGATCAGGTTACATGACTCCACTTCAATTTACCAATAATTTAGCGTGTGCCTACTGGTGCTATTGGTTTTCTAAAATGGAACCTTTTTGGGAAGATGGATAACAACAGCTCACATTGACCGCCGCTTGCCCTGTGACAGCTGACTGGCCGCCTCATGGCGATTCACCATTCAGGGAGCAGTTGCTACTCATCCCCGTTTCACAGAGGAGGAAACTGAGGCTGGAGGCAGGGGGTCGTGTGTCTAAGGCTGCTCAGACGGTACTGAGAAGTGGACTGGAGCTCAAGTTGAAGCCTTGGACTCCGGAGCCAGCAAACAGGCTTGACCCTGCTTCTTCACAGGGAGCGCCTGACGTCGTCCCAGCTGTCATCCCAACTGAGGGTTGAGAAGGGCTTTCTCACACCTGCTTGTCATTCACACAGTGGAGTTCGTGGGCAGTTCCCCAGGCCAGCCCTTTGCAAAGGGGCCAGAGAGTCACAGTGAACCGGAAATGGGGATTCCTAGACCTCGTTCCCATGTAATCTGTTTCAGTAGGTTGTGTGGGTCAGGAACAGGTGCCATTCACAAGTTTCGCAAGTGACTCTGATGTGAGGGCAGGACTGGAGAGAAGCGATCTGAGCCCCAGTGTTGAGAGCTTCTGTGCGCGTGCGCCGGGGGAGGGCGTTCTCCCCAGGGCCCCCGGCTGGGCCCCTCGTGCAGAGTGCACAGGACAGCTCACCAACTAAGGCAGCAGGGGAGCGAGGCCCAGGAGCTCTGTCCTTACAAGGCTGAGGCCAAGAACCCAGTTGGGAGGGGGCTAAAAGAAGGAAAAGTCGCTAGTAACTTAAAAACTTGGACTTTTCCTGTTGCATGCCAGCCGCATTTTGACTTACCTGGGTTTGTGTGTGCTTACAGGAGGAGGCGGCTGGCATCGCGGCCAGTCTGGTGTGGGGAGCACACTGAACAGGCCCTGCTGCTTGTCCTCTGGGCAGCCGCAGGCCAGTCCCCTGACTTGGAGGTGCCTCAGTTTCCCTCTCTGTAAAAGGGAGCTAGTTGTAGCGCCCACCTACCAGTTGAGGGTGGCTGTAGGCTGCAGCAGTTGCCTATGTAAGGCCCCGGGAGCTGTGCCAGGCGCTAGGTCATGCCAGCTGTCATGAAGATAGTGATCTTACCCGGCAGTCACCCTGGGTCCTCTGGCTGGTCCTTAACTCGCCATTTCAGCCTTTTCCCCTTGGCACCATTATTCTTTCTCTTCCTTTCCTGGCACACAGGCCTTAACCCGGTGGGTTAAATCCAAAGCTTACCCTTTCAACCAGACCTCCCAAGGCCCCCCTGTGCATGGAGACCCATCTCCCCCTCATTGCTGGTTGTCTCTCTGCCACGGCAGTGATCGGGGGGCGGGGGGAGTGTGTGTGTGTGTAGCAGGGCTCTGCTCTATTCATTCATTGAGGGCTTCTGTACATACAGCAGGCATCGTGGAAGACCACCTTATACAGAATCTGTATAGCTTATACAGAGATGTGTAAGGCACCTGCCCTTGGGAGCGTCCTGGGAGGTTGGCATAATAAGAAATATCCAAGAAAAATGATAACACTTACAGAGAAGTGGTGGGGCGGGGACATAGAACCAGGTCTGGGCACCCTCCGCAGTGCTGTGCTCTTGCCCTGGGCTGAAAGTTTCCTGGTACCTAGTGAGCACCCGAAGTCAGGGCCCAAGCCT
Organism: Pteronotus mesoamericanus; assembly: GCF_021234165.1. NCBI lineage: Eukaryota > Metazoa > Chordata > Mammalia > Chiroptera > Mormoopidae > Pteronotus > Pteronotus mesoamericanus. Next base: position 40,678,296 of record NW_026555277.1, on the reverse strand, counting down.
CCCCCACCCCCTGCCCACTCCCTTCCCCAAGGCTGGGCCCCTGCAGCAGGCAGGCGCGCAGCCCGGGAGAGCCCACGCCCTGCGTCGGCCTGGGCAAAGTGAAAGCTCTGAGCGTGTGCGTCTTCACTGGGTACATTCACCCTCTTATTCTTCCCCGGCCTGTGCAGGAGTTGCGCCAGTACCTGTCCAACCTTGCCGACCAGTGCGCCAGTGAGAACAATGCTGCGGACATGCCTCTTGTCATCATCCTGGACAACCTGCATCATGTCAGCTCTCTGGGCGAGATCTTTAATGGGCTGCTCAACTGCAAGGACCATAAATGGTAAAGGCCAGCTCTGGGCCTCCTGGTCCCTGGGAAAACGGCCGCACGTGACGTGTGCTGCATGGGTAGCTGTGCACCTGCATGGCTGGCGTCAGCGTGGGGGGTGGGGGAGGCAGCCAGCCATCTGCCTAGACACGGAGCCCTCAGGCATCGGCTAGCACCCCGTTCTCGAGCTTTGCTTTTGACTCACAGAGCTCTCTTTTCCTTCCTGCCCCCGACAGCCCTTACATAATCGGCACAATGAACCAGGCTACCTCTTCGACTCCCAACCTGCAGCTCCATCACAACTTCAGGTAAGGTACTGGTTTCTGAGTACCTGTTCTATGCCTGGCATTGTGTCGAGCATTTTTCTCTGCTTAATTAACTTTTAAGCCTCACAACAGGCTCGTGTAGTTGCATTTCTCACTGTCAGCTTACAAATGGGGAAACTGAGGCTGGGAGACTAACTCTTGTGAGGTCACGCAGCCGGTCAGTGGTCTCCGACTCTAAGTCCTGGGGCGGCAGAGTCAGGGAGGCAGCTCCGGGCAGGGGATATAGGCACACTTGCCTCCCCTGCACGTCACCAGAGGCGCGACTCTGGCCCAAGTGAACATGAGCAATGAAAGTTCTTGCTTCTGAAGGTCCCCACAGAGCTGAGTCTGTGGGCCTCTCAGTTCCAGCTGCTGTGCATCCCTCTGCCCCAGCGCCACCCGGGGTCCCCCCTCCTGGGCTGTGGGAAGGGCTACCCCTCTGTGTCATGCCTGTGCGTGTTGCCAGCTTGCCTGCCATCACTAACTGCCCTTTGCCTCTCACTCTGACTCCCAGCTGACCCTGCCCCCTCCCCTCCCGCTGGGCCCTTGGATGAGACCGAGAAGCCCTGTCCCGGGTGGAACCCCTTGCTCATTTTCACTGGCCGCTCTGCAGGCATCTCTGAGGGTCATCTTTGAAAGTCGGCCAGGACTATCATGATCAGAGAGACGTGAACTCCTTCAGGCCACGGAGATCATGGCTCATCTCCACATCCCGGCTGCCCACGTCACGTCCACGCTTTCTCCAAAATGTGCCTCAAGTCCTCCGCCTTCCCCCGTCACTGCCACATCATGTCCCCAGGACCACTGCGCCCACTTCCTAACCAGAGCATCCTGGCATTCAAATCTGACCATAAACCCCAGGCTTAAAGTCCTTTAGTGGTTCCCCACTGCAGAATGGCATTCAGACCCCTTGGGATGGCAGATTCAGTCTAATGTCTGGTTACACTGGACCTCTGACAGTTTCCCCAGACACCCTACACTACTTCTCATGTCTCTGCAAATACTGCAGCAAGCTCTCTCCTGCCCCCACCCCGCCCCACCTCCTGCTCCTGCCTCTCCCTGTGTGGCTGCTCTATCCATTCTTCCAGTCTCAGCCCAGACATCCCCTCCTCTGCAGAGCCTTCCCCGATTCCCCAGGCTTCACCACATCTCACTTCTTGATTTGCTTATCTGCTTCCTCCTCAAGACCGCCCGATCCTGGGGACTGGGGACAAATGCGTCTCAGTCATTGGTACAGCTCCAGGGCCCAGCACAGGGTCTGACACGAGCAGAGGGGCAGGGGGCTCAGTGGTTAGAGCTCAGACTGTGGAGCGGTACTGTCTTGGTTCTACCCTTAGCTCTTCCATTAACTTGCTCTTTGATCTTGGACAAGTTACGGAACCTATCTGTATGTAGTATTTCTATCTGTAAAATGGGAATGGTGATAATAAATATGCCATGCGGTTGCCATGCGGAATTGTGAGTTAGTAAACGTGGTGTGTTTGGCACAGCACGTCCTGTTTTTAGTATTAGTACCTACACTGTCCATCTAGATCTAATGTGTTTTGAATCTTGAGGTTAGCCCTCATTTTTATCACTGTCATAATCATTGAAAAGCATTCCCGACCTCCCCCAGGTGGGTGCTCTGTGCCAACCACACGGAGCCCGTGAAGGGTTTCCTTGGCCGGTTCCTGAGGCGGAAGCTCATGGAGACGGAGATCAGTGGGCGGGTGCGGAATGTGGAGCTGGTAAAAATCATCGACTGGATTCCCAAGGTCTGGCATCACCTCAACCGCTTCCTGGAGGCTCACAGCTCCTCAGATGTCACCATAGGTAGGTGGGAAACCAGGCGAGAGTGGGTGGGTGGGCGGGCGTGTAGGCTGGCTGGCCGGCCAGCGGGAGGCCCTCAGCTCAGGCCTCCTCAAATCTGTCCTGGGTCTCTGGCCGGAACAACACTTTGCAAGCACCAGGCAGCTAGGCTGTGTGCTGTTCACGCGGGCAGAGAGACACACACGTCCCAGTGCTGTGTCTCTGCCCCCTTGCCCTGCCCAGTGTGCGGGGGCAGATCAGCAGCAAGAGATGCGTCCAGCCTGGGTCAATGCAGAAACTGCCCAGCTCAGTGGCGTGCGCACCCTGCTCCCCCAAGTGAAAGCTACCCACCAACTGGGACTTGTTCTACTTTGAAAATAGAATAAAATGTTACCAACATTCCTGAAGCTTAAAGAGTGAGAACAGAGAACAAAGGGATCATTGATCATCCCACCATCCTGACATAATTATTTTTAATTTAAGCTTTTTGGGGGGGCCCTATTCATACATAAATATTGTATGTAGATGCCATTATAGTATACCTACAGTATGTTCTTTTATTTTTCCCTTCACATTATCTCGTGAGCATCCTGTGTTGCTATTCCAGTTTTATAATTATGTCTAAAGGCTGAAAAAGTATCACATGTTGGGTGCACCAGCATGGCTTAACTATTTCTGTTCTCTTGGACATCTAGTGTTTGCATTTTCAAAGATCAGGGTTCATAACACCACAAGTGAACATCTTTTCGCCACAAAGGCTTTCCTCTCGGGGGTGATTTCCTGGGCAGAGAGGTCCGAGGCTGGGGTTATAGAGCCCAAGTGTCCTGCTGTGTGGCCACGACCTGGCAGCTGGAATTTCTGCTGTCACTCAGAACACCCAGGACTGTGGCTTCTCCTGGTCCTGCTCCACAATTCAGCCCTGAATGATTTTCATTGCACCCCCAGGCCCCCGGCTCTTCCTGTCCTGCCCCATCGACGTGGATGGCTCCAGGGTGTGGTTCACCGACTTATGGAACTACTCAATCATCCCCTATCTCCTGGAAGCCGTCAGAGAAGGGCTCCAGGTGAGAAGCACACCACCTGCTGGCCTCCTCAAAACTTGGGGCGGGGGACGGGTACTGTTCCGGGGACCAGATGAGCTGACTTCACCTCTTCCTAAAGATCCTGACTGATACGAGGCAACAGCCCTTCACCTGTGAGGCCATCAGTCTAGCACAGAGTAGGGACACACTTGGCTGTACATCTTGGCTCTGCCGCTTGTTAGCTGTGACCCCAGGCAAGCTGTTAGGCTACCGCGCCCTCACCGATAGAGAAGGAGAGTTATGGTACCCTGCCACAGAGGAGGTGTTGCAAGCGTTAAATGAAATCCTGACTGCACTGTGCTCAGCACTGTGAGAGCAAAGAAACGGAAGCAAGTGTATGTGTAGCGCTTCGCAGTTGACGAAGCACTCTCACATCTGCTGTTTGGTTCAAGCTCTGTGTGAGTCCTGGAACGTAGAGATTTTTTCATCTCCATTCTTCAAAAGAGGAAACTGGCGTCTCAAAAGAGAATAAGTGACTTGCCCAGGGTCATAAAAGTAAACCTGGAAGATCAGGGATTTGCGTCCAGGCCCCTCTGACCTATTTTCCAGGTTCTCGGCCCTGCAGCAGCTGAAAAGCGCAGCCTCTTCACTCTCACTCCGCCCAGAGCTGAACTGCAGGAGCTCAGCAGTAAACAGGGCTTTACACGGTTTTATTGTTGGGCCCGGAGGCAGCCTGAGGAGTTCTCACACTGAGAAATTAGCAGGCATTATGCGCCTGCTGAATCACCCAGGAACCAGTTTCGCTGCAGGGTATCCTGGGGCTTCTCGCTTCCTCAGTCCTGGGCAGTGGGAGACGCAGAAGCGGTTGCGGGCCTGTGGAGGTCGCGGAGGGGTGCACACCACACGCGTGTGTGTGACAGTACACATCGGCGGCTGTCTGTCCCTTCTGTACATTCCGCTGAGCCTGCCGAATGTTTGACTGCTTTGTCAGTAAAGTGTGGCAGCACTGATAAGTCCTAGAGGCCTTCAGGACACCACGAACTTGAAAAGGGACAAGAAACCAGAGATATGCTGCCACCTCTTGAGACTTGCTAGTTCAGTGTGAGGCATGGGGTCATCCCTTCCCTGTGCTGTGAGGTGATCTGAAGGACAGTATTTCAAGAGTGTGGGAGCACCCAGGGGAGGGAGCCTGAGTGAGTGTTCTGCCAGTTTGCTCCAGAATGAGCCACCCTGCCTCCAACCTGTGACCTCATCACCCTGATGAGCCCCGAGACCCTCATAGCATCTGCTGATTCCCAGAGAAACCCAGTGTGTTCTTTCTAAGCCTCTGGTTTCTAAGGAAAGTTTGCTGACGTCTTGAGAGCCTGCTGCTTGCCAGGCACTGTGCTGGGGGCCTGACATGCATGATCTCATGTAGTTTTCATGGCTCGGTACACACCTTACAGATGAGGAGACGGAGGCGCACAGCAGCTTTAACCCTTACCCGAGTTTATTCAGTGGGGCGTGATGAGCCAGGGTGGGAGCCCAGGCCTAGCCGACACCCGGGTTACTTCCATGACTTCCAGGTGGCCCTAAGGAAACCCCCTAGCTGCACCCAGAAGCTTCGGGTGGTTCAGGGAACCAGGGATTGTGGTTCATGTTGTGGAGCTATGTGTCAGATTTCATTTGACAAAAGGATCCTCCATTTAAAAAAAAAAAAGTTTAAAATTCCCTACTCTCCTTCCTGTCACATTGATTCATTCCATGCTCTCTATGTACTGAGCACCATGCGGGCCATTTCCCCCCCACCTGGCTCTGCTAGGTGAGTAGAGTGGGCAGGAAGGCAGCCCCCTGTGGCTCAAAGGAGGTAAGCACTTGGCCAAGGTTATAAGCAGGGAGGAGGTAGGGGCTCAGAATGGACTCGGACAGGGCCGCCTGTGGGGATGGGGCCGCACAGAGACCCTGCCCAGATCTGGACTATCAGACTCCTGGGCGGCCCCTCCGCCAGACACCATCCTTTCCCAAGGAATTGTGTCAGTGCCCCCTAGGGGATACCAGATGCCTCTGCAAGCCCTGGCTGCAGAGTACTTCTCCCAAGAGTGTGTGTGGGGAGTGGGAGTGTAACTGCTTGGAGGTTTTTCCTGAACGTGTGCCTTGATTCCTCCGCGTGCGCTGCACAAGTGCATCCCACAGGGTCAGAGGCTCGCAGTGGCCCGGGTTTTAGTTGCTAATGTGTTGGCTCCCTGCTCCCGACGCAGAGGGGATGCCAGGCTCCTCCTTGCTGTGGTGAGAATGAAGATCCTGTTTGTCAGTCTGTCTGTCCGGTTGTCTCCGCTGCTTCTTAGAGCTGCCGCAGGGCTCTGCACTGGGGCCGAGGAGCTTCACAGGATTTCCTTTACTTGACACGGTACTTACCCAGCCATTCATCACCTAGACTTGAACATGGCCAGCGGCAAGTGGGGAGGCTTGTAAAAATATTTCCTGTTCTTGCAGATGGTGTTAGCATCTGCCTGCTGCACATTTGTCTCATGAGTCAGTCCCCGGCCCTGTTCCCCTTTGGAGTTGTCATTGCAGACGCTTGCCAAAGTGTCTGGTCTACAGAATAACTGGAAGGACCTCCGTGCCCCTGGTGGACGGGAGAAGAGGCACGTAGGACACTCTCACCAAGTACTTGAAAACCACTGGGCCAGATTCTCTCTGAGGACTTGATGACCTCCAGGTTCCAAGCCTCTCTTATCCTGCAGCCCTGAGCCTCTCCTCCAGGCTGGAGGCTGGAGACAGAAGCAGTGGCTGTCAGAAATGGGGACTTGGTACAGCCTCACCCGTGTGAAGCCTGGCTCGGGAAAAGCAACCCAGTTCCATGGGGAAAGCCCTTGGAGGGAGATGCTTCTAAAAATTGCAGGAATGTTCCTAATCTGGAACCGTGGAACAGCCTCCTTCAGTTCTAAATATCCCCAAATGTTCGTGGTGCCTTCCTCCCTGACATGCGCACGTGCACACGCCACCTTCACATAGTCTGGCCTAGACTCAGCACTGCCCCAGGTTAAGGGAGATTTAGCAGCACACCGGGCCGGAGTGCTAGATGGCAGGGAGGCAGGGGGTGCTGGTGTCTGAGAAAACAGTGAGGTCGTAGGAGGCTGTGTCTGTCTGGAATGGAGGAGGAAGCAGCCACTACTGAAGAGAGATGCGTGGGCCCGTCGGCAGGGCGGGCAGCTGGCTTCCCTGACAGAACTCATACAAAAGGTCAGAGGTGGCATAGGCAGTCATGACATGGCTGCAGGGGACAGCAAGCCCAGCCCAGCTTGACGGGTCCTCATCTGGAGTCTCGGGAGGGGTACAGAGGGGAAAGGCCCAGACGAGGACGCTGGGGTCCTAGGTTTGAATCCAGCTCTGCTCCGTAACCTTTCCCAACTGGCTCTTCTCATGAGGCCACCTGTGACTTGGAAGGACATGGTTTTGTCAGTCAGAGCTCAGCCCTGTCCTGTTGTCAGCACCTTGGCCTCTCTCCCCCATCAACTGTGGGAGCCCTGGGAGGACAGAGGGAGCAGACAGACGGGCAGGTGCTGGTCCTGGTGTAACCCTCCTCTGGAGCCCCAACCACGGCCACTGCGGTGCAGAAGTCTTTGATCCTTGTTCCCTATGGTCCCCAGTGGAGAAGGGGCCTCGGCCAGCACTGCCCCGGGGTGGGAACATCTTGTCCTGGCTGTGAGCCCGTCCTCCCACATCTGCTCAGACTCCGGTGGCGCGTGGAGTGGGACAGACTTGAATTCCCGTTCTGCCTCCTCCTCCCTGAGCCTGTCTCCTTGTTTGGCAAACCCGGGTCGGAATTCTCCACCCTGGAGCCACACAGTGGTAAACCAGGCAGCGGTGGAGGTGGAGAGGAACGGTACAGGCCACGCCTGGCTCCATCAGGTCCAGAGCCTCACCTTGGGAAGCGGGGCAGCCTTTAAGAGTCACTAACATCATTTTATGAAGAAGGCTTAAGAAAAAGAGCATGGAGGCATGGTAGTAGTCGTAAAAAAATTAAGTATAATACAGTTTTCTGTTTTAAGAGCAAATTAGTTATTATGGACAACTTTGGGAACTGTATCAGAGGGAGAAGCACCAGCCACGTGTGACCTCTGTCAACAGTTTGCCCCTTTGAAAGTGACCAGTGCCTTTACAGAGGGGCTCCGAGAGTCACAGGAAATGAGGTTTTCAAAACGTAGCCACCTGCGACCTCTGCCTGTGGTGCTGGTGGCTGGCATCCAACCCGTGGGGGAGGAGTTCTTTGAGTGGTGCACGCAGTCGCGTGCGGGAGCTGTCTCGCGAGCTCATAGCCAGCACCTCTTCCCAGCTCCACGTGCAGTGACGATGTGTGGGTAGTTTGAAATCAGCCATTGTGGGATTACTTGTACCACAATGAGCTGGCAGATGCTTCAAACCTGGTGGTGGGTTTTTCCCCCCAGAAACTACTCTTCAGGTTGGATTGACTCCAGCTTGGAGATTCCAAGTGCAGGGTAACTTAGTGAGCCGGCGGCCGAGCTGAGGTGTGAGCCCGGGTCAGCCTGACTGCAAAGCCGGCGTTCCTCACCCCGGGTCGCGCTGCCTTCAGTCTTAGCACATCAAGCTATGCACGTACCTCGGATGGCTTCCTTAGGATGACATTCCGGAAGGGGAATTACACTGTCAGGGGAGGCACGGGCTGGGTCTGGGGAGTTTGTCAGGTGGCTGCAAAATCAGGGCTGCAGAAGAGGTCTGCGCCCCCTTCCTAACTATGCCGTCTTTGCCGCCTTTTAGCTCTACGGAAGGCGGGCGCCCTGGGAGGACCCTGCCAAGTGGGTGATGGACACCTATCCCTGGGCGGCCAGCCCGCAGCAGCATGAGTGGCCTCCCCTGCTGCAGCTGCGACCTGAGGATGTCGGCTTTGACGGCTACTCCATGCCTCGGGAGGGCTCCACGAGCAAGCAGATGCCCCCCAGTGATGCCGAAGGAGACCCGCTGGTGAGTGCTCAGCGCCCAGAGGAGCTCAGCCATCACTGAGCACTTACTGTACATTGGGCATGAAGCAAGTCCTGCTGGGAACATAGATGTGACTGAGTCCTGGCCTTGCTTTGGAAGGCTGGACCCATTGCAAGCCTTGGGACACTTTTGCCAATATTTTCTTCCATGGTTTTAGTTTTTCACTAAAATCTTTAACCCCTCTGAAGTAGTTTGTGGTAGAAGATCAAAGATACAAATTGATTTTTCCCTCTAAGAGTCCCTACACTGGTTGTCTCTACACTACTCCCCGCCCTCTGATCTCAGGGCCACCTTTATCATGGAGTCCTGCTCCAGTGACCTCTCCCACTAGCAACGGAGCAGAGGCCGAGCTTGCTAAGGAGCGGAGCCCGGGCCAGATGATCAGCAGCACAGTCAGGGAGGGGTCTGCCGGCAGCACAGCCTCCGTGCGGGTTCCCCGGCCAGCGAGACCAGTTCAGTCCTTCACGTTGCTGGAGCCGCTTACTTATTCTGCCATTGCTAAAGCAATAAGGACCCTTTAAGAAGAACCTGGGCCAGTGATGATAACACTGCAGTTATAATACAGTAAGTCCTCACTGAACATCATCAGTAGGTCCTGTGACTTAAAGTAAAACCACATGTAATAAAACCACTTTTATCAATTACCACAGGCTAATTAATATAAATAAGAAGTAAGGTCCTGCGGCATTTCATCAATATTACCATGAAAGGATTTTATTTATTCGAGGACCTGCTGTACTGTCTCTCTGTCACTATAAGATGTATACATAGTCATACTGCAGCATTAGACCTAACAAAGCAAAAGCCCTATAAAATGCCCTGAAAGCAAATATACCAGAGCCTGCCATGGTTAAATACTGTCACCATGCCTTACGTTGAGCCCTGAGCTCCCTTGGCCACTAAGGCAAAAGGGGAAGCGCCTCAGACACTGTTACTCGCTCTGCCTGGTGAAAGAAAACATTCACAAGTGATGCAGCAGGATTAAGACAACCCATCTGCTGTTCTCCCCCTAGTGACTAATTGATAACGCTAGATTTAAAAATAGCAGTGGGTTTTCCGGTTGTATGCCATTCTTGTGCCCGGATGGAATGGATCCGTGGTCCTGTTGAGACTTTTTTAACAGGAACGGTATTTTAAATGGATTTATTTGTGTTGCGATGCACAACCTAATTTGCAGTATTTATAGTAATGGTTTTACAGAGGAAAAGGTCCAGCTTTTTAAAAAGGCTTTCTTAATGTTAACCATGGCTAAAATCCAGAGTCATGGAGATATTTTTATGGATGCAAGCTCATGAGGTCTTCCGTAAAAATAGAATGTAGGATGGCTGGCTCGTTCTGGACATTCTTTCTTTACCAGGAATGTTTGCATCACTGATTGAACACAGAAGGTGTGGAGGTAAAACCTGAGATTCGCAGAATGCTCCTTCCAACCCCAGGTCCCCAGAAGTGAGCCACCCCCGCTTACCCACGTGGATGTTTGGTATTTCTCCCAAGTCCACGCTCCCTGCCCAGCGTCATTGGTCTCTTGGTATCATAGCGCTCTTGTTTACTAACCTCTCTTCACATGAGACTGAGACCTCCAAGAGAGCAGGACTTATGTATGTGTATTCCAGATCACGTACTTTAGCTGTACCAGGAACATTGATGAGTGAATAAGTAATCTCAGCTGCAGAGGGTTGGTTACTGCATTTCTGCCCCACCCTCCCCCCATTACAACTGGACGCTAGGCTCACCCAGGGGGACTGCTGGACATCCTGGGGGCCAGCTGGCAGGGACAGCTGGCTTTCCTGCCCAGCAACGCCAAGCCCCAGCCTTAGCTCAGAGAGACCCTATCTTCCTCACTTACTTGCAAGATAAAATATAAAATACATACATGCACAATTTATAGTTATAAATAAAAGTACTTTTTCGTTCCCCATCTCTTTCCCAAACAGATGACAATAGAGACTGTCTATCAGGGAATATTTAAGAACACTCTTTAAACTCTTTCCCAATGATGATGATGATGATAGCAGCAGCAGATCGCATTTATGGAACACTTACATTGTGCCAGGCCCCATTCTCAGGGCCCCATACACATTATGTCATTTTGTTTCCTCCTTCAGCCCTAGGGCAAGGGGGCTGCTATTCTCTCCAGTCTAGAGACGAGGAACTGGTGGGTCAGACGCATGAGGTAATTTGTCCAAAGCTTCCTGAATCGGACTCCCGGCCTCTGATTTCCGTGGCTCTGCCTGCTCCTGGCGCTGTCCTTGTCCTCCCTGGGAAGGCTTGGGCGGCAGCTGGTGTACAGATGAGCTCAATGCTTATCCAAGGGGGAACGCTGTGCTTTGGAAGTCAGGGTGCTGGTGAACGCGTTCCAGAAGTAGGGGCACTTGTCTGCACCTTTACCCAGGCTCGGGTGGGGTGTGCCCCTCTCAAGTAAAAAGAAGTATCATATTGATGATATAAGGGCTTTTCTGTGTTGTTTCCAGTGCTCTGCATATATTAACTCAATCCACACCATAATGTTATAGAACAGGTACAATCATTATTCACATTCGACCAATGAAGACACTGAGACACAAAGTAAGTTGTCCAAGGTCGTGCAGCTAGCTAGTAAGTGGGGGAGCCCGGATTTGAACTCTGGAAGCCTGGCCCAGGGCCCAAGCTCTTGTCCACTGTCTCTGCTGTGGGCTGCAGTCCCAAGGTGAGTTTGGAGGAGGGGGCGTGAGCTTGAGAGAAACCAGGGGTGGGCAGCAAACGGAACAGAAAGATGCTCACACTCTCTGCTCTTTTCAGATGAACATGCTGATGAGGCTGCAGGAGGCAGCCAACTACTCCAGCCCGCAGAGCTATGACAGCGACTCCAACAGCAACAGCCATCACGACGACATCCTGGACTCGTCCCTGGAGTCTACTCTGTGACGGGGGCCTGGCCACGGAGCCTGCCCTCCTGCTCCCCTCCTCCGCCTCCCCCCGTCCTCACCCCGCTCCACCTCCATCCCCCTAAAGATGCCCTCCTGAGCCAGCCCCAGCCGCAGCATGAGCGCTGCAGGAACACCAAGACCCCTCATCCTCCAGCCTCGACCTGGGTGCGGGCATCCCGGGCCAGCCGCCTTGGGACTGCTTCCTTCCACAGTGAGAACTGCACTATCTTCGGTTTTATTTTAATTATTGTTTTTGCCTTGTTGCTGTGACCTCCCTAAGACACTGAAGATACTTCTCGGGAAAGGATCATCACCGTTGAAATGCAAAGGGTTAATAATGAAAACCCCATTCAAAGCTCTGAACCCAAACAGCATCCTGCCACGAGCTGCCCAGAGACAGACAAGCAAAGTTGGAAACAGAGAGCACAGACCCAGCAGACCGGGTCTGGCCACCAGCTGCGCCACATCCCCTCCAGCCTGCCCTTCCACCCAGCCCGCCACGGAGAACTGGTGCTAACTAGGCACTTGCTTTGGTCATGCAACAAACAACGGAGCTACAGCACAGGGAAACCTTAGGAAAAAACAACTCGTGCTTTCTGTATTGTTTTGTTCTCTAAATGGTGCTCTCCTTGCCCGAGAGGTATTTGTGCCTGTTTCAGTCCAGCCACACCTTTCAGACCCGCCAGCCTCCACTGAGCCCCTGAGCGCGAGTGCGGAAGTGAGAGTGTGCCCGAGCGGATGTGCTACAGTGCAGACAGCATGTGTCTGTCTCCTTCGCAGAGAGAAATGAATCAGGTTTTTTGTGTTTTTTTTTTCCTGCAAACACTGTGTACAGTGAGAGTTGGTCTACTTTGGAAAACTGATGACCCCTTTGAAAATGAGGTTGAGTTTCTCCCTTTCTGACTCTTTGGTTTTGAAGATTTTTCTCCCTCCCCACTTGGTCAGAATCAATCCTTTGGTGAAAGTAAGAGCCGCAGGAGTTGAGTTTTGGTTTGGTCCTGCTGAGTTTCGGTTTTCAGTTGTCCATCTCACAGATCTACACACGCGCCTCCTCCGGCCGGGGCTGGGGCAGCTACGTCCTCTCAAGTGGACCAGGACCCCCATCCTCGCCCTGTGGGTGAGCCAGGATCTTGCCTTTCCTTCTGGTCCTCAAGGCTTTGAAACGCACGTCGACACCCTACGCGTGCCAGCCCCAACCTCAGGTGGGGTGGTGAGGTCACCTCGCGAAAGACTTGCACTTTTCTCAGAACCAACATGATGCAACTCAACAAGGGGGTGGCAGCCGCTCCCTCCCGGAAGCCCCAGCCCCGGCCTCCGTCCGGATGAGCCTTGCCTGACCTCTTCGGTGCTGACCTTCCCAAAGCGATGCCTTACTGGTTTTGTACTAACTGTGTTCGTGTGTGAGTGTCATGCCTGTCTGGGGTCGGTTTTTTTATTTTCCCCGTCAGAGCAAACAGGGCTAAAACGTCATCTACTCATTAGGAGAACTCAAGTTGTTGTGACTTTTATCTCATCCGAAAGACTCATTTGTGTGGGTGTGTGACCATGGGAAAAAGAAAAAGGGGGAAAAAAAAGATCCATTTTTTTAGGTCCTTAGCAGTCTCCAGCTAACACCTAGGCAAAAGTTCCTACAAGTCTACATGACATTGCTGATACATGCTGTGCTACTCTGTGTCTTCAGCATCCTGGTATTTTCTTTACAGAGTGTGATAAATCTTTCAGTTGTTTGTTTCTGTTTTATAAGGAGAATCTTTGTTTTACCCCAGTGGGGGAGTCTCTGTGAAAGATCAGGGTTTTTATTCCATCTCTACATTTCTGTTTCTGAAGGTTTCTCTCTGTTTTCTTATTACCACAAGAGCTTGACCCGAAACTGCTCACATTACATCGGATGATGCCATTTCTTTTTCCTCCTTAAAGGAAAAAGGGAATTTGTCCCACTGACTAGTAAATGGAAAACCTCTCGACACCTCCCCTGTTTTAATCTCAGTCAACTCAGACTCTATTCTGCTAAGCCTTCATTAGTCATCTGGGTGTGTGAGCATGTCTTATTCTGTTTTGTTTCTCATATAATTTTTTAAACCATATATTTAGTCTGTGATCATGGGCCAAACCCTGAGCCTTCTGGTAGACCTGAAGAGTGGCCCTTCTCAATTTATCTCCCTGCATTGACCTTACACTCATACTGTGAATTTGGGAGGAGGTAAAATTGACTTTTCCTTGTGGGCAGTTTTCCCAGTCACCTTGTGAGTAGAAACCTGTCGATATCATTTGAAACTCTTCTTTTTCTTCTTCTTTTTTTTTTTTTTAAACAACACCCTCTCTTTCTCTTCGCCCTCCCACAGACTTCCCTCCCACTGGGTCCAGGCTCAGAACCGAGACCTCTGTCCCTGGTGCTGCCCGACTAACGAACAGGGATTCCAAGTAGTATAACCCTTGTATGATCCACAACTCAGTGACCTTCCTAGCGTTTCGGGAAGCAGGGTTGTCTGATGTGTGCATTTTTTCTCTTGGTCATATTTTACTTTATTAGTGCCACTCACCTTTTTCAAAGTGACTTTGTACTCATTTAGGGCTTGTCTGAAATGCTTCCATTTTGCCTTTTTCTACAGTTAGGCTAATTTTGAAATGTATGAAATTCTATGCAACATTTATGTTGAGTTACCAATGGAAGCCAAAATTTTCATTCCAAACTGCCAAGAATTACACAGGCCATAAATGAGAAGGGAATACCTTTTAATTTTAAGATTGGGGGCGGGATAGGGGTGGGACGAGAATGAGATTTGCCTATACCTTTGTGGTATCTTGGGAACATTTTTTATTTAATTGTTGATGCTCTAAACTTCAGAATTCTGTGTATTCAAATTTGATCGTGGCGAATCTACTTCAAAAGGAAAAAATAATCCAACTTTGTGGATATTAAATGGAAGGTTTGCTGTTTGATCTAGTTGTTTGCCAGCAGAGCAGTTTATGAAATTTGTTCTATAAGATGTACATTTTTTCATTGTAACATAGAAATTGTAAATAACTGATTAAAGTGCTGCATTTTGCTGAATTTTTTCTAGCCATTTTTAAAGAGAAAACTAGGAATCGAGTATTTTGTGTACGGTATGTTTCCATCCTCCCTCCCCTTCCTCTTTTCCATCCCTCTCTCCCTATTTAATTTTCATTTGTCATGAGGTTTTTGGATTTGCCAATGATCTGCTGGAGATCATGCCCCACGTCATAGAGAATAAAGCTGATGATTGTACCAGTCTTAAATTATTCATGATTCAATAAAATTGATGCTTATTTATTCAGATTAGCGGTTTGGCTTTTCTGTGCTAGAGCAAGTCCTGGTCAATGTCAATTCTTGTTTGGAGGCAACAAACACGTGGGGAGCCCAAAACATCTGCAAACCCGCCTTAGCTACAATGTCATCAATATCCTATGTCCTCTCAGTTTCTCCTCCAAGTTACTGCTACTCAACTCCTTGAGTGGAAATGCACGTCCTGGTTGAGTCGGTCCAGGGTGGGCCTGAGATTCAGGGTCCTCGGGGAGGCCAGTGCTCTGGGCCCTAGATCACACATGGAGTAGCAAGCAGTATCCCCATCCCGCCGGCCTGCCATTTGCCCCCTTGACACAAGAAAGACTTTTTAAAGTGTATTGAGTACCTACTAATCGCCAGATGCTTCCCAAATCTCCCAATGTAATCTGCAAAATGACCCTGAGGAAATAAATACTCATTCACATTTTACAGGTAAAAAAAAACACAGGCTCCGAGAAAAACGGCTTACCCAGGATCCTCTCAGGGAAGATCTTCCAACCCCAAATCCTGCCCCCCTGGGCTGCCTCTAAGGGGCCCCGGTCCGCATTGCAGCGGACATTTATTGCACAGACAGCAAAGGCAGTGGGAGATGACATCACCTCTCAGCATTCACTTCTGACAGCAGCAACAAAAATTTTAAAGGCTTGGTTTGAAGTGAGGCCTGAGGGTTCGCTGTGAAATGGATCCTACACAGCTGGCTCAGCTGCTAATGACGTGAAATATCTAACTCATCGTAATGCGCAGCAATGGCCCAACCAGGAGGGAGAAGAATCCAGATGTTTAGCACAGGCAGTTTTTAATGCCTGTCAAAAAAAATGAAGGGGAGCTCGTACGAAGGTTTAGCAACAAGATGTCCTAAATTCCCAAGGTTTTCTGTATCATGTTCTACCCCATTGCTACACAATATATTGTGATGATAGCTAGGAAATATGGTTGGCATATGTAAAGGGCGTGACAGGCTAGTGGACGTTTTTTGTTTTATTTTTAGAAAATGGAAGAAAAGGAACTGCATTTAAATATTTGCTGTGTGCCAGACACTGAACTGAAAATTTCACCCTATCCCACGTAATCACAACACTTCTAAGCAGTAGATAGTATCTTCATTTTACAGGGAAAAAATGAGATGACTGATATTAAATACCTTGCATGGTAGGAATGGGCTGCTCAGTTTACCTGATTCTAAAGCTCACGCCCTTCCTGCCAGATGATGCTCCTACCAGGAGGTGGGTGGGACATTGAGGAGAGGATCACACATCCCTTCCACATTAGTTGTGTAACGAATGGCCCCAGAAACTTAGCAGTGTAAAGCAACATTTCTCAGACTGTGGATCAGGAATCCAGAGCTGGGTCCTCTGACTCTGGGTTTCTCACAGGCTGCACTGCAATCAACGTGTCTTACCTATTTACAAGGTACACTTAAAAGCAAGAACTTCAGTATATGAAACATATTTAATGGTAAAATGTTTAATATTTTTTCTTTCAAATTAGGATACATGTAAAGGTGCATCCTCTCATCACTTAACATCACAGTAGAGACTACAGTTGGTGCAAAGAAGCAAGAGAATTAAATCATGAGGACTGTAAAGGAAGCAATTAGACTGTTTTTGGGGGGGGGGAAGCAATTAGACTTTTTTCACAGATAATATATACTTAGGTAGCCCAAAAGAATTCACAGATTACTAAAAATTGTAAGTTAAATGAATTCACTGGGTATTAATCAGTGCCCAAAAATCAGTTGAATGTCTACATGCAGCCAAAAGTTTAAAAAATTAAAAATGCCAATTGAAAGGCATCAAAAATATCAGAAGCTAGGAATAAATGCAGTGTGAGATGTACAAGACCTCTTCACAGAAATCTATAAAACATTATTGGGAGAAATTAAAGATGACCCAAAGAAATGGGGGTGTTTATGAATCAGAAGACTCAATGTTATAAAGATGTCACTTCCTCCCAAATGGACTAGATTTGATGCAATCCCACTCAAGACATAGTTTTTATGGAATTAACAAGGTGATTTTAATATGTCTATTGAAATATAAAAATTGAAGCACAGCCAATGAAGAATAAGAAGAGAGATTTTGACCCTGGCCTGGTAGGTAAGTTGGTTAGAGAGTCACCCTAATACGCCAAGGTTGCAGGTTCAATCTCTGGTCAGGTCACATACAAGAAACAGCCAATGAATGTGTAAGTAAGTAGGACAACAAATTGATCTCTCATCAACAAATTTTTTTAAAATTGAAAATATTAAAAAAAGATTTTTCTACCAGATAAAAAGATTTGCTGTAAAGATCATGAAGATAATGTGGTGTTGTGGCAAGAACTGACAAATAGTTCAAGGAATTAGAATATAATAAGCGTTTCCAAATAAACCTAACACATGCTTGCTTTCCTGCATGGGATTATAAATGTCTGGCCAAAGAACCTATTTTATGGAGAAGAAAACTTGACAAAAGACATGACAATGGAATCCAGTGGTTCCTACTATAAAGCTGGAGATTGAGCTAACTTCTTTAAGGGTCAGTGAAGACAGCAGCTTGAGTTAAACATTCTGTGAGGGGACTCTGTTCTCCAGAAAACAGTATACATTTTCATCCATGAGCCATTATTGGTGTCTGAGTGCCCAACAGTTAAGGTGTAAGAGTGGGAACTGAAAATTAAACAGGAGTGTTCCCCTTCAGCAACCCACCTGGGGACTTTTTTGCTTCCCCATCCCTACAGCTTTATGCTCTAAAATTAGAGGTTCTTGTCCCTGAAATGCTGGGGGAAGGTGGGGAGAGGCGGGAAGAGGGTCCCTCCTATTTCTCTACCACTGAATTTAAAACTACCCCAGCTACCTGGTCACCTGGGACTGCCCCCGCCAGGTAATCGACCCTGATGACGAGGAAGAGTGAGGCTGCACTATGCGAGCAGGGAGCAGCATGTCTGGAACGTGGAGAACTCTCAGGGATACCTCTTGCTATTTCTGTGCCTGGTGAACGAGTATCTGCAGCCACCACAGTCCAGCAAGGCCAAGGTAAACAGTTGCTCGGACGCGTCAGGCCTGAAGGTCTGGGTCCTCCAGGTCTATGACATGCTGGCTGCTGGGTGACCCTGAATGGGGGTCGGAGAAAGGAAACGCTGAAGAACAGTTCTGGCCCTCGGACCAGCTGCAGCATGGAAATGAGCTTGCCCCCCCCCCATGCTGAGTTTTGTTTTCTGAGATTATGACCAGCCACTGCCTCTCTTGGAGCATCACTAAGAGAGGGGGCTCCATGAGCCAAATGCCTTGCAAAGCCCGGGCTGCAGCAGACACTCCTGATGCCTCGGTCCCCAGCTCTGACTTGACCCGAGCCTGCAGTGGACAACCTGCGCTGACGACCTGCCCTGCAGCACCTCCATCTCGGCTTCTCTGCCCGAGTCCTCCCTCCAGTGCCATGGCAGCTGGTCCAGCCCAGGTGCACAGGGGATTTAGTGCCCCTGGGGCAGCCTGCAGCCAACAAGGTACAGGAGTGAGAGAACAGCGCCCTGCTTCTCTGTCCTGCTGTGGGACAAGTTGGGGGGTACATAATATAGGGCCCTTAGAGTTTCCCCAATGGCGCTGAGCCCCATTTGCCTGCAGTGACAGTCAGTGAAGGAACCCTTTTACTGGCTTCCTCCCTCCCTGGTCACTTCCTGTCTACCCCCTCACTGGGAGCGGTCACGAGGATGGGGCCCAGGCCCCAGGGCGACGTGTGCCCTCGGTGCCTTACACTGTGTACCCGAGGCACCTCCCTTGCCTCTCCTGTTCCCAGCCCCACAGCCCAGAGCAGCTGCCTACACACAGGCCCTTTCTCAGCATCTGCTAAGACAACTCAGCAAGCCCACCCTTCAGGCTATTATTATGGATTAAATTGTGCCCCCTAAAAAGACATGTTGGAGTCCCAGCCCCCAGTTCTTCCAAATGTGACCTTATTTAGAAATACGGTCTTTGCAGATGTAATTAATTAAAATGAGATCATACTGGAACAGGGTGAGCCCTGAATGCCACGTGCCTGGGGTTCTTATGGGAAGATGCCATGAAGAGATGAGGAAAAATGCCGTTTGAAGGTGGAGGCAGAGGTAGGAGTTGGGTGGCTGAAAGCCTAGGAGCACCGAGGCCTGATGTTCCTTGCTTCCCCCGGAAGCTGGGAAGAGGCAAGAAAGGATCCTACCCAGAGCCTCAGAGGGCGAAGAGTCCTGCTGGGAGCTCTGCCTCGGACTTCCAGCCTCCAGGAGTAACAACAACTCCTGTTGTTGTAAGCAGCTCAGTTTGTAGCACTTTGTTATGGCAGCCCTGCGGAACCAAGAGAGTTACATACCCAACAGAAACGCATAATTAAGAAATATGTACACAAGTGCTTATCGCAATTGTAACGTTCATTATAACAAAACCTGGAAATAACCCACATGTCCACTGACAGTAAAATGACAAAATTGTGACCTGTCTGTGTGATACAGCAGCAAAACTATCTGTGGGTGGACACTGAGTGAACGTTGACTGAAAGCAGCCAGACACAAAGGGCATCAAACACACGGTTCCATGTGCATAAAGTTCACACTACCATTTAGGGGCAAGTGTCTGCATAGGTCACAAAGCTACAAAGAAGAAGGGCAGAGACCATGGTCCGAGAGGGTGGGAGGTTTTGGGTTGCTCGCAGTGTCCCGTTTCTTGACTTAGATGGCGATTGCACAAGCATTTGCTTTGTAATAGATCACAGAGCTGTGTATCTTTGTTTCGTGCACTTTTTTCTGTAATGGTTATACTTTACAATGAGGTTTTTGAAGAGCACGTGCCACCCCAGGCTAAGCACACCTGTCTTACAGGATTCGGGGAGGAGATGTATCCAGAGTATCGCGGTCGTGAGGCACTTCCTCCCTCATCCTCGTCCTCCCAGCTCTGACTTCCCTGGCCACACAGTGTCTGCAGAGCATCAGAGGCTGGAGTTGGGGAGCCTCAGAGGATGGAATTGGGTCCAAAAGGGGGAGATGCAACAGAGAGGCACATCTGGACGCCAGGCAGAGGCTGGAGGACCACCCAACACAGGAGCAGCAGAGGGATCCCCGCCCTGGTTGGCAGGTGAGTCCACGTGTCCAGTGGAGCTTTGTTCACGTTCATGGGGTGAGACTGCTTCAGACAGGGCATAGTGGAGGGGGCCTTGGGGTCTGGAGACCTGAGTTACTTCCTCCTACCCTGGCTGCTCCCTCAGAGAAGTCCCACCTGCTCTCAGGACCATAGTTTTTCCATTGTATAATGAAACCATTGAACTAGCTCAGTGACTCCTTAATGTGGCTGATCCCACTAGCCCAGGAAGGACACTGGACACCCAGCGTAGCCTCCCCCATTATTCCTGAGGAACTAGAATGTGCTGGGGGCACAGACCTCTCCCAGCTCCTGCCATTCCAGGCTGCAATTCCAGGCAGCCCATTATACCTCAGAGTGGCCACAAGAGGGTAGCAAAGCCCAAGCAATGCCACATGCCAATCCTCTGCGGCCAGGGCTGGGCTTGCCTTTCTTGGGAAAATTCTCTCTCCTCTCTCTCTCTCTCTCTCTCTCTCTCTCTCTCTCTCTCTCTCTCTCTCTCTCTGTCTCTCTCCACCCTGCCCCCCTCTTCTAATCTAAGTAGAGTGGTTAAAAAAAAAGGACTGGGCATGACCCTCAGAAGATCGAGTGCGGTATTTTCCCCTCTGCTTCATGCTTGGAGGGTGATGCTGAATTCCTATAAAGAAAATAGAAAAAGGAATCATGTCTCAGGCATCTTCTTAAGACAAGTGGTTTGCCTTCATGATCCATGTGATCAATTTAACATGTGACATTGGTATCCTCATCCCCCCCACCACCCTGAAAGAATGGCTGGTTAAGGGACTTGTGCAAGGTCTCACTAACCAGGGGCAGAATAAGGATTTGAACCCAGGGTCTGACAGACTCCAAAGCCTGGAGTCTTACTGCTACACCACAATGCCCTCCGGCTGCCACTGTCCGAGTACTCACATCCATAAGTTCATTGGTGGTCCACCTGGGCCCTGCAGGTGAGGCCCAGAGGCATTATTATACTTAGAACAGGAAACTGAGGCTGGGGAGGGGGAATGGTCTCAGAACACACCCTGAGCTAATGGGGCTGCCAGAACCAGAACCCAGGTGTCCTGGCTTCCTTTCCTAGGCCGTTAAGGAAGTAGCTGGGCGCACAGGCTCTGGAGCTCTATAGAGCGGCTTCAAATCCCAGCTCCACGATCTGCAAGCTGTGACCCTGGGCAAGCTGTTACTCCCTGAGCCTCACTTTGCTCATCTGTAAAATGACCGTAACAATATCCACCTATAGTAGATGCTCTGTCCCTCTCAGCATCCATCCTCTGCTTCTTCCTAAGTGAACCCTGATGCTGTGCAAGTATCTGCCCCTCCCCCACTGGTTGATGTGACTCAAGGAGGCTGACCCATCCCCTACTTCACCCTCCAGAGTGGAGTCTATGGTCTGCTGTTAAACCCAGCCTGTGTCCTAGGGGCTGGGTCTTGAGTAAACATATCGTGCTGCTGGCAGGAGTCTTGGCAGAGGGTAGGGCTCCTGGGAAACTTGCCTATCACCTAAGAGAGATCCGCAGAGCAGACCCCATTCCTCTTCCTCTGAATATTGTCAGGTCTGGAGATGACCTGGGCCTGGTACTGTCCTCTCGAGGAGAGCAGAGCAGAGGTAGAACCATATTTGCTCTGTGTTGCGGAGCCACTGACTCATCCTTGTAAGAACTCCTCCCCGCCTTGGGACTTGCAGTCCAGTGAGATAATATGAGGCCTCGAGGCATCGGCCTGGGTCACAGGTTTTGTGAGGGGCCTTTGGGAGCAGCCAGGCAGATCCTGCCTCAGGGGAGCACCGCCTGCAGAGATAAAGCTGGTAAACCTGAGCACACCCTGGCTGGGTGCCAGCACTAACCAGTGGGAGCCGCTTCCCCTGCTCTTCTGGTTGCTCCCAGGGTCTCCGCCAGCGGCTCTATTCAGGGCAGCGTGCTGGCTCAGACCCTGCGTTCTCCAGCTGGCCTGTGAGGGTTGAAATCCTCGTTCTGCTACTTACGGGATCTGTGACTTTGGGCTGGTCACTTAACACTTCAGTGCCCCTGTTTCCCCACCTGTGAAATGGAGGTGAAGATAATAATACCTACTTCTTAGGATTATTGCAATGATCGAGTTCAAATGTGTGAAGTTCTGAGAACGACGCGTAGCGCGTTGTAAGCTCTCGATGGTTGCCAGCTGTTATTATTCTCATCTCTCCTATTAAAAGGCTGCCAAGACCTTGTCAGGCTGGAATTTCATTTTGGACCCGAGCCTCGTGAGGGCTAATAGAGCTACCTGGGTTGGGAGTGCTGCTAGGGGACCATTTAGACACTGCCCTGAACTTGCTGTGTGACCTTGAGGGAAACATTCCCATCTCTGGGCTCAGGGTGGTCAGGCATGCAACAAAGGTAACATACCAGTGAGATCCCTTTAACTCCCGGCCTCTTCGATGGCTCCCTTGGCTTGTTTTTGCTCTGCATCCTGATGTGAGCCCCAGGCCTGCCTCAGGTATCAGGAAAATGAAGGAGCGTGGCAGGCATCTGTGGTTGCAACCCTTCCTCCCCATCCTGTCTGGTGGATGTCCCAGGAAGTCCTGGGTCCACAGCAACCTGTTGTAATGCGCCACTGCTGCCATCTTGAAAGTCTTAATGAATTCTCAAAAGGGGACCCTGCATTTTCATTTTGTACTGAGCGATGCAGACTATGGAGTGGATGCTAGTTTAGATTCACAGACCTGTGTTGTCCATTCATGGAGCTGGGGGTGGCAGGAGGCACCAGCCAGACCCAGAGCACAGGCACCAAGAGGGAAAACAGCACTTCAAAGGAGCGTTGAAGTGCTATTACCAGGAGGAGGGTGTGGTTGCTACACGGGCAAAATTGGACAGCTGTTCATTACAGACATGGAAGCGGAACAGTTCTGAGGATGTAGGGAACCCTAAATCACCCAGTCTGAGGTCTTGCCGTCCTCGTGTGTGGCTCTGCAGAGAGCATCACACAACTATAGTTGTAATGCTCAGCCTGCACCGCGCTCTCCACAGGCCAGGCGCCGCTCAGCTGAATCTGTGCCATCTCCTTTTGTCCTCGGGTGACCCTGGGACATGACTATTAGTAACTCCGCTTCATGGCAGGGAAAACTCAAGTAAGGGTCTCGTCTTCCCTCAGCGGGAGAACCAGCTACAGAGTGCTGCCCCTGCTCAGGGGCACAGTGGGGTGGGACGTCCCCGCTGTGCGCCCCAGCAGTGCCGGGGCACCTGTCACTGTCCCCATTACTCTACTGCGGTGGTCTGTATCTCCCCCGCGGAGGCTGAGCTGGAGGCTAATTCCACGATGTAGGTTTAGTGCCCAGAACAGAACATGGCTCCTATCAGTAAAGGTATAGGGATAGAGAACAAAGAAAGGTAGAAGGAAGCTCAGAAGTTTAAAGGCCTTGGGATCAGGCAGAAAAGCAAGGATGAAATGAGGAGAGAGTGTGGTGGAAGGAAGTTCAGAGGGTAAAGTCAGCAAGGACGAAAACTGTCTTACAAATGAATAGCAACAGGAGCAAACAGACCTGTCTATGCATCAAATAGATGACAGAACTTTGTATAATTTAGTGGAATATAATCATGTATTCACTTGATAGGTGTGCTGATGGTAATGATATTGACATAGAAGTGCTAGTACCATTTTGGGAGGTACGTTGGTTAAAGCAGATACATTGTCTAGGTAACAATAATGCCCAGGTACTGTGAAAACAGGGACATGAAAATATGGAATGGGGGCAGAAAGGAAGAGCCCTGTGCTGCTGTATTAAATTGAAGATGATCAGTATGATTCTCTCCCCCTCTCCCTCTCTCGCTCTCTCTTTCATAGAGGCGATATTATAGTGGAAGTAATCCCACTTACCAGGCATATCTGGATTTCTAAATACCATTCTCCACTAAATAAGTAAACAGAACTGAGTTTCTTCTCAAAGTGGCTAATTCCAGGAGTGGGGCAGAAAAATTACAAGGTCAGCCAGGAACACACGCAAATGCTCAAGGACTGTCGGAGACGGATCTAGGGGCACAGGAGTCAGCCCGCAGGGGCTCCCGTTGGCTAGGTCTGAGGTAATTGGACACCAAAAATAATTATGGTGGTGATGTAGCGTGATATAATTTAGTGAAACAAAAAATCCATGCTTCCATAGTGATAACAAAAAGCTAAGGGTGCCTCCATAAAGAGGCATCCTGCCCAGCCGTAGGCTGCTTTCTTTTCTGGGGCAGGCACAAGGGGACCCTTAGAAAGAAGCCAGGGAGATGAAGGACAGGAACTGTACAGTTCCATGCACAACATATCATGAAGTAGAGACTTCATTGAAAGAGAGGAGGCATTTGCTCACCTATATTTTATAATGGGAAATTGCACTTAAATTCCAGATTTCCAGCTTTTTCCAGGCAAGCTGACCTCATTCCCATGTGGAAACAATCAGCTAAAGCAAGTGACAGTCAGCCTGCTCCGTGGGCTTTGCCTCCTCTGGCTCACCAAGGTCCCCACCAGTCACCTGCATGGTCTGGGAGACGGTGGCATTTGTGACCAGTCATTCAATCTGCACAGCCTCTGAGAATTAGTGTCTGTCACTCGGAGTCACATGTGTGTTGTGTTGTATGTGCGTTTGACAGCATTTGATTTGATATTTGCTCACAGGACAAATGAGAAAATGCGGAAGTGAACCCCGACTTGTGAAGACTACACGTGGAGAGACTCTCCCTGATTCACTGACAAGTTCAGGGCATCAAAGTTCTCCTTCCTGCACTTGGCCTGTCCAGCCTCCTCCCATGTGTTGGGTGGATGTCTCTTTACCTCCCGTTCTGGGGTGAGGGGAGGGAGTTCTGTGAAACAGGAAGAGAAGCAGCTAGAACTACAATAAGACCATTCCCTAGGGGTAAGGAGTAGAGTTCTCCCAACAATTGGTGGAAGGTTTCCTGATTAGTGCATGAAGAAAGAGGATCTTTTGAAGAGAGGCCAAGATGATGACAAGGTGGCGTTGAGGAGCAAGGTTAGGAACTAGGAGAAAGATTTATGTTCTTAGATGCTGTGGAAGACCTTGGCGATTGTCTCCCCAACACGTATCCTCTCCTTCCAACTAACAGAACCCCAGTTTTGTCCAGGCAACAGTGAGCCTATGTAGAACATGGGAAAGATGAAGCCTGCCCTGGTTATCCTGTGGGGCGGTTGTGAAAATCAAACTGGATGATGGAAGGTAAAAATTTTAAACTCTGAACAAATGTGAAGGGTTGATTTATTATTGAAGCAAAGAAAACTTATGTGAGAACATTGTATGACAACCTATTCAACCTATTTCCTCAAATACGTGTGTATAACCTAGGCCTCTATAAACTAGTCTGTCCAAGGCCTCGTCAATAACTAGTAACTGTTTGTTCCTGGTCATTTCCCCCTAACTATGGCTTTAGGAGGAGAGTTTTCTTGGCATACAAACCTTAGCACTACTTACATTATCACTCCCAGTAAATGAGTCCTTTTGACTTGAGAATGAGGAGTGCAGTGGCAGCTGCCAGTTGATGTGAAACTTTTTGCTAAGAACAACTAAAACACAGCTCTCTCGCCCCTTGCTCTGCTTTGCTTAGTTAGTTAGTGATTGCTGGGGTGTGGTGTTTAGAGAAAAGTTTAGTGGAGTGTGGGGGTGGCCTCTCCTTTCCCATGGGGGTGCCTATGTGGTGTAAGTAATCCCCTTTTAATCACAGCCTGAACATGATCCTGAAACCAGATGTTGGTGCCAAAAAGGATCCCGGAAGGCATTACCCTGACGGTGGGAGGGGGGAGTAGGGATGAGTCGGGCAAATAATAGAATCGTCAGCCCCACCGAGCTTGGGCAGGGGGTGGGGTGCACACTTTTGTTGCTTTGGATTACCAAAGGATGGATTGAAACATCACTTTTCCTTTTAATCGACACCTTACTCCAATAGTATCTTTGCTACTAAAACCGTAAAGAATGTGGTCGTGTTTTCTCCCTAGCAACACATAAAAACATGGACAACTAATTATACTAACACTTTTGGGCTTTTTATTTCAAGTTTTATTTTGGGATAATTTGGAGTTTACATAAAAACTGCAAAGATAGTACAGGGAGTTCCTTGTATACTCATCACTCACCTTCCCCAATGTTAACATCTTACTTCGCCATGGTACATTGGTCACAATCAACAAACCAATATTCACATATTATTAAAACACATTATTATTAACTAAAGCCAATGCTTTATTCAGATTGCTTTAGTGTTTAACCTAATGTTCTTTTTCGGCTCCAGGATCTCATCTGGGACTCCATGTGGCACTTAATTGGGCTTGTTTTTGCATCAACATTAAAAAAGTCATTAAAAAAAAAAAGTAAACCCATCAACTCAAAATCAAGAAAACACTTTTTCTTTTTGGAGGGAGGGTGTAAAGTTTTTGACTTAGGTAGGCCTTTGGCAGGACCACCATTTTTATAGTTAATTCTGCCTTTCCAAATGCAGATGATATAACTTTAGCTAACTTTACCTTTTAAAGGAAAAAGAGTAAATATTTACTGAAAGGATTCCTTGTGGAACCTGAAGTTGGTAGTGAGGTGTGGGAAAGGGTGGAAATTTGGGTTCTGTGGCACTTCTGCCCTTAGTGGGAAGAGAACGTGCTAGACTCTCTGCACAGGAATTGGGGAAAAGTTACTCAGCCTAAGTTTCCCATTGTGTCAGGTGCAGATACTGATCTTTCTGTGCAGGGTTGTGGTAAAGTTACATGCAACGTAAATGAAAGCTTCAGCATTATGCCCAGCACACTAGGACTCAGGAGCCATTTTTGTTATTTTTTATGGTTTGGGGTTTTTTTTGAAAAAAGAGAAAGAGAGGCATTTTGGAAATGTTTAGCTTAGTGACTGTTTGTTTTAACTTATTGTCTCTAAGTAAAAACCTTTCCTTACAACATCACTGTCTATAAACACATTCCAGATACATTTTTCCCTCTTCTCTTTCTGTATGTCCTTCTTGAAATGGTATGGTATATGGTTTCCTCTTCATACTCCATAAAAATCATATCACCCTTCAAGGCTTTGAGCAAATTTCTCCACAAAGCCTTCCCAGATGCTCTCAGTGCTGGGGAAGGGCATAACCAGGGGGATCTCTTAGTCTGTTTCCTTATCTGTAAAATGGGATTAAAAATAGTACAGGGAAACAATAGTAGAGTAGTTGAAGCTGAGAATCAAATCAATGATTTGGAACATAAGAAAGCAAAAAAACAACCAATCAGAACAACAAGGAAAAATAGCATCCAAAAAAGCAAAGATAGTGTAAGCAGCCTCTGGGACACCTTTAAGAGGTTTAACATTTGCAACATAGGGGTGCCAGAAGGGAAAGAGAAAGAACAAGAAATTGGAAATCTATTTGAAAAAATAATGAAAGAAAACTTCCATAATTTGGTAAAGGAAATAGACATGCAAGTCCAGGAAGCACAGAGAGTCCCAAACAAGGTGGATGCAGAGCGGCCCACTCCAAGATGCATCATAATTAAAATGCCAAAGGTTAAAGATAAAGAGAGACTCTTAAAAGCAGCAAGAGAAAAGCAATTAGTTCCATACAGGGGAGTTCCCAGAAGACTGTCAGCTGATTTCTCAAAAGAAACTTTGCAGGCTAGAAGGGATTGGCAAGAAATATTCAAAGTCATGAAAAGCAGGAACCTACAGCAAAGATTGCTCTGCCCAGCAAAGATATAATTGAAAATCAAAGGGCAGATAAGGAGCTTCCCAGACAAGAAAAATCTAAAGGAGTTCATCATCACCAAACCATTATTATATGAAGTGTTAAAGGGACTTATTTAAGAAAAAGACCAAAACTATGAACAATAAAATGACAATAAATACATATCTATCAACAATTGAATCTTAAAAAACAAACTAAGCCAACAAGAACAGAGACAGAATCATGGATACAGAGAGCGTTTTGATCATTGCTAGATGGGGGGGCAGGTAGTGGGGGAATGTGTAAGAGGTGAGGGGATTAAGAAGTACAAATAGGTAATTGCAGAATAACCATGGGGATGTAAAGTACAGTATAGGAAATGGAGTAGCCAAAGAACCTACCTATGACCCATGGACATGACCAATGGTGTGGAGATTGTCTGAGGGAGTGGAAGGTGCTGGATGGAGGGGGGAAAGGGGGAAAAATTGAGACAACTATAGTAGTATAATCAATGAAATATAATTTAAAAAATAGTAATAGAGTGGATGAAAGGAAAAAAGTATATATGAAATGCTGCTCATTGCATTTAGTGCATAGTGTGCTCCTCTAAAGAAAATAATAATAGATTTTGCTATAGATAGTTCCAATGAAAACAGAAAGAAGAGCAGAAAATCTATTAAGGACTTATATATAGGGATAGGCCTTAGTGGTTGATTTCTTGTATGGAGTAGAAAACAGAGGGAGAGGTCAGTAATGGCACTTGGGTATCTGATTTTTGAGCAAGAGAAATGTAGACATTCATGGAATTAGGGGCAAGAGTGAGGGTTTTGGGGGTTTTTTTGTTTGTTTTTCATTTTTGGTATTTTGTTTTTGCTTTGTTTGAATGTAGTATTGCAACTAGGAGACATGGCACTTGGTCCTGGGCATTTGGAATTTAACAAGTTCTTGGGACACCCAAGATACCCAAAGACTGTTGACTATTTGGGTCCTAATCTGAGCAGAGAGATATTTGAGTTCCTTCCTTCCTTCCTTCCTCCCTCCCTCCCTTCCTCCCTTCTTTCTTTGCTTTCTCTTTGCCTAAGTAGTTCTTCAATTCATTTGAAAGATTTACAAATTCCAGACCTATAGTTTAGACCAGTGATTTTTCAACCTTTTTCATCTCATGGCACATATAAATTAGTTACTGAAATTCTGTGGCACAGCCTAAAATATGTTTTTCGAATCTGACCAAAAAAATAGGTAAAATTTTGATTTATTTACCTAGGACAGCTATTGTGATGTTGGCTGTTGTCATTTTTTTATTTGACAATCTAAGGGAAAAGAGATCAGTGCCCCTGACTAAATAGTCAGGTATTGCATGTTTTAAAAATACTCATGGCACACCAATTGAAAATCACTGGTTTAGACTCTGGAGTGTCTCTGTCCCTCCTTTTAAATTATTTATTCACTCAACACATATCAAACACCTACTATGTATTAGGGACTATGCATGACACTAGAGAAACAGTATGCAAAACAGATGTGATCCTCACCCTTGTGATGCTCAACTGAAAGAGACACTAAAATGAGTCAAAATTCAGCATCTGTGCCCTGGCTGGTGTAGGTCAGTGGATTGAGCACCAGGCTGTGAACTAAAGGGTCCCTGGTTCAATTCCCTATCAGGGCACATGGCCGGGCTGAGGGCCAGGTCCCCAGTTTGAGAATGTGAGAGGCAACTGGTCAATGCATCTCTCACACATCAGTGTTTCTCTCCCTGTCTTTCTCCCTCCTTTCCCATCACTCTAAAAATAAATAAATAAAATCTTGTTTTTAGATTCAGCATTTGTAGTTCTTAAGTAAAGTTTTGTCAACATAGAGAAGTGGCATATACTTTTAAACTTTCCAAAGTTTTTTTTCTTGTTCTAGGTTTAAACTTTATTATTATAGAAAAAAACTTTATTTACATCCTATAATGTTTCTTGCTTTGAATTCTACATTGTTGTACGATAATATGCTACCTCAAATTTTTTCACTTGCTGTCATAGTTTTGGCCATTTCTAAGTTTTATCTCTTCTAACATGTGAGTTAGTATTCCAATTTACTTAATTTTTTATTTTTAAAATTGATATTAAAAAACATAACATAAAATTTACCATCATAATCCTTTTTAATTTGCAGTTCAGTTGTGTCAACTAGATTCACATTGTTGTGCGACAGGTCTCTAGAACACTTTCATCTTGTAAAACTGAACCTCTGTACCCATTGAACAACAACTCCCTATCTCCCACTCATCCCAGCCCTTGGCAACCACAATTCTTTTGGTTTCTATGAGTTTGACTATGTTAGGTATCTCATATCAGTAGAATCAGATAGTATTTGTCTTTTTAGCACTAGCTTATTTCACTTAGCATAATGCCCTCGAGGTTCTTGCATGTTGAGCATATGACAGGATTTTCCCCTTTTTTTAAGGCTCAACAATATTCCATTGCATGTACAAGGCAGGGACCCAAAAACCTGGAATTATCTTCTCTAGGCAGTCCCCATGCGTCCCTGCTAGGTGAGTGTTCTAGGAACCCCTCTGTATCTGTGTACCAGCTGGCGTTTTTGTGAGAAGCTATGCTGGGCTTCAGTGATTTTTTTTAAAGAGTCTTCCAATGTGTTTGCCCATTTCATGATGGGTGATTTATGAGCGCATCTGCCCACACTGAGTTGAGCGTTCAGCAGTTTTTGACCAAAAAAGGCATAACCCCCCTGCCCCAACCTCCCTATTCACCAAATCTCACCTGGAGTGACTTTTTTTATTTCCCCTGATGAAAAAAGTCCTCAAGGGGAAATGTTTTGCCAATGTGGAAGAGGAGAAAACAAAAAAAATGGCAGAAGTACTAAAAGGCATGAAAATCAATGAGTTCAAAAACTGTTTTGAGCAGTAAAAAAAACATCGTGATAGGTGTATTGCATCAAATGGAGAGCACTTTGAAGGTTATTAAAGTTTAGACACAGAAGAATACATACACAATTTTTAATAAATAAATTCTATTTGGGGGGATATCCCCCCTTGTATACCACATTTTCCTTATCCATCCATCCTTTGATGGACATTTGGGTTGAGGAAGTGATTGTGAATAACGTGAAGGATGTGAATGTGAGTACCTCTAGGCTATTGTGAATAGCGTTGCAATGGCCGTGGGGGTGCCTCCAGGGTACTTTCACTTTGGCTGTGGACATTAATCCATCCCCATGTCTGAAAATGGTTCTTAATCGTAACTAAGAATGGCAGGCTTGAGCTGGCAGGGAGGGAATAGTGGGCCACTTCCGGTCGGGATCCCATCCCTGGATGTCCCAGGCACAGCAGGATGAAGGAGAAATACCCTGAATCACTCAGAGGAGAGAGTTCCCTGTCTGAAAGATTATACGCCTGCCATGTGCAGGACAGCATGCTCGGCACTTTCATATATGAGGAGGGAGAAATGTGGGAGGTTTCTTGAATTAAAAAAAAAAATCACGATATTTTTTTCAAATTTCTGTGATTATAAATAATAATGAAAACACTGATCACCAATGTCAGGAACAGGCTCAGCAGGGGAAAATATGAGAACCTTTGTGTGGAGGTGGTTTGTGTAATTTGAAAAGAGAGTTCACTGTGAAAAGAATACATTCAAATTTCAAACATAATTCAAACTACTGAGATTTAAGCTTAACAACTTTTTCCCCTGACCCAGTAGTGGGTTATGGGTTACGTTAGTATGGAAAGTCAGTCTGTGCACCTGATGCTACGGAGACCCATCTCTCAAAGGATGCAAAAGCCCCTGCCAGGGTTCTAACCCGATGTTCTTTACTCTCTAGGTTGTTGATTAAATCAATCGTTTCTGCTGAAAGCGACTCTTTAAAAACTTCAGTTTCAGTTGGGGGCCCCAGAGTCTGTACCGGGGCTCCCTCGACGTGCCTGCAGATGGCACTCCTAATAAAATTAGTTCATACGCAGAAGTCAAGACCCACTCTGAGCTTCTCGACTAGGACATACACTTTCAAGGAGAAAAAGGAAAACCATTGCAAACCTGAAGCACTTAAGCTTTCACTGAATTCTCTTAGGCCATCGTTTCAGTCCTTAGAGACTACTTGGTACTTGACTAGAGCTTTGTAACCATAGCCAATATGTTTATTTTATGGTAAAAGGAAGCAGAGAAGGTGCCAGTCTGAGAGTTGGAGATGGGTCCTAGTTCCAGCTTGGCCACTAAGCAGCTGGGTGGCTTTAGACATGTGCCTTCCCCTCTTGGGTATGGGCCTCCTTTCTGTAAATTCCCACCGCACTCAGACTGGAAGCTCCATTCATTTCAGCTCGAATGTTCTGTGAATTAATGATAATATCACTTGACCCTTTTATCCATTCTACTTTTTATTTGGCATTTGTTCATTTGATACATATATACATATATAAAAATCTGTACATGGTAAAAATACAAAATAAGTATTTCTTTATAAGTTATGCAATTAAAGGGCTACCTTTTTAAAGTTTAAAAACCATTGCAAAAAAAGAGAGAAGGAACTCTAGTCAGTCCTTTAGAGTCATTCGCAATAACCTTGGTATAAAATATCCATACAACATATGTGTACAAAATAGTGTACAGTTCATAAAAGCTGTGCAAAGACAGCAAAGTTCAGTACAAAAAAAATCAAAGAGGCTTGTGGGGTCTCTCTGTTCACATCAGGCCCAGTGGTCAGGAGCTTTGCAGGTCAGCAAAACCTCCCAAGAAACTAAAAAAAAAGGAGGGGGCACAAGGTAGAGTGCTTGGTGCATATACTATGGATGCAGAAATTTTTTTTTAAACAGCTTTATCACACACATACAGAAATAGATGGACTCTTCCTCCCATTTAGAGAACTCATTTCTTTGCCCAGAGAGCATTTTGAATATGACAGAAAAGACTCAGTTTTTTATGTTGCACCTTAAACCAGAAGGCACAGATATTGTTTCTTTTTCGAAGTTCTTGAGCTTTTTAAGGTCACTGTTATCTGAAGACTGGGTTAGCAGAGACTAGAGAGGTACCTAAGGTAGGAGGAGGCGGGATCTAGGAAGTCAGGGGTCTTGGAATTATAAGCTGTTGTAGCTGCTAGGCAGGTTTCCTCTTCCATTCAGGGTTTCCTACCTTAGAGGGTTGTCCCTGCTAAGGACGAGCAGGGCCTGGCTCACAGTTAAACGCAGGCTGTGGGAGTGAACACCCCATTGTGTTTAAAATAGCTTGCAATAAAGAAGATGGACAGGAGCCCTCGAGAAAAAGTTAAGACTAAAAGCAAGACCTACATTTAACTTCTGCGGAGAGGGCTGTTGAGAGGTGGTGCGGGGGAAGGAAATGTTCCTTTGGGCAACGGAAGGGGCTGGGGCGCCCCTGACCAGGTGACGAGTCCGCAGCGGGAGCTACGTGAACGCTAGACCCGACCCAACCTCTTCAATTTCAAAGCACTTGGAAACAGTACCCTGGGCGCGGGAGGCTTCTAAGACACCGTGATCTCCTCCTCCTCGCCCTCCTCATCCTCCTCGGAGTCGGAGAAGTCCGAAGGTTTGCCTGGGCTGCTCGAGTGCGCTGGTGAAGGGGGTGGCGGCCCTTGTAGCCGCGGGTCCCGCAGGTGCCGAGAGTCGGGGGGCGTGTGATAGGCTGTGCGGTGGCGAGGGCTGCCTGGACCCTCGTCTTCCTCCTCGTCGTCCCCCTGGCCCTTCTGGCCCACGTCGCTGAGGTCGGGGTGCGGATTGAGTTTGGTGGGAAGGGTCTGCTCGCGGCAACCCCCGCTAGACAGGAGTTCGCGCTCCTTGGAGTTCCGCCACTTCATGCGTCGGTTCTGGAACCAGATTTTCACCTGGTACGTGAGGGGCAGAGAGCAGGGGAGACACAGAGGTCAGCGCGGATCCTTCCTCAAAGATGGCGTGGGGCAGGGGCGCGGGCAGGTGAGAGGAGGGGATCGCCTTGCCTCTTCCCCTCCCCTTGAGGGTAGGTCCTCAGCACTAAACCTACCCTCACCCCCGCCTCTGCTCCTTGCGCCTCTCCACCCAACGTGTCTGCTACCTGGTCCCAGGTGGACAGGGGTGGAGGCGCTGAGCACAAGGGAGACGGGGCGGGGAGAGAAGTGGGCTGTCCAGCGCAGCCTCGAGAAAACCGCATCCTGCATTCCTAATCGTGCGATCGTAGGGGAGGGGCGCAGCGCGTGGAGAGGGGAGGGCTGTCGGGAGACGGCTCTCACCTGTGAGTCTTTCAAGCCCAACTTGGCTGCCAGCTTCTTGCGGTCGGGCTTGCTGATGTACTTCTGCTTCTGGAACATCTTCTCCAGCGCCTTGCGCTGCACGTCGGAGAACACGGCGCGGCGCAGCATGCCCCGGCGAGGCTTGCCCCGGGCGGCCAGAGGCCAGGAGAAGGTCCCCGGGATGGGCACGACGCTGGAGGACGCTGCGGAGGGGTGCGGGTGGGAGGCGGGGTGGGAGGTTGCGAGTGAGTGGGTGGTGCCCAGCCCCGGAGGTAGCGTCCGCCTCCCTAGCGCCACCTCCTCCGTTCTTTCTCTCTGATCCCTTCATCTCTTTTAAGCTCGCCGTTTTCTCCCCCGGGAGAATAGGCCGCGAACCTACGAACCTTCAGAGTGAAAGGCGCTTTCCGCCCAAATAACTCTCCCTTTCAACCGTGCAAACTCGGATTAGGTAAAACCACGGAAACGCAGAAAACAGCTCCCACAATAGCCTGTTTTCGTTTTTCCATTCAGCAGTCTCAGGGAGACAAACCTGCGTACATCAGCTAAAATAGCAACAAAAATAAATTAAAAATATCCAGCGGAGACCACTGGGTTGAGCTTTTATCACCTAGGTGGCTTTTGCATTCTTTGGATGAGTGAAGTGCTTTGCTGATTTGGTAGCGAGGAGAAAAATCCTCTTTGGGGTTTTTTGTGGTTTTGTTTTTTTTTTGAAAAATTCAATCAGTATTCATCTTTTTTTTTAAAAAAAATTAATCTTTCCTCCCCTCCCCCACAAAACGTAAAGAATTTGGCCGAATACATGAAAAGTGGCAGCTAATTAGCACATTGACCGCTTCCCAATGGGTATTGGCATGATAAAAAGGGGGAAAGTTTCGCTTTAAGGGAGGGGGAAAAAAACCAAAAGGAAACAGAGACTCTAATGAAGCGTGAATGGTAATTGTGTAGTAATGAACTAACAGAAAAAGACTGAGGACAAGCAGCGAAAGCCATATATTACTGGGACAAAAGAGATTTACACTTTCAAACTAAACACAACTGCAGGCCAAGACCATTGGGAGAATACTGATGGCAGAGGCTTCTCTTCCCCGAATCATTTTCATTAAATGGACATGAAAAGCTATTTATAAAGCTCGGGTTGTTTTTGTTAGTGCATTGAGATGAGAGAGAAAGGGAGCAAATTCCATTATCAGCAGCAGCATGAATGGTGGGGGGGGGTTGGTGAATTCTCTCTCCCCCTTTTAAAAATCAATCGCTTGTTTCTTTCGCTGATATTTGGCAGCGCTGTCCTGGTTTTACCCATCCCCCACAGGCCGTGCCCAGTCTCTTTTCTCTTTACAGGGCCTCCTCTTTCGCCTCCTGAGTCTGGACCAGTAGCAGAGTTTCTGAGCCACCACCGGGACTCCAGAATGAAAACCTCGTGGAACCTGTTTAAGGTGTTTCTCCTGGAGACTAGGAACCAGTTATAGGCTTCTCTCCTACTTATTTTACCAGCTCAGTGGTCCTTCAAAAACTCTGTTGGTGGGGGGAGGGTAAGAGGAGAGTTTGGGAGTCAGGTTGGGAAAAGAAGGCTGGGGCTGTGGGAGGATCTATTCTCCCTCCCCCAGGGCGACCCCAGGAATCCCACACAAGAGGGCACCCCATGTGGTCTTGTGAAAAGCCCGAAGCCCTGAATGAGTCTTAAAGAGAAATTAGCCCCGGCTGGTAGGTGTCTCTGGACGGCGTGGAGGGGCGAGGGCCGGCCTGTGTGTGGCTGCCCGGAGGAGCTGACCAATTGGTCATGGTGCTGAAACCTTTGTGGGGGAATCGTGGCCAAGTGCACTGACTCTGTGGGAAAACGGCGGCGTGAAGGGATGCCAACAGCTCCTCGCCGGGAAGGGAACCGCCTCAAATTGGGACCATGACAATTCCTGCTAATTTGTAGAGCAGGGAATTGGTGCAAAGTGTCAAGTAGTCACTGCTTGTGCTAAATAGGGCATCAAATTGGCGCGACGGATTCGTGAATGTTGTACGCCTCGCAACCTCTGAACCAGAGCATAACCCCGAGGGGTGGACGGAGAAATATGGCTTCGCGACGTGCTGGGACTGGGGCGCGCCCAGCCTCTGGAGAGGGACGGGGATGAAACCTACCTGGGAAATACGAAGATCGGATGAAAGGCTGGAAGGAGCCTTCAAAGTAGGGAAAGGCGAAAGTCTTGGGAGGGACACTCTGGAGCAAGGCGGGGGATGCTTCTGGAAGAGAGTGAAGGAGGGAGGAAAAGAGGGAGAGAGACAAAGGAAATTTGGTTATTATGAACTTGATTATTGTTCTGCACATTGAATACATGATATGAGTATATAAATGAAATCCTTCCCCCCACAAATAGTCCTCAGAGTCGACCCCCCCGCCCCCGCCTCCCCATCCCCAATCTCATTCTAGGCACCAACGAGACAGGAAGGAATCAGGCGCAGAAGAAAAGAACTGCAGATCCATAAGACTAGCGAAGCTAGTAAATATATAGCCTTGGGTTTTAAAAAACTGACACTCAGAGGCTGGAGGGCAGAAACGCAAACGCCCAGTAGCGTGCGCTCTGTTTAGCTGTGCTAGGGAGCTGTGCGCTCGCTGCTACTGAACTGCTCCAGTTCATTCCGAGGGTGGAGCGAACCTGGAGCCTTTTCTTTCCCGGAATCCGGGAAACCTAAGTCTCACATTGCGCGACGTGAGATCTCCGGGATAGTGCGTACATGTGTGCATACAATA
The DNA here is from genome assembly GCF_021234165.1 of Pteronotus mesoamericanus. Taxonomy (NCBI): domain Eukaryota; kingdom Metazoa; phylum Chordata; class Mammalia; order Chiroptera; family Mormoopidae; genus Pteronotus; species Pteronotus mesoamericanus. The sequence continues at coordinate 40,642,014 of NW_026555277.1, read as the reverse complement.
TTTGCGTCGCTACCAGCTGCATACACGAAATCGAGGCAAGAACTCCGCACCTGGACCGATCCTCAGCGTTTTGCGCTTACTTACCGTTTCTGGGCGCCGAGGAGAGAATGGCGTTCACCCCAAACTTCAGAAACGTGGGCTCGTTGGCAGGGGAGACAGCAGTCTGCGGTGATCCACCCCGCCGGCTTCCCGGACCTGGACTCCCCAGGTCTGAGGTCCCGGTGTCTGTCAGATTCGTGGGGGCCCCCTGCCTAGGGGGCGACATGCTGGCCGTGGGTACGCTGCGAGGCAGGTAGGCTGGGGGGCGGCTGATGCGGATCAGATCCTCGACCAGGAAGCTCGACTGCCCGGAAAATGCCGACTGCAGGGACTGGGGCAGCGTTAAGGTGGGTGTGGGGCGCAGGAGGCTGGGGTACCCGGCGGGGGGCGCGAGGAGGCCGGGGAACATCATGTTAGGCGTGGGGCGGGCGTAATAACCCTTCTTCCAGTGGCCGAAGGGTAAATGCCTCGCTTCCCGCCCCTCCCGCCCCCGCGGTGCCCTCTCTCTTGGGCTTAGCAAACGTCTCCAAGTAACAAACGCTCCCACTTGGGCGCCTGCGAGTCCTCCGTAGTCCTCCCGTCGAGGTGATGGTTTTATAGTGGCCCGCCCGTTAAAGCGCTTTGAAAAGTGACAGCTCTGACAATGAAGTTCAACAAAGTTCTCCACTCGAGCTTCATTCGCCAGAGGCTCTGGGCGCTCTGATTGGCGCAGGGGTGCAATTTATGATTGGATTAGTCTTCATAAGCATCGCCCGCACAATGGGCCGGCAACAAAGGCTGGCGCGCATCAGTTCTGCATATCGACTGCCTCTTTGCAATACAGTGCATCCCCAAAGCTCTTGCCGAGAGTTTTTGTTCCGAAGCAACACCCGGGCTAATTAAATGCCTATTTAGAAGTTTCAGATGACATCTTGCCTCATAGAAAAGGAATTATTTAAAGAACGCACTAAATTTATTTGCAGCTCCCCTGCTGAGCCTAGAAAATAAATCAATAAATATTCATAGAAATTCATCTCCAGGCAATGAGTAACATAACCCTCCCTCTTCTGGAGGAGGGCAATGGAAAAATTTAAGTCAATGAAAATGAAAATATACTCCCTCTTCCGCCTCTAGTCCTATGTTACTGCAGCTGAGGCATAAAGCAGATATGAGGTAGGTTAAGTCAGTGTGCATTTGGAAGGGGTGCCACTCTAACAACTCAGGGGGACTTTAAAGTGATGCTTTGAGGTTACTGGATGTTCATCCATAGGGGTGAAGGGGAGAGGTCTTGATTTGTTATTTCATTATGGGAAACTGGTTGAGTTCGAGTGAGCTAGTGATACCTGAACAGTAGAATGAGTCTCCTTATGTAAACTCCCAGCAACTTGAAAAAATGACTTCAGCCACATTTATCTAAGGAGTGCCACCAGCTAGTGTTCCCCCAACTCATCTGTGGTCAGAGCCGAGGGGAGCATCTCCCTGGGGCAAAGCAGTGAGTTTCGACTTGCAAAGGGCTTACTCCTGCTGGAAGTTGCCTCGCACAAGGCGACCAGAATGCAGTGAGTGCTCTGCGGCAGTTTTCCAATCTCAAGGAGCCTTAGGCACTTTCAGTGGAAACTCGCACGCCCCCTGAACTTTTAAATCCATAGTAGTGAAGTTTGGGATTTGCCGGGAGAGAGCTCTACCTACCTACCCAATGCGGGGCACTTAACTTGGTCAAGATTTTGCAACATCTTAACTGCAAAGTACAAACGCCTAAAAATAGAGTGAAGGACATGATTCCCAAGGATGTTGGTCCACATTGGAAAAGCCTATCCTTGATTCAGGGACTCAGACAAGAATATTCCTGCAGAAAGCTTTTCCCTGTCCTCTGGGTTGTGGCTGGGGTGTTGCTGAGCCCCGATTCCCCTGTTTCTCTGCTCTGCAAGATAACAGATGTGTTAAATGTCCCATTCACGTCTTTAGTGTGGCTGAACCTCCCCAAAGAAAAGTGTGCAGCCCTGCCAGGCCTCCCTGATCCTATTAACCATGAACTAACTGTCACCTTCAGCTGGTTTTCCTTTTTGCTTTTTAACACAAAGCTTTCTCAAAAATCTTATTAACCAGCTTTATTTCTCTGGATGGTTTTGTTCAGGGCGTTTTTTTGTTGATGATCTCCATGTCGCTGCTTTAACCATTCAATAAAAGTGCATCTGCGATTTATATCACATTAAGCCAGAAACAGAGCCTGCTAAAGCTCTCCCTTGATTCAAATTAAAAAGTTATTTAGGGGCGGGTTCTGGAGCCGAATTAATGCTCGGAGATGACACAAGTATGGCGTGTCTTCGCCCAGGACTGCTTTTGGAAGCGTACTTGGTGGCAGGCAGTGGAAAACCCCTAAGGAAAGAAACTTTTAAATGTGACTATTTAGATATGCAAAGTGCGTGGCTCAAATTCACTGGAGACCCAGGAAAATGGAAGAGGGAGGTCTGTGAAGAACTTCAAAAGTTACTTGTTTTGAAGTTTTCTGGTAAAGTATGGGACGAAAGTCTACACCATTTGAACACCTGTGCTTTAACTTTGCCACAAGACAGTTTTCCATCACAATCACCACCTCCCTCCTCAACTGCTTTCTGGAAGCTGGGTGCTCGGCTCTGTTTTTGGTGGTGGGTTTGTTTGTTTCTTTTGGGTTTTGTTGTTGGTTCTTGGTTTTGTTTTTGTTTTGGTATTCTCTCCTTCTTTTCTCCTTCACCCCAGCCTCTTCTCTTTTTCCTTTCCCTCCCTCCTTCCACCCATCGCTCCTTTCCTTCCTCCCTCTCTCCCCGCCAGGAGCAGTTGCCAGTTCCCGGAAGGGGGAGGGCAGCGACTACAGGTGTTAGGTTTCTCCTTGAAGAGGCGCTTGCCTGATCTTTGGAAGGTCGGCATGGAGCCTGTGTTTGCAGATTTTTGTTTGGGGAGCAGTAAGAACTCAAAGCCAGTCTGGGGCCTCCCTGGCGCCCCCCTTCCCTGGGCCTCTTCTCCTGCTGGGGCATTTTCCAGGGAGCAGCTATTACAGTTATTATCCTGCCCACTGACACGCTCCAACATCCCCCCCACCCAACACACACGCGCGCGCGCGCACACACACACACACACACACACACACACACGGCCATTCTGCCTCATTATAGACTAACTGCTGCTATCTTCTCTTTTAAAAGGGGGCGCTGACATTTTTTGGAATGTGGGTCAACCCCTTGCTGCGACCCACGTGGACCCCACTTGCGGCGGTCCATAAGCAGTCCTACGGCGCCAAAGAGGAAAAGCGAGGGCGGGGGAGAGGGCTGGCCACCCGTGAAAAGGCAAAATAAATCCTAAGGAAGCAAGAAATCGGACGAAAGGATCTTACTTTACGTGATCTTGAACGCGTCTTTTGAAACTCCGGGATAGCCTAAGGCGCTGCGCGGCGCGGCGGCTGGGCTAAGACCTGTGACTAATGCCGTTTGACCTGAGCCCATGGGCTTTTGTGCGCCCTTCCATTCATTGTAACGTCGTTATCTTCGAGTTTATTTCGGAGAAGTCACTCACACCCTCTACCCCAAAGCTGGGCTTTCTGTTTGTTTCTCTTTTAAGGGGAGAGAAGGCAGGAGGGGGAAAAAGAGAATCCGAGGCCCCTGTTCGGATCCCAGCCAGCGCCGGGAGCGCGGCTGCTGAGCGACGAAGGCCGCGGCAGAGCTGGCTGGGCCTCCTGGGGTCTTCCTGGACCCGTAGGAGCGGCTCTCAGAATCCGTTCTGGGGGGCCCTTCCCCCCCCCCCCCGGGCAACAGAGAGTGGGAGGGTCCCAGCACAATGAGCAGCGCTTTCTCTGCTCGCAGGACCCTCCGGTGTGGGCCGAGCCGGGAGCGCCCCGGGTAAGCGCAGGCCACGGAGGGAGGCCAAGGGCTCTGCAAAGCCGAAAGCCGCTGGAGATTCTCGGTCCTCCGAAAAAATAACGGGATTCCGTTAGAGAGGGTTTGGGACCCTAAGGTCGCACTGTGCAAGAGATCGAACCCTCAGGCCATGGCTCTGAGAGCTGACTGGAGCTGCCAACGGTGGGAGAGGATATTGCGTTTGGCAGGACGCCGGGCCGCGGCGTCGGGAAGAAGCACCGCCGCCTGGCTTCTGCGGCCAGGGGGAAAAAAGAGAGAGCTGACCAGCTAGGCGAGGGAGGAGGGCGCGAAGCTTGTGCTGAAAGAGCTTTCCTACCGCCCCAGCCCTCTAGACGAGCCGCTCTATTAAGACACCTCTAAGGGGTTCACCTTTAGAATAGGCCACAAGGAGCTACCGCCGCCCCAGCCCTTTCTAGCGTCTCCCTCCACCCCTCATTCCTTTCACACTCCCTCTCCCCCCACCCTTTCCTTGAAAATCCTTCTATTGTGCCAATCAAGCAGATGGTTTGCAGGAAATATAGCTTGGCCTCGCTGACCGAAACTAATTTTAACTAGCTTTCCAAGCCTGAAACGTTTGTTTTGCTCTTACAAAATAGCCCCCAAAACAGCTGGCAAGGGTGAATTAAACCCATTAAAGACACATTTATAAGAAATTATATTCACATAGATTGCCTGAACCCCCTTGTGCAGCCTAAGAGGGGAGATGAGCGCATTTAAATGAAAATGTCCCCGAACGCTCCCCTCCTTAACGTAGCCTGAAAGTCTCAAAACATTTTACTAAATAGATTAACTTGACTATTGTCTTGCATCACATTTATCAGCTTCATTAAGTGAATAGCTGAACAAATATATTACACATGCCTGAAAAGCTCTTTTTCGAGGAGCCTCATTGTATCCTCAGCCCTGACAGGTGGTTAACTGTGTGTTGTGTTTTTTTGTGGGTTTTTTGTGTTTTCTTTCTCTTTCTTTCTTTCTTTCTTTTTTTTTTCAACCCGAAGAAAGAGGATCTCTGTAGAGCAGCGTGGAGCGCAGCGCCTCCTTGGCAGGAGTTTAACTCACTGGCTGGACCCAGCGGCCCAGAGATTTTAACATCCTGAGATGTTGGCAGAGGCGGTCTAAACCCATTCAAAATAATCAAAACTAAATTTTGGTGAGCCAGGCCTTGAGTGTTTTTTCTCTCCATCACCCTCCCCCCCTTGTCTGGGAAATTTGCATCTTTTCAAATGCTGATGTTTCTCTGCCTCTCTTTCTCTCTCTCCCTCTCTCCTGAAATAAAAGTTGCCTTTGTTTTTCCTTAATTCTCCGAAGACTGTGGGGTGAGATGTCCTTTAAACTCAGGTTTGGATTCATTTCAATTTACTGTGTCTTTAGGGAAAGTCCTTGTCTCCTGGGCCTCTGTGTCCCTGTGAGGAAAAGGAGGGATTGCCCTAGGGAGAGATCGAAGAGCCCTTTCAGTTCTGACCTTTTAGGGTTTCAAAACTCTCAGCTCTCTGGCGCCCCACCGCGGGCCCCCGAAGCTCCCAGCCTGTGGCCTGGGCTGGACCACCCAGCGGACAGCATTTCCGGGTGCTGGGGTGCGCCCTGAGCGGAGGGAAGGCGCGTGGAGTAAGCTGGAGGTTTCAGGGCGGGTCGACTGGCCTTCGGAGGGCTGCGCTGACAAGGCTCTGCTCCTCCCGGCTGGAGATCCTCTGGGTGCCCAGAGCAAAGCACTGAGGCCCCGGTTCCTCGCGTCCCTCCCCGCATTCCTCCCTGCTAACTACGCTCTGCTTCCGGCTCCCCTATGGTCCTGGTCCTGCCACTAGGTGTGGCCCGATAGCAAGCATACAACGGGGGCGGGGACCGCTCCTGGCTTGCTCCCCTAGTGCTGGGTATCAGCGTTCAACAGCTTTATACCCCTCAGGGCCCCACAGTGAATCCCCTTCCTCCTGTCCCACCCCTCCCCCCACCCCAGCTTTGTTTCCCTTCCCCTGGCCCAGAGCTGGAGCTATGGACTACATATCCCAGGGGCTTGCTGGATGGAGAGGCTTGGGCAAAGGTGGAGTTGGCAGATGGGTGCTGGGTGGCAAACGGTAAGGGATCTTTCTCTGGGCCTGAAAGAACAGGTTTTGTTGGCAGGACAGCAGGAGGGAGAAGAGAGAATATGTAGTCTATTCTGCCTTCTTTCCGGTCTCCATTAGCCTCGTTTTGTGTTCAGGTGGAGGTGGCCCCTCCGCGTGGGGGGGGGGTCGGTGGTCTAGTGCGTTGGGTGGCCGATCCGGAACAGAGCCACCCAGCACTGTCACACACACTTCTGAACAGAGGACTTTGGGAAGAATCACCCTCTCTACCCATCTGCCAAGCTGTCTCCTGACAGTTAATGTGAAACTTTAATCTGGTCCCGCAGTTAAGAGCCCGCCAGGGAAAACAGTGCTTATCCATGGACTAAGGCTTTCTTCCTCAAACCAGAATCTCGCTTCACCTTCTCTCTCCCTCTCTCTCACTGAAAGAATGAGATAGTGTACTTTATTTATTTAGTTAGTTATTTTTAAATCCTCACCCAAGGGTATTTTTTAAGACTTTATTTATTTTAGAGAAGGGGGCAAGGAAGGAAAAAGAGAGGGAGAGAAACATGTGTGAGAGAAACATACATCAGTTCCTTCTCGCAGGCCCCCAACAGGGGACCTGGTCTGCAGCCCAGGCATGTGCCCTGACTGGGAATCCAACCAGTGACCTTTCAGTCTGCAGACCAGGCTGGCACGCAATCCACTGAGCCTCACCAGCCAAGGTGAGGAGATTTATTAAATTGATTTTCTAGAGCTGGGGCTTGAAGGGAGACATTGATGTGAGAAGGAAACATCCATCAGTTGCTCCCTGTATGCAGCCCAACCACTGGTAGAACCCACAACATTTTGGTGTACCAGTCAATGCTCCAACCAACTGAGCCACCTGCCAGTGTGAGACAATATGCTTTGAAACAGGAAGAGTAGTCATTGTAGATCTAGGGTGAGCCCCTTAGAGAAGGCGGGAGGGGAGGCAGACTTGTCTCTAAAGTCCCAAATTCTTTAGCTCCTTTGGTCTCTGTTTGTACCACTTTCATGACATAAGGTTATGTTCCTAATCCAGACGTTCATGGGTGGGTTAGAGGTAAGGCTGCTCGTTCTTTACAATGTAGTAAAAACTAGTTTTCAAATTTAGTTATTTTCTAATAGGTAGAGAGTTTTGATTTGGTCAGAGAAGGGACCTATCTCATAGAGAAGCTGTTTTGAATCATGAGTAGGTACTTGAGAGGGAAGTATACCAAAGTGTGTGGGCTTCTAAGTTGCTGGGGGTATGCTGGCCTAAGGCTGAGTTGGACCTAGGGGTGACTGCACATGAGTAAGAGAAGGAAAAATCCCCAGAGATTTTCACCTGCTCTGCAGTTCTGCTTAGTTTGCTTAGTCAGTGTAGAGGAAGGGGACAGAAACATAAGAAAATATGACATTTCTCTTACATCAGGAAGGCGTGGGGAAAATAGCTGTATCTTAGGGAGTTACATATACTGTTATCAGGCCTTACAACCAACTACCAGCTCCCATCTGCTGAAGGAAAATCAGAACATCCCTTGCCTGCTCACCCTCATCCACTATTAACCTTCCCTTCTAACTGCAGAGAGAAGAGTTAAGTCCTCACCTTCCTCCTTGGGAACGGTGTTAGTTATTTATTCTGTTTGCTCTTTCAAGTCTACTTCCTACTCTTTCTCTCTCTGCTTTTGCCCCGAGGCTGGCCTCTAGGGAATGCACTGACCAGGATACCTGGCTGTCTGGTTTCTTCTTGTTGGTTTCAGTCTATGGGAGGCACTGGCACCAACTCAAGAGCCGGAGAAGAGAAAGGTTGAGGTATTTATTCTTCCCACTCTCTTCTTGCTTTGCTGCACTTCTGTGAAGAACAGCAGCCACAGCTCCCAAGGTCACTGGGCTCTGGCAATATTGTCTTGCCAACCTTAGCCCTTTCAGGCCTAGGGATATAAGGAGACATAGTGGTCTTCCCCTGTTGCTAGTGTTTGGGGGCATTAATATCCCTTGTTTATTTCCTTAACCCTGTCCACACTTCTCTCCATTGGAAATATTTGCTGCTGAACTCCTGATTGATTCAGGGACCTTGTTTTCCACTTTTCTGTCTTCTGTTTTAATACTCCCTTCACCACAGGTTCTTTCAAATTATGCTCATTTTGGAAAGGACCATCTCTTGACTTTATGTCCATCTCTAAATACCTCTTCTTACAGAGTTCCTCTAACTTTCCTGAGGCTTGAGACAGACTATGGATGGAAGCCTGTGGCCCACCGTACTTTACTTCCCACCTTGACTCCATCCACCTTCATAAAAGACTATTCCACCAAGAGTGTGGATACTTGGTCTACATGTTCAAGATCCATTCACAGCCCCACTTTCCTCCAAACAGCCATCCCTGGCCCATGCCTCAGGTTTAGAGATGAGCACATTAGCAACATTGTCCGCCCTTGGAAAGAGAAACCTAGGAAGAGGTTTGCACATTCTTTGGAACAAACTTGGTTCCATTTGGGTGAAAAATCCCAGAGTCTAAAAGGGAGTGTATAGGCTCTAGGTGAGCATGTTTCCTTGGCCTCATGGACACAAGTGGACCTAGAAGGGAGCCAGCCTCTCCAAAGCTCAGGGTCCAGGCGAATTTCCTATTTGTCCAGACCTGAGCTTGGTACTGCCTCCACAACCAAACATTTTGAAAGCAGCGTCTGCCTTTGCTTTCTTCAATTCTTACCATGGCCTTTCTAAACTTGCTGCCATCACATTCTACTGAAGTGGCTTTTGTCAGTGTCACTGATGCTGTCCCTGTTGGCATAGTCAATGAACTTCTCTTACCATACCTGGTGGGCCTATAGCATTTGTCGCTGTGGGCCCCTCCCTCCTTCCAGCTTCATGGTTTTCTTTTCCCTTCTCAGACTGCTCCTTCCTGCTCTCTTTGTGAACTCTCTGTACCCCTTAGACAGTAATGTGGTTCTGTGTTCTGACTTTGGCTCTTCTCCCAGACAGTTGTTGAAATTCTAGCTATTACTTATTCTATCCCCCTTGAGTTACTTGCATGTCCCCAAGTATGCCCTGCTCTCTCAAACCCCAGTGCCTTTGTGCATGCTGATCCTTAAGTACTCTCTTTACCTGGATAACTTCTGTTGGTTTGAAATTATTTGGCTTAAGCCTTACCTCTTCTGTGACCCTTCTCTGTCGTGTGCTCTGAGGTCTATGTCCCTTGGATATCTTCCTGGAGTTCCTAACACTCAGCAGATGAAATACTGGATGCAAAATGGAAATAACATTTCATTCAATGTCGTTGCGTTATAATGTTGATGGGTTGCCCTAGGAATTCAACTCCTGTTTACATTTGGATTTCAAACCAACAAATGTTGTTTTTAGTATACTCATAACTATGTCCCAAATATTGCAAGGGATATACTTACACTAAAAAGTTATTGATTGTTTATTGGAAATTTAAATTTAACTGAGTATTTCTATTTGCTAACTCTGGCAACTGTACCTATTGAAATAATTTACATGTGTGTTTCCCCTGTAGACCATGAACTTCTTGAAGCAGCCACGATATCCTTTGACTGTGGGCCCTGATGTCTGGCACATGGAGTGCTTTCAAAAAATGTGTGCAGTGATGAATCTTTCCAGTTCTGGGAGCGTTCTCCTGCCTCATCTAAAAGGATCTTTCCTGCCTTAGAGTTCAGGGTATTTATTTCACTGATCTCTCTTCTAGCCTCTCCTAAAGTTTTATCATTATTAGCTTTTTATTTTACACTGTTTTGTTCTCTAGAAAATGGGAAAACACCCCGCTTTTGTCAGAAGACTGTCTAATCTTTGTATCCCCTGGGCCAGATCTTGCTGATTTAAATGATTAGGTGGTAATTTCTGTTCTTATTGTTGGTCATTAAGGGATATTACCAGAGAATATACTAGTTGACTAAATATGTTTAACAGTGAATCAAATTCCATAGCAAGAGGACCAAGCTCAGCTTAACATACAGGTGTTAACACCTGGTCTTATGGCATGAAAAAAAGTAAAGGTTTAATTTTCACAGTGTAATTAATAACTGTACTGACATATCCCTACCCAACGCTCACTTAGGTTCTTATAAAGGGACTATGTGTATAAATATATATGTTAATGAACTCATCACTAAGAGGAATTATATGACCCAGAAAGCTAAAAGTTGTTGCTCTGAAAACTGGTATTTGCCTAAGAAAAGAACTCCACTAATCTTTAGGCCCTAGGTACTAAGAGGCTACTATGAGACAGAAGACCAACACAGGAAGTGAGGTATCAGAATCGGTGAGTTCAGGTGGTGAGGAGGAAAGCAGGAGGCTCAGAGAAAAGGCAGAGATGTCCATCTAATTATCAGAAAAAACCTCAAAGTACAGAGTTAGAGCTCCACTGTCCAATTCAGTAGCCACTGGCTACGTGGGAGGCTTCATGTTCAAATCAGTGAAAACATAAAATTTAAATAACTTGAATAAAAATAAAAAACTAAATTTTAAGATTTAAGTAAAATTTAAAACCTGGTTTCTCAGTCACATTAGCCATATTCGAGTGCTCGAAAGCCCCGTGAGACTAGTGGCTACTTCATGGACAGCACAGACATAAAACATTTCCATCACTGCAGGAGGCCTTTTGCCAGAAGCTGCGTCTGTTTGCGTGGGGAAGTGGAAACCCAGAGGGATGTGACTGCCATGTTCAAGTATTTGAAGGGCTGCCAAGAGAAAGAGAACAAGTAGCAAGTTTCATGTTACTAAAGGAATCAAAGAGAGGCAGGGTGCATACTTTACAGCAACCAGAGAGATTTGAAAACACAAACCAGATCTTATCGCCCCCACCCTCTCCTTCAGCCAACAGATATTTACTGGGGACCTGCCATATGCCAGCAGGCAATGTTCCAGGTCCGGGAACACTGGAATCAACAAGATTGACAGTTTGTGCCATCCTGGATCTTCCCATTGCATTTAAGACAAAGAAGGAGCAGGCCCCTGCCAGCTCCCCTGCCCTCCTACAACATTTCTGCCTCCCTAGGCTCTTCTCTGCTCCTCAGAGAGGCCAGCTCTCTCACCTCTGCATGTACTTTTCCCTCGGCTTGCTTCCTGCTGCTGACTAGCTGTGTGGCCTTGAGCCCAGCTACTTAGTCTTTCAGTTCCTCAGTTTTTCCAACTGCCTAATCTAAAGTAGGTATAAAAATATGCTAAAAAACTGTGGAAAATGTATATTGTCTAGAGCAGTGACTAGACATATTTAGATACAGAGGAAATTTAGTCCTTTTCACTTCAAGAAACTAAACATCTTAATCTTATACAGGTACACTTTGTTTTATTGCACTTTTCTTTATTGTGTTTCATAGATATTGCATGTTTTATAAATTGAACGCAAGACCCTCCACCAGCAAAATAGATTACAACATGTTTTATTGCAATACTCACTTTATAATGGTGTTCTGGAACCAAACCCACAATTTCTCTTTGGTAAGCCTATACCTGATTTCCTCTTAGATGTCAATAAAGAGCATGTAAACCAATAACAACAATAGCAATGATAGTGATAGTTAGCCTTATTGGCAACTTACTATATGCCTGGCACTGTGTTAAATATTTTCCATGCTTTATTTAAAATAATCTTCAAAATGGGGCAATGAGGTAGATACTATTATTATCTCTACTTATCTACAAAAGACAGAGAAACTTAGAGAAATTTAATAATGTAATTGGGTTGGCTTTGCATTGTGTCAGCCTGGCTAGGCCGATGTCCAATTTTCAGAATTTTCTTTCCAACGTGATTCCAGTTAGGATGGGTAGAAGGGAGTCTTGAGAGCTTGGGAGGGCGGAAGGAAAGCAGTGGTCACTTAGTGGCCCACCTCACTGGTGTGAGGCAGCAGCTGGGCAGTGGGAGCTCCACCTTCCCCAGCTCCTCTGACTTCTGGGCCAGGCGTGTGCGTTTACGTGCCTGAAGCAGGAGGACATCCACAGCAACAAGGTGGGAGGCAGCAGGAACTGACACAGATTTCAGTCTGCCCTTGATACACATAGCAGGTTATTGAAGAAGAGCATTTTGTTCAATGTCATTTCATTATAATGTTGATGAGAGGCCCCAGGGATTTAACTCTTGTTTAGATCAATTAGCCTGTGGTTAAATAGGTTTCATTATATGTCATTTCACTTAAAGCTGCGAAACTTATCAATGATGTTAAGTAAGGGCTTAGTGTGTATGATATATATGTATACGAATTATATATATAGTTATATTATCTATTGAGTTACATATAATTCAATCAGATAAGCAGAGCCAATAGGTGGTATTATATATATGTAATTATATATAATAACATATATGTAATTTTATTTTATGTGTGTGTGTGTGTGTGTGTGTGTGTGTATAATATCAGTGCAGGTCTGTGGTAGCTCAATCTCAGAGGGCATATATCTAAAGTGCTTAGCATATATCTATCAGTTAGGATGCTTTGGGCTACATTAGCAAAAGACTGATCCAAAATTAGCATAACTTACAAAGAAAAGTTGTTATTTTATAAAATAAGAATTCCAGAAGCAAGATAGTGCATCATCTCATTGATATAATCAAGACCCAGGTTCTTTCCAGCTCTCTGCCTGGCCATCCTTAAAATGCTGATATGTCCTCTTTGGCTGGTTTCCTCATGGTCTCTAATGGTAGCCCCAGCTCCAGGTATCACGTGCAGGTGACAAACTCCAGCAGAGGGAGAGTCAGTTTATGGTCTTTTCTCTCCTTTTATCAACAGAAAAGATCTTTCCCAGAAACTTACGTGGGTGGTATCTGCTCCTATCTCATTGTCCAGAATAGTGTCTGTTGCTCATATCTAAGTCAGTCATTGACAAGGAAAATGGAATCACCATTTTTTTTTAATGAAATGAGTCAAAAGTCACTTTCCAGAAGATAGAAAGGACATAGCTTCCTAGAAATACATGGATGTTAGATTTCTGGACAAAGAAGATACCTATTAGCAAAGGAAAGGGGGTATGGCTTTAGGTAGACAACAAACTGTCTATTACTACATATGCCTCAGCCAAAGCTAGATCCATGAATGAGCCCTAGTAGCTGTCCTTTACCATGTGTCTCATTCCTGTTTTTTACAATTTTTAATGACTCTACCGCAGATACTGCTAATGCTCCCTAATACCCATTCCCCTCCTTTCCTCTCCTTTTTGTGGACACATAGACAACACTTCCTAGCTTTCCTCACAGTGAGCTGGAGTCATAAAATCTGTTCTGGGCAAGGGATATACATCACTTCCAGGCTTGGAATATGAAATCTTTCATGTTCAATCCTTTTTTTGTCCCCTCCATTGGGATAGTGCGGCCACATGCTGGGGTAGCAGAGGTATATCATGTAATGAACCTGGGTCTCCGAGTCATGGCATGGAGGAGAGTCAGCCATCTTGTATTGGACTGTGACATAGGCAAGAACTAAGCTTTCATTATAAGATTTTGGGATTATCAGAGAATGTATCCTACCTTGACTAAGGTACTCATCCCGATCATCTTCTTTGTGCCTTGTTTTTTGAGCACGTGGGCTGTGGATCTGGTGAGCAGGCCTCATGCTGCCCAGATGGTTATGCAAGTATTCACCAATATGGGGATCCTCTCCATAAAATCTCTTTCACGGTCACCTTACTTAAGCATATCCAATGACAGGGGACTCAGTATTTCTACTAAGAGAAAACTTTCACTTAGTAAGATATAACAGGGGCCAAATAAAGATGGCAAAAAGACTTCAGTTCAAGTGCCAAATTTCATGGATTGATAGTCGTACTATGTAGAGAAGGATTGTGGGGAAATTTCTGCTATTAATTAATAATCCAGGGATCTGGAGGCAGAAGAGGTAGACCTAAGACCCCATGTAGCGTCTGTGGTTTGAGAACTGTGAGCAGTAGAAAGAAAGCTTATAGGAAGGAGGTTTATCATTAAGCTACAGAGCTCAGGATTGGATATTGAGATACTTTTCTAGGGGTAATAATACAGTGGCAACAATAATGATGGCTTCCTTTTAGTGAATACTATGCCAGTGCGTGTGTGTATGTGTGTGTATTTCCTTGTCTCCTCATAATGAGTCCATTTTACAGACAGAGAAATTGAGGGACCATTAGGGTAGCCTGGGAGTCTTTGCCACCCGGAACAAGGCCACAAAAATGGGAGTGGCTAGAGGCTGTGTTCCCTAGGCTCATGAATTCAGTTTCCGAGATGTTCCTGTTAAGAGGCAGGACTGAGTAGAGCTAAGCTTGCAGGAGAAGATTCCTCAAGGTAAGGAAAGGATGTGGAGGGAGGATTTTAGAGTGAAAGGAAGGGAGTGTCATTTTTAGTGAAAATTAAGTACCGAAGTCTAACATGTTCCCTCAATGCCTCTTATACTTTTAAATGGACGTTTATGTGAAAACAGAGATGTTCTCTGGCATGACAGAAAGGAAATTGCTTCAAGAAAATATGAACGGTATTTGGCAAAACCATAACGTTCTTCATAGGTAGGTGAATGTTCAAGTGTTTCAATTCCTACTACTACTTTGCTCTCTCTTATTTCCAAAGAGTGAATAATTTCTTAATATACATAGTTAGAATATGTTTCAAAGGGTTTCTCAAATTCAGAGAGACAGTGGTTACAGAAGCTATTTCTGCCTTCTTCGATTCAGAAAGACAAGTGTCGCCTGTGAGGTCACTGTCCTCTATATTACATAGGGCTAAAAGGAGGCACCGAAATATTTAAACTAATTAACTACAAAGCTAACAAACATACCAACAGCCCTAGTTTATGATCCTATGTAACTTCTGCCCCTTTCTCAAAAAACCAAGTACTACAATGTCTTGAGGTTGCTTTTGACAAATAAAGCTTGCTTTGTTTTCTTCCTCCCTCATTTCCATTTTCAACAGTGAGTAGTTCACAAATCCATATTTTTTCTGCTACCATTCAAGATATTTTGCTATCAATTATGCGCAATAAATGGCATAAAGCATGAAGGGAGTGGGGTCTGTTGTGGTCCCTGCTATTCACATATTGCCTGTTAATCTAATTACCAAGATAGGGCCTTCAGAAACGGAGCTGCCCCCATAGAAAAGCCTTCCCCCCACCTGGTGGATTGTTTAGCCAAGCTTTATAAATGGGCAGAGTTTGGGGGTGAGGGGGAGGTGGAGGGAGAAATGAACATTTTTTTAAAAAAAGTTTCTATGCAGAGCAACGGAAAGAATTTAGTGGTTGTCAACATGAGTTTAGTACAAAGGTATGGTTTAAAATGTAGGTTCATTTGGACTGAGCCTCAGGTCATGCAAGCCCAGAAACCTGGGCTGCTATTTGTTTTTTGTGTGTTTTAAAAAGAGTTCATGAGATGTAAGGGAGGGAGTCCAGCAAAGGGGATGGGGCAGCGTCCCAAGGGGGTGACGTCTATTAAAGGACGGATACTTCAGGGGTGTTATTTCCAGGGGGCTCTTAGTGACTGATTGTGTGAAAGGGCAGCTTTGAATTGAACAGCCCCAGCCAGGCCTGATTTTGAACTGTTTTTCAGTCCTTGATTCCTACAAACAAAATAAAATACCTTGTCGAATAGAGCCCATTGAGCAAGGATGATGGGTTAAGAGTGGGGGTACGAGGTGGCAGCGTGGGTGCTTGTTTATCAAGCAGGAGTTGTCTGTTGTTCCTGGAGCCGCTGAAAGGAAAGACGCCAGAATCTGATGGCTGGGGTAGCATTGATGGGAGGTAACGGGGTAATCGGATTGAAAGGGAGCCATAGTATTTATGTCAGTTCACATTTCGTCAAAGGAATAATATGAGGTGCTACCTAGCGGAGGCTTTGGCCTAGGGGTTCAGTCAGCAAGCATCCAGGCCTCATTGGATTCAATATAAATTAATTCTCACAGGAGCATTGCCTGATTAATCTATTTGCATAATAGTAGAAAAACTGCAGAGTGGTTACTTTTTTTTTTCTCCTTCTGTAGGGATTTGGACAAGAAAAGGTTGAAATTCATTTGAAAGAAGGGTGTGTGAGAAGTCAGAGCAGCAAAAACCCCCTCTGGGACTCCCAGAGCTGTTTTCTGGAGTGAGAAGGGTTGGAGTTGAGCTAAGGCCCCGTTAACTCTTCCCAGGAAAGATCACCTTCCTCTGGGGCCCTTCCCTGGTGTTTGCTTTAGAGAGCTTAGCTGTTGGCCCAGCCGGTGGGTGGGTCGTATCAGGTTCAGGGGAAGAACAGGCCATCTGCCCCATGTGAAATAACCCCCTTGGTTCAAGTTCTGGTCAAAGGACATCATGGTTTCAGAAAATAGATAGGCTCAGTTCTGATTTACTCGGGTTCACTGGTGTTTCTGAAAAGAACTTCAGGTCTACTTGCCATTCCATAGAAAACCCAAGTAATTTGGTTTATAAAACTCATGCCGCTCATGACCCATTTTGACTCAGCATAGTTACTTATATAATAGGTACCTGCTGAGCACAGTTCAGTATGTGATGGTGGGTGTGCCAACAGGATCAGTGCTATTCTAAGAAAGGACCTTATAAAAACAGAAACAGAACGGAAGAAAGGGAGCTAAGGGTTCATGAGTTTCAGATATTCGATAACAAAGCTGTTTTTCCCACAGAAAATTTGATAATAGAAAGAAAATTTTAAACATTACTTAGCAAATCCAGCTTTGATTATTTCCAGCTTTTGCTCAGAAATAAAGAGCTTTCTTTTCATATTACTAAAGACACTATTTTCAGTATATTCTTCCCTCATCATCCATTATTGTGATAAATAAAGCACCAATGCCATTCAAATGAAGCTGCCATCTTGGCTCAAAACACTTCTATTTCTACAAGTTCCAGATGGAGATACATTAAAAACAATAGCAGAGCAAATCCTATTTTCTAACTGATTTATCAATTTATCATGAAAACTTCTTGCTATAAAAGAAATGCCTATGGAACGTGTTCAACATATGTTACATTCACTTTCCCTTCAGTTGAATACATCCAAGATGACAATTAAAAAATGCTCTGTTATTTAGGAATATCAAGGAACAAGACCTGTATACAAGAGAGAGGGACAAGGCTATTCCATGCCATTCAGTTGCATTGAGGCTTCCTCCCAGCCTAAGACCCCATTTCTTTGCAATCTGTATTCTCCCATTTCCTATTAACAAGGGTGAGCTTCCAATAGCCTTTTTGTTTTAAGAATTTATTTTTGTAAAGCAATTTTAGGTTCAGAACAATATCGACAGGAAGTTACAGAGATTTCCCTGCCCCCAACAAAGGCATAGCCTCCCCCACCATCAGAATGGCACATTTTATATTTATTTATTTGTTTGTTTGTTTTATGAAGGATGAACCTACCTTGACACATCATGATCATCCAAAGCCCATAGTTTACTTTAGAGTTCACTCTGGATGTTGTACAGTCTGCGGGTTGGGACAAATGTATAATGACATATATCCATCATTATAATACCACACAGGCTATTTTTACTGCCTTAAGGATCCTTTGTGCTCCACCTGTCATCTCACAGTGAGGATTCTGAGGAATGAGGAGGCCTGGCTTGCTGCCATAGCTCCCCATGTCCTGGGAGCATTCTGGAGTCCCTGGGTTTCTCTCTGTGCTGAGCATGGCTGTCACCTTGAAGTGCCCATACACCGCCCCCCGCCAACGTGTGCTCCTAGACTGAAGAAAATCTTCAATGGCTGCAGTTTCTAAAGCAAAATTATGATTTTTTACTACGCATTATTTTTTAAGATTATTTATTTGTTTATTTATTTTGAGAGAGAGGGTAAGGGAGGGAGAAAGAAAAGGAGAGAGACATCCATCGGCTGTCTCCGGTATGCCCCCAACAGGGGACCTGGTCCCCAACCCAGGCATGTGTCCCAACCAGGAACCAAACCTATGACCCTTTGGTTTGCAGGCCAGCACTCAATCCACTGAGCCACACCAGCCAGAGCACCACAAATTATTGATATAGGTGAATTTGGGTCTGCAGGGCCACCCTTTCAGGAACTGCTAGATCACGTATTTCCTCTCAGGGACACAGTTTTCTGTGACTTGGATCCTACCTCCCAGAGACCTAAAGGTCAGGGCATAGTTCCAGCTGTTGTTTTAACTCACCGTGACCTTGGGAAGTTACCTAATCTTGCTCCCCAATTTTATCATCTATAAAGTGGAGAAATTGATATCATGTGTAACTTTCTGAAAGGGATATTGTTGGGATGAAATTAGTGGATTTTTAAAGGATTTTAAGATATGTAAAAAATACATTACTATATTAGTTATCATTGCTATTATATCATTACCCCCACAACAACTACTAAAATAACAGGAATTACTACTACTGTTTTTCAAAATCTTATTCTATACAAGTCTTTCTACTTCTCTTTCTCTTTTTATAGCCAGAGCTAAAATGCAGAGAAATATCAGATCATCCCCACATCATTAGTGGTGAAATAATTTTTTTTCCTTTCAGAGAAAGATTCCTCTGCAGGCCAGTCTGAGGTTGTCCCCCAAAACTTATCATATTGTGCACAAGACCTTTTGCATGGATGGCTGTGGCTAAACACTAGACATAAAGTAACCCTGGTTAATACCTGGTTATTGAACCCAGATTCTCTCAGCTGGGGGTGATTTTTCTTTCAGGGGACATTTGGCAATTCTGGAGACATCTTTAGTTGTCACAGAAAGGGGAAGTCTCAAGAAAATGCCACTGGAATCTACTGATAGAGGCCAAGGATGGTGCTATTTAATGAACAGACCCTTGAAAAATTGGCCCAAAAACGAAGTGCCAAAGGTGAGAAACCCTAAAACCTAACAACTGTCATTTTCTTCTAAGTTTGTTTATTGTAAGCAAGTTAGCCCTTTTTCTTAATATTTTACTTTTTTGGTTAAGGACTTGTTTATATATGTTGAAATGTACAGACCTAAGGTGTTACCATTTGGTAACTTTGGGCAAATGCAAACATCTGTGTAACACAGATTCCTGGGAATACACAGACAGTCTCTGTAACCCACAAAAAGTTCTCCTGTCCCCTCCCAGGCAGTTCCCTCCCCACCCCTGAAGGCAAACACGGTCTGATTTCTTTCACCATAGATCACTATGCTCATTGTTTCTGGATATTGAAAATGTCACATCCGGGGCATGGTAGTGGGTAGGGGTAATTAGGTCACAGATGATTAGACCTCAGGGAGCAGGGAGTTGGACCACAAGAAGGAGCCTTGAGAAACACAAAGGACAAGTCACATGCAAAGAGCAGACAAGGAGTTAGCTGGCATCAGAGAGATCTGGCAGCAAACAGCTGACAGAGATGCTGTCAGGTGGGAGGGAAAGAATGACGGAGCGAGAGTGGCAGGGCCTGGGGCCCTGACCCCAGAGGTGCAGGTTGAGGCTCTGGGTGAGGGCAGTTGGCAGACCCGGGCAGAGCCAGGCTGTGCGAATGGGAGAGCACAGTGAGTGCTTCGTCAGCGGACGTGTATTCACTTCCCAGGGCTGGAACCGCACAGTGTTCCGTAAAATTCTCAGTCTCAGAACTAACGTACAAAGCCAATATTTGGGTACAAGGCAGCCTAACTCTCAAACACATATACTTTCTGCACATTCTTATTTATTTATTCATTCAGTGGTTTTGGTGGGGTGGACAGTATCCATGCAATGAGGGTACATGGGTTGAGTAAGGCATGCAAGGCCAAAAGATAACAGATTGGTAAACAGATAAATGACCAAGATAATTCCAGGGTGTTGTGATGAAGAATGACCAGTAGTGGAATCATCGTGACAGCCTGGCAGATTAAAATAAAAAGATCACCTGGCCCCTCCCTGGAAGGAGATTGCAGCGGGGCCAGGAGTCTGAGACAAGAGAAGTGGAGTTCCTAGCAGTGAGGAGGCCACCCTGCCACCTTTCTCAAGAAGCTTCTGGAGGAGATGCTTTACCTAAAGAGGGGAGAAATCAAGACAAGAGAAGAGATGGGGTCCTGGGAATAAGGGATTCAACCCAGGAGAGAAGCCAAGGGAGGTCTGGGACAGCCAGACCAGAGGGTGCAGAGAGCAGCAGGAGGGTGGAAGGGTCCAGGAGAAGCCAGGGAACGGGTGGCCATGGGGTGCTCCGCCCCACACGGAAAACAGCACTTAGAGGTGTTTTATAATTCTGAGGGAAAGGTCTGAAAGAACCAATGGTAGTTACACAGAGAGTTATGGTAATAAAAAGAAGGTATTACTAGTTTCAGGAAAAATAAAGTGACACAATAAAGCAATGTAACCATAACTAGCTCAACAGTGAGCAATATTTGCATACATTAGGAAAAAGTAAACATGTAATGGTGATTGCACCAAAAATAGTGATAGAACTATTGTAGGAGAATGGGTGGGAAGCATTGAGCAAAAGGGGTGAAATGTTCAAATCAATAAATAGAACTAGAAGCAAACTATTTAGAAATATGGAGGTAAATACCCAAAGAAATTATTAAAAATATATGAAAATAGTTCTATTTGGGGAGTAGGAGGAAGAAAATAAATGGGATAGGGGAGGGAACTGAGGATTATTGTAAGCTTTTTAGTGTCATTAAACATTTAAAACTCTGTGCATGTACTACTTTTGATATAAATAAAAATGAACAAAATCGGTAAAAAGGGGAGGAAAAGAGGGAATAAGAAAAAGAAAGCAAGAAGTGTATGGAGGCTGATTTTGTTTGGTTTGCCAAAGTAATCCATGTTGTATTTTTAAAAAATTAGCATTCTCAACACTAAATTTGTTATATTGACCTATATTTTTATTTCATTAATGATGTTGCATACATTTTACAGAACTTTCCCTCAAAGTACATATTTTATTTCCAATAAATATTTTCTAAATTATTTTGGTTATAAATACTCCTGGATTTTATTCAGGATAGAAGTGTTGACTTACTACTTTTTAATTTTTAGCTTTTATTTGTCCACACCCAGTATGCTGAACTGCTGAATTTCATCATAGCTTTGATAATAAAAGGGCTATTCCTTAAATTTTTTTAAAAATTTCTTTTTACTTTTTTAAAAAAGATTTTATTTATTTACTTTCAGAGAGAGTGGAAGTGGAGAGAAAGAGAGAGAAAGAAACATCCATGTGTGAGAGATACATTGATCGGTTGCCTCTTATATACCGCCAACTGCCCATAGAATTTAGGACAAATTCTGAATGCCTTCAGCTGGCCTCCAAATTTTCAACTGGGGACCTGGCCCACAACACAGGCATGTGCCCTGACTAGGAATTGTACTGGCGACTTTCAGTTTTTAGGCTGGCGCTCAATCCACTGAGCCACATCAGCCAGGGCTCTTTTACTTTTTAAACTGCTACAGATTTTATGCAGAATAATGGGAACTTTTTTTTTCTTTTTTTTTCGAAATTGTTTATTTTCCACCAGCCTTATTTCCATTCTGTTAAAAGAGTTTGTGGAAGGCCAGCTTAAGACCACACAGTAGTTGTTCCTACCTAATGGGAACATTTTACAGAGTCACTCCTTGGGGAACTTACCTTGCACATGGTAGATTATAAATATTTGATTGAACAAATTTGTCTCTCTTGTTGATGACAAAT
Source organism: Pteronotus mesoamericanus (assembly GCF_021234165.1). Classification (NCBI taxonomy): domain Eukaryota; kingdom Metazoa; phylum Chordata; class Mammalia; order Chiroptera; family Mormoopidae; genus Pteronotus; species Pteronotus mesoamericanus. Next base: position 40,620,542 of record NW_026555277.1, on the reverse strand, counting down.
CTTATTTGGGGTCATAAAAGGAGACAGTCAATTTAAACATACATAGAATTTAAACACGCCTGATGGGAAATATGATACTCTTAGTGCCTTACCTTCTTCAATCCAGCACCAGTCCCTTTAGCTGCTGTTGAGCTGCCATTGAACTCTTTGCTTGATGGTGGGTTTAGAAAGATGTCCCCCTGTCAGCCAGTGTCCCGTTTTCTTTACTGTTATCTTCAATGACTGAAGCAGATCTAGAGAATCTGCTTTCTCCCCAAACTGGCTTTCTTTGAAGTTAGACTTTTGGCTCCACCCAAGTTTAGGCTGTCAAGTGCGAATAGCAATCATTACTATGACAGTAATAGTGCTAACAAAAAAAAAAAAAAAAAAAAGAATAAGAAAGAAAGAAAGGAAAAATGATATATAGGAGGTAAGCTTTCATTATTTCTTTAGACTATATCAAGTTTTAGATTCATTAATCTAGCATCGAACCAACCTGACATACCCTTAGTCTTCTAAGAAGATTAATTTCCACAGAATCATTATAAATCTAGAAATTTTAGTATTTGGATAGTATCCAATATTTGGCCTAATTTATCTGTCATATTTTGATTGCGCAATATAATGAGATAGAAACGTGGAAAATGTGGCTTGTTTGAATCTGGGAAAATAAATGTAACAAATGCCAGCGCCCTAGCCTGCACCAGCAGGTCTCTCTCCAGCCTGTGCTACTCGACAGTCCCTATGTGGCTCCTCGCTGGCCTCCCTGGCCCAGACCAAACCCTTCCCCATGCGTCAGTACACAGAGGGATCTTTTGATAATGCCAGCCTCTCTGTGTCACTCTTCTCAATGTTTTCCCATGGAACTTAGGACAAATTCTGAATGCCTTTAGCTGGCCTCCAAATTTTCACTTTTTTTTTTTCCCCCCCGGTAATTTCTCAAGCCTCAGCTTTTATCTTGCTACATGGAATATAACCTAAGGCCTTTGGTTCCTTCCAACAATTTTGGATGGCATTTATTCACTATGGGGCTTTTATGTATGCTGCTCTTTCTGTTTGGCACACTCTACCACCACACCCCCACCACGTAACGTCGGATCTCAGCATTGGATGCTTAAATACCATAACATTTAGCTCCTATGGCACACGGTATTTCTCCTTTGTTACACACGCCACATTTAAAGTTAAAGTGCATTGAGTGCATTTTTCCCAGGGCCTAGTTCCATGATGGCAGTATGAGGTCTATCTTGTTTATCCCTTTATGCCAAATTCCCAACATCGTGCCTAATATATCATGGTAGAATAAAGAGCTGGATGGCAGTTTTGACCACAAGCATGGATGTTAGACCCCTGAGTACAATACTTCTTATTTCCTTCTGCATGAGAAACAATTATTTTTAAGACAACTAATTTTTTCCCATTGCAAATATTTATTCATTCATTTGTAACCAGATGAAGGTTTGTTTAAATGCATTGCTAGGAATGGCTTGTGATCATAGATTGTCTCCAAAAAAATCAGGGGCCACAGAGGCCCTTTCTAAAAAAAAAAAGGATTTTTAGATTCTTTGTATAAGCCCAGGCAATGTGGGGTTTTGGGGGTCATCTTGCACTCTGGATTTTTTCGCCCATTTTTCCACAATGTTCTTACCTCAACTTTGGCTGCCATTTATTGATTTATAATTCACAGTGAAAAGATCTGGTCAATAGTATGTTGATTGATTAGTTAGATGGCTGCTGCATGGGTTAGTCTGAAAATATCAGGATATTTTTTATGCTGGTAAAAATGGGTCATAATTATAATACCTGTACTATGAAATTGAGCTGTTTGCTGAAATGGATCAAGAAAATGGGTGTCCTTTCTTTTTCATTCTATAATACTTTACAGTGCTTTGGTGAGCAAGTCTTGCCATTTGATTTTTTTTTTTTAAGCATGAATAAATACATGGGAAGAGATTTATGGAGAGGATCATGGTTTAATTGTTTTATTACTTGACACAATGAAACAGATGTGAAAGTTGTGAATGACTGTGAGTTGAGATACTTTTTACCTAGTTCCCATCTCCAAAAAACAAAACAAAACATTTTTCTCTCAGTGTCTGGGGACCCAGTAACACGCCTTTCACTAAAAAGAGAGAAAAAAGAGAAAAAATTGTACTTCCAAGATACCGGTAAACTGAACAGCAAGCAGTCAGCAGAGAGCCTAAGCTGTTTTCTTTCAAAAGCCTAAACAGAACTCTTTTGGGAACAGCTCTGGCCTCTGGGCTAGAGGGCCAGAAGGCTTCTGGGAAGCATGTTCTGTAACAAACATTTTTCTATCTGGAAACATTCCTTTCTGGCTGTACATCTCAGCAGTGTGATTCTCTCTCCTTGGAGTCCTGCCCTCCTACCCTCCTCACCTTACTGGTTCCTCTACAAAAACAGCAAAGGTTGTTGTCTTTGCACAGGTGTAGAATGAAGCTGATTATTTTATATTTGCTGCATTTTCCTTTTGTAGTTGAGCCTTGATTGCTGTTGACGTGTCACTGGGAGTGACTCCCCCCGAGGCTGACTGCTTGTGAGGACCAGGTACTGGCTGAAATGCAGAAGAGGAGCTGCTGTGCAGAGGCTGCCCCCACTAAGTAGGACTTGCTTCACTGGGGCTTTGGTGCCTGCCAATTCTGCCTCTTGCTGTTTGGGTTGTGACCTGGTGTGGTCTGAAACTGTCCACTGGGTGCACCGGCTCTGGGGCTTCCCAGGAGGGGCAGATCACGGCCAGCCACCACCTGTGCGCTGCTCGGGGCCACCCAGCATGAGCCACAGAACGACCTGTGGATGGCTGCTGCTTGTGCTGGGCTCAGAAGTGCTCGGAGGAGAGGCCACACCATGAACCAAGGCTACTACCACTAGTGCTAAACCTGTGGCCACTTAGGAAGAGGTATGGATAATGCAGGAGCCAAAAGCTGTTTGTTTGAAAGATTTTAGGGAAGTCCAAAGCATGAGCCAAGACAGGCCATTTGGATAGAAAAGCCAATGGAAACAGTTTGGGTGGGCCCAAAGATTGGGTGCGGGGGCTCTCGGGGAATCATCAGGGTGGGGGGCAAACTGTGTGAGCCAGGTTGATGGAGTCTCAGATATGGCGCCTGCTGGCTCTGTGGGGCAAGGGAAGGGCTCAGCAAAGGAAAAATGGCCTCTTCTAGCACTTCTGTCTTGGAGAAAGTTGCCCCTCCAGCCCTCGTTTTAAAGTCAGACAATTCAGTTCCTCCCCGTATGTCCCTGGTGCCTTTTGAGCTGCTGCCCCAGTGCTGGAGCTCAGAGTGAGTGAGTCTGAGTAAGTCCATGTATAGGCACTAAAGACAAACTGTATGGGATTCTAGAAGCCCTCTGTCTCACTCAGCCTCAATTCCCGCTGGTTTTTACAGCCAGAAGTTATGGGAACCTCTTTTCCCAGCGCCTTCCCCCCTCTTACCAGTCTCAAAGTGACTTCTTTTTATATCCTTACTCACAGGACTTCTGTTCAGCTAGATTTCAGGTGTTCTGCATAGTGATTGTTCTGTTACATAGTGGTAATTTTGGTGTGGTTGTGGGAGGTTCCAAGTACCAGGGTGACCTACACTACCATCTAGACCAGAACTCCATTTATTCCCATTTTTGAGATGAGGGAACTGAAGCTCACAAGGGTTAGGTGACTTCACCCAAGGTAAAGTCCAAGCATCTGGATTTCTAGAATTTGTCTTCCAAGTTTCCCAAAAGTCCTGATTGTCCATACATGGGCCTCAGAAATAGGAGGTGATACTGACCCTCCGGGAAATGTCAACCCCTGTTTAATTGGACTTGAGAGGCTTGGGGCTCCCTTCTCCCAGAGCTCGGACTCCTTCAGATACTCGGCCGTCCTGGTCACATACTCCAAAGACAGGAAAGAGAAAATGGAGCTTATCATGGCCTTAGATAGCACTTACTTCTTTAAGGTATTAGCCATTCCTTATGCCGTAAAGTTCTACATGGAGGCTGGGTGGACGTTATTTACACACACACCAGGGAGACAGAGATAGGTTCAGAGAGATAAACCATGTGGAGGTGGATCCATGCCTTTTGATACCAGACATGAACAGAATTTTTCAAAAGGTTTATCTGTCATCCCTCTCCCCACACATCCACACACAAACTTGGTTCACCGTTTATCACAAAAAGCTAAGTGGAAAGTCAACTCCATAGTGACATGGGCTTTGTTTACCACTGACGAGACAAAGACTATCACAGTGAGTGAGCACAGTACATGATACATAGTAACTGCTCAATGGGGACAGGAGTATTTCAAAAGCTCCTTGTTGATAAAAATCTTAACTCCTCTTCACTGGGCTTGCACAGAGCTCTTTGTGTTTGGTCCCCTCTCTGCTCATTAAGGTCTTCTGCCGCATGCTCCTTGCGTACCACATACTCCAGCAACAATAAGGGTGCTACCACCTATCTCTATGGCTTCCCTGTCCACCTGGGATGTGTCCTCTCTGCTAGTCTGCCTGACAAACTCCCCTTCCTTCAAATCTCGAGAGACGGCTTCTCTGAGAAGCCTTCCCTGACTCTTCCAAGCCAATTCACAGAGTCAAGTTTTGCACTGAAGCAATTTTATTTTCCATTCTAATTGGATGCCCTAAAATCAAAGACAGAGACATTTTCTTTCAAATATTTTTATTTCCCAGTCCCAAATGCTGTGCGTAATGCAGAGGGGGCACTCAGAAAAGATTACTGAATGAATCAGTGATTTCATTTAATCCTTAAAACTGCCCCATAAAGTGGGTACCATTGTAATTTCATTGTACAAACAATGAAACCGAGTTCAGAAAGGTTAAGGGACTTGGGTTACCTTGCCTAAGCAGTGGAGCCAGGTATCGAATCCAGGAATGTCTACTGCCAAAGCCCTTGCTCTTTCAGCCTTGCCACAGCTACGTCTGTCTTTGTTCAGTGACGGTTGTATTACAGCTGCGGAAGCAACAAGAGAATTCTCTGTAGAACAAGCACCCTGGAGCTCTCTGCCCTGCCCTCTCCACCTGTTCTGACAGTCAACATATCTCAGAATGCACCTCTTAAATTAGCTGGTGGTTAAGGATTCAATGCCCTTTGTCCCTCTTGTGATTTTTTTTAAAGTGGAGATATTTTCCCATCATATAGTCTATATTTTTATGCCCTAAACTCTCTAGAATAGCTTTAGGACTTCAGCTGAACCAGATTCTCATCAAGGTTTTTATGTTACTGTTGGGCCCCACTCCCCTTCGAGATTAACCTGTGTTTGGAGTGTTGATTCATTCCATTCTGCATTGATGGGGGATTCCGAACTCTCTGCTTCTTTGAAACAAACTCTACAGGGTCTGTTCACTATATGGTTGCAGAGGAAATGATCTTCTTCACATAGCTATAGAAAGTCGAGCGGCAGAAGTAAATTAACCTACCATCTCCACAAAGGGATATGCTGAGAATTGCCAACAATATTTATGTGGGCATTGTGCTCCCAGATACACTTGGATGGCAGTGAATTGTCAGTTACTATGACAAAATGACTGAAGAAATCAATCTGCCAAGTATGAATAGCTCTCAATGGGATTCAAGTTTCTCAGGTTAAGGGACCCACAAAGCTAACAGAGGTTGGGTCTCATATCGATATGACCTCCATTGGAGAGCATGTAAATTAGATGAGATGTAGGCCTTAAGGAAGACATTTTCCAATATTCACATGGAAATGAAAGACCATTTTAGAAGGCTTGGAAGACCAGCCATGTTAATGACATTCAAATCAGGTCTTTTCTCCAGAAGAATCTTTAAGGCCTCTCTAAAACACTTGCCCAATTCCAGAGAGGAGGCATGAATTTCACCTTTTCATAGGACGTTTTCTTCTTCCTTATTTGTCCTTTTTTAGCTAAGTCATACTGGATGCCACAAAAAGTCATACACTGTGGGTGGAGATATACATATATATCTACTCCCAAGTGAGTTTTCAGACTTCTCTCCATTGGATTCTAGTCCATCCCTGGTGTCCTTTCCATGTCAGAGAAATTGATTTTAAAATAAAAACTTTTTATGAGCGAGTACTTGGTAAGTTCCCATTCTAATAAAAAAGAAAGAGAAAATCATTCATTCAGAACATCCAAATGATTTGTAAAGACTTGACTTCTGGAGCAAGATTTGGGAGAAAGAGGATGTGGAAAGCCTGTTTCATTTCTTCTGTGGCTGATCTGTGCTGTGCTTTTCGAATGGCTCCTAGAAATCCTTTATATACATAAACAACCTATAAAATCAAGCTGAGGTGAAATTTGATATTCTTTACTGTACAGACAAAGGATCATTAAAGTCATGTGATCAAAAAGAGAAAAGAATTCATTTTTCTTGCAAAAAGTCCAAAATGCCAGGCTCATTTCTATTTCTTATCAGCTAAGTCTCCTTTGTGAGCTCTTTGAATTGTGTCTCATGTTTAAAATACACTAAGAGGAAATACTAAAATAAGATAAGGATTTTCTCTCAGTGTAAACGTGCTACTGTGAAGACTAGAAAGAGCACCACAGGAGGAGCTGGGAAACCTGGTCCAGGACTTAGATAATCACATGGCAGCTGAGGAATCCAGGCAGAACCCTAGTTCTATCACCGTTAAACGGGGGGATAATCACAACTATGTCATAGCTGAAGACACTGAGAACTCAAAGTGATAAGTTGGTCATCTTTGTAGTTGTTAAAAGATATGAACTCTCCTCCGGAAAGTTATTATGGAGGGCAAAAAAAAAACAACAAAAACCCAAACAAACCTCTAAAGGACTGCAGTGTATAATTTAGTGTTGAATATTGCATTAGGATCTGAGAAGCAGGAAACTTAAGTTAGGGCTGAAGGAATTAGGAAAGGCATAATGAAAGATGCCTAATTTGGTCTAGACTTTGAAAAACAGGTCCAAATATAGTTTTATGCAATTATTTAATATTCTTAATATGTAAAGAACTCTTTTAAATCAACCAGTCAAGCACACCAATAGTAAAAAAAACCAGAGGACATGATAGATAATTCATAAAAGATAAAAATATCTAGAAACATGTCAAAATATTCAACCTAATAATGAAGGAACTTTAAATAATAACATGCTTTCCCTCTCTGTTCAGTTGGTAAAAAAAAATCTTTTAAATATCATTAAATATGGGTGTAATAATTTATAGTTTTAATTTGAATATTTAACCTAAAATGTCATATGGCATGCTTGACTATGATATTGTTATGTTACAGAATTACATGGTTATGATTTTATAATAAAATATTTTGTAATTAAAAAAATGGCATTTTTTTCAGTGATAAGATTGGGTTTTTTTTTGCATCTTATTCACAGAGGGTAAATGAATACAACCATTTTGGAAGACAATATGGCAGTGTGTACCAAGAACCTGAAAGTGTTGTTTAATCTTGATAAAATTTTCAGAGATGTCCATATCCACAAAGATACAAAACACTTATACAACATAGAGCTACTTAGAGTAGCAAAAATAGAATTAACTAGATGCCTTACTATAGGGACTTGGTTTCATAAATTATATGTAATATTAAGAAGAATGTTTTCAAAGTTTTTAATGTCATGGGACATAATAATAGTGATTTAAAAGTCAGATTGAAAATTTTAATGTCAGATACCAGTTCTATCTAAAGTGTACCTATACCTGTATATTATATATGTAGATATAAATGTATATTACAAATAAAGAGAGAATAGTGACTATCTCTGGGTGATAGGACTATGGATAATTTTTATTTTCTATTTTATAATTTTTTCTATATTTTCTAAGTTTTCTACATAAACAATAAATGTTATTTTTTTCATATGTAATACGGTTTTCTGCTTATTCTTAACCTAACAGAGAAGTACAGATGTTATTGTTTTGTTTTATAAGAAATCAACACCATTTCCTCTGATGTTTCCATTTTGTTGCTCTCTTCCCATTGGGTCAATAATTTATTCTTGCTCCTGTAGAATGTTGTCCAAATGCCATATTTCCCATAGAGGTGAGAGGCATACATCCTCTTGGGAGATCATCTTTATGCAATAGTCTCTCCTTCTTTTGGCCAGATTACCTATTTTGCAAGATGACAGCAGAAGCAGTCAAGAATGGTGCTTAACTAAGAGCGTGGACTCAAGTCTAATTGCCTGGGTTCTGTGATGCTTAACCAAGGCACTTAACCTGTATTGAATATCTTTTTGGGGTGGTGGAAAATAAAAGATGCTTAATGAAAATTTATTAACTTGTTGAATTGAATGATGCAAGAACAGATAACAGGAAAAGACAGAGGCCTTTATATATATATATATATATGAATGTTATTATATATTATTTATTTTTATATACTATATTATATATTATTTATATAGTAATCAGAGATACATAATAATATTAATATATCTATTTAGGATTATATATTAATATTAATGTTTATATTTATATATATATAAAACTTAGCACCTATATACAGGGTCTGGCACAAATAATGCCACTTTTTTATTACAAAATCATAAGCATGTAATTCTGTAACATAACAATATCACACTCAAGCACACCATATGACATTTTTGGTGAAATATTCTAATTAAAACTATAAATTATTATACCCATATTATTGCCCTACCAACCACACTCAAGCAGGCATTACTTCTGCTTGAATATCTGTGTGTGTCTGTGTGTATTCAACTTTCTATGAACATTTAAAATGTGCCTTCCTACTCTTGAGTAGGAGGCAGCATGATATTTCAGAAGCAGTCGGCTTGAATCAGAATGTCAGTCCCAGTTGCTTTCTCCTTGTAAAAGGAACTTGAATATTCCAAACTCTTTTACTCACCTGTAAAAATGGGGATCAGAGAGAGTTCTTGTGATGCTTACCTTTATAATAGCACTATTCGATAAATATTTTCCTACACTTCTACTCCCAAACCCTTATTTCTCCCTACCCAAGACAAATATAGTATATCGTTCCAGATACTTCATTTCTAATACTAAAATTAAGGACACTCTAAGAATGACCCTTCATTGTAGCTCCTGCAGTATCTTCTACGGGGCTTGGTTCATCTAACTGTGTTGAGAAAGACCTTTCTATTCAGCAATTATAGTGGTGAATGCTATGTACAAACAGTTCACTTGTATTCATTCATCTTCAAACTCCTTTTTTGGCTGTTGTGCATATATATATCTAGATATATCTATATCTATATCTATATCTATATCTATATCTATATCTATCTATCCATCCCACTGGCTCTCCATTTGAACTTAATCTGCAAAATCAGCTCCTATTAAACATTAAGCCTTCTTGTCCATGGCGATGTCTGTCTTTTTCTCTGTAGTTTGGGGGACACTAAGCAAATTCATTCTTTTTAGGGAAGTAATTATTTGATTAAGTGGTTTCAACTTTATTACAAATGTAGTCATATTTAGCCTTTTTCTTTCTCATGTCTTCCTTTAAAAAGGAGTAAGACTAAATAAGCCCTCTTTCATTGAACTTGACATAGATGATTATGAATGACTTCAGAAATAAATCCCCATGCCCTGTGAGACAAATGATTTTGAGCCCACCCTGTGTGACTTATAATGCTTATAGTTTGTAAGAATATGAGAGGTCCGGATGGTTTGGGAAATACTTATATAAGAAAACCAGATCATTGCAGCAAAAGAAAAGTGAGAAATAAATCAATGGCATCAAATCTTAAAAGTCTGCCAAGCAAGAAGCCAGGGTAGAAGATACATAGTTTAGAAAAGGGTTTGACTCCTTTTGAACCTTTATATCCTCTAATCTTTAAAACAGGTTTGCTCTCTTGTTTAAATTCACTAAAGATCCAAAACAGCTGGATAAAATCTGGAATAATATAAGGTTACTGTTAACATGTTTAAATTGAGATCAAGCCTTAATCTTTTTTTTTTCTTTTCTGTTTATTTGCTTCAAAGTGTTTCAGGGGCAGTGATGTGCATTATTCTGCATGCGCTTGATAGATTTTAGGCTTTATGAGGGGCAAGATGCCTGCTGACTTTGTGAGCATGAAAAGACCGCTGTGGCGGGTGGTTCAGATTCAGTTAGTCTGAAAGTAGTGACTCATGTGGGTCATTATTCCCACAAAGGCAAAGGATTTGTCTAATTGGAGTAGGTGCATAGCACAACAGGTGGTTTATACCAGGGTGTCTCTTTGTTTTAAGACAAGCAAAAAAAAAAAATCTATCTATCTATCTATCTATCTATCTATCTATCTATCTATCTCTCTCTATCTCTATCTCTATCTATAATATCTATTTTTTTTTTGGTGAGGAATAGTAATACAGTTTGTAACAAGGCTCACAAATTCATTTTCAAAGTACTGATTTCTGAAGGACATTTTAGAAGTAGAAATTAAAAGCTCAGATATCACCATATCCTACAATTTTGTTCCTCTAATACCTTAGCTTAATTGGAATTTATAAGCAATTGGATTAATTTTTTTTCAATTTCCCCTTCTTTAAAATTTCTGGAGAAGTATCAAAACCAAATAAAAACTTGTCCTTGAAGAGCCACTTTATGTAAATAATACAAAATTCATAATTCAGCTACAATGTGGAATATCTTAGTGTGGTTATCTTATTTCCTCTTTGTAAAGGTGTAAATTTGACACATTTATTAAGTGAAGTAGTTAGAAATAAAATAGTTTTATCTTCTCTGAGTGACTCTGTTTTCACTGCTCAAGAGATATCCCTGGGTTTCACATGTCCTGTTTTTCCCTCATGAGAAAAGATGTCAGGTGTTTTTAAAAACATACATGACTTTACATTCTAAGACACAGTTATAAAAATGACATTTAAATCCCCCTTTTTTCTCGTTTACAAAAAGGAATGCCACTGACCTATTCAGTTTGTATTTGGTTCTGGAGAATTGTTACCTTGAGTGTATTACGAGTATAGACATACTAATATATAAAAAAACCTATGTCTAGTTTTTAAACGAATCTGATTTAAGAAAAATCAGATACACAAAGCATATTAATAAGATTTATTCCTACTAGAAAATCTTCCTTTTACAAAACATTTGCATGAGAGTTCCTTTAAACATAGCAATCTTTGTGCATTTGAAATCTGATTTTGTATAAAAATAATTTTCTAGAATGTGTATTTATTACTATTAAAATTAGTACTTAAATTTTATTGTGTTAATTTAATCATCCAGATAATTATGGTTTTCTTAAAAAGACATACTTTCACCTGAATTACCCAGAAACTGAGAAATAATGTTATTTCTAGAACATTAGAACTAGAAGGGAACTTAGAAAACTGTAATAAAGCTGTGTGTAGATTTGTTTTTTTAATGTTGAGCTTGCAGTGAGAACATAGATGTAGAAAACCTGATTAGCACTATTTATTCCTGCTCACATTTTGGAAGTGCATATGTATGTTTGCCAATGCTTGGTGTAAGGAGTTGGCAAAAACTTCACAGCTTAAAAATGATCAAAGGAGCATTTTCTACAACACTTTATTCAGCAAGTGGCAAAAGAAAAGGAAGGAATCTTAAAGTATTTTTTAAAAGATTGTATTTATTTTTAGAGAGCGGAAGGGAGGGAGAAAGAGAAGAAGAAAAACATCGATGTACGAGAGATTGGTGACCTCTCACTTGCCCCGCGCTGGGGACCTGGCGGGCAACCCAGGCAATGTGCCCCGCGTGGGAATCCAACTGGTGACCTTTTGATTCACAGGGTGGTGCTCAATCCACTGAGCCACACCAGTCAGGGCAGGAACCTTAAAGTCTTTGTATGTGCTTTTTATTTTAAAAATAAAAGTCATGCCCTGGCCAAGTAGCTCAACTGGTTAGTGTCCTCCAGAGAGGCCAAGGTTCAGGTTGGATTCCCCGTCAGGGCACAAACAAGAAGCAACCAGTGAACGCAGAGACAAGTGGCCCAACAAAATGATGTCTGTCTGTCTCTCTCTCATCGATAAAAGTTTAAAAATAAAAATATACAAGCCATTTAACACACAAATGTGATCAGTGTTATTTGGCCCTTGTTCACCTCCCCCCGCCCCCTCTTTTTCATCGCTGTTTCTTCAAACGTTTGAATTTGAGGTACCGTTTGAAACACCCCCGCCCCCCCGCCGCACGCCGCCCCGCCCCGGCCGCCCCGCCCCGCCCCGCAGACTACGCCGCTGCCAGTCACGCACCGCGGAAAGCAGCGGCCGGAGGAGGAAAGCCGAGGCTGCTCACAATCAGACTTTTAAAAGGAAAGTATCAAATCAAAGACGATTTGCCATGGACGGTGGCAACGTATCTACCAAGCTTGTCTGTGGCCCTCAATAAAAATCGTTTTCAGAAATGGTGAAAAGGCTAGCGAAGCAGCCTGTCAAGGGGGAAGAGACAGAGACGAGGCGGAAAGGGGCGCACTCGCCGTCCTAGAGACGCGGGGGAGGGGCCCGCCGCCTGCGCGGCTTCACAGGCGGCTGCGGCCGCCCCTGCGCCCGCTCGCGCCGCGGGCCGGGCGCCCTCGTAGGACCTTTTGAACTCTGGTCTCTGGACAAAAAAACACCCTTTTGAAAGGGTGGCATTCACTGGGCTGTCAGAATTCAGCAACACCAAATTAAGGCGCTAATAAAACCGTGTTGGGCTCAGAACCGCGCCTCGTGTTAATCCCGACGTTTGAGATTAGTATCAGGCGCTAATTTCAAACATCAGGGTAGACCTTTGGAACGAATAAAGAACGTCAAGCTTATTAAACTTTTATTTAACGTTAGGGGAGCTGTGGGGTGGCGTTTCTCGTGACCAGCACCCCAGTAGCGTTAATTATGTGCGAAGGGGCTAATAGCCAAGGCAGGCAAGACGGAAACGTCGCTCGAGTCCTGGGAAGGGCGGGTGTGCCACGGAGAAACGCTTTGCGCGCAAAGACCCTTGCAGAGGGCGAGAGCCCCGCTCGGAGAGTGGCCCCAAGTCTGCTCCCCAAGGTAGGCACTTCAAGGCAGCCGAAATCTGTTTCTCCGCCATCGGCCAGGGTCTTGGGAACCCCGGCTCGAGGTTCGCCCCGAAGAGTGGCTTGGAGAGGACTGAACCTGGAGTTGTTCTTTCTCCTCTGCAGTGCAGTGTAAAATCACAGGGCCGAAGTGGCCCTCCTAGTGCGGCGGTTGTTGCGTTTCCCACCGGTGTCCTGGCTGGGAAATCAACCATCCTTGCGGTGCTCCCACCCCAGGCTGCCCAGCTTTGAGAAGCAGTGGGGCCCACGGCACGATCACACTCTTCCCGTCAGGCCCAGAGCCGGGCGTCTGCAGAGTCGCGGGCACCCTCTGCCCCCCGCGCGCCGAGTCACCATGGGCTGCTGCTTTTGAGCCGGTTGCTGCGGGCCGGCGAGCCCTTCTTCTAATTTCAGCACAAAGGATTTGAGGTGCATTGCTTTCTTTGGCGTAAAGCCCTCGCCGGTCAGAGTGAAATCTCTGTTTTTTTCAGGAGCATTGCGACACAAAAGGTTTAAGGGGGGAGATTGTTAAAAGGAAGCCCCTTTCTCTTTAGGCTGAATGCAGTGGGGAGATTAAAACTTTCATTTGAGATTTTGCCGTATTCATGGTGGTGGGGCCGTGAATAGGACTGAGTCAAAGCCCCCGGAGCGGCTGTGTGCCCTTTTATCTCCCAAACATCTTCAGACACAGGTTGTTTTGCACTTGAAAGAGGGGAGCGAGGGGAATGTGGGATTTTGACAGCTGATATTGGCCTCTGAACTTTTGATGGGGATTTTCTAATTAACCCCAAGTACCCATCAGGTGGTCAAAATGGAATGATTTGTGTCAGAGAGGGCCAAAAGTTTTCCATTTTGATCAAATGGATGCGGGAAAGTTTTTAACACTTAAAGTGAGGAAATCTAGGAAGAATCTTTGAACACAGAATTTGAAAGCCAGATAGAGCAGGTTGGGTTGGGAGAGGCCGACGGGAGGACACACAGTAATGGGGGAAGTACCTTCTTGACATCGCCAGCATCAGAACCCTTGGCGAAGGGCAGTGTGGTTCCTGAGACTCAGGGAAAATGACTCCGTGTGCGTTTGGAAGCTAAATCAGCTAAGGAAGTTGGGTAGAGAGCGCTAACTAGTAATTTTACTATTATGTCTGCATTTGAGGATGCCCATTTGTTCGTTAGTTGGTTTTAATTCTAGTTCAAACCCAAAATTCTCTGCCAAGAACTTAATGTAGCACACATGTGCTACAATAAATTCCACATGGTTTTAGTGGGCGCACCTCCAGATTAAGAAATGATAGAAATGATCAGCCTTTGAAAATGAAGAGAGAACTGATTGGTTGGCTCCAGGCCAAAACTGTGGGTTGTTTTAGAACAGGTCCCAAGAACAAAATGTTTGGATGATGAACTTCCAACTGCTGAGTCCCTTGAGGATTCAGGTTCAGTGTATTTGGATGTGAGTTCCCTGGAAAGTATACAGACATACCTCGTTTTCTTGCACTTCACAGATGTTGCATTTTTTACAAATTGAAGGCCAGAGCAGAAAAATTATGACTCGCTTTATTTCAATGCTTCCTTTATTACAGTGGTCTGGAACTGCAACTGTGGAATCTCTGAGGTACGCTTGTATGTTTACAAAGGGCCAAGCTCTGGGCTAGCATTTCCCCAGCTTCTCTGTTAACAAGACTAGGAGTGCTTGTTTAAAAGACATGCACATTTTGGGTGTCTTGTACTGAAAACTCCAGCAGATGGTTTTGAAAATGTATGTTTTTAAAAATATAATCCTCACCCAAGGACATTTTTTCATTGCTTTCAGAGAGCGAGGAAGGGAGAGAGAAACATCAGTCAGTTGCCTTCTCAGATGCATCCCAACCCGGGGCTGAACCCGCAACCTGGCTATGTTCCCTTACTAGGAATTGAATCCATGACCTTTCCTTCTATAGGATGAAGCTCTAACCAACTGAGCCAAACCAGCCAGGGCTGAAAAATGTATGTTTTTAACAGGCTTCTTAGAGGACTTCCAAGGCCCCCCAATCTGATTGTTCTCCTGTGCCACGGGCGGGGGCTTCTCAGTCTCCTTTACAGGTTCCTTTTCATCTCCTTGACTTTAAATGTTGAAAGAGTACCAGGGCCCAGTCTTTAATCCTCTTCTCTTTCTAAACTTACCTTTCTGGTGATCATACAGTCTTGTGACCTCCTACTAGACTTCCAAAGTTATATAGCTCCAATTCAGATGTCATCTGAACTCTAGGCTACATCTATCTAATTGCTGCCTGATGTCTCCACTTGGCCTTGACGTTTGAGAATACTCTGTCCCCAGGTTTCAGAGAGAAGGCCAGTGTGTCTGGTGCATAATGTGCAAGGGTGGGAGGGCAGCAGAGATGAGGTTGGAGAGGAAGGGAAAGGCCATAGGAAGGAGCCCAAGTTTTACTTGAAGGATGTTAAAAGGTTGTAAGAGTATAGGTAGGTAAGGAGACATAACATGATCAAATTAAGGTTTTAAAAGGACACTGGCCACCATGTGGAGAAGGAACTGGGGAAGGGCAAGAAATGCAGAAAATGGAAGCCCAGTTAGGAGACTCTTTCGCAATAGTCCAGGCAAGAGATGACGATGGCTTAGTTCAGGAAGAAAAATTGGGGCGAAAAGATGTGGACAGAGAGGGGACAATTTTGAAAGTAGCCACAACTGGACTGGTTGAAGGACTGGGTTTAGAACATGAAGGAAAGAGAGAAATCAGGATGGCCCACAGGTGTTAGGCTTAATCATTTCAGGGGTGGTGCCACTTACCTAGAGATATAGAGGGCAGTGCTTCCTGACCTTTATCATGTCAAACAATGTGTATAAAAAATCCTAATAAGATACAGTGAGTAAACTAGAGGGAATTTGCAGATGTCTACATGAGGCTTAGTGAAATTTTTCATTATATTTTCTTTATATACAATTATGGTAAGGAAAACAAATGTTTAAGAACTCTTCTCAAATAACATATCTTAATTTTTCAATGAGGGAGTTGTTTTGGAATGGTGCTTGGGAACTATGAGCAACATTCCTTCAAAGAACATGCCTTTTTTTTTTTTTTTTAGTATCAGGTTTTAAATTTGAACTAGCTACACCCAATTCTGATCAAGGCTAATGATAAGCACTTCAAATTCTTGAAAATCACAACAATGAAAACTTTTTTTTACCCCGTAGATAAAATTAAAAATATTTTTCTAAACATTAAAAAATTCAAGAGTTGCAGTTAAGCTTGACTTCCAGTGTTGAAATATGTTGTCATATGGATTTCAAACCAAATAAAATATTTTCACTTATTTATTTGTTCATTTAACAAATATTTATTAAGGCTTACTAAATGCTAGATACTGTTTTAGGTACTTAAATAACCTAATATTTAAAAATAATGATGAAGCTGTAATTTGCAGAATCTGTTTGCCTGCCACCAGCTCATCTGCTATAATATGCCATCTGATATACATAAAGGAAGGGAGAGGATAAAGGTCACCTGTGCCTGTCTGGCCTCTAGCCCCTGACTCTTTGGCCTGTGCTGTGTGCTCCTCTGTCTCCCAGATTTCCCCCAGTGGCTCTGTGAGTGCCCTGCAGCCGTCTGCGGAGAGAGATTCCCCACCAGGTCCAATTCATCAGGCAGATCGGTAAGGGCCAGAGAGAGCTCATCTTGTTGTCTGATTTCGGGGTTCATGAGGTTACTGGGCATGGCATCTGAGCCTGCTAAGTGGTGCTGCTTTCAAATCATGCCTGGGTAGCTGCAGAGGGCCAAAGGCAGCTGTCTCAGGGCCTGTCATGGCCCCAGCGTCCAGCTGTCCATGCTAACAACCTGACATCTCATGGCACACATGGGTGCTGTTTTGCTTTGGGGAAAGGACTCTAACTCAACCAGTTCTAGTCAATGAGCAAAACTGTTATGAACAGAATTGTGTCCTCCTGATCCCACCCCATCCCCAAATTAATATGTGAAGACTTAATCCCAGTGTGACTGTACCTGGAGATAGGGCCTTTATGGAGATAATTAAGGTCAAATGAGATCAGAAGAGGGGGGTCCTAATCCAATATGACTGGTGAGAGGAAAGGGAGGGAGAGAGCGCCACAGAGACAGAAACAGACCAGGGATGTGCATGCACAGAGGGGAGGCCATGTGAGGACACAGCAGGAAGGAAACAGTCTGCAAGCCAAGGAGAGAGACCTCAGGAGAAACCGTACCTGCTGACACCTTGATCTTGGACTTCTGGCCTCTAGAACTGTGGCAGAATTAATTTCTGTTGTTTAAGCCACCCAGTCTGCAGTATTTTGTCATGGCAGCCCTAGCTGACTAATATAAGAACTGAGCCAAATGCAGGGGTTTTCAGACTTGGCTCCCCATTGGGACCATCTGAGGAGCATTTAGACAATACCAATGCCTGGTTTCTACCCTTAGAAATTCTGATTTGGTTGGCTTGGTGTGTAGCCTGGTTATCAGGACATTTTAGAAGTCCCCCAGGGCAGTGGAATATTCAGCCAAGGTGCGAGAACCCCTGGGGAATTGTGTAAAAGTTTGAAGGGAACAGATTTAATTCTATGAGAAAAAAAAAAAATAGCTTTTCTTTTGGGTCTGCTTGATGAAATGGTGAGACCCCAATCAGTGAAAGTATTAAGTGAAGGTTGAAATAGCGCCAGGGCTTCCTGGGAGAGGTTGGATCAGATAACCAGAGTGCCATTCTCGCTGGCGCAACCACAGTGTCACCCTCCAACACCCATCCTCACCTTTGCCTGACCCCACACATGGCGGACAGTCTGCTAGAGCAACCTGGATTGATCCCACTGTGTAGTTTCTGATCCCCACCATCTCATTAGCTGAGCTGTCTCATGTGCGTGTTTCTCTGTGGCCTTCCACGTCCTCACCATCAAACGAAGAGGCTCAGGTCCATGTATTCTAAGGTCCTTTCCAGATCTCAGATTTCTGAATTTTAATCAAGTAAAAATATAGCTTCCTGATTGTAACAGGAGATGGGAATTAAGCTAGCAATGTCAAGCCATATCAAGTTGCCCTCCAAGAGAAAGGCAGATTTAGTCAATGAGCTATGCTTATTTCTACACAAATTGAATTAGTGGGAAATGAAAGGATCACCTGCTGGAGTTGTCCCTTTGGCCCTGACAGAGAAATGCTTTCTTAGAATGACTTGCCTGGGAAAGCTTAAATTTGTCGTGGGCACACCTGTCAGCCTCGTTTGTAGGTTTTGCTGCTAGATGCTTATTATCCTGTAAGTCAGCGCAGAAGAGAGAAGCGGGGTCAGGCATTCAGATGATCTCTCTACACCCCCTGACCGTGCTGAAAACCATGGACTCTTGGGGAAGGAGAGACTTTGGAGGCCTTTCTGCTGTTGAGCCCTAGAACCTCACTTGGGATTTGCCTTCCTGTGTGCTTTGTTCCCCATTGTCAGGGATTTAGGGACTCAGCCTGCTCTGTGACTTTGGATTCTGCCCCTAACTCTCCCCCTCACTAAGTTCAGCTAGAGTAGGGTGCACCCTGCCCTTCTGCCCCTTTTGTGCCATATCGGAAAGGAGCCATGACACTTTGGCCTGGAACAGTTTTATGACTGATAATGTGGGAAACAGGCTGGAGGTAAGAAAAGTAGCCATCCTGAAGGCAGTACAATGATTTTAAGACCTACAGAAGTTTAGCGAGTCAAAGCCCCTTGCCTAGTTTTCTTGCTTCTTTCCCAGATGGGAACAAAAAGCTTATCATGAGAATGGGCACCATTAACCTTTCCCTACTCCCTGCTAACCTCCTAGTCACAGCTGGGCAGGGTTTCTAGAGAAATCGGATATATAAACATTTACTTTAATGGATTGACTCGTGTGTTTGTAGGGACTGGCAAATATGAAATTTGTAGGGTAGGCTGCCAGGCTGGCCACTCAGGCAGGGACTGATGCTCCAGCCTTGAGGTAGAATCTCTTCTCTGGAAATTCTCTTTGCTCTCAGGACCTTCAGCTGATTGGATGAGGCCCACACACAGCACCCAGTATAATCTCCCTTACTTAAGGACAAGGAGCTGCTCAGCTACCAGCCTGGCCCCGCAAGAGCTTCCACCATAGGCTGGGCTAGGTTACCATACCATCCCATGCTATAATATACCCTGCTGTGCTATAATAGACTATTTATGTTTTTACCTTTTTTCCAAACTAGATATTAAGAACTACAGTGTGTCTGGACAGCACATAACTTTGTAAGGTTATTTCCAAAATTATGACTCTCTCTCTATTCTTCTCCCTATCACTGTCTCCCCGCTCCCCTGTCTCTCACAATTCCCATGCACTGGACACTGTAGCAAGCACAGACATGCCTATTTATTTTTACGATACCCCCATGGAATAGATGGTATTATTCCCAGCTTAGAAGTGAGCAACCTGAAGCTTATATACCTTATATAACACGTTTCTAAGTGGCAAAGCTGAGATTCAAATTCAAGTTGTCCTGATTCTATGACTGTGTTACCACTCAGCTTGATCTTAAGTTGAACTCATCCCACTCAGACAAGATCAGATGTTCTCAAAATGTGATATCAAAACTCTTGAGGGCTTCCAAGAGTCTTTCAGGAGCTTAAAATTATTTTTGTAATAATACTACTTGATTTGTTCATTCCTACTCTCTCACGAGTGTATAGTAGAGTTTTCCAGAGGCTACATGACATGCGATATTGCCAGAGATTCAGTGCAGAAGTAGCTATGAAAATCCAGCTGTCTTTTATTGAGCCAAGCATTAAAAGAGATTTGCAAAAATGCCGAGAAATGTTACTCTTCTCCTTTATTTTGGAAATATATTTATTTTTACCTAACTGTAATTTATGTTAATAAGTTACAGTTTTTAGAATATTGAATTAACAAATATTTTAAAAATTTCCTGGTTTTAATTTTTTTTTTTGAAAGATTTCATTTATTTATTTTTAGACAGAGGAGAAGGGAGGGAGAGGGAGAGAAACAGCGTGTGGTTGCCTCTCATGCGCCCCCTACTGGGGACATGAACCTTAATCCAGGCATGTGCCGGACTGGAAAGGAACTGGAGACCCTTTGCTTCGCTGGCGAGCGCTCAATCCGCTGAGCTACACCAGCCAGGGCTCCTCGTTTTAATTTCTAATAGAGTAATAAATTACAGATATGATGCACATAAACAAAATCTCTGAAGTTCTCAATAGTTTTTAAGATCGTAAAGAGATCCTGAGGCCAAAAGGGGGCATTTCGGTACTACGTGGTGTGCGTGATCCAGCCATGCAGGTGGGCCATAGCACCCCGAGGCTATGGAGTCAGATGTGGGATAATCCAGAAGGATCAATGTTGAGTCCAGCTGCATTTGTCATCATTTTCCTATTTACATTCTAGGGACAAAATCCTACATGGCTGTATGCCGACTGTGGAGGTGGGTCTTTATCCTATAATCACTGGGAAGCCTATGAGTGATTTTAAGTTGGAGAGTGACATCAACAAAAGCTTTAACCCAAGCAGATGTTAAAGATGTAGTTGGAAATAGGGGTGATGAAGAATGAGGGGAAGAAGGATTGCACGCAGACTTCTGGCTCAGAAACCAGGAATCCAGGAATCAGGACATTGAAAGGACTTGCCTGTGGCCACACAGCTGTCTATAATGTGTGATCCCAGGCTTATGCGCTTTCCACCCCATAAGGCTTTTCTCATCCTCCTCCCCTGGTTTCTTTCCTCTCTAAACCTCAGCCAATTAAAGACAAGCGAGAAGTGGGCACACTCTGTAGGACTCTATGTCCTCCTTGCACCACTGGAATTCAAAAAACATTTCTTGGAGCAAAACTGTTCTTTGGTAGGTCTCCTTAATGACGATGGTGGTGCTGTGTGTTGTTTGAATGGTACAGGCACAAACAGAGCCTGATGAGGCTGGTGATAGGGCAAGATGGACAGGGCGGTCATGTCAGAGCGAGCCCCAGGCGTCTGGTCCGGGCTCTCTCCGAAGGCCCAGGTGAGAGTGAGTAGGCCCTGGCTGGTTCTGGCTCCCCAGGCCCTGCTAGAAGAAGGCGCAGTCCTCGTGCTTCTGATGGGTGCTGCAGCCTGTAATAAGTCCACTCAATCTTGCTGACACTTCTTGTTTCAGCTGTTGCCGTGACCAATTGTTTCTTTGCTGAAGTTCAGCCCAAGTATCAGTGTATCAGTGGTGTGTGTGTTGGGGCGAGGGGAGGTTGGTTAAGGAAGCATGCTGAATTTTAGGGAGCCATAGAGTGTGTGGTGGAGGTCATGAGAGAAACTAGTTTTCAGTTTCTCTTATCTTACTACTCTCATTTAATTTTAAATCGAGATTGTAGAAAGTCACTTTTAATCACACTCACATTCTGGAAAGTGGTTTTTAGTCACACTGTTAACATTTTTGCTCTATGTTTTGGAATGTTTTAGCCTCAGATGACTAGAGGAACAATTAAAAGTTCTTTTATTGACTTGTTATGTAATTAAATCCTTTCTCAGGGAGCCTGGGGGGTACGGACATTTCTGTAAATTGTTCCTATCCATGGCAAGAAGGCTTTGATTGGGAAAGGATTTGGTGGCAGAAACCAGATTCCTTTGTCAGTGTTAATTGGTACAATCCATTGTTTTTTCTCTCTCCATGTGTTGTGGAGGTACCCTCCACTTTCTGTCTGGGATTTTGAGTTTCTGGTGGAGAACTTCATACATCTGAGGACTGGAAGGGAATTTTAGAGGAAAGAATTATGTAACAATGACAGATGGCCTCAAAGTCTGATAGGGTCTTTCGAGTTACAAGATTCTATGTACTATATTTTAGAATATTTTAATCCATTTACTCGGTAATTTCATTCACATGTCCAATGAGCATCTGAAAGCCAGTATGTGGAAATCTTTTATTTTCAGACCCAAACCTGCTCCTTTTGTATCCTCTACACTAGTAAGTAGAACCATGAAGCTTAGGGCTGTCCAAGCCAGATCCCAAAGGACATTCAAGACTCTTCTCTCTTCTCGATGCCCTACACCTAGAGTAAACATACTGTATCACTCAGAGCAAGACACTTTTATAAGTGCAAGGGGGCACTGTTAACTGTTAAGTCATGACAACAGATGTTAACTCAAGAAATGGCCTTGAGCAACCTGGGACCTATCGTCCCCAAATCATCTCCATCATATTCCTTAAATGTCATTCGATCTGTTTCCTCCTTTCAGTTGTCTTTGCCACGGCTTTGGTGTACGCCCTCCTCAGCCCCAAGCTGGACCATTGCAGCCACCTCACTGGCCTTGCTTCCTGGCCTGACCGTCTCCAGTCCATTCACTGTCCCCATCCAGGTTGCTCTCTGGCTTACGTCCTGTAGTAGTTCTGGGAACTAGAGGGTAAAGACCAAACACCTTAGTGTAGGACAGATGGCTCTTCTTGATGGCTTCTTCCCTCCCCAACATCCCTCCCGCCCTTTCCTCTCTGTACCGACTTCTCTGGCTTTTCTGACTTGCTTGTGGTGCCTGGCATAAATCACCATGTGTCATGCTTTTGCACAAGCTGTTTCCTTGCTCAAAATGTTAAGCCCTCTAGTCCTCTGCCTGGAATCATTTAAGATTGAACTCAAATGCCCCCTTCTTGGGGAAGGTATTTGTAATGTCACAATGTGTGGGTTTGGCCTGAAAATACCCCGAGGGTGAGACCTGTGCTTGTTCCTTCACCAGAAGCTTTGGGCCTCAGGCAGGACCACTACTGACTTTTGTGTGAATTTTAAACAGGGCCCCCCTCTGGGCAGCTCTAGCCATCACAAGCTCACAGTTGGCAAGCAGAGCTTGGCCTGGATTTTAGACCACTTCCACCCACCCTTTGTTCAGTGCACAGATGTGTACCGAACCAAAGGTGTAGGCCATACCAGTCAATACCCTGCACACGGTAGACCCTGGGTGAGTGTCTGAGGGATGAATGCCTGCTAGGATGTGAAATCACTGAGGCTCATCGTGATTGCACCAAGTCCAGCAGAGGGCACGCACTATGACCCCGCCCCCTCTGCCAGCGCCTCCTGTTACACCTTCTCACTTGCTGCTACCACCCTCCTCTGCCGTCACACTGGCCTTTTCCCAGTGAATCCTTTTGTCATTTATTACATTTTCTTTCTGTCTTTTTTGGCTGGCAAATGCCAGTTCATATTGTCAATGTCTTTTTTCAGCATGTCATTGACTTTTGTCCACTTACCTAACATTAACTTCTAGACCTGCTCATTTGATGGGGATAGCAATTTATAGTCACCTTTTATCCACGTGACTTTCTGATTTTAAAAAAATGTGCTTTCATCATACTTTTAAGTTTGCAAAATGGGTTTTTAGTATGTGAATTGTGTTGTGTCTAGTGGATACCAAGAACAAGGCTGCAAAAGGGCCTCCTGGCACCTGGGACCAGGCACAGAGACACCATGAGGATGCTCGCTGTCTCCTGACTGTCTGCTTTATGTTCACCTGCTTTATTTATCTCCCTGCCAAGTTGTTGTCTTTGTTTTTCTGACTCACATGGTAGAAAGCAAAGTCATTGATAGCCCCTGAGCTTTTATGGTGCATCTTTATCTTCCTGAGGGGCATTGAATAACTCTCTCTCTCCACCCCAGTTCTAAAATCCTGAGGCAGAAGCTTTGGTGTATTAGTGTGAACCAGAGGTACTGTCCTGGACCAGTGGGGGTATGTCACACAGAGGCATGGCAGCTTCTGCTGCAATCATATAGATGCAGAGCAGGAAGGGAGAGTTCATTGATTCACTCTCAGCTTCCAGCAAGGATTTACTTACTATATCATGGTGTGCAAGCAGACCTGCTCTCTTGGAGCTTATATTATAATGAGGAAGATAGGCCATTAACTAGGAGCCAGATAAGCACTATAATTATAAAGTCGATAATGGGTCTAAATAGTGTCAAGAAAGGCTGCTTTAACTACAAGTTGAAGGATGACAATGAATGAGTCCTTGCAAGAGCTGGGGTAAAAGCCTTCTAGGCTTCACCAGGCAAGGAGAGGACAAGCCAAAGGCTCTGAGTTGAGGAAAGGATTGGGGTTGGGGTTTGAGGATCAGAATTAAACCTTTTGTAGGCAGCAGAGAGTGAATGAGGATGAAGGTGTTCTGAAACCATGTTGGATTAGAAACCCAGGCTTGCCCGCCATGGTAACGATGGTCAGCAATGGGAAGTCACTGAAAGATTCTGTGGAGTCAGCATCATCTGGTCCAGAGGCTACACGAGAAGCATGGGTTGGTAGATGGGTAACAAATGCTTGGAGGCTCAGAGTTTTTGGCACTAGATGGTTTGTGCTAGGATGGTGCTAGTAGAAATCTCTTGGGGATTATCTGTATATGGAAACAGAGGGAAGGGGAAGTGTCAGCAGTGTTTCCTGGTATTTGGCTTTAGTAACTGGATGGACAATAGTGGTGTCATTTACTGAAAAGCCTAGAAGGGAGACAAGCTGGGGAGGGGTGGGAGGAAATCGGTATGTCCATTTAGATGACTTATTTTGAGCTGTCTGTAGGATACCCAAGTAGAGTGATCGAACAGCCACTCTGATATGATAATTTGGAGCTGTTAAGAGAGATCTAGACCACAGACAAAGATTTGGAAGTACAAACATAGATCAGTATTTCAAGTGGTGGTACTTACTGTGCTCGATGCCCAGAAAAGACCATTTTTAACACTCCTTTCTTTATATGACAAAATATTTTTCCTAATAATCATGTAACAATTAAAAATATTTTTTAAAATGTTGATTAATTCTTTAATTTCAAAATAAAAATGACAATGAAAAAGAATACATTTTTCATTTTAATGATATTCAAATTTAGTAAAATTTTGAAGTATGAATTATATTTTACACTTACCAACAAAAATATTCTACCTTATAGTTCACACTCAGTTTCACTGTTTTAAAGACATAAAAACTCCAAATGTTCCCATAAAATGACAGGACTGAAATAATTGAAGTTTGACTTGGTCATTTTTACAATCATTGGGCTGTCACTATTTATTTTGAATCTACTGCCTAACTACAGGGACATGTAATACTACAGGGGGAAGAGACATGAGCTATAGCTGACAAAGACGGAATAATTTCAAATTATTAGTAACCTCTCCTGAAATGAATGCATGGAGCTAAGTCTGCATGTGTCCTTTTGGTCAGGGGGAGGGCTAAGCAGTAGACATAGAAGTGTTTGTTATGTGATTTCCTATATTTTTGTATGTTTGAAACATCATAAAAATAAATTTCAAGAAAAGAAATAAATGACATTAAGTGCTAAGCATTTGAAAGTGAACAAAAGTTCTTTTCAGAATCATCACAAAAAAATCTTCATTGTAATCAAAGCTTCCAACATAAACCTTACTCCAGTTGTTTGAATTTCCCAGTAATAAGCGTTAGAATGAGACTGTAGCAGGGTGGGGGTTTAGAATCCACACCACAGGTCTGGTGGGTAGGGAATGGTGGGGGTGGTAGGTGGTAAAGAAGGGCTTGAGGACCAGGTGCTCCTAATTTTCTCACAGCTCCCTTACTATCTCAGTGAGTCCAAATACCTATGTCTTCCTCCTCCTCTAACACTACTTGCTTTTTCTAAGGCATTGTTATCCGAGAAATAAAAAGTAATTTCTAATTGAATGCTGTTTGATTTCCTCTTTGTTGATATTTTCCTAGCAACTACATTACTTATGTTTAGATTACATTGCCAGTGCACAGTTGTGCCTTCAGCCCTATGGGATAATAGATTGATTGACTAGGGAGCCTAACATTTGTTACCTTAGGAATATGTGTCCCGAGAGTTGAACAATGGAGTCTAGTGTAGTTCTGGATCTCAGTCTGTTTGTAAATTGGGGGCACTCCATTTTCAATTAGTTAATTGTAGTGGCTTCTATTCTTCCCCTTGGCAATGTTATTTTGCAGGCCCTCCCATCCAGAGATGGACTGTTTCCCCACCCTTTCAATCTGGGCTGACCTCATATCTTATTTTGGGTGAATAGAATGTGGTAAAGAGACCATGTGTCAGTTCTGAGCCTAGACTTCAAGAGGCCTTGATCGCTTCTACTCTTTCTCTTGCCATTGACAAAAAACTAAACTCAGACTAGCTTGCTGGAGAACAAGCCAGTAGAGCAAAGTTGTGCTAGGCAAAGCCATGCTAGACCAATCAGCCCACAGTCAACATCCCAGCTGACCATAACTGAGCCTAGCCAAGATCAGCCAAATCTCATCCAGATCTGCATAGCTCATGAGAATGAATAAAGGGTTGCTGTTTAAGCTACAAGGTTTTGGGTTGATTTGTTAAACAGCAATAACTGATAACAATTATGTAGCCTTGAACTTTGGAAGATGGTACTTAAGATGGAAGCTGAGTGCTCCATGATTAGATATAGCAACACTTTTTTTAATCGCTTGAGACTTCAATATAACATATGCTAGGAATGCATTACTTTGAAAATTAAGTTGTGGCTGTTATTAGCTCATAAAGAAGTGATTATTTTTTATGTATTCTGCTGAAAAGCATTCATGGGAAAGGGCCATGTTAATTTCACTTAGATTCTTTAATTCTGAATTTCTTCATGCCTGTTACGTGGCTATCTCAAATCTTAATGTTATGGCAACATAATCCCATTCTTTTGCTTATTAAGTAGAAGGATATGATTTCAATTTGGCTACATCTTTGAGAGCAGAAAATCGCTAAAATGATACTAATGAAATGCTCACTGACTTACATGCCCTTAAAAATATCCCAATTATTTGTGTCATTCTTTTTTTTTTTCTTTGACCTTTCTCCCTAAGCATCTACTTGACATATCGCACCAAGGGATGTTTTCCAGTAGAGAGGGAAGAAAATGTTCACCTGTTTTAAAAAGCTGCCACCAGGGTTGTGACACAGGCAAAGATTTTTTCCTCTCATCACCATATTATTTCCCTGAACAGACTGCAATTTCATCAATTTTCCATGCTTATGGCCCTGAATGCTCGGCATTACCATATCTTAACGTTAACAAAACAGGAATTTCATGGCCCCAGTTTTCACTTGAAGACAAGAAAGGCGTAAAGACCTCATCAAAAATATGGTGTGTCTTGAGTTGGCTTGCACATGTCTCTTGGTGTAACTTTCTTGCTTTCTCCTTCCTTCATGTTGATGCCAGTGGCAGACATCACAGTCATGTGCCACAGAATGACGTTTCTGTCACTGATGGCCCATAAATACAACAGTGGTCCTGTAAGATTATAATGGAGCCGAAAAATTCCTATCACCTCATAATGATGTCGTAGCTGTCCTAACGTTGTAGTACTCACATGTTTATGGCAATGTAGGCTTTTATTGGGGCGGGGGGAGGCTGTATTAGGGTGAAATTAGAAAAACCTTTACCCATAGGTTTATTTACACTACTTTTCAGGTGGGATCTTTCTAGAGTCTCTTAAGTGTCCTTGGTTTTCTGCCAGGTCTCACCACTCGAGAGAGCTCGATGGCCCGAGCCCTGTGCAAGCTCCTGTGGCTGTTTGGCTTAGGACACTGCAGCCGTTCTCTGCCTGGCCTGTGGAGGCCTGCCCTGAGCATGTGTGGCTTAATATTCAAAGATTCACCAGGCCGTGCAGATTTCTAGAGCTCTTTCATTGTCTAACTTTCTTTTTTTCAGTACTTTCCCCCACCAATTCCAGTTGTCTCATCCCCTCGGAAATCTGACCTCCATCTCCTTTGTTCAGTGAGACTTACTTTGCCCTGCTTGAGTTTTCCACATCTGCATTGAGGTTTCGAAAATGCCTATGGAAAGAACAGTCCTGAGCTGACTTCTGTCCAGTGTGTGAAAATAGTTGTTTCATATATTTGGTCCAGTTTTCACAGTAGTTTATGATAAGAGGGTTAGTCTCATATTCTCCTTCCATTTTTTAATTTCAGAGAAGATGGGAAATTTTCTTTACTGCCATGATTGGTTGGTATAATGGTTGTATAAGTTATTGTCCCAACTTGGATTGTTTTGAGAGTAAAAGAGAGTGCTCTTAATAATTACATGGACATCAGGGGGTCATATTCTATTGTAGGTACCACAGGGACCTGAGACTCTGAACATAGATATAGCGAACATTCCTTTATTTTATTTTTTAAAGATTTTATTTTTAGAGAGAGGGGAAGGGTGGGAATAAGAGGGGGAAAGAGACAGCAATGTGAGAGAGAAACATCAATAGGTTGCCTTTCATATGTGCCCCAACCAGGGATTGAACCTACAACCCAGGCATGTGCCCTGACCGGGAATCAAACCAACGACCTTTTACGTTGCAGGATGACACCCAACCAACTGAGCCACACTGGTCAGGGATAGTAAACATTCTTTCAGATGCCTGCTGAAGAGGTGAGCTCAGTTAACTCCTTAGTACAGAACAGAAATTTAGGGCCAAAATATTTACTATAGAAAGGAATGCCCAGCACTTTCTTTGATTTAATTCTCCAAAAAATCTTGAAAGCATCTTAATAATTTTATTATTTTGTTTTTTCTGCTATATTTTAAAAGAATATAAGCCTTTGAAGTGATACAAAATTACAGACTGAGTGAAGTGCTAATCAGGTGATGTAATGTTTCATTTTTCATTCATTTGACATTCGGGATTGCTCCACACAATAGCCCCAAATGATATAGAGGCAAACAAAAATCTTGTAATGGCATAATTATTAGTAGCATAATGAAAAGAATGCTGGATTTAGCTTCTGCAACAGGTCTTTGCCAGTTACTTGAAATAAGGCCTTTAACAAGTTACACTACCCATTTCTGCTTCTAAGGCTTCCTTTATAAACACCTACCTATTGGTGTCTTGTGAGTTAAGTACTTGGTATTTGCATGCTATTTGGGCATTCAAAGTAGCTATTATTGTTAATAAATTAAACATCTAAGCCACAGTAGATGTTTTGTGCAAATACCAGAAGCTTATGTTCTCCATAAAAAATAATTTGCAAAAAATTATTTGTGCAAATACCAGAAGTTTATGTTCTCCAAGGAGGACATTGCCTATGTGGCATGACCTACAAGAGAAAGGAGAATGAGGAGGATGCTAAGGGGTGCCTTTCTTACTAGAGAGAAACACGAGCTTAGGATGCTGTGCTGCCATGAGCACAAGGCTTGACCTCTCCAAACATCAATTTCTTAATACCTTGCCAAGTAAGAGCACTGGACTAGATAAGCCCATCTAACAATTATTTTCTGAGTTTCAATATTCTCATCTTTCTAAAAAGTGAGATCCTAAAATCTTCTCAAGGCATCTGGATCATAAAAACTAAGGGCATCCTAATGCAAAACTTTTTATTTTACTTGCCACCAGGGGGCTCTGTGCACAAGAAAGGAGCTAGGTTTTCACTGGGCACCTAAAAAGCGTGCTAGGATTTTTCTGTTCAAATTCCCAGGAAAACCTGAGGCTTTCCTCAGACATAGAAGCATGCCTCCTGTGGAACAGATGCTCAGTGAACATTTCTGGACTACAAGCAGGAGGAGGCCAGGTGATGAAGTGGAGGAGGAATCAAGAAACTGGGCTCTGAGTGCTCATTCCTCTGTGAGATCTGAGCAAAAGCTACACAACTGCTCTGAGCTTCTGTCACTCTGTAAAGCAAAAATAATGGGGTTATTAGGGGAAATGAAATAATATCATTTAAAATCACCTTGAAAAGTATAAAATGCTATAGAAATACAACAGATAAAGAAATGCCCCCATGAAATCAAATCAGAATTTTTTTTTTTTTTTTACTCACTAGTACATTATCCTCTTCAGTAATCTCCCCCAGATCCTAATACCATACAGTTATCACCATGCCTCTAAACGTGTTTGCTGGCATGGTGAGGCCTGTCCCCCATGTTAATGAGGAGGTTGTGGTTAGCACATTTCTGGGCAAAAAGGGCTGCTCATGGGTTAGCCAGCAGTTGTATGTCATGGCTGGGCCTGAGATGTACCCATATTCCTGCTGTGATAGGAAATTACACATACCCTTGGGGGTCGTTATTATTTCTTCAGTCCCTGGCATTTAACATATACGCAAAGACCTTGCGCCTCTCTCTGGGAAAGCCGGAATTTTGTCTGAATCACACCCACTGGCGGGGGTCTTCCATTGTCCCCAATAAACTACATATTCCTCGATGCACCTCTTACTGCTTTTCCAATTAGCAAGAAGTAGCAGTCTTGAAATTTAGAAACATGTAACTCATAAACATGCTTTCCGTGCTTTCTAGCAAAAGAACACACACCTCTGCATTTTTGCTGTCTTGAAAAATATTCTTCTGGGATTGTCTTCTTCTTTCTCTAGGCTGCCCCACCTAGACCCACCTTCTCCAATACCGATAGCATCATACCCTTCCTGGGGTTCCCAAACTCCAGTGGTTTCCTACTCTCTGTAGAATTAAGTGAAACTCCTCCAGGACCCATGACGTCAATGCCATCCCCCGTCCCGGCCCGACCGCCCCAGGGTTTGGACTGAGCTTCCACTCAACCTGACATCGTCTCTGCCTTCTGCACATACTCCATGCTTTTCCACCTCACTGGTGCCTGGCCATTCTCACCTGCTTATGGCCAAGTCCTGCCCATTTTTCTAATCATATGTTAAATGCCATCCCCTCTATGGAGTCATTTCTCCCACCTCTCAACTCTCATGTAGTTCCTTCTGCTTTGTGCTCTAGGGAGCCATGGTGTTCTTCCTTTGCTGTCAGATTTGTCTTTGTATTCCCACAATATCAGCACACGGTAGATCCCCTATAAATATTTGTTGGGCAATCTGAATGAATGGAATTTAATGAGAAGGGTCTTTGGGGAGTATCCCTTTGTAATACATATTTATCTAAAATTAAAGGTTCCCTTTTCTTTAGAAGTGGCTCTTTGTGGCCATTTCTACTGTCTCGGTTCCCCGGCTGACCCTTTGCTGAAGTCTGTGCCTGCTCTTGCTAATTTTTTGCTCTTCTCCATGTTAAATTTATGGCTTCTATCAAGGCTGCTTGTTTAAAATTTTTTTCCTTTTCCCACTGTTCTCATGTCCCTTTGCAATGTATGCAATTACATGAGCTGCCTTTGAAAGCAAGATTAGATTTTAAATCTTGTGATTAACCTTTCACATTGCGAGATTGCAGGCCCCACGTTCCTGGTGCTGTTCTCTTGTTTTGCTTGAGACTAATTTCTCTGTTTTATCTCTTGTTTTGTGTTACTTTGCAACTCGATTCTCTGCTCCATAGACCTGCTTGGGAGAATGTCTTGCCTCATCTCATTTTATAGAATGACTCCTCTACACAAAATGAAACAAATCTGTACAGGTTGGAAAACACCCTACATAAATCCCTTAGAGGTAACTACCAAAGTTGCAAAGTTCTTATTTTGAGATTTTGGACACAAGGTCTTAGAAGAAGAAGTTTGCAAATGTACTGAAAATATAAATTACATATCTTTATTCAGGGAAATTTTTTCCTAAATAGAAAACTCCTTAGTTTTAAATTAGAGCATAAAATTGGAAATTTCTGTGAACCCATAAAATGCTAAGTTTTGGGTTTATGTTTGTTGAATTTTTATTTTTATCCATTTTCTAATTAAAAAAGAGAAACTGTTTTGAGCTTAGAAGAACACTTTTAACTTTTTTAGAGTTCCGTAGAAAAGTATTTATCCAGTCACCCAGGAAATAACTAATGGTTAGCCTCATAAGTAAACAAGATATTTGGTATTTAAAGTATTTTTCTCATAATAATTGCAATAACTTCCAATAATACTTGATTTACTGATGGTTGAAATGAAACTAACATGAATAAACAATCAGTATTTGGGCCTATAAAAGAGATTCATTTATAGTAATTGCTTTTAGACAACATGCTAGGCATGAAATTAATTCCAGCCCAATCCGAAAACCCTGAGAGTGTTAAAATGGATGTTTGATGTGTTATAGTTAATGATATTTCATCTGAGGACCTTATCAAGTTACAGCAAATCCTTGTCATTATTTTTTACTCTCCCAAAGTGACACTTTAATGAAATGTGTCAGCACACCAGTGTTAGGATACGTTTCATTAATGCCCAGCACTTTTGTTCTATGCTTTACATTTGGAAACAGATTTAAGTATTAAGTGCCTCTAATGTCTGCAGCCAGGGGATCCTTTCCGAATTTGTAACAGTGACCAGAACAGACCGCATTACACTCTCCAAATGGTGCGGTTTTGCATTTGAATGTCTGAATTATCCCGGTTTCTTAGAGAGGACCGCAGCACCAACATCTTAAATCCTCAAAATACTGTCCGCTTCATTGAATGCTCGTGATCTAAGCATATGTGTAATTATTCTGTAATTCTCCCCAAAATGTGATTCCTTGGAAATGCATACTAGGCTTCCCCTATTGTAAATCCAATGACTATTTCTTTGTGGCCACTTCTTTAAATACGGTAACAAGCAAGTCTGTGTGTCTGGGCGAGCCGCCTTGATAATAAGGACTTCTTCCCAAGCTCTCCTTGGGACACCCATCAGGGAAAATATGCCCTGCATTTGTTTCAGGGTAGAGACCATGATCACAAAAAGACCATTTAAGATGGTCGACATTACAACGAGAGGGTTTCTTACCAGAAACGAGAGCCCGATGTGTTGCTCACAGTGGCCTTAGAAATAGTCTTAGATAGTGAGAATTTGCAAATGTTACCGGAGCCAGCTGTGGTAATCCAGGGCTGCATATAGATTTTAGAGAAGAATAGAATCCCATGCCCCTTAACACAGCTTTGGATGTGGTCAACCGTGGAAAATTAAAACATACACTTTAAAAACTGACAGCTGGAAAGAGAGATGGTAGTGGTGGTGCTTGTCGGGGCGGGGGTGGGGAGAGCGGGGTGGGGGGGGGGCGAAGTAGAAGAGAAGCTTGCGGTGATATTTTAACCTCAGTTTTTATTTTCCAGTTTTACACATTGTTTGGGAAAACTCATCGGCAGCGACTTTCCCAGGGAACAGCCTTAGCTTGCAGTGACTTCAAACTGTAAGCGAGATCCCGCATGTGGAAGTCCTTTGCAGCTTGTTAATGCACCGTTCAGATGTCGCTGGGCTGTTGTTATTACAACCCCTCATTAACTCTAGTTTGAGTCGTTTAATTTGGCCTTTTGGTTTAGCAGAGTGCAGTGGGTTTGTGGGTGTTTACTGGTAAATACAAACGACCGTGGAGTGGAGGGAAAGGAAAGTCAACTGGCAGGGTCATAGTTACGCTGCGGATAATTTGATAATCACTCTCGAGCAGGTGTTTGCATTGAGTAACTCCTTGTCTTGGCATAATTTTGCAAATCGCTTGGCTTTTACAGCTCACGCTGCTCCCACAGCACTATTTCCAATGGTGGCTTTAAAAATGATTTCGGTCTCGCGTGAGCTCGGAGGATAGCTATTTACCAGTCTGTCTCATTTGCTTGTTTATTCTTGCTGACCGTATTTTCAGGAATTTAGAATCTGGGAGAAAATATTGTGATAGGGGAGGAAAATCAGTCTTATTGATCATTTCAGAGAATTTTAAAATTTGGATGAAAGGAAATCTGTTTTAACTTGCAGTCATAGTTATGCTGTGAAAAGTTAATCTTTTCAAAGACACACAAGCAACAAGGGACGAAGCGGAAACATTGGCAGCATGTGCACTTCGGGGGAGGGGATGGCAGCGCTGGGGAGAACTAGGCCCGACGTCAGAGACCTGTGCGCTGACTTGCCGGGCCCTACGCGGGATGTCTCGGCTCTGTTGCCAATTGCTCTCCAATTTTCTACTGAAAATTGGTCTTTTCAGTTTTCACTTTAGAAAAGACCAATTTTATGTTGCAAAGTGATTTTAGAAACATTTTTTAAAGGTTATTTTAAAAAGATCTTATTTTTATTTATTTTTAGAGAGAGGTGAAGAGAGGGAGAAAGAGGGAGAGAATCATCGATCGGAGAGAGAAA
This sequence comes from Pteronotus mesoamericanus, assembly GCF_021234165.1. Taxonomy (NCBI): domain Eukaryota; kingdom Metazoa; phylum Chordata; class Mammalia; order Chiroptera; family Mormoopidae; genus Pteronotus; species Pteronotus mesoamericanus. Next base: position 40,586,768 of record NW_026555277.1, on the reverse strand, counting down.
TATCATGCACAACCTGCAACCCAGGCGTGTGCCCTGACAGGGAACTGAACCTGCAACCTTTAAATTTGTGGGATGGTGCCCAGCCAACTGAGTCACACTGGTCAGGGCTGATTTTAGAAACTTAAAAGAAATGAAGAAATAACTTAAAGGACCCAAGACCCACTGTATTTGGGCCGAGAGATTTGGATTTCTTCCCAAGGAAAGATTGATTTGTATAAATAAGCAAGGGATGGCTGAATTCTTCATGCCTGTTTATATCTATTTTTAAAAAGTACTATACTGTGTCATTTATCTGGAATTCTTTTCCAGTATAAAGAGAAAACAAACTTAAAGTAGCTCCTGAGCAATTAAAATATCTGTCCCTAAGTCTGCTCATTAACTTTTTAACCAAGGGAGGCCCTCTCCACTCACTCAGAGCCTATTTACTCTTACATTACAAATACTTCCAACAAACATGAATATCTGCTTCCACAGCACATAACAGATTAGAAACAGCATAGCAGATGGGGAACAAATGGGGAGAGGATCTCAGACATACTGGGAGCAGCAAGAAATAATAGCTGACAGCTTGATTGTGAAGGGGGAGACAGAAAATCCATATAAAGCAAACATAAAACTATAAAAGCTCAGCAGTCTGGAGCGATTCAGAGTTTTACAATTTACCAGTCCTAGAAGGTCTCACTGTGTTAGAGCGCAGAATAAAACTGGTGCTTGTAATTATGACTTCAGGTCATCAAGAAAAGATTGTGTTGTTAAGTGTGACTATCTATAAGAAGGCATATTTAGGATAATTTTCCCTGAAATTGGCTATAATTCAGATAAAAGTCTTTGTGCTTAAAAAGCTGACCTTTAGTAGTTTAGAGATTTGTATTTATGTGGAGATTATGTCCTCTATAATGCCAAATAATTAGTGTGTAAAAATTCCTCGTGCTATGAGGTGAGCATAGCCAAATGTTCTTATTCAAATCGAATTTTATAACCATAATTCTTTCTTTTTTTAATAAAAATTTTATTTATTTATTTTTAGAGAGAGGAAGAGAGGGAGAAAGAGAAGAAGAAAAACTTCAATGTGTGGTGGCCTCCAATGAGCCCCCTACTGGGGACGTGTCCCAAAACCCAGGTATACTCCCTAGACTAGGTATTGAACTGGTGACCCTTTGGTCCACTGACTGGCACCCAATCCAGGGCAATAACCATAGTTCTTTCTCTGGTGAAACAGCTGGAATGTAGAGGAAAAGAACACACTAAAATAAGAACCAGAAGATTTCCTTGGTCCTTGCTCTACCACACTGAAATGCCAAGTGATATGGGGAAGTGAGTTAGTCTTTGGTGCTCAGTTTTCTCATCTGTTCATCGGGGTTCTCAGACATCATCCACCTTGACAAACTAAATTTAAAAAAAATCGTAGCACAATAACTTATAGCTGAGTTTCTTTGTGTTTGCTGCAGAGCTGAGCCTACTGGCTACCATCCACCTTGTGGATATTCGAGGGACTAACCTCAAAGTTTGTTCTCACCAGTATTCTGTTAAGGTATTTAAACATGACTCTAAAAGGATCTGGAGCCTAAAATATTAATGACCTTTATGTCTTTGTGGTGAGAATCTACAGATAATTTTTTAATATGTTTAGTTTTTAAAAGATTTTATTTATTTTTAGAGAGAGGGGAAGGGAGGAAGAAAGAGAGGGAGAAGACCACCGATGTGAAAGAGGAGCATCAACTGATTTCCCTTCTCACGTGCCCTGACCTGGGACTGAACCTGCAACCCAGGCACGTGTCCTGACCGGGAATGGAATTGTGACCTTTTGCCCTGTGGGATGACACCCAACCAATGGAGTCAGGGCGAGAATGCAGATAATTTTTATTTTCTTTATTATGCTTTTCATGAATTTCCAGTATTTCTAAAAGAGTTATGTATTACTTTTTATAATAAAAAAGCAATCAAAGCTATTTTAAAAATATAAACATGAAAGAGAAAAAATTGAGACTTGAGCCCCTTATTTGTTTAGAGCAGCTCAGACTTAAAGGCAGAGCACATTTGAAATGGAGGGTGGATAACGTTGTATCTTGGGAGTAGAACATACTCTTTGAAAAACATCTCTGTGACTTTTATCTCTGCCATATCAGGACGGCTGGCTCAGAATCACTGGCAACTTTTCAGACTTGGAGAATAAAAGTAGTATTCAGCAAACAGAGGAATATAACAGTAAAAAGAAAATCCCCAAACATACAACTACTTGAAACCCTGGATTCTCAACTGCCCTGTCTTCTAGATTGTTATCAGGGCAAAATAGACTCTTTGCCAGGAACCATCTCATTATGACTCATCAAATGCTGGCTAAGGAAGGAGTATGTTTGTAGACTCTGCATTTCTGGCTATATTCCCTCCTTGTACAGTGGTTAGAAAATTTGAAGCCTACTAGGAGCCTGTCTAAAAATGTTGAGAAATAGAAGAGGATCTGGGAGGGTGAGAAAGCTCTGAATGTTTAATGTTGCAGGAAATGGACTGTCTGGGTGCTGCCAGGAACTTGGGAACAAGTTGACTGTAGCTTAGGAACATGGTCCTGGCCTGCATAGTCCCAACTTAGCAACAGCTTGTGGCGAGAAAATCCTCTCACTGAAGGTTTTGCTTCATCTGAATAAATTCAATTTCAAAAATCTGCCCTTGATCTAAGCCCCTTAAGCTTCTAGGGGAGGACTGAGGGCCTTCAGGGTCAATGCCAATTACAAAAGACAGGAAAAGTCTACCATGTCTCATTGCTGTGCTCTATAAGCTGTTAACTCACTGAGGAAAATGTTTCCCTTCAATAAAGCCATCTTTAGAGAAACCTCCTCCCTTATTTTAAAGATGACATTTAGTTCTTTCTTTTTAGATGTTCAAAATGTTTAGAAGGGGCACTGGACAAAAAGGTAGAAGGCTCAGGTTATGGCTCTGGTGGTACCACTGCCAGTGGTGGGATTTTGGCAACACAACTTCTCTGGGTTTCAGTGTTATTTATAATCAGTGCAATGAGGTGGTTGGGCCAGACATATTTGCCCCCTGTCATCTTGCAATGCTTGTCCTAAGTGCTTTGGGGTTGGGGACTGAGTAGGATGATGGTAATCAAATAACCTTGGCAAACACTGAAGACCACGTCCCTACTGGGAGAGTCACAGTGTCATTAGCATATTAAAGGTTTTGAGAAGTCCTGCCAGAGAGAAACTTTTTCAAATATTTTCAACCCAGTGTTTCAGAACTTTCTTACTGATCCTATTGTCAAACCAATGTCCGACTCTGGCATGACATTGATGGCCCCTTATATGATTTAACTTTTAGCAGTTACAGGACTATACATGTAGAGGGTATGATCCAGATCTTTTACATTGCTGATGGCTTATGGTCAAGACATTTAATTTATTCATTGGTTTAGGGAATTAGGATCCAAAACTACTCAGCAGTTATATTAGTTTCCTGTGGCTGCTGCTGTAAAAAAAAATTACCATGAATTTGGTGGCTTAAAACAACAGAAATGTATCTTCTCATTGATTGTATTGGAATTCTGTTGCCATCTGTCCAAGTACAATGTGATTTTGAGTTACTACCCACATTTCTATGTGTAATATCAAGCCTCTTGCTATAGGCCATAAAAGCAGTATTATGTAGCAATAAGTATAATATGAATTCAATTATATTAGGATATGAATCCCAGCCTAATAGCTATATAACCCTAGGCAAGTTATTTAATCGTCTGAGCCTCAATTTTCCTATCTGTAAAATAGAGATAATAATACCCACTACTTATAGCAAGCATTGTTTTCAGCATTAAATGAGATAAGACCTGTAAAGAGCTTAGCACGATGCCTGGCTAATAGCAAATGCTTAATACATCTTGGCTCTTATGGTCATGATTATAATTATAGGGTGGAGTATATTCTGTGAGACACCCCCCCCCCCACCACCAAAGGTGTCAGAGAAATATGACAGAGGTCTGGAAAAATGACATGTGAGAATGACTGTCCCTGAGGGTCAGGAGATGTCTTCAAATGTATGAAGCATTATCATAAGAAAGAGCAAGCAGACTTGTTCTGTGGGGCTGCCAGGGACTGACTCAGAATCCATTTGTAGGAGACAGAAGGGGACAGATTTCAAGTCAAGAGAAGGAATGTCTGAATGTGCCAGACCTGGATTAGGTTGCTTCAGGAAGTGAGTTTTGTGGATTCTCGGAAGGCAGATTAGGGCAGCCCATTGCCAGAAATGTCATAGAGTTTATTTCTCACACCGGGATGAGCTTCTACAAAAATGTCTCATGGCTAGATTTTGTGACTCTTCTTGTTTTGGCGTATGTTCTCAAGTTTCTTAAGTCAAAAAGGTGATTTATTTGTTAATATTCTGATATTAGATAGAATTGTCCTCATTGTTTTTTAAAAGATTGGAACCCAACCTCAACTGGATTTTAAAAAAGAATAAAATGAAATTCCTAGTTTATCACCCCTAACCAAAATGTTTAGAGAAATACTAGTTTGGGGCCTCACTGGGTACAGAGAGGAATTCAAACGATGTTCTTAGGCTTCATCTTTTTCTCTCCAGCTCTCTGTTCTGCCTTTCTTCTGTACCGATTCCACTCTTAGATGGGCTTTCATCTCCCAGTGGAAAGATACCAAAGAGACCCAGCTTTCCCCTAACTTCTCAGCAATCTAACCAGGTGCCAAAATATCCCAGAATTGACTTTCAAGATTGTCAGGCTTCCTATAGCAGGGGACACTTTCAAATGCATGTGAACATCCGGTGTTGAACTCTGACCCATCAGGCTAAGTCATATGTCTATCCCTGAACCAACCCCTGTGACCAAGGATTTAAAATGCTGTGACTGACCAGTGTGGGTCACATGTTCATTCCTGAGGCCCCCTGGCTTAATAGGGAGGGGATGGGATTTCCTAAGCACAGTCAGGGAGCTTTCACAGAGGGTGTAGGAATGGTTGATAGACAGGTAAAAGCAATAAATGTCCCCTATAGCTGTATTAGTGATCTGGTGGGAGTGAGAAGAATCCTTCCTTTACCTGGCCAATTGTTGGTCTGGTCACTGCCCCCAGGCAGAGTCTAGGTAGAGAGAGGCTGAGATGCATCCAGATAATACCAGGGATGCCCTATTCTTATCGCCTGTGGACCCTAGAACTCCTCTGCAAATAATGTATTATCCAACTTGGGACAATTGTGAGAGTAGAAGTAGATGCTATGAATACTTATGCAGGGACAACAAGCACAAGCCAGCATTGTCCCAGACACCTTAGGACATGTAGTTATCCCATTGTGAGGCAACCAAAGGCAATTTCACTCAATTCTACCAGTATTGACAGAGCCTTTACTGTGCTGACTTTGGGGCAAAAGAGGAAAAGGTGTCAAGCTGGGATGCCCTGATATTTATTCCAGCTTGAGCAGCTCCATCTTTTCTCCCTCTCCTTCTCATTTGCTGACAGAGGCGTACTTGTCCATCATGTTCCTCAGCAAGAGAATGAAAAACCTCTGTGTTGCCAATCTCAGATACCTAAACTTGCAGCCTGCCCTCTTTCATTCTGCTTTATGAGACTTTGACTCAGGCTAAGGAATGAAAAGCAGGAGTAGATAATGAGCTTGAGGCAGAGTCCCTCTCTGGCCCTTAAGAATACACCCCAGTTTCTCCAATACCACTTATTAAAGAAACTATCTTTTCCCCATTGAGTATTCTTGGTGTCCTTATCACAGATTAATTTACTGTATATGCATGGGTTTATTTCTGGTCTCTCCATTCCATTCCATTGGTCTTTGTGTCTGTTTTTATGCTCATGCCATACTCTTTTGATTATTATAGCCTTGTAATAGAGTTTGAAATCAGGAAGTGTGATGGCCCCATATTTGTTCTTCTTCCTTTTTGTTTTTTTATTTATTGATTCTTAGAGAGACACAGATTAGGAGAGAGAGAAACATTGATTTGATAAATTTGTTCTACTTATTTATGCATTCACTGGTTGAGGCCCTGTATGTGCCCTGACCGGGGATCAAACCCACAACCTCAGCGTACTGGGACGATGCCCTAACCAACTGAGCTACTCAGTGGGGGTCATCTTTGTTCTTCTTTCTCAAGATTGCTGTGGCTGTTTGGGGTCTTTTGTGGTTCCATAAGAATTTGAGAATTTTTTTTCTATCTCTGTAAAAAGTGCCATTGGAGTTTTGATAGGGATTGTGTTGACTCTGTAGGTCATTTTGGGTAGTATTAATTCTTCCACTCCATGAACACAGACTAGATGCTCACCTCTCTGAATCTCCAAGTTACCATTTGTAAAGCAGGGATACTTATACTCCCTTTAGAGTATCATGGTGATGACTAGATAATGCAGAACACTTTTATAGGGGACACTTAAAATAATATACATGAAGTACTTACATGGTAAATTTTATTTAGAAGACTAAGTAGGTCAGACTTGAGGATAGAAAAGAAAAATCAGTGGTGGTTAAACCAGAATACCAGTGAAAGTATAAAACCAGGAGCCAGATCTAAATTCTCTGTCACTGACTTACTATGTGACTTCACTTTGACTCCCTCAGCCTCAGTTTTCCTATTTGTAAAATGAGGGTTAGGACAGAGGATTGCTAAGATCCTGTGAGCAATTTAAAAATTTTGTTTCAGTTCATATATATACGTCCAGCAAATGGTGAACTAGGTAATGGGGAAGCAGGACCAGCTCGATTTGTTTCTCAACCACACCAAGTTCGTCCCCACCTCAGAACCTTTGCTTCTGCTGTCTCCCCTGCTTGGCCCACTCTTCCCTCGATCTTCCCAGGGAAGGTCGTTTTCTGGATCAATCAGATTTTACCACAAGTGTCATCTCTCAGGTCTATTTTCTAACCACTCACTCTCAATAGCCCCTCACTTCTTATTTCACACCGTTGATATTCTTAGCTGTAGGGCTGGCCTGAGCATTGGCGGATGTTTAACAGCATCTCCACTCTCTACCCACTAAGCCAGCTGTGACAACCAAGTATGTCTACAGGCATTATCTACCTGACCTGCCTGGCCACTGTAAGTAACCGAAGTTCATGGCCCATGCTTTAGACATGGAAGTGCTCATTTAAATGGAACAGCCTAACCCCAACCTATTTGAAAAGAGCACTCCGGTAAGTAAAAATGACACTAAATACTCTCCATTTCCTGATGAGTCTGTGCAGGTGCTAATCAGATTACAACAGGTCAGTCAACTTCTCATTACCTCAGTAGCAATTTTTGTGGGATTTTATAAACAGCTTATCTGTTGCATCCTCAGAAACACTTCCTCTCTTAACTTCTATAGCAACTCATTTGTACTGTTCTAAAGGACAATTTCTCCTTCTAAACTGTAAGCTCTTTAAAGCCTATACCCATGCTATATACCTCTGCGTTCCCACCATGGCTAACAGAGGGCAAAGATACCCAGGAGATACTCAGCATGCTTTGGAAGAGAAGGAGGTGCTGCAGTTTGTAAAAATAAATAAATTAATTAATAAACCATATATATTTAAAAGAAAATTTAGAAAGCACAGAGACAAATTAAAAAAAAGATTTTATCTATACTCCAGTTCTTGGCAGCCACTGAAAATATTTCAATATATGTATCTTTTTTCATTAAGATATATTTAGACAATATATTTTGCCATAAAACTGCAATAACACTTAAATTCAAGTTTTTATCTTACTTTATTTTTACTCCTTACTATGTAGTATAAGTGGTTTCTAAGTCATTAAATATTTTTCCAGAACACCATTCTGAACGGCTACCTATTTCAGCAATGCCTGGATAATGGTTTACTCACGGATATTGGATTGGTTTTATTATGGGCTATTATAAAACAGTACTTTGATTAACATCCTTATGCAAAAACATGATACATGATTTGATACATTCTTAGAAATAAAATTACTGTGCCAAAAGTTATGAAAGTTTTAAAAACTTTTGATACATGCCTGCAATGCCCTTCCAGTTTTCTCCGTAGGAGTTCAAAACAGTTATCTATTAGATAGTACCTTATTTACAATGGGGATACAGAGGGGGACCCATTTATGAGCAGCAGCAACAGTAGTAATAATTATAATAAAAATAATGGTATTTGTACAACCTCACAGTCTGGAGAGTGTTTATCTCCTTTTGTACTTAAGAATTATTTTTTTTTGTACTCAAGCAGATACTGTTTTCATATTATAGATAAAAAAACTAAAGCTGAGAATATTAAATTTGTTCATCAATGTAACAAAAACAGCCTTTAGAATATTAGAATTAGAATATTAGAAATATAACCTTAAAGGACAGACTGGCATATTTTGTGAAGAGATCAATGAAAAAACTTTTGGAGCTAGTGGTGTAAATTTAAACTCTAGAGACATTTCACAAAGGGTATCCCTTGAGCTCCTAAACCCTAGAAATACTTTCTTAAGATACCCCGAGAAATTTGTACCATTTTGGGCTGCCAATTGTGTGTGGTTGGAGATAATATTCTAGACTAGAGGTGATTTTGTCAGAGAGGAAAGGGTGTGTAGGACTTGTTTTAGAAGCACATAGAATGTCAGAGCAGTAGGGAGTTTAGAGATTATCTTTCTAACTTCCTCATGCAAACTAATTCTCAGAGAGGAGAAGTAACTCATTCAAGGTCACACAGAGATTCAATGTCAGGTTCGAGGCCAGACCTGAGATATACAGGCTAGACCTGGATGGAATTCAGAGAAGAAACCAGATTAAAATAAAGCAAAGCAATTTTTTAAAAAAGTAATAGACCAAAGGAGGTCTTAATGCATTTAGTATAATATGAGTATTCCTATTGTGTTACATCCAAATGCAATTTCAGTTTACACATCATGCAAAGAAACATCTGTGTGAATCACTCAAATAAGCCCAAATAAGCCTTCCTGCTTTCTTCATTTATTTTATTATACTTTTAACTGAGTAATTTATTTAATAGGGTCATATGAGTCATACACATAAGAAAGCAGAATCATGCAATGCATCTCAATAAAGTGTAAGCAAATGAGATCAGTTGTTTTCTGAACCTGGTTAATTATCAAAAGCACTTGTTGGGATTTCTGAGTATGCAAATTCCCAGAGCTCTACATCCAGAGATTCTGATTCAGTAGATCTGATGAACTTAACTATTTCCTCCCAAAGTTGCTTCAAAACAGTATGCAAACATTTACAAGTTAACCGAATCCTTGAAACAAACATTAACTGAATCCTTGAAGATAAAATAATGAATTCTCAAGTAGTCTAAACACAGATTGATTTTGTTTTTAAATGTCACGATCAGCTGACTGTTCCTGCTTAAAAATTAATTTGGGGAGGTACATGTCTAAATGTCTGTTCAGAATGACTCTATACTTAAAAATGTCTGAAAAAAATTAAGTTAGGGAGGCTGTAATAGTCAATAAATGGATTTTCCGTTGTGTAAATGTTTATACAGATGTTGTAAGTGAGACTTTTCAAGAGAACCCATAGGTTGCTGACAGCAGACAACTTTGCATATGTGTGTTAACAGGAGAATGTGCTGTGTTTCAAATGAATGGGGAACCGGGTCTAAATGACTTTCAGATTAGCTGGAACAGATGGAAGGGTCACAGTTGAACAACTTGACACAGCAGCATAAAGGCAACGTTGAAGTGGAGTTCATTGCCTCTGACAGATACTGTCAATCAGCCTGGGTACGCCCGCAGTTAACCAACAGGCTGGACTGGTAAGGATTTAAGAAAGAATTTTTAAAAAAATATTTTGAGGCAAGAACTGGACTTTATCTGTTTTATTTTTTCAGGGCTAAACTCCATCTTAGACTAAGTTTTTAGAAACTAAGCAATGTTATAGACATTTTGGTAACTCCAATGATAGAGACTTGGCATTAGAGGCTTTCGCTAACATACTATTTTGTAAAACCTTAGTCCATATTATGGCTTTTGAGGGTTCTATCATCACACTAATTAAATCAGTACAGAATGCCAGAGAGAGGGAAATGCAAGGTTTGTTTTTTTTTTAACTATTCAACTTGAATTTTGATCAACTGTTGTCAGAATGATACATACAAGCAAGTATTACAGTATACTATATTTGTGTTATTCTTCTTCTATGTCTAGTTTTGTAACCTGAAATGTGTTCAACTTTTGCATGTGGCCCAAATGGTAAAAAAGAAAGAAAGAAAGAAACCCCACAATTAGCCAGATTCTCTTCTGTTGTGAGTGACTCCTCAAAAATAAGAATGCATGGGAGGTAGGCTTGGCCCCTTTCAGGCCACTAGGGGACCCTTGCAGATTCTGAAGGCCCTTCCAGACCATCAGCCTCAGGTGGGCACTCTGCAGAAAGCTACCATTTTCTCTCCTTCCTCTGCACAGCTGATTATTCCAAATTAACACACTGGTTCCTACGTGCATCCATGCATGTGGCTAGAAAGCTGGAGTCCTGGAAAGTTCAGAAAAGTGATTGCTGTTTGTACTTCTCCATCAAGGAGGGACTCTGATCTTGATCCTTGGCTGACCATGGGCCTCAATTGTTAGTCTGAGAGTGCCCATGGGGAGTGAGAGGAGATGCTAATTATCAGACGTTGGGAACCTTGCACAGTATGTGTCATAACGAAGAGTTTAACCAAATAGGCTTATCTCCTTCCTTGAGGCTTAGATGCATTTGAAACCATGGCTTGAAAAATAACAGATCATTGGAGCATCTCGCTGATGGTATTTCTATGGCTATCTGAGCATTTTATATCCTAAAGGCATTGTCATAGGATTACGGACTTCAGCCCAAAGCTTCAAAGGGCAGGAAGCAATTCCCTTAGCCTGCACTTACCCTAGTCACAGCATCACCATTTCCTCCGCCAAGCAGTGCCCCACGTTTGAGAGACAAAATTCTAGAAAATCATACTGAGATTGAGAGGGAGAGAGAAGGGAGTGGGACATGTATGTGTCTGAACACAGGAAGAGACACCCAATTTATTTTCTGAAGTAAACAAAAGATTAATATACTCAGTTAGCCAACAAGAAAAATATAGCTCGAGTTTCCCAGTGGTATTTGATGGAACATGCTTCCACATTATGGAACGCTCTTCTATTAATAGGTATGACTTCAAAAATGTGTTCTGTGGTCTGATAAGTGTGGGAAATTATTGGATTATATCTTCCCCTTGTGGAAGTAGTTCACAATGAACATTGGCGTATTAAAGGCTCCGAGGATCTCTGAAATTAAAAAAAACTGTTAAATGCATTTACCCAAATATTTTCCAAGTGTATTTCATTTTCTGCAGATATTTTAAGGTACCAGATATGCTGCTGTAAATCATCTCATTTCTGCAAGTGGGTGGAGGAGGCCAAAATAAAATACTAGTATGCAGAATTCAGTGATACCTTTTGACCAAGTAAGATGTATAACAGGAATACAAGAACAGTTTGCTCTAAAAAATATATACAGATAAAACATATGATAGAAGATTAAATAAGAAAAAAATAATGATCTCAATCAATGAATATTGAAAAGCTGCTTGATAAAATTCAGCACCTATTTCTGATAAAAATGCCTGGAGTACTAGCAATAGATTAACACTCCTTAGTTAAATAAATATAGATATTAAACCAACTATCATTATAATATTGTGTCCAATTAATGATAAAACAACTTCATTGTAATATTGTATGAACAACAAAATTCAAAATAACTTAAATATTAGACAATAGAGTAATTGTTAAATAAATGATAGCATGGCCACACAATGTAATCTTTTGTAGTCACTGACTTTAAATTTCACTATTCTAGTTGTTTAAGGTGTACAGCTCAATAGTATTTAGTATATTCATGATGTTATATCACCATCACCCACCACCTAGTTCCAAAACATTTTCATTATCCCCAAAGGAAACCTCTTATCCCTTAAACAGTCCTATCCCTCATTGCTCCTTCCCCTAGCCTCTGGCGACCACGAATCCACTCTCTGGATCTATGGGTTTTCCTAATCTAGACATTTTATATAGAGAGGGTCATATGATATGTGACCTTTTGTGTCTGGCTTCTTTCACTAACATTTTCAAGATTTATCCATGTTGTAACATCTATCAGTACTTAAGTCCTTTTATTTTTTTGGCTGAATAGTAGTCCATTGTATGATTATACTACATTTTGTTTATCCATTCATCAGTTGATGGGTATTTGGGTCATTTATACCTTTTGGCTATTGTGAATAGTGCTGTTGTAAACCTTTGTGTACAAGTTATTGTTTGAAGTCATATCATAATTTTAAAGAAAGGTTGATGATGTAGAAAAATGGCAAAATATTTTATAAAGTGAGAAAGAGCCTACAAAACTATAATTATAGTAGGCTTTCATTTTATATTTCAATATATAAAGACTAGATAAATAGACAAATCTCCAAAATATTAAAAGTAATTGTCACTGAGTCATAGATACATGGATAATTTTTACTTCGTATACCCTATTACATTTTTGAAAATTTCTACAATTAACATATTTTATAATAAAAACAGCTTATTTAAGCAACTTTGTTTAAAAAACAGTGCATGGACACACACACACAGAACATACAGGTAGTGAGTGCTACCTATTCTTTTGGGGACTGTGTCCGGGACAGGAGATGACAGGTGATGTGACACTAGTGGAGGATGAAGATTTGCAGGGTTTTTATAAAGGTGGGTGATTGAACATACAGCCTTGTGCCATTTAACAATGGGGACACATTTCCGAGTAATAAGTTAGTAGGTGATTTTGTCACGTGCAAATATAGAGTGTATTTACACAAGTCTAGATGGTATAGCTTACTATGCGCCAAGGCTATATGGTATATCGTCATTGAATATGTGGCCCATCATTTACTGAAATGTCATTATACAGTGCATGACTGTATTTATAATCTGCGCAAACGTAGTTCACAGCAAATAAAAGGGTAACAAATAATACAGAAGAGAGAGAAAGAACAAGGTCCTGATCTTAGAGAAAACAGAACAGGAGATAATCAAGGATAGAGATTAAAGGATTGGCTTTAAAATGGGAAAAGGTATAACTTCCTCTTAGGTTAGGGGGTTTTTGGTGGAAATGCTGGCACATGGAAATGTGGTATAGGTGCATAGAGAAAAGTTTGAGGGGTCTCATACCTAATACATTTGCTATTCTTAATGAAGTAGGTGAAGTGAAGTGTTGGAGGAGGATGGATTGTGTTATAAGATCGGGAAAGAGTAGTACAAGCTAGAATGTTGGAATGTGCAAAAGTGATGAGATACCCAGATTTCTGCAGTACCCGATCTACTGTTTATTGCCTTCATTGCATTCTAAAATTCATTACTTACGCTTTGCTCATTTAAGGAACGTTCATCCGTGGACTTTTTTCCTTTTTGTTGCCAATTTGCCCCTGTTTGACAGGAAGCAGTATCTTCTAGAGCTTATTGATAGTACAAATGGGAGGTGTTTCTGTAGTTCTCCTTTATTTCATAAGGCTGTATATCTTCTCATAACTCATACTGGCTTTTTAAAAAAAATTATTGAATATGTGTCCAGGGAATTGTCTCCTTTTGCTCATCTTTGCAGTAGAAAGTCTTTATTTTACTTGTCCATATTGAGGTTCCTGTGATTAATTATGTGTGCCCTTTTTATAGCTCTTTAAAGTACACACTTTATTTTTTTATTTATTGATTTTAGAGAGACAGGAAGGGAGACAGACAGAGAGACAGAGAGGGAGAGAGAGATTTGTCTCATACTTATTTCCTGATCCTGTGGGTATCAAACCCACAACCTTGATGTATCAGGATGACACTCTAATCAAGTGAGCTACCTGGCCAGAGCCTAAGGTACACACTTTAGATTCACCATAGTGTTACTTTTTTAATGTTAGAATTAGGTTTGACAGTATCACAGATATAAAATTACAGTATTTTAAGTGACATAGAAATCTGTTTCTGTTTTAGGTAAAAACCTAGCGCTGGTAAAGTGTCGTATTTTGCTGTGTATAAATGCACACCTGCATTTTTGTGTGTATTATACCCAGGATTGTTATACCCATTATTATATCCGTGTATAATGTGCATCCATATTTTTCCCTAAAAAATTTGGGCAAAAAAGATGTGCATTATACAGGGCAAAATATGATAGCTCTCTCCAGGTCCTCAGAGATGCAGGCTCCTTCTAGCTGTGCCACCGTAAGGGTGTATTCCCTAGTCCCACGGTCCAAGGTAGAGTCCCAGCCATCACATCCACATTCCAGATAGCAGGATGGAGGAGAGGCGTAAGGAGAGACTAAGATTGTTCAAGGAAGCTGCCAGAGGATACTTCCACTTACATCCCATGGTCCGAACTTAGTCACATGACAGAATCATACCTGCAAGGAAGGCTGGGAACTACCCATTTTATTCCAAGTAGTCATGTGCTCCCACTAAACATTTCACTAATTAGAAAGAGGAGAATGACTATGAGGAACAACCTACAGTCTCCGTCACCCTTTCACTGATCAGAAATACTTCCATCTCCTCACGTAGAATGAAGCAGCCACCAGAAGGGTCAAAGCAGGGGCATTTACTTTTGTGGGTCGCGCGTGTAGTTGTCTGCATCAGCCTCATCCATTCTCTCCCCTAACGTGCAGGACTGCTCTTGCTAGGAAACCACCTTCTGCCGGTCTCCTGTGTGTTTTGACGGACCATCCTTTCATGCCAGGTCTGGTCTGCTGCAACAGCATCTTGATTTCTGCTGGATTATATATAGCATCCTGCTTTCTAGAGGCTTTAGGAAGCTTGAAGTGTGTCTGTTCCCTGATTTTCCTAAGAAATGCTGCAAGCCAGGGGTTGTTGTCTGGGTTCCATGAGGGTTTCTTCCATTTATAATTCAGGCGGTCCTTGTTCCTACGTGGCATGTTGGGGTTCCCTCCAGAAGATGGTACTGCTTGTGCAGAAATTCCTTAAAATTGCGGGCACGTGAGTGGCATTGTTCCCACCTTCCAATGATAAGATGGAATTTTTCACTGTGATGGTTGGCATGCTTTGATAACTTTAATAGAAATTTTGTTGAGAGAGGGGACATTAGGCCTAGGACTTATTATCACATTCTTTAATCAGAATCCATTCTTTGTCTTTCTCAGAATGTCA
Organism: Pteronotus mesoamericanus; assembly: GCF_021234165.1. Taxonomy (NCBI): domain Eukaryota; kingdom Metazoa; phylum Chordata; class Mammalia; order Chiroptera; family Mormoopidae; genus Pteronotus; species Pteronotus mesoamericanus. The sequence continues at coordinate 40,571,680 of NW_026555277.1, read as the reverse complement.
TAGATTGTAACTTGGCACATCCCCTCCACAACTAGGCTGCATCCAAAGTTGAGATATTGATATGCATTAGACTTTTTAAAGAATTAGAATCACTTTATTCAGGAACCTCTAGAAGAGATGAACACCACTGTGCTTAGGGAAGTTTGGGCAATTAGAAATTGTAAACCTATTCATCTAACCTTAAAAAAAGAAGAATTTTTGTAAGGATGTCTGTAACTGAATTTGGAACTGGAAAACCACCAGCATCATAGTTTCCTGCCCTCTTGGTCTCCCTCTTCCATGCCATGCAATTCCTCTTTATGATGTTGCTGCTTCTGTCCACGTCTGATCTAGTCTGTGCGCTCTCTGCCACATGGCTTCTTCCTAACTTCAGCATGCCTGTGGTTCCAAGTAGATACTCCAGCTCCAGGTCTGCCTGGAGACTTTTCTGCTCAACTCTGGCAGCTACTGTCTTGTTCCTTTCAAATTCCTGAAGGAAGTATCTGATTAGCCCAGCTCAATTTTGCTAGCAGGCTTTTTAAGCCTAAGTCTCTGGTTACTGGACAGGCTGCTCTCAAATTCAAGGCTATACCTCAGTTCACATCAGCTGAGGTGTAGAGCAAAGTAAGAAGAATGTGGTACAGAAAGTGGCTTGTCTGCAGTGGGCTTTAACCTGTGGATAACAGGGACTGCTCCACGTTCACTGCCTCCCTTAGCCAATAAGAAAAAAAATGCCAACCTCCTTAGCTGAGCATTCAAGGCTTCACACTCTTAAATGTGCCCACCTTGTCCAGCATGCTTCCTACTCCCCCCACTTTGCCAGCCTGGTTGAACAATTTACTTTGTTCCCCAAACTACCATAGAGTTTCCTGCCTCTAGACTTGTCACCATGCTGTCACTGCCTTGCCCTCCCCCACTCCTGCCACCCTTCAAAGGCAAGCTGAAATTGCTTATTTTTTTAATACCAGTAGCAGATATTATTTTTTGAGCATCTACAAATAATGTCTGCTAACCACTTTAAATATATGATCTCATTTAATCTTATCTACTTGCCTTTCAGTGTAAGTATCATGATCCCCATTCTACAGGTAAGCAAAAGGAGGCTGGGAGAATCTGAATTACTTACCCAAATTCATGGAGGGAGTAAGAGTCAAAGTTGAGATTCTGGACCCATGGTGGGTCGGTCTGACTTCAGAGCTAATTCGTTTTCTGACACCATGCTTACTTGTGAAGAATTCCCTGATGACTCGAATCCATGGTTTTCTTGCCCTCCTTTGAACAGTATTTGATGTCTGTTCTGACATTTAATAGGTAATTACTTATAATACTAATCTTTGTCTTTGGGATTATGAACCTTCCCTCCTCAATGATTCTCAGTGGGGATGGCACTGCCCTTAGGACGCATTTTGGGAATTTACATATGTGGGGACTGGTCATCACACTGATCGGAGAGGACCATTGTCATTTCCAGTGCAGGGGCCATGCACAGGACAGTCCCAGACAGTGAGTAATTTTCCTAACACTCACAAGATTATGTGATGTTCCACTAGACAGTCAAGGTTAAAAACTTGTTTGTAATTATCCAAGGCTCAAGCCTAACTCTGTTTTACATATAGACACCAAGTAATCTTTCCCAGTTTTAACCAGGACCGCAGTGACCATTGTTAAAAGGAAAAAGGACAATTATACTTTTTTACCTTGGCCTTCGGCCAAGAGTTTTTCACCGTTTCAGAAAATTCCACCTACTGGTGGCAACAGTGATGGTGGTATCTGAGTCTTTAACAGAATATAGCTATGTCAGTCTGCTTTTATAGCTATTGCATTTACTCTGATTCTATATATGGATCAACATTTCCGACCTCTTGTAAGTGCTAGTCTAAGTTTTCTCAAGCATTTACATATTGAAATACATGGTTTTGTTATCAATTACTTTCCTTTTATTTCTCCTTTATATAACTGATAGAGCACACATTGCTTTTTAAAAATATATATATGTAGGTAGACTACCTCATGTATGATAATATCTATAGATAACTTCAATACAGTAAAGAGGATGTTAACACTGGTTTTGGAGGGGAAATGGACCAAGAAGCAGGGCTCTGTGCCCTTGGAAGACAAGGACAAAGCTTCACCCTGGTTTGGCTTCCCAGAACTCCTGCTGGAGCTCTGTGTACTTTGGAAGGAGGTGAGCATTTGTGCAATCTAACCAAGAGCAGGAATATGGCTCTGAACCAGCCCAGTAACTACTAAACTCTGGGTAAGGAAGGTCCCTGTCTCTCGGGGCTCATTCCTGTTTGGACATTGGATGGACACATGCTAAATGTCTGGTTCCTAAACTTGCCCCTTGATCTCACACTTCTGAGCTTTGAGTATTTCTCTACTGAGAGCTCTTCCTCCCCCAGCCAATCTCCTCCAGGACAAATGCAACTTCATCTTTTAAGACAAAATTCGAGAAGATTTTCCTGATTCTATCCTCTTTCCTCCCTACTTTTCAAAATTGAACTAATCTCCCCCTTTTTTTTTGAACTCCTACAATATTTTACATGTACCTTTTCTGTGGCATAGTGGATTTTTACTATGTCTCAGAGATCTTTGTCTATAGTCTCATTGTCCTGCCCAGACACTGAGTTCTTGGCCATGGGGCTCTGTTCCTGTCTCGTTTCTAGATCCCCACACATAGCCCAGGACCAGGCACAGAAGAGATATTCAATAAGAGGTTGCTGAATGAGTAGGTGAATTATTGAAAAGCAGTCCTGTTTTATGAAGCTGGGAGGACAGATATTTCAGCATAATGGATTCTTCCTGGTGATGGATTAGAATTGAGGCAGGATCTCTTTTAAACAGCTTTTCCTACTACTTCACTTCAGGGAGCTTTGTGCTCTTCCTACAGGGGGGACAACTAGAATTGTGCATTTATTCTTGTGAGGAGAAAGAATGCTAATGTGCTCAGTGGGGCAGCCTCCTCTCTGTAACTAACCCTCCTGATTTTTGAAGATCCATGTACTAATCAGTGTGTTGGTCATATCCATGTGGTTTCATTGAGAAAGGGTAGCTTGTGTTTGATATTTCAAAACTGAGACCACTGAGATGGGTCTCTTTAAAGTATGTGTATTCTATCAATGATGTTTCAGTGGAAATGCTGGGGGATAGGGAAGGAAGACAAAGCTGCCCTGCTTTTGGACTCATTTTCGTCTTTCTGGCTAAAAGGATCTCTTAACCTTTCTGGAAGTACAATGTGTTCACTATGTTTATTTCACATAATGAAATAAAAGGTAAGCAAGGAGTACGGAATAAAAAGGACAATAATAAAAAGTTTCATATAATTACCTTCCCAAGCATTCTCATACCCATCACCTCAGTGACCTTAAAACAGTCCTTTGAGATCATATTCATTTCCACTCCATTATTTGAATGAGGAAATATAACAAAATGTGTCTCCCTGGGATATTTTCAAGAGCCAGGTGGTAAGTATTAAGGAGGAAGTATTTGTCTGTTTTACTGAGAAGCCAGTTTAGAAAGATGTGAATGGAACATGGGTATATATCTTTCAGAAGAAAAGGACTGGCTTAAAGGGCTATTTAAAATCTGGTAAATCAGAGGAATAACATAAGAAAAATAGAGCAATCATATAGTGATAAAATTTACCTTTTATTGAGCTCTATTTCCTCCTGAGCGTCATGATAAACACTTTACTTCATGATCTGTTTTGATCTTTGGAAGAAAAGAGCCTGCAAAATAGGTTATTATTAGCCCTATTTTATAGATGAGAAAATGTGGCTCAGAAAGGCAAGTGACTCGCCCAAGACCCTACAAGTTAGTAAGCAGTAGGGCTTGGATTCAAATCCAGCTTGGTATAGCTCGAAAGCCATGCTCTTCTGGGACATTCTCAAGACAAACATGCCCAAGATTCTCTACGTCCTGGAGCGACATCTTTCTTTTTCAAAACCAAAAGAAACAGGGCTTAGACAACAAATAGAGACTTTCTTCTTTCATGGCAAAAAAAAAAAAAAAAAAAAAAAAATGTCTCCTGCAACCCAAATAAATAAACCCATAAGAAGAGCAGGACAAAGACCAGAGCCACTGGGAGTTGGCCTTCACCTGCAGAAGAAAGCACAGAGATTCTCCTGGGGACCAATGGCCCCATTTTTTTTTTCTCTTGCTTTGGAAAGAAGCTTGGCTGTCAGGCTTTGATTCAGAACAG